>NC_060073.1:116450438-117677098 GCF_922984935.1 Meles meles | reverse complement strand
TGTTCTGGCTCTAGTAAATGAACGCTGTTTCATTTGTGAGATTGGGAAAATTTTCATAGACAACTTGTTCCACTATATCCTCTAGATTTCTTTCTTTCTCCTCCCCTTCAGGGATTCCAATAATTCTGACATTGGAACATTTCATGGCATCATTTATTTCCCTGATTCTGTTTTCGTGGCTTCTGAGCTGTGTGTTCCAGGCTTCCTCCTGATCCTTTCTCTCTATCTGTTTGTCCTCCAGATCACTAATTCTATCTTCTGTCTCAGTTACCCTAGCTTTTAGAGAATTTAGATTAGATTGGAACTCATTGAGAGCATTTTGAACATCATCCCTGGTAGCTTTCAGTTCTGCCCTATCATTGTGAACATCATCCCTGGTGCCTTTCAGTTCTGCCCTAATCAATTCCATTTGGTCATCCATGGCTTTCTCCAACCTAGCTATTGCCTGGATAATTGTTAGCCTGAATTCCCTTTCCGACATATTGTCTATGTCTATAGCCATTAGCTCTGTTGTAGAAGGTCCATCCTCTGTTGGGCATTCCTCCTCCTAGTTATTTTGGTGAGAGATGACTGATTGGATGTAGCTGGATGTATCGACCGTGGTGCAGTCAAGGTGCACCCTGGGACGCTTCTGTGCAATCAGGATTCCCCACCCAAATGAGAGAAAAAAAGAAAAGAAAAAGAAAGAAAGAGAAAAGAAAAGGAAGAAAAAAAAAGGGAGAGAAAGTGGGAGAGACAGGAAAGAAAGAGAAGATAAAAGAGAAGGTTCAGCCCAAATGGGGCCCAAGGTAAGATATATGAGGTATACAGACAAAAACAGACAAACAAAAAGACTGATAAAAGTATATGACAAGAGGAAAATATATATATATATATATGTATATGTATAAAAGCAAAAAAAAAAAAAAAAAAGGGAAGAACCTCGTCAAAAGGAACCCCAAGTATAAGATTTATATACTATCAGGACAAACACAAATACACAGAAACACTGGTGGAAGGAAAAGTTGGGAGAGTGGTTATAAGTTCTCAGTGTGGGCGAGGAAGGTTATTTTGATTCTTCCTGGATGTATCTTGATATCTTTGTTAAAGGACTCAACTCTCCTAAGATAAAGGGGGATTAAAAATTGGTTTGCCTATAGGGGTAGCATTGATTGGGGAAAGGGGATTGCCTTGAAGTTTAACTCTATATGAATATTAGAAAATAAAAATAAAAAAAGAATAAACTAGACTAAACTAAACGAAAATTTAAAAAAAAAGTAAAAAAATAAAATAGCAAAAGAAAAACATGGGTGCTTGTATCAAAAAGTTCAGGTTAGAAGGTTATTATGGAATTTGGTGTACTGCATATCTCACTGTGATGGTAAATAGGTTAAAAAAATTATCTATATAAAAGAAAAAAAATGAACCAGAATAGTGGGAACGAGTTAAAAATAAAAGTTGTATCTATGAAGTAGTGGTGGTTGTTCTCTTGTCCTTTTTTTTTCTTCCTTCCTGGTTGGTTTTCTGGGGGACGGGCCTGCACGTGGGTTTTCAGTCAATGATGTTCCCTGAGTTAGGTCCTCCCGCCCCCCTCAAGGGGGTGGGCTCTGAGGAAACCATTTTTTTCAGGTTTTTGTTCTGTCGAGGATTTTATGTCTGTTCATCTGTTTTCTCTCACCTTGACAGCTTTTGATGGTTTTTGGAGGTTTAGAGGAGAGCAAACTGCACCCCGACCTCCCTCTCAGAGAGAAGCCTCAGAGCAGGTGCTGAGTTGAGGTCCCTGGGGACGCGGATCTCCTCCTTGTATCCAATACCATGGCAGCGGCGGCTGTCTGGGCAGCTCCAGACTGCCAGAGGGGTTCCAAGCAGCGATCGCACACTGAGATTTTCCCTCTGGCCCAGGCTGGGAGTGCTTGGTCTTTCCGGGTCCCAGAGCTCCGGGCTGGCGCCTGTGTGCACCTCTCTCCGGAGGGTGTGGAGCACGCGCTTCTCAGGCTGTAATTACATTAATTATTGTAATTAATTGCGCGGCGCGGCCCAGGTCTAAGCGTGAGCGTCGGGCTGGTGCCTGTCCGCACTTCTCTCAAGGGAGGGTGTGGGGTGCGCGAGTCTCAAGCTCTGCAGGCAAGGCCTGGCGTTCTGCCTTCTGGCGAGGCTCCCAGCCCCTCACAAGAGCTGGACCCCGTGCGTTCTCGGGCACGCTGGCGGCTCAGGGACCAAGACCTGGTTTCTTCTCCACACTCTCTGGCTCAGCGCCAGGGGAGGCTGTCCTGGGTCAGGAAGCTTAAGCCCTTGTCCCCAACCGCCCTGATTCCCACAATATCCCCCCGCGATCCTTCACTCTTTTTTTTTTTTTGAGTGCTTTCAACCAGACTCCAAGCTAATGCTGGTCCCCAGATGCAGGGCACTCTCGTTTTGGGGTATTACTTTCCAATGGGTCGCCTCTGGAGGCTCCCTCCCCCTTTTGTTTATCTTCGGATATCAGTCCCACGTTCCCACTCCGCTTTACCTGCCACTGGCGTCTTCTGCCTGTAGAGATCCAGACGTGTTTAATTCTGCTCTCAGGCTGATTTCATGGGTGATCGGAGTTCTTTGGTAGGTAATCAGCTCACTTTAGGGTACAGGTTGAAACGGCGCCTCCTCCTACTTCCCCGCCATCTTGTCTCTCCCCCATACTGCTCACCTTTTTTGGTATTCTTAAAACAGCAGCTTAGTAGTTTTCTTTCCTTGATGTCCTCTTTAATCTCTAATATAGCCTTCAAGAATCAGTGTTCCACAGAAACAGGAGAACTGAAATGTCACCTATTCATGTTTTCATCCTTTCAACCAGGCATTTCAATGACTATCTACCATGTTCCACGTCTGCGCTGGAACTCAAAATGATCATTGCACATGGAGCTATGGCAGGGCGGGCACGGTCAGGAGACCGTGCTGGAAGCAGCGCTGGACCTCTACATGGCCCAGTGACTACTGCTCTCCTAAGCACCCCTAGTTATGGACAGTTGTGTCAATGTGATGGCTAATGGAATGGTTTCTCATTGGGTAAGCTCAACCCAATCCAGCAAAAGCTGGGACACCCTGTGCAAGAGCGGCCTCCCAAAGAGATAACCCATCTACCATATGTGATGTTTTGATAGTCCAATTTTCTTTAGTCCAAATAATGAAAATATTTTTAAAAGACTATTTCATGTTGTTAAAAATGTGATGATATGAATACTGAGGTATGGTGGTTTGTTAGGTACTTCCAGTCATAGAAAATTGGAGAAAAAATGGTCAATTTCTATTTCTAGTTTTTCGCTCTCATTTCTCCCCTCGAATTTTGACCATATGCCTCTGTCAGAAAACCATAGGAAAGAAATAGGGGGATATGTTGGATGACGTGGATTTTTTCAGTGCCATGCAGGGGTGAAGACCACCTATGAATTTTCTAGGTGAATATCTTTTTTTTATATTTGATAATTTATAGGGAGCAAAATTTTTCCTAAAAGTTAGAAATTTGACCCAAAGAAAAACTGAAATCCTGAACTGACATTTGACTCATTAAGGAGAGTGAATTTTTAGACATAACAAAGTAATGCAATTCAGACAATACCCTCGATCCTGACTTGTATACTCACTTGATACACATCCTCCCTGTTCATTATATTTAAAGGTGCCAGACATAGGGAAGTTACATGCTAATTTATAGATTTTTTTTTTTTAACTAGAAATGCAAATAACGTTTTTCCTAGTGCAGCAGATAACCCCAGTGATTCTGTTTTATGGCCCTGGGTATTTTCTGGTCATTTTGTAACCCAGAAATTTTATTTTAGCATTGTCTCTTGCTGCTTTATTCACTCCTTTCTCAATTAATTTTGGAAATGGAAAATATTTTGTGGAACGGTATTCAGCAGGGAGAACAACAGTGCACTTACTCTGTCGTCGTCATTTTGTATTTTGTGCAGATACTTTTCAGTTATGAAAACCATTACAATTAAGTATCAGAATAAGCTGAGCTTAAGGCTAGACCTTCAAATTCATGTGTAGAAAGTTGTAAAATAATTTTTTCAAAACCAGTGGAGTATTTTCATGTTTTTCCTATGGCGACACATATTACTTAAAAATGAAATTTAAAGTACTTAAAATATAATTTACTCCATCTTTTCTAATCAGTGGTCTTTAGGAGAAATTTAAGTAATCTCAAGAGGAAAGTGGTGTCCCTTAGAGCCTCTATACACTTTCTTACAGTATATCCAGGATTCTCAATTCCTAATTAAAACAGGATAAAATGAGCAAACACTAAAAGGGGGAAAAAGACAATAGACTAAGAACCAAAAATGATCCAGATATTATAGTTACCAGAGAGAGACTTTAAAAGAACTGTGATAAACATCTATAAAGAAAGATGAATTTTTTTTTACTACTGAGATCCCTAAAAATAGAACCAGATGGAAATTCTAGAACTGAAAATAAGATAACTAAATTTGAGATTAAAATTTAGGCTGAATAGCAAGTAAGACATAGCAGAATAGAAAATTACTGAAATCAGTAGAAAATATCAGATTGAAAAATGAAGAGAGAAAAGGATTAAAAAAATACATAAAAGAGTATGAGACATATGGTACTCAGTCAGATGATCTAAAAGATATTCAGTGAGAATTCCAGATGGAGAAGCAAAAGAAGATAATGACTGACGATTTTTTACAACTTAGGAAGTACATTAAGTCACAGATTCAAGAAACTATAAACACCAAGCAGGTTGGATATAAAGAACCACACCACGCCCATCATAGTCGAAATGCTGGGAGCCAAAGAGAAGAAGAAAATCAATTTAAATCAGCAAAAAATGGGAGGGATCATATTACCTTCAAAAAAAAAAAAAAACACCCCACAATAATGTTCTGATATGTGTTTCTATAGAGATTATGGAAACTATATTGATTCCTGAAATGAAATAACTTCCAGCCTGGAGTCTGTATCTTCCAAAAATATGTTAAAATGTAAAAATAGAACAAGGACATTTAAGGAAAAACTGGGGTAACTCCTCAGCAGCAAACCAGTGTGAATACGGAGGGCAGCATATGAAGCAAAGGGGAATAAATTCTGGATAGAAATCAGAAAAGCAGAGAGACTGAAGATTTTAGTAAAAAAAAAAAATATGTAAACTTAAATGTGTGTGGCCATAGAAACAAAAATAATGTTTGCTGGTTTAAAAGGTATGTATGTAGAATTAAATCATATGCAAATAATGGCACAAAAGGAGATTTAAAAGAGGTTGAATCACTAAATGTAAAAAAGGATAGCAATGATCTTGACCATCAGGGATGTGACGGGTTCTAATTTTGAATACCTCTGATGAGTCATTGGTACCTGTGAAGAGCTGTAGAAAAACAACTTAAAAGTGGAAGATATTTATAGCAAATATGTTCAACTAAAAATCTAATAGAGGGAAGAGTAGAAAAGTAAGAATAGTAATAGCAATAGGAATTACTGAAGGTAATAGTAATCTTGATAATCCAAAAGAAGTCAGGAAAGGATAAAAAAAGAATTAGAGTCACCAGAACAAATAGGAAATTAATAACAAAATGGGAAAGTTGAATCCAAATAAAATGGTAATTATATTAAACATAAATGAACTAAATATTCCCACTAAAACATAAATATTGTCAGTCAAATTCTAAAAATTAAAATCCAAGTCTCTGTTGCTTATAGGAGACACATCTTTAGTGACACAGAAAAGTTGAAAGTAAAATAATAAACATAGCAATCTCCTCCTTGCTGCCTCTCCATCACGCCCCTGAAAAATAGGAAGAAAACAGAAATGGGAAATACTGTGTGTGTCAAGGACATTACATATTCTGTGTATTTTATTTATTTTTATTTTTTTTTTACAGATTTTATTTATTTATTTGACAGAGAGAGAGATCACAAGTAGGCAGAGCGGCAGGCAGAGAGAGAGGAGGAAGCAGGCTCCCTGCGGAGCAGAGAACCCGATGCGGGGCTCGATCCCAGGACCCTGAGATCATGACCTGAGCCGAAGGCAGCGGCTTAATCCACTGAGCCACCCAGGCGCCCCTATTCTGTGTATTTTAAATACGCAAGAAAAAATGTTTTAAACACATTTTGGTCAATAACTTTGAAGATATAGATCAAATAAACATTGAAGAAACAGAAAATCTGAAATATTCTGTAATGTGTTAATGAACTTCTCTTACTGAATTCCACAGAGCACTCTCCCTGTTGAGGTTCTTTCACTGGAGAATTTCAAACAAAGTGTGTATCACTGATAATACAAAAACTCTTTCAGATAAAATACATATCTACTCACTTTATAAAGCAAGACTAACCAAAATTTACACAAGCCTTATGAGAAAGAAAATTACATGCCATTCTCTCATGAAAATTGGCACAGAAATCCTAAGTGGAGGATTAGCAGATCAAATACCAGTTGTTTCAGTGATCTGTTGCTTCAGAAACAAATAACAATAAGTAACCCCTAAGTTGGTAGTTTAAAATAGCAATTTAGGGGCGCCTGGGTGGCTCAGTGGGTTAAAGCCTCTGCCTTCGGCTCAGGTCATGATCTCAGGGTCCTGGTATCGAGCCCCACATCGGGCTCTCTGCTCCACAGGGAGCCTGCTTCCTCCTCTCTCTCTGCCTGCCTCTCTGCCTAGTTGTGATTTCTCTCTGTCAAATAAAATATTAAAAAAAAAATAAAATAAAATAGCAATTTATTGTGATCTCCCACTGGTCCGTGCGTTGAATAGCTTCGGTTCAGGCAGGTGGTTGTTGCGGGGGTCTTTCTTTTGCTATTTCTTTTTTTTCCCCCCACTTCTTAAAAATTTTTTTTTTCGTTCCAGCGAGTTAACGTACAGTGTAGTATTAGTTTCAGGTGCAGAACTTATTCAGCACTACCATACGTCGCTCTTGTGTTCATCACAAGTGCGGTCCTTAATACCCGTCACCTCTTTAACCCGTCCCCACCCCCCACCCCTCTGGTAACCGTCAGTCTGTTCTCTGTAAAAACCATAGAGATTCGCACATACTGTTGTCCAAATAGATGGTCACAGCTTCTGCGTATCACTTTGCATTATAAATAATTGCTGGTTACCTAATCTTAAAGAGAGGATCTTTGCGTTCAGAGTGACTTCTCTGAACTGTTGCTTCCTGTTCCATTCCCCGAAGACTGGCACAGTAGCTTCCAGTAAATGTTTATTAAATGATGTTCATCAAATGAATAAAGAATAGGTGGGAGCCTGAATATCATCCCAAGGGCTGCTCATTTAAAATCGGATTTACTTGTGATCGACTGTCCTCGTAAGGAGGCATGCCTCGGTCTCAGAGGCTGTAATGAATGAAGTTTGTTGTGAAGAATTCAACAAATAGGAAATGGGATTTTGGTTAATATTATCTCCTTTATTTGAATTTTCTTTATTATTATTATTATTATGTTCGATACAAGTGTAGTCAGACGGGGGCTCTGACAGGAGCCCTCTGAAGGCTTCTCTACTCTTATGCCTAAGGTCTGTGCCGAGGGCTGACACAGCTGCGTGTCGGTTGGGCAGGCCTCACCCCCGTGCAGCCTCTCCACGTTGTTCACCGGCGCTTCCTCACTGTCCGGATGTACCCGTGCTGCGTGATTTCTTACCTGGCGTCAGGCTTTCCCTGGAGGGAATTATTGCTGGAGGGGGCTGGAAAGTCTCAGAATTCACTATCTCTAGCGGTCAAAAGCAGGTCAAGTCGCAGAGCTAGCCCCAAATCAAGGAAATGGAACTGTATAAAAGAATAAATAAAGAGGGGTGTTGTTCCTTTTGGGGGGGGCATATCAGAAATTTTTAGAAGGGACATTATGTAACACACCATGATTTTGTTTGCAATGTTTTGCATTACTTTTTGTGTTATTTTTTAACATTTAAAATTCAATGACTGTAATTCATCATAACATAAAAAAGAAGAATATATGATCTTTTGAATACAAAAGGAAAAAAGTATTTATAAAAATCTATACTCATTTATAACTTTAAAAACTCAGAAAAGATACCTGGTTGGCTCACTTAGTTGAGCATCTCTTTTTATCTATTTATATTTATTTATTTATAAAAGATTTTATTTATTTATTTGACAGAGAGGGAGAGACAGCAAGAGAGGGAACTCAGGCAGGAGGACTAGGAGAGGGAAAGCAGGCTTCCCACGGAGCAGGGAGCCCGATGCAGGGTCCGATCCCAGGACCCTGGGATCATGACCTGAGCCGAAGGCAGACGCCCAATGACTGAGCCACCCAGGTGCCCCTGAGTGTCTGATTCTTGGTTTTGACTCAGGTCATGATCTCAGGGTATGGGATCAAGCTCCTCATCAGGTTCTGTGCTGGGCATGGAGCCTGCCTGCCTTGGGTTTTCTCTGTCCCTCTCCTTCTGCTGCCCTTTCCCTACTTCTCTCTCTAAGAAACAAAACAAAACAACAAAACCCCAATATATTGAATTGATAAGTTCTGAAAGCTTTCTTCCTGAGATTTGGATGGGACAACGAAGCACTGCGTCACCAGGGATATTTAAGGGTGGACTGGAGATCATAACCCATTTAATAAACAAAGAAAAATAGAGATTAAAATAAAATAAATTACTATACATAAATGGAATGTTAGCATGGAGGATGTTCAAAAGCATCACAAATAAACTTAAATAAATTGTGTTGGGTCAAGTATATATCCATATGGAAAAAAATTAATTTGCCCCCAATTTACAATAAAAACAAAAATTAATTTCAGCTGAGATTATGGACCTAAATATACAAAGGTTAAAATAATGAATATTCTGGAAGTTTGTGCACCACACCCAGTGCTCCATGCAATCCGTGCCCTCCTTAATACCCACCACCAGGTCCTCCCAACCCCCTACCCCCCTCCCCTCCAAGACCCTCAGTTTGTTTCTCAGAGCCCATAGTCTCTCATGGTTTGTCTCCCCCTCTGATTTCTCCCAACTTACTTCTCCTCTCCATCTCCCCATGTCCTCCGTGTTATTCCTTATGCTCCACAAGTAAGTGAAACCATATGATAATTGACTCTCTCTGCTTGACTTCACTTGATTATGCTTGATTTCACTCAGCATAATCTCTTCCAGTCCCATCCATGTTGCTACAAAAGTTGGGTATTCATCCTTTCTGATGGAGGCATAATACTCCATAGTGTATATGGACCACATCTTCCTTATCCATTCATCCGTTGAAGGGCATCTTGGTTCTTTCCACAGTTTGGTGACTGTGGCCATTGCTGCTATGAACATTGGGGTACAGATGGCCCTTCTTTTCACTACATCTGTATCTTTGGGGTAAATACCCAGTAGTGCAATTGCAGGGTCATAGGGAATCTCTATTTTTAATTTCTTAAGGAATCTCCACACTCTTTCCAGAGTGGCTGCACTAACTTGCATTCCCACCAACAGTGTAAGAGGGTTCCTCTTTCTCCACAACCTCTCCAACACTTGTTTACTGTCTTGTTAATTTTAGGCCATGACTTCTTAACCAGGCCACCAGAAGCAGTAACTATTAAGGAAATGGTTTTCAAGTTGGAATCCATTAAAATTAAGACACTCTTTTTCTAATGATATTATTATGAGAGGAAAAATGCACCTCCCAGATTGGAAGAATATATTAGCAACACACGTACCTGGTAAAGAACTTGTTTCTCAGATATGTTGGTGCATACGTATTTCCGTTTATCAATACAAGGAAAGACAGTAAACATAATAGAAAGTCTGGAACATTTCTTAAAAGATTATATGCAGAAAGCCAACAAATGGGAAAATATTCTGTTATTATTACCAGGGAAATACAAATTAAAAATATGCATGTGATAACAGTCCCTCATGTAATAAGGTATTTGAAAAGGAAAAATTCTACGTTGCGGAGCTTATGGAAGAACTGACCCTCGTGCGCCTTGATTGTAAAGTTGTAAGTTGCTGCAGCCACACTGGGAAGCTCTGTGACCATCTCATAAGCTCAGTTCATACATATGCCGAACTAACAGTCCCCTACGGAGGTACTGACTCAACGGCAGTGTGCCCCCAAATGCATGTGTGTGGATGTTCATACCGTCCGAATTGGGAATAGCTAAAAAGACAAGAGGAACTAATTGTCTAAAGTATAAGGACGTTGAGTAATAAATTGGGTTATACTTAAAGAATAGAAAACTACTAGCAAAGGCATAATAGGTTCATGGGACAGCAAGAATAAGACACACACGTACACACACTAGCTCTGTGATTTCACTTGTGTGAGGTATGAAGACGGAAGTGTGTTGGCTCAGATGACAGAAACAGAATGGTGGACTCCTTGGGTGGGCTTACGACCGTGAGCAGGCACAATGGCACCATGTCATGGGGTGTTTACTGTGTAATAGGGAGTTCGTAAAAGTATTTGACTTCATTTTTTCAGTAACGGTTTGAGAGACAGGGAGAAGAAGGAAGAGGAGGAGGAAAGGGGGGAGGTAGGAGAGGAAGAAAGAGATTATTCTCATATTTCAAAAAGACAGAAAAAGGGATGTTAACCTGCATCTTTCCAACTGCTGAACATCCTCATTTCACTACACCACTTACAGAATTTCACTGTGCTTGTAGAGAATATGCCACTTTTGTTCATTTTAGTCTCAAAATACTTAGGGGTGTTTTTGTTTTATTATTATAATTGATTGACATGCGTTAATACAATCTAGGTGAATGGTAGAATTGGAGCTGATCATCCATGTTTTGTGTTTTAAGTTCTGTAGAAACTGTTTTATTAGTGCTTGTAATTCACAATGACAAGAGAATTTGATATATATGGTAATAAAATAATAGCCATCCTCCCGCATCCCTGACCCCAAACCAAAAGATGTTCCTGTCCCAATCCCTGAAACCCGGAAGTATATAACTTTACATTTTAAAAGGTTCTTTGCAGATGTGATTTCATGAAGGATGTTGAGATGGGGAATTCTGTCAGATTATCTGGTTGGGCCAAATATAATCATAGAGTCCATATAAGAATGAGGCAGGAGCATCAGGTTCAAAGAAGGAGATAAGACACAGAAGCAGAGGCCAGGGTGATGCGAGAAAGGATCCAGGAGCCAGGCAACATGGTGGTCTCTAGAAGCTGGCAAAGGCCAAGCATTGTGCTCTGGCCCTCATCAGAGGAACACAGCTCCTCCATCCCATTGTAGACTTCTTGTATCCAGAAATAAAGAAAGTGAATGCATGTATTGTTTTAAGCCACTTAGTTTATAGTAATTTGTTAGCAGCACCGGGAAACTGATGCATATGGTACCACACTTTTTGGATCTTTGACTTTCCAGACATTGCAGGATTGTGCTCCTTATGGTAGAACAGTATCAAACTTGTCATGTTCTCTTTTTGTGTGTGTGTGTTTTTAGTGTGCGTATGGTTTTGCGTGTGTGTATGTTTTTTTAATCAATCTATTTTTATTGTGGCAATGATAGACTCCAAAAATGGTAAACATTATGGTATTGCAGCTGAGAGGTCTGGTTCCCTTTGAAAATTATGAGGCGATGCAAGTGACTTAGTAGGCATGGCGATTACAGGCAATGTGGCCACATCTGAGCCATCGCTAGTTAAACAGGATGTATGTCCATCTTAACATCTTTGCCATCAGCATCCAGTTCAACCCAATGGGTCATCCCAAACTTGGTTTTGCTCTCCTCCAGTCTATTCTAGACCCTGGTGACAGGGTGCACTTTAAAAAGTATGACCTTGATTTGTACTGATCTCTATTTAAAACCCTCCTAGGCTTCCCTTTATCTGTAGGCAAAGACCACCATTAAAAATAATCGTATTGATTAAATCTATGGCAGAGGCTATTACCTGGTTCTTTATTTTGTTTTTGAAATGTCTATGCTGATCAGAGCAATCTGCACATTCAGTGAAGTCCCTATGAAAATATCATAGACATTTTCACAGAGCTGAAACAGATAATCCTAAAATTTGTATGGGACCAGAGGAATGTTGAAAAAGAAAACCAACGCTGGTGGCATCACAGTTCCAGACTTGAAGCTCTATTACAAAGCTGTGATCATCAAGACAGCATGGTACTGGCACAGAAACAGACACATAGATCAGTGGAACAGAACAGAGAGCCCAGAAATGGCCCTCAACTCTGTGGTCAACTAGTCTTCAACAAAGTGGGAAATAATACCCAATAATACCCAAAAGACAGTCTCTCCAATGAATGATTTTGGGAAAACTGGACAGCCACATGCAGAAGAATGAAACTCAACCATTCTCTTACATCACACACAAAGATAAACTCAGAATTGATGAAAGACCTAAATGTGAGCCAGGAATCCATCAAAATCCTGGAGGACAGGCTGCAATCTCTCTGACATTGGCCACAGCAACTTCTTGCTAGACACATCTCCAAAAGCAAGGGAAACAGAGGCAAAATGAACTATTGGAACTTCATCAAGATAAAAAGCTTCTGCACAGCAAAGTAAACAATCAAAACGAAGAGGCAAGGGCACCTGGGTGGCTTAGGTGGTTAAGCGTCTGCTTTTGGCTCAGGTTATGATGCAGGGTCCTGGGTTAGAGCCCTGCATCGGGCTCCCTACTCAGTGGGAAGCCTGCTTCTCCCTCTCCCACTGCACCTGCTTGTGTTCCCTCTATAGCTGTCTCTCTCTGTCAGTCAATTAAATGAATAAAATCTTTTTTAAAAAAGAAAAAAACTAAGAGGCAACTCATGGAATGGAAGAAGATATTTGCAAATGACATATCAGATGAAGAGCTAGTAGTATCCAAAATTTATGAAGAACTTCTTAAACTCTACACCCAAAAAACAAAGCATCCACTCAAGAAATGGGCAGCAGACATGAACAGACATTTCTGCAAAGATGACATACAAACGTCCAAGAGAGACATGAAAAAAGTGCTCCACATCGCTTGCTATCAGAGAAATACAAATCAAAGCCATAATGAGATACCACCTTACGCCAGTCAGAGTGGCTAAAATTAAGTCATCAGGAAGCAAGGAATTGTTGGTGAGGATGTGGAGAAAGGGGAACCTCCTATGCTGTTGGTGGGAATGCAAGTTGGTGCAGCCACTCTGGAAAACAGTGTGGGGATTCCTCAAGATGTTAAAAATAGAGCTGCCTTACAACCCAGCAATTACACTACTAGGGATTTACCCTAGTAAATATAGTGTTTATAGCAGCAATGTCCACAATAGCCAAACTATGGAAAGAGCCCAGATGTCCATCAACAGATGAATGGATGAAGAAAATGCAGTATGTGGTGTATATGTGTGTGTATATATGTGTGCACACACGCACGCACACACACACGCGCGCGCGCATGCACACACACACACACACACACACACACACACACACACCACACTGGAATATTACTCAGCCATCAGAAAGGATGAAATCTTACCATTTACATTGTTGTGGGTGAAACTGGAGGATATTATGCTAAGCAAAATAAGTCAGTTGGAGAAAGATAATTATATAGTTTCACTCGTGGAATTTAAGAAAATAGGATCATTGTGGAAGGGAGGGAAAAATAAGACAAAATCAGAGAGGAGACAAATCATAGAGACTCTTTTTATTTTTAAGGTATTTTGTTTTTATTTATTTGACAGACAGAGATCACAAGTAGCCAGAGAGGCAGGCAGAGAGAGAGAGGGAAACAGGCTCCCCGCTGAGCAGAGAGCCCCATGCGGGGCTCGATCCAAGACCCCGAGATCATGACCTGAGCCGAAAGCAGAGACTTTTACCCACTGAACCACCCAGGCGCCCCAATCACAAGAGACTCTTAGTCATAGGAAACAAATGGGGTTGCTGGAAGGGCGGGAGTGGGGGGCGAAGTAAACAGGGGGTGGGCATGAAGGAGGGCATGTGATGTAACGAGCACGGGGTATTTTCTGTGATGGATGGATACCTGAACTCTGCCTCTGAAACTATGGATACACTGTATGTTAACTAATTAAAGTTGAAGTTAAAAAAATAACAACATTACAAACAGCCTCATGCCTTCACATGATCTGGTCGGTGCCTTTCTCACTGGCTGCATTTCAAACCCTTTATCCCTAACCATGCTGGTGGTTTCCTTTCCCTGGGGGTTTGTACCCATTATCCATCTGCCTTTACTGGGGTGTTCTCCTGCCTGCACACTGGCCCCACCATCAATCACCTAGTTAATGTTTACTCATCTATCTGAACTCAAAAGGCATTTCTTTGGGGTAGTGGGTTTTTTTGTTTTGTTTTGTTTTTTACTGTAACCCAGATTAGGCCAGCCGTCTTTCTTTTTATAATCTTTCAGAACACCTTGAACTTTATTTCACAGGATTTAACAAATCATAATTACGCAACTATAGAGTCTGTTGATTTAATTCTGTCTTCCCTGCTAGAACATAAGCTCTGTTAGTGCCGACTGTTTATACTGCTGTTTCCTCAGTGCCTGTGTCTTACACATGCTCATGTTCCATTCATATTAGTTTGCATGTGAGTACATTAATGAGCAGATTGGGAGCCAGATAACCCTAAATTCAAGCCCCAGTTCTACCCACTTCTGCCTTTTTGCCTCATTCACATTGTGTATTTTCTTGGTCGACATTTTTTATTCTCTGTAGAATGGGGGCAATGGTATCTTCCTTGGGCCATCGTTAGGAGCACACGACATCACATCGGTAAAGTTCCTGGCACATAGCAGGTACTTGGTAAGCATTAGTACT
This sequence comes from Meles meles, assembly GCF_922984935.1. Lineage (NCBI taxonomy): Eukaryota > Metazoa > Chordata > Mammalia > Carnivora > Mustelidae > Meles > Meles meles. The sequence goes on along the minus strand of NC_060073.1, from coordinate 117,662,431 downwards.
CATAAAAACAAACTGTCATCGTTGGTTATCTCAGCCAACAGCTGTCTTAAGCCCTCAGACCCAGAGTGTGGTCAGCAATCCCTGGAGGCTTGTAAGGAATGTAGACTCTCCAGGCCCATCCCAGTCTCACCAAATCAGAATCCGATTTTGAGCAAGATCCCCTCGGTGACTCTCCCGTGCCCTGATGAGCACTGGATGTTGTATGGAAGTGTCCTACCCCTGCATGGTGCACCTGAAACGGATATTACACTATATGCTAAAAATTTAAGAATTAAAAAAGAAAAATTCAGAACCACTCTATCTAGATTTCATTCATTTCAGTTGTTTTCACACTTTTGGGAGATATCTGAAGATGTTTTATCATTGGATCTAATTTGATTAAATGGAAACAAAGCTGAGGATCCTTTCATTATTAATGAGTCTTACTTTGTCTTTTTTTTAAATTTAATTTATTTTCCAGTGTTCCAGAATTCATTGTCTATGCAGCACACCCAGTGCTCCACGCAATCCGTGCCTTCCATGATACCCACCACCAGGCTCACTCCACCAACCCCTCCACCCCCACCGAAAACCCTCAGTTTGTTTCTCAAAGTCCACAGTCTCTCACGGTTTGTCTTTAACCCGCCTTTCATTATTAAGAATTGACCGTGCTTGGAGTTGGTCCGTTCAACAGCTGAGTGACTCATGGTCTGTAGCTAGGTCTCTGGGTGAGGAACATTAACTTTCTAAGAAATACTTCTTCTTAATCTTTCTTTGAAAGAAGCAGAAGCTTTTCCCTGCAGTGTCTATAAAGGTAATGTCAGGCAGTGCAGCTCACGCAAGCTTCATCGCTCCCAGGCTCCTTGTGGGACGAGTGCCCAAATCAATAGCGTAGGTAACACAATTACCACTTAACAAATTGTATCTAAGTTTCCCTGAGATGAAATAACCCACATTTCATTGTTGTGATAGAAACAATGTTGCGGAGGAATGAGACCCCAGTGTCGGAGGATTAAGGGAGATTGTCAGAGAAATTTAGCAGTGTGTGGGGATGGAACACATTTTTCTTATTATTCCACTAAATAGCGTGCAGTAATTCGTTTCCAGTTTTCATCTCAGAGGCACTGGCCTGCGTCTTGTCTTGTTTAATACCCCTGCAGAGCCGCACCAAGAACTAAAGAGTACCTTCGAAGCTGATGGGAGCTCTGTGCTCGGATTAGACCTACAGGATTTGTGCAGTAAAGCAAGAAGCAGGACTTTATTTATATTGGTATTTGTGTAAGCACGGGGGAGACCAGTGCGGTGCAGGATAGCTCGTACAGCACTGAGGATATCTGTGGTTTTAAGTCTGCTTTAGTTTAGTTTAGTTTTTTCTTTTTTAGTCATTTACTCAGCGCTAGCAACGTAGTCTTTGATTGCCAAAGACACACTATTTCTAAATAAAAAATTTTAACATATTTCTAAAATTTTAATAATGACTTGACTTGATAACACCACAAACATACATGCTACACAACTCCCCCACCCCACGCGCACACACACACACTCTCACTACGTACACACACATACCTGGGATCATTTCTTCCATGCTTGGCTATTCCAATTGCTTTTAATTGAAACCAATTATAAACTAATTCAAATTGTGTTAAAAATACTACGGGACAACTGAACAGTCCTGGGAAATTAGAGAAATATTTAAGATACAATCACCTTCTACAAGAGAAACGTGTAATTCTTAAAGACCAGTGCTGCTCTCCTAGAAAAGAATAATTTTAAAGGTGTAATTTTATATAACTGAAGGATCTTCGCAACTGCTTGAGATTTATTTCTTTCATATTCTTCCAAAATTGCATTCTATCAAATGCCATACGTATTCTTGAAGAAATCTGGTTTGCCACAGCAAAGTCTTCTTTTGTTTACCCTGTCATTTGAGAGAGAGTATCTGACTGCGAACATGCCCCGGCAAGTTAGCTCGCTTTTCCTGTCTTCCTAGATACCATTATCTGAGATAAGATTTAGCTCTATGAAAACAGTTTAGGCCATAATTATTTTGAAGGTGTTAGGCACATTTAAAATAAATTTTTTGCAAATAAATCGTCACTGGCATTGTGTAAAATCCTATCTTTCAGGCGTGTTGTTTTAATCTGTAATTCACTTGGGTGATAAGTAGAGGGATTCTATTCTGTGCTTTCACTAGACATTGCCTGGTGGCTTTATTTTAAAAACTGCACTTTTAAATCGAGACGAAACAGATGGAAACTTCGTTGCTCAGGCACTCAGCTGTACTTCAGGGTAGGAACTCAGAATCATGGTCTTGACAAAGAACTTTAAAATCTTCCAGAAAAATCTTGACTTCCTTCTTAGTAGCAATCCGGCTACATTCACGGATTTGCTTTCTAAAACAAAACATGGTTTTCTCCTGCTACTTCGTACCCGTCTGTCTCCCCCGAAGGAAACACCAACCACTGCTTCCTCTTCAGCCCTACATGAGCCCGTCTGCTGCCGCGGAGGTCTTCGTGGTTGCTGATGGTTAGGGTTTTCATCCCGGTGTCACCACCGAAGAGCCCGTATCGAAACTTCCAGAAAGCCGTGGGCACCTTCTCATGGAGGCAGACAGTGCTGCCGGGGGGTGCGGACTCCGGAGCCAAACGTCCGGGATCTGGGAGATGCACAAGCTTTTCCAGGGACACTTTTTGTTTTCCAGAGTTGAGTGCACATAAGCCCCCACGGCCTGTAGGAACAGAAGTCGAGCCCCGCCGTATCGACTAGGATGCCCCGAAGTGCGTCGTATCCCCCCCCTTCTACTTGCCATCTCAGCTGAATCAGGTTCAAAGCCTGCTCCTGTCTTTGGGGCAAAGAAGACAGTTGGACTCTTCTCTCGACTGAATTCAGACTTTCCTGATAGTTTTTCCGGGGCTGATAATGAAAGTCGGTGGCACTTTTCCCAGCCTGAGTAGTTATCTGAGAAGAGATTAAGTTGTTCGCTCCTTCGGGCAGGAGGCGCGTAGGAGCGCCCGTGGCAGGGGTGGTGGTGCCTGGTGGGGGAGGCCGGGGCCTCCTGCCAGCACGTCCACAGACTCCAGTGGCGAAAGGCACATTAGCGAGGGCAGCTCTGGGCTGGTCACAGGCCCGACTTAAAGTGCATGCGGTAGACTTTCCACATAGAAAAGTATATCCCTTTCAAGCTACCCTCCTTTTAAAGGCTTCCTTGATGAGCTGGTTAAGGATTTTGATGCCTGTTTGGTCGTTGATGGGTTTGTAATAGATTTCACAAGCCGTAACGCCTGTTTTCTGGCTGTGCGCTGACTGTTGGGAATGGAAGGAGGCAGGAAGGGCCCGAAAACCCTTGGGTTTATAGTTTCAGGTCTTGTGGGGCTTTTGATGTGTTTTTGAACGAGGGGGTCAGGGGTGCCACACCTGTAACGGCAGTGATGCATCAGGCGCGCTCCGAGACCTCCTCCCTCCGGTCTCTGCTTTCCTGCCCTCCTTGGTCAGAGGCTCCTGCCTCTGCCGCACCTTTGCCCGCACGGACAGCCCTGTCATTCGCGTCATGCCGTCCATCCTTGTCTTCCCTAGGAGTCACCGCAGTGGTATTGACATCACTGTTTAGGGCGGGGTTTGCTATCTCCTTTATTCCACGAGGCTATGAATTCCACAAGGCAGGAAGCCAGCCTCTTCTCTCCTCCCTCCCATCGCCCTGCCTCGTCCCTTGTCTGGAAAAGAGTGACTCGGCCGTGTCTTGTTTCATTGTGGTTCACAGATTCTGCACCTGTTCTGAAATGAAGGTGTGTGGCGATCCTGCGCTGAGAAAGTCAGCATCGGTTTTGCCAAAGCATTTGCTCACTTGGTGTGCCTGGGTCGCATTTTAGTGGTTCTCTAAATGTTTCAGACTTCTTCCTTGTTGTTATATTGATTATGGTGATCTGTGATCAGTGATGATGGCTGACTCACGGCTCAGAGGACAGTTGGGACTTAGGCAAAGGACACAGAAGTACGGATTCAAAGGGGCCCGTGCACCCCGATGTTTCCAGCAGCATGATCAACGGGAGACAAGCTGTCCATCAGAACGTCCGTCCGCTGGTGAATGGATGGAGAAGAGGTGGTGTGTAGATGCGGGTAGACACACACACACACACACACACACACACACACACGAGATGGAGTATGACTCAGCCATCAGGAAGGATGAAACCTTGCCATTCGCGGCGATGTGAATGGAGCTGGAGGCTATTATGCTAACTTAATAAGTCAGAAAAAGACAAACACCAGATGATAGCAATAAAGTATTTTCAAATGAAGGCGTGGACATTGTTTTTAGACATCATGCTACAGCACTCTTCAAGGACTGGAGTCCAGTTTAAACGTGGCATTTGTGGCTACTGGGAAACCCAAGTGGCCGCTGGATTCATTTTTCCACGCGGCTGCCGTTCTGCCGTGGCCTGCAGCCCACCTGCGGATTCGGCAAGGCGCGCCTGCGTTAGGTTTGGGCAGTGTTTCCTGTTCACGCTCACTTACTAGCCCTGGAGCTTCTGAGGCAGGTACCAGAATGTTCTTCATTTTAGACGGAGACACTGAGGTGGAGAGAACCTAACCCGCTTGTCCGAGCTTCTGTGGCCACAGTGGGGCCAAGCCCGGGTTTGAAGCCCGCTGTCTAGCTCCAGAGTCTGTGTTCTGGACTGTTCTGTGACGGTGCCTTCACATAGCAACTCTTTATCCAAGAGTCCGAGAAGGAACGAGACAGCGGGCCTCCCGTCCCCTAGCAGGCCTGAGGGGCCTTGTGAAGTGACAGGTGAAATGCATCCCAGGAGATATGGGGTTGGGGCGTGTTGGGCAGGAGGGAGGGAGGGAGGGCAGGAAACTGTGTTCCCAGTGAGACCAGCCTCCTGGGGAGTCTGTTCCATGGAGGACGTGGAGACCACAGGATTTGGTGACTGGATGTGGGAGTGGAAGGACGGGAGAGAGATGTGTCCAGTGTTGTGGGTTATGCAGGGGGAGGCTGGGGCGGAAGGGGGAGGGATGTCAGGGCAGAGTGTGGGGCGCCGGTGACCGTGACCTTGGGCAGCTGAGGCTATTCCTCTTGAGTTTCAAAGATAGTGTGGGCCAGGACCATCAACGTGGGGCCATCCACGTAGCCCCAAAGCCCTGGGGGGCCGAGGCCGGAGCACAGGTCGGCAGGGGCAGGGGAGCCACGTGCCTGGGGATGTTCCTGAGCTGCAGGATCCACTGCCCTCAGGGCCCTGCGCACGGGCCCCCACCGTGGTGGTGTCAGGCTTTGTGGGAAGCGTCCATGACCATTAGCCTCTTCCCTTTGCTTCTCTGTATCGATTATGGTTTTTAAAGACACTCTCAGGAATTAAAGCTGGCACGAGAGATTCTGAAGTCTGAAGTACGAATAAAGGATTAGCTGTGTCTGACCACCAGTTTAATGTACCTTTGCATCTTTAATGTCGCTGACCAGATATACTTCACTCCTAAAATTCTGTGTATTTGTTTTTCAAATTGGCCCTTCTCTTATTGTTTTCTTTTGATTCTTTTACTTTCCTTTACTCATTATAAACAATTTGTTGTTGACTCTCCATCAGAGCATGGATGCTAAACTCCAAGAATTAGCACAGAAGTTCGTAGGAAGGAGACAGGATTCTATCTCCTAATTAAATATAGATGCTTATGTAAACCAAGAAAAAGAATAAAATTTAAAAGCCAAATCCAAAAAAGTACTAAAACCTCATGTGAGTCTTACTCTCAGATCTCCTTCTGACCTGTTTTGCTTTGTTTAGTCAAACCTAAACTCTATGTGTTTTTCTTGTTTGGCAGTCAGTGATGGAGGGATCAGAGTCCGTACGTTGTATGATTGACGAGCCAAAGCTGGTGCAGTGAGAGAAAGGAAAGGATCTTACCCGAATATAAGGATTAGGATTCAGAGTTGATAGAATGGAGGCTAGATTTTTTTTTTTAGAAAAAAAGATGTTTTTGTCTACTTCTCTCAGATAATATCTTCAAATAAGCTGTTGAATGTGGGGCTTAAAATGAACTACAGATAATTACAAAGAAGCAGTTACCCCAAGTACAGGGCTCGGGTATTTGGTGTTGCCTCTGCCTTCATAAGCATCCAGGGAGCTTTCTGACTAGATAAACATACTAAATTCTCTCGCCGCAAGATTCAAGGGGGGAAAAAGACAGCACAGGGAGTGCATTAATGTTTTCTATTCACACTCACAGAGAGACCCCGAATTTTTCCTTCCTAATTCATCTAGGGACTTGCTTTATGCTAGCTCAGGCCCAAGAGTTGTATCAGTAGCTAAAATGAAATTATTACAGACAATGTGGTTGTAATTCATATGCTTCTGGTTTAGGGCAAGTTTTCATCATTTTCAAGTGCCTGACCATAATGGAAAATGACTGCATAACTTTTCCTTAAAAATCTCTCTTCAGTTCATTGCATACACAGAGTTTTATCCTTCCGTGCCCATTTTGGAGGAGCTCTGAAAAAGTCACAGAAATTCCACACCAAGTTGGAAGACGTCACGTACATTTGATTTTATGTTTGACAATTGATGGACAGACTCCTTCATTCAGTTTCTTCATTTTATTTCCTAAGATGTGAAGACTTCTCCTCAGATTCATATGTGGAATCCATTAAATAGTCCAGCTTCGAGACTTCTCTGGGGTAAAGGTGCCTTTTGGGGTCTAAATTCCCTCTTCCCTTTGGGTCACCTGATGATTATTCGCTGTCCTGTATTTGTCCCAGACCATCACAGCCTTCCTCTGGCTGTTTCTGCTTCAGGAGAGGTCAGGGTTCCTAAAGGGATGTCTCAAATGATTCCGAATCAGTCCCATTTCCCCACCCCATACCCCCTTTTCTCTTGTCCATTAGACTGTTCTAGAAAGTAGCACTTTTCTGTCCTCAAGCAGCCAAGGAAGACATAAACCTATAACTGTTACACATTTATGTTATGTATTTGTTTGTAGATACAACTAACTGTCACGGAGATAGTATGTTCATGGCATAAAGAATGCTTTGGAATCAAGTAGCATAAATTGTTTGATTTTATCCAGGATGCGGGGATGTCTGGATGTTACCAATATCATCCGAGATGGGCCTCAATGTCGTATGTCAGTTTTCCCTAAAAACAAAGGAAAAACTAATGAAAATCCCTAAAAATAACTAGAATTCAAAATATATCCCATCCTGGGAGCAGACTATGCAGTTTTAGATAGACGTGCCCCCAGTTTTCTTCGTGATCGTAAAAAGACAACAGTTTCTTCCTGCAGCTGTTCCTGGTTTGTCCACGTTCATCATGCACGTCCCTCATCTTCTCATCTTTCACTGAAAATGTCAAGATGTCCAGGAGTTTCTGTGCACTTCCTCAGCTTCTGTGCATTCTAGTACAGTATCGCTGCGTTTTTATGGATTCCCTCCACCCTTGGTTTTATCATGATGAACTTGTCTTCTCAGCCGAGCCCTGTCCCTCGGCCTTGGCCCCCGTCCCCTCCCTGTGCATCTGCTCTGAGATGTCTTACTCCATCAATGTCTCCTACTTTCTTGTATCTTTATCTCTTTATCTTATCCGTTACACTCTCTTACACCTCTCAAATGCATATGCCTCTCCACACATTCTAACTCAAAATCAGCATCTTTTTCTCATCAGTCTTCACAAGTTTCTATATTCTCCTTTTGTGGACCACGAACACCATGACAGTAACCACCGCTGACAGTGATGAGTGATGTCTCAGTCGTTCAGTCCGCACGCTGCCACGGACTCCTCTCCATTCCTGGTCTTTCCGTATAATTGGACATTCTGGCCCGGCTCCTGTTGTTGGCTCTCTCTCAGCCTTGGACTTCTGTGTTCTTCTCCCTCTCGCTTGGCTTCATTTTCTTTCCCATCAGAGTTTACTTAGGATCAAACATAACCACACCCTCAAGCGTTTATTCTCTTTCTACTTTTCTGTCTCCCATAATCTCACTTTTTTCGGGGGCTACAAGTATCACCTTCACTCAGGTGACTTTCAAATCCAAAAGCCCTGTTGGCTATCATCACTGGGATGTTATGGAGGCATTTCAGACTCACTCTATATAAATCCCAATGTCATCCTAAACTTCATTTTCTGCTCCCACAACCCAATTTTTCAGCTCTGACTTCTGTTTATTAGGAATGTTGCTAATAACTTGTTCTCCAAGTTGCTTGGATTTAAAATCTGGATGTAATTTTGCCCCCTCTTAGTACTTCAGTGACTATTTCTAAATGCTTTCAAACCTTGAAATATTCTCTCAGTGAAAGCTTTCATATCTTTTCTCTCCTTGTAATATCCTGGCTCCCACTCTGTTTCACAGCCTACGAGCTGTGCCGTGTAAATGAGGAAGTTGTGAATTGCCCAGGGGTAAGGGTGATGCTCGCGTAGACTATGATGTGAAGAGTTTGGCAAACTCTGCAGACACCCATGAACCTTCCCAGTACACCCACAACACTGAACCACTGGGGTGATCCCCGGCAAGTCTTCCAACCTGTGGTCTTCTAGTTGAACTAAAGCACGCCACACCCCGTCTTCCGTAAAGTCTGGTGCCGGTCATAACATCATCCTCTTTGAGAGCCCTCAGTGGCTCTCTTAATCTTATTGAAGGAAGCATCAAGTCCTTAATATTGTAATGAATATCTTTGTCAAAATTGCCCCTCAGGGGGCGCCTGGGTGGCTCAGTGGGTTAATGCCTCTGCCTTTGGCTCGGGTCATGATCTCTGGGTCCTTGAATCGAGCCCCGCATCGGGCTCTCTGCTCAACGGGGAGCCTGCTTTCCCCACTCTCTCTCTGTCTGCCTCTCTGCCTACTTGGGATCTCTGTCTGTCAAATAAATAATAAAATCTTTCAAAAAAAAAAATGCCTCTAGGGGCACCTGGGTGGCTCAGTGGGTTAAGCCTCTGCCTTCAGCTCAGGTTATGATCCCGGGGTCTGGGGATCAAGTCCCGCATTGGGCTCTCTGCTCAGCAGGGAGCCTGCTTCCCTCTCTCTCTCTGCCTGCCTTTCTGCCTGCTTGTGATCTCTGTCTGTCAGGTAAATAAATAAAATCTTTAAAAAAAAAAAATGCCCCTGGGGCGCCTGGGTGGCTCAGTGGGTTAAGCCTCTGCCTTCGGCTCGGGTCATGATCTCAGGGTCCTGGGATCGAGCCCCACGTCGGTCTCTCTGCTCAGCGGGGAGCCTGCTTCCCCCTCTCTCTCTACTTGCCTCTCTATCTACTTGTGATCTCTCTATATATATCAAATAAATAAAATCTTTAAAAAAAAATGCCCCTAATTTCCAAGTGTGTATGTGTGCTTTGGAAACACAAGTTTTTTTTTTAATAGTGCCATTAATTAAGAATTGTTTACTATTTTAAATACAAATTGGTACTAATTTAAGCACAAACGGACCCTCTCAGTTATCTGAGTAAGTGTAACAATAACATAACAGAAGACAAAACCAGTCTCAGAAAGTTTGGGAACCGGTTCAGCTCCTCAGACTCTCAGTATCAGGAATTCATGACGTTTCCCTAGTTGAAAAAGCCTGTGTGTGTGTGTAATGTATCGATGTTAAAAAGAAATGCTCCGTGCCCAGGTTGAAGGTGGGAGGCAGGTTTTACCAGGTGCTACCACAACAGGGTTTCGCAGCAGGGGAGGGAGGCGGACCAGGCTCACGTGTGAACAGAGCCGGGAGGAGTGGAGGTTTGCAGCTGAGGCGCAGGGTGGGCTCCGTGGGTGGAAGGTACTAGGGACCGGGAAGGCCGGGGCGTTCTTGCCAGGCTGTGGCCGCAGGTGTCTTGCCCAAGGCAGCAGAGTGGTAAGGTGCGCAGGTGGTAGGGGACGGACAGATCAACCACGAAGGCGGGGAGTTTTGCTGGCAGAGCAGCAGAGTTCTTGCTAACACTGAGCTGAACTGGCCAAGGATGGAGCGAGGCTGAGGTCAGGGCCTGGATGGTGGGGAGGACCCCGAGGAGCCTCGGGCCAAGCAGAGAGTCTGCATGACCCTCGAGGCCGACAGCTCGGAGCTCAGCCCCCGGCGGTCCACAGTGTATGAAGAACGCAGCAGTCTGAGAAGCCAGGGTCTGTCTGCGCCACGTCGCAGGGACCCTTCAGCTCCCCGGTGTCGAGGGCCCCGTCACAGTCACTTCCGCCACCGAAACTTCCCTCCATGCCCTTGGGAGCCTGTGGCTCTCTCCTCGAGTCCCCTAGAGTACGAACACACTCAGTCCAACGGCATTTATTTTTATAGGCCGGGCCTGGATCTGCCGTACGTGCCCCCGGACTCGTCAGCTCTTCCGGGAAGTGTTCCGTGGCGGCCCTTGCCTTTGCCTTACCTGTCACCCCAGGTGCCACCATGTCTGCTGTGGAACTTCTCCGTCAGTCACGGCGAGAGCGGAGTGGGTCCAGGGTGTCAGACCTCCAGCTACTGTGTGCCGAGTCGCTTCAGGTCAGGGAAGAAGAAAGCTGTCCGGTCTTGGAGGTGGTTCTGTCCTGCGGCGCCTTGCCGACCTTCCCCTGTCCCCGCGGAGCGCGTCACGCCGTCCCCCGCCGCTGTGCCAGCAGGTGCTCTGCGGGTCCAAGGGGGCTCCTCAGGCACCCTTGAGCTCGCCGGTCCGGGTTTCTTGAGTGTGTGCCTCCCCTTTCCCACCCAGGGTGATTCTGAGAGTCCACTCTGTACGCCGTTGCTGTCTCCAGGCTGGAGTGGAGCATTTTGGGTTAAAACCGGCTCCTTAATGACGCCGCTTGATGCCGGCTTATGCTGGATAGTGGTTGTGTTTCTGTGAACTGATCGTTTCTGGAAGCCTGGGGTGCAGCCGTCCCACCTGCCGCCTCTGTCTCGTGGGCAGATTTACATATTTGACTAAATGCTGTTCACACTTGGATGGAATTTAAATTAATTATGCCTAGTTAAAGCTTATTTAAAAAGGCCCAGTTGCCTGGGGCTCTGGAAGAATTCCCACTCAATTCTCCAAGTTCAATCTCGATGACAAAAAAAGAAAGCATGAACTCCACGTGTCCTTACAAAACAGATTTCGTATGGTGACCCGGCAAAATTTGCCAATTTTCGAGCCAGAGTTAATGACGTGCCTTACTGACATTGGGCTGCATGGTAATTTGGTAAAATGAGTAAGCATTTAATGTTGGTTATTACAAATAATTACGGTTTTGGGGAATCTGGGTGGCTCAGTTAGGCATCTGCCCTTGGCTCAGGTCATGATCCCAGCGTCCTGGGACCGAGTCCCAGTCCTACTCCCTCTGCCCCCTACACCCCCCTGTTCTGTTGCTCTCTGTCTCAAATAAATAGATAAAATATTTTTATTTATTTTTTAAAAGATTTTATTTATTTATTTGACAGAGATCACAAGTAGGCAGAGAGGCAGGCAGGGAGAGAGGGGGAAGCAGGCTCCCTGCTGAGCAGAGAGTCCGATGCGGGACTCGATCCCAGGACCCTGGGATCATGACCTGAGCCAAAGGCAGAGGCTTAACCCACTGAGCTACCCAGGTGCCCCACCCCTAAAATATTTTTAAATAAATAAATAAAAATGGTTTTCCTACTCCCAGCTAGGTTATCTGAGGGTGGCTTATGGCAAAGGAGGAAATTAAGTCACTCCAAGACGGGTTGTGCTCCCAGTTTAAGCATGGAAAAGGAGAAGAGAGGCCCATGTGTTCCCCCGTCTAGCTCGTGATGTGGCGGGAGCCTGTTCTCCTGGTAAAGAGCTTTGGACCCGATGTGGCCGCAGCCTGAGCTGCCGAAATGGAACTTCACCTGTTTCCTTCTGCGGCAGGAATGCGCAGTAGATCGTCGCCCCGTGGTAGCACGTAGCCGTTGTTAGGAGGCACTAATAAACGCTGACGTCGTATAAACTATTCTGGGAGGCAGTTCACTCCATGCATAGTAAATTTTTTTATTAAGTGTTTTGACATTCCCTTCGTGCCATCTGTGAAGCTCATGGAAACCTGGAGTTGCTATGGAAACAGCTGCTGGGCGGGGCCCGTGGGAGAGAGCCCCACAACACACCCCGCGAGCTTTTCTGCTTCTCCTCTGTCTTGCTTTACCAGCTTCTGGGGCTGAGCCTGCCAGTGTTCTGGGGGTGAAGTTTCCAAAGTGCTTTGCAGGACTTATTTTTCTGTCACTGCTTGGGTGATTTAAAATTGAGTAAACACCATCAGGCCCCACTCACCTGTGCAGGGCCTCCTGATTCTGATTGCCGTTCCCTAAGTAGCACATATTGTTTGCACAGAAGACCGTTGCTTTGCCTTCGGGTAGTCGGTTCGGGGACAGCTGCAGCGAGCCCTCCCCTGCCCTCAGGTTCAGGTGCATTCTCCCTGCTTCCCCGGCCGCTCCAGGGAGCCTCGCGAGCTCCGTCTTCCGAGCTCCCCCGTCTGCTGAAGCGTCTGACTTCTGGGGGACCGCGTGCTGGGGACACCCGGGTTTCTTCTGCCGAGGTGGTAGCCCAGGGTCTCTCCGTGGTATCACCTTTCCTCTCCCCTGGCACGACGTAAGCCCCTCTCCGTGTGCATTTTAGAACGTTAGTGAGGGAACCCATGAACTCCGGAATTTCAGCCGCTTACCACAACGGGCAGTAATTTCTCAGCCACATCGGGTCCAAAGTGGGAGATGGTCTCGGCCGGAGGCAATGCTGTAGGCACCGAGGTCGAAAGTCAGGTTCTCCTGAGCTTGCAACCCTGTCTGCTTCCCCGTGTGGCTTCCAAGGTCGCCTAGTTTGCGTCCAGATCAGTCCGCTGAAGGGAAGGAGCAGGGGAAAGCCATGCGGGGGGTTCAGAAGCCAAACCAGCAGGTGGCACGCGACGGTCCTCAGGCTGGCCTTCCCGCTAGCGTTCAGGTGCATGGCTCCCTTCGCCTCCAAAGGAGGGCGCTGAGGCTGGTCCAGCTGCGCGCCCCCGACGAAGAGGAAGCAGGTTGGATGCACAGCTCGCCGGGCTCTCTTTACTCAGTGAAAGTTGGATTGCTACGTTGAGTAGAATAACAGCATATTTTAGTAAATTCATCTTTTCGTTCACTCAGATTAGCTGGTATTGTGCCTAGTTAACGATTCCAGAACGGTTCAGAATGTCTTGTACCTTCAGATTACACTAGAGTTTGTTGTATTTAATTTTTACTCTGCTCAGTCAGTCACCTCACGGAACATCACGAGAGTGCACAGGCTACATACAGCGGGCACCCCACAGCAGGGTCCCAGGAGGGCAGATGGAGGACTAGAGAGAGGAGAGCAGTGAAGGGAAGACCAGGGACAGGGGCACCTTTGGTTCCAGGTCACAGAGATCACGTCTGTGCTAGGTCTTCTGGTCGCACGTACAGGATTCCGTGTGAGCTCACACGAGGTAGAGTGAAATATATTGAAATGCTAGAACAATTCTCTCACTTTGTACCCACGTTATTATACTCTCTGCACCTGAGCTCACTTTGCTTTTGATTATATGTGGTACTGAATAGGTGTCCCAGACGTGAAGACCTTGCTGGAGGGTGTCCAAGTTGGTGAGGCAGATTGCAGTGGACATGGGTTGACCGGCATTAGCTAAGGGTCTTGGTCCAGTCTGCTGGGACAAGGAGGTCAGAATGACTGACTCATGCAGTAAAATGTTATTGACGTTCATTGTTATTCATTTATTTTATTCCATACTGTGAGCTAGGCGCTACTCTGTAAATAAGACGTAAACATGGCTATAGGGGCCCCTGTGCGGGGGGTGTCCTGTCTCTTAGTCAGAGGAGGACACTGGCTGAGCAGATCGGACCCCCAAAGATCAGAGCATGAAACTCACAGTTGTGTCGCCCAGTGTGTTTTGGGTACATGTGTCCCTTTCTGTGTGTAACATCGCCTTCTGATGTTGACAAGTCTGCAGAAATAGCTTCCCACGGGAAAAAAATCAGTTTAGAAGAATGAGAATCTAGCTGTGAAATGGACAAGTAGGAACAGGTAGTTTTAAAGACAAAAGCTTGTGAAACAAATTTGGCAAAAAAAAAAAAAAAGTATTTCTTTTAAGGTAATTCCTGTGGGCATTTCTTTTATGACTTCATGTTGGTAACATGGGGCTTGACTGTATGCCATTAAGCTTGTACCAGTGAAAAACTCGGAATTATGAAGTGGAAAAAATACGTGTGTGTGTGTGTATGAGATCGTGGGGAAAAGGTTACTGATTTTTCAGAAATGTTTTCAAACTGGTCTTAGGAAGACATTCTCAAACCACAGCCTTCTTTTAGAACAAACAACAACAAAAACACTTACGGTCTCCTTAAGGCATGCACCAGGTTAACTGACGTAAGACGAGATTGCTTTCTCAGAATCAGAAACTGTTGAGACATTTTGAGAATCTTCGTCTAACTCTGATCCCAAATCTGCATAGCAATGGGAACCCCCTTCACATGAACAGAATCGGCATTTCTGGATGAGGCGTGTGTCACTTCGTAAAGCGCACGGATTTACTGGTTTCACAGTAGGTCCCACGGAAAGTGCACTAGGAGTTGTCTACTTGACGAGAGGCAGCACTGGGCACTGGGACAGTAGAGGCAGGACGCACCAGCAGGGGCAAGGACGCAAACAGAGAAGCTGGAATTGCTTGAGAACAGCGGCAAATGTGCTTCTTGGGGGTCTCTGTAAGAAATAAACCACTCTGCCTGAAATCAGAGCCCAGTAATTCCTCCACTTCTTCCTTTCTGAAGAATTTCTTTTGTTACTTTTTCCCCCAGATTGAACCATGAGCTATAACAGAGTAGTGGAACGATAGGGATAAAGGGGTCTTAACTATGGATCTGAAGTTTCGCTGGTGCCACTTAAGGCCACGGAGTCACAACTAGGGAACCTGGAAACAAGCTCCAAGATTTCCGTAAAAGTCTTAACAATTGGGGACGAAGAACAACAGTGAGACCTTCGGTATGAACATGCACCATGGGTCCGGTGAGGTAATGATCATTTAGTATTTTTATTTTAAATCCTGTTAGTACTAAAAAAGAAATAGCATTTTCATATCATTTTGCATATGGTAAAATGGAATCTCAGAGAGTTTTAAAAATGTCTAAAATCCTTTACCTCACTCTGAGCTCGCTAATGGAATAGCCGTTAGCTGCATGTGACTATTTAAATTTAAATATAAATTAAATAGAATTAAAAATTCCAATTCTCGGTCACCTTCACATTTTGTGTGTTGAGTAATGCCATGGGCTGGGTGGCTGCGGTATCAGACCGCCCAGACTGAACATCTCCGTCATCTCAGAACATCCCCTCTGGCCAGCTCTTCTGGGTGCTGGAAGAGCCTGGATGCACGTGCCCATTGCCACAGACTCTGCTCTCCGTCCCCTTCCGTGATGCCCAGATAATACACCGATTCACAGAGGGAGTTCATATCCTGAGACGTTACTCTATTGAATCATCCTATTTCTATTCTTTTGGAAACTAACGAACGTAAAAATCAATCTCTTTTGACTATTTCTTTGACTATGAGTTATAGATGATTACAAAAGTATTAGGTTTTCTTTTTGCATCAAAGAGTTGTGTAGAGTAAGACACAAGAAGGAGATCTCATGGAGGTTGGAGTTTGAAATCGGGTTTCAGATATTACAGAGCACATGACGACATCTGCGTGCAGGCATGAAGGCAGTGACGCCCTACTAGCCCAGTTGTCGGTCCCCAGTCCTGGCAGGGAGAAGAACAAGGCCAGAGACGCCAAGGCCAGCTGGAGGAGCCCCAATGAGCTCTAGGACAGCAGAAGAGGCTGGAGCGTGGGGGAGAAAGGGCAGAGGGCGGGGAATGTGAGAGAAGGGGCTTCTGCCAGTTGTGTGGGGCCGTTGTGTTAGTTCAATGTGTCAACAAGACTGTGCCAGAGGTTCTCCAGGTAGACGGTAGAACGCTCTGTGTGTGTGTGTTTGTGTGCATGTGGGTTTGCAGGTGAGGTTAGCATGGGAATCCAGACCGTGAGAAGGCCGTCACCCTCTCTAGGACTGTCGGGCATGATCCGTTCTGGTCAACAGCCTGTGGAGAACACACGGGCAGGGGAAGCATCGATTTGCTGTCTGCCTGGCGTCTGCCCGTGGACATCAGTGCTCCTGGTTCTGGGGCCTTTGGGCTCACAGCCAGACTCGCACCACTGACCCCCAGCTCTCAGGCTCAAGGTTTTCCTGGGTCTCCAGGATGCAGACAGCGGGTCAGGACTTTCCTGGTGATACCTCTCTTTCTGTTTGTCTGTCCATCTCCTGCTGGTTCTGTTTCTCCTGGGATTCTGATACAGCATGCACGTCGCTTAGAAAATACTTGGCTTTGGTTGAGTGAGACAAGGCGACCCAGAAGCAGATCATTCCAAAGACAGAATGTGCTAAGTGGCGTTTTATTGGAACCTCATATTTTGACGAACACCTGACGTCTTCACAGGCGAGTCTCACAGTCTGTGTGAGCTTGTGTCTGTACTTCGACTAAATCACTCTTCTTTGGGATCCGTCATATTCCAAGCCAGCACTCATGACCGCACTTCAAGCAGGGGCCCCCGGGGAAGCGCACAGTGATCCTCCTTCGGCAGATGATGCTGTAAGGACTTCCAATCCGATTTTATCAGATGCTTCCCAGGAACCCGATCACTTGCGAGACACTTCACCCTTTCTGCCTTGGGGAGGGGGTGGGGGCGTCAGTCGGGGGTGCTGTGTGACCCTGGAAGTTTGCAGTCTGCTGGGAAAACACAAGCCAGGGCAGGCAAGTGGTGTTAGGGTTCCTCACACACCTGGTGGGGACGTCTGGGATGTGCCGTTCCTTAATAGACGTATTCATAGGGCCGTGCGTGATCCCAGCCCGTTCAGCTAGAGACGATGGCTTCAGAACATTCTCTCTCTTTAAGAAACAGAAGCAGACGCAGTAACGATGAGTTCTGAGTGTCATTTCCTTGATTCCCTGCTTCGAAGCCAAAGTCGTTCTTCAGCGCAGCTCAAAGACCTGTGCATCCACATCCCACTCACGTACGGGGACACTGAGCAGAGGCCTCTGGGGTCAGGCGTATGCCCAGTGTGAGACCTGCAGGTCTGCTTTTGAAGGAAAGTGACTGAAAATCACGGCCTATCAGTGCTTTTGAAACCTTTGCAGTTTGTATGATAGGCATCCAGTCTCCAGATGCTGGATTGCATCCTGGAGATCTTTGTCTCTCCCCTGCCACACACGGCATCCCGCGGTGGAGTCTTGGCTGCTCCTACCGATACTCTGTAAGAAGGAACCATGCACGTAGAGGAAAGCTTGAACCCACAGGCATTCTACTCAAACCGGTATCAGCTCACTATTCTAGACATGAATGTATGCTTAATTCTTTATTACACTGGACTTTATATTGTTTGGAATAATTCGGTATAAAATATGCTGAATCTGGGGATTACCAGCTCTAAACCGTTTCCAAATAGAGTACTAGATGTAGTCCCTGTCTTCCCACAGATGAATCACCGACGTGAAGTCAAGGAGCTAATTAAAAATGGGAAATCTGGGGGCGCCTGGGTGGCTCAGTGGATTAAGCTGCTGCCTTCAGCTCAGGTCATGATCTCAGGGTCCTGGGATGGAGCCCCGCATCGGGCTCTCTGCTCTGCAGGGAGCCTGCTTCCTCCTCTCTCTCTGCCTGCCTCTTTGCCTACTTGTGATCTCTCTCTCTGTCAAATAAATAAATAAAATCTTTAAAAAAAATGGGAAATCTGCTTCTTACAGAATACAGGGGCAGTAACAAAAAATGGGAATAGTAGGGGCACCTGGGTGGCTCAGTGGGTTGAGCCTCTCTGCCTTCGGCTCGGGTCATGGTCCCAGGGTCCTGGGATCAAGCCCCGCATCAGGCTCTCTGCTCAGCGGGGAGCCTGCTTCCACCTCTCTCTCTCTCTGCCTGCCTCTCTGCCTACTTGTGATCTCTGTCTGTTAAGTAAATAAATAAATCTTTAATAAAAAAATGGGAATAGTAAATTCTTTTACCCAAACTCAACTGACCTAAAAATAATTTTGCCTTTCATTATTTATCTAAATACATTTTACCAAATGTTCAGCTGATAATTATGTTTCTAATGATTAAGTCACTTAAAATTTAATCTAATTTGGGGGTGTTAATGTTTTTTAACTTATGTATTAATGATTATTTAAATTTGCCAATTTTAAAAAACTAAAGTTGTTTTTTTTTCTCAAACACTTGCTAACTTGTTGTGCATCAAACTGTATTTCCTATAATCACGGTGCTTTATGAGTACTGGGACTTGTAGAAGTCTTTTTCAGTGTGCTCATGGAAAAGGACTTGGAATCCTAATATCCTGTGAATTTCTGACCGGAAAGTGAGTCTGTATCAGAAGGTAATCGAGGTCATGCTGTGGTGATGATACAGTGTCTTACTGGCTTAAGATACCAGAGGTGTATTTTTAGTCATGCTACGTGAATGCCATAGGTCACTAGGGATTCTGTCCTCTGTTGTCCTCATCTGGGGACCTTGAGTGAGGGAAGCTCCCCTTACTGGGATTTGCTGGTGGTCACTGTTACACGAGAAGATGGGGAATTGTGCACTAGCTCTTGAAAGTATCTGCCTGAAAGAGGCACTCACTTTTTGCACAATTTCATTGGGCCACACAAAGCACGGGATTGTTTTTAACTTCTAGGCATAGAGAATTAATTGTATGTAGTTGTATCATGTGCCCAGAATGAAGAGAACCAGAAATATTTGCTGTAACCACATCTGTTTCAAGGTTCTTGAAAAAAGGACCAAGGGAAGAAAGGGAGGGAGGTCAGAGGGAGGAGGGAAAGAGAAGAAGGGGGGACAGAGGGATAGCAAGAGGGCAGGAGGGACATAGAGAGAGAAAAAAGAAAAACAGAAAAGGAAAGGGAAGAATGTCCTTCGACTCCTGACACCATGCATCTGCGTGTGTCTGCTTTAATAACAAGACATGTACACGTTAGTTTACACCTTTGTAAGGGGGTCAGGAATGGCTTCTGAAATGAGGTGACCTGTGAGCACTGTCTCGCAGAAGAGGAACAGGGATCTGCAGGAGAGAAGAGATGAAAGGGCTTCCAGGTCAGAGATGAGCTTAACTGAAGATGTAGAATCAATGAGGCCCACGATTCAGCACCTCGAGGCTCTGTGTTTACTTAGTTTTTAACTGACTGGGTGTGACAGCCTGGGTTGTTGGTCCTCAATTTTTCTTCCCCTTCATATCGCCTGTGGGATGGACATACAGTCCTGCCCTGTTGACTTATTTTAGACGTGACCACGTGACTTTTCTGGCCAATAGAATGAAGGTCTGATTGACAGGGTGCAGATTCTGAGTTTCGATGTGAGGAGGTGTCCCGGGTTTCCGTTTGCCTCCCGGCAGCATGCCCATGTCCAGACAGCTGCTTTCAGTCCAGCCTGGGCTGGTCAATGAGGCATGGGAAGGAGGCTCCCCCACCACGCATCAGACAAACAACAAATCTCACAGTCTGTAAATGGGCAATAGATACTTTTTATTATATTACCAACTTTTGTGGTGGTCGCTTTGTTACACAGCATTAGTGTATCAGCAGCTGACTTGTAAGAGTCGAAACTTAACCAGATGGAGCTGAGGGAAGAAGTTGATTTTTAAATTCAAATATTCCAACAAATTTGAAAATCAGCCATTTTATTTTTTTTTTTAAAGATTTTATTTATTTATTTGACACAGAGAGATCACAAGTAGGCAGAGAGGCAGACAGAGAGAGTGAGAGGGAAGCAGGCTCCCTGCTGAGCAGAGAGCCCGATGTGGGACTCGATCCCAGGACTCTGAGATCATGACCCGAGCCGAAAGCAGCAGCTTAAACCACTGAGCCACCCAGGCGCCCCGAAAATCAGCCATTTTAAATAAGAAAACGGGTGTGCAGTATCTGTTTTACTTACATATAATTGTGTGGGAGGAGCAGTGGGGGGTATGTCTTTGATCTCTTGAAGAAGAAAGTTCTGGACATGGGGGCTTTCTATTTGGAGTTCTACCCAGCTTCTGCTCAGTGGGGGAAGTGAGACCAGGAGGAATGTCTCTGTGCTAGCGTTCTACTTCCTGTGGCCAACCTGCCTGCCTAGCCCATTCAGGGGACATTAGCAGGTCAGTGACAGCTGGTAATTCTTTATGCTATAAATCAAACCTGAGCTGAATTCCTTCTGGGGCAAGTTTTGCATATGTGGGTACCACAGTCCTTGTTTTCAGTGCAGACTTGGAAATGGAATGTGATGGTCACAAACTTGGATCTGGAAGGAAACAAAGCTTGGGACTTGACCTGGAACTTGGAACTTACTAGCCGTGTTGCCTTAGATAAATTATTGAAGTTACTTAAACCTGAGTTTATGAGTGTTGCCATACAAAAACTGAGGATAATATGACCTATTGCACCTGGTTGTTCTTGGCTGATGCATGTAGAGGTATTTGGTGTAGTGCTGGGCACAAAGGATGAGTTCAGGGTGTGTCCTTGATGGAAATACCAATGTCGATGGCTTTCTGCTGGCCACTTTTGTGATCCTTTGAAGACAGAAAAGCAAGTATCTGTCCATGTTGTCATATTACAAATTCTACTAACCTTATGTTCCTTGGCTTTTGGTTAGCCTAAAGAAAAAACTGTCATGGGAATTTGTTCAAGTGCTTATTATTCTACTCTTGTACACAACAAAAGATCATTGTAACCTGTTTTAATCTCTAGTATTTCCACTGTACAATCACCTATTTGGCCAAAGTACAGAATTACAAGTATTTTTAATGAAAACATGAGATTAGAATAATTGAAAATTTCCTGGTACAATGATCTTTTATGTATTTATTTTTAATTTTCTTATTATTTTTTAAATGAATTCAGGTGTCATTAACATATAGTGTTACATCACTTTCAGGTGCCGCCTTTAAAAATAATATGAACACATTGTATTTTCCTGGTATGCCCCGATTTAAATCAAGTGGAGAGAATTTTTTTCTGACTCTTTCAAGAACATGATGCTTAACGGTTCTCTGCTCTTCACCCACATGAAGACCTCAGCATGTATTTTACAGGATAATACACAGATCATTGAAACTATTTTCACATTGTCATCTGGGCTCGTGGAGCAGTAAACTTTCGGGTTGCAAAATGTATCATCCTTTGAAACATCACCGGAGCATGCATCAGAGACTACATACATGCCGTCATGTAATTAGCTTCCCTCTTCCGGGGATGGTGTGTGTGCACGTGCCTCGTACGGTATTTGTACAAGATGCAAGGTGCTGTGTGCGGGGTCCTGTTCAGGGCGGGGGGTGGGGGGCTGTGAAGGTTACACTTACGGAGGAGACTTAGATTTCTAAAAGTGCATTAAATCAAAAGCAGAAAAAAAAAAAAAAAAGAACTTCCATTCGGCAAGGTTCTCTTGCTTGTAAGTACAACCTGCCTCTCACTTGCTTACGTCTCAAAGGGGACGTGCGGACCCTGGGGATGAGGAGCCTCAGAGATGCTGAGCGCCAGATTCAGGCACAGCTGCCTGCCCCGGGGACCTTCCGGTACTGATGTCCCGCTGTCCTCCAGTACCGCCCTCCTTTTTGTGGCTTCGTTTCCAGGAATACGCCGTGGGCGCGGTGGCTCCTGCCGCTGCAGGCCATCCCCTGCCTTTCCGTCGGTGATCTCAAACACGATTGCGTCCCGGTACACTGCTCTTACTTCTCACGTCTTGTGCGGCTCTGCGTGATCTTCCTGATCCCAACATGCCCTCTCCCCGTTAACTCATCTCTTACGAGCATTTGTTCAAGTCCTAGTTGAGATTTCACCTCCTCCAGGGAGCCTTCCCTGACCGTGCAGTATTTTATCTCCTACATGTGTGTGCCAATGATGCCGTCTCTTCAGCCTCTTCTGGCGCTTATTCTGTGACTGAGAATGTCTGCTTTTATTTCCGTCCCCTCAGCCTGAAACACGACGCCTGTCGGCGAGTAGGTGCTCAGTAGCAATACACTTTTCGAAATGCCCAATTCCTGTTTTCATGGAAAAATCTTTTTCTGTTAACAGTAGTTATCTGAAAAAAAAAACCAGTAATGTGTCTTTGATCCTCATAGGCATTTCTCTTCTGATGAAATCTGGAAGGAAAATATCTATACTTTAATAATTTGTAAGCTGCCTCTCCTCCCTCCCCCTCTTTCTGCGCCCCCAAGCCCCTGTCTGTTGTGTTGGCTTGCAGACGCTTTGCTCCCATCAAAAGAGTCAGTGTGGTGTGGGAATATTGATTCGTTTAAGCAGATTACGTCTGTCTGGAAAAAAATAACGGCATTCCTCTAAAATTGTATGTCAGGGAGATTGCTCAGAGAAACCGATAGAATAGAAAAGAGCAAGGACTGTACTGTAATAGGTACTAAATATTTATATTATTATTAGCGGTAACTTATTCTCTGCCTTCCCTTCCATTCTCCCTCCTCCTCCTCTTATATTCTCTCCTTGTCTCCTTCTTCCGTACCTCCATCTCTTCCTCCCCTATGTACTGTTTCTTGTCCTCTACTGCCACACTGCCTCCACCGCCCACTGCCACTCTCACCGCTGTCGTCACCATCATTACCACTGCCATCCCCATCCTCACCATCACCATCATCACCATCATCATCACCATCACCGTCTCATCACCATCACCATCATCTCCACCATCACCGTCACCATCATCATCATCATCACCATCACCATCATCACCGTCCTCACCATCACCATCACCATCACCATCCTCACCATCATCACCGTCATCACCGTCATCATCACCGTCACATCACCATAATCACCATCATCACCGTCACCATCATCATCATCATCACCACCTTCACCATCAGCATCACCACCATCATGTACATGTGGATAACTGAGGTCTCAGACTCAAGTGCCTGAACAGACCAGGCTGGAACATAAACGTGTGACATCTGTTCGGACGTGGTGTAAGGTTATAGATGTGACATTCTAAAATGAATACCCCTTCAGTCAAACTGCATTGCAGTCCCCGGGGCAGACTAAAACAAACAAATGCTTACAAACAGAAAAAAAAGAACAGTTGATCAAGCGAACATGTCGGGGTGTGTTCTGCCCCACTGATTGCCAGTTTGCTCCCTCTGATCCCCAGTTTACATGGCTGCCGGTGGAGGGTGAACGGACTACATGGCAGAAAGTTGAAGACCTGACCCCCTCCCATGGACTGCGGGTCCTCCAGAAGTGATACAGCACAATGACTGAAACACAGCCCTGGGACTGGAGATCATCATCATTGTTGTCCCCTGCCCCTGGCTCTAAGGTTGTGCTCAGGTCACATGACCTCTCTCTGCCGGTTTGCTCCTAGGTCCTAGTAAGAATCACATGAGATAGTAAGTGCAAAATGCTAGAATTTTGTCAGGTCTGAAGTAATACATGTGTCTCTGTTAGGCTCCACTTCTTGGGCTGTCCTGAAGAAATGGACCCAGATAGTTTCCAAGATACATTTTGGCTCTGATTCTTTATGCCCTAGAGAATTTTCACTCATGTACTGGCTTTAAACAAACTATTTTGAGAAAGCCTGAAAGGTGTTAATAGTTCCAGTTACAAAGAAGGAAATCAAGTCTTATAAATGTTAAGATTATTGACCTGAAAACACCTGGGTACGTAAGATGTTGATTCTTAACTTTTGACAGCAGATGCTGTGATTTGTGATTTGTAAGCATGATTGTCGATAGCTTCGAGTCTAGGCGTTCATTCTCCCGCTGCCTGGAAGTGCTGTTGGTGGCAGGTCTCAGCTGAGTCTTTCTCCAGGATTGCCATCCACGGTAGGGAGTCCCCGCACAGAGTCCTGCCCTGTCCTGTAGTAGCCTGTACCCGATGTCTTGGACCACGTGGAGGTAGAAGGGCCGGCTCTCCTTCCTCAGTCTGGAAGGATTCTACAAGGTTTTTGTGGCTCCAGAGATTTCCATGGATTCCAAGAAGGCCGCCATGGTGCCAACAGCTCAGTTCAGCCCCTGCCTCTGCTGTGCACTGTTTTCTGTACCCTCTCTGGGGCCAGTCCAGTCAGCTGTGGGCACAGAAATCACCATTGCAGGGATTGTGTTCTCTGGAAATCCAACCGTCAACACTTTGGAATCCTCGTAAAGAATAAAGACGAGAAAGCAGGTACAGAAACAGAGCAAAGTAGGGATAGCTTGACATTTAATATTTTTATATCCTCATCAAAGTCAAGTCCCATTTCAGGACCAGACTTTTAAATTTTATTTACAATCATAAAAGTGACTATATTTCCAATCTTAAAACACAATGCCTAACTTTTATGGAGAAAGGATGAATTGAAGTCCACTGGATTTCAAGACTTTTTGAAATTACTAATTCAGGTGTTGCTTATACTGAGAATGGGCCAACCCGGGTGTCAACCCCAATAGTGGGTATATTTTTCTCCTGCTTAAATTAGAGTTGACATTTGGAGTATTTATAAAAATCCTCAAGCAGTAGTTGTAGCCTTGGGAAGGAAAAAAAAAACAACAACTATCTGCACATTTCTAATCTATACAATGACTAGGGAAATCACTCTTTATTTCAGGAAGAAAGTGGACCATCAGTCAGACAATTTCTGCTCTGTCTAGTCTAGATTTTGAATAATCCCAGGGAAGGAGTACTCGATTTTTGCTAAGTATTTGTGGCAGTTCAGGGACATTTAAATTCAAAGGAGTATAAAGGAGTGAAGTCACTTCATTGTTGCTTCTAACGGGAAAGGAATTCAATATAATACCAAGCAAACTTTCAAGATGTGGAATCAACATGCGGAATGCGTCTATTTCACTCTCGATGCTGATATCCAGGGTCTGATTTGGACCTAAGGTTTAGCTGTTTAGAATTATTTAGTCCTTCTTTGAAATGCGTGGTCTGTGCCTTTCAAGTTAGATGTTATTTACTTTTCTTCAGTGTTTGATTGACAACAGTACGTTGTCATAGTGATCTTTATGTGTATTTGTGGTAACCCTTGAGTGGTCCCTAATAGGTAATGGCAGGTTTTTTCATGGAACCTCATGTAAATATGAAATCCGAACGGGCAGGGCATGGTAGTGCCCTGTGTCATCTGTGTGTCATCTGTGGCGAGCGTGGGCTGCCCGGCGCCAACAGCAGCTCATTTCTTCACGGTTCTGCGGTCCGGGGGTCCACAGGGTTGGTTAGATCCTTGCCTTGCAAATGGTCACCTTGCACGGTCTTCACGCAGTGGCCCCCCAGTCTGGGTCCTGAGCTCTCTCTTGTAAGGATGCCCACGGGCTTGGATTAGGGCCCAGGCCTCTGCCCTCCTCTCGCCTTGATTACCTGCTTGAAGGCCTGATCGCGACATAGGTTGAGAGGTGCCAGGATCCCACGTCATGGAAGAGTTCGGGGGAGGCATGATTCCCTCCATAACACGGGGTAACGCACCGTCGAGCACCACGTCAGTCCCGTGGGTCTGAAGCCTGCGGGTTCTGTGCAACGAGGGGAACGGGACGCGCTGCTTTCCCCTGCTGCTCCCCGGGCTGGGCGCCCTCACCTGTGCCCTCGTGGGCGTGAGGCGCTTGGACACGCCGGGCTCCCGCACCAGCAGCAGCTCTTTGAGAGCAGAAAGTTCGGGGAGGTCTGACCTGGCCCGGAAGCCTTGGGCGGGACGCGGACCTCCGTGCAGGACCAGCTCGGTGGGGGAGGACGTGGCAGGAGCGGGTGCTGGTGTGGGCAGCGCCGCGGAGGCGCGTGGGCCGTGGGCGGTGCGGAGGGTGGAGGAGCGCGCCCGGCCGGCGGGACGAGCAGGTCATCCAGCAGGAGGAGCGCGCGCTGCGACGGCGACACCCGCAAAGCCCCGCAGACGGCACAGGGTGAGGCCTGAGCCCGTCGGGGTGTGGACAAGCTGCGCGGGTGGCGCGGGGCCGAGCTCAGCCGTGGCACCCCACGGAGGGTGCTGGAAGGACGAGTGACCCGGCGCCGGCTGCGCCCCGAGGACTCCCAGAACATTCCGACGTGACTGCGAGGAGGTCAGGCACTGAGGTGGGGAATTCTGAAGTAAGGCTCCCGTTTTGGAGGGGGGTCGGGTCAACCTTTCAGCATCCGACAGCTGCCGTCGCAGTGGAAGAACCGGGTAGACAGTGGGGTCCGGCCTGCGGGGCGTGGACCGGAGGTGCGCGAGGCGGGGGGTCGTCCCTGCGTGGAGCCCGGGCCGGGGGCTCCCGACGAGCGGGGTGTGGGGGGTCTGCGTCCTGTAAGACCCCGGCGACGGCCCGCAGACGGGGGAGGCTGGCGCGATGCTGAGGGGTCCTACAAGCGGCCCTACTGCTGCAGGGAAGGAGCGCTCGGGGGTGTCCGCGGCGGCCACTTGTCAACGCGGCGGTTGGAAGGGACGGTTCCAGCCGAATCCTGAACCCGGTGTGGACGCGGACGTGGGATCGCTCACGAGGGGCGGGTAACAGCAGCAGCGCGGGGAAACGGGAATCCCAGTGAAGGTTTCTCCGGCAGGACCGGCTCCTGCGTCGGTGGTGGCGGTCCCTCGGCGCGTCCGCACGGCTCCAGGAGCAGCGGCAGCGTCTGGCCTGTCGCACCGCCCGCGCGCGTGTCTCGGCTTCTAGCACCGTCTGCGCTCCTGGGTGCTCCGGGGCCGCGCGTGTCTTGTCTTCTCGCAAGCCCTAAGGCCTTCGGGGACGCTCCTGGCAGCGATTCTCTCAAGAAATCAGTGCGGGGTTTTTCTTTTGTTTTGTTTTGTTTTGTTCTGTTTTTTCCTTGCACATAGTAGTTCTAAGCATGAACTTTCTTAAACTTTAAATGTTTGAAAACTGCGACTAAACCAGGAATGAATTTGACCTGCTATAAGAGCATGAATTCGCCCACGCAGCATGTATATGCACAACAGAATACAAAGGCATTGAGACACTGGATGTTGGATCCCGGGGACGATCAAGAAGTTATCTGAGCAGCTCTTTTATTTTGCTGTAATTCAACAAATTCATAACAAGTTTATATATGTGTGTGTGTATATATATAGTATTTAAGTGGATTAAAATAATTAAGTCGTTAGAATAGTTCATGGCACAAAGGGCCTGCTCAGTAAATACTGGGCAGAGTTACTATTTTAATTACTATTTCATCCACATTCCCTTTTGCTCAGATATCTGCAGAGAAATATGAGTGCGAAAGCCCATAATGACCAAGTACCCATACAAATATTTCTATGTAATTCTGTATCTCGATGACTATTTTGAGTAGTAATAAGAAGCTGAGTTTCAAGAACTCAGATTTATGAAATTAAGTCTCTCTTTTCAAAGGTAGCACTTGCTTTATTTCACACAGAAAAATGATTATATTTTACACTATCAAGTTGAATAAATATCAAAAAATATCACCATTATTATGTATTATTACCATTATAGTTTTTGTGAATAGTTTTATTTACATGGAAGTTTGGGATTAATGCACCTTTGAATAAGTTCAGTTTTATTTATGGTCACACATTATGATGACGCATTCTTAATGCTTTGCCCACCCTCCAAAGCAATGACTTCCTTAATATCTACAGTGTTTAAGTACCCACATGTGGTTTCCAGAAAAAGGTGGGTATGTAGAGAAGTATACATGGACCTAAGAGATCCTTTTTTTTTTTTTTTTAAGATTTTATATATTTACTTGAAAGCAAGAAAGAGAGAGCAGGAGCAAGGGAAGGGGCAGGAGAGGGAGAAGCAGGCTCCCCGCTGAGCAGGGAGTCTAATGTGGGACTCGATCCCAGGACCCCGGGATCATGACCTGAGCTGAAGGCAGAGGCTTCACCGACTGAGCCATCCAGGCGCCCGAGATTCTTCTTAAATAATTGATGACAGTACATTAGGGGCTGAGGCCTGGAATATTCTCTTTGGTGGCGGCTGTGAGGGGCAGCTGACTCCTCGTGAGCCAGAAAAGCCTCTGAGCCCGCTGGGGCTGCTGTTCCTCACCTTCCTCCAGCGTGCTCAGTCTTCCAGATTTGGCGGGAAGATGGTAGAGAAGCTGCTGGACATGGCCGGTACTGTCCCCGACAGCCGGGCCACTTCGCAGATTCCCGTCTTCGGTCAGCAGATTATGTCAAGAGAACGTGGCAGATTGCTCTCGTATGAATGGGCTGTGTAAGCCACATATTCGGTGTTCTCATTAATCTCATTAATGCGCGTTTATTAAAACATTCAGAGGTTTCATGAGGTCAGTGACTTGGGAATTTTTGCTAGTTTAAGTCATTTCCTCAAGGTATCTAGTGGAGCGGTTGTTATCATCAGATGGTATCATCCAAATCTGACTGTCAGTGGACAGGTCAGCCTGCTCGGGAGCCTGCCTGGTGCCCTTGCGACCGGTGGCCATTCTCCCAGGACACCGCAGGTTAGGTAAGAGCATAGCCCTGTCCTGCCTGGTCTGCTGCGCTGCTCCAGGAGAGAATGCTCAGAACAGTGTGTCTGTGCTTTCTGAATTTGGTCAATAAACACGAGCAGTCATTGACTCTACGCAGCTGACCTTGATCCTGGAGCATATATTGAAGGCGACACGTCCGGCAGACCAGGTCGGATGGCGGCAGGACTCCGGGAGTCCTTGTGCATCAGACCCGGCTGCAGCTGGCTCTGGCATGGGCCTTTCCTGTTCAGTGAGTCACACGCAAGGAACAGGAACTGAAGGACACAAACACTGTATTTATAGCACCTCGATACACGTGGTGAATGTGTACTTGGAAGTAACGACTGTGTGCAAATGGGTGCCCTCGAGTCCCGCAGCTGGGCATGCTCCGGGGGCTCGTCCCCCAGCAGAGACATCTGATGCTAACTAACCCTTAGGCAGTAACTTCTTTGGATCACAGGGAAACGTACCGTGTGTGTGTGTATATAACTGTTCCTTAACAAGAAGTTACTTTCCTTTTAGGAAGGATCTTCTGGAAGGAGAAAAACAAACATCTTACAGTTTTAGCTAGTGTTTGTTTAGGGTAAAAAGTAAGCAGTAGTGATTCCTCAACTATTCTCTTTTCTTTTTTTTAATTGTGTTATGTTAGTCACTATACAGTATATCATTAGTTTGTTTTTTTTTTTCAGTGTTCCAAGATTCATTGTTTAGGCACCACACCCTGTGCTCCATGCAATCTGTGCCCTCCACAATACCCACCACCAGGTCCTCCCAACACCCCACCCTCTCCCCTCCAAAACCCTGAGTTTCTTTCTCAGAGTCCACAGTCTGTCATGGTTCATCTCCCCCTCGCATTTCCCCCAATTCACTTCTCCTCTCCATCTCCCAATGTCCTCCATGTTATTCCTTATGCTCCACAAGTAAGTGAAACCATATGATACTTGACTCTCTCTGCTTGACTTATTTCGCTCAGCATAATCTCTTCCAGTCCCGTCCATGTTGCTACAGAAGTTGGGTATTCATCCTTTCTGATGGAGGCATAATACTCCATCGTGTATATGGACCACATCTTCCTTATCCATTCATCTGCTGAAGGGGATCTTGGATCTTTCCGCAGTCTGGCAGTTGTGGCCATTGCTGCTATGAACGTTGGGATACATGTGGCCCCTCTTTTTTACCACCTCTGTATCCTTGGAGTAAATACCCAGTAGTGCAATTGCAGGGTCATAGGGTAGCCCTATTTTTAATTTCTTAAGGAATCTCCACACTGTTTTCCAGAGTGGCTGCACCAACGTGCATTCCCACCAACAGTGTAAGAGGGTTCCTCTTTCTCCACATTCTCTCCATCCTCTTTTTGTTTACTGTCTTGTTGATTTTGGCCACTCTAAATGGTATAAGATGGTATCTCAATGCGGTTTTGATTTGAATCTCCCTGATGGCTAGTGATGAGGAACATTTTTTATGTGTCTTTAGCCATTGGAGAAGTGTCTGTTCATGTCTTCTGCCCATTTTTTGACATGATTATCTGTGTTTTGGGTGTTCCTCAACCATTCTTAACATGAGACCCACACCTGCATTGTATGAGGTTTTGTGGATAACGATTGACTTTCAATATTAAGACAACACACACAAAAAAGTGAGGTCTCAGCTATGCCATTTATCTGGGCTTGAGGGGGAAGTCCTAGGAATACCTCACCTTTCACCGCCATGGGATTGCACAAGACCCTTTCCCAAGCTCTCACAGGAGCTCCGTGAGGTGACCGCACACCCAACGGCCCGAGAGACAGTAGAGACCGAGGCAGTCCTACGTCGGCAGCAGGCGGCAAAGCCGAGCCAGGACTCAGAATCCAGCAGGCGGTTGTGGCTTCTTTCCTCCTCCCACATGTCTCCTCTGGATGGGATGCGAGCAGAGAAAGTGGGATCCCCAAAAGCAAAACTAGCTGCTGAGTGCTCTAACAGGATGCTGGGAAGCCAGGGACGGGAATGCACTGTATGTGAACTACGGGAAGAGAAACAGTCACTGATACCAAGAGAACTGGAGATTTGAATCTCCTTAAACGGCGGCATCAGGATAACACCTAACGCAGGGTCTGTGTAGACGAGGAAATGGCAGTTATGGTAACGACATGGATCTCTAGACTGACCTTGGTGTGTATCTATTTATAGTCACACGATTAAAATTCTAAGGAATCCATCAGGTCTGGTGTGATCACCTGGTGTTGTTTTAAGCTGCAGACGTTTTCAGAGGCAAGTAAATACTTTTGGGAGTGAATCATCCAGTGGCAAAATTACTCGCTGTGGCCTGGAGTCCTAGAGCTCTTCAGTGTTTATAAGTGGATCTTAAATGAAAGGAGCAAACAATGCCTGGCATTTCCGGGAAGCAATACTGCGTGTTTTCTCATCACATCATCTAGAAAATGCTACCTGCTGGAGTTCAACTCTGCCACCATGACTCTGTCAGGGCTTTCCTGCTTCTGTCCAGTCTGGGGGCAGCCTCTCTTGGAGGCTCTGGGAGAAGAAACATGCAGGTCAGCCACATTAGTGGCCTCAGAGTGATTTCATTGAACACAGATTCGTTTTCACGTTAACGAACATTCCTACACTTGTCACTTGTGTTGAGAACACGGGTTCCTTGCTCATAGAAGCCACTTAAAAATATTATCCTCGTGTGTTTATAATTAGAACAGAAGCCCTTCTGTCTGTGGCTTTGTGGGGATGATTGGGACCATGTGTATTTGGCTCCTGCTATGGGTGGAATGGTGCCCCCGCACCCCCACATTCCCATGTTCGTAGCTCGGAATGTCACTCTGTTGTAGAAGGAGGTGATGAAGGGAGAACCGGGCCAGCAGCATGCGCTCTAACGCAGCTGGTTGGTGTCTTTATGAGAAGAAGAAATTTGGACACAAAGAGACAGCAGGTGACAGTCGTGAAGAGGCAGCAAGGGGGGCCTATCCGTGAGCTGCGGACAGAACCCGGGAACAGATCCTTCCGTATGGCCCGTGGAAGAAGCCAGCCCTGTCCGCATCTTGACCTGGGACTTCCAGCCTCCAGAACTGTGAGAAAATAAATGTTCTGTTGCTTCAGCCCATCAGCTGGAAACACTTCATGGCGGCAGCTCTAGCTCTGGCCCCTTCCCAGAAGTCCTCAGCCTCCAGCACCGCGCCTGGCCCACTGGGGACGCTCCTGGCTCAGGGGATGCGGTTCCCCTGGAGGAAGCCGCCTCCTCTTCATCCACTCCAAAGCAAGTGAAACGTTCCCGCACAACCTCCCTTTGCTCTTCCAACAGAACAGCCTGGCGGAGTTTAAGGGCCCATTGGAGCAGCACGTGGACTTTTGAAGCCTGGAATTGACTGACAGAATTCCTGTTTTCTTCTTTGCCATTTACATGAATGAATTTTCAGGAGAGTTCTGTCTTCAGATATTGTTTTCTCCTCAAAATGTTTTTAGTGTGATGTCCACACCAGCGGCGGGGGAAGAAAACTGCAGAGATTGTACAGAGTAATGGGAACGTGACAAGCATAATAGATTTTTTTTCCTGTGGTTTTTATTTTTCTGTTTTGTGTCTCAGAATTTGGAAAGGACTTGGGGAAAAGAGAGAGAGTTTGGAATCTCAAACATGCTCCTCAGAAAAACAAGGTTCACCTCTTCACCTTTAGGCTTGTGGTGCATTCCCAGGAGAGGACATTCTTGTGTCCTATGAAGTAAGTTCCCGAGGTGGTTTCTGGAGAGTAAGAACTTCTATCTGGCATCTGGTGTAACGAATCATTCGAGCCACTTGAGAAAACTGGCAGCCTGACATTTAAAACGATGGCTTGAAATTTATATTTTGCCAACCACATTGATCTTTAAGACAAACTAGTGAGGATTTTTATAAATCTGAAAAACATAATTATCCAAGTGTGTTCCATTGTGATTGTACTTCTAGCGATTGTGACAGAAAAACAGAGGCTACACACGAAAAAAGAATTGCCGTCCTTTTTAGAGATTTGGCTACACATGCTACTTAGAGTTCACTAAGATCTTAAATTCTTTCTGCAGTTTTAGCCTCAGAGGCAAAGAGTTACCCTATTTATGTACAAAAAAATCAGAGCTCAAGGTCAGATGAAAATGAAGTCAGTGCTGAATGTTCCTCAGGAAAGACAGGGAGATGATGCCGTTTCCTTAGAACACAAGCCATCTGCACATCCCGCGCACTCCGAAAATGCATGCGTTCGCTCTTTTCTGTGACACTGAAGGAAAAAACCATGCATGATGTGGTCTGACACAAGACAGGATTCCTGGGGATGTACGGAACGTTCTGGAGTGCTGAGAAGCTATGTACTATCTATTGTTCCTTGTATTGGAGCCAGGAGTTAGCTTGTTAATCCAGAAGTTGTGTAAAGAAGAGATCATAAAATATCATCATACCAGTTAAAAACAACTTGAAGTATTTATTTATATGTAAATTTGCTGATCATTTATTGTAGAGATACGGCCGTCGCACAAAGTACGTATTCTTTGGTAATCAGCATTGTTGGTTTGGTATTAATTCCAATTAAAATGTGGGTCCTACAGTTTCCCCACCTGTGTAAAGTAATCTTAGGAATGCCATCATATTTTTAGTTCTTTTCTCCAATCTTAGCATAGTTTCCCCCAGATAAAATTTAGTGGCAATTTTTTTTTTTTAGCGTCTTGTCTTGAACCGTTCCATGCAGTGTCCTTGGTATTCCTGGGAATGATAGCTGTCTTCCTTTCTGCCTTCGTGGTCTCTCATTGACTCACAAGGACGAGTCAGCCGATGGGAGCCAGGAAAGAACTGAGGTGAACAGAGCAGAGTTGGGAGTTGGCACCCAAGAGATTAGGCCACTAGCTCTGAGCTTCCAGGACATTTGGGTCTCCGTGTTTGTTTTGTGGAAGACACGGAGAGCTTTCAGTAATCTAGACGGGAGTCACTGGAAGTCAGTTAAAGGTCACCTGTGAAGAGGTGGGGCTGCCTGAAGATGTCCCACTTCAGGGCACACTGATGGGGACACGGATGCGGATAAGCCACAGGAGGCTGGTGTCAAAAATTACAGCTGCATCGGGGCACCCGGGGGGCTCCGTCATGGAGTGTCTGGCTTCGGCTCAGGTCATGATCCCAGGGTCCTGGAATTGAGCCTCACATCGGGCTCTCTGCTCAGTGGGAAGCCTGCTGCTCCCTCTCCCACTGCCCTGCTTGTGTTCCCTCTCTCACTGTGTCTCTCTCTCTCGAATAAATAAATAAATAATCTTTTAAAAAATTACAACCATGTAGCTATGGAAGTTGCTCAAACACAAATGAAAATAAGTCTGTAGAAATAGCTGTTAGTGCTGCTCTAGATTAAAAACCTCTTTGCTTTTATATATGCTATTTAAAAATTAATAGCCTGTATTCAGCTGAATATGCTCAGTTGGATACATTTTTCCATACTTAAGATCATCCACTTTTACAGAAGCCTCTTCCTTCATTTGCTGAAATCTCAGCGGTCGTAGGCGTGTGTGGGTAAGTTTGGTCGCAGTGAGCTCCTCGCGGCTTTACACATTCTCTTCTTTCAGTCTCGGACTTAGGGCCAAGGAGACCCCAGGGCGTTCCTGGGTGCAGCTCCCCTGCTGGCTTCTGGGCGGCGGTTGTGTCCTACCCTCCCTGGTCTCTCATCACTTCTCCGCGCCACCTCCATTAATTAACGAACATAAGCCACAAAGGAAGAAACGAACACAAGCTATAAAGTGAGTGAGATTCCAGTAGCAGGTCCGTTCACATTCACCTGTTCTCTTGGTGAATAAAGAAAATCCCCTTCAGTCAATTGAATTGTAATGGAAATGTTTGGTTTTTTTTTTTTTTAAAGAAAACTGGTGTATAAGAGAAGGTAATTGATACTAACCTAATTCACAAGACTTTTTTTTTGTGTTCTAGAAGGGACTCTGGTTGTCAGAATAATGGCCCCCAGAGGTGTTCACATCCACATTCCTGGCACCTCTGAATGTGGTCCAGAATCTGGCAAGGGGAGTGAGACTGTTTCTGGAATTCAGGCTCCTGGACATCAGATCTTAGGACGAGCGAGCACGCTTGATCGTCTCGGTGGGCCCCATGCACTCACAACAGATTTGTACTAACCATGATGTTTCCTGGTGGGTTTCTTTTTTCATTTTTCATTGTTTCAAGAGAAAATCTTCCTTTCTTACTTTTGGTATTTTCTTCACCTACTTCATATAATATACTTATCTAAGTTATGTACGAACAGCTCTTCTCCTGCTAAGGATTACTGCTGTGTTCTTCTGAGGGGGGCAGACTGTGAATTCATTTCTTTTTTTTTTTCTTTTAAAGATTTACTTATTTATTCATGAGAGACAGAGAGAGGCAGAGGCAGAGGGAGAAGCAGACTCCCCGCTGAGCAGGGGGCCCCATGCGGAACTCGATCCTAGGACCCCAGGATCATGGCCTGAGCCGGAAGCAGACGCTTCACCATCTGAGCCCCCCAGGCGCCCCTGTGAATTCATTTCTGCATTGAGCGCTAAAATAGCAACAAGCACAGAGTGTTCTAGTGACAGGTGGGACATGCAGATGCTTGGGGTGTGTGCCTCTGTGTCCAAGATGTGATGCTTGAGGATCAGTACAGGATGAGACGTGAGTCGGAAACCAAGAGGGTGTGTAAAAGGAGACAGAGAGACAAATGGGAGTGACTATTCTTGGGGGAAAAGTACACACACACACACACACACACACACACACACACATGCTACAGGGAAACTGGGGGAATTGCCGTGGGTGAAGAATCTGGAAGAAGCATTCTGAGAATGGCAAGTAGTTCAGTGTGAATGGAGCGATAGGGGCGGTAGGAGGGAGCAGCAGAAGTTGAGTGTAAAGAGCCTTATGGAGCGAGTGAGTGGCTCTTGGACTCTGTCCGAGGTCCACACTTGCAGAGAAGTCTAGAAAGAGAGATCAAGGGGGCTTGGGATTCTCACTGATCTCAGGGAGGGCGTCGACCTTTTGGGTGCCCCTTATTTGAGATGCTGTTACACAAGAGTCTTGGAGCCCAGGAACCTCCTACCTTAATTTTAATTTGGGTAAATACTCTGATTTCCAAATGTAATATAGTTAATGCTTTTTACTTGTTCTTAAGTTTTCTAGTTTAAAAAAATACTGAATTTGCTCCGATTAACCTAAAAAGCAGCCTTCTGCTGATCTATGGGTGGGAAAATGGACTGTGGTGCTCGTGCCTGCATAGCGGGCAACCTGGGGAGGCTGGTCGAGTCAGCTCCCTGTGGGTAACTTAGGGGAGACTGCTGAATGCCACTGGGTGTCACTAGGAGCGTCTCCCCCTTCCTTACCATTGAGTTATAGTAGAAGCAATTAGTCCCTTTCCTTAAACATCACTATAGCTTACAGCCACGGAAAGCAATGATGACAATAATTTTCATGAAAGGATGAGTGATGGACTCTGATCAAGACTGTAAGATTGCATTTGGGCGCATAGTTTAGTTGCTAAACTTTGACCCCTGAGGAATGCATTGTAATTTGGGGATGATGGCCAGAGTTGTATAAATTCCGTCTGGCAGCTCCAGGAAGGATGCATCACTCAGAATAGAGTCAGAAGGTGAAGTTCTTTGTCCCTGTACAGGGAGAAGACTGATCCATGAACCAGTATGATTGTAGTCAAACAGGAAAGACGAACAGATGCGGAAAACCGCATTCACGGTAGTGATTAGGCGAATAGTTACACTCGCAGCTGAGTCTGCAAATCTCAAGGCACAGTTACAGAGAGCGTGCTTCAAGGACTTTCAACAATAGCTGCTTCTACTGAACCAGAAGAGTTTTTCAGAACCAAGTGCTTCCTAGCACTCGCTCCTGAGTTCATTTTTGTGTTCTGCCCAAATCTGCTTTGGGCATATTTATTTAGTGAAACTTGATCTCTTGCCTATATTTGACTCTTCCTATGAATAAAAATGTAAATCATTCTAATTAGGTAATTTAATCACCATATATTAGAATTACGTAGCTTCTGAGAACCCTAGATTTTTCCATATATTCCCAATCATCCTATCTTATGCTAGACTTTATCAGACCAGACCTTCTTTCCCCAGTGTAATAGAGAAGTTTGCATGTTATGACTGTCGTCTGTGTGGACGTGTGTTTCTAATAAAACACTTTTTGTTTCTTAGTGGATTCAGTTATCCTGAAGCTCATGCTCATTCCTGAGTCTGGTTCATGCTCGTCATTGACACTCGTTTGCAGGAGAACCGAGAAGCCGATTGTTCATTGTTGACAGCGAGTATCTAGAATTTTATACTTTTTAAAGCTGGATCTGGATCTTCCTTATGAATGAAAATGCCCACAGTAATGAGGGTGTTCATACTGTAGTTATTAAGGGCAAGACTTTGGTGCCCGACTGCCTCTCATCGAGTTCTGACCTAGACTGGCTCTCTGCACTTGAGCAAGTCCCTTAACGTACATTGACCTGAGTTTCCATATTGAGATAATGAAAACAAAAAGTAGGACCTTTCATGATTGTTGTGAGATTTGAACAAACCAGTGCACACTGACTAGGATGACGCTTGCATACCCTGTGTGTGCTCCCTTCTCTGACAGTAAGAGGACTTTCCTGGGGCCCTTCACATTAGCAGTGCTTGAGGAAAAAACAGAACACGGAGCTCATCTATGAGCATTAATAAATGAAGGTACTGTTTGTAGGATCAGCTCGTAATTGGTCTCGAGGAACTATAACCGTTACTGTGAGCTGTCTTACATTTCTAACTTTGTTACAGAATATTATGTTGTTTTCATAAATATAGGCTAGGACGTGGAGCCAGAAACAGGGAGTGGTGAGAAGCATATGAAATAGTCACCTGTCCCTGGAAAGAGAGAAACAAAACCTGTAGGTTTTCTAGTTTTGACCAATAGTTCAGGAAGCTCTTCTTTGCAAGTGTATGGGGCCAGGCTTGGAACCCTTCAAATTAAAGAAAGTGCCTATCTTCAAGGAGCTTATAGGTATTAAAAATAAAAGTAAACAAAGTATACATGCGCTGCACGTACATTCATACACATATAAAATAGGTAAAATTGAGAATTCCAAAGGGAAGGTTGTCTCTTTTTTAGACCTAGTGTTTCTGAAAGATCGTTCCGTTTATGGCGTGTGTGTTTGTGTGTGTATATGTGTGTATCTATTTTCTGGAGAAGTAGATTTGAAACGTGGATCCAAAGTTGAGAAGTTTCACCATGCTCTGTACCTGGTCAAGTGTAGTAGTGATTCCTGTTGTGTGAAGAGACACAGAAATGTTTTCTCAGTCAGTAATCCATACATGACAGAAAATAGGTAGTGACCGAGTCATCAAACAATGATGTGTCAAGGATTGTTTTGTGACTCATTTATAATTAGAAAACCATAGTATCTTATTTCTCCCCAACCTGTTCCAATGTATTCTGTTCTCTTGTAGCTATAAAGTAGTTGGAACAGGATGTTTATCCCTCTTTCATGAGTGATCTGTGGTCATTCCGGGGTAAATTTCATAGAATCCCTTCCACCGAGTGAGGAGAAGGGGACTGACAGAGAGCTGTGGTAAATGCCTAGCACTTCCTGACAAGGCGGAAGGTAGAATTTTGTTCAGTTAGAGTTTGTTAGAAAATTCTGCTGTGAAAGTAGTTTTATTTTCAAGGTCTTGGGTCATTATGAACCAGACATACTAGTTACCACAAGCTGTCGGGGGATCTAGCAAAACTTTCCACGTAGTGATGAAAACAGCGATGGCAGGCACAGGCCCCTCGGTGTGAATTCCTGAGTGTTCTGGGCCATGTTTCCTGGAGATTGTGCGATAACTGGTCCCTGGTTAGCTTTGAGGGGATTATAGGAACATAGCTTTACTGGAGTGCTTCCCACTGACTCGGGCTTTGAGAACCCTTTTCCTTAGGCCAAGAGTGATCAAATTCAGTCATCAGGAATGATCGCACTCACTTTCCTTAACCATCATCCTAAGTTTTGCAATTATTTTTCATAATTCTCCCACCAGGGATTGAATTATTTCTCGATAAATAAAATGAATCAGTCAGATACATAGACTTCCTCTCCAGAGGCTTCATTCTGAGGTACTGATGTTGGGGCAAAAATTTTTACACTAATTGTCAAAAATGAGCATTTTCATTGGATTTGTTCCGGAATTCAGAACAGGGCTATCTGCCAGCTGCAGAGACTAATATCTTATGCTGCCTCTGTGTGAGTTCGTATAGCAGAGTTCTGTAGGAGGATATGGGGTCATAGTGCAGGCAAAGAGAAGAGAGTAAAAATAAAACATTGCCATACCATCTGTGCGCCTCCGTGCCTGGTCCAAGCAGGTAATACTCATATTTAATCTTTGCAACAGTCCTCAATGTTGATAATTGCATGTTTTTATTTATTTTTTCCCAAAATGGCACACTGCATTTCAGAAAACAGACGCTCTTCGGTTACGCGGACAGAGAGGGGCGCGCGTCTTGTGCGCGCCCGGATCGCGTCTCTCCGGGCTCCTCTGGCCGGGAGCCGCACTGCAGAGCGCCGGCGTGACCGTGCGACGGCTCGGCCGGTGGCGTCAGAGCAGAAATAATGTATGTCATGTCCGAGCAGAAGCTCGAGGAGCCAGCCTGCGGCTGCCGGCTTTGCTCCACCAGAGAACGAGGTGTTCAAAGCAGACGCGCCGCAGGCCGGGGCTCGGGGCGAAGCGACGGGGACCGAGCCGCCCGCGACTCGCCGCACGCGCGGAAGCTGCCCCGCAAGTGACCCTTCCTTGCCGGCCGCGGGCACGGTGGCCGCTTGTTGCCGCCGCGGGGCCTCCCGGACCGACGCTGGACCAGAGACAGGACAGTCGCTCAGCGGAATCCCAGAGCTCTGGGGTGCGCTGCGGCGTCCTTCCTAGACGGGGTCTGAGGGTCGCCGTCTGAGCCCGGAGCCCCTCGCAGGCCCGTCCTGCCCGGCCGAGCACCCGGTGCTGGAACGCGCAGAAACTCCGGTTTCTGTCGCTCTTCCCTGTTCTCCTTTATTTATTACCATAGGCAGGTGAACAACAGACAATCACACTCGTCTCTCTCTCGTCGGGAAGTCTTTACGGTGCTCCCGGCCCAGCTTATGACAGCCGTGCTCCACAGCGCGTGTCCCGACCCCGCACGCCCTGCAGCGTGGGAGCAGAGCGCGCCCTGGGAGCCAGTGCGGGAGCAGAGCGAGCCCTGGGAGCACAGAGAGTGTGGGGAGCACGGGGAGCACAGAGAGCATGGGGGAGCATGGGGAGCAGAGCGAGCATGGGGAGCACGGAGAGCACCGCGAGCACAGGGAGCACGGGGAGCACAGCGAGCAGAGAGAGCATGGGGAGCACTGTCTGCACGCGCGCACCCGTTCTGGTGCTCAGGCTTAGCCACGTGCTCTCCAGTCCACAAGGCTCTCCCTTCTCCAACGTGCTTTAAACGCATTTTGACTTTCTAATCCATGAATGAGAAAAAACCCACATTCAGTGGGACCAGAGTGGTGTTCTTACCACATGCGGGAATGAATGCAGGCCCTTACAGATGTCCCCAAGGAAGTCATGTTCCAAGAAAGACTGTTCAACAACTTCTCTCCTGTGTTCTAAAACGTCCAGAACGGCCAACTTCTCATGGGCCGATGGCCTTGTAATGTTGTTGTTTGGCAATGGCTGGGTGAAGTTTCTGGCAGAAAGCAACCGAGGGACTTTATTCAAGGACTGGACAGCCTGGTCCTCATCAGTGGTCTAAGTGTGCAGGCATTTCCCTTGTAGGAAATATTTTCACTCAAAAACAAATCACGAGAACATTCTTAAGGATAAAAACAGCAGCAAAAAAAGATACTGGCTCAGTTTTTGGTCAAACTTTTTATATAGTCCCAAAAAGCCAAATGAAAATCATAATGGTTTTAAAAATTGTTTTTAGTTGAATATCCAGTTTAATTTAACTGATGTTTTTTATTTTGTTTTCTGTATTATCTCTGTGTGTGATTTTTAAAAAGATTTTCATTTATTTGAGTGAGAACAAGAGAGATCACAGAGGGAGAGGGAGAAGCAGACTCCCTGCTGATGTGGGGCTTGACCCCAGCCCTCTAAGATCATGACCTGAGCCAAAGGCAGACACTTCACTGACTGAGCCACCCAGGTGCCTTGTGTGTGTGATTTTTTTTTTTTTTTGAAGTAATTCTGTGTTAAGGAAGGTACTAACAATGGCATTTATTTCTAGGGTAAGCATGTATGCTTTTCTTATAATTTTGAAAGATTCTTTCTTTTTGAAGAGTGAGGTTATAAGATTTGATAACATTAAATTAAAAGATAATTTATTCTTGTGTATTTACCCCAGAGAGACAAATGTGGTGATCCAAAGGGACAGCTGCACCCCAATGTTTAGAGCAGCGATGTCCACAATAACCAAACTATGGAAAGAACAGAGATGCCCATCAAGAGATGAACGGATGAAGAAGATGTGGTGTATGTATACGGTGGAATATTACTCAGCCATCCGAAAGGATGAAATCTCGCCGTTTGCAACGATGTGGATAGGACTAGAGAGTGTTATGCTAAGCGAAATGCATCAGTCAGATAAAGACAGCTATCATATGAGCTCTCTGATATGTGGAATTTAAGAAACAAAACAGAGGGTCATAGGGGAAGAGAGGGAAAAAATGAAACAATGAAACCAGAGAGGGAGACAAACCATGAGAGGCTCTTAATCTCAGGAAACAAACTGAGGGTTCCTGGAGAGGAGGGCTGGGGTGACTGGGTGATGAGCATTGCAGGTGCATGTGATGTCACGAGCCCTGGGTGTGATGTGAGACATGAATCTCTGACCTCTATCTGTGAAACTAATAATACATTATATGTTAATTAATTTGATTCAAATAAAAACAACTTATCTTAATTATAGGGTAAATGAATAAGGAAATGTCTATTTCGAATTCATGTGACTCAGAATCCTTATAATCACTGCTAACATGATGATGATTTTGTTCTTATCTCATAATAATTACCTGAGGCTGCCCTTTCCTTTCGAGTATTTAAGCGAACCTGGTGTGATTGCATATAGAGGCAAAAGAAAGGATATATGTTATTAGTGTCAATCTTGGCTAGTAATTTTCTCATTGGTTTTACTCTGTAACAATGTCCCAAATCCATTGCTTTTTTTATATTCATGATAGTAATTGCAATAAACTTAAAGCTCCCGAGAGTTCTTGCTGAGAAACTTGTGGAAAGATCTCAACTGAGATACAAGGCTGTTAAGATTGAATTCTTTTCATTTCTTCCAGTTCAGCTCTTTATATGCTCAGACTCTGTTCTTACTGTCGGATTAATTGGCACAACAACATCCTTAATATAAACTGCAGATATGGTGACGTGGTGTCAGTTGAACCAAACTCCCTACAGAAAACAGCCATAAAATCTGGGGGAAATGCTGTATGCTTAGAAGTTGCTAAGAGAGTAAGTTTTCATCAGGAGGAAAAAAAAATTGCAACTACATGGGACGTTACATGTTAACTTATTATAGTCATCACTTTGCAGGGTATATGTGTGTCAAATCATTTCCTTTACCCCTAAAGTGAATACAATGTTATGTATCAGTTATATCTCAGTGTTTAAAAATCTGGGGGGAAAATAACACACACACACACACACACACACACACACACACACACTCACACACACACACACACCCCAATCCAACACCATAGGCAAGATATGAATGTGGATGGAAACTGAAGTGAAGTGGGCATTTGAAAGAAAGAAAAACAAGGAACTTAACTCCTTATGCAGCTTTTAGCCTGAAGGTACATTCCAGTTAGCACCAAGAAGGCCAACTGAAAGGCCCTTGGAAATCTATAGTCTTCTTGGTTTGGAGAACCAGAGAGTAAGTTTAGAGACAACCGCGGTGACTGGAATTTTAGACTACACCCCGGAAAGGATCCCACCAGAGGGGACCACCCCAGATTCTATGTAGGAACTATTCCCTGAACCTTGACCTACGCATGTGCTGTGCAGATTGTCCGCAGCTCAGCTGAGGCGAAAAGAATTAAGAGAACATGTGAGCTGCCACCCACCATGGATGGGGGCTTTTGCCATTTTACCTCAGCCCTGTTAACTGCCTGCTATAAAAAAATAAAGCGCTCTTTGGGGAAACAAAAAAAAATTCAGAATTTTCTACAACAAATAATTCACAGTGTCCATGGTATAATTCAGAATTGCATGCCATATAAACAAATAAGAAAACATGTTTTCTCTAGGGGAGAGGCAAATGTTGGAAAATTAGAGATAGTCTAGATATTAGAATTAGCAAATGAATATTTTAAAGCTGTTTTGTATTTATGCTCAAGGATATTTCTTTTTTTTTTAATTTTTCAAAGGTTTTATTTATTTATTAGAGAGCGTGAAAGGGTGGAGGGTCCGTGGGGGAAGCAGGCTCCCCGCTGAGCAGAGAGCCAGGTGAGCAGAGATCCCAGTACCCTGGGATCATAGCTTGAGCCAAAGGGAGATGCTTAAAGAACTGAGTTACCCAGGCACCCCTAGGATTTTTTTTTTTAATCAAAGGTAAAATTGGATATTTCTTAATAAAAGTAGGGTCAGTATCCTTGGAAGACATATCACTCCTCATAAGGTCACACACACAATGTGCACCAATAGTCTCTGGTTCAGGCTGTGTGCGAACATTCCAGTAGTCTCTTGCCCATTGGATAAGTAATGTGTGACAATACAAATTCCTGTTTATGCTGAGAGGAAAGATTCCATAGCAGTCATCCTCCTGCATTCTGCAAGAGAACGTTCTCACAGCAGGTCAGATCTCCTATATCTTCTTCAGACGGTACATAGCAGTGGGCAGGCGTCTCTCCCATGATGAGAGCCTTCCGTCAACTGCTCGGCCCAGAGACACAAAGTATCATAGGATTTTAGAGCAAAGTCTTACAACGAAGGTTATTTGAATGAACAACTTTTGCAAGGACTGTAGAAGGAAACCTTAAGAAATGAAGATGGACTTTGTGAAATTGTGTAATTTCCTGCATAGTTGCATGTAAATGCTGAGATCCGTCTTCAGAGAAAAGCAGGGCATTTTGCATCTAATGTTATGACTTACTACTGCAAAGTTTCTGTTCTGTATTTAGATTTAGATATTGAAGGGTATAATGAGAAAATCCATTTGCTCTCTTTTAAGGAAGACCATTCAGATACACAGATAAATACATAATTATCATAAGGGAAGATCACAATGTTATGAAATACCACATACATTTTCCAGGCATTTATTTTCTGAACAAAGAGCAAGAAGAAGGAGAAAAGCAGAAGGAAGGTTGAGCACGTTCAGGTACACTGCTTGTTCCATAAGTTCTAGAACTTTGTTCATGCTGGCAGGGCCCAGCCAAGCCCAGAGCCAAAGCCCTTTACTACAGGGAGCTGTTAGGATTTGCTGCTACTTCTCCCAGGCGCCCTGTATCAGAATTCCTGGGAGGAGGGCTTCTGAACATTGATAGTTTCCATGAGTATTTCCAGCTGATCTCAACTCAGTGCCATGGTTTAGAACCATCACTCTAGGAGTTCTGTGAGCATATACTCAATTTCACTTGGTTGTAGGTATAAGAGTTAGGTAACGTGGGATCTCCGTCTTGTTCTCTTTCTGTAACATGTACATCACTGTTCTGTCTGTCTGTTTGTAATAGCCATCACAAGTAGCAGGCACTCCCATATTTTTAGTGGGATTTAAAATACCACTGCAAGAGCACTGTACTTCAAGTAGGTGAATGGTGAAGTGATCATTCACATATCTCAGAAGAAGGGCCACAGGCTGAGCTAGGAAGCATTCCATACTGCTGCCCCCAGAATCTAGCCCCATGTTTAAGGTTTTAGATTCATCATAGTTTAATTTAGATTAATCAGGTTAAGTTTTCTGCCATCCACTCACTCTTCACCAAATTCTTTTTTCATGTTTGAATTGGTCATTTTTCAACATTGCACAAAAAGGAAATTCTTGACTAACATATCATTCAGCTTATCATTCCCCAGAATAAGGAAATGCAAATGCCACTAAACCTCTGAATGAATGATAG
The DNA here is from genome assembly GCF_922984935.1 of Meles meles. NCBI lineage: Eukaryota > Metazoa > Chordata > Mammalia > Carnivora > Mustelidae > Meles > Meles meles. Next base: position 117,618,124 of record NC_060073.1, on the reverse strand, counting down.
CTAAATATCTGCAACCTTAATCAAAATCCTACCAGAGATTGTTTATGTCTCCAGTTTCCCTCTTTCTCACTGCCTGGCCACTTGGCTCTCATAGGTCTTTGTAGTCTGCAGAATCGGTTGGTAAATCTTCCAAAATTAAGTTCTTAATGCTGGAGAATGAACTCTGAGACAGTGGGACATGTTTCGGGCTGTGTGGGAAGAGCTATTCAATCTAAACCCTATCAGGGTGTCGTGCATAAATAATGAAACTTGGAACACTGGAAAAATAAAATAAAAAATCTAAACCCTATCTAAACTCAACCTTTTTAATTCAGTCACTTAAATGTGAGACTCTTTAGCCATAGCATTTCTCTCTTGTGTGATGGTAAGAGTGTAGAAGTGTTAGCAGTTGACTTCTTTCTTGATTTATTGTGATTTGTGGAGCATAGAAGAGAAAATGCTGATGAAAATGTTGGCGCATGCCTCTTGCCCGTTAGCTACTTTGACTTTTTAATAATCTATGCAGATGTACACTTGGGCTGAAGGAGATCTCATAAACACCATTCTGATGAAAATTTACTCGTTTTATGCATTTCTGAGTAAAGCTTACCACAGTGATCCATTAGATTGCTTAAAGGTTTAGCCTTTTGTAGAACATAAGAAATAGTTTTGCTTTCAGAATGAGGTGCATTTCTTTTGTGTGTGTTGTGGGAGCTGAACAGATTTCAGGATTAATTATTTACAAGCCATTTATGAGTTGGGATTTCCAAATTTCAAAGCAAAGACTTAGGAAATATAAGTGTATCAATTACTTCATGTTATTTTGATGTTTTCACAAGAGGAACGTTATCATTCAAAGCATGTTGTTTTCCTATTTATGATACTCTTCAATATCGTGAAAGATGATGTCAGCTCACTATAAAGAAGTAATTGCAACTTTATTTCCTTTCAATGGGAGCACCAAAGCTTCTTTTAACATCAGCCTATCAGTCTGTACAATTAATACAAGTTCAACTTGGTTTAGTATTCCGCTGAGAAAGGAAAATGGTGTTTGGAATGCTATTGCTCAATATCTTTTGACTTAAAAAATATGTTTCTAATTTGGTAAAAGCCAATGATCCAACCTTAGTGATTATTTTCATTCCATATACTGTAATGTCTTCATCATGATTTTTTCCAATTTAAAAGTGAATCTTGAGGTGATGTATTTTTATGCTTTGTGTGTTTTGAACAAAGATTTTAAGCCATTTATAAATCACTGATAAATCTATAAACAGATCATTGCAGTCAGCTGCATTTATTAAAAGCAAAGGGTTTGAATTCTGGGGAGTTCTGATATCTTTTTATTAACAGAGAGAAAGCCTGTTTATAGACTTAATCACCTGTGTTTAATGAAAATAGTAAGTCACTTTGTACTTAATACTCTTCAGGGGAAGGAAGGTGCCAGTTAAGCACGCTCACCAGTGTGGGTGGGTGGTGAGTCGGTGGCACTTTCCAGTCAGTCTCACCTTCCATTAAGTCTGTGTTGGAATGAGGGTAGAGAGCAGCAGATAAAAACACCTTTGGACAGCTTACACTTTCAAAGGAAAGATGTACAGAAAACAGGAAAGATGCTTTTCTTGGTTGAGTTCTGGTTCCTCCGACTTTGGAGATTCATTTCTTCCTTAATCACACAACTGTAAAGTGCCTGGACCAATGGTAAAGTTTTTATAATGAAAACATGGTAGAAGGACAGTCCTAGGGATTGACTCAAAAGGAAGCTTGGTCCTGAATGGCGACCATTTTTCATCTGGCATAGAATCATCTGAATGTTTCAGCACCAAAGGGCAGACTGGGGAGTAGGAATCCGACTGGCATCTTTGTGTCACCAGAACTGCCTGCTGTACTCTTTATCGTCAGTGGAAAGGCTAGGCTATAGAGTTCTTTCCAAGAAATACTTTTTCTGCATTATTTCATACGTATAAAATTATGCAAGTTTTAGATGTGACATTTGCATACAAATTGACCAGTGTGAACACACCAGCGGGAAGTGGGGCAGGGGGGCATTGATACACACACACACGTACATGTATATGTGAATAGTATACATGAGTATTGAGCAAATGAACACTTCTTCCGATACCAAGCTGAAGTGCGAGGAACCGGAGTTACATAGCGTCACTGTAATATGAGTGTGACCGTGTAGAACACCGCTGAGTGACGATCTTGTGGTCACTTCTTAGAGTGCCCTTCCCTCCCGTCTCCTGGAAATAATTTTTTAACTCTTACTGTAATTTCATATTGCCAACGAAAACATTACTTAGCTATTTAGAAAGGCAGACCGAATTTGAAGACAGGTGCCTGAACCAAGGAGAAGAGAGTTAGCATCACCGAAGACCAAGACTTTAGACATGGGAGCCCTTCTGCCTCCCGGCAGCCTTGTGCCTATTGGCTGTGGCGTCCCCGCTTTCCTTTCTCTTGAGCTTCTCCAGCACTGTTCCCCTGTATTTCTCATCTTCCTTTATCTCCTTGCTCTAACTGTATCATCATCGCCACATGCTTCTAGCTGTGGCATGGCAGCTTCATCTTGGTACCTAGGAATGTCCTTGGTATGTGGCTCAGTTTTAGTATTCTTCATCTTTAGCAGATTTCTGATTATACCTGATCTCAAAAAAAAAAAGAAAGAAAGAAAGAAAAATCCTTATGATGGGGATGGTGTTGGTGGTGATGATGAAGGTGGAAGAGACCCTGATGACCAAACAGTAATGACTTAAATGACCAAACAGTAATGACTTATATGACCAAACAGTAATGACTTATATGCAAGATTTCACTTTAAGAACAATTCCGTGAGGCTGGCATCATTGTATCATTTTTCAGAAGATAAAACAAAACATGAGATGGCTTAAATAAATTTCCCCAAGTTGTGTAGTTCACAGAGGTTGAAAGCGCGACTTGACCTTAGTCTCGCAGTCCTGTACTCTTGCCCTCCCGTCCTCCTCCCTCAGCAGAATTTACTGAGTGAAAACTGTATCAGGCATGTGCAGTATGTTTCATATGGTACCTTTGTGCGTGAATGGCCTTTGTGAATATGCCCGTGATAAGTGGACCATTTTCATCTCTCTCTTTGGTCAAGAGAGGAGATTATGCTTTCAGGGATTGAATTTTCCCTCTATAGTATTGCCCGTTTGTGACACTGGCGCAGAGTGGAGCTTGCTCGGACATTGCTGGAAGGACCGTCCACCTGCGTGCCTCCTGGCTCCAGACGACTGCCTTATGGGAAACGCTCTCGGTCCTTGTGTTTCAGTGATGCCGAGACTTTAGAATCAGAGGTACAACAATGCATGATGAATTCAGTAAGTCAAGAGACGTAACAGATAATTATGATTAACACACACACTGACATGTATTACATATACCAGTGTGTGTATGTGTACGTGTGCATCTGTGTAAAAACACACCCACACACTCTTCAAGTGTGACCTGAGCCACTAACTGTTCAACTGTTTTTGATTGTTTAGATTTTCTTTCATTTAAAAAATGTCTTGCTTGAAACAAAATGTCTCGCTTGCCTGGCATGCATTATATATGAACGTTTTTTGGCAGTTTATGGTGACGATCAGTAACACATACAAATCAGCTGCAATACATCAGCGTTGCTTTAAAAAAGCACGGATGAGAATTGATTGAAATTTACAAAAAGAAAACGTTCACATCGGATTCGAATCGGAATATAGTTCAAGGGAAAGATAATGTCAATTTTTGGTAGGAGGATATGGGTAGGAAGAAATCACGCAAGAAATCTCTCTCCCCACTCCCCCTGTATTCAAGAGTAAAGCGTGAAACCTTTGGCTCGCATTACAAACAGACTCCACTGTAACACCTACCCAATTTCCTGGAACCAGTTTCCTCTATAAATAAGAGCTCACCCCACTGACCCTATTATGGGGAAAGGAAAAGAGAATAGCCAAGTGTATTTATTCCAGGCAGCTAGGCTATAGACTTCCAGAAAGCATGCCTAACAAATGTCATTCCCCAGAGAATTCAACCCTCACTACCCTAGTGTTCTGGCTCAGTAGATATCACTCTCTCTCCCTCCCCCTCTCCCTTTGTCCCTCTCCCTTTCCTTCTCTTTCTCTGTCTCTTCCTCTCCCACAAGCCACCGTGAATGTCTGTGTGTCCACACAGAAATATGTCCTGTGTTGCGTTTATTTGACAATGATTCTTGATCCATCACGGCTGTAACGGGACTCTCAGGATAACTATTCTCATCTGTCCTCCACATAGAGATTCTTAAGTTTTTTCTGTACCTTCACACTAACAAGTGAAGAATGAGAGAGAGAGAGGGAGCCGGAGGGAGAGAAAAAGGGATGATGAGAGAGCCTAAACGGTGATCCACACGTGTGTGATTGATGTATTATTACATGTTCTGTGCATCTGGATGTCCTTTAAAACTCACTTAAGATCTAACTAAATTCCTGGTTTGAAGATTATGTTACATGCTGGAGAAACCGTAAGTAGTAAATACCATTTCAGTGGAAATTCTTGTTTAATAAAACTTGTTTTAAGTCCCAGTAGGAGACCGACTTATTCCGATAAATATTTGCTGCAACACAGGCCCAGTGCAATGAGAAAATTTAACCATGTTCTTGAATATATTATGTTCACTTCTCTGCCCCCCAAACTCGGATTCTTTTCAGCACACAACCTGATTTTAAAAATGGAGTAAATAGGCCACCTGGGTGGCTCATTGGGTTGGGTGTCTGCCTTCAGCTCAGGATTGAGCCCCGTGTCTCCCCTCCCTGCTCAGCGGGGAGTCTGTTTCTCTCTCTCTCTCTGCACCCCCCCATGCCAGGTGCTCTCTCTCAAGTAAATAAAATCTTAAAAAATGATAAAAATCTTAAAAAAAATAAAAATGGAAAAAATACATATATAACTTTTAATAAAGATGTTAGTAGGATATAATGTTCTGGTGGCAGAAGATATTTTCTTCTGATTTAAAAATTATTTCCCCAGTGGCTGTGTGTTGCGGAGGTTAAAAATGTGAGCCGTGGTGTCGGGATGATCTGAGGTTATAGCTTGCCCTATGGTCTTCAGCAGATTTCCCAACCACACTACACTCCCCTCTCCACCTTTGTAAAATGGGGATAATAATCACATGTAGCACATCGGCTTATAAGAGGAATTACTGTTACCTTTGTTAGCATCATTTCCCTGAGCAATTATCATAGACTTACAAGGTTTTATCCTTGCCAGCGTAGTATTAGGTCCATTCTTATCACTCCTCTGTTACAATGTAACAGTTGAAACTTGGAAAGACCCTGTGACTTTTCTGAGGGCACAAAGCTAATAAATGTGGACTTGCGGTGTAGACTCAAGGAGTCTCTCTCACCGCAGAGCTGCTTTTCTCTCACCCGCCGGGATGACCTCCGTCCCGAGGTCTCGCGTGTGGGCACAGGGCTTGCTGTTTGCTGGGGGCTCAGAAGATGCTCATGGTAATGACTTGAAGCCATTCGGCCACCATCGTCTGGTGTCTGTTATTGCTCACGCGGAGTTCTCTTTCAGTGATTTTGTTAATTCATTCCATAAGTGTGGATTGAGTGCCTGCTGTATGCCAAGTGTTTTTCTTGATTCAGCCAAGACAGAAGCTGATAAAGCCGAACTCCGCTGCCTAGAGCTCATGTTCACTCTTGTGGTGGGGGAGACACACAGAAGTAAGGCAGGTTGCATGGATAGTGTAGTAGATGATGATAAATAATAAAGGAAATATAAGGGATATAAATAATTAGAAAAATTATGCAGGATAGTGGAGTAGGCTCAGGGTACCTAATTTCACACGCTATGGACCGCTCTTAATCATGGGCATGAGTTCTTACGCATCTTTGTTCCGTCATTCAGGAGAGCAGTAGTGATTCCCAATTACTATTCCTGTAATTACCCAAGTGAAAACCTTGACAAATTTAACCAATGGTGTGGGGATCTATTTTTTTTTTTTTTTTAGATGAGAATGTGCTTCAGACATTGTATGATGCTGCTCAGACCATCCGGTGGGAGCAACACTCCGTCCCCCCTGCATGTTAATCACGTATGTTTCTGAAACATACACATGGCATATCCTGTGTTGAATACGCATTGAATCCAGTATCACATTTGGAATGGAATTTGGGTAGAAGAACCCTAGGAAAACCAGAAACTTTAGGAAAAGCTGAATATGATGGACATAGAAAGAAGTATGTAAAAGCAGTGTTTGAGTAGAAGCTGATACCCTGCATTGCATGTATGTTCAGCAAGATTGGTAATTTAACTGGTAATATAGTATAATGTATTCCCGTGGGTGACTCCATGCTGTCCCTGCACCAAATCAGACTTCTGGGTTTCATGACTTGCTGCTTTTTATAGTAGCTGTTTTATTAATATAACTTGGAAAGTATTCCCCTAGGGGGTCAGCTTCTCTCAACTCATGCCATGACTTGCACAGGTAATTTCTTTCAGAGGTAGTAGATTTCTTTTTCTCTAAAATTGTCTGTTAGAGAAGAAGTAAAACTGAATACTTCTATGGGGAATGTGAGAAGCGAGACAGAAAGTTAGACCCCAGAGGGGACTGTGGCTCCAACAACTGACATTATGGTATCCGTATTCCTTTTCTTTCCTGCCACCAAGTTTCAGCTTCTGCCCCAGCCGGAACCTCGTGGGCATGAAGGGTGGGACACAACTAAGAAAGTGGGTTAGTGGGCGCCCATCCTCTCAGGCAATCCCTGAGCCGTAGAGGAGAGGTCAGGCATGGGTGAGCATGCGGACAGATGTTCCTTACTTCGGATGCGGGAAGGATGGTGCAAACATCACGTGCGCAGACGCAGAGAAAGCAGAAAACAAAACATCAGGAAGTTCATAGAAACGGAAAGATCAGGCATAGCAAGAGGGTCAGGAATCCAGATTTGCAGCTGCGGATTGCTGGTTGGCGATTTAGAGCACAACCACCCAGGGCTGGAAAAAGGATGTTCGAGTCAAGACAGCTGTACTCCCGAGCCTGCGAGTTGCTTCTCTGTTTTCTGTTTGAGAGACGACCAAATCCTCTGTGGCCCCAGCTGACGTGACTACAGCACCTGCTGAGAATCTGTGCCTCTTCTTTTTAAGATTTTATTTATTTATTTGCAAGAGAGCAGGAGCAGAAGGGGAGGGGAAGAGGGAGAGGGAGAAGCAGGCTCCCTGCTGAGCAGGAAGCTGGGCTCCGTGCCAGGACCCTGAGATCATGACCTGAGCCAAAGGCAGAGGCTTCACCTGACTGAGCCCCCCCAGCACCACATCTTCTTATGCATGATAAATCCTGACCCCCCCGCCCCATTCCTCAGAGCTTCAGCTGGAGATGAAATTAGAAGAAACAGATGAATAAAGGATAGTAATGACCTCCCTTCTCCAACTTCAAAGGAAAAAAAGTGCTTTGAAAACCACATTCCAGTGTGCTCCTGTGTCTTCCTCCTTCAGCCCTTCCAGAGCCTTGGGACCAAAGCCAGCTGCCAGCTGCTCCCTTCTGCTGACGCGCAGCTCACCGAGCCAGGGAGGAGAGGATGAGCACATGGCAGCACGGAGAAGAGAAGGAAATACAGTTCTGGAAAAGTTCAGTGCTCCGTGTTTGGTCCAGATTTTCCACCAGCTCTTCGTGCCTGCGGATGATGTCATCCCCCACGAGCGCAGAGTTTCACGTATCAGAAAGCAAACTCACTCTTCCGTTCGTTGGGTCTCTTCTGACTGCCCCCCGTCACTTCCCCTGCACCCCCTTTAGTTATGAGAACGTCCAGGTAGCGTGGGTAACGTGGGCGTTATCTCGGGTGACGTCTAGCCTCACACAGCTGACGGAGCACTGAGCCTGTCGGTGCTGCCTCTGAAGGCGACTTCACGTCTCTCTGCGCTGGTGGAGTCCCTGCGCCAGAGCTCGAGTTCGGGCTTTCCTGCCTCCTTCCCCTGGGCTCTGGCGCTTGACCCCTGAGAGCTGTCGGTTCCAGTGTTTCACTTCCTGATCCGCTTCGCCCAGTGGACATCCTGAACAGCGAATCGAGTACACAGTTTCCTGCTGAGACCGTGAAGTACCTCAGTACCCCATCACACCCACAGGCTGAAACCCAAGCTCTTTCACGGGGTTGCAGTCAACTACTTAGGATTCCACAAGCACATTGCGTTTCCCTTCTGCGTTGAATACTCATCTGCTTTTTGCCTGAGGAGCAGCTACTTAACATTCAAGACCTTAGGTGTAGTCTCTCTGAGTCTCCCATCCTAAATACAGCTGGTTCCTCACTGGTTGCCACTGGTTTGTTTGAGCTTCTGCTTGGTCCCACTGTGCTCTGTTACTGCTCCTCGGTTATGGGTGTCTCGGCTTTCAGACGCTCCGGGGATGACCGGAGAGCAGATACCATGACAAAGGGTAAACATCCCCAGCATCCTTTACGTAGAGCTTGGCTTTACGTAGAGCTTGTAGTGATGATGTAGGGAACGTTGGAAGGCATAACTCGAGAGTTCTCGGATTCCGTTCTTAAAGAGGACGTCTATCGCCCAGCGGACATTGTCTTTTTTCCTCTAATGTGTATGCTACCAACCATGCTATGAATAATTTTCTGTTTGTTTCAAGTGAATAGAGATACTGCTTCTCATATTCAAATACCCAAACTAATTTTGAAGGTTCCGAGTACTTCACAGCATGTATGTGTTTGTGTGATGTGTGTTTGTTGAAGTAAACATGGTTCGTCTCCTGTAGAAACAAAGAGCAGGGGCGCCTGGGTGGCCCAGTTGGTTGAGCCTCCAACTCTTGATTTCGGCTCAGGTCCTGATCTCAGGGTCGCCTCTGTACAAATCAAAGTTAAGTGCAGCTCCGCGGGACTCCTTTCCCTGTGGCCCTGGTCTTCAGACTGAAGTCTGTCCTTGGGCTTCAAGGAGTGTCTGGCCTCCTTGGTCTTTGACCCCGGGTCAGCCTGACATCGAATGAGACTTGGAGGTAAGGTAGCAGCGTTCTGATGGTGGGGGGGATTGATTGAGGCAGAAGGGAGGGAGCCTGGCCACAGTCACGGCTCAGGTTGGAGAAGGCTGGGGGGCCTGGAGCCAAGGGGGAGTCGGAGAAGCCAAGGTCTCGTTTGGGCTTTGGCTTAAATGGAGCGAACCCTGGAACCATCTCGGGCTTTCCAATAAACCAGCAACATCATGGGACTAAACTTGAACCCAGTAACTCGTGCCTGCTGGGACTGACTGCAGTAGTGCCCGGGGGTGGGGGCACGGCTGCAGAGCCGGGCACACTGTGGGGTTCGCCGCAGGATGGTGGTGCGGCCCCAGCACCGGGTGCACCCTGAGACGACTAATTCCAGTGCCACAGGTGTTTTTATTTTGTAAAGACTTACTTATTTATTTTAGAAAGACAGAACAAGAGCGAGAGCCCTGGGGGTGGGACGGGGGACGGAGGGAAACGAAGAAGATCTCAGGCAAGCTCCGGGCTCAACGCGGAGCCTGGGGGGGCCTCGATCTCGGGCCTCTGGGACCCTGACCTGAACCGAAGCCAAGCGTCGGTGGCTAACGGGACTGCGCCCCACCTCCCCCGGCACCCCTTTACAGGTGGTTTTAAAGGCCGATCGTGCTCACAGAAGCGGAGGGGGTGCTCCTGGTGGCGTGGGGGCTGTGCCTCCGCAGGCATGGTGAGGCTTGGCGAGTCTGCGGGGCGTCGGGTGGGGTGGCGGGTCGCGGTGGGACAGCAGCGCTTGCGGCGGGGCGGTGAGGCAGGGAGCCGTGGAGGGGGCGGGCGAGCGGGAAATGTGACCATTGATTCCGTCTGTAAAAGGAGAGAAGACACAGCATAGAGGCGGGCCCCTCATCAACGATCCGTTCACTCGTGAGCCTGTCATTGTCGATCACGGTGAAATGTGTTTTACTGTGCCACGAGCCGACCAGGCCCCGGACTGCCGACCTGTTGTAACGCACTGTGCCTTCCGGAGGACCCTGCGTGTACCGGGGATCAGTCCGGCACTGTCAAGTGAGTAACTAAAAAAACATTCGACAACTTAAGATAAATCGTGGTGTGAGCTCTGGGACAGAGAGCGCTGAACTCACAGGTGAATGGAGAAACCCCACATGCAGAGGAGCCTCCGTTTGTGTTCGCAGCTGTCATAGGGACCGCAGGGGACTGAAGCTCCCAGTGAGGTCACTTACGTGTATACTCCGCGGTCGTGCTTCGTGTGCATCCTAGTGGCTGTCCCACAGGGTCATCTAAAGGAATGTTAGGTTTTAGACAAAACTATGCTAGAACGAAGATAATGGGGTTGACCGATTGTGTTTTTATGATGTAAGTTATCGTTTGTAGTAGTTGAAATGAGCTGCACTAGGCATTTTCTGCGTGCTAATACTAAAAGTTTAAAAAAATGTCTTTGACATCAGCTCCAAATTCCCCTGCGCTAATTCTCATGTTTTTCAAATTAATGACTTATGCAAGTTTCGCAAACTCATTGGGGATAATTGAATCCTATTTGCATGGACACCAAAGCAGGGCGTCCTTGACTCTTTTTTGACAAACTGCCGACGCTGATCGACAGGAAGAAGCAGATAATTAAACAGAAAATAAAATGCCCATTTTCTTAGGAGGCACAGTGCATACTCTGCAAAATAAAGTACTTAGTTTGGGGAATAATAATTAAATTTTACCATGTCGCTTGTTGGTTTTAAACTCAGCTAAAATTTAAATCCTTTAGAGTATATTAATATCAAACACTGCGAATCTAACTGCAAAATATTTTGCGTGTTATTTATACTCATTGGTGTTTGGTAAACTCAGAGCCCTTTAATCAAAGAGAGACGTCTTTGACACCTTTACAATATTGCAGAAAAGTCTGACTGACAGAGAACCTTTGTTTTCACCTGTTGACTGAATCCATGTCTGTGTAGACAGAGTGAAATGAAGACTTCTCTTTAAAGAATGTATTTGCCTGAGTTAATCATGGCGACTTAGCAACTGTATGTTTTGCTCAGCAAACACGCCACACCCCTCAAAGACCAATCTTCTCATAGACTCTTTTCTTCTCCACCCAGAGTTCAATAGAAAGACGTACTTCAAGCCTCTGCCTTCAGCTCAGGTCATGATCCCGGGGTCCTGGGATCGAGCCCCGCATCGGGCTCTCTGATCAGCAGGGAGCCTGCTTCCTCCCTTCTCACTCTCTGCCTGTCTCTCTGCCTACTTGTGATCTGTCTGTCAAATAAATACATAAAATCTTTAAAAAAAAAAAAAAGAAAGACGTACTTCAAAAGAAGCAGTGGTATTTGGAAGACGAACACACGAATGACAGGGTGACTAGATGATCCTTTTCTCGTCTTGCTAAGTAGCTCAGAAATGCCCACGGAAACAGTCCTTGACACGGAGCTCCTTCCTGGACCCCCGAGAGGCGAGCTCAGAGCTAAAGGGGCAGGGAGTGCGTGGCAATGTCCTTTGGTGGCCTCCTTGTCGTTCCTCAGCAGCTAGGTCTCGTGTGCTCTGTGCAGTCTCCTTCTTTCGGGTGTCTTTGTCGCTCTGCTGGTACCCACCAGGCAGCAGGGGGCACGTGTTACTCACCCGCCCATGCCTAGTCCTCTGCACTTCGTGCTGGACGTGGAAGCCTCCCTCTGCAAGAGTGACAAGAACGGGGGCTGTTTCATCTTCCTGCGGTGTCCCCGGCTCCTCTCTCATGCTGTATTTAACAGGTGCCACAGTCGTGTTCCATTCCATGGACAAGCTGACTGAAATGATAAAGGACCATGAGTACAATGCATAGTGTCAGCCTCCGTTCAAACCCCAGTTTGCTGTCACCACCCGGGCACCCCGTCCCCCTCCCCTCCGGCCACCCTCGGTTTGTTCCCCTCCTGGAGGGATCTCAGTCCTCTCGATCACCTGCAGTTGCCCGGGTTCTTCGACATCCTCCTCTTCCTCACCGCACTTCCTGTGCTCCTCCCAGCGAAGCCCGGGGAGGACTTGCTCACACTCCACTTCTGGCTTTGCCCTTTGCTCCCGGAAGCGCATGTTCACGTCCTCAGAATCTCTTACCCTGGACTTCCGGGTACCTTTTAGCCGGTTGCGTTTTCCTGGACTGCTCTGGGAACCCCGTACCAGGCCTCTCCTTCATGTTCCTCAACTGTCTCCTCCCCAGTCACTCTGCTCTACAGTTTTTAAGTCTACCGGACACCTGCATTTCCCATCTCCTTCCTGCTGAAAGCCTGGTGCAAAGTGTATTGCTAAGGAGAAGGCCAGCTGCTCAGGGCTTGTAAAGCTATGAGTATCTGGACCCAACCTATTTTTAGGCTTTCTCCTCCCTTTGCTTTTTTTTGATTAGTATAATTCTATTCTGGCCAAACTAAACCAAGCCCCTCTGCTCGAACATTTCTGTGTTTTGCAAATATTTGCTTTGCTCATGCTGTGCCTGAAATAACACTTTTCATCCCTTTCTGTTGAAATCCTGCTTCTTCACTAAGACTCATCTCCGATGCTGCTCCCTCAGCACACGCCCGCACGGGACCTCGGGGACGGGATTTCCTGTTTCTCATACTGGCACTTGCTAGCCTGCCCGCATCGCTGGTGCGCAGGAGGTGCCTCTGTTGTTTCCCGCAGCTGTCGGCGCCCCTGACACCTGCTCCTTGGTACTGTCCCTGTGCAGGCATTCAAAAGCAACCCTTCGTAGGGGTTGAATACATATCCTTCTGCTTCCACGTGTTCTGGTCGGGCCATCAGTACAGAACTGCCCGTGTGGGATAGGATACATCCTGTCTCCTCTTTTTTTGCTCGGTACTGCGGTTTGGGAGCCCTGTCTACATTTCACTGTGTGTGCATCTGGTTTGTTTCTTCTAATTGCTGCATCGTTTTCTGCCTGTCTCCTAGTTCCACATCAGCCCGGGTCACCGCTAAAAATACAGATCTGACCATGCCATCCAGCTGCCTGGCATCCTTCACGGACCTGTCATTGCATTTAGGATCAAGTCCAGAATTCCTAACATATGCACAAGGCTTTATAGGACGTCGGCTGCGCTGTTCCCAGCCTGCCGCCCTTCTTCTCTTTGATCTGTGCCTTCGGCCACCCTGACCTCACCTTCCTCAAACCTGCACAGGCCCCGTTTGGTTCTTTGTCCAGAGGAGGACTAGCCTGAATTTCACTTCCTCGGGTAAGCCTCCCAGGACTGACCAAATAAATCAAGGGCAAAGGTTTTAAATATTCTTTCACAGCAAATTATTTTTGTTATACTTTGCACAATCTGTAGATGTATTTATCTCTGGGTTCAATTCTTTAGTGTATGTCTGACCTGTGACATCAGCTCTGTGAAGGCTACGTCTTTCCTCTGTCTGTCTTGTACCTGGCCCATGGGAAGCCCTCCATAAAAAGTGTCAAGTGAATGGATGACACAGGGAATGTGACTTACCCAGTCAGAAAACTAATTAAAGCCAAGCACAGGACACAGAAGTAGCATCTTTCCCCTTCCTGTATTTGACGGTCTTTGGAGGTAGTGCTGCGGTTTTCTTAGGACTATTTCTAGGTCAATGCCTTATTTACTGTAGGTGCTCAATAATTACTCCAGAAATACATAGAAATGGTAAGTGATGGAGCTTTATGTTTACCCGGAAAGGCTATTTACTATTATGCAAAATCTGCAGATCTCGGAAATAAGTGGCCAGAAATAACGGTCATTGCCATTCTCTTAAGTGCGTAAGCGGACATCACATTGTAAGGTTTGATCAGGTTGAAACTGCGTCTTCTTCTTCTTCTTCTTCTTCTTTTTTACAGTCCTAAGATCAGAAATACATTCTGAACGTGTTGCCAGGAGATTCTGACTCAGAAAATGTCTGTTACAGTGCATGGAAGCTAAGTTTCAGATTGCGACTGAACAGAGAGAATCAGTTTATGAATGTTCAGTTTGTGCTCATTTTAATAAGGGAAAAAGATTAATGGCCTCTGCTTAAAGGCGGATGGATGGATTCAACTTTCTAAGGATGCTCCCTTTACTTCAGGAGAACTAGAACAATGAACTGTCATTCTCTCCAACTTGGTTTCTGCCTGAGCGGGTTTTTCCAATGGGCCTGTCACAATGCTGAAATTGGGAGCTCTTGCCGTGTTGTTTTATAAATCGAATTATCTTCAACCCTTGCGGTATCAGCAAAAAAAAAAAAAAAAAAAAAAAGGAAAGAAAGAAACTCTTAAGAAGAGTCCAAAATAACCTTTTCTTTCCTTATTTAATTCTTAGCAGGGTCAGAGAACTTGCCGTGTCTTCACCAAGTATTGTATTTTTATTACTTGTGGAATCCAGACCTTGAAATCCAGGAATGTTTTTTTCTTTTCCCCCTGTTATCCTCAGAAAGTTAAATTGCTTGGAAAGCAGTACTGTTTTAACTTTTGGTAGTGCTTTCAAAAGGTAAAGATACAGAAAAGATAGCCCGTGTTTGGTCTGACCCGGCCGGGGGTGAGCAGGAGAATGCCTGCGCCCGCTGGCCTGTCTCAGCATCTCATGTTCCATCATCTGGACTTGATCCTTTGGTTCAAGGTATTATGTATTCTTTTGAAAAAAATAGTTATCTATTTGTTAGCAAGGGAGAGAGTGAGGAAGCAAGAGCCCAAGCGCGTGTGGTTGGGGGCGGGCAGAGGGAGAGAATCTCAAGCAGACTCCCCCCCCCCCAAGCTTGGGAGCCCCAGGCAGGGCTCTCGGTGGGGCTCCATCTCAGCACCCTGAGACCGTGACCTGAGCTGAAACCCAAGAGTTCGGTGCTCTACCTCCAGAGCCCCTCAGGGGCCCAGATAGGATTCTTGTATTTATAAAGTTCTAACCACTTTGCAGTTTCCGTATTCACTATTTCATCTTCACACAACTGTGGCATGGCCAGATGCGTTATTAATACCCAGTCAGTGAGAAGGAAGCTGAAATTCAGCAAGGCTAATTTATTTGTCATAGACTCGGAGCAGACACGCAGGCCTTCCGACGGGAGCGTTTCGTCGATGTTATTGAGTGCTAGTGGTTGTTTACTGTAAGGGCTCTGACAGGGGCTTTGCTGAGTCATTTTTCGTAACCTCGGCACTTCTTCCTTTCCGGTAGCCTCGCATTGGACAACCATTTGTTTGTCTGGTTTTAGAAGCGTCCATCCCACCAGGGGCTGGCTTTTTCCACGTTTTATTTCTGTCTGGTGCTGTCGCGACCTCTCAGGGCTCTCAGAGGTTCCTGTTGTTGGATTCTAAAGCTCTTGACAGCCTGCCTGGTGGGGTTCAGAAAACCCAACAGGACAAGAATGAGATTAAGGGAGGAAAAAGAGTATGTATGCTGACCTGGGACTCTGGCCTCAGGATGGTGGAGAGAGGAGGCCAGCGGTAAAGTTGCATTTATGGACATGAAGCGGGTCTTCAAAACTAGTGGCAGAAGGACTAAGCCAGGGTGAGAGCCCAAGGGCCAGTTCTCCCGCATGGCAGCGTAAGCTGAAACAAATTAATTAGGTCCTGTCGGCAGGTGGAAGGACCGAGCAGTCACGTGGATGGGAGCTAGCCGCAGGGACGACTGTGATGGGCTTCCGGCTGTCGGGATGGCAGCCGCTTCTCGCTTCTACTCTCCTCTGCGTGGTTTCTTCTTTCTCTGCGGCTTTGTAGGTGGGATGTGGAGGAGAGGTATTGGAAACTAGACCTCTGTTTTGTACACAAGTTCTTATAAGTATAAAACCAGAGATGAAAGAATGCTCTTTTTGTAGCTGGAGTTAGAAATATTTAGAGACTGGGGCTCGGGCGGTTGAGTGTCTGCCTCTCGCTTTTGGTTCAGGTCATGATGTCAGGGTTGTGAGACTGAGCCCCACGTTAGGCTCCTTGCTGGGTGTGGGGTCTACTTGTCCTTCTCCCTCTGTTCCTCCCCCTGCTCTCTCTCTCTCATCCTCTCTGTCTCTTTCAAATAAATAAATAAAAATTTTTAGCAGAAGTATTTAGGAGGTGAGTCTGATGGGCCCACATTGGGTCACATGCCAAATTCTTTGCCACTCAGTGTGGGGGCCCAGGTTTTCTGATAGCCTGGCTTGGGTCATGTGCTCACGGCTGTAGTCAGGCCAGTGGTTACCAGAAGGGAGGACAGTTGTACATTTATTGCCTTTCAGACCAGGGAGAGATCATGGAAAGCCTAAAAATTTGGATTTGTCCTCTATGTGTAGCTTATCTGTTGCAAGACTTAAAGTAGGAAAAACATAAGTTTTACCTTTCAGAAAGTCGTTCTGGTAGTGATGGAAAGGATGGGATAGAGTCCCTCCCCGCCCCTGCTTGAGTGAGGTGCAGTTTCTTCCAGCTTTGTTGATCAATCTTTGATACCTAACACTGTGGAAATCTCAGGCCTATGGCCGAGGTTTTCGTATGTGTATGTGTAGTAAGTCAAGTCGCGGTCAGTTAGCGGAGCCCTCCCCTCCCAGCTACGTGCGATGCCCAGTGTCTGTGCAGTACCGCTAGCTGTGGCTCGTGCTGTGCACTTGATCCCCAGGACGGACTCGGCTTGTAACTAGAGCCCTTTGTCCAACATCCCCGTATTTCCCCCACCCCACCGTGCCTGGCAGCCACCAGTCTCCTCTTGGTTCCGAGGTTTGCTTTTACAGGTGCTCCAAGACAAGGAGACTACCCTGCTTTTGTCGTTCTCTGTCTGACTGATGTCACTTAGCAAAATGCCCTCAGGGCTCATCGTAGTGTTGTAAATGGTGGTGTTTCCCTCTTTTTAATGGCTGAGTAATGCTCCATGACAAATATCATATACGTTCCATATTTATATTTATGTACGTAGTCTTTATCCATTCATCTGTCAGTCGATGCTTAGGCTGTTGCCACGTCTTAGATCTTGTGGGCAGTGCTGCAGTAAGCTTGGGGGAAGAAGCCGCTTTGAGGTAGTGATTTCATTTCCTTCGGATAAATACCCAGAGGTTGAATTTCTGGATCCTTCAGTAGTTCTAGTTTCAATTTCTTGGACGAGTTTCCGTACCGTTTCCCATAGTGGCTGCACCAGTTCACACTCCCACTAACAATGCTGAGGTGTTTCCTTTTCTTTATACCCTTTATGCCTTTATACCTACGATCTCTTGTCTTTTTGGTGCTAGCCATTCTCACAGGTGTGTGGTAATATCTCTTTAGCTATCCATGAAGGTAAGTGTCTTAGAAGACTGTTCCACGAGTCTTGCTAAGACGCAGTTTATGGCCATAAGGAAGGCAGCAGCCGTGGGTAATGGAAGTGGGGTCATGTTTTCACACTGGTATGGACATCGAATCTATAGGTTTGTCAAGGCTTGGAAGAGGAGAGTGGGAGAAGATGAGCTGTTTCTAGCTAAGGGGACAGCACAAATGATGGTACAATTCACAATGTATAGAAAACATGAAGAAAAGCAGATTTTCCAATAATCTTTTTAAATAAAATCTTTACAAGATCTGCCCAGTTTTCACCTCTGGGTTCCAGGGCAGCGACTGAGCTTTCTTGTCTCCAGAAAAAGAATGACCGTTACTCTTACTTCCTTTCATCTTGGACGTAATGGGGATTGTTCAGCAGCTGATGTGTGCAGAGTCCGTAAAAACCTTCCAGAGGTATGTGTGATCAGAGTCAAAGAGGAGAAGGCTTGGCAGGGGCCTTTTCACCCCGCACTCACTGAACCTCAGACCTGCTGCTTCTTTGGTGCTTCTGTGTGTAGAGATGCTAGTTCCTCAAATGGTACATTTTGTTCTTTGTCCTGTGTGTGTATGTATGAATAGGTGTGTATGCGTTACAGGTGACGGCTCACTACTTTCCAAATCATCCGTAAATGTTGGAGCAAGGACTAGCAAGAGTGGATGTGGGACATGTGTCAGTGAGGACCTCAGTAACAAGCTTAGAGATTGTCCATGCTCACACACCTAAGATTCTGAAATGGTCTCAGATTCTGTTAATATGGTTCTGTTTGGATGTTTTTTTCAAGAAGTTCTGCTCGTGCTGCCATAGAATTCAGGCTCACAACTGTATTGCCTTGACTTCATTAAAAACTCTCATTATTGGGGCATCTGGGTGGCTCAGTCAGTTAAGCGTCTGCCTTCTGCTCAGGTCATGATCCTGGAGTCTCAGGATGGAGCCCCTCGTTGGGCTCCCTGCTCAGCGGGGAATCTGCTGCTCCCACTCCCTCTGCCCCTCCCCCTGCTTGTGTTCTCTCTTGCACAGGGTCTGTGTCTCAAATAAAGAAATAAAATACTTAAAAAATAATAATAATAAAAAACTCTCCTTCTTGATTGTACCTTACTACCTCAAGCTGTAGAATGCATTGCTTGTTTAATTGTGTTTAGACTCACAAACAACAAAAGAATATTAGCACGTGTTTCCTCAGTAATCACTTTGCCAAGCTAGCCGCTGTCATCTTTCAGATTTTATTATTAAACAGTTTCAGTTCATTTTATCAGAAGTATTCATATTTCTGAATCTCTGTCATCTAGACCAGGGATTTTCCGGGATGGCCTGCAGGCTTTTTGCCAGTTTTTATGGTTTTATTGGAATACAGCCATTCCCATTTGTTTAAATAGGTCTGTAGCTGCTTTTGTGCTCAGATGGAGGACGGGGATAGCTGTGATGGAGACCCGCTAGCCTTCAAGGCCTGAAGTATTTGTTATCACACTCTGCATAGAAGAGCATGGCCGGCCTTTGTTATAAACTGTGACTTCTTGATGAGGGGAGATCCTGATTCCAACAACATTGCTCATTAAAGGCATTCAAGAGCAGAGTTAATTAATTCAAGAATTAGTCTTAAAAATATCTCCCTTGGGGCGCCTAGGTGGCTCACTGGGTTGAGCCTCTGCCTTTGACTCAAGTTATGATCTCAGGGTCCTGGGATCGAGCCTCACATGGGGCTCTCTGCTCAGCAGGGAGCCTGCTTCCTCCTCTCTCTCTGCCTGCCTCTGCCTACTTGTGATCTCTGTCTGTCAAATAAATAAATAGCATCTTTAAAAAAAAAAAAAAGTCTCCCTCTAGGACACCTGGGGGCTCAGTGGGTTAAGCGTCTGCCTTCAGCTCAGGCCATGATCTCAGTGTCCTGGGATCCGGCCCTGCACTGGGCTCCCTGTTCAGCAGGGAGCCTGCTTCTCCCTCTGCCACTATCCCTCTGCTCCCACTTTCGCTCTCTTTCTCTCTCCTAAAATAAGTAAACAAAATCTTTAAATAAGTAAATGAATGTGTGTGAGTGTGAGTATGAGTGTGCAAAAAGTGTGCAAAACTCCCCCTTTTCCTCTGGACCTGCTCTTCGGCGCGCAGTGTGCGCGTGCGCGTCTGACCTCGGGTGGACTTGCTGCGCTTTCCCCACAAACGGTGGCACAGGTTGGCCAATACTACCACGGTCCACGTGTCTTAGAGGTTGATTTCTTGGGTAAAATCGAAAAAACGAACGAACTCGTGAACATTTTCTGCTCCTGTTCTGCTGTTCTCCCCACAGTGGAGCCTCATTTTTCATTCGGATTATTTTTGAGAGGAGCTAACGAAGTTAAAACACTTATGTTCAAGAGGTGACTCCTTACTGCTCTTCTCTGCGCCTTCGAATCCCAAGTTTATGTCCAGGGAAGCAGAGATGTCCCCGTTCTGTCACCCTAACAAGCTGGATCTTTACAGTTTCTCTGTGTCTGGCTACACGGGATTCATAAGATCTATGGACTGAACACACAGGTCCTGAAATGACTTACGGTCTCTCATACGGCGCTAACCTTTTTGTAATTGGAGTCCCCTCTTCAGCAAAAGGAGGTCTCTTTTGGAAGGATATGAAAGTTAAAAGATAAATATAAAGATAAAACGAGCGAAAACCCGCATCCCTTTGCTGAAACAGGAAAGAAAGAAACCAGTGGTTAGAATGTCAACATAGGGAAGGCAGTTTCATATAGTGTTCTGGGATTACCTCGAGTCTCTGTGCTATGTCTTAGCAGCTCTGTGACCTATCTGAGATCCATTTCTTATCTGTAATGTGAGATAATAATATATCCTATTTCAGGGAGTTATAAAGGGGATTAAAAGAGTAATTGCACATAAAGCACTTAGCATAGAGCCTCATATTTAACAAATGTTCAACAAATGTTAGCTCTATTAATACGGGTGGTAATACCTCCTTGTAAGACTTACGGTCTTAGCTCAGTCTGCTGTAACAAAATGCCATAATCTAGGGGACTTAGCAACCACAGACATTTCTCTTTCAGAATTCTCGGGTGTCGACATCTAGGGTCATGATTCCAGCATGGTCAGGTTCCAGTTAGGACCATCGTCCGTGTTGAGAATGGCTGCTTCCCCGTGTATCCTCACATGGCAGAAAGAGGGTCAGAAAGAGTGTGACTTCTTCTTGTAAGGGCACTCATTCCATTTATGAGAACTTATCCTCATGACCTAATACCTCCCCATTGTGGGTTGAAATTCCAGTGTATGAATTTGGGAAAGACACAAACATTCAAATCATAACACCTGCTCTTGGGGAACAAATTATGTTCCAAGAGGCTTTGGACATGTCAACCCACATGTGTTTAGTGGGAGGCCAAGATGTAAGAGTCCATGAGGAATGAACAGTGCCCGAGAGGCTGACAGAGGGAAACCTGTCCTGAAGAGGGGGTAGAGGACAGACCTTCTCTGGTAAGAAGGGAAGACAATTTCACAAGTATTTAAATCCACACTTTTCATCAGATGCACACTCTTCAATAAGAAAGGACGTCATCAAGCGACTGATTTAATTACTTAGAAGAGATTCTCAAAATCTCTTCTTAAAAATCTCTTTAAAAAATCTTCTTAAAAATCTCTTCTTAAGAAACTTTATTTTAAATAATAAGTTGATGACTCATATTTTCATAAATATGAGATTAAGAACATATTTTGTTTTGGACCTTAATTTTTAATAACATATAGAGTATTTCTATTCAATTGCCATCTCTCACTCATCAACGATGACCAAAAAACCCACATGTATCTTCCAAAATCTTTAGATGGTTAGAGGGGAAAGAATACTGAAAGAAAACAAAAAACAAACAAACAAAAAACCTAGGGCCCTGTCATTTCCTACCTGAGGAGGAAAAGGAAAGATTTCCTCTGAGACCTGGAGGCAGGGTCTTCCTCTCTGTAAAAGTCGTGATTTCTGCTGGACAGTATCCCACCGACCATGATTCGTGTTGCTCTCGCTGCGGTGAGCTGGTGGGAAACTGTGCAGATTGGTCAGGCTTCTTAGGTTTGTATCTTGGCCTCAGAGTACAGTGGGGACCTGATGATGCCTTAACTTAGAGAAACAAAGCAACGCTTTTATTATTAGCAAATTTCAGTAAAAACATTCACCTGGTATATGGCTTCAGGGATCTTAACAAGGTCCCCAAGGCTGGTTCTGTCCCATCAGTCACATGAGCTCTCTTCTCTTCTAAACTAGCTTTAAAACGGAGACTTTTTTAGTAAGTATTTAGGCCTTCTTACGCTACTCATTTTTTTTTTTTCTCAAAAAAATACCAGGTTTCTTCTAGCAATGAAAACAGCAACATCCGTTACTATTTCAATGACCAGTGTTCTTCTTACTGTAAATGATTGATAAGTACAATATTTTCCAAGGTTTTTTTTAAGAGTTATTTTAAAAATGTGATTGTAGCGAGTAGAGGAAGAGAATCCTGATGTCGTTAGCAGAGTTGCAGGAGAAAGTGCAGATGACCTTCAAGAACAGGAAACCTGGGTGCATCTGCCGGACAGCGGGCCCCTGTGGGTGGCCCTTCAGGTCAGTCAGTAAGCTCAGGTCTTCCTTGGATTGGGTTACGATATTTTCTGTAAGCTGTGGAAGTTTCCTTTTGAGAAAGAAAACGTGAAGCACAATGTGAGTGGAGCAAACTGTGTGGGAAATGAACGTGGGTTTCTTCTACTGTGGGAAGAAATGATCTGTGTGCTCATCTGTGAAATTCATGACATTTTCAGTATTGCTATTTCCGACTATCATAGCATGGGTGGGTCCTGGGCGGCTCATTCAGTTAAACGTCCGACTCTTGGTTCAGCACAGGTCATGATCTCAGGGATATGAGATCAAGCCCTGTGTCGGGCTCTGCACTCAGCAGGGAGCCTGCTTGAGATTCTCTCTCCCTCCCCCCTCCCTCCCGCTGCTTGCTCTGTCTCTCTCTAAAATAAATAAGTAATATCCTTAAAAAAATAGAATATCAAGCCACAACTAATTAAATTTGCTTTATAAACAAGCCACAGCAAACAATATAAAAATTACAGGGAAGCATCTATCTGTGTAAGTCAAGAATTTGTCTTCCTGGGGCACCTGGGTGGCTCAGTTGGTTAAGCGTCTGCCTTGGGCTCAGGTCATGATCCCAGGATGCTGGGATCGTGGGTTGGAGCCCCACTTTGGGCTCCTTGCTCAGCAGGGAGTCCGCTTCTCCCTCTGCCTGCTGCTCCCTGTTCATGCTCTCTCTGTCACTGACAAATGAAGAAAGAAAGTTTTTTTTTTTTTTAAATTGTCTTCCTGGGCTGCCTGGGTGGCTCAGTTGGTTGAGCGTCGACTCTTGGTTTCAGTTCTGTTCGTAATTCTGTGTTGTGGGATTGAGCTCAACTCAGTCGGCTGGAGATTCATTCCCCTTCCCTTCCCCTCTACTCATGTGCGCTCACTTTCTTTCTCTCAAATAAATAACCAACTATTAAAAAAAAAAAAAAGACTTTGTCTTCATTTGGATGTCAGGCTCTCTGAAAATAATTTAAGTCCCTGGCATCACGAGTCAGTTGCTGTCTGACACATACAAAGTTCAGAGCTCTGCCCACTTGCCTGTGGAGGCCGTAATCTAATCATAAACTCTCCGATTTGCCCGCCTGTCTCCTTGGCAGGAACCTGGAAATGTGAGGTCCTGTCACATTCGGTTCTTGTTTAGTGAGCTCCAGCGAATCGCATGAACTTCACATTTACCTCCCCTCACCTGCCGCCCTTACAGACATCCATGTAGACGAATACGGGGTCAGCAAGTGGGATTTCCTTAGTCCTTTTCCTACACGCAGCCAGTCCCTTCTGTGAGTTGGAAAAGTTGGGAAAGATAAGATATTAACGATAGAAAAATATAGTCCACTGTTCTCACAGATGATAAATACTTGGGGTCTGTAAGCTGGATTTTCTGTTCACCAAAAGTTAGTGGCAAAACCAGGAATGGAGACCAGATTATTGATTCCTGTTTCAAGAATGTAACTTTTATTTTCACTTAAAACATACATTATGAATGTATACAGTTTTTTTTACAGTATGTTCTGAAATGGATTATCTTTAGAATCATGTGCCTTCAGATTATTTTGGATAAATTCCTTCAAATTTTCATTCAATTTCTTCCTTAGCCAGTAACAATTTTGAAACTTCAGTTAAATAATTTTTTCTATGTATTATTTTTCTAATGAAATTATCAACTCCTATTGCTATGGTTTGTAAAATAGTGATTTTCTGATTATATAGCTAACATTTACTTTTTAAAACTAGTAAAGTATCTGTATGGAGACTTAAATGTGAATACAAAAAAAATCATGTATAATCTCAATCCTTAAATAATCCACTAGAACCGTTTTGTAGCATTTTGTTTTTTCATTTTTTATATCAATCAGGCATTCATGCAATCTATCCATCATTTTTATTCATTTTCTCAACTTACTTTGGAGTATTTACAGCTTTTAGAAGCTGAACATATACACTTAAATATAAGACAGACATAGCCCAAATAGCTGTCATTTGTTGGGCCCTGCCAAAGGAAACTCACCCTTTCCAGTTCTCACCTTTTTTAAAATAATCTCTACACCCACCGTGGGGCTCAGACTCACAACCTAGAGACCAAGAGTCACATGTTCTACCCACTGAGCCCGCCGGGCGGTCCCCTGGTCATCACACTTTTTAACAAGATGAATATAAATATAATTTAATAAATGAGGATATTACAGGATGTTTTCAATGCCCTTCCTTATATATTTTGAATACCCATTATTTCAATTGTATAAACTGTACTGACAATTCTTTTTTTTTTAAGATTTATTTTTCTATTAAAAATTCTATTTTTTTTAAGATTTATTTTTCTATTTCTCGCACGTGTGCATGGGCAGGTGGTGCTGGGGGAGAGGGGAATCCCAAGCAGACCCCCCACTGAGCCTGGAGCCCCAAACGGGGCTCAAGCCCACAACCCTGAGATCATGACCTGAGCTGAAACCAAGAGTCGGGTGCTTAACCTGCTACCCCACCCGGGCACCCCATAATGACAGTTCTTAATCAGAAGTACTTTCTGACTTATTTTCGCAAAGTCAGTCAGAGAAAGATAAACACCCTATGATTTCTCTCATGTGTGAAATTTAAGAAACAAAATAGATGAACATAGGGGAAGGGAAGGAAAAATAAGTTAGGAGACAAAGGGGGAGGCGAATCACAAGAGACTCTGAACTGTGGAGAACAAACTGGAGGTTGACAGAGGGAGGTGAGTGGAAGGTTGACGGAGGGAGGTGGGCGTTAAGGAAGGCTTTTGTCGTGATGAGCCCTGGGTGTTGTATGAAGTGATGAATCACTCAATCTTCCTCCTAATACTGGAAGTAAACTAACTTGAATTTAAATAAAATCTTGAAAGAAAAAAGAAAGATGCTTTCTAAAAATAATGATAATAAATTAATTAAAAAATAAAAACCTTTCTGAATCTATAACTGCTTCCTTATTGTATGTTCAAAATCTGTAATAACCTGGCTAAAAATAGTGACAATATTAATGACTCTCAAAACATATTGATAAAATTATTTCAGGAAAGATCAATTAGTTGTTCTAGTGACATTATAGGTGAGTTTCTATCTAATGTACCTATAGTCTATATTTTTTCTATCCAGTAATAATAATTTTTAGATTTAAAATATTTGAATATTTTAAAATTTTATTTTTACATTCTTTTTCTGCTTTTGATAATTTGGCATTGTGATAAATTAGTATCTTTTGTGTTCTTGCTCTGTATTTGTATATTTTTAATTGGTATCTTTATTAAT
The DNA here is from genome assembly GCF_922984935.1 of Meles meles. Classification (NCBI taxonomy): domain Eukaryota; kingdom Metazoa; phylum Chordata; class Mammalia; order Carnivora; family Mustelidae; genus Meles; species Meles meles. Next base: position 117,593,206 of record NC_060073.1, on the reverse strand, counting down.
TTTATTATTTGTCAGAATTTTTTTATATATTAAAATTTTTAACACATTAGATACTTGGGCAAATATTTTCTTTATTATTTTTATTATTTAACTTTAATATGTAAAAATGTTATATAAAACTTATTGACATTATCTTATTATGGGTTTTTAAACTAGTCTGTGTCAAAGATTGTGTATTCTATGTAGATCGTATAAGAAGAAGAACCCCGCCCCCACCACGATCCTCCATAGCCAACCCTGGTCACCTATTTTATGGGAATTTCTGGAGCTTTTACTCTATATATTTACATATCTACGCAGTCATATAAGCTTTACACAAAATTGTTATTCTATAAACATTGTCTTCATGGTGTTATTATCTCCTAGAAATTATCTCTTGTTGGCAAAAACAGCTCCACCTCATTCTTGTAAGCATTTATATAGTGTTTCATAATGAGAAGGTAGAAATAAAAGCAGTTTTATGCTAGGAAGTGTTTAACAACCACCTCAGTGTAGGGGGGGCAGGGGACTAAAGCCCTAATTTTTACCTTCGCTGACTTGTGAGGTGGGAATAATCTTACTCTTGGTGCTTTGAAGCTACCAGTAGTTTATCTACCAGGTCACAAAAATTCTGAAAATGACAGGTGGCTTTTTGCCAGTGGTGCAGAGCTGGTCCTTACAGGCTAGCTTCCCGAGCCGAGGGACTTCCCCAGGAGAAGAGGTCCGCAGCACAGTACTTGAAGGAAATGATGCCAGCAGAATGCTGAGGTTGGGCTGAGGGGGAAGGCTTGAGGCCACTGGTTGGCCACGTCCTGCAGCGGTGATCACAAGGCTTAGACCATGGATCCTGAACACGCCAAGGGGAAGAGCTCACAGTCCTCTGATCAGGGATGCAGAAATGGTAGAACCGACTAGAAACCAAGTTTCCGCCTTGTCGTGGTCCTGCATTGAACCAAGGAGAAGCAGATACTTCTACTCATGCAGGTTGTAACATGACTACCAGAGGCCTGCATTTCTCTCTCTCTAGTGATCTGATGTCTGGCCTTGAACCTGTCCTGAAATTCAGGATGCATTTTCTCCCATTGAATTCTGTTCCAGTGTGGGAGCATTCTTTTTAGCAAATTCTCTGTTAATGAATGTTAGATTATTTCCAGGTCCTCATTTTTAAAAACAAAGTTTCATAAGTGCCGTTATATATGCAAATATATAACTATTTCTGAGTGATTGTAAACTGGAATTGGAATTACTTGATTAAAATAATTAGCTTAATGTTTTCAGATAAATGCCAGCGTGTCCTCCTAGATCTGACAGTTTGGATCTTCTCCTCCAATTCTTGTGTGTACTTCTTTCCCTTCAGTGTTTTCAGGATTGTTTCTTGATGTTTAAGTGTTTCCGAAGCAAAGGACATAAAAAGAGGTATCTTGACATGATTTAACTTGGATTTTCTCACTACTGTCTTAATCATAGTTCTCTTTCCTAACAAACCTTTTGTATTTATCCTTGGAAATCTTGTTCAAACAGTCTATCTAATTTCTAGGTATGTGTTCAGGTACATTTCCTCCTACAGAAGTCTATACCAGTGTTTCTTCCTTATAGTTTTTGATTTTTCTGTCTAGCTTAGTAAGTCCTTCTTTATTATATAAGAATATTTTCCTATATTGGCTATGCATGTCTCTAAAAATTGCTTTTCTTTCTGATGTGGAAGAGTAATAGAAGTTCATAAATACTGCTTATCTATTTCTTCTCATACTTTGTTACTTTTCCTCTGAGCTGCAAGGTTTGCTTCATTTAAAAGGTCACGATTACAGACTTCTTATTTAATTCCATTGACTTATTTGTGTTCGCCTAAAGCAATACAATAATTTTTGTAGCTTTATCATCATCCTTTTTTAAAATTATCTTGTGCATTCTTGGACATTTTATCTTTCACATGAACTTGAGAATTTCGAAATTTTCCTTGGGATTGAACTGAGTTTACAGATAGGTATTTGGACATTCTACTTCTCGTAATTTATTATGATTACTGAGCCTTCTTTATCTGCTTCAGTAAAGCTTTGACATTTTAGTATATACATCATAACCATTTCTTGTTATATTTATCCCCAGGTGCTTATATCAGCTAGGTAGGATTGTAGGTTGCAAGCAACAAAACTCTCTGGACAAAAATAGGCAATAAAGAGTTTTTCCAAAGGTGCTGGATGCTCAGATACAGAATAGGCAGAGGAAAGATTTTCAGTAGGCTACACCCAGAGCTCTTCTGGAGTGCCAAGAAAATGGAAATACAGTAACCCGGAGCAGCCAAGCACAGTCGAGTACGGACTCTGAGGCTGCATTAATCCAGTCCAGTCATTCTCTCTGAACTTGAGTCATGAGCTCACTGTTGGGAGTCCAGCAGGCTGAGCTCATACGGGACAGGGACACCTGCCTCTCTCTGTTCCAAGGAGTTGAGAGAGAAAGGTTTGTGGCCTTTTGACTTGCACAGAATGGAGCTGGACTCTTGGGATTATCCCACAAGAACCATATTTCCTGGCGGAGTGCTTCCCCCAGAGGAAACAAGGGTGCAGGCAGGAAAAGGGGGTAGGGCAGGTCGAAGAGGCGGTGGAGCACAGAGCACTGCAGTGTTGGGTGGCGTGTAGGGAAGCTACTCAGGTTCACCTGTTTATCTCGTATTTGCTTACATGGTGCTTCTCTTAATTCGAAGAACTGCTCACTTGATTGGCATAGATTTTCTACATAAATGCTCGTATTATAGATACAAATTATGGTACATGGTTACAATGTAGATCTTGCCTCTTCATGTCCAATGTTGCATCCTCATTTTTCTCATTTTATTGTCATTGTTTTGGGCCTCTCCTGAGCCTATTCTTTTTTCTTTGATAGTTGTTATTTCCTAAATAAGAATGACATATTGTTTATAAATACCAAATAGTTCTCGAAGCCTCATATTCAAAACCAGATTTTTCTTTTTTTTTTTTTAATTTAATTTTATTTTTTTGACAGATAGAGATCACAAGTAGGGAGAGAGGTAGGCAGAGAGAGAGAGAGGAGGAAGCAGGCTCCCCGCCAAGCAGAGAGCCCGATGCGGGGCTCGATCCCAGGACCCTGGGATCATGACCTGAGCGAAAGGCAGAGGCTTTAACCCACTGAGCCACCCAGGCGCCCCTAAAACCAGATTTTTCTAAACTCCGTCCTTACTTGTCTTCCAATTTCTCTCTCTCTGTAAATACAATCACTTTTGAATCTTTCATCTAGTTTTTTTAAATATATTTACAGTCCTATTTCTGGACAGTATATGTTTAGGACTTTTTGCCTTAAGTTTTTATGTAAGTTTCAGTTAGTTAACACAGTGTAATGTGAGTTTCAGGTGTGCAATGTGGTGATTCAACACTTCCGTAAATCACCAGTGCTCATCGCAACAGGTGCGCTCCTTCCTCCCCATCACCTGTGTCCCCACCCCCCACCCACCTCCCCTCTGGTCACTGTCAGTGTGTGCTCTGCAGCTAAGAGTCTGTTTCTTGGTTGCTGTCTCTCTCTTTTTTCCCTATGCTCATTTGTTTTGTTTCTTAAATTCCACATATGAGTGAAATCATATGGTGTTTTTCTTTGACTTATTTTGCTCAGCATCATACTCTAGCTCCATCCATGCCATTGCAGAGGGCAAGATTACATTCTTTAAAAAAAAAAAAAGATTTTATTAATTTAGAGAGCATGCAGTTGGGGGGAAGGGCAGAGGGTGAGAGAGAATCTCCAGCACACTGTCTGTGGATCGCAGAGCCTGACGCAGAGCTCAATCCCATGACCCTGAGTCAAAATCAGGGAACCCCAGGAGTTCTTTCTTTCTCGTGGCTGAATCATCGTCCGTCTTAGATGTACACCACATGCTCTTTATCCATTCATCAGTCGATGGACACTTTGGTTGTTTCCATAAATTGGCTAATAGATAATGCTGCTATAAACACAGGGGTGCATGTACCCACTTTGAATCAGCATTTTTGTATCTTTAGGGTAAATACCCAGGAGTGCAATTACTGGGTCATAGGGTGGCTCTAGTTTCAACTTCTTGAGGAACCTCCACGCTGTTTTCCAGAGTGGCTGCACCAGCTGGCATTCCCACCAACAGTGTAACTGTATCCTCACCAACAGCTGTTGTTTCTGTGTTGCTGATTTCAGCCATTCTAGCAGGTGTCAGGTGATAGCTCATTGTAGTTTTGATTTATGTTTCCCTGATGCCGAGTGATGATGGACATCTTGTCATGTGTCTGTTGACCATCTGGATGTCTTCTTCCGAGAAATCTCTTTTTCAAAATTGGATTATTTGGGGTTTGGGTATTACATTGCATAAGTTCTCTCTATATTTTGGATATTAGCCCTTTATCAGATATGTCATTTGCAAATATCCTCTCCCATTCTGGGGTTGCCTTTAGTTTTGTTGGTTGTTTCCTTTGCAGAAACTTTGTATTTTACAGTACCAATAGTTTATTTTTTGCTTTTGTTTCCCTTGCCTAAGGAGACATTTCTGGTAAGAAGTTGCCACAGCCAATGTCAAAGAAGTTATTGCCTGTGCTCTCCTCTAGGATTCTTAGGGTTTCAGGTCTCACCTTTAGGTCTTTAATCCATTTTGAGCTTATTTTTGTGTGTGGTATAAGAACGTGGTCTGGTTTCATTCTTCTGCATGTGGCTGTCCAGTTTTCCCTACACCGTTTGTTGAAGAGAGTATCTTTTTGCCACTGGATATCTTTTATCTTTAGAACTTCTTTGGAATTTTTGATTTTAGGCAGACTTTACTGGTTCCCCATCAGAGTAGCTGAGCCTTTAACTCCCTTGTATAATTTCATCCTTATTTCCCTGCTTTTATTTTCCCAACCTACTCACCATATAATTCGTTAAACCAGTAGCAGGCTCTTACACTGTTCTACGTAGGTGAACACATAATTTTTTTTTCATTGATGAGGCCAAAAATGTAGAACAGATTATGTATTCTTTACTCATTATTTTTCCTCAGATTTAACCATTGCCTTATTGTTTTTATTTACATAACCATTTGTCTTCCTTTACTTTTCCCAAAAACAATTTCCCAAAAGCCATAACACACCAACCGTGTATCTGGCTTGTTTCTGTTTTTAAATTCCTGGTTCTCTTTCTCCTCCTCCTTTCCCTCTGGGCTGCCCTCTGTGCTGCTGGCTCCGTACCTGCCGCCGGTCCACCATCTTGGCACTTCCCTCGACAGGGAGCCTCTTTTCTGGATCCGGCTTCTTCCTCTAGTTTCTACGACTTCCTAAGAAAGGATACTTGGAAGATTAACCGTTAAATCCTTGATTATTTATTTATTTATTTTAAAGATTTTATGTATTTATTTATTAGAGAGAGTGAGGGGAGGAGCAGAGGAAGAAGGACAAGCGGCTCCACACCCAGAACAGAGCCCGATCTCGTGACCCCGGAATCATGACCTGTGCCAAAATCAAGAGTAAGACCCCCAACTGACTGAGCCACCCAGGCGCCCTAATCCCTGATTAGTTCAAATGTCTTTCATCTGTTTTACAATTTTAATGGTATTTGGTCATAGCAGAGCATGCTGGGTTTAAAAAAGAAAAGTAATTTTCCTTAGAATTTAGAACATGTTGCTCCATTTACTCTAGGGTCCAGAAGTGCTACGGTAGAGGCCCAGTGTCGTTTTGATTCTCACTCCTGTGGTATGACCAGTTCCTGACCCATCCCCTGACACTTTGAAGATTATCTTCTTATCCACGAGTTTTGAAAGTGCGTGACAGTGCACACGAATGACATTCTTTATTCATGTTAGCGGTCAGTCAGTAAGCCTTTTCACTATCGACTTTTAACGTCTGCCTCTTCACTTCTGGGACGTTTTCTTGCTTTGAGACTATTTCATATATATTAGTTGTATCCACAAATATATGGTTTTACCTGCACTTTTATCCTCATTCTTCTTTATTTGGGGTTCTCAGCCGTGCCTGGTAGGCATTACTGGGCTGCCCTGTCCCTGGGGTGGCTTCACAACCTTCCGTCAGTGGATTGCCTTCTGTTGTTGCTCCTGATGCCTGATTTTTTTTTCAATTTTTATCAAAATTATTTCCCTTTTCCAAAATAAAAAAACTGTCTTATTTGGTAATGTGTACTCAGCACTTAGGAGCATATATTACTTCAAGCATCTTATGAAACCTGGAATCTTGTTGGCAAACATGGGTAAAGGACAGAGGAGCAGTGCTGGCTCTTCGTTTATAAATGTTTATTTCGTTCATGACATGAAAAGTGGTGTTGTTGATTCCGAGATGACTCTTGGAGTCTCGGAAATAATAAAGCCCATTGTCACATAGCCATTCACTCATTTATTATTTTTTTTTTCAAGAAAATGAACAAGTTCTATGGGTTAAACGTGAGGAGACGCTGACTTTGATGAAATAAAAACTGAGACTCGTTCCCTGGATTGGGGAGCTCTCAGCACATTAAAGGAGACAGGAATGTAAATGTCTTCGAACAAAATAGGGTAATAAATATAACGGCACAGTGTTCTCCAGTTGCCTACACGAGAGGACTACATTTTCGATTATCCCAATGATCTCTAGCTCTGGAGGTCCAGAAGAGTCCAGAAGAGAAACAACAACAAGGGGCACTTACTATGTAAGAATATCTTGACATACTTCCCTGGAATCCTCAAATGAGTGGATACTCTGGCGGGTTTGCAGGTGAAAAGATACATCCAGGCTCGCACTCATTCATCTGTTACTTAGCAGATACTTACCAAGTGTTAGCGCCCATTGCTCTGCACAGTAGAGACGATCAGAAGTATGACTCTGACCTTGATTTCCTGGCATTTAGTCTGGCAGGTGTGAAATACATGTCGCGTGATCCCACACACGGAAAACAGGTGTTTGGGATGCACGTTACCTGCCGTTGTCAGCACGCGCTGCGGTGGAATTCGGCCTCACCGTTCATTCAGGAGCTAGCTGAGGGCTTTTGGCTCACTGTCAGGCGTTGTCCTACGGCTAGAAATAATACCACACAGACAAGTCAGACAGTGTTAGCATCATGGGAATGACCAACCAGTAGATGCCCCGAAACGACAGGAAATGTGTTGCAGGTTATCTGTTTAGGAACCAGGGATCCGAAATTCCAAAATTTATACTTGCTCTGACGCCAAGCCCATCATCTGCTGTCCCGTGCACCTTTCCTGATGCTCTGTGTCACTTGGTGAGCTCTCGCCTCGTCGTTTATCTGCCCAGGAAATGAACAGCCTCCCCATGTTGGAGCATCGCCCACGCTGTAGGAGGCTGTGGACACTGAGAACAGAGTCTGGTTTTCCAGGTCACCCCCGCAGAAGCAGGTGGGCCATGTGGTGTTGCCAGTGCAGATGCTCACCCTCCATTCTACTTATGTTGTGTTATCTCAGAGGAGGGGACGTGTGTGAGCGTCATGGCAGAGAAGACACCGGCGTTCAGGAGCTCAGTGTAGTCCGTGGCTCTGATACTCAGCGGTGGCCACAGGCGTGGTCTCAGTGTGCTGTGATTGTTGACTCCACTTGTCCCTTTTTCTTACTCTTATTGAGTCTGGTTCTCCCTCCTTCTGGCAACTGATTAAATCACCTAGATTTACTTTCCATTACTTGCAACTAAGAACTAGGCAATTCAGTTTGAGTTTTTCATGACAAGCCCTGAACTTGACTGCCCAGTGGCAGATTAGATGTTGGTGAAAGGAAATTGTCACATGCTAATTCAGAGTTCTCTGTCACCTCCTTCTTCATCCCCTTTGCTGTAAGGGATCGTGGATCAAAATACTGAGAATGGCTTCAGGAGCGTCGCAAGAGTCATGGCAAAGATAGTCCCTTTAGAGTCCTGTGGCTTATTGTACATTGACTCAGCCAAAAGGAACATCTGCAAATACCCAGACTCTAATCGAGATCAGCTTCAAAACCGTTGAAATTAATAGTAAACCTGAGATATTTTCCTTTCCTCTAGTCTCCTCCTAGTGTTGTTAACCTTTTACTCTCACTTTGTGACTTGTTTTTTAGATTTTTGCGTGAACATCATCATCTGCCAAAATCTTTAACCTCATGATCACCAAAGAACTCCTTGTGATTTTTCCAATTTTTGACTACTCTGACACCATATACGCACAGTCTGAGGGAACTAGCAGTCAGGGAATGTGTTGATCCCCAAAGCTGTGGTTTCATCTAGGGAGGTCTCCTTCGTACCCCCATTTGTCTGTAGTGACAGGTTTGCTTACAATGTCTGTTCCCTTCATAATTCATGAGCACTTTCTATCTGAGCTTTCACGAACGTTAATTTATGCAAACCTTCCTTTTTTTTTTTTTTCTTGCTGTTAAAGTTTCAAAGAGTTCTATGTTTGCCACCAGCAACGCTTGTTAAATAAATACACATCTGGCTAAGTAGAAATTTTCTGTGATATTTACTCTTGATAGAAATTATTAAAGAATCTGTTGATTGAGCGTGTTTAATTACAGGACTGCATTAACAGTTGTGAGAAAGAAAAATGACCCAGCTATCTGCATTTTTCATTCTGTCAGCCTTTCCCATCTTTCAAGGATATTAGCTTGGCCACTGGGCATGTGGCTCTATCAATTAGTATCAATGCACTCTAAGCAATACATCCTCATCACCCAGAAGTTATACTCTATATCCAGTGATTCAGATATTTCTAAATATTGGGCTGTGTGGTAGAGGGATATCTAAGCAGTTAAAAAAAAAATTCCAGGTGTTTATCTCTGAAGCCTGTAATACAATGAACGGATGCCTTTCATGGCTTATCCAGAGTTCATTGAGAATAAGGAAAACGCTGTTATGTCAATATCAAATAAAAATAAAATACAGCATAAAGAGATGAAAAGGCACATCAAGGGGCCCAAACCTAAGATACCATTAAATGACTTTGTAGGAGCAGATGTCCGTAGATGCCGTCTCTCCGTTCATTTTTGCCCTTTTTCTTCTGTTACTGCCATCACTGTGTTTCTAAGCACTTCATTGTTAGCTTTCGTGTTTCTTTCTTTTTCACTAGTTTCCTTGGGAATAATATCTTCCAGGCTGATGTGGTTTAATATTAGCTCTGTTCTTTATTTACATTCTCCTTCTGGCTTAGTGCACCAGAATACATGATATCGATCCCCAATCCTGAGTGACACTCTGCTACAGTTTATTTCATAAGATAGAAGCTATTTACAGTAAGTTTGTTCTACTATTACACAGAAGACTGTGAATCTTTCCAATCCAGACTGCAGGGTGGGGACCAAGGAATTCCGGATGACTGGAAGAGGAGGCCGAAATGAACGACCAGTGCTCTCACCGTTGACCTTCCTCCAGCCACTTCCATCCTTTTTCTCGCAAGACCTGCAAGTGGCTGAGCGGCCTTCTGTTCTTGTTGTCACAGGGAAGGTTTAGCTGCATTTTCTTCCAGAATGGGAGGAACTCACGGTATCCTGCCGTCCGCCAAGCCTTCCCTTCCCTTCCTGTTTTATTGCAAACGCTACTCCTGCTCTTGTTTTCTGCTTGCTCATGCCGTTATGCCAAATACTTACACAAACTTTATCACTTTGTATGTCCAATAGTGTATCGGTTTTTGTCTTCATTCTGTAGATGAGGGCACTATGGGGACAAAGAATTAAAAGTGGCACATGATGGCTTGTTACATGGGTTCACTGCTGAGAAGAGCTAATTCCTTGCCCTGTGAGTGACTCCGAGTTGAGTGGCCTTTCCAGGATACCACGGCATCGCTTCCTCAGTGATTATGCTCCTGATCACTGTTTAGTTAGCCAAACCCGTGTGCTTTGGGCCCACGATACAGCCGGCAACCACTTTGATGACACTATGCCATCAGGCAGTACAGTTTGATATAGTGAAGTGTCAAAAATACTGCTTCCTAGAATTAGAGTGCGGTAAATGCAAGACAGAAGCATGCTGTACCGCAGGACAAGAATCCAGCGCAGAGTTGAATCTGAGCTCTCTCAGCCTCTGTGAATGGCAAACAGACCCTTTAGTGTGACTGACTCAACAGCTTTTCTCAGAGGCAGCTTCTTGTGCATGGGGCCAGTTTCAGCTTCTCTCAGTCATCTTAAGAGTAAATATGAGACCGCAGAGTAACAGTGCTGCTCCGTGGAATGGCATTTGACCAGTGTTAGAAGCTTGATCTGGTAAGAATCCTGTGAAGGTGACGGAGATTTGATAACTCTCCTGTGAGAGATGAAAAACAGGGATAAAGGGACTAGTCCCAGTACACAGAGATCCGAGCGGCAGATTGGAGGCTGGAACTCCATTTTCTCGATGGTCAGGTCTGTGTTCCTTCTCCCCCCCGCCCCCAGCCCGGCTCTGCCAGGGAACCCATGTAACCTGGGAGCTGTGCCAGTGCTCCTGCCCATGTGTGGTCGGGACACCGTGGCAGCCGTGTATCCCCTCCAGGATTGTGTGTTCATGGGTGAGTTGACAGGGGCGAGTCCAGAGTCTGTCTTCTGGGAAGCAGATGCGAGGGAGACAGAGCGAGCCTGTGCCCCTGAAGGGAGGAGGATGCGAGAGAGGAGAACAGAACGCCGAGCTGTGCCACAGGCTGACAGCACCATGCAGAGCACTAGTGAGGACGGAGTGGCTGTGGAGGCATCTTGAGTGACAGATGACATCTCCACGTTGAACCAGGTTGTTAAGGGCACGTGTTACACTGCTTTTACTAAATATCCCCTGTGTTAGTGTGCATGCCAAATACTGCAGAAGGCAGGGCATGATGTGGCTGCGTCATCTGCCAGGCTACGATGGCATGTGGCCTGTTTTAGGAGCCGCCAAGCCCTTCATCACCATGCGCCGAGTTTCACTTACTAGCCCTCTTGTATCTGAAACCTGTGCGTGCGTATGGACGTTTCTCTGTGTTTCTTAAGTGAAGAGTGACCCGATGCTCTAAGGAGCTCTAGTGGGCATCTTGAATTTTTAAAAGAGTAATTCTGAAACCCTCAGATTGGTTCCTGGAGTCCAGAGTCTCTCATGTTTTGTCTCCCTCTCTGATATCCTCCCATTCAGTTTTCCCTCCTTCCCCTGGGGTCCTCCGCACTGTTTCCTGTATTCCATATATAGAAGAAACCATACGATAACTGTCTTTCTCTGCTTGACTTACTCCACTCAGTATAATCCTGTCCATTTCCATCCATGTCCATGTAAATGGGGGGTATCATCCATTCTGATGGCTGAGGAATATTCCCTCGTGGATATGGACCACATCTTCTTTATCCATTCATGTGTTGAAGGTCATCTAGCTCCTTCCACAGTTTGGCTGTTGTGGATGTTGCTGCTATGGACATTGGGGTGCATGTGCCCCTTTGGATCACTACATGTGTATCTTTGGGGTAAATACCCAGTAATGCAGTTGCTGGGTCATAGGGTAACTCTATTTTTTAACATCTTGAGGAAACCCCATGCTGTTTTCCTGAGTGGTTGCACCAGCTTGCATTCCTACCAACAGTATAAGAGGATTTCCTTTTCTCCACATCCTTGCAACATTTGTTGTTATCTGTTTTGTTGATGTTTGCCATTATAACTGGTGTAAGGTTGTATCTCTTTATGGTTTTGATTTGTATTTCCCTGATGCCGAGGGATGTGGATCATTTTTTCATGTGTCTGCTGGCCATTTGTATATCTTCTTGGACAAGTGTCTGTTCATGTCTTTTGCCCATTTCTTGACGGATTATTTGTTTTTGGGTGTTGAGTTTGAGAAGTTCTTTACAGATCTTGGCTACCAGCCCTTTACCTGTAATTTTACTTACAAATGTCTTCTCATGGCTGGATTTCCGCAGCATTCTGTAACTTCACCCCGACCTACTGTTCTTATCTATCTTCCTGTTAATATTTACTCCATATTCCCTGTCTTCTGCTCATAGAAACATGTTTCTCTTCTAAAGCTTTCTGCTCTTCCCACTGCTCAAATGCCTTGTTCCCACTTTGGATCCCTACCCTCGGTTCTTCCTTGAAGTTCCAGCTCAAATGCATCCTTTCCCTTAAAGTATTTTCAACTTCCAGATAATCGTGTATCCTCCATTTAACCCTAATTACCGACATCTGCAGGAGGTGACGGCTAACACGAGTCTTGTGTGAGCCATTCTTTATTCCTCCCACCTTCCTGGGAAGCAGAAGAAGTAGTGACGCTAGGTACCTGGGACTCCAGGGGCAGACGTCCCGGTGATGAACGGTCATTTTATCTGGCTGAATATGGCTAACCAGAGAGTGCTTTCTCTCTGCTGACTGAGTCATTTTCCAGAGCCCAACCAGCAGTGAAGTAAAGATTGAAAGAAGCAGATTCTATGTTTTTATCTGTAGTGCTCTGTTTCAGAAAGATGCAAAGGGACAGTCCATTCACATTAGCACTATTTTTAATTATCGTAATGGGGACTAACTCACTAGGTTCTTTCTGTAGAATAGTCAGGATTTCAGGATTCTTGTGGTTTCCCTTTCAAAGAGCTTTGTTAGATGGCTGTGTCCCCAGTCTGGTTTGATCCTCAAAACACACTGTCAGTGGTCATGAGATACCCATTCTAATTGAATTTTTTTTGTTGTTTGAATTCCAGAGATTAGGAATAAGCTTTAAAAGTCATTAAAAATTACTGCTGATATTTGGGTGTTTTCTTTATTTGAAGATGCTAGGTCATATATCCATTTGTTTAGCAAATAAATATCAAGTATTCACTCTTTCCCTTAATACAGTATTCCTATAATATAGTATTGTGGATGTATTAGGGAAGGGATCCTCAAATTATATTTTTTATTTATTTAACTGAGAAAATTATATATTTTTAATTAAAAATTCTGACACCTTAATGTAAACTGATTTTAATCTTATTAACACCTAAAGACTTCCAGGGCTTCTTCTGATACTTGGCCCTAAAGAGTTTGTTTTCTGCTTACTGGACCTTGTTTGCCTACAAAATAAGAGGGAGTGAAAGGAAATGTTGCTGCTATTATTGTGTTGGTGTTGTTTTTCCAACAGACTTTCAGTGAGCACTTCTGTGTGTTAGGATTTCGAGAACAAAGACGGATGATGTCACTTCCTTCCGTCTAGGAGCACACAGTCTAGTGGGGACAGTGTAGTTTATATCTAATAATATCTTACAATAGTCGCATATTTTACTTTTGTGTTATTAGTGCTATTTTATCCATGAGAGACTGAATTTCATGAGTGATGTTGTTTGCCCAAAGTCTCACAGCAGTGCAGTGGTCAAGCCTGTATTTAAACCCAGGTCTCACGCCTGTGAATCAGAAGTATCACCGCGATCCTGCTATAGATTTGACCTTCTGGTAACAGGCCCTAAAGCCCTGAGAGATGAACGTCTGTCCTTTCTCAGATTCTTGGGGGAGAAATGCATGCTGCAACAATGGCAACTCATCCCCATGAGCAATTACTCTCTTCAAGCTTTTTCTTTATTCACCTTTCAGTCTGATCTGTTGGGTGTTTCCTGGTTTTTCAAGTGGAAGAGAAACAGAATCAATCTTGTGTTGCCCTGAAAACTGTAAAAACAGCAAGGAATTGCAGGAAAGCCCAGAGTCAGTTGTAAAGGGAGTCCAAAATCCAAACAGGTGCCTAGCACTCATTACGACTAATGCTTAGTCCTGGAATGACTGTGGCTGCGTGTTCACCAAACTTGCTCGTTGATACAGAAGGACTCCGTGTCTTTCAGTGGGTCTGAATGCCCTCAGCATCTCCCAGCAACAGAAACGCCATTGGCCACTCTATGCAGTGACCTAAGGTTAGAGACCGGCAGATTTCAGTTCCTTTAGAGAAATTTTTGAAACATCGTAACCGATTGTGACCCGAATAAGCAGGCTGTCGTGCTGAGGTTCTTACAATTGGGCGTTTCCATGAGCACGGTATGAAAGTGTTTTGGGCTATAGCAGAGATGATCCTTATGAATGGAGATCTTGTATCCCCACCCCCTGTCCCACTTTGTGGACTCTCTTTGCTCTTTCCCTAACTTTTAAGGCTGGTGGCTTTCAAAAGTGGTCATGTGAGAGACAGAAGGAGGGGATACAAATAAGGAAGAGAGAAAGAAGGCAGATGAGGGGAAGGCAGGTGGGCAGTACGAGGGGAGAGACTGAGGAGGGGGACTGTGTAGTGGCCCCTCTAAGATCTTGTCTGTCTTTAGCAGGAATGAGCCAGAACAAAGTTCCTGACATCTAGGAAGGCTATCACAGATGTACTTAAGCAGTGTATGGACACCTGTTCAGCCCTCCATGTTAGGGCATTCAGTGGGGTCATGATGCAGGGGTGACCACTGATGTTCAGTCTGACCCCGGACACATATGTTTTTGCCTCCATGGACTGCCCAGAGCACAGTGGAGAAGTATGTCTGGCTCCTTTAGGAGTAAAGCTCTGAGCTTCTCCACACAGCCTGTGGGGTGTTCCTTGCTTACTTTCCTTTAAACTCTCCTTACTTTTGTCTCTCATCCTCTTGTTGCCTCCTGTCTTTTTCCTGTTTAATGCAATTGTTTCCTTCTGATTTTCACTTTGCTTCTCTTCAGGGAGATGGTGCCTGTGGGTTTTGACATCATCCAGAAAGGAAGTTACCTGCTCACACCTCCTCTGTACCTGATGCGGCCCTTTCTGCCCTTTCTGTGTAAGACACGGTCTCATGACCCTTTCCTACCATCCTCCAAATCCACCCCCTCTCTCTTTCTCGTGGGGCCAGAGAAATTAGCTGGTCCCTGCTAAGGTCATCTTGCTCTCCCAAAGCTTCCACAAAGGTGAAAAACTTGTCATTAAAATTAAACACCAAAGAAGAACTGTCTGTTTCTCTTGCAGTAGGGAGTGCTGTGTAGACTGGGAAGCCAGTGGGTGGGAGGGAGCTGAGAAGGAAGAAAAGAACATCCACACTTGCTGACTTTCCAGTCACATCAGATTACTCGGTTTTCATTCCAGATCATTAAACTCCATGTTGTCACTGTGCACACGTGTGTTGTCAATGACACATGTGTCAATGCTGTGCTGTGGGGACAGACTCTGTAGAGTGTCCTGACGCTCACCCAGGGTGCAGGAAGGCTCTCTTTTGTATCACAGCGCACAAGAATGGCTCCAGCCGTTTTTCTGAACTTACTGTATTTCTGCTTATGGTTTCCTCCTAACCTTTCCTCATTGGGCAATAACAGCCAACGTGCTCTCTCCAGAGGGGTCATCAAATATGAAAAATTGCTCTGGTATGTGGCTGGAACCACAGACCGAAAATGTGGGCAGTTTTAACATTCCTCACAATATCTCTGAATTTTGGAATTTTGATAACAAAGCACAAAATTAGCAAATATGTCTAGACTTAGGAGATACTAAATTGGAAGCAAACAGTATTACAGTTTATCTCTTTAAAAGCAGAGCTGGGAATTTTGCTTCTGTCTGCGAGGGGGTAGTGTGTATCAGAAAAATCCTCCTACAGGAAGTAGATGTAAAATCTGGATAGAAAACAAAAACAAAACAAAGCAAAGCAGCGGTGTGAATTCTTCAGAGAACAACCGCAGCAGCCCGGGCTTGTGGAGACCAGACCTAAGAGAAGAGGAATTGCCATGAAGGTGAGCTCCCAATTGGTCTCTGAGGTACCCTCACCCATTCATCTGCTGATTCTCGGTGATGGGGACGAAGGCAAAAGAGAGAGTCATGGCCTAGCATTGTGCTGATCTTGTGATGGGGAGAAAGTGTCCAGAGTTCAGGGAGACCGAGGCAGCCAGAGCTGGAGAGGAAGTGACCCTGGAGGGAGCGCCCTGCAGAGAAGTTAGCTTCAAGTCCTGCGCGCGGGTTTGCCCAGACTATGTGCCGTCTGCCCAGCTGCGCGGGTTTGGTGTGCGGCACCCAGAGGGCAGAGAGCTCACCCACCTCCCTGTACCGGGGAAGCCTTTGTAGAGGTCCCTTCTCACACACACAGAAACGTGGGGCTCAGGAAGACACCCCAACTAAGAACCTCAAAGGGCTGCTAGCCTTAGCAGTAAGAGCGACGCCATGGAAATGCCCGGAGCACATTCAGATGCGTAGGAAGAACACAACGAGAACAGCGCTGACAGAGCCTGAACGCCAGACCACACCACGGAGAGAGAATCTGGTCGCAGTCTAGTGACTTGTAAGCATTATGCTAAATTCTTTTTGCAGAGGGAGATCGTACCGTTCACTAGCACTGTATTGTTAGTTTGTTCGTTTAATCTCCAAAGTCAAATTGAAAATGGAAATATGTCGCAGAAGAAAGTGGAACAAAATGGCTGAAAAAGAAGAAAAGACAAAAAAGAAAATTAGAAGAAAAAAGTCAGAGACAACAACCGTAAGAAGTCTGATTGTCGTAATTATCAGGCACAAAATTCCAAAATAACTACAATGAATGTGTTTGAAAACTAGAGGAAAAAAAATGGAGAATATATCCAGAGAACTAGAACTTACTGAAATAATACAAATTCTGAAAAAGATATAGTAACTGAAATTAAGAAAGTAATTACAGTAGCAATTACCATGAAACCAAGGATTAGTGAACTAGAAGGTGGTTCAGCAAGAAATTCCCAGACTGAAGCCCAAAGAACATAAAGAATGAAAAAGAAAAGATTGTAAGGGCTAGATACAACATAGTGAAAAGTTTGGAAGTTTTTGTAATTAGTGTTAGAAGGAGAGCAACAGAGAGTTAAAAGAAACAGTACTCAGTGAAAACAAAAAGCCATAATTTTTACAAAGTTTAAAAAAAAAATTATCAAGGCCCTATTTCAAATAGCTTTGAAAATATCTCAAATGAATAAAAGAACACAAACACACACACGCACGCACACACACATACACACGTGCACGCAGGCTCATTGTTGGTTTGGCCACAAAGCTGAAAACAGGAAGATCTTTAAAGCAGCTATATAAATAGTCATGTTTCCTTCAAGGGTGAAATAAAAAGACAGCAAACTTGGAAACAGTAGAAACTATAAGACAAAGAGGTGTTATCCTAGAACACTTGAGAAGAATGTAAGTGCCGCTTTAGAATTCTCTTCCTTCAAAGAATAAAGCAAATAAAGTCCTTTGTAAACAAAAATCAGATTTATCTTGGGGTGACCACACTAAACAATTTAGAAAAGATGCCGTCAAGGAGGTCAAAAGAAAAGAATATTCACTATTTAAAATAATAATAATGATGTTTTGTGGGGTTTAAAATACGTGGAGAGGTCAAATACATGAAAAATAAGAAAATTGAGTTCAGGTTGTGAATTACTTACATTGTCTGGGTAGTAGTGAAAGTGTTAATTTAAAATAAGGTCTAATAAGTCAAGGATGCATGTATTAATACTTAGATTAGCCACTAAAAAAATTAAAAGTGCATGGAAGACAACAAATTGAATGGCTTAAAAATCCTAAATAAGAAAGGATTAAAAAGGAACAAAGAACAGATAGTATAAATAGGAAACTTTAGGATGGTAGATTTAAAACTGAGTATGTCAGTAATTATATGGATCTATATATGTATAGAAAAGTCCAGTTAAGGATAAACGCTTTCAAGTTGGAAAAATCTCAACGACTATCGTAAGTGATAGACCATAAGTTATGTCCCACAGAAGTCTGACAAAGCTGATTTAATACCAACATACAACTTGGATAAAGACAAGGACTATTGGAAAGATTGACATTTGATCAAAATACAGTTTTCCAGTTACAATCTTAATTTGTATGCTGCTCATGCAATAACATAGACTAAAGTAGTCTAGTAACCCAGACTCAAAATACATAAAATAGGGACACCTGGGTGGTTCAGCTAGTTAAGCATCCAGCTCTTGGTTTTGGCTTAGGGCATGATCTCAGCATCCTGGGATGGATAGAGTCCTGGGTTGGGACTGTGCTCAGCAGGGAGTCTGTGTCATCCCCCTTCCTCTGCTCCCCTCCCTATGTGCTCTATCTCTCCCCCTGCTCTAAAATAAAAAATACATATTTTTTGGAAGGTTTTATATATTTATTTGACAGAGAGAGAGATCACAAGTAGACAGAGAGGCAGGCAGAGAGAGGGGGAAGCAGGCTCCCCGCTGAGCAGAGAGCCCGATGCGGGACTCAATCCCAGGACCCTGAAATCACTACCGAGTCGAAGGCAGAGGCTTTAACCCACTGAGCCACCCAGGTGCCCCAAATAAAAAATATGGCTTCCAAAAAATGTGTAAAACAAAAACTAATGAAACTAGTAGAAAATGTGGAAAAGATAGAGCCATTAGAACCTACGAAAATATTAGGACAAGCAGAAAATACATGATCAGGGTTAAAAAAGAGTAACACTTGTAATCATTGAAGCAAATGAAATAAATAGAAGACTGGATCAAACAACTGAAGAGTAATCTTTCTAAGTATACAGAAAAGTTTTCAAAGTAGACCATACCCTGGGCCAGAAAAAAAAAAATCTCAACATATTTCATAGGATTGAAATTCTTCAGTATATGTTCTTACAGTGAAATTATGCAAGAAGGCAATATAACAAGGTTACTTAAAAAATTCAAGTATTTTTAGAGTAAGTGATAAACTTTTAAAATAACCCATGACTCAAGGATGATGTTAAGTTTTTTTTTTTAAAGATTTTATTTATTTATTTGTCAGAGAGAGAGAGAGGGAGAGAGAGTGAGCTAGCACAGGCAGACAGAGTGGTAGGCAGAGGCAGAGAGAGAAGCAGGCTCCCCGCGGAGCAAGGAACCCGACATGGGACTCGATCCCAGGACACTGGGATCATGACCCGAGCCGAAGGCAGCTGCTTAACCAACTGAGCCACCCAGGCGTCCCATGATGTTAAGTTTTAAACCTGTGGGACGCAGTTAAATCTGTGATTAGTGGGAAATTTACAAGTGTCAGTATTTCTAATAGACAAAAATAAAAGCTAGTAATAGTGACTTAAGTGTTCATCTCAAGAAGCTAGAAAAGGAACAGCAAATTAAATATAAGTAAATCCATAGAGAAAATTAAAATAAGATTTAAAAAGTCAGTGGAATAAACAATAGAGAAAATTAACAAAGCCAAAAGCTGGCTTTCCAAAAGACTCATGCAACTTGGAAGACCTGCAAAGGTATAGAGAGAATTCCCTTCCAAGGGCTTTCTGTCCAGGGGCGCCTGGCTGGCTCGGTTGGTGAGGCCTGCGACTCTTGATCTCTGGGGCCGAGTCTGAGCCCCATGCTGGGTGTAGAGATTACTTAAAAAAAAAAAAAAAAAAAAAGAAAGGAACATACTTTCTGTCCAGCCGTAGTGTGTGCTGAGTAGAGCCACGCACCCGTCATCTCCAGGGTTTGCCTCGGCTGCAGAGAGCGGTCTGGGGCAGCCTGTATCGGATCAAGGCAGATGGATAAAACCACTATAGTTGCAACCCGACATGGGGCAATTCTGGGGAAATTCTCACTTAGTGCTCCCTGCCATTGTGGTCAGGGTCTCGGCGGGCCAGCATCATTATGTTCATTCCTGGTAAATTGTGGTTATTGGCTGAGAGGAGTTGAGGGAAGCAGGCGAGAAGATAAATCATGTTTGAGTTGTTTTGAGGTTAGATCACCACTGCCTGCGTGTCTTAGAGAAGGTCCCGGTCCGAGGAGGGTGCCGTGGAGGAAGGGAAAGCCCTGGCGTTCAGAACGTGAACAGGGAGCGGTGGCTGGGAGGCTGACGTGCTTGCCCAGCTGGGGCTAAGGGCCCCTGAGGTTCCACGGAAAGAGCGTGGAGGCGCGTGCGGGGCCGGTGAAAGCCAGATGGGAAAGCCTCCCCTGCAGTGGAGGAAGAGAAAGCTGAGAACCAAGTCAGACACGGAACAGCGAGGCCAGCCTCAAGGATGGTCAGGTGCTCCCCAAAGCTGCTGGGCTGTGTCACGGTCATTTTCCCGTGATTGAAAACCGGACGCCCTGGGGCTTCAGCACAGTGGACGAAGACAGCAGGGTCGATGCCGCGTGTCCTTGTCCCCTCCGGATCCCGCTGAGTCTGCGGAAGCAGCAGCCCTGCAAGAGCCGGCGTGCCCCGCTGCCACCTGTTCCGCCCGCGGCCGCTCAGAAGCGGGGCACCCCTGTGGCTCACTCCACCTTCTGTCTCGGCCGCGACGCCTCTGACTCGGGTGCAGTTGCACCACCTCGCTGGGTCGAGCGCCTGCTAGAGCGGCCGGAAAATCTCACCTCCTAGTCCCGGAGGAGGGTGAGAGAGGGACTGTGTTCTGAGGGTGCTTACTCGGGGGCAGGAGTATACAACGGGACGGGAAAGAGTTTTTTGACTTGGAAATGCTCCCCCGGGCTGCAGGATTCAACACGAAGGCAGCTATCTCGGGAGGGGGGACACCCTCGCCACCTGCTTCACGTTCACGTCACCTGAGTGACGTTAAAAGGCTAGACTTGCCACAGCAAGAAGGACACAAAGAGATCAAGGTGCTCCTGACAGTGGGTGCCTGGGACGGGACGGAGCCCGCGCGGCCAGCCCGGCAGATGGTCGGGTCCCGCGGGAAGGGGTGCAGGGCACCAGCAGCGCTGTGGCTCTCCTGCTGGTCTTCCTCGGGAACCAGGCGGTCAGTAAGCGACATGATTACAAGAGGCAGCTTGCTGAGAGCAGGAGGCACGACAGGGCTCCCGCAACATCGAGGACAGGTGTGGAGCTAAATGCTCAATCTAATTGGCCACAGTTATCCTATTACCCAGCCAGTGGGCGCGGAAGCCAAGGGACCGGACCTACAAAGGGTTTTGAATGTGGTGTCCCTGACGGTACAACAGGCCGTCTGCAAGGGAGCTACTCAGCTCGTCCCACAGAAGCAGTCAAACCCTGACAACCAGGAGGCTGAAGGAACTTACCTCAAAAAGAAGCTGTGATCCTTTTCTCAGTTCCCTAACTTGAGCCTGTTTTCAGGTCTGGAGTCCGTTGGTCGGAGAGGAGACCAGGTCCCCAGACAAGGGACTCTGCGACATCACTGAAAGTATATTCGGTGATCTCCTCGGGCCTTCCTCTAGGGGATTTACAGCCAGTTTTCCAGGGGAAGTGTAGACTGAGATAACTCTGTTACTCAGACATTGCAAGGGCCGTGGGATGCCTGTCTGAGCGGGCACTGATGCCTGGAGACTGTCCAAGTGTCATCGCCGTGGTCCCCGACACGTCTTTGTTCACTTGGGGCTAGATAATCCAGAGTCTTGGCAGAGTTCTAGCTTCTAGTGGGTCTCTTGGGTCCGTGGATTCATCCAGTGGCCATTTTCTTGTTTCCCAAATGTATCATTAAAATATTTAGCAGTTGCTAAAACCTACACTACGATTCCTTAGCCTTTGGCGTGAGAGGGAGACAAAGTCAAAGATGCTGAAACTACGTCCATCCTTCGGTCAGGAGAACAGCTGAGAAACAGTTTCGCACTCCAGAGTGGTCCTGGCAATGAGGGGCCTGCGGGCAGCCGGCCCCCGCCCCTCCCTAGCTCAGCCTGCTTCCCCACTCTTCCTGTCGGTGTCTGTGGGCTCCCTGTAGGGACTTTGCGCTCAGCCTTGACCTTCTTCGTGATACCACCAGAGCCATCATCCCAACACAAATCTAATCCCGTCGTCACTCTTCTTCCAAGTGCATGCGTGGTTTGCTCTGGACCAGGGCACACAGTGCACGCGCCAACATCACGCGTTTTTGAGCCCTTCCCACCGCCCTCGAGTGTGTGCTGGCCCGGTGCGCTCTTCCGGATCCTCGTGAGCATCTCACGGGTTGTGCTTCTGCGCTGCAGCTTGTCGTTCTCTCCGGCCGTCCTGCCCGCGTGAATTATACACGGGGGCGAGAGGCTGTGTGCTACTGACCTTTCTCCGCCGTGCCTTATCTGGCAGTGGGGACACAGTGGGCTGTTCGATATGGGCGTACGCGAGGCAGGGTTTGTGGAAGGACCCGGCGCCCGCTGGAAACACGGGTCAGCGGTGCCGGCCTGGATCTGTCGGTTGAGTGCGGCCGGGAGGGAGCGACCGCAGCTGTATGCTTTAGGGATGCAGCATTGGTCTGCTGTCTTTTGCAGAATGCATTTGCTTTCATAATTAATTTTTAGCATACGCTCACACTAACGTTAGTTGTTATCCCTAAGGGCATAAAGAACGCCTGTAAACGATGCCGGGGATGTCTTCCCAGAGCAGAAACCACAGCAATCCTGCCCTCGCTCGTTCACAGGCTCGCACCGCGGGCTGCCCCCCAGAGTGCGGCCGACCCATACTAACAAGCATCGCGTGTTCTTCTGCTCTTCTGGGCCGATGATAGCTGCCCCCGGGTGCTTGCCAAGTCAGTGTGCGGAGAACACATCTATACCCTCCTCTAGTCTCCAGGTCCGAAGGTCGGAAAACCCACCACCCGCCCTCTGTCATGCAGTGGCATTTTCAGGACAGTCTATATCTGTAACACCCACTGACCTTTATTCACAAATTTCTAGAAGAGTCCTATGTTAGAAATGGAAGGGTTTTTAATATTATTCTCATTTGACCCTGTTATTGTCTAGTCCAGTAAAGGTGGTCTACAGATGTTCTGGAACTCTCCCCGGGAGCCCACAACCAGCCAGCGTTCCGGAGCCCCAGGGCATTTTTCCCCTTCCCTGGTTGATCCATCCCATGGGGAGTGGTGTTGCCGTGTAGGGTCTCCTTAGGGTCAGATCTAGTGAAGCTCAGATGGACGCAGCGTTGTCGGAGTGGATGGGAGAGGTGAACTCCGGCACGTGGCCCACCCAGTTCAAGTATGTTTGCGAGCCTGCATTCAGCCGGACGTCATGAAAGTCAGACATCGCAGCTTGTTCCCTGGAACATTTTCCTCTTTAATTCTGTAGCATTTTTCTTTTCTTCCTGAAAGTCGAATCTGATGGTCTTTTAAAGGGCTTAGTTATAAATTTTCAATCTCTTGAGGTTTTAGGGAAAGATCATTCGTTCTTCTAATATGCATCTGTGGGTAAATGAAAATAATTCCATTCCCAAAGTATCCTAAAAAAAATCGTTCAACAGCATGTTTTAATCTGGGGAAAGCAAAATATGTTCAATTAGAATTATAAAATAATGGTAAAATTTCAGTACTAAGAACTGGTTTCTTGAGGCACCTGGGTGGCTCAGTCGGTTAAGTGTCTGCCTTCGGCTCAGGTCACGATCCCAGGGTCCTGGGATCCAGTCCTGCATCGGGCTCCCTGCTCAGCTGGGAGTCTGCTTCTTCCTCTGCCCCTCCCTGCCTCGCCTCATGCTCTCTCACTTTCAAATAAATAAAATCTTTAAGAAGACTTTAAAAAATATGTAGAAATGGGTTTCTTGTCCATGAGTATTTAAAGGCCCACTATGTCCTTGGAAATATTTTTGATCTTTAAATTAAAATAATAGTTAAATTCCAGTAATATTCAACTTACTTAAAATCAATGAAATGTCAAAGTAAACTTTTATTAAAGAATTAGTAAAGAATCCTTTTTTACGATGGGAAACTGAGGACCCTCGAATTCAGCTCAGCCAGCTTCCACTCCCTCCGACGCTACCTCTGTGGGCAGAACTGATCTGAGGTACAGCGCCGACCACGGGCTCCTCTCTCCCTACAGTTACAACAGGCAAAATTCCAGGGAGACACTGATTGATGAAAACTTAAATTTTTCTCTCCACCTTCTGTCTGAAACCAGCCAGCGCTGTGTGTTAAGATTCTAGGTTCATTTCTAGGGAGACTCTAAGATTCTGGGAACTAGACACAATTTTTGGAGGCCCAAGTCTTGTATTTTTTTTTTAAAGATTTATTTATTTATTTGACAGACAGAGATCACAAGCAGGCAGAGAGGCAGGCAGAGAGAGAGGAGGAAGCAGCTCCCCGCTGAGCAGAGAGCCCGATGCGGGGCTCAGTCCCAGGATGGTGAGATCATGACCTGAGCCGAAGGCAGAGGCCTTAACCCACTGAGCCACCCAGGTGCCCCTAAGACTTGTATTTTTTCAAAGTTTGTCTTTAGAATTTAGAGAATAAAATCCTTCTATACGTTGAAGAATTACCTTATCTTGGCTCTCCTCCCGCCACCCCGACAAACCACGTAGGATTCATGTTCAAGTAGTTTCCTTAGCCACGCAGTTAACTGCAGTCCATGGCAGTTCATCTGGGAAAAAAAAAAGTTGATCAGTACATACGTAACACATCCGTGCCCTCAAGACTGCCGGCTCTTGCCATCGTAATGGAAGACAGCGGGTCTACTGCCCAGAGACGTGAGGACGCCGAGTGCAGCTGAGTGCAAGGCAGAAGTGCCTTACCGAGACGGGTGCCCCTTCCACGTTCAAAGGTAAGACTGGAAGAGGGAAAAACAGACGTGACAATGAGTCATGGTATTAATGAGCTACCACACCAGCTCTGGAATCCCTACTTTGAGATTTCCTTTATATACCAAATCATTACCTGTCTCTAATGCTCAGTCTTCTCTTTCCTTTCATTTCTTTTTTTTTTTTTTTTTAGATTTTATTTATTTATTTGATAGAGAGAGATCACAAGTAGATAGAGAGGCAGGCAGAGAGAGAGAGAGAGAGAGAGGGAAGCAGGCTCCCTGCCAAGCAGAGAGCCCGATGCGGGACTCGATCCCAGGACCCTGAGATCATGACCTGAGCCGAAGGCAGCGGCTTAACCCACTGAGCCACCCAGGCGCCCTCCTTTCATTTCTGAACTTCCAGAAACCCTGTCTACCTCTCCTCTGGACTCGTAGATGCCTACCACCTCCCCGTGTGCTCACATGCGCACTTTGCCCGGAAGGTGCGCAAGAAGAGAGCTCATTCATTCATGCTTTCTTAAGCATCTGTTCAAAGTTTTTGCCAGAGATTTAGTATAGCTTTTGTTTCTTCCTTTGAAAGATCCTTATGTATTCTCGATAGAACTTCTCTGCCAACATTGTGTATTCCAAATGCTTTCCATTCCAATGGCTTTCCTTTACATTCTCTTAACAGAAATTTTTAAGAGCAAATTTACTTAACTTTGATGACATGGGACTCATCACTTTTTTCTTGTATACATTGGTGCTTTTAATTTTTATATAAGAAATCCTTACTAATTCAAGATAACAAAGACTATCTTCTGTTTTCCTGTAGGGACTTAAATAGTTTTAAATTTATGTTTATATCTATGATCCATTTTGAGTTAACTTTTGTACATGATATGAGGTATGGATTAAGTTCACCACTTTTTATATGCACATCCAATTGTTTTAGCATCATTTTATTTTGAAACTTTAAATTTCTAAAAAATATGTTATTTATCTATTTGTTTGAGAGGGAGAGAGAGAGCACGACCAGGAGGTGTGGGAGAGGGGGAAGCAGGCTTCCCACCACGCAGGGAGCCCGATGCGGGGCTCAATCCCAGGACCCTGAGATTGTGACCTGAGCCAAAGTTAGATACTTAACCAACTGAGCCACGCAGGCGTCCCAACATTGTTTTATTTTGAAAAGACTATTCTTTCTCCACCTAATTATCTTTGTGTTTTTGCTAAAAATCAATCCTTGAGGTCTTTAATCTGTTCTGTTGATTTGCCTGATTTGTTGCTTTGATCTCCTTGGAGACCAGGATCAGTCTTGATTACTATAGCTTCTGTAACCTGTAGTCAGGTTATGTAATGATCATCCAACTATTTTTTTCAAGGTTATTTGAACTTCTCTAGATCCCCTGAATTTCCATATGAAAATTTAGAATTTTTACTTCCAGTTTCTGTAGAACAGCCTACTGAGCTTTAACTAAAATTGCGTTGACTCTGGAGCAGTTTGTGAAGAATTAGTATCTTAACATTATTGAGTCTTCTGATCTACGAACAGATCTTATTTCCATTTATTTGTTCTTCAGTTTCTCTCATCACCCCTTTTAGCTTTCAGTGATATGGCCTTCCTGTCTTTCATCACATTTATTCATAAGCACTTTGTATTTTTTGTATTATTACAAGTGCTATTTTTTATTTCTGATTGTTCACTACTAGTATGTAGAAATGTAACTTATTTACTCTGTATTGATCTCGTATCCTGCAAATTTCCTAAACTCCCTTACTGGTTCTCATAGCTTTTTGTCATTGTTTTAGATGCCAGTGAATTTTCTACATAAATGACCATGTTGTCTGAAAACAGTTTCACTCTCTTCTTTCCCGTCTGAATATGGGTTATTATTTTTCTTCCTTTAGTATACAGGCTACAACCTCCAGGACAGCTTTGAACAGACATAATGAGATTTCCTCGTTTTTGAACGTAAGAGAAAAGCAATTAGTCTCTTAAAACTAAAAGTGAGATATTTTATACAGGTTTTTTTTTTTTTTTAGACTTTAAAAATCAAATTCTCATCTTTTCTTCATATACTGAGAATTTTTAAAATCAAGAATAGATGTTGGATTTCATCGAGTTTTTTGTGTTGTTATTTTTAATTGACATTATCCTGTGGTGGTTCTTTTTTCATCTGTTACTATGGTAAATTATATTTGTAAATGTTCAAATGCTAAAACAGCCTTGCCTTTGCTGGGATAATGTCAACTTGATAACGATGCATTACTTCACCTACGTGTGTTGGATCATGTTTACTTACTGTATCCATGTCCGTGAGAAATATTGGTCTCTAGTTTAGTTTTCTCATCAAGTCTGCTCCCCCCCGCCCCCACCCCGGTTTTGTTGTCGGGGTAACGCTGTCATCACTGAGTGACTGGGAAGGTTTCCCTCCTCGTCAGTTTCTGGAAGTCGGTACAGAGTCGCCATGACTTCCTGCCTCAGCCACTCAGAGTAGGATGTCGAAGTCTCCACCTGGAATTGTGGCTGTTTCCCCTCGCAGTTACAGCCACTTTTTTCGTGATGCGTTTTGAAGCTCGTTACCGTATGCAAATAGCGTTAGGATTGTCCTATCTTCCTGACCCACTCGCTCTTCTGGATGGTGGGGGTAGGCAGTATTTCTGGCTCTGTATGAACTATAGTGACTCTCCCTAACCCTTCCCAGTGGCCCTTTCCTTCAGCATCAGGAAGGTTTCTCATATGCACGTACGTACGGTTCAGTCCTCTGCTGCAGAACTTGAGACAGGCCTTCTCCATACCTGCAGAGACTGCGTCATGGCAACAGCTCACCCTCCGGTACTGGCTCCGTGGACTTGGGTTGCTTTGTCCTTGGAGCTCTCAACTGCCCTCAGTTCCGCCGTCAGACTATGCCCTGCGATTAGGCTCACTCACCCAGGTTGGAAGCTCCGGCAGATGGCATTCAGTTCTACTTAAAACAAACGGTGCTATTTTGTACTAAGGTCTGAAATCTCATTTGGAATTATTCTTATGGCCTTTATTTAGAAGATAAGATGTCGGGGCGCCTGGGTGGCTCAGTCATTAAGCGTCTACCTTCTGCTGGGGTCATGATCTCAGGGTCCTGGCGTCAAGTCCCACATGGGGCTTCCTGCTCCGCGGGGAGCCTGCTTCTATTTTCTCCCTCTGCCCTATCCTGCTGCTTGTACTCACTCTCTCTCTCAAATAAATAAATAAAATACTAAAAAAAAAAGATGTTATAATTCTGTTTTATAGCAGATTATCTAAAATGGAAGGATAGAAAAACTAAAAAGATAAATAACCTAGAAAATACGAGTAATACCATTGAACTAATTCACTTTGCTGGTGTCAGGGGAGAAAAGGTTTCACAGGCACTTTACCGTCCGACTGCTGTTGTTCCTGGTGACGCACTGTCACCGTGTTAGAGAAGCGAGTATGAATAATCATTTTGTGAAAGATTATTACAGAAGCATGTGCTTTAAATAGAACAAGGCTAAAGAACATTTTGTTCTTGTTACTGCTTCTCCGAAAGTCTGATGGTTTAGTTTTCGTTCAGATAAACCCTCCAGAGAGCTGGGTCCGTGTCCAGGCTCATACCAGAGACATTCAGATGTCTTGGAAACCTCCCACTCCTGCTTTCTGCTCCTCACCTCCTGTACTCCCTGACCTCAGTCTTATCCTCCGTGTCCAGGAGGCCCTCACTAAGCACTGGACAGGAAAGGGTCATATTTCTGGGCTGGAGTTTTTTCTCTGTAGACATTTCAATTAAAATTCCACAGTGTTCTGATTTCACTGAGTCAGTAAAACTCCTTCATGTTTCCAGATTCTTCAGTATTTCCCTGCTGGTACTCGCCATGTCTTTTGTGACTTTTGACACCCTTTTAATATTGAAAAAAATGTGGAAACAACACCATTTCCTATCTGTCCCAGATGACCTCAAAGTAAGATATTCCTGTAAAGATTTGGATGGACAAATGCAGATATTTCTTCCAAATTCAAAGAATGGTCTTTGAATTGAGTTTCAAACTGTGGACTTCAAAGGATAACTGTAAAGATCAGACAAATTCCCTTAGAAGAACAACGACATTGTCATGAACATGAGCTCTCATATCTTGAGAGATCAGAAATGAGTTCTGTATTTAACATTTCCTAACCAAGGTGTCTGTGAACCACCTTCACAGGCAAGAAATTTTTCTTAAGATCTTAAAGCAAAAGGCATTCATGTGACTAGACACCTCAACTCCAGTGTGAGCTGCTCCTGGGGATGTGATTCTGTAACCGTGTGGTCATATTATTTCGTCTTTCTCATCCAAAAAAAAAATATAATAATAATTCCAAATATTTAAACTCAACTTTAATCTTAGAGGTAGAGAACTCAGTCCGGGGATCAGCACCAGAGACAGGCAGACATCCTACTGTGAACTCAGCTATGATAAGGAGATGGAAACACAAATTGCGTGCTCTCCGTAACTTCATTGAGTCTGGAAAATGTGACTTTTGTCATAAGGCAGGCTGTAAAGGATACATGTGGTGAAAGAAGACAATGGACAGTGTTTCTGGGGAAGGAATAGCTTGGCTCTGAACAAAGGGAAGCCCGTCGAAGATGTCTTTAAGATCCTGTGCTGTCATTGTTCGAGCCCCGGGAGGATGTCTTTATGGTGTCTTCTAGCATCCCAGGACTGTGGCTGCGTAGCTTGGTTTCTGTGGTTCCGTCTTTGGCACCTTTCAGGGTCACTAGCACATCTCACAGGACACTAGTACAAAACAAGACAGACAACACAGGAATGGATGGCATTCCCCAGACCGTGTTATGTCGTAAGAAAGGCTGTTTTAGGTGACCCAAGTCTGGAAGACGATGTGAGAATCAGGCCACAGAAGAAAACAGATGGCCCCAAGGACGTCCCATGTACAAAGAGCAAAGCGCATCACTGCATTGTTATATAAATATTCAGAGTGTTGGCACATCGGTCCTTTGATGGGGAAGCAAGCGTTCTAAATTCATTTGCTTCCTTGGCTACTCCCCGGCAGAGGCCGGTCGACCCGGAGACGGTGTGCAGATGGGAAAGCAGGCCCTTCCGCGGTCGGTCAGCAGATGGCAGTATGTCTGAGTCAGTGTTGCAGGGAAAGGCTGGTAGCCTTTTCCAAGGAAATGAGCATTTTGAAAGCTGCGAGGCAGCATGGGGCCCAGTGCATGGGCCAGAAAACTTGATCTTTATTTCTGGCTCTGCTCCTGAATAAACTGATTTGAATAAATGGAGACCAGACTTAACTTTTGTATCCCTTACTTTCCCGAACTTGAAGTTGGAGAACACATTCTGCCCCTTGCCATCTCGCGTACTTGGACGCTGTGAGGTCAGTCAGACTTCAGAATCAGTTCCGTTCGCTGAAGAAAGGCTCTTTATGAATTTGTCCTATTGGTAGCGTGGGTGGCGAGAGCGATGTGTGCTGTTTATTGGGACTTGAAGTAAATAAACAGAGGCAGTTGGCAAGAAGGGTCGTATTTCCGTGCCATGAACGTTGGCGTATTTTGGTTGTAAGTAGCTGCATTGCATCCCAGGATGCAGAGTAACGCCTGTGACTTGGAATTAAAGTGACTCGTCGATGCCGTGAAACTCGACAGTGTGGAATGGAGCCAGAGGCCCCTGGCGCCTTCCCAATTCCAATGTCAACTGTTCACTGCAAGTATAGGTTCAGTCAGACACGAAAGCGTTCACTCGTGCCTCCGCCGAACACGAGAATGCTCACTTGGGCATTTTCATCCAAAGCCGGCACTGTGATAGACGGGAGAGAAGACCATAAAGTTGAAAGAGCGCTGCCTGATGAAACGGTGATTATTTCTCTCCCTGTGACCTGGCGGTGCACGGGAGGGTCACTTCGATTTGAGGTGAGAACCCTCCACCCCAACGCACCTGCGGGTGCACAGGCCCCAAATGGGTCAGGACAAGACCGTGTTGGGGCCAAACCAACTCTGCCATCTGACCTGCCAGCCTGGCCCGGGCACGTCCACAGATAGACTTCTCTGCGGGAGCCCTGCTGCTTTGAAGCTGACAGTGTGGGTCAGAAAGGGAGAAAACCTGTAAGACTTTTCTGGACAGGTGGGGTGTGTTAGGGAGGGGGCAGTGTGCCCCGCACAGACTCCTGTTTCACCCAGTCTTCCTGGAACAAGGAGTCATATTCTCCAGAAACTCACTTGCCCTACAAAAAGTCAGATCATAAGACAAGAAGGATGTCATGACTTGAATATACACCATCCCATCATTTGGAGTGGGCAGCCATTCCATAGAGAGACAGAGACTTGAAATGACTTATTTCTGTATAATCAGTCAGAGAAGCTGTGCTAATGTCGGAATCCACTGTCAAAACGTTAGCAAACAGCGAGGCTTTTTAGAACTCTGTGGTGCAGCAAAGCATGGATTCAAGACAAGTGATTTCTGTTGGGCATCATCTCATCTGTCAGACACGCCTCTCTAGTCGGATGGTGAATGGCTGGTTGGTTTGAATGCCAGGAGGTTAAGATTTTAATTTAAATATGCATAAGCATTAAAATATATTCAAGAGAATGTCACATCAACCTCAACCTCAACGTAGCAATTATGTTGTTTGGGTTCCACATTTGACACTGTTCTGACTAAAGTGCTCTCCCCAGCTCAGAATTTCTAAAAATGCATAGATCTCACTTTCATAGTACATTCTGTTTAAAGTAGGAACATTAAGAGGAACTGAACTAGAGGAGCATTATTTCACCGTTTCAAGGACATGAATGTCAAAGCATACCATTTGCAGCAAATGAACGGTTATGGAGACGTGTAAGCCAGCATGTTACCTGTTAGCATGAAGGTAGAAGGAAAGCACTCGGATAGTTCGGTAAGCACTCAACAGGATGGATTCGAGACAAAGAAATTTCCGAGGTTAGAGTTTAATTAGAAACACTGACGTATGAGTTGGATGAGAACATGTAACTGTTTTTAATCCTAAACCAGTAAGTGTCATTTCTCCCTGAAGCCACTTATTGGAGAAAAAAGCGGTGCAGGAGAAATAAGGGGAATCACTATCAAGTGACATTTTGTGCATATTTGTAGAGAGAGCCGAAGCGGGAAAATTGGATTGTAGCACCGTCATTTCAGTAAGATAAAACGTATCCACCAGGCAGTCAGCGGATTTCTCCCTCAGGAGTCCCGTTATCAAATTAACAGTAAGAGGCTGATAGATGTTTGCTGATGACCCTGAAGCACTTTCCGGTTTAAAAAAACAGGTAAATTAGAAGTTAAAGCGTGCACAAAGTGCTTGTAATGTCCTGGATATTTTGTTACGTTTTGTACTTTGAGCATTGGTTATCCATACCCAGTTTGGGGCAATTGTATGAATGTTATTGTTGGTAATTTGAAATACTCCTTTTCAGATCATTATTTGCTTAATTATATTCTGTATTAAAATAGTTTTAAACTTTGGTACGACATTTACAGGTGGTTGCTGTGACACGCTGTGAATCAGTTTAGTAGATACCGAGGGGCATGACGTATACGAATGTGTTTCTGCATGTGGCTGCACATCCAGAAAATAAACGTAAAATAAAACTGATAAGACTCAGAGAGCTTTGGAACCTAAGGGACTGAAAGATGATGGAGACTGATTTCTTGAACCCCAAAGAAAAGTATTAAAATGAAGGGGGAAAAAAACACACAAGGCAGTGACAGGCATTCAGAAATCCCTGAACTTAAATTCTCTCACATGGATGAACTATGTAGACAGTTGATAAAAGTGGGCTGATGTTGGGCGCCAGGGTGGCTCAGTGGGTTAAGCCTCTGCCTTCGGCTCAGGTCATAATCTCAGGGTCCTAGGATCGCGCCCGCATCGGGCTCTCTGCTCAGCGGGGGGCCTGCTTCCTCCCTCCCTCAGCCCCTCCACCCCTGCCCCTGCTCATCCAGTCCCCCCCACCAATAAACATATAAAATGTATTTTTAAAAAAACAGACTGAGGGGCGCCTGGGTGGCTCAGTGGTTTAAGCCACTGCCTTTGGCTCAGGTCATGATCTCGGGGTCCTGGGATCGAGTCCCACATCGGGCTCTCTGCTCAGCAGGGAGCCTGCTTCCCTCTCTCTCTCTCTCTGCCTGCCTCTCTGCCTACTGTGATCTCTCTCTGTGAAATAAATAAAATCTTTAAAAAAAAAAAAAAAACCAGACTGATTTCTACAAACTGAAGAGTTCTCAAAATTTGGTAAATGAAGGTACCCATTTTGTCTCCAGGGTTTGGCACCCCAGGACATAATACTTAGCAAATACTTGGTTTTAAAAAAATGTGTGATTTAACTTCCTGCTTCATCATTTATCCAAGTCTCAGCCATTTTATGTAGGAAATCTCTCAAGACGTGACACCCAATACATATCCACTGTGGCAGTATTAAATCCCTTGCATTCATCTCACCCTGGTTCTGAATGGGGTCTCACACTTTCCCTGCACTGCGTTGCTCAGACCTCCCCTCACACCTGCTGGGCAGGTGTTGCCGTCTCTGCATAGAGGTTCAGAGAAAGATTCAGCTCACACCCCGTCTGACTTAACTGCCCATGCTCTCTCTGTAGCTCCTCTCTACTTCCGCTGCTTTGAGATTTTGCAAGGATGGGGGAAATTCCTTAGTGAAAAAGAACAGGAAAAAAATTCAGTCTGATACCAAGAAGGAAAGCGAGACACTCATGGAAATGAAAAATCGGCCGTGAATCTAGAAACTCACCGTATATGAAAGAGAGCTAAAAAAACTCAGCTAACCCCAAAAGGGTGTTTGCAACACGTTACTGTAGATTTATTATTTTTCTTGCCCGTGCGAGCTGTTAACCACTCGTGTTCACAGTGACTGTGCTTTGCTCCAGAGAGGTGGCCTCTTGCGTCACGTGGGGGAACTAGAAGGGGTCTGTGAGCGTGTCCAGAGAATAAGCCAATAAGGCAAACTGTGAGCGATTTCTCGCGAGCTGCTTCACACAGGTCTTCACGATGTGTGTGTGTGTGTGTGTGTGTGTGTGTGTGTGTGTGTGTGGACTGAGCTAAATATGGAGACAGGCACGGTGTGCGTGCCAAACTCGGGGTGGGATGGCCGTGGGGCTCCTCAGCTGATAGGCAGGAGAAGGGTCGAAGCTTGATTTCCTTTCTTCCCTAGGAATGATGTCGACTTCTTGGGATTTGTTTTAGAAGTGGCTTTCTGAGAAGAAAGTGGAAGGTTTTATGTTTAAGGGGAGGGGATTGTATCTCCACAAACCTACAGTTGGAGAGAAAGGCCAAGGTGAGCTGGTGAAAGGACAGCTTTGGGAGCATGTCCTAACTGGACCAGGGCGGGGTGTCCTGTCGCAGTGCCGGCCACCTGTGTGTGGTCCTCACGGGGAGCCCTCGCTGGCCGCCTCTCGTGTTCTTGCTGTACGCACCTGCCCTCCCTTCTCCTCTGGGTCAGACCCAAGACTGCCTCTGCTTCGGGCCTCACATGGTCTCCTTACAGTGAGTCCTGAACTCACCGTTCGCTTTCTAAGGGGCAATCTTCGTAACTGATCTTTCCCCCTGAAAAAATAGCAGAATCATGTAAGCTTCTTCCCGACTGGCTGATTTTCAAATGCGCTGGCACAGCAACCTTCTTTTTCGTGTTTTGTACGTCCAGCCTGGCACAGTGGAATGAGAGACGACCAGCCGAGCCTGAGGAGCTGTTCACAAGGTTGTTCTGGCTGGGAACCCGGACCTCATCACATTTCTGGTTTGGGTTCCTGATGCGGGGCAGGTACGGGGGGACACCTGCGGTACCTGGTCCCTGAGCCTCTGCTGGAGAGTGCCCCCTGCTGCTCTGCTGGGTCTTAGCCACGGGGTGAGACCCGTGTGCGACCCCAGGTCAAGGGTGCAGGGCAGTGTTACCCACAGACCCATGTTGGGCACCGCGGGGAGGAAGACAGAGGCACGTGCAAGGGCTAAGTTTCACGAAAGGGGACGATGTGACCCAAAGGAGGACCTGATTTTATTTTTCTGTACCTTATGGCCCTCTAGTGCCGCTCCCTGGCGTAGAGGGTCATGTACCCGCCAGTCATGGGGACGCAGCCCTCACCAGCTCACGTCCCGAGGCTGGTGGTAGTTGACGGCTCGGAAACCTGGCTGAAGGATGAAGGAACTTAGGAGGTGCCCCCAGCAGGGAACCGAAACCTGTCAATGCTGGAAGTACAGAGTCAGGACTGTGTCCTTTGGGGCAGGAGAGCGCTAACTCCAGTAGGAGACACCACGAGGAAAGGGGGTCAGGTTGGTCTCAACAGGGAGCAAGGCCAGCAGCCTGGTTTCCTAAATCCCAGGAGTTCAGTTGGAGGAGAGCGAGAGGCAAGGCTACTGGGACCACACAGCCAGTGCCGGGAACATCTTTACCGTCCTGTGGTGGGGGAGGCTCCCTGTGGGCTGGAGAGAAACAGGGTGTCCGGCACGATGGAGATGAGCTGGGAAGGAGTCACTGCAGATATGTGATTGCGACAGCCACTCGGAGCTGGGAGGGAGGTGTGCTTCTGATTCTCCTTGTAGGCTGCTGTCCGTAGAGTTGTATGGCCCCGCACGAGTGGAACCCGAAACGCTTGTAAACTGTGTGGCAGGTACGTGAGGTGCGAGCGGACGGGGAGGCAGAAAGGCTCATTCTTCGTGGTGTGTGTGTGTGTGTGTGCGTGTGCAGGAGGGAAACTGGTGCAACACTATCTGTTTGCACTTCCTCACAAAGCAGATTCATCTCCAAAGGGGGAAAGAGGGGCGTCCACTGAGCTGAAGGAGGCCGAGGCTGGCCCTTAGTCTCCCCCAGTGGGGAGGTCACAGCGAGCCAGTCCCTCAGCCGTAGGACATCGCCCAGGCTGAGCCAGGGAGGGGAGCCTGTGGGAGCAAGACCTGTGTCCCCGTCAGCTGCCCCAGGTGCCAGAGCAGGAGACGAGTGAGGGCAGGAACGGGAGGATGAGTGTGGGGGCGCACAGGGAGAGAGAAGTTTCCAGCATCTGGTGCGTTGTAAGACGCTGCGGCAGAGTCGGGGACAGCCTTTGTCGAGAACGGTTCAAATACAGAAAATAGAACAAATGCTGGCTGGCAAGGCGAGTCCCCAGTCCGCACCGGATGTCTGTGAATATCTCAAGAGACGCTATTCATTTCCTCTTGGCAGCAGCCTATGCAAAGGGGGCAAACAACTTTCCAAAGGCTTTTTTTTCCTATTGCAATCTACAAAGTTATTTTCATAAATTGTAAAGAAGAATGTTCGTTAAATATGCCTCCTGTTAATTTCGGGACCTACAGTTTAAGGGGAAATCAAGCAATTTCATAATTGTAAGAGGCATGTTAAAAATATTTCAAAACCGTAAAAGGCTCACCATTGTCGGCTCTGAGAACAACCAGGCGGTCGTAGCATCGCTGCACTGGTTTCCACATCTAAAATGTCGCGTTCCTGTTGTCCGTGGAGAACCGACGCGCGGCATCTCGCCTCACCCTGGAGCTGGGGCTCTGCTGCCTGGCGAGGCGGGTGTGTTTTACCGCCGAGTGTGTTCAGCCACCGGGGCCTTCCCTCAGTCTTTGTAGTATTTCACTGCATTTCTCTGTCAGAGGATGCAAACGCATGGATGGAGGGGCATATCAGAGTTTAAGGCTAGATGAAGCCTGCGAAAATGTTCTCCCAAGAGGGTTTTATGCCCAGAGACCAGGGATGCTGCAAGTCTCAGACACTGAAAATCCTGCGTGGCATCTTCAGTCGAGTTTTCTGACGGAATGACGTTCGTTCAATCCGTCCACAGAGGTGATGATGCAGAGTTTTCTCCTACAACCAAATACGAGTCAGGAGTCATCAAGGCACGTTCTGAGAAGTTCCCGTAACCAGTACCAGCCGAGGAAGAAGGGAGTTGGGTCCCACCGTGGCCGTGTGGCAGTCGGCCTCATCTCTGGGAAGCACAGCACGACTTCTCAGCGACTCCAGATCCGTCTCTTGGAAGCCCAGCTCTGACGCTGCCTCTCACCTGACCGACGGCTTTCACTGGAAGATTCTCGGCCAAGAGGAGGCCGCTCGGGAAGAGCCCCCCGCATCCCGGCGAGCCTTGTGCTACAGTATCTACGATGGCTCCAGGGAGCCAAACAGTCACACGCTTTGAGGATCAAGACCCACGGTCAGATGCTTCTACTGTTTTGAAAGAAAAGTCTGCCTGTTTCCAGGACAGGGTGGCTGGACTGACACAGCCTTGTGGCCGGTCCTGGCTTACTAGTGTCAGGGACGCGGCAGCAAACACCATCTCTCTGTCCGCCCAGCGGCTCCGAGACCCTGCAGGGCCTGGAGCTGTCCCCTGGCTTGCGGGACAGCGGATCTGCCTACTGGGAGCCGGGACGGCAGGGCGTAGAGCCGGGCACGGAGCTGGGACCCGACCTGAGTGTTTGAGCCGCTGCTGCAGGCCTAGCGGGGACCTGCTGTCCGGGACGCGCCGGGTGTGCTGGGGAAAGCCCCGGGCCTGTGCTCCCCGGCTGTGAGCTCGGGCTCCCCTGGTTGGCTCACCGCCTCCAAGATGGGAATCCCAGAGTGACCTACTATTTCTGAGGCTTTTGAGAACCACATGGGTTAATTTTATCATTAAGGCGATTTTAATTCGAAGACTTTGTAGCCAGAGAGGTTTTGTTTGTTTGTTTGTTTGTTTTGGTCGTGCTTTCAAGGAGATTTTCCACAGCAGCTGACCCTGAAAATACTTCCCTTCACCCCACCCTGTTCCCAAGGTCAGAGTGGTTTGGAGTCCCTCAGCCGTGCTGTCCCGGCAGAGAGGGACAACCAGCTTCCCACCTGTGGCCCGGACCTGGCCCGAGGACAGGCTGGAGGGCGGGTCGTGTTGCAGAGTCCTGTTGTCGCAGACGCAGACGCCCGGGGGCAGAAGCAAGTCCACACAAGCAGCAGGCGTGGTGGATGCGGCTCCTGGACCATCCTTCAATGTCTGCTCGAGCAGTTGCGCACGGAGAGACCAACACCGCCCTTCTCCAGCTGCACAGGGGGGGCGCCGGCTCAGGGATAGACAGGGGCCCCAGAGCCTGTGCGGTCCAGAGGCCGGAGGCGCGGCGCCAACGCCAGGGAGCAGAGGAGCAGGATGGTCCCTACGCCGTGGAGTGGTGGTGTGGACAGAACACACGCTTCGAAGACCATGTTTTGTGTATGAGTGGCTGGCCGAAGAGATTTCCCCTTTCGCATTGTTCACCTTGTCTGGAGGCAGACATTCATGTAGGAAAAGAAACTGCATGCCGAACTGATCGCCTTATACACTGAATTTGAAACATGAGCGATCTCGCCTCTATACATTTCGTTTATTCTCTAGCTCTCTCATTTTAAAGTCAAAATGATGCATTAATATTTAAGATACTTTGAAGATCATTAGTCCATACTCGCTTTAAATTTTGTAAAGGATTTATTTATTTATTTTAGAATGAGAGAAGGAGAGTTTGAGAGTCAGGGGAAGGGCAGAGGGAGAGAGAGAACCCCAAGCAGATGCCCCACTGAGTGTGGAGCCCGACACAGGGCTCGATCCCACAACCCTGAGATCGCGACCTACGCAGAAACCAAGAGTCAGACCCTTTATCAACTGAGCGACCCAGTCGCCCCTTAATTTTAAAATCTTTAAATAAAATTTGTCTTTTCTGAGGCCTTTTTTCAAGGAGACTCATTACGAGACAAAAAAATCCCAAACATACTCTTCAAGTTTCTTCACTTGCCTTCATTCACATGGACTCTGGCCTCATCTGTTCTTGGGATCTTCAACGCAGAGTCAAGCCTAGACATTAAACCTACCCCGTTTGATTACATAAATATGCTTCTCGGAATCATTGGAGAATAAAACTTCTCAGTACAGGTCGATGTTTACAGTGCACGGTGTTAACTGTATGTGTCGTTTTCCTCTCTGGTCTTCTCTCTCTCGTCTCCGCCCCCAGTATAACCTTCACTTTTATTTCCCACAGAAGCAAAATTGAATGCCTACCAGTTTCCTTGATTTTTTCTTTCCCCCTCAGAACCTCTAACTTTATTCGTCCTTATGTCAAAGGATATTGTGTCCTGAGTGGAATTTTTCTGTTGTCCTAAAATTGGTGCTAAGGTCCAGAGTTAGGAACGGAAGTTCCTAAGCATGCCACGTTCTAAGCTCAGAGATCCCTTAACAGTCCCACAGACCGTCTTCCTCAGAAGGTAGCGAAAGGTGCCCTCTGAGAGCTCATCCCAGCCGTTGCCTCCTAAAACCCACTAATCACTTGAGGAAATTGAGGAGAGTCTCGTGGGCATTTTTGGAGAGTGTAGTGTTCTTTAAAAGAAACTATACTTCCTTCATTCTCTTCCCTGTGGAGAAGCAGAGAATGTTTTTCCTCCCCAAACAGAGAAAGGATACAAAAAATCCCGTGTAAAATGCAGAGTCCTACAACCGTCTTTCCTCTTGCATCCACTTCCTCTCTGTTGTATTCATTATTTAATGTTAAATTCAGTGCCTGATGGTCATTCTCCACTGTTTTATGTGGTTGGCGGTATCTTCAGTGTTCACTCTTGGGTGTGATAAATGTAATTTACATTTCTCTTAGGACAAACTCAACTGAAAAAAGAAAAGTGTGGCTTCGAGCACACCAACAAATCTCTCTTGTTTTTCCAGAATCAGGTAGTATTTGTTTCTGGTCTCCTTTCTCGAAGGCTGGAGATCGCCTTTGAAGAGTGACTAGCTGTAGACCAACAAAGCCAGGAGATTGGTTCGAAAATGTAGCAGTGGCCACCTAATGAGTAACCCTGCTGGCGTTCATCAGACTGACCCACGGACTCGTGATGTGGGTGGAAGGAAAACTGTGGCTGCTCTTGGCTGCAACAGTGTCTGATACACAGAGAGCCTCGGTGAGACCTAGTGAGACCAACAGGTGAAGTTCACCCCGCCTCGTTCCAAAGCAGGCAGGTTGATAGAGAGTTCCTCATTCACGTGTACAGTTCTCTGCATAATTGAAAACTCAATTTAAATATTTTCCTGGGGGGAAAAATGCCAGTTTGATGTTCTGTTAAAAAAAAAAAAAAAGCCTTTTGCGCACATGAAATGAGAAAATTGTATTGCAGGGTGCTCTGATTTAGCATGTGTTAAAATTAAGAATCTAAAATATCTACAGGGCCGGGAAAGGTGTATGGAAATGAGCTGCTTTCCAAGTTACTGGCACAGGAAATGACTGCTCGGCTGCTCTCTTTTCCACATGCTTTTAATGAGCTCGCTCTCTTACGGTTTGAAACAACTTAGGATCTCACTGCCTTCCACTCTGCAGGGTACGAGATTCAGAGACATGAGTCTTGGGTTCTGAGATGTGGTCTCCGAAATGACGGGTGGCTTCACTGTTGGGGGCTCAGTCCGTATCCGCAGACCTCCCCAGTGTGCCCGTTTGCCGCGGCCCCTCCAACTTCCCCATTTTGTCCCCTGCCTTGAGAATTTTGACAAGTTCTCTCCTTTTTCCTTCTCATGAAAGATTCTCTCTGATCCTGAAGTCTGACTGATCCATGCAGGCCAAATATATGTTCCTCTTCCCGCTCAACCCTTTTTGGGGACCCCTCCAGTTTGCCTTTCAGAAGATGGGAGGGAGAGCCGACTGAGGTGTTCCCCACGGAATGGGGTTCCCAGAGCCACGCTGTAGGACCCCCGCTTGTGCGAGTCACAGACAGCAGGGACACGTCCCCCGGAACCCTGCCCCGGCTGCCGTCATGGTCTGTGCTGTTTTCAGCGCTGACTGGGAGAGGGTTTTGTTAGCCAGCGATGCTGTAGTAGAACAGAGGGCGATAACGTACCTGCCAGGACGCTGGTGTGGGGTGAAGAGACACATGGGTGTCGTGTGTATCAAGATGACAAAGTGTCTGTCATCGGAGGTGATGGAACCCATGTGAGTTTGTGTGAGAAGTTCACTTTACACACGTGTGTGAGAAAACGGACTGCGCGTGGGGCGCCGGGGCTGGCTGCACGCAGCGGGCTGCCTTCTGCCACAGTCGCCCCTTTCTGCCTCCTGGAAATGCTCAGTATGGAGGAAAGGAGGAGTTAAGGTCTCCTAGGGCCGACACAAAGTTGATAAAAACTGACACAGGTCTCGGAGGCCAGGACGCAGGTGCACGTGGCAGTCGGCAGTGGACGCCCCGTCCCCTGCCTTGTACTCGAGTCGGTGTCCGTTTGTAGGACCAGTTTCCATTCTCGACGTCATCGTCGCTCGCACGTCCTACACATGATTTCCAAAGCTATTGCCTCCTCGGTAACGGTGCATTGCAAAGAAGCGTATAGAAGGAGTTTTCCTATAACTGATCGCCGGCTGAGGGAAGCTGTGCTCTAACGATGGAGAAGGGCGACCACACAGAAGCGGGGTCGTTTTTGAGGCCAGCTCGATGGACCCTGGTTCAGACTCCTGTGTGGCCGAAGCGGGACTGTACGAAATCCTAGCGTTGCATTATTCTGAACTGTTTTGATCTCCAGTATGTGGTGATACGTCTCCATTGCCCGTTTCAAACCTCTGATACCGAGATCCCAGGAGGGGAGGAAGGTGCCGTGACCTCGGAGGCCATGCCGATAAAAGCAAGGAGGGTTTGGGTGTTGGGTTCATGTCCACGTGATTCAGTTGCATGGGGCTCATGTCCGGAAGAGAAGATTGCTGAGACCAGAAACATCTTCTCCTCCTAATGACTCTGGGAGCTGGATCCTCAGCACTGGCTTCTGCGCCGGCATCGTAGAGACGTGCGGTTGCCTGGTGGAGGCAGGTTCTGGGGCTCCAGGGTATACTCTCATGGGATCCAGCTTGATCCTTGAATCATTCCGTCTTTAATGATTTCAACAGTGTTTATGCCAGTTTAGTAGAGTTCAGAAAGTAACTAAATGACTAAATTAATATAACAAGTTAAGAGAGTTTCAGAAAATAAATTCTTAATTAATGGTAAACACCGCTAGCTATTTTTCATGGTAACTTGTTCTATGCACAAGTAAATCCTTAATAACATTAATAAAGTTAATGTCAAGTTGATTAATACATGATGGATACAATTTCAATTTCCTGTCATATTTTAGTATAAAATATATTAATCATGTGGGAAATATAGAGAATCCTATAAACACAGTGTACCCGCTGCTCAGTTTTTAAAGTCTTGATACTTGTTCATAGTAACGTTAGAGTTTGTTTTGTTTGAGAAATGAAACTACATAGCTACTGGCATCCCTTGGTACACAATTACCAGTCCTCTTTTCTTTCCTTGCAGTGCGAAGAGAATCTTGTCCGTACATGTAGAACATCATCCTTATGTTTTCCTACCTTTAAAAATATATTAGCATCAGGAAACTTTTCCAAAACTTGTGTTTTGTTTTGTTTTGTTTTGTTTTCCAGATTTGTGCATCTCTCTGACTCTGTCTCTCTCTCTATATATAGAGAGAGAGAAAGGGACTACTCATTGTATAACTGCTCTAAGCTTCCCGTGTATGACTATATTAAGCTTAAAATCTGTGGGGTTTTTTTAAGATTTTATTTATTTATTTGACAGAGAGAGATCACATAGGCAGAGAGGCAGGCAGAGAGAGGGGGAAGCAGGCTCCCCGCTGAGCAGAGAGCCCGATGTGGGGCTTGATCCCAGGACCCTGAGATCATGACCTGAGCTGAAGGCAGAGGCTTAACCCACTGAGCCACCCAGGTGCCCCTTAAAGTCTGTTTTATTAATGAGCTTTTAGGTAGTTTATTTTTATTTGTTTAAATTTCATTTATTTATTTGAGAGCGATAGAGCATAAGCAGGGGTAGCTGCAGAGGGAGAGGGAAAAACAGGGTCCCCACCGCTGAGCAGGGAGCCCCATGCAGGGCTCGATCCAGGACCCTGGGCTCATGACCTGAGCCGAAGGCAGACACGTAACTGACTGAGCCACTTTATAGTCACCTCTTTGTGCCTCATCCTCTTCATTTTTAAATTGGAGATAGTTAATAGTGACCCTGCAGAGGATCGTTGTGAAGAACAAACTATGTAATAAATAGAGTTTTACTTGGTGTGAAATAAATACCGTGCATCTCCTGTTGTAAATAATGTTGCAAGGATCCTTTCTGCACGCACCTCCTTGAGTCCAAGTTTAAGGTGTAGCAGTGACATCCGGAAGTGCATATACATGGTCTTTGGTGTGTGCCTTTTCAACTTTACTGAAATTTTCCAGTCGGCTCTCAAAGGTAACTGTACTATATGATGTTCTCAGGATTATATGGAATCCGGAGTCAGAATCCCTGAGAACTGGCTGTGTGACCTTGACAAGATAATTCTCTGGGACTAAGTTTTCTCATCTGTCAGATGGCCGTAGCAGTAGCACCTATCTGACGGGGCTGCAGCAGGGGTGAAGTAAGTTGTGTGTACAGCGTGTTTGGAACAATGTCTGCAACACGTCGAGTGGGCCATAAACTCCAGCTTTCAAAACCCTCACCAGCCGCGTAAGAAAGTTCCCATTTCTCTAGCGCTAGCTGTCATTTGTTTTGTTGTTCCCTTCCTCCCTCTCTCCTTCCTTCCATTCTCTCTTTCTTTGCCAAGCTGATGGATGCGAGGCAGTGCTTCTTGCTTGCTTTGATTTGCTTTCCTGTGATGGATAGGAGGGTTAGGTCTTCTTGGAGCATCTGAGCTCCTGTCTGTTTCCCGCCTCACTGACAGTCCTGTTAGTCTTCGAGCTGTTTCTGAAACCCCTCCCTGCCCAACCCCCAACCCCCGCAGCCTTGCTTCCTTCAGGCCAGGGGCTTTGGCCTGATTCTCCTCCTCTTGTACTCCAGGGAAAATATTTATATTTATTCATTTTTTGAATTGTTGTATATTCTTTTGATTTTTTTCTTTTTATATATCATATTTTCATATGACCTATTTCCATCATCCGCTCACTGCTTTGGTTGGGAGCAAAGGGCTTTTCTCCGGTTGTAAACTTACAGACCAACCCAAATTTAAAAAAAAATGTTTTTCCGGGGCACCTGGGTGGCTCAGTCGGTGAAGGGTCTGCCTTCCGCTCAGGTCATAATCCCGGGGTCCTGTGATCCAGCCCCGCACTGGGCTCCCTGCTCAGTGGGGAGTCTGCTTCACCTTCTGCCCTCTGTCCCCCCTGCTCATGCTCTCTCTCTCTGACAAATAAATAAACGCAATTTTTTTTAAAGATTTTATTTATTTATTTGACAGAGAGAAATCACAAGAGAGGCAGGCAGAGAGAGAGGAAGGGAAGCAGGCTCTCCGTTGAGCAGAGAGCCCGATGCGGGACTCGATCCCAGGACCCCGAGATCATGACCTGAGCCGAAGGCAGCGGCTTAACCCACTGAGCCACTCAGGCGCCCAATAAACGCAATTTTTAAAAATGTTTTTCCTGAAAATAATTTATGTTCCCTGTAGACGACATGGAAATAGATGAGAGGCATTGGTACAATAAACAGAAGCCACCTCTACGTCTAGTCAAGACGCACTTTTTTCCCTACAGATGTGGTGACTTTGATAACCAGAAATTAGAAATAACCTGTGGTTTTTCTAGTAGCTAAAGGATCCCTCATCAAAGCTCATAGACTGAGAACCTGAGCATGAGAAACTGCAGTCTGGGGGAAGGGATGTCTGCTTTTCAAGTGACCTGCTAATTCTTTGCAACCCTCAATAATGTGGTTTCTCGGAACCCACAGAAGAAGGCCCACCAAAAAAGGGTTTTTTCTGCTAACCTGGAAAAGTCTCTATTTAAATGAGTCACTGGCAATGG
This sequence comes from Meles meles, assembly GCF_922984935.1. Taxonomy (NCBI): domain Eukaryota; kingdom Metazoa; phylum Chordata; class Mammalia; order Carnivora; family Mustelidae; genus Meles; species Meles meles. Next base: position 117,549,343 of record NC_060073.1, on the reverse strand, counting down.
TGTCATTTTTAAGGCTGCACCGTTAGGAAACATTCGTTAGCACTCTTTTGTATTTATATAAAATGAACTCTAAATAATGCTATATTAATGCCACTACGTATAAAACTATACAAATTAGGAAAAATCATGTCAGAATGTTCCCTTTCACAATTTGATTATAGTTAACATAATATTAAAATAAATTGAATAAAAAATATCAAATCTAAAATTTGAACGATAATATAAGAAAAAGCAGTTATGAGGACTTAAAAAAGTAAAGTATGTAATTAAGTAGAAAACAGTAAAATTTGCATTGTTACATAAAGTCATGAGTTTGTTCCTTTTAAACAATAAAATATATGAACCAATTGGTAATGTAAACTTGAAAAAATACAGGAATTGTGCAAAATGTGGCAGGAGCAAGGAAATATAAAAACACGTTGTATTTTATGATGCTAATCAAAATAATAAAATAGAGTTGTGATCATTCTCTAGGAAATAGCAAGTTACCAAAATGACCACCCAACAAAGTTAATAAGCTGAATAGACAAAAAAAACCTTGGAAATTTTTTTTGTGATAATTACCAGTAAAAATACCACTAACCAAAAAGATGTGACCAGAAGGTTTCATATTTTCGTTTATTGTAAATGTCAAACACATAACTCTGGGGCTATTTAACACATTTAGAACAGAAAAAAAAAAGGACTACTTCCCAGTAATTTCCTATAATTAAAAATATGTAGCAACAAAAATAGTACATATATAGTATATAAAGCTGGAAATAAATCTAACTCGTAAGATACAAAAATCTCAGATTAAATTTTAGTAAATCAAGTGCAAGGGAATGTCAGTTGAATGGTGAACCAAAACCCAGATGTATAAAATGAAATAATACTTAAATATTTTAAAAATCGAATTCTTCATGTTAATAAGTAAAAAAAAAAAATACAAAATGAAACAACAACAAAAAAACACATAAAAAACCCTGTGCTCCTCTCAGTGACAAAAGACCATGTAGTAAATTTCCGCATTTTTACACATTTTAAGCCAAATATAATCTAAAAATCATTTGTTCCTCTTATATAAGGTAATTCTCACTTTCATTCAGTGCTCGGTGTACGTATATGTATGTACACCTGTGTGAAATTTGAAATAAAGCTTTACTTGGCCCCCAAAACTTCTCTAGATTTTGAGTGGAACGGCATTAACTTAGAAGTTACTTTGAATTTTTATTTAAATCACAGTCAGTGAACGTGCAGGGTAATACTAGTTTGTACAGCACAACAGAGTGATTCAGCCCTTCCATTCAGAGCCCGGGCTCATCGCGACAGGGCACTCCTTCCTCCCCTTCACGTGTACTGCCTTCCCCCCACTTACCTCCCCTCTGGTCACCGTCCCTGTGTCTTCTGTAGTTCAGAGTCTGCTTTTTGGCTTGTCTCTCTGTTTCTCCCCCCCGCCCCCCATTTACTTGTTGATTTTGTTTCTTCAATTCCACATATGAGTGAAATCGTATGGTGTTTGTCTTTCTCCGACTGGCTTTAAATCGCTACGTTATTTTAGAGAACAGTTGGAATTACGCGGTACTATCACACTTCCTAAAACTGTGTTCTCCAGCGTGCTCGCTCTCCCAGATATGTATAAACGTCCCTTGAAAGAAAGATCTTCTAGTGAAATCAGTTTGAGGTACGTGGGTAAGAATAATCTTTTGTGTTAAGACTGTTGGGGAGGGAGCTAAATTGAGTATACTTTCTAAAGTGCATTTGGCCATTAACCCCCTCCAGTGCATGGGCACAATCTCCTTTTCTGTTTCTTCAGTGTCCATGGCTAAAATGCACAGATAAAGTTTTCTAGTGGAGAGGAGCAAGGTTCTGACTCTTGCTGTATTAGTTTTAAGATTGTTTGCCCGTGAAGTTGAATTGTATTGTGCATTAGCAGACGTTACCACCAAATTCCTTTTACTGTTTTCCTCGACTAGATATTATCATTGTGTCTATTTAATAACCTTTCACCTTAAAGGATCCCTGCAAGTTTCCATGCAAAATAAAACATGTACAGTGTTAGTTTCAAGAATTATGACCTTCCTTCATTCAGTGAACTTTCATGGGATGCTTACTAAGTGCTAGACATCTCCTAGAAATAAGAGTATTCAGAATAGAATGAAACAGACAGAAAAAGGCCTAACCTACAACCACTGTCAAGCTGTCATTGCTTAATTTGTCAGAACGCATTCCCCCTTCAGTACACTCTGAGACGGAACTTCCAAATGCACACATTGCCTCATTTATAGTTAAATGCGTTTACTGGTGTGCGTGTATATATATATGGAGTAAACACTAAAACTTACCTTTTTGAAAAGTTGAAGCTGTACCACATTTGGAACCATTTCTTACACATGATGTAATATCTATAATATCTTTTTTTTAAAAGATTTTATTTATTTATTTGACAGACAGAGATCACAAGTAGGCAGAGAGGCAGGCAGAGAGAGAGAGGAGGAAGCAGGCTCCCCACTGAGCAGAGAGCCCGATGCGGGGCTCGATCCCAGGACCCTGAGATCATGACCTGAGCCGAAGGCAGAGGCTTAACCCACTGAGCCACCCAGGTGCCCCTATAGTATCTTTTTAGGGGTAAAAATTCTGGGGGCTATAATTTCATGCCCACAGTGAGATCAAAACTAGATTTTTTAACAGCTCTGGAGTCACTCTGGCCAACACATCAGCCATTGCCACTGACATTTATTGAATACTGGGAAGAAAATACCCGGTACTGGAAAGGAATGTATGATTTAAAGATCTCCAATAGAATCCTTGGTAGTTTCCTAACCACCGGCATGGGACATAATAAGTAATTTACCCTCACTCCTTAGTGAAAAAATAGATACCTTTTCTTCTTGTCTCTCTTTTTTTTTTTTTGTAAGATTTTATTTTTGAGTAATATCTACACTTACCGTGGGCTCTAATTTATAATCCTGAGATCGGGAGTTCCATGCTCCACGGGCCAAGCCAGCCAGGCACCCCTCTTGTATCTTTCATATGGAAAACCTTAGGAACAGAGAATATATACCCTGTCATATTATCAAAATAGATCTCCGCTTGCCACCCATTTTATTCATGAATACAGTAACCCGATATGGTTTTCCTCCCGGGTTAAACTGAATTATATGACATACTAAGTAATCTTACGCCAGATTATTTTGCCATCTTGCCGTGGAATGGAAAAATGAAATGTATTAACAAAGCAATGTTGAGTGCTTTAGTTATATTGTGATTGTGTCACATGGGCCACTGAACATACAGATTTTTTAGTCTGAGGACACCTAAACGAAAAGCGATTGGTGGGGAGACCTTCCAGGGGCAACCTCCCATGTGGAAATATACAATGGGCGAGGCTGAGATTTTGTACAAAATGTAAGAAAACTTTATGAGAGCAGACGTGGGTCTTTCCCATTCGTGGGAGGAGGTGGAGGTGTTTGTCTTAGCTGTTGACTGTCCATGAACGTCCGCTTGTCCCTGGAAGGAAGAGGGAACCGCAGAGGGCTCTGCACTTACTGTTGCAATGTCTACTTTATTCCTATCCATTTGGAGAAATAGATTAAAAACTAAAGTAATCCCTTTTAATTTATTAAAAATCATACATTACAATGTTTTCACTTCTGTAAGTGAATGCACAGTCCATTTTCGCAAAGCCCATAATAAAACTACTGAGGGATTTTTCTTCCCATTTCTCTCCTTCCCCTCAGAAAAAGAGTGACCAATGGTGACTGGGGTTTTTTTCTGCAGAGGCAGCGTGACCTCAAAGAATTCTTATTCTGTGACCATACTTCAGCCATGATGCATATTTAAATCCAGACTTAGAGCGGGAGCCATCAAGAGTGTTTTCTTTGAAGTGAGTTTATGATGTTGAAATGTTTTATGAAGCCATTTTCCGACTTGACATTACGTCTTAGATGCAGAGCTGAGCATGGTGAACAATCTGGTTTCTTGGAAATCCTAAAAATAAATGAGGATTCAGCAGCAGCAAGTCAGTTTTCAGCTGCTCTAAGCATTTTGTTATTACATATTATTATAAGATTTGACCACGGGTGATGCCAGTCGATGGCAAACATTATGAAAGGCAACAAGGGACGGGTGCCTTGCAGCAGCAAAATGTTCGTTTTAGGCACTAAATTTGCAAATTGGAAATGTTGAAGTTCAATTTGAAATGGAAAAAAAAATAGACCTAATAAATTACCACTGTAGTTTAGAATCTAGCTGCAAAAAGAAGAAAGTGACGTCAAGACAAAGGGTAATATTTTTGTGTTTCAGTATGAATGCATTGCTCTGTGCAATCTATCTTTTCTTGAAATTGGTGGCAATTCTGCAACTATTATAACCTATTTCCTTTATTGAGATACATCACTTTCTTCCATGTAAATATTTGATGAGCCACAAGGAAAAAGCTGCTGGAACATTTCCTTCATTTGCAGCGGTTTCCATGAGTGATTCAGTCTTTGTTGAATATAGCAACTTCCTGGGGTTTACTACAACTAGCTAAAAAGCTCAGACATTTTTAGCCCTCCCTCAGAAAAGGAACTAAAAATTTGTCCTCTGTCAGGCAACAGAAGGAAAAAAATGAAGCAAAGAATTGACAAATCAGATTCTAAAGATGAAGGAATTATTTGTATTTTATCTACTGCTGTCATTTAGATTTTCTTCTTTCATTATCTTGCTAAAAGATGTCCTTGGTGCTTCTGTTTCTCTGGAGAACCTTGACTAATGAAGTCCTTTAAAACAACTTAAATGCCCCTCGATGGAATGAGCATTAGATACAACTGATGAATCACTAAATTCTACCCCAGAAACTAATTATACACTCTGCGTTAACTAAGTTAAATTTAAATAAAAATTAGGGGAAAAAAATAAAGCAACTTTTAAAAACCCAGACAATCCCAGAATGTCTTGTTCTTTAACTCTTTAGTGATCCTCCTGTTTGCCTGGTATGAAAATGATGTGTGAGGGGCGCCTGGGTGGCTCAGTGGGTTAAGCCTCTGCCTTTGGCTCAGGTCATGATCTCAAGGTCCTGGGATCGAGACCCCCACCAGGTCCCCTGCTCAGTGGGGAGCCTGCTTCCTCCTCTCTCTCTGCCTGCCTCTCTGCCTACTTGTGATCTCTCCCTGTGTGTCAAATAAATAAATAAAATCTTAAAAAGAAAGAAAGAATGAATGAATGAATGAAAGAAAGAAAGAAAGAAAGAAAATGACGTGTGATTATGAAATACTTCTTCAGGAAAAGAGAAAAGCTGGTTTGGAGGCCACAGGTGTGCGTTCCTTTCTTCTTCCCTCTCTAATTATTGTCATTGTAATAGTCACTCCTCACTCACACTCAGGGAATAACGAAATTCAGCTTTCCCTCTCTCGGACTCCCCAGTTCAGTTCTGTGCCCCATGCAGGTCTATCCCAGGGCTCATCTTTGCAGCATGCCGATTCTGAGTCTGTTTCTTTTATTACTGGTTCCTGTGGAAATCCAGTCCACTCCGCTCTTTCCCTATCCACTTGTACGAGTTGGTTAGATTGTTTCAAAAATTTTCATCTTCAAAGTAGCCTAGGTCTGGAACAATGAAATCTGTGTGGCTCTCCCTAGCTGGAATGTGTAAGAACTTAACTTTCTTGTCATGTGGCCAGATGAGTCTATGTATCTGTATGTATCTGCCTCCACACCTCTCCTGCTCCTTTGCCGAGCTCGCTGATTGGGATCCCCTCTCTACCACCTCACCCATGGCCTGCCAACCCCCATGCCTTGCAGATGTGGCTTAGAGCTGAAACATCTGTCCAGCTGTCTTACAGGTGGCCTCTGCAATGCGGTCGTCCTCATTCTTTCTGCACATCTGGGCCATCTAGCCTGCTGACCGAGCAGCTCAGTATGGTGGTCACACTGTGAGGACCTTATGCTACAGAGTTCTGTCCCACTGTCGCTAAATGCCCTGCGTGTTCTGAATCATTAGCCTTGACTTGTTTCTGAACCTCTACAAAACTGGCTTCTCAAAAATCTAGATGTTCCTGTTCTAAATAATACTCTTTCTTTGAAAAAGCTGGTTTAAAACGTTGTTTTGATTTATAGTAATACTCCGTTCCTAGATATTTCGTATGTGCCTCCTAAAAATGATACAAACGTGTCTGAAATCAGTGACTTGACTAATAGAACTATTCCACTTTGTCCCATTCGTTTTGCCGTGTCACCCCTGGTGTACCATGAGCTCTTTGAGATGAAAGACCGCATTCTCTATTTCTTTGTCAACCTAAGGGATGTTGCAAGCATTAAAGCAATAAAATAAAGGAAAAGCTAGAGGTAGGGATTACATTTTTCTCTAATTAAGGGGTGTGTGTGTGTGTGAAGGAAAATTTTCATAAATGCTGTAAATCTTGGCTAAAATTGCCACATAAAGAATATTTAATCCCCATGTAGGAGGATTTTTTAATTTCTGATGAATAAATAGAATTGATTTCACATATGGGAAAAATTAATGTTGCTGTTGATATTTACTTAAAGACTACTTATCAACCACTTATGCCAGGCACCATATTCCTGGAGGGCTGGGATGTAATGAACACCTACTCACTTAAAGGCTTACTAATTGTTCTTATCTGTTAATGAGACATTAGTCCAAGTTTGGTCTTCTCTTACAAGACCTAGGTTATGCATAGTATCAAAGAGAAGAGAGTCCGAGCCTGCATTTTCTTGCCCCTTTGCGCCAGCAAACGGTGACGCCATTGCCTTCCTTGGCTCTTTCATGCCAAAGGCAGTGCCTGACATGGAATCCTAAGTTCTATTTAGTATGCTCTTCCTAATGAAGGGTAATGAGATTCTCTGATGCCGCAAGTATTATTTATGAGTCGGCATCAAATAAAGCTTTGCAAGCAAACCTAAGACAAATATCACCACATTAGCTATTCACAGCCTGCCCATGGAATTAAATCAAGAGAACTGCACAGACTAACATCGAAAGATTATGGGCCAACTGTCTTTTACAGCTGACGAGATGCTCGGCACTCCCATCCAAATCAAAAATTATTTCCTCACTTATCATTTGCATTGGTCTTGCAAGACAGCTTAAGAGGAAGATCCAAAGGACCCTACAGGGGAGTACCCCTACACAGCGATAGCCCTGTGTATTGTCAGACATTTATCTTGGCTTTCAAAATGGGTCATTCAAATAAATAAATAATTAAAATGGTTTGAAGTCATTGATGTGAATGGTAGTCTTGAATTTTTCAAGAAAGTTAGTAACGCTCTTATCCTAACATCTACTGTACATTTTCTTCTATGTGACAACCTGAGCCCGTGCTCTCCCTCCAACCCCGAACCTGTTCTTTGCTCAGAATTTGGTTTTCCTAGTTTCCTCTCTCACACCTATCAGCTCGGAGTACCCCATAATTAAGAGATCACTAAGTAAACATGAGTCTACTTGTAAATATACCACTAAAACCCTCCTCTTTCCTTGAGTCGTCATTTTATTGCTTCATTTATTTCTCTCTTGTCCCCTGTGTGGACCAAGGAAAGAGGCCGTGTGTGGTGGGGGGGAAGGTTCAGAACAATGTCAGGACAACTGGAATAAAAATGTGCCCCTGGACGGCTCATGCAACTTCAGATTGGACGTGAGTCACTGAACTGGGTCCTGCTGGCAAAGCCTTGGATTTCGTCCTGAAATTGATGGGGAAATCACTACAGGATATTAAGACATGGATGCTTCAAAATTACTTTGGTGTGAAGGGTTGTTCAGAAGGAAAGCATGGTAGGCAGGTCTGTGGTCCCTCCAAAGATGTCAGTGTCCTGGTCCGTGGGCTTTCTCGGTTTATTACCATGAAGGTCAGTGAGTTTGTGATGGGAGCGTGATCCTGCATTATCCAGGAGGGTCAGTGCAATCACAGGGCCCTTATCAGGAAAGGATCAGGCAGGAATGGGAGAGGGGGGTGTGTGTGTGTCCACACATGCATGTGCAAGAAAGACAGGGAGAGGAGCGCCTGGGTGGCTCAGTGGATTGAGCCACTGCCTTCGGCTCAGGTCATGATCTCAGGATCCTGGGATTGAGTCCCACATCGGGCTCTCTGCTCCGCGGGAAGCCTGCTTCCTCCTCTCTCTCTGCCTGCCTCTCTGCCTACCTCTCTGCCTACTTGTGATCTCTCTGTCAAATAAATAAATAAAATCTTTAAAAAAAAAAAAAAGAAAGACAGGGAGAAAGAGATTTGCAGATGCTATCCTGCTGACTTTGAGAATGGAGAGGAAGGCCATGAGTCAGGGAATCTGAGTGGCTTCTAGAAACTGCTGAAGGAAATGGATTTCTCCCTACAGCCTCCGGAAGGAGTGCAGTCCCATGACACCTTGATTTTAACCCGGTGAGACCCATTTCCGACTCCTGACTTCCGGAACTACAAGAATACATTTGTTTTATTTTAAGCCACTAAGTTTATAATAATTTGTTGCATAAGAAACTAACACAGAAGGAAAAAAGGGACGGAGAAGTGAAGAAGGCAGTTTCTTGGGCTTAGCATGACTCTGCACCCTAGTCACGACAGCAGCTCCGAAAAGCCGGGTCGGGAAGGTCAAGCGCAGGGGAAGCCTCGTGCTTCGAAAAAACGGCAGCACTTGATGTAGTTGAAACCACTGTGCAGTCCGTCTCAGACCTGGGTTCTGTGCCAGAGCCCCGGTTCTTTACGAGATCGCGTGCCTGTTTTGTGGGAGGGCCATACCCACGGCGGAAAAGCAGTCTGATGCCAGCGCCGACGGACTGAACGCAGTGGACATGCTCATGGTTATTTCCCAAATCTCTTCTTGCTAAATCCAGTGCGCTAGCTTGCCTGACCCACAGTAGTAGTGCCGTTGGAAGCGCTTTTGCTGGCATCCTGGCTCCCACCTGTGTGGCGGGGAGTAAGGGAACACAGCGAGGCTGGACGTTCAGCCCAGCCTCATGGCTTCTTGACGGGCAGCTCAGTGCCGCGAGCCCACAGCACAGCGGAGGAGAGCTGTGGGTGTGGGTGTCGGGAAGGATGGCTGTTTGTCTGGTTGTATCACTAACACTGCAGTAGAAATCTCTCACAGTATATAGGCACGGAAAGCCATTGTATTGGGCAAACCATTTTGTACTTGGAGAAGCTTAGACCCAGAAGCACTGAGCGGCTCGCCTAGATGCCGCCGCCGTAGCTAACGCTGACGGCAAGGCTGGTTCTTGGTCTTGACTCTGTGCCGCGTCATCTGCCGGCCCGGTGGTCTGTCATTGGCGTATCTCTCCTTCCACATTTGAGAATAGCTACCCGAGGAAGGAGACATAAATCTGCCCGGTATCTTCCTGGCTGCAGAGAATGCCATGCACTGTTATTACTGAATGCTTGGCTTCTTGCAATTTTCTTTTCTAATGAGCAGCTCCGCAATCGTCATCCCTCCAACCAAATCCGTAAACTCCGCTTTATTTATGGACCTGCAGTGCCTAGAAATGGAATTTATAAATCAATTGTGTGCATGGTGAGGACTTTTCATTAAACAGTCCTTAATTGACCTAATGATAGGATTTATTTATTATGCCTGTATTTATATTTTTCTCCCAGTAATGATTCTGTTATGTGGGGCGGCTTTGTGATTCCTTAAACTAATGATTTACATGGATCCAGTCCCATGCCCGTCCTGTCTCTGATCACATGGAGGCTTTTCTGACATCGCTGAATGTCCTGGTGGACACTGTCTGTGAACACTGAGTTTGAAATGGACCAGTACCATCTGGGATTTCACTAACTCAGAGAAATATGAAGTTACAAAGAGGGGAACTCTCTGCTATTCCCAAGGTAATTATTAAAATCCCTTACATGCCAAGGTCATAGCCCACTCAGATTAATGAGGTGTTAATGTGCTCTGAGAATATAGTCTAGTTACAAATCTCTTGGGTTAAGTTTTTCATGCCTTCTGTGGTCTGGGTCTACCCTGATCCAAGTCATTTCCCTCTTTTCATCAGAAAGTTACTCAAAATACCCTTTCGTCTGTTGTTCCTTTCCCTTCCTGCTTCCTTCCAGTCCTGCGTGAGACTCAGATGCTAGACGCGATGAGGGCATATAGGGCAGGACGTCCGTGTCTGACTCTCCCTGCAGACCCGTTCCCTGTGATCCTTTTGGTTCTCTGCTGCATGGCGGCAGCCTCTTCTTTCTCGTTACTGGGCTTTTAAAAAGAGGTGGGACAATGGCATGTAGTTATTAAACATGACTTAACTCCCTGTTAATTATTCTACAATTATCTTATTTATGTGACAGACTTAACCAAAATCCTCAACATATTAGCTATTTAAAAAAAGAAAAAGAAAAAGAAAAGAAAGACGCAGGAAATGTAAGATAGCCTCTCCGTGGTTAAGTTACAGCAGTCAGCTTGGTACACACGCACACATACACTGACCCCTCAACCATTACTCATTCATTAATTCGTTTTTCTCACACGACAAATACAGTGATCTGGTATGATATACCAGATATTATGGGAGATAAAAAGTAATAGCATGTAGAGTCCTTCCTTTCAACTAATGCAATAGAGAACTAAGAAATCACCCTAAAAGTAGAAATAAAATGAGATGTTACTGGATTATCTATGGTCTTGCCTAAGTCCAAATTCTGTTTTTAAATACTGAAAACTAGTAACTGCGTAAGGGATGTGAAGACAGAGATGGACAGGGGTGTGGGAAGAAGAGGGGTGGTTGTTTCTTCCCGGCTGGGGGACACAGTATCTAAAAAAGGAGCTTTTCAAATAAGGAAGCAGACTCCTAGAAGAGACATCTGCATGTCACACACCGGACAAGAAGGCGGGTTTGAAAATTTCCAAAATGGGAGGAAAATGATGTTATTTTTTTGAGGTGAATGTGAAATCAGGAGGAGAGGATTAAAAGCCCTGTCTTGATAACAGCTGTCATGATTACAAAGTGTTAACTGATTTAACAAACACTGGGGAGCTTGTCCAGTGGAAAGACCGCTAACAAAACCAGCCACAGAGGGGCGGTGAGTAAAAGTGAAGACAGAGGCGCCCTTGGGTGCGGACCACACGGGGGGAAACGGGCTGCGCTGGAATGGTTCAGGGCTGGGAGGCGACTGAAAGCTGCCGGAACAAGGAGCCTGAGAAAACTGGTTCCGAAAGCTCATAGAAGGCAACTTGTTTGAAAAGTTGAATACGCACAGATGGAAGAAAATTTGTACAGTGGCATAAAGCATGGCAGCCTCGAAGAGCAGATTGTGGTCAAAGCCAGGAGCAGGTGTGAAGGCGCAGGTGCTGGGGAAAAGGGGAAGGGGGACGAGCGGGGCAGGAAGGGCGGAGCGGTGCCCGCAGACAGCTAGCACACCGAGTCAGTGTCCCCCGCAGACAGTGAAGAAGAAGGAATGTCACGATCCTGTGATTGTTTAGATAGGTCGCTCTTGCACAGAGTGTATGACGGACAGGGTGAGGTCGCTTCTGGAATAAGGGAGAAAATCAGTTATTGGCACAACGGTCTACATGAGAAACCGTGCAGGCCCCCATCACAGCAGGGGCTTGAGGAAGAAATACCAGGATGGAATCGGTAGCTCAGGAGCTCCTGGAAACCAGCTGGATTTACAACAGAAAGAAGTGCTTCCGGGTCCGTTCCTGGTTGGGGCTTCCAGTAAGGCGTTAGCGTGGAGAATGGGTTTCCATTCAGGGACCCCGAAGCCAGCCTTCAGATTTCTACGTTCACATCTAACAGAGGAAACCATAGCTGTGAGGTGCTCACTAAGCCTTAGCCTCTGTTACTGGTGGCCCTGTTCCCGATTGAACTGCATCTCTCCCAGGATATTTAGAACACGGGTTCGGCCTCAGCCAACACCCAATGCCGATGGGATGCCTCGGTAATGATGAGAATTTGCTAACTGGTCTGGGGACCCCAGGCAGCAACTCATATTTCTTACCTACATCCCTCCCTTTGCCAGCAATAAAGTGCATTTCGTTTATTTTTCAACACAGCGCATCTTTCAGAGAAAACGCTGACCAGGTTGCAGAAAGTTGAGTGGTTTTATTCCACAATTAACGGAAATACTCCGACCTCATGGGCTTATTATTCCGGTGTGCGCCATGCTTCCTCTTAAGGACCGGGACAGGCTCCTTGCAGGTGGCTCTGGGGGACAGAAATTGTGAAAAAAAAATTGTTGATGATGCTGCCAGTTTGCTGATTACTTCTGGTTTGTTCATTTGTTCTCTGTTACACGAGGGGAATATTGTATAATAGCTATCACTCTGTCGTAATTATCATTGTTCTGATATTCTTTAGAATCTGATGATAAATTCTTTCCGTCTCTATTTCCCCTCTAAGTTCTCAGTGGGAATGCGGAAGAGTTCTAAATCCAGGGTTTTTGGTCTAGCGTATGGTTGTTGCTGAGTAGATAAACAACGAATATCTGAATGAGAGGTCTTGGTTTTCCCATAGCAGGTCGACCAGTAAAAATGCATATATATATATTTAATGTCCTAGACGAAATGTGAACTATTTTACTGAGAAGAACTTTGAGCTACTAAAGTGGAAGGAGCAGGGTGTTAGGAAGTCTCCCGTATCTATCATGGCGCTTTACTAATTATCTACCCAAAACCAGTCTGGCTTCATGCGTCTCCTGCCTCCGTCTGCCCCTTCCCTGCAGGAGTACTGGACAGACAGAGTGCTGTTTTCTGAATAATCCTTAGCAGCAGTGAAACCTTACCTCACTGTAATACATGATAAAAAGTAAGTTGCTCCGGTGAATTTTTGCACTCCGCTTTGCACTTCATGGCTTCTGTCTCTTCCCTGTTCTGAGTCCAAACCGCTCTGATTTAGCTCTCCGCCCACTGTTTCTCTTTCCAAGTGTGTCCTTTCCCCCTCTACAGATCCTGCAGCTGCTAGGCCATTCGTGGTAGCTCAGATTGTTCGTTTACCCATAGTGGCTCTTGTTCCTCTGTGTTTTCTCTTTGAAACATTTCTACTGTTACTGAGATAACACTCACCTTTGGAATCAATTGCTTATATTAACCTTGTCAGATGTTATTTCTTCAAACTAGTCAACAAGAATTCTGGCACTGAAAGAATTGATACAGCCAAGGCCTGCAGTTTCTTTTTTCTTTTTCTTTCTTTCTTTCTTTTTTTTGGGGGGGGGGGGGTTGTTTGTTTGTTTGTTTCGGAAGGTAGGTTTTATTCACAGGAAAAAAAATTCTTTTCCATGGGAATTTAGAAGTTCAGATATTTTTTTCCCCTCTAGAAAACTAAAGAATCTGTGTAATTGCTAAAGGCTTAGGCATGAACACTACAATTTTATAAAAATAACTGATTTTTAAATTTATGGTTATTTACAAAAATTGTGGTTGTTTAACTATAAAATCAGCTCTCACATATTCCTGCAGATGTCAGCAAACATGTCCTAGAAACGTTTTCAGATTAAGAGAAACAAGAATATACATTGTCACTTAGAATGTTACAAATATATATATATATTTATTTATTTTTTAGATTTTATTTATTTATTTGATAGAGCGATATCACAAGTAGGCAGAGAGGCAGGTAGAGAGAGGGGGAAGTAGACTCCCTGCTGAGCAGAGAGCCCGATGCGGGGCTCGATCCCCGGACCCTGAGACCATGACCTGAGCCAAAGGCAGGGGCTCTAACCTACTGCACCACCGAGGTGCCCCACAAATATTTATTAATCATATATTTTGTTACTGATTCAACAAAGGTTTTACATCAGAATAAACCAATCATGAGCTAGGTCACAGTCTTCAGACTTTGATTTTTTTTGGCTTTTAGCTTACCTTGTGATTTGCCTTTGAGAGCCAAGCCTGTGTGTCGGGGAGCAGGGACCGTGTAGCTCTTTGCTGGAAGCTCTGTGATGCTCCTGCTAGGAGCTGGTCTGCACGCCACGGTTGCTGGAGCAGGCTCCTCAGGCTCAGCTCCTTCTTGTGTCCTTGTGTTTGTCTCTGCCATTATTTTTGGCAAAGAAAATCAAAGAGATCTTTCTTAAGTGCAGTATTTGTTTTGCAGCTTTTTGAGCTGGAATCCGTGTCGTACTGACACGCTGGTGACGTGCATGTGAAGTGTGGGGGGACAGGATGTAAAATCACATCTCAGTTCTTAAGTCTTAGGGCCCCTGGACTGCCACTCTCACAAGGGTTTGCTAACATTTTCTTGTCCCCTTAGGTGAGACAAGGGGGCTAGTTTGGGGTGATGACCCTTCCCCAGGGCGGATGAGGGTAGGATTATCTTCTCCTTGGAGAACAGACTTTTGTTATAAAAAATATTCTGAAATATTTCAGAATGCTTAATTTTCTCCTCTTCCTGCCAGACACTGAAGGGGAAGATGTTTTTGGAGGAGCTGGTGGGGCTCCTGGAGGTGAAACCCATGACGGTGTGGTTGTCCCCTCAGACTCAGCCCGCACAGTGTCTCATCTGACAGTAGTCCACATTCGGCCTCCAGCAAGTCATCAGAATCACCACTCGAGGGTTCCTACCGATTTATGGTTCCAGTAGCTTCTGTTCCAGATAAGCTATTTGTGGTTTGATTCTGTATATTTTTGTGCCTCTCCAGATTTAGTGATTCGTCTTCCCCGTGACCTTAATTCTCTGATGAGTCCAAGAAAAGTTGTCAATTTTTAGTTTGTTCAGCTTTTTTCTTGTTGAAAGGACAGAAGTGATAACTTCCAAGCCCTTTCCATGACAGAGCTAAAAGCAGAAGCCCATAGCCATCATTTCAACCATTGATTATGAAGATTTTCAAACACAGGCATTTATGAAGAGTAGCACGAGGAGCTCTTAGACGCCCGCTGCATGGCTCATCGGGAGGAGTAGCAGGGCTGCTATTGTTCCTTCTGTGCCGCTGTGTTTTTATTCTGCTGAGTATTTTAAAGCAAATATCAGCTGTCATACCATTCCACTTAAAAGTCTTTCAGGATATCTCTAATTGAGGCTGTTTCAAAAATAGAACTGTAGTAAGACCCAACGAAATATCATCGTCTAATATTCTGACCAAGATCAATTTTCCTTCACTGTCTCAAAATAGCTCTTTACAGATAGTCAAAGTCAGGATCCAGACAAAGCTTAGGCATCATTTTTATATCTCTTAAGACTTTTTGAACCTAAGATTTTCCCTTCTTTCCCCCATTTTCTTCAGGATGTTAGTCATTGAAGGAAGTGGGTTATGTCCTATAGAGTCCCCTGTGGTCTTTGATTTGCTACTGTGTATCCTCATGCTTGTAACAAACAAACAGACAAACACAAATTTATTCTTTCAGCCTCTATTTCCTAGAAGGGGTGTAGTTGGAGCTGGAGGCCTGCTTACGTTCAGATTCCGGTTTGCTGGTTTGTTGTTGGTGAGATGCTGTGTAGGTGATGGTTGTCCTCCCTGTTTTGCATCCTAACCAAGTGGTTGGGCTTCATGTTTGGTTTTGGTTTTGGTTTTGGTTTTGGTTTTTCGCTGCCTGCCTTTTCTTAGTCCTAGTGATAAAACAGATCAGTTCGGGTGGTGGCAGTTAGTCTGTCTGTTCCACACAGCAAACAAACCCAGTCTGAACTGTGGTAAGGAGATACTGTTGGGAAAGAGCATTGCAACAGCCGGGACAGCGCTGCTGGGGAAAGTGACGGGGACGTCGCAGCAAAGGGGATGCTGCCGGTGGGATCTCCAGGCGTCGCAGAGACCAGGCAGAAGGGCTGTTCTTTTACCAGGACAATAAAGGAAGCGAGAAATGACCAGATGCCTGTGTGTGGTGGAATTAAAGAGTTGAGCAGACGTTTCTCCTTATGGTCTTCCTTTTCTTTCCTTCCTTCCTCCGTCCCCGCCCCTCCCTTCCTTCTTCTCATTGCCTTTCCTCCCTCCTTTTCCTCCTCCCTTGCTCCTAGGTTCTCTCTGATTTTGTCTCTCTCTCTCTTTCCTTTCGTAAGCTTGGAAAGGGACACCAAGAAGATGGTTCTCCATTCTGGTGCTGACCCAAATTGACGGGGCGTCCCAACAGCAGCACAGGAAAAAGGCCTGACCAAAGTCTGGTCAGTGCAGTCATCAGTTATGTCGTCCAGATTGGTCAGTGAGGACAGACAGTTCGGCTCATCGTGAGGCAAAGAATGGGAATTTGGAGGGTCTCTGTATGGCCTCATCATAGGTTAGGAAAAGAGGGGATCATTTGTGAGTCTTTTTTAAGTCCAATGTGGAAAGATGATTCTTTGTAGTAAGTTCCTTCCTTGAGTAAAAAGAAGTGAGGAGACTTTTCAACGATCATTTTCCAGGAGCAGAGGACTCCGGTGTGGCGTTCAGCACTGTCAGGAAGCTCCCTTTAAGCTTCCACTTAGGATTTTAGCGACATTGGTGGGCACTGCCCGGATGCAGTATTTCAGGAGTGTGACTTCGTAATCTCGTTCAGGGTTTAGGCTGCAGAAGGCCTCCTGTCCATAGTCGTTATCACATGCATTTGTTTCTGTTGCTTCGAGGCGAATGTTTGGTTCTTCATGCCTTCATTTTCCTGTCTTTGAGTTTGTGTCTACAGTGACGACTTGAATGTTAGATAGCTCCAAAAAATGAGCTTGTTTTCTAAACGATAAGCATTGAAGATCTTCATACTCTTTTCTGTATAGAAAATTCCAATTTCACATTAGACACATGCAAGATAGTTTACAACGTTGATATTGAAGCAGGATGAATCGTGGCTTGGGAGTTTGTGTGTATTTTGAGTTTTTGTTATTGCTTAATAGTTATATTTTAAAAGGCACGGTTAGAAGATTTAAAAAAACAATCAAATTTTGTCCTTCCTACATACCTGAAATTCTTCTTACCACTGAAATAGAAGGCACATGTGTGCATTTTTTCCCATTACTGTTTAACTAACTGCTTAGTAAAATTAACCTCTGTTTTTCCTATTCAGATGAAAATTGTGCTCTATTTCCCCCCCTAAGATAGTTTTTCTTCTTCAGATATGTCAGAACCCACTCAAATAAGAGTTGAGTGGCATGCTAATTTCACATGAGGCCCCAGGATGGGGGGAGGGGTTGTCACGTTAAGGGGGTGCTAGCAAGCCACCTGGATAGTCAGAAAACGATCAAAAATTTATCCTGGCCCTCTTGTGCCAGATCCCCGGAAGCTGGGGCACACACACCCTGTCCTCCCCTCTCCCGACACCCGCATTCTAGCGTTTCTTACGTAACCTCAGGAAGAATACAGTTTATTATTTATGGTAATTTACTTTGTTGATTATATACACTCGCCATCTTCCTATGCTGACAGACACAACTTTAAAGTAAATTTTTAAGGTAAACTATAATTGGTTTTACCTGAGCTGCACAGATCATTTGTGAATGTAAACTCGAAAATACTTTTTTAAAAAAAGATTTTATTTATTTATTTGGCAGAGAGAGAGAGAGAGATCACAAGTAGGCAGAGCAGCAGGCAGAGAGAGAGAGAGGAGGAGGAAGCAGGCTCCCTGCTGAGCAGAGAGCCCGATGCGGGACTCGATCCCAGGACCCTGAGATCATGACCTGAGCGGAAGGCAGAGGCTTTAACCCACTGAGCCACCCAGGCACCCCGAAAATACTTTTTTAACTAACACCTTTCACAATCACACATGATTATAATTTCCACCAGCCCCTTGGGGTAAACACACACACACACACACACACACATTGTTTTTTAGGAGTGCCTTTATGGGAATTGCCAAGTATTCATGATCATAACATTTGACATGAACAATGAGCCCGATTCTCCTATTCCCTTCATACGCATATTCTCACTGTGTTGCTATGCCCATCATGTAGATAAGGAAATGGGGGAGACAACAAGCTCACAAGTGGCCTTCCCAAGATACCGTTAGTAAGGTACCAAAACATAGTTCTCTTTGACTCCCATGCACACAGTCACAAAAATTAATTTATCCCGATAGTGCCTGAGTTAATTTTAGTGATCGTCACATCTGACAACAGTCTTGGAGACTGCCAGAGTGTTTTCCTCCTCTTGGCACAGCGTCTGTTTTCAGGCGATCTGGGTGTTTGCAACAGTACTGTACACGTGCTGTGCAGCTCAGCCGTTCTTCTCCTACGGATTATCCAAAAAAATGAAAGCATCTCTCCACACCCAGACACGGGCAAGCCAGAGTCAGTATTAGTGTTGCTGCCGCTGTAACAAATCGCCATGGACTGGAGGCTTCAGACTACACAGTCTGGTTTACACACAGTCAGAAAGGGCAGAGTTGGCGGGGCTGTGCTCCTTGGAGGGGCTTCAAAGAAGAATTGACTTCCTTGCCTTTTCTAGCTTCTAAAGACCACTCGCCTTCGCTTGGCTCATGACCCTTCTTTATAATATTCTTCCTATTCTTTCCTTCATATCTTCCCCCTGTTAGACCACGGCAGTATTATTCCCAAGAGCCAAATCCTTTCTAAAAATTCAAACACTTGCGGACTCACCCATCGACATCCAAGTTAGGGAGTGCGACTCAGCAGTAGGTGTACCCACGTGGTGATACATCTTGGATACATAATACGAAATAAGATGAATCAAATCCGAAGGCTACCACTGTATGATTTCACTTATGTAAGATTATGGAAAACTCGGACTATTGTGAAGAAATGTCTATCATTGTTTGCCTCGGGCCAGGAATGTAAAGAGGAGACCAATGCAAATCGACAGGAGAGAATTCTGCAGGATGAGGGAAATGTTCTATACCCCGACTGTGGCAGTATTTACCCAACATTATGAAATACCCACAACCTAGCAGCTGTGTACTTAGAATGGTACCTGAGTATGTACCTGAGTCAAGGTAAATCACACCTCAGTAAAAGTGGAAACTTTTTGTTCAACTATGTTGGTTATTTTACAATTTCTTTTTTGTATGTCACATCACCAATTTCCCCATGATTAGATTTGCCAAGGATACAAACCTTGTCAACTTACATGCCAGAACAGTGAGTTTCACCTTTTCGATGATACGCTGCCGATAGACTAGCGCACGGACCTGAGAGCAAACGCAGTGGTAGAAACTGCGGTGAGACGGCGCTCTCTTAAGGCACCTGACATGGAGCATGCAGAAGTCGATGTTCTCGATAAAATCTCAAAGCTTTCTTTTCTTTGTAGCATTTAAGTTCTGGAGCCAAGGACTGAGTACAGTGTGGTCCTGGGAAAGTTATGCAAAGGGTTTAAAGTGGGAGCCGGGCCCTAATTTTCTATAAAGCTCTGATGGAATAAATTTGGTGTTCGTCTCTCACTGAAAGGCATTTCAGCAGAGATGAACCTCATTCTTTATCATTTCTTTATTTGTAAAATGGTCCAAGGATGTTGTTCTGATGTGAGGGAGTTGACTTGGTAGGGTGCCATATGCTCAAACACCAAAGGGACCTTTTCCTAATTATTATTACAGTGACCATAAATGTATATATACGTCCTGCTTTGCGTAAGTTAATAGGAAGTTCGGTTTCCCTCCATTCTGCCAAACAAAACACAGAACGACTTTAATTTGACTCATCCTTCTGCAAAATTATCTGAACGACAGGAGAAATTAATTTGTAAGTTATTTACAAATGCTCCGTAGAGCACATACACTGCTGATTTATATGACAGTTAAAGGTCTATGGAGAAGGCAACGCTCACTAATCACCGGCACCTGGGACATTATCACCGTAAAGTAAGTGACGTCCTGAGGGTCTTAAAACTGTCACAGAGGAGGTTATGCTCATCACAGGCACCTCAGGGTCTTTCTGAGAACCCTGAGCGCCAGTTCCATCCAGGGGTAAAGCATTCCAGGAGTATTAATATCAGTGAAGTCCCCTGTGCTACTTGCCAAGCATTCGTCTTAAATCCTCCTTCAACTCCGTACCCGAGGAGTGTACCGTGGGAGTCTGCTTCACGGGTGTGTTGCAATCATAGTCTTCCCATCCGTGTGTCTGCGCCCAGCTGGTCACCTTCTACGGAATGGGCCAGGGTGACATCTACGCTGTCCACTCCTGGGATCTCTCTAAACGACATCCCACTCCATTCTCTGCCCCCCTGTGGTGCTTCCAGTCAGAGATATGGGGTGTGTTGCCCTGACATTCTGACACGGAGAACTCCGGTGGCTCCGTGCCCACCCACCTTCCTGGGCTCCTCCTCCACGGCCTTGCCTTTGTGCCGCAGGTCCATACAAGTGTGTTATGACTCCGAGGGACTGGAACACTTTCCCTAAGCACGGCATTCCATCGTATGCTTCAGGGAGGCCCCAGATAGATCGAAATGACCTCAGTATTATCGAGACAAATATCCACGTGTCTTCCTGGTAAATGCTTGTAATATGCAGACACCCACCCTAGACTTAACAATGCTTAGACACTTGCCTTCCCCTGGATGCCTTCTCTGGTGCACCATGTAACAAGGGTTCACTCCCTCTTCCATGTTGTTGCTATACTGATGAAAAAAATCATTTGTCAAATTTTTATACAACATACTGTCGTGTGTTACCTACAAACTATTGCCCATCTCTTTTTTTACTTCTGTACTATAATTTCCTGAGGGTAGAAAACATACCTTATTCACCTTCGCAAACCTGGTGACTGGCCATACTTAGTGCTTATTATACTTTGAGATGGACAATGTAGAGGAAATTCTGTACTGATGATAGGCTAGATTAGCTGTTTTTCAGTGTCCTTTCCAAAAGAAGAATTATTTATATCTCCTGTTTTTTCATAATATATTTCTAGAACTCCAATTTGACCAACCTAGTCCCTTTCTAGTTTCATTCTGTTAGAAGACATGTGTCCATTACAAAACGTAGCTACTTATACCTGAGATAGAGCAAATAGAACATCCTTTTCCATTTTGTTAACAGCATATAAATAATGTATAATGTTCTTCTTTCCCAATATTTCCAGATCTCTTAGGGCATTCAGGATACAAAGACAAATATTAATTTAATTTCACTCACTTTCCTTGTATTTACTCTTCATCTTATTTATTTAAAAATTCAAAAAGTGTAACAAAACAGAGAAATGATTCTGGTGTAACCCTACATACTTTCCACTCTGTAGTTTCGCAGTATTACTGAATCAATTACCTCTTGAGAAAAGTGAATTTCCAATGGTTTTTAACTGAAGTATTAAAAAAGAAAGTCTTTCCCTCAAGCTCTTTGTAAAGGTTAAACATACACACTCATTGTGTGGTATGAATCTTAGTAATACATTTTGGGAACACTGATTCATCTGATTTTCTCTGTGGATAACAGACTAAGGATCCGTGCCCCCATAAAAGCCATCAAAAAGGCATTATGCTAAAGAAAGGTTTCAATACCTCCTCTATTCAGTGAGATGAATGTTTAGGGTTCCGTTTAAACAAGCAGATTTTTTGGTGACGCTACCACTCATCACATCAACACTCCACACTCTCACATTGATATTTATGACTCTTTCCTAACGAACTCCATGGTTCATAAAGGAAGTTTATGGGTACTGTCAAATGTTGTAGATAAAATCCTTCCCACAGAAACTTATCCTTGAAAATAGAAATATCAGCTGTATCGAGATGTTCTGAAATCAAGTAGAAATACAAAAACAGAGTATTCTGTTTTCAAACATCTAGCTTTTCACTGAGGTGCCTGGTTGTATTCTAATAATTAAATGTTGGGTTCCAACAAACAGCCTGTTCTTTGTCATACCATCTTCTGGAGGTGGCCCTTGTTCCTCTGGTCTGAGAATTTGTTCTTGCCATGGTTTGTTTCCTCTTAGGTCTTCTCTCTCTCTTTCTCTTCTTCCCTCTCTCTGCCCCCTCCCCCCCTCCCTTCTTCTCCCTGTCTTTTTACTTCCCTCCCTTTTTCTCCCTCCTCCTCCTCTCTCTCTTTCCCTCTCTCCCTCTCTCTCTCCCCACCCCCATCCTTTAATCTTTCCTTCGCCACTAGCTTTTTCCTTCCCTACACATCTTTTTTTTTTTTAAACCTTTCCCTTTATAAAGGTGTTTCTTTGACCTGGGAGGTTGATCATTCCCTTTCCTTTCTTTGTCAAAAATCATTTAAAAAAAATTATTCTCATCTTGCTTTTCCTTTCACTCCCACCTTAACCAGTAGCAAAATGGATTCACATTTAATTTCTATAAGGATTTCTTTTATCCCCCACTGTCCTTGAATGCTCTGTTGGGTTGAAATCATAAATCCCTTTCTCTTTCTTCCTTGGAAGTACTTCCTCCCCTTAATTGCATGCAGCTGTACTCTCTCGGTTCTCTTCTTACGTGATCGAAATCTTGGACAGACAGGATTCTGACTGCCTGTCATTAACTGCCGTGGGAGCTCTCAAAGTGACGGTCCCGCCTGGTGCTCAACTTCTCTCATCCAGGCAGTCTTATCTTTAGAGCATGTTATCTGTCCATGGAAAAAGTGATTTGCATTAAACTAATGGGTCTTCTCAAATCAAGACAAAAATTCTCCAAAAGAAAGTTCTCAAGCACTGAAGTGAAATATATAGCTATTTTTGGAAATCAGTATTGTGCCCTAGATAATAAGCTGCTTGAAGCCTCAGAGATTTTGGTGACCAAAACAGATAATGTGAAACTAAAATATAATGACTAGGCAAGTTTTTAGTCAATATTTAACAAAACTGCGCTCATCTGTGAAGTGCCCAGCTGTGCCGGGTGCCTGGACTTCCGGCAGCGAGAGACTCGCATCACTTAATAGCTCCGGACATTGCGCTCATTTAGTCTGTAATTTTACTCGTGTCACTGTGATTTCAGTGTTGAAACTCTCACTTGCAAAGGTGAAGATGCACTTTCTTAAGGCATAAACTTGCCTTTTGTGATGCAGAAATCCTTTCAAATCCCTGAATTAGTCCTGCCAGCGTCTGATATTCACGTTGACTCTGATTTTATATCATTTTGCCCATTTGCCCCGGATCTCTGAAATTACTTCTGCGGCGTACGAAAACTTGTATAACGTAAGCTCACACCTCAAGTGTGCCCCTCCATTGTCAAGAAGTATTTACTGGCGTAAAGCTGTATTCTAGACTGAAAATCTGGTGTCACCCGTTGTCCTGAGAGCATCCTCGGAGGAGGAGAGGTCCTACATAGGACCAGCGTCTGGCACGGGGAATGCTGACGTGTTTGCTGCTAACACGGTCAGTGAAAATATGTACAAATGTGGAACTGGGGAGTCTGGGTTGGACCCGGGGAGCTGCAGTGTGCTAACCACAGGAGGATAACAGGAAAGGGACACGAAGTCTCTTATTCTGTGAGCTAATCTGTAATGCATTTACTGTGCGTAGTCATTTTGATGACAGTGGAAATCTGTATTTTAACATACAGAATATGCTCTGGGAAACACATGGTAGTCCATGCTATTGCCTTTATGATGCTACCCTAGTCTTTATATGGAAAGTCATATCCTCTTGTCTCTTGCCTCTTGCTTTAACATGAGTTCAAAATATTTATTAATCTGTTTAAAATTGCCTGCTGGCTGGCATATTGGGATGTTCTACATGGTTTATGGTCTAATTTTCCTTTTTCTCTGTGTTTTCTACCTTTAGTCATTACCCACAAAACTTGTGATATTTTTGCCAGAATTTCATCATGACTTCTGATAACTGTGAGGGCATCAGACAAGCTTTGTGTTATGTTGAGATGGACATTTTTTAGATTTTATTTACTTTACTTTATTGATATTCTTTTTTCCCTACTCTTTTCTTACCTGTTTAATTCAGTATCTCTACTTTTAGATGGGGCAAACCTGTCAGATAGGACTGTTCTGCTTTTTCTCTCCTCCTCCCTCATTCTGCCCCTTTCCTGTCCCCGCCTGGAGGTTCAGGGAGCACACACGAACTCACCCACAAAAGGGGAGTCTGGGTGGCCAAGAGCAATTAGGATGGATTTCTCCTCTTCATAGGTGCAGATTTTGATTTACTGTCTAATTACAGACTATCACCTAACATGACTATTTTTATTTTCCATTTCAGAAAAGCACAAAACTCCTTTAAGAGATTTTGGGTGAACATTAACCTCAGTCTCTCCTATAAAAGAGAGGTTCCGTGTCCCTTTGCCTATAAAACAAGATCCTCCACCTTGGGAACACAGGCCACAGCAGTGGTGTTCAAATTTGGGGTTAGAAAAACAACCACCTGGATTTCTCATGAAAGATGCAAATTTTTCAGAGATATCCTTAAAGACAATGTTTCTGGGAATTGAGGTGGAGTCAAGATCTGTATTTTTAGAAGTGTTCACGTAATTTCAGTTGAGATCTTTTAAGAAGCATGGTTTGAGAAATTTTAGCCCACGTTTCGGGTTTCCTGCATTTTTTTTACAGCCCCGAGCTGTTGTTATCCAAGCAGTAACATTAAGATTCAAACCTCTGAGCTTATGAAATTACGGGAGGAGGCGGTGGTAGGTTCCTGGTCATGTCTTTTGGGAAGCCAGCCGTGGGCTCAGCACCCTAGTGCTGTGTATGGAGCCGAGGACGTGTTGCAGGGGCATTCGGGCCCTCTCTGCGGTCCAGGAAAGGTGGGCAGGTACCCCAGAGAGCTCAGGCAAGATGGAGCATGAGGGACGTGGTGCGAGTGAGTTTCCTGAGACGTCCTGGGAGGGTGCGGCCCGTTAACAGGAGACGATGTTCGACTGAGTGTGCCGGGAATAGTGACTCATGAGCAGGGGGACGCTGTTGGCGCCGCGGGAGGTAGGGGCAAGTCACGGCATGAAGGTGACCAAAACCAGTGTTCAGACTAGTTCGATGACCGTCTTTTCGTGGAATAACTTCCCAACCTGAAACTAACAGTTCCAGACAAATCACCTGCCTCAAACACGCACAGGACGTTAGCCGGTCTCTTTTAATAAACCAGCTAAGACCAAAGTCCCAGACGTGCGAGTGCGTGAGAGAAGGTCAAGATCTGCGCTCCTTCTCCCTTCTCCTGAAGGTCACCAGAAGGTGACAAAGGAGACGCGGATGCAGTCCGATGTCCACTAATGACTAGGATTGCTGGAATGTTGTCAGGAATTCTAACACTCAGAGTGAGAAAACCTTGAAAAATCTAAAATTTTTAAGAAGACGTGGATCTAGTTTCTTATGTATAAGGTGCCTTTCGGGGGAGATTCCCTCCTGGTGGTGGAGGCTGATAGTCCGGACGGGAACAGGAGGGCAGGAAAGAGGATGCTGTCTCTGTTTAAGCTACAACCATAGTGTTGGCCAACTGAAAGTTTTTATTACTGACAGCTATCTGCCTCCCACTGTTGCTGTTTCTGAAAATGCAGGATAATGAAATGCGGTTCATGCTGGAGAGCCACAGTCCTTCTAAATGAAAGGTCTCACCTTGTGTCTGCATTCTAATGAAGGAAAGAGAGACCTAACAGGTACATTCTTTTTGTAGGTCTGACTCTCTTCAGTAGAGTTCATCAGCCATATAATTTAGGCAGTATTTTTTTTCTAACTTTAAAATAACAGAACTGAGGGGTCAATTAAAGACACCAAGTTTTGAAGTAGTAAACCACAAAAGAAACCTGTTTATACGGCTCATGGATTTTCTTTAACACCAAAACTAATGATGATAAAATAACCACAATGACAAAGGGTTAAAAAGGAATTTGGTTTTAGTGCATGAAAATGTATAGGAGAATTCAGAGATGGTCTGAATTGAACCCAGCATTCCAAGTCCAAAAGTATGAATTTCTGTCCCAAGGACAAAATTCAGAGACAGTCTTGGGAACAAAAGTTCCAAAGTTAGGAATATGAAAGCAAATTATGATTTGGAAACTAAGGAACTGTTTTCCCAACTTTTAAAAGTTAAATAAAGTTGATTTTCTATATTGGAGAATAGAGACCTGACTTGTTTTGCTAGAAGGACGTTCAGGGATCACTACTCTTGACCACGGATAACATATGTACATGTTTCTTCATTGACAGGATTCTTTGGGAATTGCGGAACGCTACTTAGGTTCTCCGTCTGCATTCTCACAAGCCATTAATCTCTGAAAATTATTTGTCAGGCAAAGTCACAATCGATAAAACCTTGTATCTTAAAGGCATTGAATAATGGAGAGTGCTCCCTGCAGGAAAGTTAGGGTCGGCCAACGGGGTGAGGAGGCGTTCCCGGCTTTCTTCTGTTGTCACATGGAGATGGTGCTTCCGGAGTCAGGGGAAAGGGGCTCAGGAGGAACCTGCACCCACAGGGAGAAACTCCAATAAGGAGGAACTGGAAACTGACTCAGAAGATGGTTTCTGTGATGGCCAGGCAGAACGGGAAAGCTGAGATCGAGAAACCGAGTAACAGAGGTGGGGCCAGTGGTCCAGAATGAGCAGAGGAGACCTTCCAGCTGGAAAGACCAAATATCAGCAGAGAAAGAGTACAGGTGTTTCAGAGCCCAAGACACTGGGGAAAGAGCGTGAGATTCGCGGGTCTCTGATGGTACCGGCGCACAGTACCTACCGTCGTGTGCGCCGCTTCTCTAGGGCTTTCGAACATGGTTACAGATGTGGAGTTGCTGACAGCCACCGGTGGGGGTCTGTCAGAAGATCCCCTCTTCCCCTATGGCACAGTCTCCCTAGAACTTCGGGCTCTGGGCCAGACACTGTCAGGTATGCATGGGAGTCATTTCGGGGACTCCTCAAGGTCACGCCAGTTGTTATAAGCACACTAACGCACCGGGTCTTCTGTGCTGTGCTGACAGTTTCACCGACCATGCAAGGACAGCGGTGGGTAAAACTGCTGGCAACTTCTCACACATCAAGGCAGGGGCCAGAGACTACTAGCAGTCATTGCATTTCTCATTGTCATGCAACACACACGCACACACACCACACACGCACACACGCCAAATTTATCTATGAATGACCTTGGTAAAGCAATAACAATTACTAGTTTTATTAAAACTTGACCCCTGAGTATACGATGTGTCCTTTTACTCTTCCGTGTGACAAAATGAGAAACAGGCATCCAGTTCTTTCGTCGCCTGCCAGAGCTCAGTGCTCCTCTCGAAGCAAAACCCTTGTGTGACGATGTCACTTGCTAGCTGAATGAGCCCCTGCATTCATGAAGCATCATTCTTTTGACACTCCAACACATGGACAAACTATGATTCTTCACCCTTAAGTATTTTGCAGATATTTTCTTTTAAAGAAAGAAAACCCAACACAATGAAAAGTGAAGTAAACCTGTCCTTTAAGGAGACAGCTGCCAAGGATAATATTGTTGCTTTAAAGCAAAAATTAGGTCTTTTGGAAAAACGGTATCTGCCGCCATGGTCTTGAGGGCTTCTCAAGACTCAGAGATGTTTCTACTGAGATTCATGGTAATATTAGCAAATGTGATGTTCTATAAAACTGTGTAATGGAACATATCCACGTGTGGGAGGTCTTTACGACTCATCAAATGGCTTCTGTGTGCAGCTCTAAACCCAACGTAGGTAGAAGATCCATTCAGAGTACACAATAGAAGGTAGTTTGCGTAATATGCATAGGATACCCATAAATTCCCCTTTCCTTTGTCCGGCAGATATAGACACCTGCCCACACAGGGGCACGTACAATATGCACGTCACAGTGACCTACGGGATCGTGTTCTCCTGCAGTTTCCTCCAGCTTGCCATGCTCCCACGATGCTCACCGTCCCTGCTGCCTGCAGAATCTTCCCGTGTAAACTAAGGCTGTAGGTGTGGTCACCATATTTCACCGACGTGGTCACTCTGCTCATACCCTTGTAGGTTGCTCCTTACTTTGGTGTCGGGGGAGGGCATCGAAGGATGTGACCACTGCTTTACTGGTGATCTGGACCAGGCCGGTCAGAGGCTCCCCACCCACTCCCCTGCCCTTGGAATCTGGATGCTTCTTCCCTTCCCAGCCTCCTGCAGCTGTCCCAAGGGCACAGCCTCAAGAAAGTGATGCAGTGCTGAGACCCTCAGGATGGTGGGCATGACCGAACCGAATTCAGGCCTCCAGATAAACCCTGAAGATTTGGTGGGCGGGTGCAGAGATCTGCTCATCTCATCGCCACCCAACACAAGCCTCGTCAGAAAGACCCTTGTTTCTCGAACCCTCCACCTACCAGTCTGGAGCCGTCTGCCTACTTCATTAGTCTCTTCCCATGTTCCATGTAAGGGGCTAATTTCAGATCGAACCCAGGAAGCTCCAGAGAAGGCTGCAAACCAGTGTACGGTGTGCAAACCTGGCTGTCCAGACGTCCGCAGGGCAGAGTAATTTGGGAGGGAAGGATTTATTCTTCTCGATTTATTCTTTCCTGCATACTCCGCAGTGCATACCTGCCCCCGGCTACTTCTTGACTTTCAACATGGCTCTCCCTTCAGATGTAAACCGGAACTGTTCAACGCCCGCGGAGAGAAAATACACAGGTCCCTGTTACAGGAAACCGCTCATTTGCATTTATGAGGTACCCATGGAAACAGCTTCGAAATCCCGCAATCTTGCTTGGAAGTTCTGTGAAGACGTAAACTACCAACGAGGCGGTGCTGGCTGTCGTGGCTTTAGGATTTCGCCATCACTGTTCCGGCTCATTCACTTATCACCTCAGTCAGTTCTTCATTTCACTTTGGCTTCATAAATCTATACCTGATCCAAATCCTCTTCTCTTAAAAAAGCAAAGCAAAACAAAACAAACAAAAAACACCACCTCCTAAAATGCGAAAGGCATTTGGTGCGTTGTCATAGGGCCATTCCCTAGGTGGGTGACTGTGTACTCTGTCCATGAGAGCCATCTTGAAAGGTGTCAGGCGAAGTGTGTCTCAATATATACATTTTGTGTATTGGACAAATCAATAATTTCAGTAATCAAACATATTCAACTTTGATCTAAGAAAATTCTTAGAGAAATTTATTTTTCGTTCTCACTTTGCATTGTTCAAAGAGAGCTCAGTTGCTCAGCATTCTTATTTCATAAACAACCCTTAATACACTTTTAGACAGTTAATGTCACCCTGGGTCTTTGATTGTGTTTTGTTTTATTTTTAATAAATATCTCTTACTCCATTAACCTTTTCTTACACGGGGCTAATTCTAGCCATTTAATCATTTTTGTGTGCTTGTTGCCCAATCTATTTCAGTTTTGCTTTGTTTTCATATATCATTTTAAGACACAAGACGGAGTCCGCCCTGTGTGGCTCCAGCTGGCTCCCTCATGAGGCTGGATCCCGGCCAGCCTGTCCACGGCACCTCGGCCCCTTTGTTCTGCCGTGGACGCCTGCCGCCGTGTGTACTGTGTTCAGAAGACTCCTCTGCCGGGACACTTGAAGAACCAAGTAAATCAAGTCCCACAAGCAGTGCTTGAAATGACAATAAGGCAAAACATGAGAATTAGGTCATGACAAAGTGGTCATTCTAGTATTTATTCACGTTAATTTATCATTTTTGGAAACACATTCTGAAAGATGACTGAAGTCATGTGTTCCTTAGTCCCAAGAGTGCTGGACCAGGCGTCAGACTTCGGAAACAACACTGCTCCCTAACCGTTCCTCATCCCATCTTTTAGCCTCGTTAGTCTGGCTCGGATCGCCGGCGACCAAAGGCCCGTTTGTTAGACACCTGCTGTGGGGATTGCTCTCAGGCGTGCACGTGACCTGGACAGCTCGCCATGCGTTGGCAGGCGTTCGAGACCACGGCTGTAATATGGGTCAGACACAAAGAGGAAGAAACAGCCCTGTGGCGGCACTGATTCGGGAATGATTCTGTCCAGGAAGTCAAAAAAGGGTCACAGAAGAAGCTGGGCCTTGAAGAACGAGATGAGTCAAGGCATCAAAGGCTGTGGGCACAGAGCTAATGGGGGATTGAAAGCATGTGCTCTCTCCGGGAAGGGGAGAAAAACTCAGGGATAGAATTCGGTAGGTATAGAAGTAGCAGAGGAATCGTGGGCCAGAAAAATATATCAAATGCCACCTTTTTGCATCTATTGCTTGTGAGAACACGTACAGACGTGGTTGCATTAGAAACAAAAGTCTGGAAAAAAGTAGGCTGTAATCTTGGGGAGTCTTAAGCCATGTTGCAAAACTTATAAAGAGATAAAAATAAGTTGAGGGTAAATTAAAACTCCGTGAGAAGACAGTGGGGTCAGGGGAGAGCATTACCGATTCGAGGAGGCCCGATGAGGTCTAGGTCAGGAGCATGTGATGTAGAGAGCAGCCAACAGCCCAGAGAGAGCAGAAGGGCTGTGATGGGTACCCTGGAGTGAAACGAGTGAGAAAGGATGGTCATGGCGGACACTGCCAGGGCCCCCTGTCCGCAGCGCGTGCATTTCTCCACACTCTGGGCCAACTCCCACGTGCCCGCACCTCTGACGTGGCCTCCGAGTCGTTCTGGACCACCAGAGCCTCTTCTCCCCGCTTGATGGTGCAAGGATAGCCCTCAGGATCGAGCACCCTCCCCCGGGGCTGATGGGAATGTCTGGATCAGTAGCTCGTCTCCCGATCTCTTGGGTGGAGTAATCCCCAAGTGCTTGTTCTCCTCTGTCTTCCTCGGTGTTTCAGTCGGTTTAAGCTCTCGTGCCCAGAAGGG
The DNA here is from genome assembly GCF_922984935.1 of Meles meles. Classification (NCBI taxonomy): domain Eukaryota; kingdom Metazoa; phylum Chordata; class Mammalia; order Carnivora; family Mustelidae; genus Meles; species Meles meles. Next base: position 117,518,944 of record NC_060073.1, on the reverse strand, counting down.
TCAGGGACCTTTCACTGGATCCTTCCCTTCCTTGACTTATCTCTCTCCATGGGTGTCTCCTGGGATCGCTTCCCATTACAATTGCTTTTTTCATGGTGTGTTTTAAGGAGAACCCAAAGGAGGAGAGGGAGGCGAGAAGTAGCCCTGTAGATCCGCAGACTGAAAGGCTAGCAGTGACCCGTGTCTAGGGCTGGGCCACCAGTGGTTCCATTGGAATTCTGGAGGTAGTTCCTGGCACTGGTCAGCATCACAAGTACTAATGCTTTCTCCTGAGCAGAATTAAGACAAAAGGGGATACACGGATGTATTCATTTTCTGTTGCATCCATAACAAATACCTACAAACTCAGTGAGAACTCAACACATACCTGTGATTTTTGATTTCTAGAGGTCAGAAGTCTAGTACAGGTCTCACTAGGCTGTCAGGTGTCAGGACGTCTGTGTTCCCTCTGGAGGCCCATCCGTTTCCATGCCTTGCTTAGTGGTAAGATGCCACCTTCATTCCTTGGCTTCCTTCTACCTTCAGAACCTATAACACTACCTGTCTCTGACCATTCTTCCAAGAACCACATTACCTCCGCCCCCAGCTGGTGAAAGTTCTCTGCTTCCAAGGACCCATGTGATTAGATTGGTTCCACCCCAATAATCTAAAATAATCTCACCACCTCAGGGTCCTTAACTTAATCACATATGCAAATCCCCTTTCACCATGTACACTAACAGTTTCTCAAATTCTGGGGATGAAGAAGGGGACATCTTTAGGGGCATTAATCCACCTAGTCCACTGGCTTGTGGGGAGAAAAAAAAGGAAAAAGCATTTAAGGGCTATGAAGACAATAGCACTTACAAAAGTGGTATGGTTTGTTGGTTCGAGTCAACGTCCGTGGTCACACTTGACCCTGTCTCCCGCAGGCAGAATAGGAGACTGCGGTTTGATCGGGATCGAATCAAGCCAGATTCACAGTCCCAGCAAGTATTACAGGAATGATAAGGTGTGATGGAGGATGCGTCTTAAAACCTTGAACATCCAAATTCCCTTGAAATTTCTGGGTCTGCAGGAATGAGCAGCCATGTGGCTGCTGGCAGGCCTCAGGCACCTGCTGGCCCTGGGCCGGGGACATCAGCTCCTCGCCACATGGGCCTCTCAATGGGAGAAGTTACGACATGGCCGCTTATTTCCCACAGCAACTTTGAGACTGCAATCTTTTTTTGTTTGTTTGTTTTTTAAGCTCCTAAGTTTGGGGCTAATTTGTGATACAACATGAGATAACCACTAGGATGCTCCAAAGAAAGCAGATACCATAGAGGAGGCCTGAACAGAAGCAGGTATGACAGACTTCCCATCCACGGGCAGGTGGTCTTTGTCCTTGGCACCTCGCTACTTTCGAAGTAGTCGGGTGGTCCCGTCCGTGGGTGACTTACAGACCAGGGATAAAGACTGTGCACGGGAACAACAGCATGGCTCCCTATCACCTAGGCGGACAGAGCCGTTGTTACTGATGACCCTAGGAGCTGGCAAGATCAGAGACTGGCACTGAGCCCTCAGTGCGCCACAGCGCCTCGTGGACACTAACCAGCTACTTGTTGGCATACTGATCATCTCAGATGGCCCGTGTGTTATCTGTACCGAGACTGAGGCGCTCTCTGGGAATGGGTCTGTCTTAACTGTCTCACATGGCATCACTGTCTCAGACTCACAAAGTTTCTCTGTTATGATCATGGATTTTCCTAACGTGCTCTTGGGCTAACGGACCTATTTGGCAGTGAAAGAGGTATTAAAAACAGGACGAGGGGCACTGTGGGGCTCAGTTGGTTAAGCCTCTGCCGTCAGCTCAGGTCATGGTCCCAGGGTCCTGGGATCAAGTCCTGCTTGGGCTCCCTGCTCAGTGGGAGGCCTGTTCCTCTCTCTCCCACTCCCCCCGCTGGTGTTCCCTCTCTCACTGTTTCTCTCTGTCAAATGAATAAATAAAATATTTTTTAAAAAGGAGGATAATGAGAGTCATTGGTCCTGTATTATGCTGCATCCTTTAGAAACTGTTTCCTAATGGAACATTAGAAAGACTTCATAAAAGATACATTTGAGTTGAGCTCTTTGGGAGGAATCCTTGCAGGGCTGGTGCTGATGAAGCCAGCAGCTGTGAACCATTTTCATATATTGGATAGTACACCAGATGCTTCTGAGCTTGGAAGTTGTAGGCAGGCTCCATGCTCAGCCGGGTGTATGCTTGTGGTTCCTCTCTCCCTCAAGTGAATCAATCAATAAATCTTGAAAGAAAGAAAGAGAAATATTGCCGTCGCTGTGTGTCATTGAGTCACTTGGGTCGTTTTTACCCCCTTTCCTCCAAATTTCAGGCTCTGCCTTCCTGGAGTTCTGGTTGCAGAGGGAGGATGCCCAGGGACACAGTGGGGTTCTGGGAAACCTGGAGGTCTTTCTGCCACTGCGTATTTCATCCACCCCTTTGCCAGTGGATTAGCTGGGAAAAAAAGGAGTAATTACTCTAGCAGAAGTAATTGCCGTATTGAGAGGAAGGCTGCAGCTCCGTGACCGGGGTGGAGAGGAGAGGGTCCGGAATCAGGGATGCCGAGCTCCCTCAGGGTCTTTAATAGCTGGTGATGAATACAAGTGAGCAGTTGTAGCAAGCGTGGTCTGCAAGGCAACATACCAGGATGAATGTTCTAGCTATTCCATCAGGGATGGAGGTCTGGCCTCCCAGAACAGCAGAATTGTTGGCCGGGGATGAGTAGCATCTCGAATAGTCCTTAGAAGAAGGACATAATGAAAGTCAGTTACAGCCTTAGGACCCACTGGAGACAGAGACGGTCATAGTGAACACGAGAAACTAAAAGGAACTTGGGTAAATCTGAGGACCGTGTAGGCAAGATTTCCAGGGCTATCACCTCTAACCATCTTGAAGATTAAAATTTTGAAAGAGGCAAAGCTGTGGGTTCTCTGTCAAATACTGTTTTTAGTTTCCTTTTTCGACAACCTGCTCTCAGTACCGCCGGCAGTTAGACGGAGTGGCCGGGTCACAGTGGGAGAGCGGCGGGAGCTACACAGCCTGGTCGCACACCCCGTCCCAGGCGGTCAGCCCCTGCTGCCCTGTCATTCGAGCAGGAAGGTCCCCGTGTCAGACTTCAGAGACCCAAAAGGAGGCGGTTCCTTGACGGGCATAATCTTACTGAGTCAACCGTAAGTTATGAATGTGTGAAGCTGTTAAAATTTCAGGAAAGATCTGTTATCACAACACAGCATGCCCCAACCTGACTTAAAGAAGACAATCAGGAGGAGAAGGAAAAGGTAAAAGAGGGAAGGAGGGGCGGGGAAGCGAGACCCCTCCTCAGTAGAGGGACTTCCCTGATGACACAGAAGGAAACGTAAGGAGGCAGTAAAGCCTTGACCTCGGTTCTGTCACGTTGAAATGCAAAAGGATAGAGATGTGATGGAAGGGGGGAAGTTAAGACATATGGAGAATGTTAATCCAGAGTTTCCGGCAACAGCTGATGGGTTTTCAGGAGAAAGGATGGAGATAAAAAATCTATAGCAACTAAAGAAGAGAAAAAAAATTTCTGTGCTCGGGGCTGCCGCAGGGACTCAAACTGAAACGGACCACGGAATGGCAAAGAGGCCGCGTCTTGCCGGGAACCATGGGGTGAGTGAGGGGGGGTCACCCAGCTGGTTGGACCTGAAGTGAAGTTCATTTCGATTTCAGGACTGATGCTCATTTTAAGGACATGTGAGAACAAGGATGACTATGCAAAGGGAGAGTGGCTATCCAAAAAAAAAAAAAGGGAGAGAGAGAATAATGGGATAATCACGGAAAGAAGACCACAGAGGCACTGTGGTCCCCACAGAGGGCCGAGCGGCTTCTAGTGTGTGTGAGGGCGCCTCTGCTGGGTTTTCTGTCCCTGCACACTTCCGTCAGAGTGGCTGTCCAGGGTCCTGGTGCCCTGTGGTCAGGGAGCAACATCTAGAATACACATTTCTCAGCTTGGTCTCCGGCCGTCTCTGGTCCTCTCTCCCCGCCCCCTGCCGAGTCATCCCTACTCTTCCCCTGTTCCGGGCATGTCCGGGGCTTTCCCGTCTCCGGCTTTGGTCCTTGCTGCTCCTTCTGCCAGGAACGCCTGTTTCCCTCGCTCTCCAAGCAAATTCACATTTGCTCATTCAGAAATCAGATCAGGTAGATTCAGCCTCTGTGAAAATCGTCCCCGTGCCTTGAAGTAGCTTTACTCGCCCTTATTTTCCGTGGTCTGGTGTCGGCACACAGATAAAACGGTGCCCGGCGGTGACGCCCACATCCCTGGGCTCGCAGAGCTGGAGCGCGGGCCGGGCCTCCCCCACGGTGGGCAGCCAGCACCCGCCCGGCCCGCCCCGACCAAGGACGCTAAGTGGCAAGATCAGTGGTTCACCCTCTGGGCGTGGCCGCCGTGTAATTGGCTGTGATAGCCGAAATCACAAAATGATTTTCGCTTGATTTCATTTCCCTTCATCTATTCATTTAGCTTGATGGTCTAAGCAAGCTAGACGTGTTTGGGGTCAGGAGAGCTGAGAGGACGATTAATTCAACAACCACCAAGGCATACGACAGCCCTCAAGGCAGCTCGGAGCCGCTCCGCTCACCAGCTGCTTCTGGAAGCGTCTGCCAAGTCGCCAGACAGTGTGGAAAGAGCAGTTGGTTCCCACGGGACATCTGTGGTGTCAGGCAGGCCAGGCGCTGATATGCTCGCTCACGGTTGTGGTCTGCTTTCCAGCTAAAAGCACATGATTTAAATTTTTTTCTCTCTCCCCATAACATGGCTGGTTGCTTTGCCGTCAGGCAAATAAGAATTAAGAGAAAATTATAGATGGCTTGTGTCTGTTTTGAGGAGGCCAGGGGCACTGACTATTTCTGCATTTCACAGCAAATTTAATCTGTAGTAAAGATATGGTCCAAGTTAGTAGTTTATTAAAATGTAAGCTAACCACACACACTCTTTCTCTTTCTCTCTCTCTCTCATACACACATGCACACACACTCCTACATACACACACTCATACACACGCATACGCAGCCTTCGTGGCCTGAATTTTACAGTATTTTCCTGCAGTGAAACTCTATTTTCTAAAATTACATGGTTGTGCGTAGCACTTGTTCGAGGCCTTCTGTATTTGTCTTAAAAATAACAGGTTGATTCAAAACCAGTGAGAGATTCTTATTTCTTTTGTCATAAACATGCAGCGTTTTGTTGAGAATATTGTGCATTTTGTTCAGAGTAGTTCTAGAGCATCGCTCCAGATGTAAACATAGAGGCCTAAATTTCATTCCCCGCCAGTTTGGCTCATTTTGAACTGAGATTTCCGAACAGCCCGTGCAGCCAGCAGTGGCTCGGTTTGAAAGGAGAGAGAGGAGAGCTGGAACGTGGGTACTGGGTTGGTCGCTGGAGCTGAAATTGCTTTCATGCTCCTCTTCTCACCCGTCACGGCAGCACCTGCTCCGTGTGTGAAAGCAGAGGCGTGTCTGTGATGTCATCCTGCTTTGATTATGGGGTGCTGCACGTCCAGTGAGGTTCCCCCTCCGGAACACATGGTTCTAGGGTGCGACGGACGCACGCATGCTGTTAGGGACCCCGCAGTGCGTCAGGAGGGCTGAGTAGTTCCCCGCATCCCCTGGAGAGCCCTGATCCGTTTTCTGTCCCTCTGCCTGTCGCTGCAGAAGGAAATGTCAGCGAAACTGGGTTAGCAGGTGGCTCTTCCGCTCTGCCTCCTTGGACTTAGTGTGCTGCGCACGAGGTCTGTACGAGTTGCGGAGGTTATCCAAAGCATACTTCCTTTTTTTGCTGATATTCGGCTGTTTCCGGGCTTAGATAGTTATGCATAAAACCTCTCCAAAGATCCACATCTAGGGATGTGGCCAGTATGAATAGGGTGTTTCTCTCTCTGGGGTAAAATTCTGCCCACTTGTATTGTGAATGTGTGTTTATAAGAAACTGCCAGACAGCCTCTTGCCGGGTTCCAGCCTTTCTGGTGAGGCCCCTTGGAGGGCCACGGCTGTGGGTAAAGAACGTGCGTGTCCCCGGCTTGCAGGAGCTCCGTCCTGCCGCACGCTTACACTCACCCGCACTCTGCCTTTAGGAATGTGTTAAAAACGTAGCTGAGTTCTTCATGCTTTTTGATGACGCCCAATGTATTTTCTTCCCTTGCTCGGCCACGGATAACCCTGGCTTCCTGTCTTGTCCCATCCAGGAAACTTGTGTCTTTCTTTAGATTTAAGTCTCAAGTTTGTGCCACGCAGCACCAGCTTTCCGATACGTTCAAAAAGACGTGTGATTCTATAGTCTGCTCTTTTCTGGTTGCTAACACGGAAGCAATGTTCCTTCCAGCTTTCTCTGTCCCAAATGGAAGCTTAGCTAAGCTGAGGTTTTTTGATGAGGCCAAATTATCATTTCTGATGCTCTTAAGCACATTTAAATGAACAATCTTTAGGTAAGTGAGCTGCCCAGTGAAGGCGAGCCTTGGCAGAAACGCCTTGAATATTTTAAATGCAAATTAATCTCTCCAGTTCAGTTGTCTTGGAGACCCAAGAAGATACCCTCCAGAGTTGACTTGGAGTTTTACAAAATAGACTAATATAATAAATAAAAAAGAATCACTATGTGGATCGTTTACGTTCGCACCGCGGAGACAGAACTGATTCTAAAGGTGGAGACAACGTGACACAGGTTAGCCACCAGGACTTGTTCCAGAAAGGTCCTGAGGAGAAGCCGTCCTCTTCGTGGACTTGTCACCTGCATATCCTGTTGTCGGTTGTGTGTGTGATTCCTTGTTTTCTCTTTTCTTTCATTGTGTGCTTTGCCTCATGCAACATCCCTGCCCAGCGGGTGAGCTTCTGTGAAATCTCCGAGGCACTTCCCTCCCTGGAGGCTGCCTGGCTTGCCCTGGATGGATGGCAATCCCCTTTGCAGGGATGAGCTGGCCGACGACCTTGAGTACCTGCCCTTTCTTCTTCATCCCAGAAGTCCGGTTTTACGTAGCTTTTCATTTTCTCCAGATCTATGACACCCTTGACCAACTCCTGTCTCTTTAACTGGAAATAAGAGGGGCTCCACAATCGAATCCCAGCTAAGCCCTCCAGGTTCAACCTTGTTCACTCCTTGCCTCAAGCACCCAAAGGCTTCAAGTGCACTGCACTCCACAGCCCACAGGACTTCCCTTGCCCATGCCTTGCCTCAAAGGGCCCCCTTCTTCTGCAGAGTCATTTCCTCCCCCACTACATACTTTAAATGTCAGATCTGAAGGCACTTCCTTCAACAAGCCTTGACTAATTCTCTCTGGGCTGTGATGTTTGCCCCTGAAAATGTCTTCCTTATCATCCCTGCCATAACATGCATTGTGGGATAATCATCTATTCATCTGTTTTCTCTCTCTCCTTGCATTCTGGGCTTCATGAGCACAAGGATTGTCTTCCTAAGCATTATTTCCTCTGCACAATGCCTGCCACAGTCAATGAATATTTGTTTGATGGTTCACTTAGAGGACAGTGCTTTTCCTGAATTAGAATTCATTGTCTTAAGAGATTAAACATGTAAGCCACAGACTGGGAGAGAATATTTGCAGAGATGTAACTGGTGAAGGACTGTCACCCAAAATCTACAAAGGATTCTTGAAACTCATGGATAAGAGAGGCAGCCCAGGTGGGAACCACTCGAAACACCGTAACAGACATCTCAACGCGCAAGATCTCCAAACGGCAAACCAGTCTATGAACAGATGCTCAAAAATCACGTGTCATTAGGAAACTGAAAGTTAAACAACAGTGGCAAACCACGGCACACCTACCAGAATGACTTAAATCCGAATCACTGACAACACCAAATGCTGACGGGGGTGTAGAGCACAGAGAATTGTCATTACTCATTGCTCGAGGGGATAGTGCAGCGACCTGGGAAGCCCTATCTGTTGACATTTACCCATCTGTTACAAGTGTGTGTCCACGAAAAACCTACCCATGAAGACTTATAGCAACTTTACTTATTCATAATTGCCCAAACTTGAAGCAACCAAGATGGCCTTCAGTAGGTGAATGGATGAACAAACTTATAGTCATACAACAGACTATTCCTCAGTGTTAAAAAGAAATGATGTAGTAAGCCACAGGGAGACATGGAGGAAATGGAAATGCATTATGTTAAGTGAAAAAAAGAAAAAAGAAAAAGGTTGAAGAGGTTGTATCCAGGTTGATTCCAACTACGTGACTTTCTGGAAAGGGCAAAACTGTGGAAACAGTTAAAAAAAAAAAGTGGTTTTAGGGGAAGGAGAAGGAGGGGAGAGGTGAATGAACAGGGGAAGCCCAGAGGGTTATGAGGACCATGAAACAATTTTGTAGGATCGTATAATGCTAGATACATGACATTCTACCTTTTTAAAACTCACAGAATGTACATCACAATGAAAGACTCCTCATGTAAATTTGGACCTTACTTAACAATGTATCAACTTTGGTTCATCAATTACAACAAACATACTAGACTAACACAAGATATTAATAATAGAGAAATCTGGGGTGTAGGAGAACTCTGTACTTCTTAATTTTTCTGTAATCCAATGACTCTAAAAAGAAAGTGTATTAATTTTCTTAAATCAGTGCACAGTAGTTTACAGAATATAAGCTCTCTTCCCTTGAGGACCAGGAAAATGGTTTGGAAATGAATAATGAGCCTGGGTGGCTCAGTGGGTTAAGCCTCTGCCTTCGGCTCAGGTCATGATCTCAGGGTCCTGGGATCGAGTCCCACATCTGGCTCTCTGCTCAGCAGGGAGCCTGCTTCCTCCTCTCTCTCTCTGCCTGCCTCTCTGCCTACTTGTGATCTCTGTCTGTCAAATAAATAAACAAAATCGTTAAAAAAAAAAAAAAGGAAGTGAATAATGGGTACAATTTGCAGACCGCCTTCTCATGTATCCAGGGGAGAGGTAGCTGGCTTGGGCTGTGGCACTGACCGGTGAGGGCCGGCGTCCCTGTGGGTCATGAGGGCCGACAAGATAGTGGTTCAAGTCATGAATGTTACCCATACACTGTCCTGCTTTTTATAAAGTTTGATTCTCCCTGCCTGTCCGTCGATGGGAAATGGATCATGAGAAACAGAAAACCAAACATCTAGCTCCCTGGGCTCCTCCTGACTTTGTAATCACAAGTCCTTAACTTATTCCATTTCCCTGTCACTGGAAACATTACCTCAGGGTGATTAGAAGATGCATATTATTAGTGCCACTTCACAGATGAAGAGACACGGGCTTGGGGTGCCTGGGTGGCTCCATTGGTTAAGCATCTGCCTTCAGCTCAGGTCATGATCCTGGAGTCCTGGGATTGAGCCCCTCATCAGGCTCCCTGCTCAGCAGGGGTCTGCTTCTCCTTCTTCTTCTGACCCTCCCCAATGTCCTACTCCTGTTCTCTCTCTCAAATAAATAAGCAAAATCTTTTTTAAAAGGACAAGACAAGACACAGGCTCAGAAAAGTTGAAACTGCAACATGACGTAAAACAAGCCTGTGGTCTCCATGACCTCCTGCTAACTCATATCTACCCTCCTATCACACATTTTTGGCAGAGAGTGACTATAAAATCAAGTTTAGGAAAATGTATATTTCACTATTTACCAGGAGGCAATAGGCTTTAATATTTTTGCACTGGGTTGGGGTCATAATTTATCTTCTCACGGACATTTTTGTCCCAGTGCATGAGGAGCTGTTTCCAAGTTCCCAGTTGTCTTCCTGCTTTTCTTCTCCCTCCTCTCCTCCTCTTTCTCCTTCTTCCTACTTTGGTTATTTGAACCATTGCATTATGGTTTTAAGCATGATCATCTTGCATATACTGAGGGATATTTGACCACGTATTTTTCCGTATCAGTTCGCTTCACGTCTATACAAATGTTCATATGATTTCAGTTTAAACAAAATTTGGTAATGAGTGAAAACTAGTAATTCAGATTCATACTGACTCAGTTTAGAATGGATATAGGACTTTGCCACATGGAGAACAAGGCATTTGACTAGGGCCTGTTTTTGTGCTGTCAACATAGGGGTGTGGGAAGTATCAGTAGACCATGTAGAACAAAACGGGTTAACTGGTCTTCGTAAATGCCTTACATGTACAGCAGCGGTGTTGAAAAGTGTTTTTTAAACAGTTGTTTATTTGTTTGAGAGAGAAAAGAGCGCAGCAGGGAGAGGCAGAGGGAAAGGGGGAGATTGTCTTAAGCAGACACCGTGCTGAGCGCAGAGTCCCATCTCAGCACCCTGAGATCATGACCTGAGCCGAAACCAAGAGTCAGACTCCTAACCGACTACACCACCCAGGCGCCCCAGAAATTCTGCAATTCTGCAAACAAATGGAGACTTCTGCTAGCTCAGACATTTTCCCCCCGGATATCTCCCCCAGAGATTTTGGAAATCAAGTTCAGTTGATAAACGCATCTCGGCAGCGTGTTTGTTAAGGGTAGCTGTTTCAAACTCCAGCTGCTTACGTACACAAACCATTTATACTTGTAATGTAAGCTGTAATTATAGGTTGAGCTAAACTGTACGATCGATGCAGAATGTAAAATTACACTAATGTGATCACTATTTTTATGTTGATTGTTAAAATTATTTCACATCAGAGATATGTTACATTTAACAGGACTGAAATTAGAGTATATCAATTAAGTATATTACCCAGTAATTAAATTGAACTGATAATTGAATTACTGTTTATTACTTTAGGGAAACTCTTTGTAAAAACCAAGATAGTCTACCTCCGAAGGATAACAGTGCACAGCATGTACCTTTCTTGTGCATCACCTGGAATTTACATCTCATGCTTGTAGTTCCGCACCCTCCATATTTGTCCATGATGCCTCTCTCCTGTGTTCCATTATGAGTTACCCAGTACACATTCTTACAACATCACGGAACCGGTGAAAATCTAAAGTTCTAGCTAACTCTCAAATCCCTTTTTCTCCTTAAAATGACCCTTCTTACTGCAATCAGTATCTTTGATACAGAGAAAAGCAGGAGTCCTGGATACGCCAAACTGAGCTCTACCACCAGCCCTGGATTGGCAAATCCTAATCCCCAGAAACGAGATTTCCCCATTATCCATTCTTTCTCTTACGCCTCCATTGGGTAAATATTTACTGAGCCGCCATTAGGTGTAAGCCTCCTTTAGGAGCACTGTGGATAAACCAACAATCAAAACCGAGTCTCTGTTTTCTTGGAGCTTACTTGATAGTTGGCAGAAGATGGAAGGAAAAGCAAATAGATGTAACCATGTCATGGAGTGAGACATGCTCTTAGAGGAGAAGTTAAGGCATTAGAGAGTTAGGTTGGTCATGGATGGCATCTTGGCTGGAGTGAGAGTGGTTAGGAGAGAGTGGGAGAGTGTTACCTGCTTTCCAGGAAGAGTGCAGGAGTCAAAGGGAAGAGGGAGCAGTGATCCCAAAGAGAAGTGTCCTTGGTAAGCAAGAGGAAGCGCGGGAAAGGCCGTGAACCTGTAAAAGAGTAAATGATGGGGAGAGGAGCAGAAGATGATTGTAGAGCATAAGTGAGAGCACAGGGTCAGCCCTTGTTGACCATAGTCAGCACGTTAAGAATTTGAATACCATTTTTAAGATCCACTGAAAGTCCTCATTATAGATGGGGAAAAATGCCTTCGTCACCAGAGGTATATTCTGGAAGTGTCCTTGTTTATTCAAATTAAAAGGGCTTATGACTGACAGAAATGAAAGTTTGGGGGTGCTTCGTGGTTCAGTTCTCAGCCACATAGAATGGTGTTGATCAGGAACACAGCGCCAGAGAAACGGTCTTCCTCAAGAGAATACAAGACATAGGAAAGTGCGTGTCTGAAGACCACAGGGATAGAACATTGAGGATTGAAACAGCCGTTCAGAGCGAGACACTTGGATGGATTGGGGCAGCAGTTGTTCCTCAGTGGAGCACAATTTTAGAAGAGGACCCCTGCAGAAAATGGGCCAGAGAAAGGCAGCCTTACTGATTTATCGTTATGCTTGGCCCCTTCAGAAGATGACTGTGATAAAAGGAATGCCGTTCTGTTGCATCTTTTCATCTTTGAAGCAGAAATTCGGTCCCGTTAAACTATCCCAGAATTAGAGTTTGATTGGACCTTGGAGACCATCTGATCCACTCATTGTTGGTCATGGCGGTATGTCAGATTCATCTGGGAGGATTTTTAGAAAGACGGATGCCGCTGCCCAATCCTGTGTCTCTTAAATCAGAGTCTTTGCAACGTAGGGTCCTGACATTTGGACATTTGATTGGCTTTCTCGTTGCTGCTGTCATGCAGATTCTACCACCTCTGGCCTGTTTCCTATGTATGTCTTCCCGCTCCATCGTCCAGGGATTCTCATGGAAGCAACCAGCAGTTGACTATTTTTAGTTCTTACTTGTATTGAATCAACATTGGCCTCCTTGAAAGTTCTGTCCTTCAGTCATGTTTCCCCCCTCTGGGGTTATACAGAGCAGTCTGCTCCATCTTCCATGTCATGGTCTTCAGATACAGACTCCGAAACTCTTCTCCACGTACAATGATCCTAGTTACCACAATGATTTTTTAAGGCATTGTTTTTAGACCTCTTGTCTGCCTGCCCTTAAACTCATTTCCCTTTGTCCCTATCTGCTGCTGAAAATAGTCTGTCGAAGTAAGTTAAAGGAACGAAAGTGTGCACTGTGTCTTTTCTCATCCATGTCGGGCTGTCTTATGTTTACGTTGTACCATTGCTACCATTTGTTGGAACGGAAGTGTGGCGCATGGGATGACCATGCAGGACCATGTTTGATGTCGCTCTTAAGGGAAACCCCAAGAGGAAGAGTCTGTGCATCCTCCCATCTAATGCAGATAAAGAGCCCGACTTAGAGTGGTCAGTGTTGCAGTCACACAACTTAGGAAGGAGGTGAGCTGGGATTCAAGCTCATTTCTTTCCTGCTGGAGCAGCTGAGCTTTTCAACGAGCGTTCTGCTCTTTCTGAATGACGCCAAGCTCCGGGGACACAGAGGAGAGCGGAAACTGACTGGAGAGTCTGTCCAGTTTTGCACTAAGGACGTGGGGAGGGAATCATGCTGTAAGCAGTGAAAGAATTTAGGATTGTACAGCATGGTATACTGACAGGATGAACTTGGGAGTCAGACTCCCGGGTCCCAAACCTACTCTCCCACTAAGTAGCCCCATGCCATTGGGTAAGTTAATTAATTTCTTTGATTTTTCTATTTTCCCTCTCTGTAGAATGAGGTTAATAGCAGCATTGAAGTCTGAGGTATGTGGTGACTATTGAATCAATGACCTTTTCTAAGAACATTTTTATCCACTGAAGCATCCTGGCACATAGTAAGCACAATCACTCAAAAATTGTTTCTTTGTGGTGGGAGAGATGGATATACAGAGTGTAGAGGATTTGTAGGACAGTGAAAGCATTCCTTCTCTTATAATGATGGATATGTCCTTATTCTTCTGTCCACACTCACTAAGTGCACACCAAGAGTGAACCCTAAGATGCACCACTGACTTTGGGTGAGTGTGACGTGGCAATGTGTGTTCACCCTTAGTAAAGAAAAACAAACAAACAAACAAACAAACAAAAACAAGAAAAGCCATTCTGGTAAGTGATGTTGATCATGAGGGAAGCTGTGCGTGTGTGGAGGGGCATTGGGTACATGGGAAGTCTCCGTACTGCCCACTGAGTATTGTTGTAAACCTAAAAAATAAAGACTTAAAAAAACTCCAACAATGTTGGAGGTAGGGAGGTTATAGTGCCTAAAGGAGGAGGAACAGAAGAAGATCTTTCCAACAGTCAACACATTCAGAGGAATTTTTGGTTTGTGTGTTGGTTATTTTTTAGGGTGAGGAAAAGGGTGAGGTATGTATGTGCATATATAGGACACATGTAGATATTTTATATGCATATAAGGCCAGGAAAGGACCATCTATACACACATATATCCATATATGTAAACACATGGAAAATACATTATTACAGATTAAAGATACAATAAAGCTGTAAATGGAAAGAGGAGGATTGGGAGCTGCTCAGCAGCATGACAGAGCGAGAGCCTTATGCAGGAGCCAGACTGGATGAGCTCAACAGTGGAGGGAAAGGTTGTTTTAGAAAGAAAGAAGTTGAAGGTGGACAAGGGAGCTGCTTTGCTTCTGAGGCAGGAAGGGGCTCATGATACTGGACGGCCGTAGGAATCTCTTGAACGTGACCGCAAGAAGCATGGAGAACCTGGGGGAAAGGGCGGGGTTAAGGCTGCCAGTGACGTGCTATTTTCGGAAAGTAGGATGTGGGGATGAGGGGTAGACTCCCGTGTGGGAAGAGTTGCCTCGAAGCAGCCGTTTGAATACAAGGATTTGCTGTTTGCAGTGAAAGCTGATGTGTAGCGCGGATGTAACTTCCACGTGGCTTTGGGATCCTTACGTGGGTCCCCTTGGATTTTAAGTTGTGGAGGTTGTATCACACGGAAGTTACTGCTCCTGAAAAAGATAGCCCGTCCCTAAAAATTCACTCTCCTGACGGATGGGTCCCATCTGTCAACCAGTTTTAACGTTCAATTTACCAACCCACCTACATAGAATTCTTCCAAATTTTCTTTCCTTTGTTGTTTCTTTTCACTTTATTTCAAACTTGCAGAGAACTTGCACAAATAATACAAGGCACTTCAATATACCTGCCAAGATTTACCAACTGTTTACATTTGGCTCTTTACTTCTTATTCATATGTTTATGCATATAAAATTTTTAAACTATTCCAGAGTATGTTGGAGACATTCTGGTCCTCATTTCCCTATGTATTTTCCTGTCTCTTTCCTGAGATCAAAAATAACCTCACAAAACCAAAGGTCAGTTACAAAAATTAGGAAATAAAACATTTATACCTTATTGTGGAGATGCCATTCCATTTATATGTTTTATTATCACAATAATGTTTGTAGTTCACTGTTTTTCCCTGGTCCAAGACCTAGTTAACAATCACCTTTAAGCATTCATTTTATGTGCCTTAAGCCCCTTTCCATCTTTGGAACAGGTTTTTAACTTTGTTTTTGTTACTCGATCTTAATTTTTTTGAAGACTGTCAGGTTTTTGTTTTGGGGGTTTATTTTTTTTGGGAAGAATACCCCCAGATTTGGGGTTGTCTAAGCTTTTCTCACACTTAGCTTTGTGTTATGGCAGGGGCATCACTGGCTAGAGGCCCTGTTCCTCCCAGTGCCTCACAGAAGGAAGCCCGTGGTGCTCGTCCGTCCCGATACTGGCCATGTTCGTTTCATCACTTAGTTACGACTGTGTCTCTGTACCAACGATATGTGGAAAGACGTGTGGAGGAGGGAAACCTTCCTCTGCCCTGTGGTCCTTCTTGCTAGACTTAGAATCAAGTTAGCATGAGGCTGATTGACAGGAGATCACATTTGCTAGACATTCATGCGGGGAATCCACCAGACATGGATTCCAACGACGGTGAGGCAACGTGCAGCCCACCTGCGCTCAGGACCGGGGTGGGTTCTTAGGACACCAAGGGGAGGAAGGCCATTAGGAAAGTGGAAGACCTTGTGCAAAACGGGTCGCCCTGTCATGTGGATGAGTTTTTTAGGTAAAGGAAAGTCTCTGTTAGAGCTCTCTTCCTGCTACAGACTCTCCCCTCCAACATAATTTAGGTAGTTGAGGACCAGAACGACCCTTCCTGCGTTTGCTGGGTTTTTATTACTTTGAACTCAAAATAATGTTCTGCCAAAGTGGCCCATTTTGGGGCAGCCTGCCCTTAGCCTCTACATAATCTGATTCTCATTGCTTATATTGTTGCTAAAATTACCCCAGATTTGGCCGGGGGACGTCCTTTCCAGAAGGCTCCAGGGCCATCTTGCCATGTCTCTGATTCTTTGAACATTCACAGCTTCGCAGCTTCATCTTGAACTTTTCTTTCCCCAGCCCTGGCATCAAGCATTTCTGCAAAAAGCCTTGGTTCCTTTCTGTGTTGAATGGTGTGTGTGGAAGAAGGCCTAGGTCCCAAGTATGCTCATTACTGTGGGTACACCGTCACCTGCAGGCAACACACGCATGCACATACATACACACGGAAGCGTGCATCTCTCCCTGTCTCTTCATAGGCGTCTGTGATCTCTTGTAGCCGTCAGCTCAGTAAGACTGAGGACTTCCCAGCTGCCATCATGTCTGTATGTGTCCCTCCTCGGTGGTGGGAAAACCGTCTTCCTTTGTTCTCGACGTACTGACTCATTTGCTAAACTGTGGAAGACACAGAGGTTAGTTTCAGCTTTCCTACCCCTTATTACTATGTAGAACAAACTTATTAATAAAAGTCACTCTTTGTTTACAGCTCCCTTTTGAGGTAAAATTGGTATGGAATGATTCAGATGTTTTTAGAGTAGAGTTTCCGAGTTTTAGAGGTGAATCAACACCTCTGCGCCCCCACATGCCTATCAAGATATAGACTGTTTCTTAACGGATAAAGATCCCTTGTGTCCTTTGTGTTCAGTCCTCCCAAAAGCAACTACTCTTTTGAATTTTTCCCCCCGTTGGTTAGTTTTTCCTAGATTAGAACGTTATGTAAATAGGATGAAATATGTCCTCATTGGTGTCCAACTCTTTCCTCTCCGTGTAATGACTCGGACTCATCGATGGAGTTGTGTGTAGAGGTACGTCATTCTTTTTGTCCCTAAAAAGTTTGTCATGGGACAACTATGCCCCGTTTGTTCATTCCCCTTTCAGCAGACATTCATGGTTGTTAGCTATTGTGAAAGAAGAGGCCATGAATAGTATATGATTTTTATTAACAAGTTTTTATTTCCCTATGCAAATATTTAGGAATGTAATTGTTTGGCCATAAGGAGGTAAATATTTACCTTTAAAAGAAACTTTATTTTCTCCAAGGAGCACCAGCAATTTTGTGAATCCTAATTTTCGTCATTCTGTTGTATGCATGGTGGTATCTCATCATAATTAATTTAATTTTAATATCCCTGAAAACCAGAAATATTGAGCCACTTTTTTATGTCACTGGCCATTTTCATGTCTTCTTTTTTGCAGTGACTGTTCAAGTCCTTAGTCCATTACTTACTGAAATAATTTTTCCCAAGTTGTAGACATATTTTATATGCTAGATTTCAGTCTTTCATGAGATGTGACTACTCAGTATTCTCTCTAGGTCTGTTATCGATGTCTTTTGATGAGAAGAAGCTTTCATTTTGACAAAGTATTTTATCGCTGGTTTCTCTCTCCTTTCTGATAAACATTTGTCAACCCAAAGTGGCAAAAATGTTCTCCTATGTTTTCCTTTAGAAGTATTTTAATTTTGGGGGTGCCTGAGTGGCTCCGTCAGCTAAGCATCTGACACTTGGTTTTGGCTCAGGTCGTGATCTTGGGGTGCTAGGATCGAGCCCCATGTCGGGCTCTGTGCTCAGCGGGGAGTCCCGTGGGATTCTCGCTCTCCCTCTGCCACTCTCCCTGGTCTCTCTCTGAAATAAATAAATCAATCTTTTAAAAAGGAAGTATGTTAGTCTGACATATTTACTAAAATTTACAATTCATCTCGAAGTACTTTTTTGTGTGGTGTGTGGTGGGATAATGATTTTTTCTTTTGATGTATGCATATCCAGTTGTTTCAGCATCATTTTCTGGAAAATAACTTTTTTTCATAAATCAGTGGATTTAATGCCTTCGTTAAGAATCAAATTTCCACATGTTTGGGTCTTTCAGAATCTTTGTTTAATTCATTGATTTGAGTCATCTTATGCCAATATCACATGGTCTTGTTTACTGTTATTCAAAATTAAATCTAAGTTTTTTGGACTTCATATAAATTTTTCAGTCAATTTGTTTCTGTTGTAAAACCTTCTGTGATTTTGATGAAAATTTTGAATCTATAGATCGATTAGGGGACAGTTGGCATTTCAACAATATTGAGTATTTCAATCCAACACACAGTGTATGTTTCCATTAATGTATTCTTTAAAAACTTTATTTTGATAATGATTTATAGTTCATGGTAGAGTGATCTTGAGGATATCTTGTTAATTTTATGTTGTGTTTTTGAAATGGAGGGTTTTTTTTTTCATTTTTTTCCATTTTATTTTATTTCTTTTCAGTGTTCCAAGATTCATTGATTATGCACCACACCCAGTGCTCCATGCAGTCCATGCCCTCCTTGATACCCACCACCAGGCGCACCCAACCCCCCACGCCCCTCCCCTCCAAAACCCTGTTTGTTTCTCATAGTCCACAGCCTCTTTGTCTCCCCCTCCGATTTTCCCCAATTCACTTTTCCTTTCCTTCTCCTAACGCCCTCCATGTTATTCCTTATGCTCCACAAGTAAGTGAAACCATATGATAATTGACTCCCTCTGCTTGACTTAATTCACTCAGCATAATCTCCTCCAGTCCCGTCCATGTTGATACAAAAGTTGGGTATTCATCCTTTCTGATGGAGGCATAATACTCCATTGTATATATGAACCATATATCTTAAATTGAGTTTTAAATTTTATTTTTCAATTATTTGTCGCTGGTAATTACGAATACAATTTTTGCCCTGTGATGTGCTGAATTTATTTGTTGATTCAAGTGGTTATTTTGTGTAGTCCTCAGGACTTTGTGCATGAAAAATTGTGTCACCTTTGTGAATGGTGAAATGTACTTCTTCCTATCTAAACTTTAAGCTAATAATTTCTTTTTCTTTCTCATTTATAGTATATAGGATTTCCAGTACAATGTTGGACAGATTTGTTGAATACTAACATCCTACCTTATCTCAGACATTAGTGGGGCACTTTCAGTATTTTACCAGTATTTCTGTAATCTGTAATTCTTCTTGGCTTCCCTCTGTTGGCCTAAGATTTCCCTTTTCTTCCTGGTTTTCTAAGATACTTTCCTTCCATTATCTTCTTTAAAAAAAAAAAAAAGTGCTGATAGGTATTGCATTGTGTCAGATATTTTATTCTTCATTTATCGAGTTGATTTGAGATGGGTTTCTACCTTAATTATGTTAACATCATGATTAACCCTGAGTGATTTTCAGTTTTAAACAAATCTTGCATTTTTTGCATTCTTTCTAACTCTGCTTTATACTTATGAGTTAAACTTTTACATAGCATTGTATGTTAGTTGCTAATATTTCCTTAAAAATGTTTAAATCTATATTTTTAGAGATTTTGATCCAAATTTTTAATTTCTTCTCATGTCTTATCAACTTTTGATGTCAAGATAATGCCAAGCACATAAGAACAGTGGGGAAGTGTTCTTTTCCTATAAATTCTGAAAGTATGTGTACAGCAGGTAATATGTTTTCCTGAATTGTTAGAATTCACCAGTGAAACCACGTGAACTTTTTTTGTTTTTAGAGAGGGGAACGGGGGAGGACAGAAAGAGAGAGAGAGAGAAACTTGAGCCTGCTGAGCAGAAGAAACTCAAACCCTGCTACAACAATAACAACAAAACCAAACTTATCCTAATTTTCTATTTTCAGCATTTTGTTAAGTGAAAGGGAATTTGTCCTGCTTCATCTTAGTGGTCAGATTATTTCTCATCTATCGCTCATCAGATTCCTGACTTGAAGACCAAAGGAGCTGGATACCTCCTTCTTCACTCCTGAGACTGGTCGCTTGTTTTCCCTTTCTTTTTAATTTAGACTTTCTGTAGGTTTATCAGCTTTAATACTCTTTTTTTCTTCAGTAAATCCACTGTTGGCTTTGATTCTTTTCTCTAATGATCATGCTCCATTCCACTCATTGCTGCCTTTATAGCAGTAATATTCTACCTCCTCCCTACTTTGACTTTTGGTAAAAATGTAGATCATTGCTTTTTAACTTTTCTTGTTTTCCAACATAACTCTTCAAAACTAAATTTCCTCTTTCACTACGTTGGTGGCGTCCCGTCGACTTCGTTGGGTTAAACCCGCATTGCTGTTCCATCTTAAGTATTTTCTAATTCTCCTTCTGATTTCTTTGTTCCACCGTCAGTGCTCATGCAGAAGTAAGTTGTTTGAATTTTCAGACACTGGGAGTGACTTTCAAGGTATGTAATTGTACAGCTTTCTAATTCAATTCTGTCCTTTCTGGAGGATATACACCGGCGGACCATGAGTCCTTGACAAGAATGTGCTCTGCGGTTACTGGGTGTAGTGCTCTGTGGAAGTCAGCCACACCAGGGCGTTTACCCGGCGGCGTCGTTCAGGTCCTCTCCGGATGGACTGACTTTCATCTACTTCTATCAGTTTCTAACCACAGTTAAATTAGCAACGTCAAATTCAACTGTAATTTTGGATTTCTCTTGTTCTTTCTCACTTTAACTCTGTTTAACTTCATGTGTGTTTTTTTTTTTAAGATTTTATTTATTTATTTGACAGAGAGAGAGATCACAAGCAGGCAGAGAGGCAGGCAGAGAGAGAAGGGGAAGCAGGCTCCCTGCTGAGCAGAGAGCCTGATGCGGGGCTCGATCCCAGGACCCTGAGATCATGACCTGAGCCTAAGGCAGTGGCTTAACCCACTGAGCTACCCAGGCGCCCCTAACTTTATGTGTTTTGAAGCTACTTTTCAGACACTTTTCAGACACTTCCAGGATGTTTGTGTCTTCTGTCTACACTGGTCATTTTACTTGTATGCAATGCCCTTCTCTAGTCATATTCCTTGTACTAAAGTTTATTTGTCCAATGTTAATCTAAGCATGTCAGCTTTCTTTGCTCAATACTTCCATAATATCTCTTTCTATACTTTTGCTTTTAACTGAAATTGTATTTATATTTAAAGTTCATCTCTTACAGAAAACAAAATGTTGAATTTGGGTTTTTTTAACCATTTGGAGAATGTCTCTTTTTTAACTTGGGTGTTTAATACATACGTATTTAATCTAGTATAAATAAAAGTAATCTAATATCACGATGGTTCTTGATTTATTTTTTCCTGTCCCATGTGTTCTTTTGTTTGCTCCTCTTCTTTTTTTGTCTTTTTTTTACTCTAACAATATTTTTGTATTATTTCATTTTTACGCCTCTGTTGGCTTTTCAAGTATACCTCCCTGTATTATTTTAAAAATTAGTTATTCTGGGGGCACCTGGGTGACTCAGTCGGTTAAGTGTCTGCCGTTAGCTCAGGTCAAGATCCTTGGGTCCTGAGATCGAGTCCTGCATCGGCTCCCTGTTCAGTGGGGAGCCTGCTTCTCCCTCTGCCTGCTGCTCCCCCTCCTTGTGCTCTCTCTCTCTCTCTCTCAAATAAATAAATAAAATTTTTAAAAATAGTTATTCTGGGGATCAAAATATGCTTCTTTAATTTATCCTAAGCTACTTAGATTTAATATTGTATCATTTCGCGTAAAATATAAGTATCTTGCAACAGAATAATTTCATTCAACCGTTATCTCTTGTATTAGTTCTCTTATTTGTGTTACTTAATTCCTTGTGTAACTTTCCTTGCCCTATTTCCCCCCCATATTTTTGGATGTGAAGCTGCTACAAAAGAAGGGAATAAAACATAGAAGGCCACGTGAAGATCTCAGCATCTATTCTCTGTGCTTCGTCCTCTGTCGGCTCCCTGGGAGAAGGAGAGGATCTCTTTCTCAGCACGTGTGAATGGAAAGATTGCTAGCGCTTGGAAAAACCTACAGAACCAATACCAAGGAAAATACATATGTTGGAGCAGTTACTGAATTCTGAGTCTTGGAACTTAATATTTTACTGTATTATTGAGTCAGCCAGCCTTCCTTGTTTGTTCCCTCCCTCCTCCCCTCTTTCTGTTACCTTTTCCTCCTTTTCTTTCTTCTTCTTTTGGTTTCCGTCCTTCCTTCCTTCCTTTCTTCCATTCACAAACATTCCTTGAACTCCTACTCTATGTTAGGTCCTTAGACACAAAGTCTCGAACCTTGGTTTCCTTATCCGTAAGATTGCGCTGAGTAACTCTTCTCTGGTGTTCTTGCGGAGACTGAACTGGAGGGGAGAAATCTGTGTGTTTTGCTAGTTACAGCCTCTCTACTTAGTGATATATCAATCAATGATATTGGTTGTAATTATTCAACAAATACCGATTTCCTCCCCAGCCCCCAAACATGGTCAGTTGTGTGCAGTTGGTTAAGGAATGTTCTCGAGGCAGTTGCTTTTTGTACTGTGCCTCTCAGAGGTCACGAAGATATCACAATACCTGGAAAGATTAAAGCTCTGAAACAAGCAAGCCTGTTCCAGTTGAAACCTTAAAATTTAAATTGTTTAAAACACACAAGTAACATCATCTTCTACAAATAACGACTCCAGATGCTTAGTCAACAAGCAGCTCTTGTTTCATTCCTGTTAGTTCTTACGTGTTCTCTATTATTGCCAGAATCACTCATGTTAGGTTTGACGATGATGCTTAGAAGGGTTTCAATGTCGTAAATTTGCAGCATATTGATATTTAAACACGTCTAACTATTAAAACATGGGCAACCAAACCTGACTAACATGGCACATTTATTAAACTTGCTACCAGCAATTTTTTCCCCAACCAAAAATTGTCTTACTATTATCTACATAATGAATTTTTAGTTCTCATATGAGATCAGAAATATTGTACGCTGATGTTTTCCAAAAGGCTGACAAAACGAACCTGAAAGAAATTCCTAAATACATCTGCACGTGAAACTCAGTTTTATTCCAGGTTTTCGGAAGGTAGTGTATGAGAACTTACATTTAAAAGGAGACTAATCAAATGGATCAATATGCTTTATTAAACAAACAAACAAAAAATCAGGTTGTTTATTTGCAGTTTGAATTCCCATATAGTCTCTTCCATGGAAACCTACTATATATTGTGTTGGGGGAAGAAATGAGCTTGTTAAAGAAATCACTCTCAAGATTTACTTAATTCGGGGCGCCTGGGTGGCTCAGTGGGTTAAAGCCTCTGCCTTCGGCTCAGTTCGTGATCCTGGGGTCCTGGGATCGAGCCCCGCATCGGGCTCTCTGCTCAGCAGGGAGCCTGCTTCCTCCTCTCTCTCTCTGCCTGCCTCTCTGCCTACTTGTGATCTCTGTCTGTCAAATAAATAAATAAAATATTAAAAAAAAAAAAAGATTTACTTAATTCACATGTTGTTTCCCTCAAATTTGCTTTCCTCTTTTCTTTGTATTCAAGGTAGTTGTTACTAACCAAAAACTTTTATGTGGAAGATGGTCCAGTAATCTGAATTTTTTTAACTTAATTTTCATATATGTATAGCTTCCTAGGTCTGCTATAACAAAGAGCTAAAAACTGGGTGGCTTAAAACAAGAGAAATTTATTCTCGCAGGTGTGTGAGTCTAGAAGTCTGGAGTCGAGGTGTTGGCGAGGCCATGCTCCCTCTGACACTCTGGGTGGAATCCTTCCTTCCTCTCATCAGAGCTTTGGGTGGTGGCCGGAGGGCCGCATTCTTCTTCAGCTGCAGCCGCCTGGCTGGTCACCGTTCCGTCTTCACGCAGCACGACCGCATGTTTGTGTGTCTGTCCTCTCTCCTTATGAGGACACTAGTAATACTGGATTAGCCAACCACCCCGCCCCCCACCCAGTCTGACCTCCTTGTACCAAGATTATAGCTCTGAAGACCCCTGTTGCTGAAGGACGTCACATTCTCAGGTACCAGGAGTTAAGATTTCAACATAATCTTTCTGGTGGACACAGTTCAGTCCTCAGCGATATTGTCAACCGACTTTTCTTTGAAATGGATGCCTGATGTTACCGATCAGGGAGGCAACCTGAATCAAGCATCTGGGCAGGACAAGGTACAAACCCAAAATTTGATCAAAGTATCATCTCCGTCCACACACAGACTTGCACATGGATGCTTCTAGCAGGTTTATTCATGACTGGCAAAACTTGGAAGCAAGCCAGCTGCCCTTCGTTAGGTGAATGGAATTAAATGAATTTGTGTCCATGCACTGGACTACTCGCCAGCCCTGAAAAGGAAAGGACGGTCAGGCCTTGAAGAACACAGAGGAGATTTAGGTGCTTATCACTAAGTGAAAGAAGCCGGTGTGAAAACACTGCCTCCTGAAGGATTCAAACGGTATGACCTCCTGCAAGAAGCAGACCTGCAGAGGCAAAGGTCAGGGATTGTCCCGGCTTGGGGCTGGAATCGGGGGTAGGGGGGACGAACAGGTGGAGCCCGGCGGGTTTTAGGGCAGGGAGGACACTCTGTGTGACGCTGTGGGGCTGGAGGCCGGTGGCCAGACATGTGTGCGCACCCACGGACCGTGCCCTGCTGGGTGAATCGGCAGGTGCCCCAGGGATTGGGGGTGATTTTGAAGAGTCCGTGTAGACTCCTCACCTGTAACATACGTACACTCCGGAGGGGGAACATGGGTAACGGGGAGGTTAGTCCTGTGTGTGGTGGGCGGTGGGGGGGCAGGAGGGGATGTGGGAAATCTCTGCACCTCCCCCGCAGTTTTTGTCATGAACCTAAATCAGTTTCTTAAAGTCTTAAAAATATGATTTCATAACATAATTCAGGCTGTTTTCTGGTACATGTTAACATACACATGGCAAATCATACGCCCTCCATCAAAACTCCTCTGGCCCTGGCAAGGATGTTGGGCTTCCAGCGTTTTTCTCGGGGGGGGGGGGGTGTTCTAACCCGAGAGCCATTTGCTCGGGTCTCTGCTCAGGGAGCACTTGTGGAGCCGCTTCCCGAGTTAGCTCACTCTCGTCTCTCCGGGGGGGAAGGGTTCCTTTTTTCCTCCTCCTCAGGTGGGTGAAAGGCTGTTTGCCTTGCTAGAAATTGCCTCTGTGATGTGATGAAACTGGAAATAACTCTAGGCCTACGTGCAACTAGAACCTGCTGTCCGAGCCACTCTCCCTGACGTGGCCGTGACCCTCCTGAGTAGAAGAGACAATAGCATCCTCTTGACGGCATCGTGAATACCCTCCGTCCTTCCTGGGCGGTGGTAATCTCCGGTCTTTGAATGCTTCAGCCCCTTGGAAGGGGTTGCTCTTGCTTATTTTCCAGATTTAATTTCCAAATTTCTTAACAACGGTCAGTTTTTGAACTTTCCTAATCAAAATCTATACAAGTGGGGCGCCTGGGTGGCTCAGTGGGTTAAGCCGCTGCCTTCGGCTCAGGTCATGATCTCGGGGTCCTAGGATCGAGTCCCGCATCGGGCTCTCTGCTCAGCAGGGAGCCTGCTTCCCTCTCTCTCTCTGCCTGCCTCTCTGCCTACTTGTGATCTCTGTCTGTCAAATAAATAAATAAATAAATCTTTAAAAAAAATCTATACAAGTACCTCGATTAACTGCTAATTCGCACAGCAACCCTGGGCATCTTTAGTGAGCCTCTTTTTTTTTTTTTTTTTGAGCTTCCTTTTTTAATGTTTCTGTTCAGTATTTCTTCTGCTTAGCGTGGAAATGTGAGTCTTTAAATGCTACTTCGCTCTGTCACTCTGTGGGGTGCAGGTATGGCGACAATCTACCTATCGTGACACACCTGAATTAGCGGGGAGTGTTAAGAGGATACAGTTTTATTTTAGTGAGGCCAAAACAGAACCTGAATGTCAGGGAAGATCTATTCATGCCTCAGAGTGATCAGTCCTCGGGAAGGTCTGGTCAGAAATGTCCCGACAGGGAATAATGTTCTCAGTCATTATTGGACTAGGCTATATGGTGAGGATTTTCTGTGTACACTAAGCTTACACGATTATTAACATTTTCTGTGCAACAAAATTATCAGTAAATTGTATAGCGGGGCTTTAAAATGGAAAGAGCTGCAGGGGCTTTATGAGATCACCTAAACCAGCCCACAGGCATGTGGTTGTTTGTGTTTTAATTTTTTATGATGAAGCTAATTCCTTTGAGGAGCAAACATTGCCGAGCGAGTTAGGCAGAGGCAAGAATAGAAATCAGAGCCCCTGATGCTCCGTCCGGGTGCTTTTGGCCTGATTGTATTGACCTCCCTGTGTTTTGCATAACGCTCTCTGTAATACCGTCAGGCTGTCCTTTCTGCATCTGCTTCTATGTTTTTCCGGTAATATTTTGTCAAACAAGTATTTCAACACGTTTTGGTTTTTCTTTTCACTTGGAAATGTACTCTTGCCTTGCTGGCTTAGTTTTCACTGTTTTTGGAATGTGAGGTTTTGTTATATGGTTGCTAATCGCCGAAGAATGTGTCTTTGATGGCAGAACAGTACATTCCATGGTGTGGAAATGATGACTCTTGTGGTTTGAATTAATAACATAAAAAGTCTTCATCGCGGCCGTGCCTGGAATTGAAAACAACGCCCCTAATGTTACACAAATTAAAAACGTAACGGAAATAGTAAAACCACTAAGTTCGTGATGGAGGATTGCCTATTTGTGCCACTAGGTCACCTTTTTGGATTGTCTTATCTCGTGGGTTCGGAGCTAGGAAAAGATCATGTGACTGAATGATCGGATGAAGGAGAGACCGCCTTAGACTTGGTTGGAATGTCCGTGCCTAACAAGCGCAGCCTTCCTTAGGATGAAGCAGCTGCACGGACGTGACAGATGCTTCCCTTCGTTTAGCAAGGCCATGGGGATGCTGTTTGACCAAACCCAGATGTGTTTCTATAGCTCGTGGGGACATCCTGAAGTCCCCAACGATACATGCCGTTTGGAACAAAGAACTGAAGAAACTGTCCAGATGTTCTTTTCCAACAATCTGCTAGGTGTCTAGACAGTTCGAAATATTTTTATTAGCCAAGATGAATTAAAAAAAAATCTGAAATGCTGGCTCTCAGTTATGTGGGAGAAAGACAATCGGAGATTCTCTATCTTCTATCGTCATTTGAGGGCCAGTTGAACACGCACACGCACGCACACGCACGCACTCTTCTTGTACTGCGAGACAGGTTTCCAGAGGCAGTGCCGTGCACAGAGGCGCAGGCGGCGCTAACAGAGCGCAGCGATCCGGGCGTCGCCTCTGTGAGGGTTTGCGGCAGGGCTTGCCCACCCTTTCTGTACATTTCTAGACAATATATATGTCAGACTTTTCAGTCCCTTCGGAAAATACTCCACTCTGCCATTGTCCCATGGAAGCAGCCACAGATAGCGCATAAACAGATATTGGCTATGTTTCCATAAAGCTTTATTTTCAAAAACACACAGTGCATTGAATTTGGACCCTGGACGGTAGTTAGCAGACCCACTCCTGATAGAATAGCAGAAGGACCAGGAGACATGAAGTCAGAAAATGTGGTTTTGTTTTTTGTTGTTTTTTGTTGTTTTTTTTTTTTTTCACAAAGAAAATAACAATTACATACAGCGCCCAGGGCACATGGTGTTAAGCCACAGATAAATAAGGTCTGGTCCCAAATTCAGTCGTCTGGTCACTGTGAACCTCCTGTGTGCCGTGTGCTGTGGGAGGCACTGGAGGTTCAGAAGGGATGAGGTCCGGAGCACACATAGGGAGAGGGAAGAGGCAGGTGGGCCCGCAAACCACCACAGAGCATGAAGGAAAAGTAAATACACTCTCAGCCAGGCCTCCCGGCCTCCCACCACGGTGCCGGTCTTGAATAGTCTGAAGGTCAGAACTCTCATGGCGGAGAGGTACAGTGTTTCATGGGAGACAACTGAGCAACGGAAAGGCAAGAATAGACTTGGAGACCCAGGTCTCTGGTCTACAAGGCCGTGGGACCAACGAGGGGCTGGCCAGGGAGATGCTCAGGCCAATACCCTCTCCCTGCCCGGACCCTGGACAATGCTGCTGACCTCCCCATTCCCCATGGTAACAGCTGTTCACAAACAAAGTGGCTTAACACAGTTCTCACTGTCTTACAGTCGTGGGCGTTAGTAGTTTTTTCCACCTTAGCAAAGCATGTTATCTTTTTTTTAAATTTTCCATCTGAGCTCTTCACAATAGAATCAGTAGCAAAGAGTATAATCTTGTTTAAATTGAAAAAGAAAGAACACAGACATCCTGGCAAACAGGGACAAGAACAAAAATGCCTCCTCTCACATCCTCTGCCCCACATCTGAAACAACAGTGGTTAGAAAGTCTAAATTCACAAGGACCAAAATGGGACGAGAGCACACCAGAGACCAGACCCATCAATAAAGTTTTCGAAGCTGAGATGAATAGGAACTGCTTTGTTTGAGTTAAGACAGTGAAACATTAAGTGTCTACGGGAGCGAAACTAAGAAGGAGGCTCACTTGTGCTCCCAAAACTTCCAAAATAGTTTTGGAAGTGGATACAGGGTACCTCCCAGAGTGAAGATATCTGATGAGAGTAAACACAGAGGCATCGGTACATGAGGTGTAGAAAGCAGACCTCAGAGGCTAGCCAGCACTGTCCCCTCTCTCCCCTCCCCTGCAACAACAGACAGGGGATCTAGTCTCTGGACACGTTCATGCAATGCGGTCTGAGCTCAGAGACACCAGCACGCTGACGAGGGGCATTCGCTCTTACTGACTACAAACAGGCTTAAGTAATGTCTGTATGCTGGGGACTCCGGGGTACTTCAGTGGACTAAGCCTCTGCCTTCAGCTCAGGTCATGATCTCCCCATCCTGGGATCAAGTCCCACATCTGGCTCCCTGCTCAACGGGGAGCCTGCTTCTCGCTCTGGCTCTACCATACTCCTGCTCACTTGCTCTCTCTCTCTCTCTCAAATAAATAAATGAAATCTTGTATCCTTTGTCAAAGATTAATTGACCACATAAACATGAGTTTATCTCTGGGCTCTCTGTTCCTTTCCATTGATCTATGTTTCTGTTTTTGTGCTGGTACCATACTGTTTTGATTACTACAGATTTGTAATATATCTTGAAATCTGGATTGTGATGCTTCTAACTTTTTTTCTTCTTGATGACTGTGGCTCAGTGTTTATCGATTTTGTTTATTTTTTCAAAGAACCAGCTTCTGGTTTCATTGATCTTTCCTTTTCTTCTTTTTTTCTTTTGTCTCAATTTCATTTATTTCTGCTCTAATATTATTTCCTTCCTTCTACTGACTTTGGACACTGTTTGTTGTTCTTATTACACCTCCTTTAGTTGTAAGTTTAGTTTGTTTATTTGAGATTTTGCTTTCTTGTTGATGTAGGTCTATATTGCTATAAACTTCCCTCTTAGAACAACTTTTGCTACTTTCCAAAGACTTCGGCTATTGTGTCTTCATTTTCATTTGTATCCATGTATTTTATGATTTCCTCTTTGATTTCTTGGTTGACCCATTCCTCATTTAGTAGCATGTTGTTTAGCCTCCATTATTTGTGTTATCAGGTTTTTTCTTGTGATTGATTTCTGGTTACATACTGTTGGAGTTGGAAAGGGTACGTGATATGATTTCATTTTGTTTGAATCTATTGAGACTTACTTTGTGGCGCAGCATCTACCTGGAGAATATTCCATGTGCATTTGGCAATGATGTGTAATCCTCACTCTTTGAGTGGGGTGTACTTGTACGTATCTTTTAGGTCTCTCTGGTCTAATGTGTCATTCAAAACCACTGTCACCTTGTTGACTTTCTGTCCAGATGATCTCCGTAGATGTAGATGAGGTGTTAGAGTGCCCTACTATTATTGTGTCACTGTCAGTTTCTCCTTTTAAGTCTGTTAAAATTGCTTCATATACATAGATGCTTCCGTATTGGGTGCATAGATATTTATAATTGTTAGATGCCTTTGATGGGTTGTTCCCTTTATCATTATGTTCCCTTTATCATTATTACCGTCTTTGTGTCCTGTTACAATCTTTGTATTAAAGTCTTTGCCTGATATAAGTATTGCTACCCCAGCTTTCTTTTTGCTTCCATTTGCATGATAAATGTTTTTCCATCCCTTTGCTTTCACATCAGCCTGTGTCTTTAGGTCTGACATGAGTCTCCTACATAGCAGTATGTAGAAGGATTTTGCTTTTTTTTCTCCACTCAATGATTGACTGTTTTTTGATTGGAGCATTTAGTCTATTCACATTTAATGTAATTATTGATGGGTATTTTCTTATTACCATTTTGCTACTTGTTTTATGGGTTTTGTTTGTCTGTTTTATAGTTCTTTTCTGTTCCTTTCTTTTTCTTTTGCTCTTTTCTTTTATGGTTTGATGGCTTTCTTTTCTGTTAAGCTTGGATTCCTTTCTTTTGTGTGTGCATGTGTATATCCATTGTAGATGTTTGATTTGTGGTTGCTGTTGGGTTCATATATGTCATCTTCTGTGTATAACAGCATGTATTAAATTGATAGTCAATCAAGTTTGTACCTATTCTGAAGGCACTAAAATTTTACTCTCTCCTGAATTTTATGTAAATGATGTCATACTTTACATCCTTTTATTTTGTAACTCTCTTGATTGCTTTTTTATATATAATTGATTTCCCTGCTGTTGTTCATGAACCTCCATTCTGGCTTTTTTGTTTGTTTGTTTTAAAGGTTTTATTTGGCGCAGAGATAGAGAGCACAGGCAGGCAGAGGCAGAGGCAGAAGGAGAGGGAGAAGCAGGCTCTCTACTGAGCAGGGAACCCAATGTGGGGCTTGATCCCAGGACTCTGGGATCAAGACCTGAGTAGAAGGCAGCCTCTTAACTGATTGACCCAGCCAGGCGCCCCTCCATTCTGGTTTTATAAGGGATAATCTACTGCCTTTATTATATTTTTGCATTTAACTTGTGACTTTTTTCCTTTGCTAATTTTCTTATTCCCATTTATGGCCTTTTCTTTATACTCAATTCCGTTTCACATTTGTTACAAGGCTGTGTAAGTGGTGATGAACTTCTTTAACTTTTGTTTGGGAAACTCTATGTATCCTTCTATTCTAAATGATAAACTTGTGACTTTTTTCCTTTGCTAATTTTCTTATTCCCATTTATGGCCTTTTCTTTATACTCAATTCCGTTTCACATTTGTTACAAGGCTGTGTAAGTGGTGATGAACTTCTTTAACTTTTGTTTGGGAAACTCTATGTATCCTTCTATTCTAAATGATAACCTTGACAGGTATAGAGTATTTTGGGTTGCAAGTTTTTGAGTTTTTTGTTTTATTTTTCTTCCTTTGAGCACTATCCATGTATCTTGCCACTCCCTTCTTAACCTACAAAGTTTCTGCTGAAAAATCAGCTGAACAAGTTATGAGTTTTCCCTTGTATGTGACTATTTTCTTTTCTCTTGCTGCTTTAAAAATCCTATCACTATTTTTTGACATTTTAATGATGTGTCATTGCATCAATTTTGTTAGGGGCTCTCTCTGCTTTCTTAATTCTGGATTTCTGTTTTCTTCTCTTAGATAAAGAAAGTCTTCAGCTATTATTTTTTGAATAAATTTTCTGCCCCTTTCTTTCTCTTTTCCTTCTGGGATCCCTATAATGTAACTGTTACTATGCTTCATGATGTCATTAAGTTCCATGAACCTAGTCTCATTTCTTATTCTTTTTTTTTTCTGTTCTGTTTGTTTGTTTGTTTGTTTGTTTTGTTGTCCTCTAGATCACTGAATTTTTCTTTACATTCTCTAATCTGTTACTGATTCCCTCTAGTATATTTTTTATTGTAGTTATTGAGTTCTTCCTCTGTTTTTAATTATATATTTTTAAATTTTTTTCTCTTTTTTGGAGGTATCTCTGTGAAGTTCTACTCTTTTCTCATGTCCAGTGAATATCTTTATTACCCTTACTTTGACATCTTTATCAGGTATACTGCTTATCTCTTTTTTATTTTGCTCCTCTACTGTGTTTTTTTCCTATTCTTTTATTTGGGACATATTCCTCTATCTCTCATTTTTCAATTCTCTGTATATGCTTTTATGTGTTAGGAAAGTCAGCTGCAGTCCTGATCCTGAAAGTAGTGGCCTTATGAAGAAGAGGTCTGTGGTGACCTCTGGTTCAGTGCTCCTTATTCACTACAACTGGCAGCTCCAGGGGAGTCTCGTGTGTGGGCTGCCTGTGCTTTACTATGGCAGAGCCATATTTGCCCAGTCCATTTGGCTGTGGGGGCCCACTTTTCCTGTTGTGGGTGCATGAGGTGGGGTTTGGTCCCTGCCCTATTAAGAGGCTTCTCTTGGGCCATGATGGCCTTCTAGTTGTGTGGTGTCAGCCCCCAGATCCTATGCCTGCCTTTGGTCTGGTTGCTGGGACTATAATCACACTGAACTGCATGGTGCCCTCCCTATGCTGCCTCTGAGAGCTTTTGGTTGGTGGGTAGGACTGCCAGTCAGCTCTGATGTCTGCCCCCCCCCCCCATCTGTCTGTCAGGGCTGCTGTCAACACTAATCAGGGTGCTCTCTCTGCACTGCCAGCCATAAAGTTTACTTGTTCAGCTGTGGGTGCTTTGTTGCATCTGGTTGTCTTCCCTTCTCCCCAGGATCAGAGTCACTTTGGAGTGGCACCCATCCCTGCTGGGACTGCTTGCAGAGGGTGTTGAAAAAGAAGCTGCATTGGAGGGACACCTCCAAGTGGAGCAGGTTGGATGGGCTAGACATGTAGGCAGTGGCCGTGCTAGCAGTGCACCTCAGTGGCTCAGTCAGTGAAGCATCTGCTTTCGGCTCAGGTCTTGATCTCAGGGTCCTGGGATTGAGATCCACATTGGGCTGCTTTCTCAGTGGGGAGTCTGCTTCTCTCTCTTCCTCTGCCTGTCCCACACTGCACTTGTGCTCTCTTCTCTCTCTCAATTAAATAAATTATATATATATATATATATATATATATATATATATATATATATATATTTTTTTTTTTTTTTTTTTTTTTAAAGGCAGAACTAGGAGTGCCTGGGTGGCTCAGTGGGTTAAAGCCTCTGCTTTCAGCTCAGGTCATGATCTCAGGGTCCTGGGATTGAGCCCCGTGTCGGGCTCTCTGCTCAGAGGGGAGCCTGCTTCCCTTCCTCTCTCTCTGCCTGCCTCTCTGCCTACTTGTGATCTCTATCAAATGAATAGATAAAATCTTAAAAAAAAAAAGGCAGAACTAAGGGTGCCTGGGTGGCTCAGTGGTTAAAGCCTCTGCCTTCGGCTCAGGTCATGATCCCAGGGTCCTGGGATCGAGCCCTGCATTGGGCTCTCTGCTTAGTAGGGAGCCTGCTTCCCCCCACCCCCACTGCCTGCCTCTCTGCCTATTTGTGATCTCTGTCTGTCAAATAAATAAATAAAATCTTTTTTTTTGAAATATTTTATTTATTTATTTAATAAAATCTTTTTTTAAAAAAAGACAGAACTAGCAAGATAGAGAGTGTTTACACTGTTGCCCACATGTGTCTGGCTGTCCAGGTAATGGATGGAGAGAAATGGTGCCCACCAGCACTTTTGTTCTTCAAGAAGTCTCCTATGGATCCTTGCCTCTCCAGTGTGTGTTCTGAGATTAATTAATAAATCTTCATGCATACTTTTCAAACTACCGCTTCTATTCTGCATCTTGGCTAGGTTCTTTGTTATGCTCATTTTTTAAAAGGGGCTTTAGTTTCCTTTCATCCCCTGCTTCCCTGAGCTAAGCTTGCTGATTTTTTAAACACCTGGAGTTAAGTGCTGATTATAAAAATTTGTGAAGTTAAGCCCCAGTGGTTTTCAAACCTTAGGTAATAGGGACTCATCTTTCCAGTGCTGGTCCTCCATGTCTGGGGTGAGGTCTGATATTCTCACTTCTCTGTGCTTGTGTTGTCCGTCCCATTTGTGGTCAGTCTCACCAGGAGTTTATTCCCAACCATGTCTCCGCCTCTTCTACCTATTTTCATGTGACCTCCTCTCTAGCATTAACTCTGGAGAGTCTTATCTGTCAGTCTTTGGGCTGTTTTCAGACTTAGTTACACAAATGTAGCTGTTATCTCAGTGTGTCCATGGAAGGAGGTGAACTCAGGATCGTCCTCTTCTCCCATCTTCCCAGAAGTCCATATTATCTTTTAGGAAAATTACGTGTACCAGCAGGTGCTAAGAAGCAGCTAAATGATAAAGGAGGGAAAAGAGAGAGACAATAATGGAGCACCTGGTGATCGAGTTGCCTAAGCATCTGACTCTTGATTCTGTCTCAGGTCATGATCTCAGGGTCATGGGATCAAGTTCTGTGTTGGGCTCTGCTCTCAGCAGGGAGTCTGCTTGGGATTCCCTCTCTCCCTCTCTTTCTGCCCCTCTCTCCCGGCCCCCATAAAATAAATAAACAAAATCTTTTAAAAAATGGATAATGGCTGTAAGAGACTTTGTGAGGTCATATCTTCTGTGTCCCTGCTGCCACAGAGGCCCCCTTCTCTTTCCCAACTTCCCTTCCATCCTTAGGAGATTCGGACGGTAGAGCCCAAGAAAGTCCCACAGGGAAGTTTTGTCTTCTCTGCCTTGGGGACACAGAGGTCCTTCTCCCTGAGAAAGGGATCCCTCTGTCTTCCACCTGTGACCCTTTTCTGGTGCTCAGTACTCTAGAACAGTTATTCAACAGTATACAGATATTCAGCAGTTACTGTGGAGATTATGTAAGACTATATGAAGTCCTTTGAAAAACATCTACAGTATCTTTTCAGTAGGTCTCTGAAGGGAAAAAAGAAATAATGATCTCTTCAGTCTTGCCTAGGGCTGGAAAATCTCAGTGACATTTTCTGTGGGCTTCCCTTCCATATTCACTCCGCTGTTCTCTACATCTGAATCTTCTTTTCAGTCTCTTCCCTCTCTCCCATTTCTATCGCTTCAATTTTAATTGAGACTGCTTCTTTACATTGATTACTCATAAAGAAGTAGACTCCAGACTCACCTCCTACTTCAGTCTCTCCATACTGCTTTCGTTGACTCTGGTCAAATAACCTGTCAACTGGGGAAAAAAAATATATATATATCATGAAGTTATTAGTTTGGCCAAATTACTTCACAACCAAAAATAACTAGTCTATTGAATTAAATATATCTTGGGCTTCCTTCAGATCTCTGGTCTGAGGTATGAGTTATATCCACTCATGAGTGTGGGTGTGGTATGAGTTATATCTACTCCCTCCTCCAGTCCCTTAATCATATCTTCTGTTGAAACTACTGTAAGCTACTCAGTGTTCACCAAACACACTGAACCTTCCTCCTCCTCCTCCTAGTAGCCTCCTAGTTGTCTTCCTCATCATCCTGGTAGTGCTTAGAATTTCCCTAACTCGTCTGTGGCCAACTGTGTTTGTAAAGATGACCTCAGTATGGCACCTGCTCCTCCTTAGTGCGACTTTGCATCCCCTCCATCAGCCAGTAGACCCTGTGTCACCACCCAGAGTATTTGGCCATTTGGACACCACCAAACTGTGTATGGCTTTGAAAGACAGATTATGGACGAAGTGACTTTGTGCCAGTTCCAGGCCTAGCCCTTCACTGGGATGTGAGCTTCTGCTTTTCCATCTTTTGGTAGCAA
This sequence comes from Meles meles, assembly GCF_922984935.1. Lineage (NCBI taxonomy): Eukaryota > Metazoa > Chordata > Mammalia > Carnivora > Mustelidae > Meles > Meles meles. The sequence continues at coordinate 117,483,717 of NC_060073.1, read as the reverse complement.
GCCTCTATGTAAGAAGCATAGTTGCCTTGAGATCACTGTGCTGGGAGAAGGTGCTAGAAAATGCAGAGCTATGTTCACTGAGGGGAGGTAGTGGTGAGGGGCTGGAGGGAGAGATCAAAGAGCACGACAGTGTCAGACATGTGAGCGGTGAAGCTATCTTAGGACCTGATCCCCCTGACTCAGGCACCGGAGCTCATGCCTATGAGCATATCAGAGCCAACCACCCACCTGAATCTTCCTGAATTCCTGACCCACAAGATCATGAAAAAAATAAAGGGGCTGATGTAAGCCACTAAGCTTTAGCATAGGTAGTTTGTTATGCAGTAATAGATAATAGAAAAATCTATCCTACTCTGCCTCAATAAACCTGCTTTCACCAAAGGCATCATGATCACCTGAACTCCAAATCAAACATCTTCCTGTTCCTGATCCACCTGCGCAGCATTTTTCATTGTTGACTGCCCTTACTGTAGGTATCATCCTGGGGTAGAGTGTACCGCTACTGTACTGGTTCTCATTCTTGGTAGTTGGGTCCTCCACCTCTGCTAATCTTCCCAAGATCAGCTTCCCTCAAAGTTCTCTCTCAGCGGTCCACCGATCATGTCTCCAAAACACCAAGGATAAAAACCACGTAAGATCAACTCCTTGAACAATGCAGTCAAAACACGCTCCCAGGTTCAAAACTACAAAGTTGCTTCTCTCTCTCTCTCTCTTCCTTTCTTTTCTTTTTTCTTTTCTTTTCTTTTCTTTCCTTTCCTTCTTTCTTTCTTTCTGCTCATTATTTTATACTTTTACTTGTAGAAATATTTTAGGAAATTTATTTCGTGCTATATATAGTATTTTTGAAAGTTGTTTAAAGATATTAATTGGGGGGGGAGATACATAACAAATATTTATTTCCCAAACATAATATGGTTATTAGTTACACAAGATGCTCAGAGAACATAGAGGAGTGTCAATTGGTAAATTTTCAAGAGTATATGAGAAGTATGCTTTGCATTTTTTCTTTATTTCTTGGAAATTTTTAATGGAAGTATAGTTGACAGAGTATGACAGTAGTTTCCAGTGTACGACGTAGCGATTTGACATTTAAGTACATTACAAAATACCATAGTAAGTCTGTCTCTTTACAAAGTTATATCAGTATTATTGACAATATTCCCTGTGCTGTGTTTTTCATCCTTTTATAACTGGAACATCTATTTTGAAAATATTCCTGAATATTAACTTTTGTCTTTTACCAGTTTTTTCTTTAACATTCTTACTTTATAAAAAGAAGAAAAAAGAAGGATAATTATTTCCCCAATTCTGCTCAACCAAACTATTTTCATTTTAAATGGAAAAATATAATCCATCTTTTTTCTCCCAATTTGACCCTGATGACAAAAATTTAAAGTTGCATACCATCTCCGTATATCCTGATAATATCCACTCCTAAATTCTAGGGATTAATTTCTCTATGTATTGTTGTTCTTGTATTTTTATATTTCTAATTTCATAGTTTCTCTTTTTATTCCAGATGATACTTACAAGAGTTTTAGGCATTTTGGGATATTTTTTTTCTTCATCATCTTACAGTATCTTTAGTCACCAAATATATAAACTACTTGAAATAAGAGCTATTTTTCTTACATATGTCCTTCATGTAATAGGAAACAATAGCATCATCTCTGCCTAGATTGTAACAAATGAATAAAATTCATATTAACTCAGGAAATCAATTTGGGTTGATGATACTTCTGTAATGCTGAATTTATATACACTCAGTAAATAACATAGATAATGACACGTCCTTCCTTTAATAGCCTTTAATTGTTAAATGCAGTATCTGGTGTTTTCATCTCAGTTTTGGTTTCAGGCAAACTTTTCGTAGCCTCCGAGCCCACCTCAGTATTTTTGCTCTGCTTCCATACAGTTGTAGACTCTGTTCTGTGCAGCTGTTGCTCAGTAAGTCACGTCTGCAGTGGAACTTTGTTTCCTTTTCCCAAAATGGTGTTTTGATTATGGCACTGCCTACAATATGAACTGAATGCATATTTATGGACCATATGACAGATGTCCTTTTTGGTAATAAAGATTTTAAAGGCTGTTTATGTTTCCATGTACAGAATTGAAATGATATTTGGAAAAAATATTTTATGGATATCAATCTATTAACATGCTCAGACCACATCAGTACACCAAAATAAATGTTAAGTATGTATTGTGCTAAAGCAGGTTATGTAAGATATCAGATATAGGCATCGGATATAGGTATGAATTTCTTTAATATTTAGAGGACACACATCTCTTACATATATATTTTTATCAGAAATTCGGGGGCACCTGTGTGGCTCAGTGGGTTAAGCCTCTACCTTTGGCTCAGGTCATGATCCCAGGGTCCTGAGATTGAGCCCCATATTGGGCTCTCTGCTCGACGGGGAGTGTGTTTCCCTTCCTCTCTCTCTGCCTGCCTTTCTACCTACTTGTGATCTCTCTCTCTGTCAGATAAATAAAATCTTAAAAAAAAAATAGTTCAGAAAGTGGCTCCCATAGTCTATCTGTTTATCTCTCAATGTTAAGAAACTATACAAAAATGCACAATTAGGAGGAACTCAGACTCTTAGGCTGTGCTGTGTTCATGACCCCAGCCTGCACCCCGGGATCTTGACCCCTGGTAGAGATAGTCCTATCCTAGACGTTTAGTTACTGCTTATAATGCTGCCTGGTAAATGTTATCTCTTGACCTTAGAATCTTGGACCGGCTATTCTATTAACCTGCTCTGTCCCTTTGCTGACACTTCCTTACCCTTCAAGAAGGGCTTTTATCAGGATTCCCAGCAGAAGTCTCATCAACATTCTTCCTTTAGATGACCTCATGCAATTTCAAGGAAATAATTAATGTAACAGATCTGTTTCATTTAGTTTCCACTTACGACTATAGCCATGGTGATGACCCTTTATCAGACTCGGAGAAGTAAACTGCAGGAATGTTCACATCGGTCCTGGGTAGCCATGTTGTTCTAACCTAGCGAGACGCAGTGCGTCATGACGAGAGGCTGTCTGCAGGTAAAAGTGAACATTAAGGTTTGTCGGGGGTCCACACTGTGGCCGGTAATGTGTAGGTTGATGACCAGCCACCTTTAAAGGATTTCCCAGGCAAGAACTTCTATATGTCCTTGTAGTTCACAGTCGAAGATAAAAGATATTTTTGTGCAAACCTGCAAAAGGACAACACATTTTTAAAGTGTCCTTTCTAGCCTTCACCGGTGTCTAATTTTTCCCTGCTGTTCTTGCCCTTTATGCTTTCCTGTAATAAATCTTAGCCAAGAGTATGACTTTATGTCGAGCCACGTGAGCTCTTCCAGAAGTTACCAAAGCAGTTGGTGGGACTGCCAAGAAAAGAGTGTAGTGTTTTTAATGCATTCTTTTCTTAATGTTGCATTTTAATTCCATGCGAGTTGATACTTTTAATACTTCAAGACATTAAAAAAATTAAGCATATGAAAGTATAATTTCTTTTTCTCCCATTATTAGGAAACCCATTTTTATTTCTATTAGTACCATTTTCTTCTTTTAAAATTTGTTTTGCCTTTTCTGTATGTAAATCAGTCTCACTTATCCTGTAACACTTGTTTATAATGAGCACCAGTACTTTAAAATACACAAATTTGGGGTGCCTGGCTGGCTCAGTGGGTAGAACACATGACTCTTGATCTCGGGGTTGTGAGTTTTAGCCCCATGTTGGGTGTAGAGATTACTTTAAAAAAATAGAATCTTCAAAAATTAAAAATAAAATAAACACAATTTTCCAAAACAACTTCTGGTGCATTGATATCTATGAGAAAATGATCCATTAGAATATTAATAGACTAATAACATCTTGATGACTTTTCCTACAGTACATGTAGCAGAAATCAGATGAGCTTGGGGTCCCACAGTACATATTTTTACTCTGTCTCTTTCTAGCTGCGTCATTTGGACAAGTAATAGAGAAAAAAAATCTATCTCAGAAGCTGTTTTGAAGATTAAATTAGACTTTGTATGAAATACTGCCCCAGATATAGCATGTGTGGAGACCATCAAGACAGAATTCCCATAATCACTGGTGAATAAAATTGTCCTCAATAATTTGTGTCTCCTGATGCTATTGCAAATGGATTTTTAAACTGTATTTGAAATCTATGCAGCTAATATATATTTAAAAAGTGGGTTTTCACCTGTTCACCTGTATTCTGCCTCTGACCTTGCTGAATCCATTTGTTAGGTCTATAGGTGTTCTTGGATACCTTAGGAGTTTTTACACAGCAAACCTGCGGCACAGTGTTGAATAGAAATAGAGTGAGGGCCTTTGACTTGCTTCTCGTCTTGTTGGGAAAGAGTTTAACATTTCACTGTTAAGTCTGGTGTTAACTGTAGGTTTTTCTTTTGATGCCTTTTTTATCAGATTGAAGAAGTTCCATTTATTCCCATCTCTGCAAAGTTGTTTTCAGGAATAGGTATTGAATTTTGTCAAATGCCTTTTTGCACCTATTAGGATGATCATACGCTTTTTCTCCTTTATTCTCTTAATAGGGTGAATTACATTGATTGATTTTTTTTACAGTTAATACAGCTCTTCATTCTTTAGAGAAGGCCTGCTGGGAATTATGTATCATCCTTTTTATATACTGCTGCTGCGATTTATAGGAAACTGCTTTTCTTTTGAATAGAACTACTTCACAAATATATTTAACTTTCTGAAAATTATATGTTTGTTTCAAAGCTCAAAGTTCTGTGTGTCATTATTCCTCTTGCTGTGTCTCTGTAGCTGACTTATTTCCTCATGTTTTTCTGCTTAAAACCCACTATATTTTTTGGCTGGTCCGTGGATTGGTTTCCATCAGGGAGCTGAAGAACTCCCGCATGATTGTAGAAAACTTCTCTCCAATTGCTTATGTTGTCCTGAGAAGTTAAATCCATTCCAAGTGCCATTTATTTCAGGCCACATGCTGGGTGTGGAGTTTATAAAGGTACCTATCCTGAAGATATCACCCGGCAGTGTGAACCTTTGAGAGTGGCGTTTGCCTCTTTCATTGGGATTCTGACTTACTTATGTGCTCCCCATTTTTCATTAAAAAATGCAAGGTATTTCTTGTTCTCTAATAGATAAGTAAATATACACACTTTATTTCCCCATTTTAATCAGCTTATTGGGTAAGCCAAATATCCTTAACTAGTTGATGAAAATGAATTATCCAAATATTATTTTTTATTAAAGATTGTAAGATTCTATTCCTGTGATTAAAAAGGAATGAAAGACATGTACCTATGGGGTCACTGTTAGTCTTTCTTATGAATTCATCAGACACATACTGGACAGATACTGTGTCCAATACCTGTAGGGGACGAACAGGGGAAAACTTGAAGGCACACCTAATGGTGTTTTTGACACACCTGTGCTAAAGTATGCTTATCAAAAGATTAAATGCACGATTAATAAACATATACAGTGGATGCATATCAGAGCCTTTATTCTACTCATTCATTAATGAAGGAACCAGTAGAATGTTTTAACTGGTTCAAGGAGCATTTGTGATGTCATTACATACGGATGATTTTATACTGAGATCGCTGTGTTAGAGACAAAGCCAGTTAGGGCTCACAGGGGAAATAAAATTTGGGACCAGTTAGTCGTCCCACCAGTGAAAGATTATTTCACCTTCCCAAAAAAAAAAAAGATCTATATGTTAAACTGTAACTTTCTTAAGGCTGGGACCCTCTCGCGACCAGTCCAGGAAGGCATACGGTGACCCCCAGCAACGATTAGTTCCAAGTGGCAAGGGCTTGCTTCAGAACCCGCAGCTTCTCCAATTCTTGCCTCTGCTTCCAACTCCGGCCCAACCGCAGGAAGCCGAAGACACGTTCCCACCCAGTGACGCCGGGTGCTGGCTCGGCCGCCCCCCACAGCCTCCCCACCGCAGCGGCCTCCGGGCGGCACACGCCCGAAGCCCTGTCTTTCCCCCACTCTCGGGCTTTGGGCCTCCAGGGCCGGCCTTTGCGTACCTGCCCAAATGCAGGTGACGGTGACCGACTCCTTCACCATCCATTACCGTCTCAGACATCGCTCTGGCTTGTTCTCACGGGGGTGGCCTCCATTTTCACCAAATGCGCTACAGGGGACAGGAAGGACTTTCTGACACAGCAGCTTCATGGCGAGAGCACGCCTGCATCCACCTGGTCGGGACCGGGACTGTGGGCGAGCCGGGGCGGAGTTGTACCTGTTGTAACAGGTGCACCCAGCGTTGCGGGAGAAGGCCTGTCTCCTGTGGGAAAGAAGAGTGTGCATGCACCTCATTCTGCTACCACGGATGAAACAGCCCGAGACACGGCTGACATGTAACCCGTGGGCCATCACTTGCATGGCAGGGAGGCTGGGGGGCAGCTCTCTGCTTGGTCCCCAGACACTGTGGAGGAGGAACCATAATTTTCCCTCCACCCTTAATGCTGAGTGCCATACAGAGATCCCCTGGTCTCCAGGGCGCCTCCTGCAAGGCTGAGTCTCTCTGGGTTTAACAGCTCTCCCCTCTGGCCGCTGCAGCTCTAGATTTTTCTGTGAGGTTCACCTGCTTGTCCACTTGGAAACAAAACTGTGTTCACCACACGTCTCACACTGGACCCAGTCAGCTTCGGGGCAGCCCTGTCAGACCCCAGACTGGACACGAGGCCTAGTGTGAGCACCTGCAATCGGGGCACTTGTCTTGCTTCTTAAGCTACACACGAGTCGCGGTGTCCTTGTTTCCCAAGAGCGCAGCTGGTACATGAAGCAGAACCGTGCCGTGGGAGCCCACGGCCTCACGCTTCACTTCCGGTGCTCATGCTTACGAAACTGAGTGGTGCTGCCATGAACAGGGATATGGCCATGCCCGTCACCCATCGTCACCCCCTGGGACGTGTCCTTACACCAGGGTGGTTTACACGTCCTTGTTAGCAGCCCACTTGGCAAGCATTGGGGCAATGTAATTAAAAACAAAACCTTCTCCCACCTCAGGCGTTGTCTCCACTGAGGTAGTAGAGAAAGAGAGCATTTTTGTTACTGAGTAAACATTCCGTCAGGACGTGATACACATCACGGGCAGTCAGGGGAGATGGGGAAGACAGCCATCCCATCTCTCTGAGACAAACATGATGAGTCCTCAAATACCGGCCTTGGCAGCACCTTTTGTCACAGTGAGACCTCAGAGTGACCATGCGTGGTTGCTTACTAGCTTTATCCACAGGGAGGACAGACCTCATGCCTTTATGATGGCGTAGCCCTGCAAACCAAACAGAGTGCCAGGCAAGTGAGCCTCCTGTCTTCCTGCAGACACTGGGAAACGGGTGCCATCTTAATGTCTACCTCCCAAAGAGGGGGTTCTCAGGTCCTTGAGAAAGACCTTTCCAGATCGTAGAGCTGACAAGAGGCTGATCTAGTTTTCCTAAGGATTTATATCCACTTCAGAGAGAGGAGAGAGTACTTATAAGGATGATTTTCCAAAAGTACGTGCTCTGAGAAAAAGGAGCATAGAGTAGGCTCTTCCCTTCCCATATTTTCCAGAGAGATTTGTCTCTCCTTAATTTTTGTTTGCCCTTACACAACACCCACCTGAATGCACCCCCCACCCAAATAAAGTAGCTTGGAAAACAATTTTAAGATAGTGTTGTTGTTGTTTTTGTTGTTTTTAACCATAGCAATTACTGGCATTTGTGAAGGAATTCTGAAACCTTAGTTTTAGAATATTTGCTTTTTAAAATGCAGATTCTAGGGAACCCTTGGTCGTGACTACTGACTGTAAAGATCTGAGATTCAGTTTCAGTATCTTCACTCCTATCAAACTCTCCCCGGCTGTTGCGAGGTTGTTTTCCCACACCCCCGAGGACTGGGGGGCCACAGTGAACAAGAACCCCTTGCCCGATGGTTTCCAGTTTGCCTGGTGCTCTTTGGATCACTCTCAGGCTTCTTGTTTTTCAAATATAATGAGCAGTTTGTAATGATGCCTGGAGACATCTTTCTCAGTTTAGGAAATGAGCGATATTCCCTGTTCCATAAGGAATTCGGAGCATTTCCTAAGAGTATCAGCCCCTACAAAATGCACTGCCATGACTGTTTAATTTGAAGTTTATCTGTGGCATTCTACTGTGTTCATACATAATGGGCAAGTCTCACTTTTCTTAGGAGTCTTTTTTTTTTTCTTTCTACCACCAGATGAGACCCCGCAGGCCTGGCTAACTGTCTTCAAACTCAGTGCTTCCAGTAGTAAGTATCAGAATTACTAACCTAATTACAGTGATTAAAGCGTTCATCTAAAAATAGTGACATCTACTTAGAACCCGCGTCCGTGACAATGGCTTTTCTACTTACTTGAGTCATGCGGTAGAAGGTTTAATATCAGCATAACCTGCATTGAATAACTTGTTAAACTATTTAATAAGATAGCTAAAATAAAATGCAAATATTTAAGATAAGGAAACAATACTTCAACGCTTTCTTTCAGGAAGAAAATAACAATCCTGTCCTTGTTAAAAATGTGTGTTTGTGTTTGCTTGTTTGTGTATCGTTAAAATCTTGGGGAGAAAAGGCGTTCAATCATTCACTAAAAAAAAACTGATGGTGATTCATTACAGAATTTATTGGGGTAGGGAAATATTTCTGTAACGCATGTTTAGGAAAATAAGAATTATTATTGATTTTGTTAGGATGGAAGCCTGGAGTTGAATGAGAATGTGATGCAGTTCCTACAGGTTGTGATTGTTTTCGTCAGTCAAGGTCACTGCCTCTGTTTTGGGTTCCCTGTGCCAGCCCCCTGCTCCCACCCCGTCGACCCCCACTGCCCCACCAGCACGAAACAAACGTGGAAATAGACTCTTGCGCTCCACTCTTTAAGTTCTTCAGCTCTGTAGTCCGAAGCCCGTCGTCACTGCCTCCCACCCCCGAAAGCCACTGTTTCTCTTACGTAGCTCCTGCCCTACTCTTTCCTCTCCATCCAGATTTAGAGAATTCAGTTTTCTTTTTACTCAACGTTCTCTTCATTTCCTGCCACCTTGTTTTTGGTTTTGGTTTCGACGGCACTTCCTCCGGGAAGTCCTCATGCTTTCTTCATCGAGTTCCCCCTCGAGCTGTGTGTAAGTGCCAGTGGTCTTTCCAGACCTAGGGAGACGCTGCCTGTTCTTGGCTGCTGTTTACCTCCACCGCAGAAATGAAGGTCTGTGCTTCGGCTGCCCGAGCTCATGCCCTCTGTGCGCTCAGCCGTCAGCATGTGGTCGCCGGACGCCTGCTCTGTGCCTGGGACTGCTTTACACACTAGGGACCAGGGCTGAATGAGTTCAGATCCCTGATCTTGGGGAAGATGGTTTCCACGGGTCATTGTTACATACCTGTGGGTAGTAATGTCTTCTCCAGCCTCCCCGGTCACTCTTCAAAGACAGGAGAGTGTCTTGTTTATCTTCGTATCCTTCCGGCACTTTGCAGTGTATCTGGAATCTAACAGGTAAGCGATGGAGGAGATGATCTTCCTGTGCAGAGAAAAGACGCTGTGTTCCAGGAAGCTCCCGTGGAAGCGCAGGTGGGCCCTGATTTACCGGCTTACACTTCCCCTCCCTGATGAGGTCCCTTCTGTATCTTTAGCCTGAACATGATGAGTTACTGTGAAATTACTTGGGAATTTTCAAGAGCTGTTGGGGAGGGCGGTGTGTCCCGAGGAGGTCTAGGGGTCGCTGGGAACCCGGTCCAGAAGGGGGCTAGATCTGTCACTGCAGCCAAAACAAATTTTCTGAGCTACCAATGGGAACACTCTGTGTTCGTACTTAGAGTTGATTACAGACGGTATTTCTTAGGATAAAACATAAGCCCGTTAACGTACCTGACCAGGCCATGCATGAAATAGACTGCTGGATGTTTCGCTTTCCTTTCCCCCACTCCGTTGGCCGGGCTCCTCCCTGCTGAGCGATGGCGGTGCTCCTGGTCGCTTTCAGCTCCCGCACTAGCATCTTCCTCTGTGAACCTCCTTTCCCTCCTCTCAGCCACGTGGTCAGGGAGAAATTGCACGTGGCCGTCCGAAGTGGGTGTTCATCTCCGTTTCTCCTAGCCACAGTGGGTACATAGGTCAGGGACAGTGGGCCTACCGGAATCGACATATTTCTCTTACCTTCTTACTGCTGCGACTGGTTCAGGATGAGAGGCTGATCGTGGGGACCTCAACCAGTCCTATCAGTGTAAACCTCATGAATTCTCCTGGCAGTCCTGAGACACTGAAGCTCTTTTGTCTTTTCAGCATGCGGTTTCTTCAGCTACAAGGAGAAGCCCGGAGCCCAGGGGCTGGCTAGGGTCTGGAAGGGAGAGGCAACGTGGGGAGGCTGGGCAGTGAGCAGACTGGGGCCAGTAGAGCTGGGCTGGGACCGAGGGTGCCGTTCCCGCCCAGGATGTAGTGGGGGCTCGGGCTCGTCTACCCCATCTGAACTACCCCATAGTTCAGATCTTGACGTTTTCACTGGCAATGTACAGTCTGTACAGAGATGATAAAAAAAGGTGAACCATTTTTTAATATAATAGCTTTATTAAAATATAATTCATGTGACAGACAACTTATTCAAAGTGCACAATTTCATTACTTCGGAACAGTTAAGGATTTTGCATGTATACTTACACTCAGTTTTAGGACATTTTCATTGTCCCACCATGAAACCCTGTACCAGTTAACAGACCCTGCTCATTTCCTGCCTAGCCCTCCTGCTCTAAGTAGCCACTTTTCTGTCTTCATAATCCACCGATCCCGTATATTTTGTATAAATTTTGTATATATAGTATGTATAACACGTGGTCTTCTGAAACTGCCTTGGTTCACTTGGCATGTTTTCAAGAGTCCCTCGTGCTGCAGTGGAGATCAGTATTCCGTTCCTTTGTGCAGAGGAGTACGGTAGCTGCGTGTGGGCAAACAGCAGTTTCTTTATCCATTGACATTTAGGCTGTCTCTGCTCTTTGGCTGTTAGGAGTAATTCTGCAGCGGACAGTGTAAGTGTTTGTGTGGACATCTGGTTTCAGTTGTATTGAATCTGTACTTAGAAGTTGGATTGCCGGGTTACATGGACACTCTGTTTAACTTTCTATGAGACCACCAGAGCGTCTCCAGAGAGCCTGAACCGTTTGATATTTCCACCAACAATATATGAGGGTGCTCGTTTTTCCACATTTCCCTCATTTCTTGCTAACAGTTCCTATTATCTTTTTATTTATTTATTTATTTTGAGTTATAGCCATTCTCTTGGGTGTGAGCTGGTATTTATGGTTTTGAATGGAATTTCCTTTCCGGCTAGTGATGTTGAATGTCATTTCATGCAGTTATTAAACATCTGTGTAACTTCTTTGGAGACCTGTCTTTTTCCAGCATTTGTCTATTCATTTTAATTTTTGTCTTCTGATCATTAAGTGGTAAGTGTTCTTTTTATATTCTGGATACAAGTCCCACATCATATATATGTTTTGCAAATGTTTGCTCCCGTTCTGTGGACTATGTTCTCATTTTCTGGATGGTATTCCTTGAAGCACAAAAACTTTTAAATTTTATAAAGTCTGATATCTATGTCTTTTTCAAAGAAAAGTTGCTTGTGCATTGGGTGGATTAGCTAAAAAGATTTGACTGAACCAAGGTAAAAAAAAGAACAAGATTTATTCTAATATTTTATTCTAAGAGTTAATAGTTTTAACTCTTATGATCAGCGTACGATGCATTTTGTGTTAATTTCTGTGTACGGTGTAAAGAAGGGCGTCAGCTGCGTACCCTGCCTGTGGGTATCTGGTTGACCTACCACCACTGGTTGGAAGTGCTCTTCTTTCTCCGTTACATCGTTGTGTCATTTTTGTCAAGAAACTGACCATCGGTATGAGGATTTATTTTGGGAAGCGCAATTCTAGATATGTCGAACCTATGTTAGTATCACACCATATTGGTTTTGTAGTAACTTTTGAAACTGAGAGGTGTGAGACAACCAGCTTTGTTCTTTTTCAATATGATTTTGGATATTCTGGATCTCTGGCATTTTCATATGCGTTTCAGGGGGAGGTTGTCCGTTTCTGCCACAGTGCCATCTGGCATATTGATAGAGATTGGAGTGAATCTGTAGGTCACTTTAGGAGTATTGCCATCTTAATGGGGGTCACGCCCCTAATTCAGGAGCATGGGTTGTTTTTCCACGTATTGGGTCTGTTGTACTTTTTTTCCAAAGTAGTTTTATAATTTTCATTATAATTTTTTATAATTTTCAGGATAAGAGTTTCACACCACCTTTATATTAAATTTAATACTGAGCATATTAATTTTGATGCCATCATAAATGGAATTGTGTACTTGACTTTGATTTTAGATTATTCATTGCTACTTTATAGAAATATAATTGATTTTTATATATTGATATAGGATATTACAGTCTCACTGATGTGATTTATAAGTTATAATAAATTTTTAGTGGTTTCCTTAGGGTCATCTATATACAAAACCCTGCCATCTGCAAATAGAGATAATTCTACTTTTCCCTTTGAGCCCTGAATGCCTTCTATTTCACTTTCTTGCCTAACTGTTCTTGCTAGAACCTTCAATACAAGATGAACTAAAATAGGGAAGCACCTAGATGTCCTTGCCTTATTCCTCTCTTGGGCATTTTAGTCTTTCACCATTTAATATGATAATAATGTATGATAAGAATATGAGTATGATAATAATTTGAGTTTTCTATCAAGTTGAGGAAGTCGAGTCCATTAAGAGGTGTTGGAGTTAGATGCTTGTGTGAGTATCGACTGAAGTGATCGTGTGAGTTTTTTCCTTTGTCTGTTGATATGGTTGACCACATCGTTTTTCTATGTTAAATCAGGGTAACATTCCTGGGATATGTCCCGTTTTATTGTGGTATGTAATCCCTTTTATATGTTGCTGGATATTGTTTCTTAGCATTTTGCTGAGAAAGCTTCTCTCTATATTCATAATAAGTAATTGGTCTCTTGTTTTCTTGTTTACATTTGCCTGATTTTGGCTTCACCATAATATTGCCCTCATAAAATGACTGGGGAAGTGTTACCTCTGCTATGTTTTGGGTGAGATTGTAAAGGATTAGTATTTTATCCAAAACTGCTTGGTAGAACTCACCAATTAAGTCAGCTGAGCCTGGGCTTTTCTCAGTGGGAAGTTGTGAAATTACAAATTGCATCTCTTTAGTTTTTGTACCTCTGTTAGGCTTTTGTATTCTCTTGAATAGGTTTCAGTACTTTGTGTCTTTGCCAAAACCTGTCCATTTCATCTAAATAATTTAATTTGTTGGCATGTGGTTATTCACAGTATTTCCTTATAATCCCTTTTAATTTTTGTAAGGTCTCTAGCGTTCCTTTATTCAGTCATGATTTTAGTAATTTGAATCTCTTCTCCTTTTTGTTAGCCTAGCCAGAAGAATGTCAGTTTTGTTGATCTTTCCAAAGAACCAATTTTTTACTTCATTGACTTTTTCTATTGTTTTCCTTCTGTCTCTTTCATTACTTTTGCTTCTAATATTATTCTTTCCTTCTGGTCAGTCTGGATTCTGTTTGCTCATTTTTACAATGTCTTAAGGTGGAAGGTAGGTTTTATATTTGATATCTCTTTTTTTTTTATTCTTTTCAGTTTCCCTGTAGGAATGTTTTATTTGAATCCTAGAAATTTTGATGTGTTTTAGTTTGCATTTTTCTTAACCTTGAAGTATTTTCTAATTCCTCTTCTGACTTATTCTGTGATCAATTGATTATTTAGGAGTATGTTTTTAATTTCTGAGTATATGTGAAATTTCTCCCTGTGATTAATTTCAATTTCATTCCTTTGTGGTCAGAGAAAATATTTTGTTTGATGTCAGTCCTTTTAAAGTTATGGAGATTTGTTTTATGGTCTCATTCCTGCCCATTTTTTTCATGTGCACTTGAGTACAATGTATATTCTCCTGTCGTTGGGTAGAGTGTTTTATAGATATCTATTAGGTCCGGTTGATTTTCATTGTTGTTCACGTCTTCTGTTTCCTAGCCAACCTTCTTTTTAGTTTTTTCCATTACTAAAATGAACATTGAAGTCTTCAACTATTAATGTTAAATTGAGTATCTTTTTCAAATTTGTCAGATTTTATGTCATGTATTTTGGGCTCTGTTGTTAGGTACATATATGTTTTTAATTGTTGTTTTTAATTGTTAACTGTTTGATGGACTGGTCATTTTATCATCTTAAAAAGTCGCTCTTATCTTTAGTAATCTTTTTGCTTTAAAGTCTATCTTGTCTAATGTTAACACAGACCCTTTCTTTCTTATGCTTATTGGCATAATATGTCTTTTTCTCTCCTTATAATTTCACAATACTTTTATGTTTGAATTTAAAGTATGTCCTTTATAGGCAGCATGTATTTGGACCTTGTTTTTTTATCCAACCTGACAGTCTCTGCCTTTCGAGTGGGTTATTTAATCCATTCACATTTTGTATTATCATCGGTATATGTAAGTTTATGCATGCCATTTTGCCTTTTGTTTTCTATATGTTTCTACTTTGAAATACATAGAATTCTTTCTATTCATTCTTTCTTTATTTTTTATTAAATGAATAGGTTGTCCTATTGTGTAGATGAGTTCATAAGGAAAAGAGGTCTCTGTTAACAGTTCTCTTTCTGGTACAGAGTCTCCTTTCCAATATAAATTCAGGCAGTTGTCCAGAGGCAGAGAACTCTACTTGCACTGGGTTTTAATTACTTTCAACTCAAAATAATCTTCATGCTATAGTGGTACACTTTGGGGTGTCTCATCCCCCACCCCTTCACATGTCAAATGGTTACGAACAACATAGATATTGCGATAAATATTGTACCTTACCTTGGGGAAAAAGCTGACCTTTGTTTGTGTAAATGGACATGAGATAACTGAACTCTGTGAGTTACTATGAAAGGTAGAAGAAGCATTACACAGTTTGTAATCTTCTGCAGCGTTAAAACTGAAGTCATGCTTTTCCTTTGCCTGTGAGATGTAGGTCCTTCAACGTGTACATTTATGGTAGATGGCCTGTTTCATGAAAATTTAAATTCGCTATGATGTATGACCATCTTCAGTTAACTTCTGCATCACCTCTGGAAATTCCTTTACCTTTTAATCTTAACTCGGGCTTTGCTCAACAGCTGAAGACTTTGGAAATTTTATTGATTTCTAAAATCACCAAACCAAGCACTTCTAATACTAAAAGGAGCTGCTTCTGCAGGATTTGACAATTTTTGTTTAAGGTCTTAGTTTATAGATGGTGCTTATATTTGATTGAGAAAAGATGTTCCTGACTTCTTTAATGATTGGGCTTCAGTGCACAAGCCCAGGATTCCTTCCATTCTATTTCTTTAGGCCCTCTTCTTCTTTCTTCACATTGTTCTAATCATGGGTATTTCTTTGCTTTCAGACTGTTGTCTCTGATGGTCCCCAACGTGGGTTCCTTTATGTTTGTTTCTTGAGAAATAGCATCAAAACACGTTTCAAGTTTCTGCTCAATACTTAAAGCTTTTTTTGCTCATACTCTCCTTTATCTTCTAACCAGAGAACTTAGATATGTTTTGGATGTTGAATGAGTGTACACAGATGCAAAATAATAGCAAAACACACGCAGTAAACAGGAAGCGGATAGAAGAGATATTTGAGATGTGTGCATATGTATATGCTTTGTGTATTCCTCTGTGGCTCAGTTCAGTTTTCTATATTCACCTAGTATTTCTTCGGGATGAAACTGTGTGTAAGCAAACAAAATTTGCATTTTTATCAAATTGTCCTCTAGAAAATGAATTGCACTGGAACAATCTTGTGTTTTCAAAACAAGTGCGATAGCAGAACTGACTATATTTGCAACCCAAAGTACCTTCATTAAAACACCTACATCAGTCTGTTTTTATGGGCAAAAGGTATCATATGGCTTTACATTTTTAATTATATATATAAAAGTTAAATAGACAACTTTAAGAATACAAATTGTCTAATTTAGAGTTTGAGGAGTTTTGGAATGTTCAGTGTTAGAATAAGTAATTATCCTGTAGACAGAAGCATGTTTGGTTTTGTGGATAAGATCCCAGACTCCGGAGAAAGCCCTCTGTAGCTGGATCAGCATATTAACACATAACCTTAGGTAAGTTATAATAAATGATTGCTGTTACTATCTTTAGAGTGATCACTAACTCTTTCAACTGACTTAATGGAAAAAAATCATTGTCTAGAAGTACCTATTTTCTTTTAAGTAATTGAAAATTGATCAGGAGAGATCACCTTTGCATAATAAAATGTAACATACAATAACTGTAACATAAATGCAAAAAAAATCTTGCTTACTTTTGAATTTGACCCTTGTTCTGTATTGTCTCCTCTGAAGTTCATCATGTTGAAATACATCACAAAAGGAAGGCATAGGAACAACTGATAATAAATACCCAGATTAAGTCCAATAAGAAGAAAGTCTTTTGGTATTGGAACAGACCAGGGCTTGGCAAACTTTCTCTTTGGTGGGACAGATAATAAATATTTAAGGCTTTTGCAGGGCAGAGAGTCTCTGTTGCCAATATTTAACTCTGCTATTGTAGCTTAACAGCAGCCATAGACAATGCAGGCACAAACAGCCATGGCTATGAAGAGAGGCAGAATTTGTCACCCCAAATTTGCTTTGGCAGAGGAATTATTTTATACTGTTGGTTTTTAAAGAACAGCAGACATGAAAGAAAACAAGAGTAGAAGTTAGTCCTCTGTAGGAGACATTTGCATTTATAAGGGAAATCTCCATTTGTAAGGGTGTCTCCCTCCCTGGACCAGGAAGGGGGAGTGACTCTAAATATGTAGAAACTTAAGTCTGGGTAACAAGCTAACTCTTGTTTACCATGCTTTTTTTGGCCACCTCCCATAACTGACTCCCCATCTCCAGCCCTTTAGCTGGTGGTATTGCAGGCAATGACTTCAGCCATTTTGGGGAGTTATTCAGTATTCCTGCAACTCTCCCATGTATACAAGAGTTATAAATAAACTTATTTATCTCCTCTTAATCTATCTCCTATAGATGTGATTCTTTAGGCCAGCCAGAGGAACCCGAATGGGTAGAGAAAAATATTTTTCCCCATCAGAGGGAAAATTCTTTTTTTCCCCCCCAAAGCAGCTGTGTTCCAATAAAACTTTGTTTACAAAAAAAGACAGGATACCAGATTTAGCCCAATGGCCATAGTTTGATGGCCCCTTGGAATAAATCATTTATATTTAAAAATTGATCTTTAGAATACCTACATTTCTGTTACAGAGCTAATCCATACCTGAGTGTAGTGTGTCTCTGTACCAGAGATGAAAGAGTAACTTATCTTAATAGTCCAATATCCATAATTAGCAGGTTTCCTGGATCAGTTAGAAACTCTGACCGTGGGGCACTCAAAACCACTACATTTGATCCTTTCAGCTATACCAGATTGGAGCCTTATCCCCATAATGGCTAATTTAATTGGCTTGGAGAGTGGTCAGGGATCTGTACTAAAAAAACAAAATCTACTGGTAACTCGAGCATGCAGGCAGTAATAAGAACCATGACTATCAGCTTTTGTTGTAGAATCATTTGTCGATGTTTTAAACTGTGTATGTTAACATTTATCCTCTATCACTCCTTACTTTTTTAATTTTGACCCATTACTTAAGATGTTTGTGAAGATGGGACGCCTGGGTGACTCAATTGGTTAAGCATCTTCCTTCGACTCAGGTCTTGAACCCAGGGTCCTAGAATCAAGCCCCACATGGAACTCTCTGCTCAGTGGGGCATCTATCTCTCTCTGCCCTCTGCCACTCCCCTGCTTGTGTGTTCTCTCTCTCTAATAAATAAATAAATAAAATCTTTAAAAAGAAAAGATTTCTGTGAGGGAGAGACTAGTAAGCAGTTTTCTCTTCATAAAAGAGAAGTAAGTTGGCTTCTGCTCAAAAGTAATACTCTTTCCATATAATACTTGTACTTCAGATGCACTAAATCAGGTCAGTGATTAGATATGTTATTATCTAAGGCTTGAGCATATTTTATCTAAAGAGCAGCTGAGGCTCTTCCAGATTTAGCATTGACTTATCTAACTATTCTTAATATTCATTAATCTTTACCAGGATTTCTCAAACTTAGCAGTATTGTTGTGTGGAATTGGAAAACTCTTTATGGTTGGAAAGTCATCAGCTGGGGACCACTGGTACATACGAGTAATATGTATGGTATTTTGTGATATTGGCATATAGGTAGGGAGCTTCTAAGATGGCCGCCAGTGATTTCCACATCCTGTCTTCATGCTCTTCTGTAATCTCCCTTTGAGTGTCAGAGGGACTTAGTGACTTGCTTCTAACCAACTGAGCCGAAAGTGATGGAATACTACTTCAGAGCGGAAGTTACAAAAACACTCTCTCTTCCATCTTGCTTACCCTCTCTTGATTTCTCACTTGCTCTCTGTGATGCTGGCCAGCCCCCACCTTCTCAGCTGCTTTATGGAGACTCGGCTGGACAGGAGCTGAGGGAAACCCCTGACCCATGGTCCACGAGGACCTAAATCCAACCAGCAACCACCAGAGTGAGGCTGGAAGTGGATCCTCCCTCCTTTGTGCCTTGAGGTGACATTAACCCTCAGTGACACCTCCTGTACTGCCTCATGAGAGACCCCGGACCAGGGAACCGGTTTGCACTCAAGCCACTATTACTGGTCTCAGGATGATACAGTAATAAATGTTTGTGCTTTAAGGAGCTAACTCTTGGGATAGTTTGCTATGCAGCTGTGGTAACTAATACAGTGATGTTTTCTTTATTTAAATGAATTTTTAAAGAAATTTTAGACTTCTTTTTTTAAAATCATTTTTTAAGGTCATTTTCACAGATATAAGACATCTGGCACTGAGCTTTCATGATTTTGTTTGTTTGTTTGTTTGTTTTTTGGTGGAGCTTATCAGTTGTAGGAAGCCTTTCTTTCCTTTTCGTAATTTATCTTCATTTGCAAATTTACTCCTTACCAGACACATGGCCACTAACAGAGGCAGAAAATATACAGGGAAAAAAGAAGGTGTTGCACAAAACAGTGATATGCATCACAGCAAATGTCAAGAGACAATTAGTTTTAGTGCATATTGAGTAGGTTGTTAGAACATAACAGCAAAATATGAATTTTAAATGAAAAGGAATCTCTTTGATAATATTTCGAGAAGGAATAATGCAAATATAAAGAATCAGGGAGAAAAAATGCAGAACTGCCAGTTTTGCTTCTCTATTATTGAAATGAATTTCAGGCGTAAAAACATGGAGGAATGCCTGATTAAATCCTATGAAAGATGTAGAAATACCTGGGAAGGAAGAGGTTGACTCAGCAGGCTTGGGTTGTATGTTCCAAGTCAAGGCTTGTCTTTAGGACTGGCCTTCCGTTGTCTCTTGGGAGGTAACCTCTGATCTCTTGGAATAGTCTGCTGGATAAGGTTTTTTACATGTCTGAGGCTTTGGGCCATGCTGTTCCAGCTTGACCGAATAAATTAATCCCATCAGTGTTATTTAGGATGAATATATGCTAGATAGCCACATGACCGACACCCAGCAAAACTCTGACTCCAAGGCTCAGGTGAGCTTCCCCTCTTGGCAGTAGGTTTCATGTGTTACCACACCTCATTGCTGGAAAAATTAAGTGTGTCTCTAGACTCTGCTGGGAGGGGGCACCTGGAAGCCCGTGACGGGTTTCTCTTGTCCTTCATCTCATGTCCCTTTTCCCTTTCCTGATTTTAATCTACGTCCTTGGACTGTAATAAACTGTAAATGTGAGTATAATGACTTTCTGAATCCTGTGAGAGCTTCTAGCAAATCTTCAAGCCTATGGATGGTGGTGGGGATCCCTGATATAGAGAAAATTGTAGGAATCTTTATAAATGCATTGAGGGCTTCAGTTTCAGATGAATTACATGCTAGGGTTTTAAAGTAACTGGTAATGATATCATCAACATCACGCAGTACTTTTTGAGGGGTCATAGAAAATGAGTACCAGAACACAGCAGGTACTCAGTAATTACAAAACTGAATGAGTTCCAGAAGCCTAAAAAGACAAGGGATCATACTCGGAATGAACACAGATATAGACTCAGTATGGAAACATAACCCCATAAAGTTTTTTTTTAATTTATTAATTTTAAAATTAACATATAATGTGTTATTTGTTTCAGGGGTACAGGTCTTTACAGTCTTACACAGTTCACAGCATTCCCCATAGCACGTGCCCTCCCCAATGTCCGTCACCCAGCCAGCCCCATTAAGTTTTAAAATAAGGTGGTATCTCAGAGTGGCCAAGCAGAGGAAGGTCACAAGATTATCCAGATTTCAGAAAAAAATGTTAAAATCTTTCATGATGTATTTGTTTACACTTGGAGAAATGTAGACCCAACGAGAATAAAATCGGGTTTTGTCCGAGCCGGTGGTACTGCGTTCAGATGATCGAACGGTGTGGCTCTCCAAGCGCGATCCCATCGGACTCTGTCCTCAGCCTTGTCCCATCTAACATTTTTATCAGTGACTTGGAAAAAGAAAAAAAATCCGGGCTTATAAAATTTTCAGAAGACAGAAACCTGAGAGAAATAGCTAATATGCTGCATAACGATCAATATTTGAAAAGTTCTTGACAGCAGTTTGTATGAAAAAGACTTCAGGATTAGTTGACTGCCAACTCAAAATAAATCAGCCGTGGCTGCCAGGAAAGTTAAATAAATGCGTGTTGTATGTAAATGTAGGAGTGCGTGTGTGTGTGTGTGTGTGTGTGTGTGTGTGTGTGTGTGTGTCTAGCCTGCGGTTGTTAAGAAATTACCTCTTAGAAAATCAGTGGCGTTAGCGGAACCCACCACAGAAGCTGTGCAAACGCGGGATTCTTGGGTTTTGCCTTGCGTGTCAGCTCTTGTATTTGTGACCAGCCATGCGGCCCGTGATCGTGATCTTTAGGATTCGGCAGTTTCGAAGAGAACTGGGATGACCAAGAAAGCTGTTTGTCCTAAACGACTATAGATGCAGGGAAAGTGGATTGTCAAAAGCCATGAGGGCTCACCTGGATTCATATGGATTGAATTGCTTTAAGTGCCCCACTGCCGTGAGACTTGTGTGCTGGGGTGGCTTTCCCCGCGGAAGCGGGGAGGGATGGAGGAGCCGCCGGAGGACGGTCTAGAGCATCTGAGAAACAAAGCCCGTGTGAGGGGAGCCGCACCGCCCTCCCATCACCTGAAAGGCCACGGAACTCAGAAGCAAATGGGTTTGAGGGGAGTCAGATCAACAGAGGAAATTCTCGTGTGTGGTGGTGCCTCTCTGTGACACCCACACCGTCCATGAGGTTCTCCAAAGCCCCCAGGCACTGGGGGTCCTCTCCCTGTCACCTTCTAGTGTCTTTGCTGGACGTGTTGGGCAGCAGGCCCCTCGGGGAACCCAGGGGAGCGCAGCCCTGACAGCTGGACTCTGGCCGCACAGGAGCCTGCAGGGCCGGCCTGTGAGAGCATCAGGACCGTCGCTGGAAGAGCCTGGGAGGAAGGTGCCTGGTGAGGACTGAGGACCCGCTCGAGGTCTGGGGGCGCTGGGAGGAGTGGGACTGGGTGCTTCCGACTCAGCCACACGTTAGGAGGCTGTTTCCCGCGGCTGGGCTGGTCTTAAAGGAAAGAAGCGTGTGAGGAAAATGAGCATCGAGTGGTCAGGAGCGAGATGGCGAGCAAGGTTAGCACGCGTCGCTGACCTGGCAGGACCCAATGTCAGGGCCTGTCCTGGAGGGTGACAGCAAAATTGAACCCCAACCCTGCTGGGAGAGGAGTCACCCTTAAAAAAATAATAATCACATAATGTTTATAAATGTTACATAAATATAATAAGTGATACACATAATCATCAGAAGTACGGGAGGGCCGTAGCTGCTATTTCCAGCCGCCCGACGGTTACAAGGGTTAGCGCGTCCGTTCGAGTAGACAAGGTTGTCGGAATGTCTCCTGTATTCCTAGGTTTGGGGTATTATATGGATTTATTAATGTCCTATGGTTGGGAGTTGAATGAGAGGAGAGAAGGAAGACCGTCCTCAAATGAGAGAGAGCCATTCTCAGTCACTTGTACCCAGCGGCCACACTCTTGCTTTCCTCAGCTGCCCTGGCTCACGAAAGGATAGAAAAAGTGTGTGTGTGCCACAGGGAAGGAGACAGGGAGATGGAAGGAGAGACGGAGAGATTGGCTTGATAATTCCTTTCTAAAATCGAAATAGTCTGTAATGAAAAACAAGAAGAAATAGCCTGTAAGAGCATCACATCACCATCGAACAAGGTGACTCTCATAGACAGAATTCTCCATGCTTCCTTGGAGGTGATGGGCCCTTCCGACAGTGGCGGGACTGGGGTTTGGAAAAGGAAGGCCGTTGTGTGAATCGCGTGCTTAAAACAAACAAGCAGAAACACTGGCGAGGTGTTGCCGAGTCAAATGCAGGCGCCCGGGATTCACTTCAGCCTCGTCCTGGCCGGTTCCTCAAAGCGGCCTGAGCTGGCAGCTTGGAGCAGGAGGCCGGCCGGTGAGCACCCTTAGGGGCGGTGCTTGGAGAGCTGACGAGAGGAGAACCGGAGGGGGAATCGGACCTGCCGTCCAGTTACCCGAGAGGCCTCCGGAGATCCCCCCAGAAGATTTGGAACTGAGGGGCACCTGGGTGGCTCAGTGGGTTAAGGCCTCTGCCTTCGGCTCAGGTCATGGTCCCGGGGTCCTAGGATCAAGCCCCACATCAGGCTCTCTGCTCAGCGGGGAACCTGCTTCCCTCTCTCTCTCTGCCTGCTTATGATCTTTCTCTGTCAAACAAATAAATAAAATCTTAAAAAAAAAAAAAAAAGATTTGGAACTGAGCCCTTTAGAGTTGTACCACGTGGAGGTTGAAGAAAAGGCACCTGAGCTTTGTCCTTGCCTGTTGCTTGTGGGGGAGGGCTGCCTCCAGGAGAATGGCGTGACTTTGGTCCAGGTGCTTCCTTCACCCGGAAGCAGTTTCAGAGGATGCGCTCTCCTGCGAAGAGCACCCATGAGGGAGCGGCTGGGGGTGGCAAGGAAGGGGGTGCAAGGGGACAGCTAGTCCGGGCATGGAGACACCCACTCCGCACCTCCAGACGGATCCCAGCCACGAGACTCTCAGCCCCCCCACCCCCAGGGTTTGCCTGTTTAGACGGAATCCTCATCCGCTTTCAAGAAGTAGGTCTCCTCTTCAGAACTCAGCCTCTCAAAATTCAGCAGGGAACTCAAGTGGAGAGTGGGTAATCGAGAAGCATTTGAAGGTTGTTGACAAGATGGATTGCAAGGAGAAGGTGGTAGAGATTCTGAAAAGGAGAATGTTGGTCACAGCAAATAGAATGGCGGAGCCCGCATCTGTCAAGTTAGCGTGCCACAGGGAGAAACCTGCTTGCATCTTTTCTTGTTTTCCTAGAGTGACTTTCAAAGGTGCAGCAGACAAATCACAGAAGATAGAATTAAAATTGATTCTGCCCATGGGGTCTTCCTCCGTTCCACCTAAATAATACCAAAGAGCCAGGAGCAGACATAATGAGAATTCATAATTTCACAGCTTAAATGAAAACTATGGAAGTCATCAGAATGATGAACCTACCAGGAGAGAGAGAGAGAAATGGGTTTTTGTTTTTTTAAAACTCTTTGGAGCAACTCAGACTAAAAAGAAAAATTTCTTAGAGACCAAGGAATTACAGGAACAAAGAAGGCTGTGGGGAACGTAGCTTTTACCAGAAAAAAGAGCAGATACTTCTGAAAAGCCAGATACTGCTTAAAATATTTCCTAGAAAAAGATTCAGCTCATGCAACCCTGATTAAAGGCTGCCGATGTCGATAGGAGATGGATATCTTTAATTTGTAAATGCACATGAATGACTGCAAAGTTTGTTTATTAGGCTGCGTTTCTGTTGTGGAATTGTTGCAGACGGCTCGGTGTTTTAAGATTTAATTAGATGCATCCAAAGCTAGACCGCACCAGAATTTAAGTCTCCTTGCAAATGTGTGGGGGTAAATACGTCTTAGAGGAGCAGAGACGGTTCTGTGAATGCCTGCTGGAAGGAGGATGCTGTCCTGTGGACGCCATATGGTAAAGCAGTCAGTTCTATTGGCTCTAGAGTCCGGATCCCTGAGTTCAAATCCCATACCTACCACTTACTAGATGAGTTCAGACAAGTTTCTTGAACTCTGGACTCAGTTTCCAAACCTGTAAAATGGGGATATTCTTGGTAACTACGTCACAGGACTGATAAGAATGTTCAACACACTGGTGAATGCTTCGAGCTTGTTTGAGGGTCAGGTACATCAAAATAAGTGATAACGATGATTTTTATTACTATTAATTTTTGTGATGGGCACAAACATTAACAAGCTTCTCTAGAGAAGTGTCTCAGAACCGTAGCATGGACATGGTGAGGTCCTGAAAGTGCAGTGAGTAGGACCAGTGAGATTTGGTAAAACAATTACCTGAAGCATAAAAAGGTTAGAAACCTGGAATATTTCTTCCCAAGAAATTAGTTTCTATCATTCTTTTGAGAAAGCCCATCAGTATATAAACACATTTTTCAGTATTCCATGGGGTAATGATTTGATGGTCCTAATCATTCTTCACT
The DNA here is from genome assembly GCF_922984935.1 of Meles meles. Classification (NCBI taxonomy): domain Eukaryota; kingdom Metazoa; phylum Chordata; class Mammalia; order Carnivora; family Mustelidae; genus Meles; species Meles meles. Next base: position 117,459,086 of record NC_060073.1, on the reverse strand, counting down.
TTTGACTATAACAACAGTAAACATTTATTAAGTGCTGACTGTATACCTGGTTTTAAGCACTTGGCACGTAGAGACACAATTAACCTTGCTCTAATCTGTTAAAGTGAGGCATACAGTAGTCCGGTTTCCTGTGAAAGGAAACGTAAGAGTTTCTAGTAACTTGCATCTTATTAAACTGTGAAGTGAAGATACAGTCCCCGCACAGGGGCTCCAGAACCTGTGGCCTTAAACAGCACATCGTACTAGAGTGTGCCCACTTGCATCCATGTGCTGGCCTCAGTAGAAGGTATTGACAAGCAAGTCTTTTATTCATTACATCAATGCAAGAGAATACAGTTTTCTGATTTTAGAAGTTCCCCACTCTGATTTCAGCCCATCAGTGTTTAAACTGTCTAAACTCTTGGGCTATTTACAGCTCCTCCTCTGAGTCAAGTTCATCAACCGTGACCACGAAGTAAGGTTTTGTATTTTCCATACTCTCTGCAAGCCCTGAATGGGTTCCTTGCCCCACCCCCCAACCCCCCTGCCCCGGGAAGCATGAAAGCCCCACGGGACTCCAGGCACATTCCCTTAGGTGGTTGAGGGCTCCCCACATGAGTACTGGAATCCATCACTGAGCAGTGAGGGTGTCCCAAGCAAAGCAGCCTAATGGACCAGCCGTCGGAAACTTTGAATTGGCTGCCTCAGGTAGGTAACAGTAGAATCCAGTCAGAAGGGTTGGCTTGATTCTTCCGTTGTATTATAGTACACTCATTTGCGCTCATTGAAATCTTATTTTGAGATACAAGTCCTTTTTTCCCCCTAACATGAAAAAACAGTTGTTTTTCCTGACATTATGTCTTAGTTAGCCAGGGCTGGAATATGAAAATGCCACTAATGGGAGTGCTTAAAAAGCAGAACTGTATCATCTCATTATCCTGGAGGCGAGAAGTCTAACATCAAGGCGTTGGCAGGGTTGGGAAACTTTTGTCCTTGGCTGATAGCTGGCCGTCTTTCTCTGTGTCTCCACAGGGTCTGTTTTCTGTGCATGAGTGTGTCCACATGTCTTCTCGTGAGGGCACCCGTCATCTCGTACAGCCCACCCTCACGGCCTCGTGTCGAATCCGTTACCACGTTAAAGACCCTATTTCCAAACGGAGTCACATTTGGAGCGCTTTAACATTCAAGTTTAGGGAGAACGCAATTCAGCCCATAACACATTAGTAGTGTAATAAAAATACACTCTGCCCCCCAGAGCAATTACTTTCTACTGTCACCCAAACCCGCATATTACTGTGGTTCAGTAGAAGCTTCAGATTAAAAGAGGTGATTTTAAACTTTGCTCAGCATTGTCTCCTAATGAGCCAGCTGCACGAAATTGAGGTGGATTTTCCTCCTCGTGTGGCATTTTGTTCCTTTGAAGGGGGATGGCGAAGAGGAAAGCTTCACAAAGTCAGATTTCATTCTTTGTACCTCCTGGAATCAAAGAAGAATGTTCCCAGTGTACACAAATGAATAGGATGTCTGACCTTGCTGTCATTTTTATTAGAATGTACTGAGGCTTTTGTTTTTCCTCCGGCAGTAGCTATGGTTACATTTCTTCTATTTTTCTGGAAGGCATTTGTCAGAGCAGTTATGTGTCCAAATAGTCTCAGTCTTACAGATCTGGAATGCAAATGACTAGATACTCAAATTTTAATGCCTTGGGTCCTCAAAATACTACAAAATAATTGGAGTTAAAAATTAAAGCCAAAGTGAAGGTAAAAGTTGGTGACAAGAAACTCCAAATGTAGCTTCATTTAGCAATTTTTTGTTATACTGTATAATAGTGGAAGAAGCATTGTTCTCCAATTATCTGAATTGTTGATCCCCACCATTTTAGCCCTGTACTTCTGTATTTCTGCCCTCAAATATTACTGGGAAGGAAAGAACAGATCAAATCATTCCCATGTTCTTCCCCATGACAGTGACGAGAGTACCGTTATTTAGATAAGGATTGACGCGGTAAGCCTGAGCCCAAGTTAGAACTCCAGTGAATATGGTGAAAACTTGGATGGACTTAACAAAGACCTTTAAAGTCTCAGTTTTTAGAAGAAGCTTACACTTTGTGACAAAAGTAGAGAGGACTCAAATGACCCTCCCTGTACCCATCACAGCCTCGATGGTCATTCCATCTTGACGATTTTTATTTCCATAACCCCACTCACACTCTGCGTATTTAGAAGTGAGTCCCAGGCACTCAACATTTTAGAAATAAATAGATGCCTCTTAATAAACAGAACCAAGATAAAATAGTATTAACGTGCTCCCATAAATTAAAAATAATTTCTTTGTCCATAGACTTTCCTTTTGAGGCAGTTTTGGGCTCACCGTTAAGTTGAGAACAAGAAACGGAGATACGCCCACGTGCCCCCTTCTCCCACGCACGCACAGCTGTCCCCGCTTGCAGCATCGCCCCGCCAGAGCGGCGTATTGGGTACCACTGACGAACCCACACTGACACAGCACAGGCGCCCCAGCACCACAGTGGCCGTTGGGCTCCCGCCTGTGGCCTGCCTCCAGTGGGTTTGGACAACTGTGTAAGGACATGTGCGCCGTCGTAGCCCCACACAGAGAACTGCTTAACCACTCTCTGTGCTTTACCTCTTCATGCCTCTCTCCTCGCTAATCTCTGCAAGCACCGGTCTTCTGTCTTCAAAGTTTTATTTTTTCCAGAATGTCACAGAGTTGGAAACGTACAGACCCTAGCCTTTTCGGGTTGACTTCTTGGACGACTTTGCCTTCATAATATGCATTTGAGGTTCCTCTGTGCCTGCTCATGGCTTGACAGTTCATTGTCTTTTAATGCTGAAAAATAATAATCATGTGTTAATATTGATAATATTTTAATTTTTGTATATAACTCCTTTGAAAATTGATAGTACCCAAATTATATATATATTTTATTAAAACATTCAAATGAAGCCCATATATTACAATTGGTTGAAATACTGCTTGAATCTTTTTTTTTTCAATTATTTGTTATACTTTTTCTTGCTCTTTTCTGTCATTTTTGTGGCTGTTGTGGAGTAGACTGAGTCTTCAGATTTGCAGAAAGTTCTCTGGGGCGCCTGGGTGGCTCAGTGGGTTAAGCCTCTGCCTTTGGTTCAGGTCATGATCTCAGGGTCCTAGATGGAGCCCCATGTCGGCCTCTCTTCTCAGCGGGGAACCTGCTTCCTCCTCTCTCTGCCTGCCTCTCTGCCCACTTGTGATCTCTGTCTGTCAAATAAATAAATAAAAATCTTTTTAAAAAATTGTAGAAAGTTCTCATATGGGCTGCCAGGAAAATAATTGCCAAGGCAACCTGTCCCCATGAATGTCTTCCCAGAATGGTAACAGCAGAAACAGGGCTGGGCGCAGGTTAAGGATTGTGTGGAACAACGAAGCCAAGAGCCGGTGGCTGAGGCCAGGATGTACAACCTCAGAAATAGGATTGGAATTCTCACTCAGTGACCTTGACTTTAGACGGGTTCTGGAGGTTTGTGACTCTCCATTTCCAAGTACATAAAACCATACACAAACGCATCATAGTTAAATACTCAAAACAGAAGTCCATCCATCCTCCCTCTTTCCCTCCCTCCCTGTCTTCATTCCTTCATCCTTGGATGTGAAGGCAGCCAGAGAAAAAAGACACAGTTCCCAGAGGATGGTAACAACAAGAATGATAACCGATATCCCAACACATACGTAAAGCAACTGCTCTTCAAAGAAGAATGCAGAGAAAATGTTTAGTGACATTTAGTGGGTCATTGCAAGGAGCCACCTGCGAGTGTTTTCTGAAAACAAGCAGAAATGATAAGCTTTGGTTTGGGCCAGCAGGTCCGAAGTCATCTTCGCTGCATTCTCTCTGTATAGCTTTTGGAAGTTATACTGACCGATCTTTCATTTCCCTCATCTCTCGAAAGAATATAGTAATGGCTTCCTCACAGAGATGTCGTGGGGACAAATCAGTAAGCAATACGCTCAGTAGAAGTCACAGCCACCAGCACTTTCCAGGTGTGACTAGAGGGAAGAGGCTATGCTCAGGCCATAGAAATCCAGTGCCTTTATCTGTGCTCTCCCTCATGCCCATCTGTGTGTGCGTATGCTCCAGCTGCGGTGACAGTAGTCCTTATTTGAAACAATTTTGTTATTTGAAATCATTCATTTGAATCATCCCTGACACATTTTCTTCACAGACATTTCGTAGCTAACCAACAGAGTTGTACTCTTTTATTTTTGTTCTTAATTGAAGAATAAGGAAGACAAAGTCAGAAGGAAATACACATGGCTTGTACTTTATTGGGTCTGGTTTATGAACTTGGCTGGATGGATCCATTCATCCTGCTGTCTGTTTCTATGTCCGCAGTCTTTCATAATAATTTTTAAAATTATAACTCAGTTATAATCAGCTAGCATTCAGAAGTGACAAGTCCTTAACTAAATTACGGAATAATTTGGTTTCACGTTTCAGTTCATGGTGTTTGGGGGTGTGCAGAGGTGTTCCTGATAAATGGCAGTGTGGTTATTGCTTACCAACACCTTCACTTCCTGTTTCTCTGCTCGTGTGTTTCATATCCTCTCTTTCTTGTGCATCTGAGAACTTCTCTTCCTTTGCGGATATTAAATCTCCTTTTGTATTATTCATGTTACATGGGCTGAAGCAATTTAAGGCGTAAGGTTGATAATGTATTGACTAGATCCTGTAGGTGTTGTGCTGTAGCGGTATTGGGCGTTAGTTAGTGAGGATTTCTTAGCTCATTGGAAGCTGGAAATCTGTCTTCACTAAATTCCAAATATATCCTGCTTAGTCAAACGTGTACTGAAAAGAAATATTGCCCACGAACAGTTCTAATGAATAGTTTTGCAGTGTCCAATATATTATACTAATGAATAACAGACATGTTTATTTTAATATATGCTTATCTTACCTCACTTATTTTTTCCGTTATTAGTGAGATAAGGTCTGGTGTGAATTACTGAAGGTATGTTAATTTCAGCAGATGGAAGTGCTCTGAGGTTTTCACTCATCTTTACCATCATTGTTTTTTAGGGATCATACTTCAGGCTTAGTCAACCATCCTGCCATCTCTATGTGTTCATTCAAAATGAGAAATAAAATTTTTGTAAGTTCAGATAATCTGGGATTTTCTGAGGACATTTACTCATTTATTTTCACCCATTAAGAGTCCATCCAGGTTCTTCTGGTAGCAGAACTTCGTTTTTGCTTCGGGTTCCAATCATTCAGCCCATGTGACTTAGATGGTGGCAGTTTTCAGTCACTCCCAGAGCAGACACGAACTGAGGACGGAGCCAGCTGTTGGTCCTTTCCCTGTGACCACGTGCTTGGTTCAAAGATGGGCACGTGACCCAAGTCCAAGCCGCCAGAACCAGCTGGCTGCATGTGGGGTTCTGGAATACAGTTCTGAGTCGGCAACCCTCCTCATGTGACAAGGAGAAGAGATTCTCTTCGATAATAAAACAAAAAATAGAAGGAAGATGATAAGAGGCAGAGAGAAAAACTGAATTCTTTTGATGCCGTTTGAGTCCGTGATCCCACTGTGTCTGCAACCGGCATATTCCTTCTGTCCTGCAATCGTGTTTGACTTGAATTTTCTGGATTCACCAGTAAATGAGTTTTATTTATTGATTTTTTAAAGATTTTTATTTATTTGACACAGAGAGAGCACATGAGAGAGCACAAAGCAGGGGGAGCAGCAGGCAGAGGGAGAAGCAGGCTCCCCGCTGAGCAGGGCGCCTGGTGCAGGACTCGAACCCAGGACCCTGGGATCATGACCTGAGCCGGAGGCAGATGCCCAGTGAACTGAGCCACCCAGGCGCCCCAGTAAATGAGCTTTAACTAATACAGTAGCACTGTGACATTTAAACTGAAAGTATTATTAGGAAGAATTAGCCAAAATATTTAAAAATTGAGGGGATATTTGTTTTTATGCTTCTGTGAAGCCAACATCTGTACACGATACATCTTTTAACTCATTTTTTTTTTTCCTTTTCGACAGATGTTTAGCACAGCCACCAAACCGGCTTCTACATTCTTGTCACATATTTGCAAGCACAGAGCAAAACTTTGACTTTAATCTCTTCATCCTTTACTAGCTACCCAGTTTGAGCCACTTGGTTTCTCACCTGCCATGTATATCCCATGAAAATATTTATTCTGACAGATTACGGACTTGTTCACTGAACTACATAGTCCAGGATTCTCTTCAGCATTTCGTGAGTCCCCACAGCTTAGACAGGCCGTATGCTGGGTATCAGGCCTATACTGAAGAGTCCTCCGTGTGACGCAGTTTCCTTTCTCCACCTAACAGGGCATCAGGGTCGGAACCAACAACACTATTTTCTCAGGTTGTTGGCAGAAGGACTAATTCCATGACAACCGCTCTCGGTGTCTCTGACCTCTAAAAGTGTGCATTTCTGATGAATGGCATCCTAGGCAATAAGGCTTGACATGTTTGCTTGTTTGTCTGAAATCAGTTGAGAAAAAAGTAAAAGGCACTTTAAGGATGCATGTGGTTTTCACTTTGATTTAGTTGCTGAAAGAAAGAAAGAAGGAAAGAAAGAAAGAAAGACAAAGGAAGGAAGGAAGGAAGGGAGAAAAAGAGAAAGAGAAAGAAAGAAACAAACAAACAAAGGACCCTACCTGGCGTGCCTTGTGCTGAGCCCCAGGTCCTCAAACCAGGACTTATTACCTAACCTAATTTTACTTTCAGCCTCTCCCACGAGTGGAATTTTAAACCAGCGAGTACAGAATTTCCTGATCAACACTACTAAAGTAATCGGCATGATAGGCCCTCTCCCTTCAACCAAAGGAAGGTGACTTTGCCTGAAATAATAATTTCTTTTACTCGTGACTTCCTTGTCCCTGCCCCCTTCTGCCCATAAAAGCCTTCCCTTTTGCGTAGCTCCTCTCTGCCTGTTCGATGGAACGCTGCCTGACTCATGAATCGAAAAAAGGCAATTAGATGCTCAAATGTACTCAGTTGAATTTTGTTTTTTAACAGAAAAATGTATTTGTTTTCTAATAATTCACTTCCTGAATTGGTTCTCAGGCATAAAGATCCATTTGTGTTTCAAGAGGTAGAAGCAAGAGTGATGATTGAGAGCTTAATATAGACATAATCTCCAGCTCACACTGATTAGTTCTCCGTGGATCCCTGCCATGGATTAATGCACAGCTGCAAAAATTTGCACAGTAATCCTCAGCTCTGCCATTCGATGGCAGGCTTTATTTTAGAGTCATTGTCCCTACAAATAATAAGGGCATAATATGTGTCAGTTGTTGGTTTACACCTTTTTGTGGGTAGACAAACGCAGGGAAGCTGACGATCTATACTTACAAGGAAGCCAACACAGAGAATCTGACGGCAACGTGCGTTAGGAAGTAAATTGGGTCACTCCGCAGTTAGGTCAGGGTGGCCTCAGGGCAGTGATGGGGTATGAGTCGTCACTCAAACACTGGCTTGGATTTGATGGGAATTGTGCGCCCCCATTGGGAGCAGAGGTGGCAGGAACAAGCGCTGGAAACAGGGTGTGTTTGGGAACAGCAGACAGAGTCTGGTGGAACAAAGTGGTCATGCTTGGAAGGAGTGCGACAGAAGGACAGAAATGAAACCCAAGCGCAACAATGTGGAGGGTGTGTAATGACAGTCGGTGAAAGAATTTTGCAATTCATCCTCTAGACAGTAAAGAGTTTTTACTGGTTTTAAGCCTTTGCAGGTAGCTAATGAGAATGAAAAATCAGGTTGGCAAGCATCGCTTTCGCTTCCGGAAAACTAAATTAATGAACACTGGGAAAGTTCTTTTCATCACAAGTGCTGATTCCGAACTGCCAAACTGGAGTAGAAAGTGGGCAGCGTTCCAGTCTCTTTGACTGCGTGGAAATGATACAATTAAATTCAATTACACTTTTCAAATCATCTCCTGGGACTGGGGGAAGGCACTACTGATATCTCCTTAGTTGACCTTAGGCTGGGAGGCACAGTTATGCCAACCTGGCTTTGTGAGGAAGACCTGGGACAGGTAAGACAGGATTACACAACATCGCTGGGATGCCCTCGGGCTAGGACCCAACACAGCTTCAGATTGTAAAGCATAACGTAGAGATGCTGAGGAAACAGCAGCCGTGAGCAAACGAACATGCCATGGAGCAGATGGGATGAAGGGAAACGAGCAAAGTCCTCTTCATGGCGAACAGCACGAGTTACGAGTGCAAATATGCCAGGCTTAGCGTAGACTGACCACGCAGACCAGAGAGCACCATGGCTTTGAGAAAAGAAGAGACGTTTGTCAGGCGAAGGGGGAGGTGAAGCTTGAATCCATCTCGATTCAAGCATGGCATGAGAGCAGGCGGGCGGTGGACGGAGACTGTGGCGCGTTGCAGAAATCCACGCACATGGACCGTGTCTCTGGTGGTGCTCCAAGACACAGGTCTAGAGACCAGGGGCCGAGGGCCAGGTCTGCTGGGCATCACGGCCACCCAAGGGGGTTTCCCGTGTGGTAGAAAGGTGTCTGAGATGCTGATCACAAGAATGAATTACCATCCCAAATATCTGTGGCTGTACAAAGAGGAGATGGTTAAAAATGATTTTGTTGGGTAGTTTGCTCAATCCAATACAATTTCTATTGTGTTTATTTTGATGTATACAACCTAAAACTTAAGTCAGGATGTACAGTTGGTCAGAATGGACAGCTCTGATTTTCACAGGGGTGTGTGTGGGGGAGGGGTGTGTGTGTGTTTAATTAAAAACACTTAGTGCCCGCCTGTTAGATGAAAAATTCTGTGTTAATTCCTGGCAACAAACAGATAAAAAATAATTAGTGAGACATAGTGTAAAACCTAAGAGGTGAGATCCGGCGAAAAACCGAAGTCATCCGAAGGGACAGCTGAATTAGTGAAAGGTGACAAGACAAGGAAGCGACACCATGCATGGAGTTCCTGGGTGGCTCAGTCTGCTCAGCACCTGGTTCTTGGTCTCGGCTCAAGTCCGGATCTCAGGGTTTTGAGATCGATCCCCACACTGGGCTCTGAGCTCAGCGCTGAGTGCACTTTTCTTTCTTTCTCCCTCTCTCTCTCTCCCTCCCCATTGTGTGCCATCTCTCTCTCTCCCTCAAATAAATAAATCTTTAATAAAAATAAATAAATGTTGCTTTGTGAGGAAAGGTCTTTCATTTTCAGCGTGGTACAACATTTGATGGGAAGTCTGACAGAACCACTGAGAATAAGCTCACAAGCCGGGACAGACTTGAAAGCGGACAGGAAGGGGTGCCTGGTTGAGTGTTGGGACTCTTCATCTCTGGATCATGAGTTCAAGCCGCACATTGGGTGTGGAGCCTACTTAAAATAATTTTTTTTTAAGTACAGAGAAAAATTACAGAGCAAGATATAGTAGAAAAAGCATACACATTGAAATCTGTCAGAATTGGGTCCCATATTGAAATAGTCGTGTGTGAGGCATTATTACGTGAACGCCACACATGCCTTGTCCTTTCTGAGTCTTTTGTTCTAATAGGAGAACGGCACAATAAACAATCATGTTATTGGGCAGTGGTGAGATTTATGAAGGAAATTTAAAAACGCTGGGTTAGGGCATAGAGAGTACTGGGATGTTTTAGGTCTCAAGAGTAAGATACTAGACAGGGTCGGGAGGGAGACAAGCCATAAGAGACTCTTAATCTCACAAACAAACTGAGGGTTGCTGGGGGGTGGGGGAGAAGGGAGAGAGTGGCTGGGTGATGGACACTGGGGAGGGTGTGTGCTATGGTGAGTTCTGTGAAATGTGTAAGCCTGACGACTCACAGACCTGTACCCCTGGGGCAAATAACACATTATACGTTAATAAAAATAATTTTTAAAAAATGTTTTAGGTAAAATTTAAAAGACTCTGATTCAACTCTTTATGAACTAAAATAATTCATATAAAATGCTCAACGAACTCTAAAAAAATAAAATAAAAAAGAGTAAGATACTAGACATCAAAGCCAAAGAAGATTGTGGCGAGATTGTAGCCAGCCAGTTCAGTGTGCAGGTGAGAAAATTGTGTGCAGAGAAGCCCAATTATTGGCGGAGCGGGGCTGGCACAAGACACTTGGTCCCTTCTACCAAGTCATTTATCTTTTGGCCATTGGCCTTGCCGACACATCGGAAAGAAAAGGCCCAGGAGCTGTCTTGCTGTAGCATCTAGCTCAGTCCTGGATTCAGTGAGCTGTGTGATTCATGCACCGTGTTCAAAATGATGTGACGGTTCTGAACCTGGCTGTCATTTTCTCCATCAAATAATCACATATGTTGTATTGAGGGCAGAAAAACCAATGCTTACACAGTGAGACTGCTTTGTACTTAGGCCTCAATAGGAGTAACACAAAAACACTTTTTCTTAATGTAGGCAAAAATTGGATCTCATTTTTGTAAGAAAGTTTGGCTTCTTAAAAAAAACATACACATTTCTCAGCAGGCTCCCCTTAACTCTCCAGGAACATTTAAGATGACTAAGGCTGACCTTTTGCTTATTTTTAAGTTTTTTGAAACAGGAATCAATTTGCCATTTTCTGTCCCTTTAGCCTTTCTTTGGATTTTGTGAATTTGCTCCAAGACATTGTCCTCAGCAGGTGTGACTCATTCGCCTCACCCAGAGGTCCACGACTGGCCTCGCCATTCCCATTCGGCGCTTCACCACAAGTTGCTGCTGACACAGCCTGGTGACTCAGGGAGACTTCTTGGCCTGCCATTCTCCTAGCTCTGCTGTTGCAGAAAATGTCAGTGCGTGTCTCTGTCAATGTAACATTAAGAATAAGCGATCTTGGCACAGGCAGTAATTATTTGTCTGGAGTTAATATTTTTTATCGATGACCGTCGATGTGCCCTACTCGCAAGTGTTTTGTTAAAAAAAAACACTAGAAGTTTTCCAAGGAAAAAGTGATAAATGGTGGTCGCTTTTTTGTCTATCCTGCACAAAGCTGATTTAACTCACTATATATCTCTACAATAAGACATTACCAATCCCAAGATTTCAGCTGGGAGAGGCATTGTGTGTCTTTTTTTTTTTTTTTCCAGGATTTTATTTATTTGAGAGAAGGAGAGCGAGCGAGCATGAGTGTGCAAGCAGGGGGAGGGGCAGGGGGAGAGGGAATCCCGAAGGGACTCCGAGCTGACTGCAGAGCCCAGTGAGGGGCTCGATCCCAGCACCCTGAGATCGCGAGTTGAGCCAAAATCAGGAGTCAGTTGTCAACCAACGGAGCCACGCAGGTGCCCGCATTTTGTGTCTTTTCGGAAGGAAGAAAGCGCATCAGCAAAAGGGGTGGCATTGTGAAGACTGAGTTTGCTTTCTTCTCCCTAGTTTCAGAATTGGCAGCTCGGTTCCCGAGGGAGGGGGTTCGCCGTCTTTACCGCACGTTTGCTCCCCTTCGTCCCGAGAGCCCTTCCCCCGGAGTCGGGGTTTGGGACCAAGCCGCAGGGAAGATGGGCTCCGGCTACTTTCCAAGCCCCCGTTAGCAGGTGGGGTCTCGAGCTCTGCCCTGGGCGCTGGGCAGGACGGGAGCCGCTTGCCCGGGGACCGGCACGGACGGGGTGCGCTGGGGTCCACGCCCAGACCCAGGAGCTCCCACCGCCTCCCCCGAGTCCTGGTTCTCGGAGGGGAGCCCCGCTCTGGAAGCCCAGCAAGCCCTTCAGACGGCCTCGGAGGGAGGCCCGAGGTGTGCGACGGCCCCTGCCGCAGCCCAGCTGGCAGCCAGCGCCCGCGTTCCAGCCGCGCCAGGGAGCCCCTCGGAAACATTGTTTCCAGGCCCGCCACGGTGAAGCGGAGGGACCGCGGTACGACGCCCCCCCCCGGCCCCGACAGTCGGCAGGTGGCTGAAAGAAGTAAATGATGTTGTGGTTTGAATTCAGACGATTTGGGCGTGTTTTAAGCACCCGCGCGGTGCCCGTCTGTGCGCCCGTGCGCGTCCGTGGGTCTTGGGTGTGTGAGGGCGCCGTGGCCTCGCCCGCGCGGGGACTCCCTTCTCCACCGAGCCGCTTCCCCGCCCTTCCCCACACCAGGGTTCGTCTCCCGAGGGCAGGTGGGCTGCTGGTGAGAAGGAGACAGCTCAACTGAAGTCATTTGCACCCAGTCTTGAATGACTCGTGTGAAGTGCTTGGAAAGCTTTAACCAGCAAAATTTCAACACAACTAAAGAAATAAATTGAAAAACTAAGAGACAGTATGGGGGAGGATATTCCCAGATGGGGTCAGAGTCCAGAGTACGCAAAACGCACAGACTGTCCTTACTTGTACTGTAGGCCTCCAAGTTGAGCAGGTTCGCTCTAGGGTACACGCTTTGTGTTACGTGCTGGGAAAGAGGCAGGATACAGCATGCATTGTGTTGTGTTTTAAAATAATTCATTGTTCTCCCCCCCCCCCCACTAGGTTGTGTGTGCCCTTAAGATCGAGGTCAAGTCTGTCCCGTCCTTGTGTTTTCCACCACACGCTAGCACAGTGTGTTTGCACATTTCAAGTGTTCAATAAATATTTTTGTGTGAGAAAATAAGTAATATTTCTGCATACATGTTTATTTGTTTGGATGTCAGAAGTGCCCCAATATTATGAGATAATCAACATATATACATATGATAATATGGAGATCTTTTTCTTGCCTCTTCGTTGCACTGGCTGAAATGGGCTAGCACAGTGCTGAAGATATCAGTTAATTTAAAAATGCAATAATTCCTGCATACTCCTTTAATAACCCCAAGCTAGTAGTATTAAGTGATTCTTTTTCTATATTTCCTGGTTTACTTTGGTCATATTTTATTCAAGATTTTTGCATCTATGTTCATGAGCTTGGCCTATATTTTTCCCCATTCATTTTATTTTATTTTATTTTTTGAATTTGTTTACATAGAATGTATTGTTTGCTTCAGGGGTCCAGGTCCGTGAATCATCAGTCTTACACACTGGGGAGGGGTATGTGCTTTGGCCTATAGTTTTCCACTGTAGTTCCCTGGGTTTTGTCATCAGAGTTAGGCTCTTCTCATAGAACAAACTGATAAGTATAAATGTAGTTTGATCTTGGACAAAAAAAATTTTTAATTTTATAAATTCAAGGTAAGAATGAAAAGACAATCCACAGAATGGACAAGGTCGTTCTAACACATATCACTGACAAGGAGTTGCATCCTCAATCTAGAAAAAACTTCGAAGGAAACTACAGAAAACCCAATGACAATGAGCATGGCCCTAGGACAGGCACATTACCAGCCTGGGTGTCTGCGTGGCCAGTGAGTACATGAAGAGATGCTCGGTTGTACTGGGGTCAGAGCCATGTTTTTTGTTTTTTTTTGTTTTTTTTTTTTTAAGATTTTATTTATTTATTTGTCAGAGAGAGAGATCACAAGTAGGCAGAGAGGCAGGCAGAGGCAGAGGGAGAAGCAGGCTCCCTGCTGAGCAAGGAGCCTGATATGGGACTCGATCCCAGGACACTGGGATCATGACCTGAGCCGAAGGCAGCCGCTTAACCAACTGAGCCACCCAGGCGTCCCCAGAGCCATGTTAATTAAAGCCATAATACGATAGCACTTGAAAACCCCAGTGATTAAAACCAAAAGACTGTATGAACATTAGCAAACTGTGGGCTTCCAGATCCTCACGCTTTGCTGCCCCAAGGTGACAGTGGCATAGAGTGACTTTTGAGCACTTGCTCACCAGCATGGAAGAGTCAGCTCTGTTGTGGTTCGGGAAGGCCACTTCTGACGGTAGACCTGGCAAGAGTGTTCGATTACATAGAGACGGAGAGAGAGATACAGAGTTACAAACTGAAAGACAGGACGGTCTGAGTAGTATTACTTGTCTTAGCCCATATTGGAAACAACCGTCGGAAGTAATAGCCCCCGTTACAAATGTCCATCAGTCGTGATGTGGTGTATTCACTTAATGGGAAATTACATGCTAATGTAAAAAAATAAACTGACAAATGCACAAACATGGACAGATGTCCCAGAGATAATAGTGGGTAAAAGAAACCAGACACAAGAGAGATAACACTATTTGATCCCACTCACAGTTCAAAAATACCAAAACTAATACATGATACTGATTACCCTATAAGGCTGTGGTAAAGGGCTAATAAGGGAAGCAAGAAATTTTCCCACACCTCTGAAAAGCAGGTAATTCAAACTGTTCCAAGATATGGAAAAAGTAGGGTATCTTTTAAATTATTCTCTAAAGGTAACGTTACACTCACAGTAAACCCCTAGAAAGATTTCACAAAAAGGAATATTCATTCCACTTTTGAATGTCAGAGCCAAGTCCTAAGGCATTTAGCACCAAAACCCAGAGCACATTAAAATAATAAAATACAGATCAAGTGGAGTTTCTTCCAAAGAGGCAAAGATGGTTCAAAATTCTTTCAGTATCATGGTGGGAGTTATTGAACATAAATGGATGAACATGTGACGGCTTATTTCTTAGGAAGACACAGTATGACCTGTCTTCTGCCTTCAGTTAATAACATTTGCATCAGCCCCAACAACAAATTGCAAACCCATTTTCTTTAACTAGACAAGGTAAATGTTAAATTAAGGCTGAAATGATAATCAAGTACAGACAGTCTGGAAATCTGTGGAAAAGGCCTATGCTAGAAGGCCAAAAGGAGAGGGAACCCTCCCTGGGAAGGGTTAGGATACACGTCCTGTGCAGCCTGGAGAGTAACGGGACTTTGCCACAGATGTGGCCAGACTGCTGGATCAGAACTGAAGTGGAGAAGTAGAAACAAATTTCTGCAAAAAGCAAAGAAAATTTCTTATAGTGTCAGATGACATCTTTCATTGGGATGAAAAGACAGACCTTTCAATAAGTGGCATGGAAAAAATAATAAAGTTCGGTTAATTCCTCATACTGTATACTAGCAAATATCCCAAACTGGTGAAATATTTACATTAAAACATCAAATAGTAAAAGCTGTGGAAAAAAGTGGAAGTATATTTAATCTCTGAATTATACGGGCTTTTCTAGCTATAACAAAAGAAGCATAAAGAGAAAAATAAACCTGGTCAGGTTAACAACATAAAAATCAAAAGCTTTTGTAGGACCAAAACTCAGATGCCAGAATGATTAAGTCAACTGAGACAATGTGTGTATCTACCAGGACAAATGGCAGTCTTTTACATATGTGTGAGTATGGTGGCTTCTGACACACACCCAGCAGAGAAAAATGGGCGAAGGACATGGAGAGTGTGATCGCAACCCAGGAATTATGAGGGCAAAAATGATCAGTGGCAGTCATAATAAGAAAAATGCAAATTAAGCCAGTAAGATCCCATTTATCACCTGTCAGAGGGATACATGCTGTACGGCTTAATACTGGATTGTCGTTGAGAGATGGGGATGTAGGCCCTGGTTTGTATTGTCTGTTACGGTGAGAAAGCAAATAGGTTTTGTTGCAATGTAAGGAAGCTGACATCATCTTTTACGATCACAAATGCATATTCTCTTGGAGCCTGCTGTTCTTGCAGGAATTCCCCAAAGTGGACAGCCGCGCTTGTGACAAGGTTATGCGGTGCTGTGTTCCTGGGACGGGTGCCCTTGGCCCGAACGTGTTGTGGAACACAGCTTCCGTGTTTGATTTGGGGAAGGTGCCACCTGCTCGCCGCCTCTGTTCCATCGCGGACCTGGTAGGCTTCGGGGCAGCACCCGCTGTCCCAAGGGTTACTGCGTCCCCAGTGGAATGTGCGTGTGCTAACACCAAGTGGCATAAACAAAAAAATATAAATAGTGTTAGAGCTTATATATGGTTCTTTTTTATGGTAGTCTCTTTAAAAAGTTGTCTTTTTTTTTAAATAGTTTTTGAAATAACGGAATATCCTCGAATGAGGGTGTGCGTAACGACCAGCCGGCGCCTTATGCAGACACCTGGCTGGGTCCCGGCCTCAGAGTGCGAGACTCAGTAGGTATAGGGGTCAGACCCTGTGACCTGCATTTTTATCAAGGTGGCGGGGATTCTTACACCGCTGGTTCTAGGGATCCCATTTTGCAAACATGGATATAGGCCGATTCCTGCTGTGTGGCTTCTTTCCATGATACCGTTGACCGGAGCTCCATTCCGTCTGCGCGTGTACATGCACCGAACATTGTCGCCATCAGCACGTCTCAGGAAAGCAACGCATCAGCGCGGCCTCTGGAGCCCCCTTGGAGTTAGGTGCGTGCACGGGGCGGAGAACACACGTCCAGGAGACACAGCCACACTGGAGCCTTGCGAAACCTCGCCATGGCTGGCCCAAGGAAGAACTTCTGGGTCTCCTGTCTCCTTACCCTGCGTCTCTGTCTGGGAGGTCTGGTTTAGTTACGTCCCCTGTAGTCATCTCTTGCTCACTGACAAATGCGTGTGTTCAAGGGCAGCAGTTAAGTGGTCAACCATTGTCTTCCATCTTCTCAGGAAGAATTTCAGCATTTGCACAACTTCCCCATCCTTCGGTAACACCCGGCAAATGCGTTTTATCTGACTTGTCTGCCCTCCTGGCTGATGCGCTTCAGCGTCGGTGGTGAGGCGGCCTCTCCTCCCATCACCGTGGGAGAGGATCAGCGGGCGGAGCTGCTCAAACGCCACTGCTAACCCCAAGCCTGGGCCAAGCGCTTGCTAACGCTGTTTTATCAAGGAGTCCAAACAGCGGCAGCCAGGTAACCAGTGTCCGACAGACCAAGGCTTTTAGGGAATCTTAGATTCTTCGACCTGTGTTGGTTACGGCAGCTTTATACTTTTTTTTTAAGATTTTTTAAAAAATTTATTTATTTGACAGAGAGAGAGAGAGATCACAAGTGGGCAGAGAGGCAGAGAGAGAGGAGGAAGCAGGCTCCCCGCTGAGCAGAGAGCCCGATGTGGGGCTCGATCCCAGGACCCTGAGATCATGACCCGACCCAAAGGCAGAGGCTTTAACCCACTGAGCCCCCCCAGGCGCCCCCGGTTATGCTTGTTTTTATTTTGTATTATAATGCACAAGTTAATCAGTGACCCTTCACACCGTTCAAATGTTCAGCTTTCCATACCGTGTCCTCCTCCTGTGTTCCTCTGGCTGCCACACAGCCTTTGTATCCCATGCTGGTGGCCTCCCCGGAGCTCTCAGTAAGGTCTTTCTAGGAATTTAGCACCAGCACCATGATTTTATCTGCATCGTGCGTCTGTCGAAGACTGCATTTTTCATTAAGTATCATCTTCAGAAATTTGTCCAAGTTACTTTTTCACCATAGATGTTACGATCGATTTCACCAGGCTGCTTCTTTCTCAGAGTCAGCCTCCTGGAGATCCACACCCAGGGTCACCGTTGAGTTCTTCAGGCCTGCTGGGGTCATGACCGACAAACCAGTTGCTGGTAGACGTCTGTGCTGGACCTGTTGCCATTCCGCCTGTATGATCGGCACAGGGTCGCGACCTCCATTTTTCACCCAATGCAGTGTGATTTTCTCTGTCCCTAGTTCTTGCTTCTCGTTGTCACAGAGGAAACGCAAACCACCCTGACAAACACATCCCTCTCTATTTTCTGATTTTAACTGTCCCCAGAGGAGTCGATCTGATTCTAAAAGTATTTTCGACTTTAATTAATATGAAGGCAAAACAGAAGAAAATGTTAAAGAATAACAAATACCAAATACATTATCTGTCAGCACAGACACCCAAATGGTGCTTCTCATCAGGAGAAATTAGACTTTGTGACCAAATGCATTTTGGCACAAAAATTATTTTAAGAAGTGGCTTTCAGAAATTACGAGATTTAAACATGTTGACTATGAGACTATGAACCTACATAAATAAAATATTAGAAAAAACTTAAATATCCACCAGTAGGGGTTTGATTCAGTAAATTGTGGCCTGTGCTGTACAGTGTAATACATTAATAGCTCTCAAAGCTATGGAATTAAAAGCTAATTAAAGCTCAGAGCTAATGGAATGAGACGCTGCTTATATTTTTATCTAAGAAAGAACCCTAAGATTTATTATTAGCAAGCAGTGTGCTAAACAGTATTTATAGGCTGTTTTTGTTGCTGTAGAAAGAAAGAGAAGATACATATACAAGTGGGTGCCCTGCATAGGAAAACAGAATTGGTGTATGAGAGAGGGAGGGACTGGGAGAGAGGCTTTTCAGTCTGTGTGTGTTTTCTTCCCTTCGATAATTTCTACTACTGAAATATGGCAATATGGTATGGATTTCTATTAATTTTATTCAAAATATTAAACTCTCGAGGGGCGCCTGGTTGGCTCCGTCGGTTGAGTGTCCACTCTTGATTTTGGCTCAGGTCATGATCTCAGGGTCGTGATATCGAGCCCCGTGCTGGGCAGGTGGTCTGCTTCAGCTTCTCTCTCTCCCCCACTCTCTCCCCCTCCCTCTGCTTGCACGCATGCTTTCTCTCTCTAAAATAAGTAGATCTCTTAAAAAAATTAAATACTTGAGAAGGTGAAAGATTTTTGTTAGGAAACCGTGGAGACCAGGCATATGGGTCCTGATACGTTGCTTGTGAATGTGAACGTGTTCATGTGTTCATGCTAATGTGAATGCAAGGTGTTGCCATTCAGCCTCCAGTCTCCAAGAAGTCAATCACTGTACCCTTCTTTCTGGCTTGGGTTAATTCTAATGCTTTACCAGACAGCGCGAACATCATGGAAAGGAGAATCTAGGGAGAAACAAGGCTTTAGGGTAACTGGGGTTTTGAAGGACGAGCACTTTCCCATTCTAGGTGCACAGATTTCAGCCTCTGATTCCCAAGGGGACATACCAGCCCACCCCTAGTTCCAGTGTATTAGCATAGTCAGCAGCTGAGTTTGAAGGAAAGTGAGTCCTTGGAGCTCTTTTTGTGCTTGTTATTAGACTGGGAGGTCAAGGGAAGTTCATTGACAGAGAGTAGCCAGTGGTTTCTAGAGGGTTTGATGTCTTTGGTGGTGTTCTGATGGATATGACTGGAATATATGAGCTCTGTGACAGTATATTTGGGGAGATATATAACTGCTTAAATATTATTTTCCAAAAAGAACTGATGAACGGGGTCCTTGTTTGAAAGAAAAAAAAAAATCCTGGTGGGATAGAGTTTTGTGGGCTCTGTTCTATTTAATTTTTAAATTTTGAGTTCCCTCATCTATTTATTCTATGAAGGCTTATTGAGAACCCACCAAATGTGAGATTCTGCTGGTCTACTAAGTATCTACATGGGTGGGCACTGTTTCAGTACACAAAATCACAGCCTAAAGGGAATTGCAAGTTACTAATTCCAAAGTTAGAAACCTCTTACTTCTCTGGACGTGGAGTACCGTGTGTGTGTGTGTGTGTGTGTGTGTGTGTGTCCCTATCTTTCCCTCATTGTATTCAAGCAAAGAGCGTGACTTCCCTTCCCATTGAGGATTCTGGGTTCTCTTTTCCATTAAGACCCATCTCTGGCACAAATGATGTATAAAACATATTCAGGTATGTTCTTAGGATGCCAAAGCTAAATACATTTATATTTTCATAAATTACTCATGATTATGGAAAATTAGAGTTTCAACAAATGTCTCTGTACTAGACAAGGCAATTTCTGAAATAGTTGAGGGACTAGAAGGTAGCCATCCATCCTTTCTTCCGTTTCGTATGTTGATAATGGACCAAATGGGATTTTGTTTGATTTTGGAATTAAACTAAGTACACAGTGCTGTGATATTTCTAATATGGTCTTTATGTCTGAGCTCTTGAAAGGGAAATCTCTACATAAATCAAGACAGTATTATTATGAAGAAGATGTTCAAGGGACCCTTGCATACTGTAAGTCTATTAAGTAAATATTTAGATGGGTTTTCAGCATATTTTTCAGCTTTTTCTCTTAATAAGACACATATTTCCCAGTAGAAAACCTTAGAACAGTTACAGCTACCTTCAGAATTATTGTCGGTAAAGGTTATATTATTTTATTTGGAATATTAAACATTTATAGATAGAGTATGATTTAAAAGGAATCATCATGCCCAGAATATTAACCATGGTAACTCCTAGAGACTGCACACTTAACAGTCTTCCCAGGAAGAATTCTGAAAAATAGACCAGGCATGCCACAGGATGGCTGTAACAGGTTTTCTATAAATCAAGCTAAGCCCTTGAGGCAGGAGGGAGAGCGTTCAGTCTCATTCCGGGAAACGTGGGAAGACTTACGTGTTTAATTCCCGTTTCCCTTCAGTACTTACCTACTGAGCTCTGAGGAAGCCGAACCAGTTACTAAGAAACGTATACTCGGAACGAAGCTTCGGACATGACAGTAGGAAGTCTCAGAATGATAGGATGAGTAGGACTGGGATGTATATTTGATACGCGTCTTCCACTGATGGCCCGCAGGCCTTCCTTTGAATTCTCACCTGTTCACGAGAAGCACTGGGCCACGCACAGACACACAGACCCGCAGTGCACACTTTTACTCTAGCCTAAGCCAGAGCTTTGAGAAACGCTAACGTGGACATTCTGACGACCCCACGGCTCCACGGGACGAGAGACCCTGAGCTGCAGGGAACTAGGCATGGCTGTGTATTGGATAGCGCGCTGACTCCGGGCCGTGTGGGGCCGCAATTCCCTCGGCTCCAAATCACAAACACAAAATTATGGATGGGAGTCAGTACTTACTAGGAGCAAAAGCAAATCCCAAATTAGACATTTTAAAATGCTTAATAAGCTTCTAAATGTAAATACATCCAGGGAAGAATAAAATTGTGTGTGTGTGTGTGTGTGTGTGTGTGTGTGTTTAATTTAACTGCCTAGCACACCTTTATGATACTTTTAATCCCACATTTTTGGCTGTCTACTCTTTGATTACTTTTTCCCAGTTTAACAATTTTGTAATATCACTTTCCCTAGAGAAAATGGAAAGCAAATTCCATTCAGTTTTAGCATGGTTGATGGAAATTTGCTTTTATTACAAAGCATAGAAGTAAGAGTTACAAAAGCCCTTTTAGAAATTTGGAGAGGGGTCAGAGCCCTGTGTTAACATGTTTTCTTTTTTAATTCTGCAAAATTAAGATATTTTGATAGTAACCCACTCAAACCCCGTCTCTACTCTGACTTCTCCTGTGTGGTTTGACCTCCTAACAGGTGGGATTCGTATGGCTGTGGGCAGTGGGCGGTGTTGAAGCCCAGATGAGGGGAAATCAGAGGATACGTTTAGTTTGGGGTTAGGAGCGTGTCCTTGTGTGGTTTGCTGGCACTCGTGTTTTTACTTGGATGACTTCATCCCCTCCCAGTGCGGGAACGACTTCCAGCAGGTCCACTCGGAGGCATCCCGAAGGCCCGTTACCGCCCAGGAGGGATGTCTGTGGCCCGCGGCCGGTGCAGGAGGAAGCGGTGTTGCCGTTCCCGCAGATGTGACTACAGTGCTCCCGTGGCCGCGCTCTGACTGTGAGTGAGCTCGGAAGCTGGAGCTCAGTGTCATGAAGCGACTGGGACGATTGGAAAGCAGTCTTGACCAATTTCAGTTAAAAGAACCTGATTTTTAAAAGAGCCATTTGGGTCCATGGCCACATAGGTCCGCTGCTTCCTGCCGTCCGTGGGTCCCCTGGCCACACGGGCCACCTGCTGTGGGGACAAGGACAGCTGGGCCTTCAGAGAGACCCCGGTGGGCTTCAGCAGCTCGGTCTGTTATGAGGATGAGCACTGCTCACGGGACCGTGGCTTCTGCTTCATAAACTGCTGAACTCGCACGGCTGGAAGGACTCACTGGTTCCGGTATTGATGGTCTGCGTTGTCGCCTGCAGGGAGAGCACGCGCGGGGACAGCTGGACCAGGGGCTGCGACTAGTGAGCCCAGCGGGAGGTGGTGTTGAATGAGGTCTGGGGAGAGGAACCTCCCGCGCGGTGAGGAGGCTGATGCTTACTGGATGTCGAGGGGCGTCCTTGAGGATTTGAAGCTGGGGACTGGCCTGCTCTGGTGCATGTCCTCTGTGTGCAGAATTGGGAGGGAAACGCGTGTTTCATGGTGCGTCCCCCACGTGCCAGGCCAGGTGCTAATCACCTGAAACGCACACGCTTTTCACGCGGTCCTCCCCAAAGCCTCTCGCGACTCCACCGATGCGTCCAATTTGCGGTTGTGGGGACGGAAACGCAGAAACTGGTTGAAGGCCGAGCTGTTTGGTTTGACAAGGGGGGTTCAAGGCCGGGCGTGTTACTCAGACACCTCTGCTGGGGCGCTGGTTCCCCGTCCTCCCGGGGCGGGACTCAGCCACCCCGGGGCTGGCGGTAAAGGCGCTCCCACACCGTGTGGAGGGGTATTATTGGAAGCTTCTTGTCTGTGCTCCAGATTCTTCTGTGGGGAGAAGTAGACTCGCCTTTTAAATTGAGAACATTTTCAAATGTTTTGGCACTTGGCTCAGTAAAGAAAAGGTGTTCTTTTGCAGTTGAGTTGGAGTGTGGCTTTTTGCAAATGGATGGTATTTTAAAATGACTCGTTCGAAGGGAGTATTTTCAGAAAATATCAAAATAGAATTAAGCTGCTGGTGTCAGGAAGCTGAAACACAGTCTTGATGCGCTCCTGAAATGCTCCCCAGCCCCACAGCTGGTTATGTGTCACGGGGCACGGGTGTTGGGTGGGGGGGTGCGCGAAGACACCATGCCACAGACTCCAGCCGGTGCGGGGCCCCACGTGTGTCTCCAGACAAACGGTCTCTTTCAGAGCCCCCCATTCCTTCCTTTCTCTCTCCTGCAACAGCCAATTTGTATCAGAAGTTCCTGGCACAAATAGAAGTGTTAATCAGAGAGAATGAATCAGAGTATCTGCTCGGAGCGTTTGACTCATCTCCTACAAGTTTTGTTTTCCTCTTTTCGGAAATAGAGATACTTAGGCTTTATGGAAGACCATTTTAAACCCATTTCTTCTTCTTCATTTTTTTTTTCCTTCCTTCTTTTCTTTTTTTTTTTTTCTTTTCGACCAACTTCATTTTCTTATTTGGGTGTCCTTTATCTAAATCTCATGCCCTGAGGAAGGTTCCCAGTTGATTTAGATAAAGCTTTAGTAGAGGTTTTACAGTTTCAAAATGGATGAGGTGCCTGGGTGGTTCAGTCAGTGAAGCCGTTGCCTTCAGCTCAGATCATGATCCCAGGGTCCCGGGATCGAGCCCCACCTTGGGCTCATCACTCAGCAAGGAGTCTGCTTCTTCCTTGCCCTCTTCCTGCTGCTCCCCCTACTTGTGCTCTTTCTCTGCCAAATAAATAAATACAAGCTTAAAAAAAAATCATAGTGGAAGAGTGGATGGTAGCCCTCGGCAGATCCCCTAAAATAACTCGGATTTTTGAGGCGCCCCGTGTCAGGGGGCGGGCGTGGATGCATTTCAGAGCAGGGCGCAGCGGGCAAGTAGGAGCACATGGAGTCTCTCTGGGGATCTTTCCACTGTCTGGGTTTGGCTTCCCTTTCTGCTTTTTTCCTCAGCCAGGGAGACCTGGAGATTATTCCCATTGGTGTGTTATTTTGGTTGATTTCCCCGTCACGTCTCATCCAGAGGACTCCACCCTGTCAACATAGAATCCACCTTTGTCTTCACTCAGGGATTCCTTTCTGTGTCCTGGGATTTACCCTCCATGTTTGTGTTTGGCCGGTCAAGCCTCAGAAGCTGAGCAGGGGCCAGACCCGTACCACATTTGGGAGATAAACCTCAGGGACTGTTGTGAATTCGTTTCCTCCATCATCCATCCCGGCCATTGGTACGCGGCCTGGTTGTCATGCACAGATCAGCCCGGACAATGGAACACTTAGCGAGAAGCCAGTGCTACCGAGTACAGGAAGGACTGGGTGAGGAGTCTAAAGGATCTGAATTTCTGGGAGCACCCAGGATGCTGGGCCCGGCTGGGAAGGACCAGTCGTCTCTTTAGATTCCTCAGCATTTCAAACAGAAAACCACCCAAGGATTTTAACAACTTCAGAGATGGAAATACATTTCTCATGCAACTATATTACCCAAATGCAAGAGACTGCTGTGTGATTCTTTCAAGGATAACCTGCTGGTTTGGGGCCATACTTCAATATAAGTTAATTTTGTTTTTTTTTATTATTTTTAAATATTTTATTTATTTATTTGTCAGAGAGATAGAGTGAGCACAGGCAGGCAGAGCGGCAGGCAGAGGCAGAGGGAGAAGCAGGCCCCCCGCAGAGCAAGGAGCCCCATGTGGGACTTGATCCCAAGATGCCGGGATCATGACCAATATAAGTTAATTTTAAAGAATACTTAAAGTATTGTTTTGGCTAAAACCTCTTTCATCTGATGAAAGCCTATGACAAATGCCTCTGTGAGCTGAAGTTACGAAAGCAAACCTATTTCTGAAGGTGTGCAGAGGTGTTAATCAAGAAGCTGGCAATTTTAATTACAGACAGTCACTGAGGAGACATGATTGACATCTCATACCAAAGTCATGGCTACTAAATGGCCAGTGGCTGTGATTTCTGTGACTGAATACTGGTTATACTAAACAATTATTTTCGAAGGCTGGGCTGCCCAGTATGGTGATTGCTAAGTATGTGTGGCTGTTGAGCATTTGAAATGTGACTGGTCTGAATGCCGATGAGCTACAAGTATGGGATACACACACTGGTTTTAAAGGAAAAAAAAGTAAACACTTTAATAATCTTTGTATTGAATATAAAATTTAATAATTTTTGTATTTGAATACAAAATTTGTATTTTGTATTCCATATATTTTATAAAATATATTATTTCATGATATATATATTACATAAAATATATTAGTAAATTTATTCACTTATTTTCATTTTTTAAATATAAGTAGTAGAATATTTAAAATTCCATATATGTGGCTTCTTTTTGTGACGCTTGTCACATTTCTGCTGCGCGGCGCTGTTAATCCAAGGAGACCAATAGACACAGACACGTTGTTAAAAGAGTGAATTAGGGGCGCCTGGGTGGCTCAGTGGATTAAGCCGCTGCCTTCGGCTCAGGTCATGATCTCAGGGTCCTGGGATCGAGCCCCGCATCGGGCTCTCTGCTCCGCAGGGAGCCTGCTTCCTCCTCTCTCTCTGCCCGCCTCTCTGCCTACTTGTGATCTCTCTCTCTGTCAAATAAATAAATAAAATCTTTAAAAAAAAAAAGAGTGAATTAAATTGCTTTGAGCAAGGTTGTCAGTCTTATTAACCTTCAGAACACATCCTAGAAACTCTTCTGTACTTTCCCTCGTAATTCTCTCCTTTCAGTAAGTGATCCCGTCCATGCACACGTGCTGAGACACACGCATCTCCGCGCCCCCCTCCACCCCGAGACAGCCCGTTCTCCAGGGAGAGAGGGAGAAAACAGCTGGCTGATATGCAGGAAAGAGAACTGGAATGAGGTTCAGAAGATGTGGACTATGTCTAACATGTCTACCAACAGCTCTCTGTGAGAGCAATAAGGCACTTAGTTGACCTGATTCTCTGTTTTCTCATCTATAAGTTAAATGTTGTCGAAATTCTCAAGGACCCTTTCATGCCCTGACGTTCCGCGGTGCCCTAAATCTAACACTAAGGGCATAGGAGTGACATGAAAGTTGATTAGGAAGCTGACTGGGTGGAAAAGTTGGGAAGAAGCCCCTGTTGGTCCCCAGAGCTTTGTTCCTGATTAATTCTGTACAACTTTGCTCCAACCTAGAACACACCCCAAACCTTTATTTCACTGCCCCACGTCAACTGCACTTCAATTAAAAAAAGAAAAAAGAAGAACATCTGAAGTCTGAAATTACGTTGATTGAGCAGGGCCTGCCTTTTGCATTTAAACATTAGATAATCTCGGACTTCAGAAAGCATTGGCTGTTATGAGGAATAACTTTGTTGTTTCAGGCATGCTTTTTACCTCGACTGTGTAGTTCCCTCAAACCCACACACACACATACATGTCCCAAGCTAGTCACAGTTGGTGTTATTTGCTTAAGAGAAAGTCCTCCTCTTGCTCTGTCCCTAGAAGTTCCTTCTGGAATCCTCGTGGGAGCTCCAACATGGTGGTATCTCAGTTTGTACTTGATTTCCCCTCAGGACTCCCAGAGGCTCTTCCACGGTCACCGCTCTGCGGACTCAAGTGGGAGCTGTAACCTGATGCTGCCTTCGCCAAGACCTTGGCAATGACTCCTTCCTCCCAGATTTTCCACTGAGGCCATCTGACAGTTGTTTGTAATCAGAGTATTCAGAGGGAGATGAGAGGCTCCACGTAAACCTGGCGTGTTCCCCGCCCTAGTCAAAAATCCGAGGATTCCATCTATTTTAATAAAGAGTTGCAGATGCTCCTCAGGCCTCATTTATGACTTGATAAGACAAGGTCGGTAGACTGTATGCAAATATCCAAGTGTAAGAACCAACCCACGCTGCCCCCAGTTTGCAAAGGGATCTTTGAATTATGAAACACCTTTGAGCCCTCCAGAAAAGCTCTCCCATGCTGTTCCAGTAATGAGCATTTGCACAGCGGACAAGCAGGGGCAAGTGGCAGCCAGAACCTGCAGGCCTGGTCCTCCAGCGGAGGTTGTACGCTGAGAAGGAAGAACGCCACCCTGCAATAGTGCGGGGTCTGCAGGAAAGGTTGGGGGCGGGGGGGGGGGGCGGTGCTCTCGGACCCGCAGCAGAATCATGGGGACAGGAGACTCCAGGGTGTCAGTGACTCAGCGGCAAGGGAGGAAATGATTAAGGGGTTCACCAGTTGTGGGGACTGGAGACTTGTCTCAGAAGGAGATAACAGAGGCGCTCTTGATTCGTTAGGCACGTGGCTGGGCTCCCCCAAGCTGGGAGCTCAAGGTGAATAAATTTAGGGAGAGGGAGGACCTGGAGCAGCCTGACCTGGGGTCCCGTGGGGCATTGTCCTCCAACAGGAAGTAAACAAACCCGACCACAAGGCTTGGCCAGCACCAGTGGTTTCCATGTGCAGTTCAGTGCTTGGTGTTGGAGATTTTTGCCTCAGAGCTGAGCAGACAGAGCCGTCCGTGCCATTCATTCCCTAGAGAATTTCTGGGTGCTGTGCGGTGGTGACTGGGTGCTTCACACATACGGATCCTTGACTTCAAAGCAAACAGAAGGGAGGGAAGGAAGGAGTTTTGCCAGAGCAAAGGTGTGATGGCTTCTTTGGAGGTACTTCGAGGAGGAGAGTGACTCCGTGCTGGTGGTCATGTCCATGCCTCCCCCATAGCAGGGTCTTGAGCGAGCAGGACACAGATCTGTGATTCTCCCCTCCCTCCACCTCGCCGGCCCTTTTAAGGAAACCACTGAGGAGAGGAAGGGGCCGAGTCTGAACGGACCTCTTGAGCAGAGATGACGGAACAGCAAACAATCATTTCCATTTCTTCATCAAAGCAACTTAGAAATCAAGGGGAAGTACCTACGTAACAACGTGACCGGTGACGTCGGTGTTACTGTGCCATGTACCGGTTCCTCACCATACGCTTGGATATCGTCGTTGTGGCATTTATAGCCCCAAACTGCTGCCCTGCCTGCTCTTTGGGCTGAAGGGACAGCACTGTTATGCTCACACACTTGATGATGTCTGCTTCTCTCAGGCTAAGCTGGAGCTTGGATAAATGTCTTAGCCAGAATATCGCAGATTCCACTTGCCCTCTGCAGAAGCAGTGGGCCTACTGCTGAGTGATTTATTTAAGTCTCAGATAAAATCATCATCTCTTTCTCGCAAGCAATAAAATGGCTTGGCTTACGTGGGGAGACAGAGAAAAACAAAACTAACAGAGAATGCTTAGTGGAGATGAAAAGACTGTTTATACCACAGAGCATGGGCATTTCACTTTCTACAGTGAGAGAGTCAGAAAGGAATCATCACCGGGGGGACGCAAAGCCCGCGTGAACTTGAAGGTCACTCGTAGAAACAGTGGGCAGCATCCTGGCTACGAGCCCAAGCACGAAGTAGGGTGACCAGGATGGGCCCGGTCCAGAGCAGCTTCCTTGCAGACTCGGCAAGGAGCGATTGGGCAGTCCTCACGGCTGCTCTCCCTTTCCCAAAACTGTGGGACCTGTACTGCTTGCAAAGTCCTATGCTTTTAATTTTAAAAAGCCTTGAGAGTCTCAAAGATGTATAGAGATGACAGACTAATAGACTTCTCATGCAGCCTAATAGTCCAGCAAATCCTTAAAGCTGTCTTCTGTTAAATTACTATAAAAAAGAACTGTGGCTCACCAGAGTCCTGCCAGATCAAGTTATCTGTCCAGTTGCCTTATGGCTTGTAGCTGGCTTAGGATTAAAGCAGGGGAACAGTGCATGAGATGCATTGTTTCTCCGAGAAGTCCTGAGACCACATCCTGAGTCAATCAAACCTAAACGGTCGTGTTTCCCCCTCCAGATTTCCTTCTCTTTGTATGTACCTTGGAAATGAAAATTAAAACCGTAATGAGATATTACCTCGCCTCGCCCCTGTGAGCATGGCCATCTTCAAAAAGATAAGCGATAACAAATGCCAGCGAGGATGTGGAGAAAAAGGAGCCCTTGTGCACCCTTGGTGGGATTGTCAGCTGGTGCAGCTGCTGTGGGAATCACTGCAGAAGATCCTCAAGCCATTAAAGAACTACCGCGGGGAATGTATCCAAAGGAAACAATGTTCATGGCAGCATTATTTACAACAGCTGAGATATCCAAGCAGCCTAAGTGTCCATCCATGGGTGAGCCGATAAAAGAAGTTGTGTGTGTGTTTTCTATGCACTGTAACTCAGCCATTAAAAGACAAAAACAAAAACAAGGAAATCCTGCCATTTACAACAACATGCGTAGGCCTTGAAGGGATCATGCTAAAGGAAATAAGTCAGACAGAGAAAAACAAATACCATATGATCTCCCATACATGTGGAATCTTTAAAAAAAATTATAAAAAATGATCCAACCATGCTTGACCTACAAGAGACTCAGTTTAGATCCAAAACCACAAACAGGTTGGAAGTGAAAGGATGGAACAAAGTCTTCCATGAATATAGTGACCGGAAAAGAACAAGGTTAAGTACCTAATATCAGACAAGAGTCTGTAAATTGAAAAAAAAAAAAGTTTATAAAACACAAAGAACATCATCTATCAATAAAAGTTTCACTGTAGGAAGAAGCTGTGACCGTTAAAGCATTTACCCACTGAATAGCAGACCATCACAATGTTTGAAGCAAAAATCTCCAGAATTGAAGACAGGAAGAGGTCTATAAAAGTAGTCGGAGACTTCGAAGTCCCACTCTCAGTAACGGATGGAACAGCCGGACAGAAGATAAGGAAGCGGAGGACTTGAACAACGGGATAAACCAACAGGTCTGGCAGACACGAGGGGAGCACTCTATTCAATGATCGCAGGGTACACACACCTTTCCCCAGCGCAGTGTTACACTTTCCAGGATAGAGCATATGTGAGGCCACAAAACAATTCTCAATAAATTCTGAAGGGTGATCTCACATAAAGCACCTTCTACCATCATTAACAGAATAAGAATGAAAATTATAAATATGTAGAAACAGAAAATACACTTTTTAACTCATGGATCAAAGAAGAACCCACAAGGGGAACTGGAAAAATGTTTAGGGCTGAAGAGAAATGGAAACCCGGTGTGCCAAGACTTGTGGGGTGCCACAAAAGCAGGATTAGTGGGACATTTTGTAGCTGTAAATGGTTATACTGAAAAAAAAATCTCAAATCAATTGCCTAATTTTACAATATGATTCCAGATGAATAAAAGGGTCTACTCTAAACTGAGTGCAGACACTACCCTACTTTAGAATTGAATTCTGGGTTGATTTCTAGGAGGTCCTACTGACCTGTTTAGATATAAGGAAGTGTTGTTTTGTTTTGGGTGGTTTTTTGTTTTCCTTCAAAAAACCCGAATGGCTCAGTTGGTTAAGTGTCAGACTCTTGATTCTGGCTCAGGTCTTGATCTCAGGGTCATGAGATGGGACTCCACCATGGGGCTGGGCCTGAGCAAGGCGCCTGCTTGTCCCCCACTCTCTGCCCCTCCCCCGCTCCCATGAAGATGCCGCAGATACCATGTACCTCCTTCCATTTGGATCGTCCCAGCTCGCAGCGATCTCACTGGCACACCACTGACCAGCGGTGTGGTCTTCAAGAATATCTGACCACGAGGAGGCCAACTCCAGGTTCCGGTCCTAGAGGATTCGATTCTGCTTCCTGTGATGAACAAGTGTAGGTTACCAGAGGTCATTTGTCTGGGACTGAATTCCTCAAAAACATGTCCTGAATGAAGATTAATGTGCAAAACATTCATGAAGAAAGTACTCTTGGGGAAAACAGGACAGAGGTGAAGAGAGCAGGGACGTAAGGGGAGAGACACCAAGCAAGAGGCTAATTGCAGGCAATGTTCTGGAGGTGGCTTTGCCATCATCCCACAAGGAGACTCAGGGGTGGGAAGGACTCTTCACAGTGGTCCTGGCTCAGGGCTTGGGATCTGGTCCTTGCTCACTGCACCTGTCCGGCATGGCTGTCCTGGGGAGATGTAACTCCCAGGCTCCAGCGGTGTTCTGTGTGTGGCCAAAGGCCAGAAAAGACCCCAGGCACAGTTTTCCGGAGCCAAGTTCCAAGAGCCAGTGTGCCAAGCTCATCTGGGTCACATAGATACTGTGAAGGACCTGAGTGTGTCTGAGCAGAGCACTGACGGTGGCCGTTGGGACAAAGAAAACCATCAGCTGTGTGTAGCCACCGGTCCTCACTGCATCCCACCAGAATCTATTTGCCGTGACGTCGGGGCGCCCCCGCCCTCTGTCACTGTGCTCCACGCTTGCTTCTCGGTGCTTCTCAAACCTCCTGTCTTCAGGCGTGTTTGCCTTTGCCATTCCCTCTGTACAGAATCTCTTGGACTTAGGAATGACTCCCTCTCTGCTCAAAATCACCTTGCCAAGAAAGGCTCTCCATGGCCACCATTTTCAGAATGATATACCACTCCCCACCACGAGCACCTCTGATCTTAGATTCCCTTCTCCTGCTGTATTTCCTTCATGACTCATTACCTACAACATCTGGAGTTTATGTAATTTGGCTTCAGATTCTCGGAAATATGGCTTCCTGGCTGTGCAAATTACCTTCTTTTCTTCTTCAGTATCTTTATGTTTCCCATTCCCGGGCTCTTGTGAGTATCAGATGGCGTGATGTGGGTAATGCACGTAAATGTCTTAGAAAAACAGCAGTCACACACTAAATGTTCAATGGGGGCCAGTGACTGTTGACTACCTTTTTCACTCAGGATGAGAGTTCTGTTGGGGGCAAGGCTTTCATGGATTTTGACTGCCTGCTCTCAGTAAATAGAACGTTCCCTGGCACATAGTCGGCGTTCAACAATGAGGCTGAATTAATCGTTTACACAAATTTTTCTCTTTTTATTACATGCTCCTTTCACTCTATAGTTCCCTTCAGCTTTCTTCGTAATCACTGGTGATGTCTACGGCTGAATCGATCGTTAAAGCAACTGAAAACAACAAACCAGCCAAGCCTCAAAAACTCGATTTTCTGAAACAGTGCACTGGCCCTGCTCTCCGCTACCTGTGTGCAAGACAGGGAAGAAATGAAATCAGTGCGACAGATGGCATCGGAGTGTCTGCACATGGCACCTCCCCGTCCCTTTGGGCACCTGGACACTGATTATTCCGGCAACAGCTTTCATACTTCCCACACTGGTTTCTGTTGTTGTTGTTTGCTTTTGTTATTATTTTTTTTTTACTTACAACTTGTGTCACTGTCCATGTTTCACAGATTGACATCAGTAATGCTGAAACGAATGCGCAATTGATTCTAACATGTCTTTCCCTCTGCCACCGTCTCATAACCATTAGTGCTTTGATGTAGAAGTTCATTCTTTTACTTTTATCCAAAAAATTATGTGCACTCGTAAGTATTACTTGTCATCTGTGAGAAACAAGTCATTGGGGGGATGTCTTCCAGTTCCCAGTGTCTCTAAATCATCCTTAGAAATCTTCGTCACAGTCCAGTTGGAACCCCCGTAATACAGGGGCCCCAGCATACACCAAATTCTTTTCGATTCCTTCGTAATTCATTTTAAATCTTTCTCATCAGGGCCCCTGGGTGGCTCAGTCATTAAGCCTCTCTCTTCCGCTCATGTCATGATCCCAGGGTCATTAATCCTTGCATCAGGCTCCCTGCTGGGTGAAGCCTGCTTCTCCCTCTCCCACTACCCCTGCTTGTGTTCCCTCCTTTGCTATCTCTCTCTGTGTCAAATAATTAAAATCTTTAATCATACAATCAGTCTTTGTTATCTACTTACCATCACAAAGATCCAAAGCTCTGTGCAAACGTACATGTCTATTAAAGGCAAGACAACCAAACACAAAAACAGTAAGAACAAAAACAGAATGATAGGATAATTCAACACCAACAACAAATTTCCCAGAGGTCATCAACCTGAAGGCTTAATTCCCAACCTTAATTCTCTTGGGTGCTCTGAGTGTTTGGACCCTGTGCACTGAGAGCTTCAGATAGAGCAGGGGCACAGAATGACCTTTTCTGGCCATTATGATCATACTTCCTGTTTGTGGTGCTTTGCAATGTATTGTCTGTTGTTGCTGTTGTTTGGTGAGGCCAAGGGAAAAATGACTATCTCATTTAAAGCAAAAAAAAATTTGGCAATATATTAAAAAGACACTGTGCAAGGATTTGCCTCTACTCTCAGAGGAGGCATTAAAAACTTCAGAATTAGAATTTTGCTTGTTCTTCCTACAAACTCTAAAAACTGAACATCTATTTAAACAGTTTCTGAGGGAACATGTCATTTAATACAAATGCCAGTCCCCCCCGCCTTTTTTTTTTTTTTTTTTTTTTTGTAAACGGAGTGTTACTAAAGCTCTATGAAAAATTAACATGAGAGAATGGCTAAAAATTCCTGAAAAAGAATATGTGAGCATACCCTACCAAGCAAGCATTGAAACATGCGATAATTCCTCTAATTAAACAGGAGGTTCCTGGCACATAACTGGGCAGAAAGACCAGTCCAGCAGAGTCAAAACTCTAGGAATGGACTCAAGTACAAATGAAATTTTAGTGCATGATAAACATGGCATCAGTGATTGGGACAAAGGTAGGCATTTTCAATAAATCATGGCAGAATAATTTAAGAGTCATTTAGAAAAAGAGAAGAGTAGATCCCTCTCTCGATGTATATAAGAATAAACTTCATGTGACTCATAAATCTCATGTAAGGAAAAATGAAAACAGAACTAGAAAACTGAATAAGTTCCTTCATGGGAAGAAGGCTTTTGAACTATGACCACCTTTGGATGTAATTTTAAAATATTAATAAATTAGACTACAAAATGTTTAAAAACCCACTTTTGCTTGAAAAAGAAAAACATTTATCAAATTTAAAATACACATGACATGTAAATGCAAAAGGAGTCTGAGAGATGAGGCAGAGATGAGGTCTGAGTCTCTTTCTGGGATGGAAATGAGCGTGCTTTCGAATGGGAGAATGTTCTACAGCTGATCACAGTGCTGGTTGTACAGCTCGGTGAATACCCTAAAAAATATGGAATTTTCCGTGCTGCATTCAGTGGGTGAATTTTATGTGAATTTTTTCTCAATAAAGCTATTACTTTTTAAAAGGGGGGAAATAGTACCTGTTCAAGGGAGAAGACTGGTGTGTCCTAACTTAACCAAGTGATCAAAATTAATAGCAATTATAATAAGTCAAAATGGTACTTGTGAGGAGCACCTGGGTGGCCCATTCAGTTGGGCACCAGACTCTTGGTTTCATCTGGGGTCATGGTCTCCGGGTCGTGAGATGGAGCCTTGTGTCAGCTCTGGACTCAGCTCGGAGACTTTTGGGGTTTCTCTCTGCCTCTCCCCCATGCTCAACTTGGCTGATAAAATGGTTCTGTAAAATTATTTCTTGGAACAAATCCATTTCTCTATTCAGTTAGGTGACATCCAGCCAAAGCATTAATTAGTCACTGATCAAAACAGCTAAGTGGTTTGTCCGGCTGGGTTCCCACTTACACCTTCACACTTGGCAGGGTGCTCAGTGTGTGTGTGTGTGTGTGTGTGTTTTGAGTAAAGACCAGATGGAAAATATTTCCTGAACAACCTATAGCTCTTCAGAAAAACCAACGTGAACGATCCCATTTCTGGTAACTGGAGTGGGATCAGCTCCAGCAGAAAAGAGAGGATACTAAATCTGGAGACAGACGGATAAGGTTTTCCTCATTTGCCCCGAGACCCAGTCAATGTCGTGTAACCACAAACAGGCTGAGGGCTGTGTATGTGATTCTGGATAAGGGAATCAGTTATCAATGACTGTAAATCTTTATAGCTATTTCTATGTGACGAGGTTGACACTCATACCAAAAGCAAACAAGTATATTACAAAATAAGGAGAATGCCCTCTACTCCCAGTGACCAATACCTAGAGAGTCCTGATGAGAAAACCATGTCTGAGTGTGCATTTGTTATGTCATCAAAGGTGACATTTCAAATCCCTGGTATATGTGTCGGGGGGATTAAAACATGACCTGAAATTAAATGGTTGTGCATTGGGTAAAGAAACAGAAAACAGATGCTAACCTCAGATCATCTAAAAAGTTATATTCCAGAACCAGTTAGCAGTTAATACGAATATATATATATATATATATATATATATATGGTAGAGGAGAATATTTTTATAATTTTTGTGGCCTGGCCTCTCTAAGCGTGACACATATATCAGAAGCCATAAGGAAATGACTGAGTAATTTGTGTTCATAAAATTGAAAAAAAAAATTTATAGAAAAGATTATATATAGTTTAAAAAATCTCAACTGGGTTAAAAATATTGACATAGTACATAATAAATGGCTGATACTTTTCATAAAAGAGTTCTTATGGATAAATATGAAATGATTATTTAAAACAAAGATGATACAAAAATTAATAACATATTGAGCACTTAACGACTGAGATGGTATATGTCAGGCATCTTGCATACCTCGTGTGTGTGTGTGTGGTTTTGGATGTTTATCATTTATTCTGTGCCAGTGTTTATGGTAAAGGATATATATCAGTCATGAATATGGTTTTTCCTAGGGTCTGGAGGGGGATAAAAGAGAGGGGAGGTAAAGAAGGACTTTCCATTAGTTTTTCTGTGCGTTTACTGATATTCGAATCTTGTACAAAGAAATGGACACTTAACAACACCATTTACAAAAATGAAAAACCACATCCACAGTGGGGTTAGGAACAGATTGTTGCGACTGTGGTTTTTGGTTAGGAGTCGTAGGTCCATATGCAGTACACAAGCATCATGCTTGTCACAGGTAACATGTTACTGTTGCAGGAACCGAGCGTGTCCGAAGGCTCGGAAATAGAACCTGTTGTAACGGTGTCCGTTTCAACTGGTATTTACGGGACACGTGTATCCGCTCACAAATTAATTTATGGAATTATCTGGAAATGCTTATAACTGATCAATAACAAATACCCCCATATATTCAAAATTATCCTGTCAATTATCCTTTAAGACACTTGCTTATTATTTTGTACATCAGTATCTTACTCTTAACATGTTTACCGTTTCATCCAAATACATTTTTAGACTCTGCATATGTTTAAACTCAATGACTCTAAAACGGGTAAAAATGTGTCACGTCGAGCAAGGTTTCATTCCTCTCCCACATACACATTACACTCTTAATTTTCCCCCGAGGTAGGAATCTCCCTGAGATTTTTCCTGAAAGTCCACGCTCTGACCCTCAGGTCAGGAAATGAGGCTCCTACTTCTGTCGCCGTAATTCGCTCGTGCACCAGGTTTATGGTTTCCCCCTTGAGACGCCGTTCCCAGTGAAGCTGAGTTATCATAGCCCAGACTGAAACGAACCAGGACACGTGTTGCTCGCAGAGTTTCACAATTCCTAACGCAGGTTCGGGCTCGGCTAGCGCCTGGCACCGTGCAGCGGAAGCGCAGACGGAGTGTAATCCGTGCGGTGCCTCGGTTCAGGCTGGTAGACGCACCACGGCCCGCGGGTGGTGAGGGCTCAGGAATGCGGTGGTCTCCATCCGCTGAGGTCTCCATCCGCTGAGGTCTCCATCCGCTGAGGTCTCCATCCGCTGAGGTCTCCATCCGCTGAGTCTCCATCCGCTGAGGTCTCCATCCGCTGAGTCTCCATCCGCTGAGGTCTCCATCCGCTGAGTCTCCATCCGCTGAGGTCTCCATCCGCTGAGTCTCCATCCGCTGAGCTGCCGCTCGGATGCCCATAAAGAATGCAGATGCGGGCTTACCGGGGGTCGGCCTCTGCTGTCCTGCAGTACCACCGCGCGGACCCATCGCCCTTGCTTAACCGCAGCAAGCGTGGGAAGGAGACAGAGTCCTCCGTGCTCTGGTTTTTCGGTTTAACGTCTCCCTGGGTGCCGTGGCGGATCTGCAGGAAAGCGCGCCGGCGTCCACGGCTGAGTGATGTCCGCCGCGAGCACTCCAGTACCAACACGCTGATGGCAAGACTGACCATCACCAGGATCCCAGTTTGATGTCAACCCTGTGGGTGCCGAGATTTCAGGGAAGCTGCCGACAGAGGTCACCTGGGACCAGTGTGGGTGCTGCTCCGGAGGGGCCCGAACGTTCCAGGCGAAAGCTACTGCTGCCGTCTGCCACTGCCCACACGCGGGCTGACACGCGCTCCCGGGCTTCCAGCAAAGACGTTTGTTCCCTTCTCCCCAGCCCCTGCGGTCGTACCGGAGTGCTTCCCTCGCACAACGGAAACAAAGCTGTGGGCGAGGGCGTGTGGTAGATGGCGCGGCCTGCCCTTAGAAGAACAGGTGTGGTGTTACCAACAAACAGAACCCGTGCACTTTCTGACCGGCTTCTAACACCCTCGTGGGCAGCACAAACCTGATTTGTGTTGCATCGACACTCACTGGGAACCACATCTTTGAGAGAAAAAATTAGGGTGCTGAGTGGTTCATTGCAAAAAGTCCAGAAAGACTCATGGGTTTTTTATCTTTCAGGTTATTAAAAAAACTATTCTTCTTTTATTTTACTTTACCATAGAAACTCAGTATTCACAAAGCCGGAAGAATTGTACGATGAAACCATATTCTCAGCTTCCAGTTTCCGTCTTTCATCTCTTGCCTTATCCCTTTCGTTATGGACCATTGACATAAATCCAAAATACTATAGTCTTTTATCTGTGAATATTTATTATGTATACCTGAAAGATAACGCTTCCAAAATATAACCATGATATTATTATTTATCATGCCCATAATATGTATAAAAATGATTCCTTAATAGCATAAAGTATTTAGACAGTGTTCAGATAGCTCTATTGGATAACTGTTAATGGATTTTTAAAACGAGGGGTCTGATAAGGTCTACATGTTGCAATTGGTTGATAAATTGCTAAAGTTTCTTTTAATCTGTAGGTTTTCTATCTCTCCTTCCCTCATTCTTAGCCTTTTTCTGTCTCTAGCAATTCATTTATTGAAGACTCAAGTGGTTTTGCACAATACAGTTCTGACTGATTGTACCGGTGTGGTTTTATGTAACCCGCTTGGTTACGGTTAGGCTGAGAGGCTCCAGCAGATTCTGGAAAGTGCTGCTGTGTACTTACTTAGAGAACACCCAGTCCAGCTTTCTCTCCTTGGGTAGTTTTTCCTGTTTCTGATAATCATTTCCTGCTGTTTATCTTGGATTCACAAAATGTGATGTTTTGCTTGTGCTATTTTACCTTTATAATTTTGAGTTTGTCCATAAAGAGAAGGGCACCTGGGTAGCTCAGTTGGTGAAGCTTCTGCCTTTGGCTCAGGTCATGATCCCGGAGTCCTGGGATCGAGCCCCACATCGGGCTCCCTGTTTAGCGGGAAGTCTGCTTCTCCCTCTCCCTCTGTGCTCTCTCTTTCTCTCTCCCAAACACACAAGTAAAATCTTAAAAAAAGAGAAATCCCAACACTTGGTTGGTTAGTTACCCTTACATTCATATTAGAAAGCTGGACAGGCACTTAATTCTTTCCTTATGTATGTTTCCAAGTAGTTTCCTTAGAACCTTGAAAGTAGTCAGCCTGTGCCCAGTTTCAGCCCTGCTCCTTAAAAGTTATGTAGCACTAGGAAAATTTCCCTCTCCGCAGGTAATTGGTAAAGATTTTGAACAGTTCAATATAATGCGCGTAACATCCTAGCAGACTTTCTTGCACATAGTAAAACTCGGGCCCTGATCATCGTCCCTGTTCGGTTGACTCTCCCAGATCCAGCCGGCACACGGGGAGAATCTCGTTCTGTGCTTCCTTAGAGGCCATATGGCCTGAGGCTGGAGGAGGAAACAGAGAATCCTGGTTTTTTAAGGCGAATACAGTTTTGGAACTGCAGTCTTACTGAGTTAATGCTCACCTAGCTGCCAAGCAGAAGAAAATATGCTGCCGCCATTCTGGAGTTATGGAGGCTACATACGGAAGAGAAAAAGAGCATGTGTTGCTGACTCACCCCTTAAAGGACAATGTTTCTTCTTCCTGTTTGGTTACTTGACGTCTGTGGGAACAAATAGGAAAAATATTGGGAGTCAGAACATTGAACAAACTGATCTAAGAGATGAATGGAAAAATATATATATATGTACTTACACAAATTCATATAGGTATACATATTTTAATTTTTTATTGGTTTGTATATTTTACCATGGAGAGCATGCCCTATGCACTGAATTTTTTTTCAGGGTAGTTGGAAAGAATATGCATATTTCAGGCTTCTCTACCGTGCTTATATGCCCTCTTCTAGGTGAACAGATCTCAAAATGCTAGTTTTTCTATGAGGTTGCATAGGATCAGAGAGGGTGATGACAGGTTTGAGATAGGAGAACAATAGAAAAAAAAAATCCAGTTAAGAAATGGGCAGAAGACATTTTTTCAAAGAAGACGTGCAGATGGCCAACAGACACATGGAAAGATGCTCCATGTCACTCGGCATCAGGGAAATACAAATCAAAACCACAGTGAGATACCACCGCACACCAGACAGAATGGCTAAAATTAACAAGTCAGGAAATGACAGATGCTGGCAAGGATGCGGAGAAAGGGGAACCCTCCTCCACTGTTGGTGGGAATGCAAGCTGGTGCAACCACTCTGGGAAACAGTATGGAGGTTCCTCAAAAAGTTCAAAGTAGAGCTACCCTGCCATCCAGCAATTGCACTACTCGGTATTCACCCAGAGGATACAAAAATACTGATTCAAAGGGACACATGCACCCTGATGTTCA
This sequence comes from Meles meles, assembly GCF_922984935.1. Classification (NCBI taxonomy): domain Eukaryota; kingdom Metazoa; phylum Chordata; class Mammalia; order Carnivora; family Mustelidae; genus Meles; species Meles meles. Next base: position 117,419,942 of record NC_060073.1, on the reverse strand, counting down.
TAGCAGCATCACCAACAGTAGCCAGACTGTGGAAAGACCCCAGATGCCCACTGACTGAAGAGTGGATAAAGAAGATGTGATGTGTGTGTGTGTGTGTGTGTTATGTAACATACATAATACATACGTGTGTTATATAACATGTATATAATATATATTATATATATAGAACATATGGAATGGAGAATTACAAAGCCATCCAAAGAATGAAATCTTGAAACTAAGTTTGTACTATATGTTGGCTAATTGAATTTAAATAAAAATTTTTTAAAAAGGAATACTTGAACAGATTTTTTTTAAAGAATGAAATCAAAAAAAAAAAAAAGAAAAAGAATGAAATCTTTCCATTTGCAACAACTTGGATGGAACTAGAGTGTATTATGCTAAGTGAAATAAGTCAGTCAGAGAAAGACAAATACCATATGATTTCACTCATATGTGGAATTTTAGAAACTAAACAGATGAACACAGGGATGAAAAAAGAGAGAGATGCAGAGAGAGAGAGAGAGAGAGGCAGACCTGAAAACAGACTCTTAACTAGAGAACACAGGGAGGGTGGATGGAGGGAGGGAGGTGGGGGATGGGCTAGACGGGGGTTGGGCATTAAGGAGGCCCTTGTGATGAGCATTGGGTGTCGTGTGTAAGTGGTTAGTTTCTGCTCCTGGAACTAGTATTACACTGGATGCTAACTGGAATTTAGATAGAAACCAGAGACAAAAAAGAAATATAATCTTTGAATCTTTTGATAAAATCTAGCTTCAGCCTGAAAAGAAATCACTGTTTTTTCCATTGGAATTTTATATGCGCTTTCAAGAAAAGGAGAGGAAAAGTGCTTATGCAGATGGCTAACTCAGCAGGTAAGAACTTGATCATTCTAAGGTCACGGCCTCAGGGCTCCTATGGGCTCATTATTTTCACATGGTTTCATGTCCAGGGAGTACATATTTAACCCAGGTCGGTCATGTCATAAATGCTTGTCCTGTTCATACTCATGAGGAAAGAATTCTTGAATTTCTAACTGTACAACTAAAAGGAGAATTTAAAGTATACCCATAAAATTCTGGATTAGTAGTTTCAGCCTCAAATTTAAGCCAATGTTAATATTATTATGACCATTTTTATCCATCATTTTTTTATGGATGAGTCCCACTGACCCACTGATTTCTATGTGGGGCTGCTGATTATCTTCCTTATGGTCAGGCCACCCTTTAACTCACTGAAACAATGGAAAATTCACTAGTCGTATAATGAGCCGGAGCTGATCTGTAGCTGAACCTGATTACCCTTCCCAGGATAATCCGGACACCCTTCAGAGTATCCATACAGAAAGCCCCATCTTCCCTGAAACAAGCATGAGAAATTCAGCGTCCCTTGCAACTAGACTGACAGCATGTGGACTTGCCCCTCCTATCAGTTTGCTGCATTTGGACTTGGAATAAAAAAAAGAGTAAATCTAGGGGAGACATCATGGGACATCACTTCCAGCAACAGCAGCAGCAGCACCAGGCTCCCCGAAGAGGACCCGGCACAGTGGAAGCAGGCGCGCAAACAGAGGACCGTGTTTGGTCCAAGCTGGCGTGCACGGTCCAGCTACAGGGCAACAATGACGCCGTCCACACAGCGCTCGTACGTGGGCAGGCTTAGGTCTGTTGCCAGCTGCTCCATGAATTAGTTCCCCTCTTCCTGGCCATGTCTTCAACCTGATTCTCTAGCCTCCTTAACCTTTTCTTTGTGCTCACCCATTATTCTGTCCATAAATTCTCCACTTAAATTAGCCAGTTTGGTTCTTCTGTACGAAACAAAAAACTTTTATAGGTATGGGCAGTTATCACAGACCCGTACGGAAATGCACATAACCTGAGACTGATTTTCTGGACTGGGCTGAAGTGAAAAACCCAGTTAGTATTTGGGGAATGAATTCCGTCCACCTTTAGCATGAAAAGGAAAACAGTAGCATCCCTTGCTGTCCGAACTCTGATCCTCTCCACAGATGTTATAACACCTTTCCAATAAATCCAAACAGGGTTCACTGTCTACCTTTAAATTGTGGCCTTGCAAACCTACATGCTGGTGTGAGTGAAAACATGAGCACGTGCGTCTGAACGGGAAAGGGTATCATATAGCCTGTCCTCAGCTTGCATTTCAAAAATAAGTTGTGTATTTTTGTTATAATTTTCTGCTGTGAAGTAAGTCTAAAAGGCATTTTCAGGAAGGAGAAATGCCTGTGGAGAAAGTAGGTGAGCCTACGAGGCACCAAAAAGTCACACACTGGAAGAAAATGTCAAAGTAGTAAAGTGTGTCAGCACACGTGACTGCATAAAAAACATAACAGTAACTCTACAGGGCGTAATAATTACGGAAACAAAGTCAGAATTAATTTGCTCAGTACATGAATAATCGTAGTCAGGGCAGGATGAGACCGAGCGCCACGCCCACGCAACAGAACGTGTCCAGGGTCTTCGGAGGTTGGGACGAGGCCACCGTGGAGGTGTAAGGTGACCTAGTGAAGGAACTGAGACTCCGAGAATTCAGGATAGATCGTGGGTTAGGGAGCTTCACTGGCACTCGGGCTGCAGGAGTTCTTTGCTGTGAATTGCAGAATTTTGCTGTTGCTTACGTGAAGCCTCTGGGGAAATGATTGACACAAAACAAGAAAGTCTTCCTAAGGAGTCCAAATTTAGTGGGACACACAGATCGGCAGATAAACTATCACCAACACACAGCAAATTCCTATGGAGAAGGACATTTGACTTCAGGCTCCTTGTTGGCGCGAGAAGACAGGCAAGGGGACCCTGGGTATCACATGCGCCGTCTTTACAAGGACCTTAACATCAGGCAGACCAGTTAACCGCTGGTGACAGTGAGCTGGGGAGAATACGACCACTTGAAAAAAATTCACTTTCCACAAAGCAGTTGTAAGTTGAGGCAGCTGTGTAATCGAGCAGAGATAACGCAAGTTGGTGATAATTTTTAGTGTGTCCGGTGTTCAGCCCGGCCCGACTCTTCTTGTAGTTTTAAGCGCCGGAGGGGAAGAGCATTCGCCGACAGCCTGGGATGGATGCCGTGCACATGGCAGGCGGCCCCAGCCTCTGCCCGCCCACCTCCTCTCGGGAAGGGGCAGAGGACAGCAGTGTGCAGTCTGCCTCTGTCGCGAAGGTTCTCCAAGTCATGGACGGCGGTCACAGTTTCAGCCTGCAGCCTTGGTGGCTGTTCCCCTTCGGCGAGTTAGCGGAAACTAGGTGCAGTGGCACTTCAGTGGCCTTTGAAAGGACAGAATCGTCTTCCTTTAAGGTAAGGGAGAGATCCACAGAGTTGCAGAATGGGCACAGGGAATGCGTGTTTTATGTTGGAGGGAAGGTTTCAGTTTTTCCGGACACGTTAGTAGGTAAAGAACCCCAGAGAGGCGAGAAGCACAGCCTCGTGTTTTATTTCTTCTTTCAGTATCTCTGAGTTCTGTTCCTTCTAGAATTTGTTATAAGGCGTATGTGTAGTAATAATTCTGTAGCTGGAAAACAGCAGGGCACGGTTGAAGTCCCAAGAACAGGAGGCACGTATGTTTCCCCGGGCCTCCCGCTGGGTGGGCGACTGGTGAAACTTTCACTGGCCCTTTTTTGGGGGGAGGTGAGTATTTTAGATTCATGAAAGACGATGTATTACAGTAGGCTGGGGTTGCTTTCTTTTGCTTTTGTCTTTGAACTTTAACTATGCGAAGAAGGTTCTCTGTGCTGGACAGCCAAAGATGATGAGTGCGTGTCAGACGGACAGACAGACAGTGGTGGACATTTATCATGCTCTCTCTGACAAGCATCCAGTCCCCTTTCTGTGGGCGGGCAACTCCTTACCTGGAGAGTATTAACAGAGACAGAACCTGCAAGGTAATAGTTTTCTCAGAGCATGAATACTGTTTCTGTCCACACAGCGCACGAGCTCTGGACTGGAACTGGGAGACGAGGACAGAGCACCCATCTGGGCGGTGTGCCTCTCTCAGAGAAGGGGCAGAGCCTTGAGGTCTGGAGACAGCAGAGAGCTGTGGTCAGTTTCCAGCTTCACCAGGAAGGCTCTGTAAGGGGTTGGGGGGTGTGCCGTGTTCCCGTGCCTGTGTTCCTGGCTTTGTCCTCGGAACCCTGTCTTACACCACTCACAAAAATCAACTCAAAACACGTGAGCCTTAGAGGAGCTAAAAACGTAAAACTCCCAGAAGACAAATGTCGGGAAAACATATCCCTGCCACTGGTATTGGCAATGGTTTTGGGTTTTGTTGTTGTTTTGTTTGTGTTTTGATATGACACCAAAACCGCAAGAAACAAAAGCAAAAACAGGCGGAAACACTTTGAACTACAAAGCTTCTGAACAGCAATAGGAATGACCAACAAAAGGAAAAAATCTGTGGAATGGGAGAAGATATTTACGAATAATATATCTGATAAGCGGTTAATGTCCAGAGTATGTAAACAACTACAACTCAGTAGCAACAAGACAGACAAACCAATTTTAAAGTGGGCAGGGTCACTTAACAGACAGTTTTCTTTCCTTTTCTTTTCTTTTTCAAGAGTTCATTTATTTGAGAGAAAAAGTGAGCACAAGCAGGGAAAGGGGGCAGAGGGGAGAGAGAAGCAGGCTCCCCACTGAGCAGGGAGCCCAACTCCAGGCTTGATCCCAAGGACCCCGAGATCATGACCTGAGCTGAAGGCAGACACTCATTTGACTGAGCCACCCACGCACCCCAGGAATAGACAGTTTTCTAAAGGAGACATACCCATGGCCAACAGGTGCCTGGAAAAGGGCCCAACATCATCAGAGAAGGGCGAATCAGAAGCGCAATGGGATATCCCCTCATAGCTGTTACAGTGACTGGCATCAGAAGTCAGGGGTCAGTGCTGGCGGAGAAAAGGAACCTTCGTGCCCTGTTGGTGGGAGTGCAAACCCGTGCAGCCGATGTGCAGCACAGTACGTAGGAGCTAAGGATAGAGCGACCCTTTGACCCAGCAATCCCTTTTCTGTGTCTGTGTCTAAAGACCAGATCTTGAAGAGGTAAGTGCACTCTCCTGTTCACTGCAGCATTGTTTGCAATAGCCTAGCTACGGAAGCAGCCGGCGCGTCTGTTGGTGGATGAACGCATAAAGATGTGAGGTGCTCCTGTGATCTGCAGCAAACTGTTACTCAGCCAGAAGACTGGGGAAAGGAAATCCTGCCGTCGATAAGCATGGATGAGCCTTGAAGGCAGAGAAAGACAAATATTTTAGATGTCACTTATGGATAGGACCTGAAAAGGCCAGACTCACAGCAGCAGAGAGCAGAATGGTGACTACCAGGGGCTGCGGACGGAGGGCATAAGAGGTTGGTCAGAGTACAGACTGCTATTGACCTACAATACGGTGGAAAACATCTCACAATGTTTTGTGAATGTAGTGAATCAAGTCCATACATCCTACACCTGAAACTCACGCTATGTTATGTGTCCACTACGTCTAAATGAAGGGGACAAAAGGCAGATCAGTCAGGAGTATTAGATCAGAAAAGGAAACAGCTACGTGAGTGCAGCTGAAATTACGGGGCCCCTTGGTAAGGAGAAGGGAAGGGTATCTGAACGCGTGACCGAGGCTGTGGCTTCGGAGGATGAACACCAGAGGCTGAACACGGCTGGGTAACCGACATTCCGTAAAATAGTCCGACCAAGGAATCTAGCAAGTAAATCCTAAGCAAACTGCCAACCACAGCAGCTGCCGTGGGTTCGATGCCCTGGTGGTGGAGTGGGGTCGCTGTCCAGAGTCACGAAAAAATATTATCTACAAAATCTGGTTCCCAGCAACAAAATTGTACATACAAAGAAACATAGTGTGACCTGATCCAAGAATGAAAGCCAGCAACACACACTGCCTTTGACAGGGACGTGATGTCAGACCTACTGGGAAAAAAATTCAAGGCAACTATTAAAAATATTTGCAAAGAGTGAAAAAGAAATACCTTAAAGACGTAAGGAGAGATACGGTGGCCATATCACACTGCATTAAAAAATACCATTCGAGAGGCAGAAGTTATTTTAAAAAATGGAAATACTGGAGTTGTAAAATACAGTAAACAGAAAGTTCAAGACTGTGCCTTAACAGTAAATTTGCGTTGGCAGAGAGAACATCAGCGAACTTGCAGATGAATATCTGAATCTAAATGCGAAGAACAAAGAGAAAAATAATAAAGAACAATGAACAGAAACTCAAGGAAATGGGAGACACCATTAAGTACACCAACATACACTTACCGGAAACCAGAGACAGGAGAAACATCTGAGTAAAAAAACACTCGGAGAAATAAGGACTGAAAACTTCCCTCTATGGATGAAAAAAATATTAAACTATATATCCAAGAAATTAAAAAAACTTCAAATAAAATAAATGCAAAGGTATCCACAAACAGACCCATCTCAATAAAATAGGTTGAAAGACAAAAAGAAAAAAAAAAAAAAAGAAAGACAAAAAGAAAACCTTGAAAGCCTCGAGGGGAGGGAGACGCTGGTCACATGAAAGAAAAGTCCAGTAATACGTCCCCGTCCTAATTCCCCAGAATGTGCAAAGATGCTAGCTGAAATGGTAGACTTCGCGCATGTGACCAAGTTAGAGACCTTGAGATGGAAAGATCATCTTGGATTATCTGGGCGTGCCTAATAGAATCCGAATGGTCATTATAAGAGGAGGGCAAGAGAGTCAGGGTACGATAAGACATGTGTCTCCAGAAGCGAATGTGGGGATGGTGCGTTTTGAAGGTCCTGTTGAGGGCGGTGGGCCATGGACTACCAGCAGCACTTCCAAGCTTGATAAAAGGAAAATGGAGTCCTCCCAGAGCCTTCAGAAGGAGCGCAGACCGGGATATCCAGCTCAGACTTTGGACCTCTAGAACTATAGCATAAGAGGTTGAATCACTAAGTTAAAAACTTCCTGCAAAGAAAATCTCGGGCACAGATGGCTCTCCAGATGAATTCTACCAAATGTTAAAAGAAGAATTAATACTAATTCTTCACAAAGTCTTCCAAGAATTAAAATAAAACATGTAACAGTTTTTATGTATTTATGTATTTATTATTTTTTGAAAATTATCTTTTTTAAGATTTATTTATTGGGGAGCCTGGGCGACTCAAGGGTGAAGCCTCTGCATTCGGCTCAGCTCATGATCTCAGGGTCCTGGGATCCAGCCCTGCATTGGACTCTCTGCTCAGCAGGGAGCCTGCTTCCTCCTCTCTCTCCCTGCCTGCCTCTCTGCCTACTTGTGATTTCTCTCTCTGTGTCAAATAAATGAATAATATCTTTTTTAAAAATATTTATTTATTTATTTGAAATAGAGAGAGACCACAAATGTGGGACTGGGGGGAGAGAGAGAGAGAATCTTTTAAGCAGACCCTGTGGTTAGTCCTGGACCCTGAGATCAGAACCAAAACCAAGAGTCAGATGCTTATCCAACTGCACCACCCAGGTGCCCCAACACTTTCCATTTAATGAGGCTAATAGTACACTGATAGCAAAACCATGTAAAAATATCACAATAAAATCATGAACCAGTCTTAAAAAAATAAATAAAGCCACAAAATTCTTAACAAAATATTAGCAATGCATAGCTGGCAACATGTATAAATGATTGTGTGTGTGTGTGTGTGTGTGTGTGTGTGTGTGTGTGTGTGAGTTTCATAGGAATGTAAGATTGTTTTCACATATGAAATTTAATTAATGTAATGTACTGTAGTAATAGGTTAACATTACAGAAACCACAGTTATATCAGTAGATTCAGAAAATGTGTTTATCACAATATAACACTCTGTCTTGATAAAAATAATAATCTAGAAATAGAAGGGGCTTTCTTCAGTCGAAAAGGACATAAATGAAAAACCCACACCTAATGTCTTTCTTAATTCTGAGATGCTGAATGTTTTCTGTATAAGATTGGGAAAGAGGAGGATCTTTTCTCATGCCACTTCTTTTTTCTTTTTTTTATTAATTATTTTTATTAGCATAGACTGTATTATTTGCCCCAGGGGTACAGGTCTGTGAATCGTCAGGCTTACACACTTCACAGCACTCACCATAGCACATACCCCGCACAATGTCCATAACCCAACCGCACTCCCCACACACACCCCGCTCCCCCTGCAACCCTCAGTTTGTTTCATGAGATTACGAGTCTCTTATGGTTTGTCTCCTTCCTGATCCCATCTTGTTTCATTTTTTCCTTCCCTACCCCCAAGCCCCTCACCCTGCCTCTCAAATTCTTCATATCAGAGATCATATAATAATTGTCTTTCTCTGGTTGACTTATTTTGCTCAGCATAATACCCTCTAGTTCCATCCATGTCATTACAAATGACGAGATTTCATTTCTTTTGATGGCTGCATAGTATTCCATTGTGTACATATACCACACCTTCTTTATCCATTCATCTATTGATGGGCATCTAGGTTCTTTCCGTAGTTTGGCTATTGTGGATATTGCTGCTATAAACATTCAGGTGCATATGCCCCTTCGATCACTACGTTTGTATCTTTAGGGTAAATACCCAGTAGTGCGATTGCTGGGTCATAGGGTAGCTCTATTTTCAACTTTTTGAGGAACCTCCATGCTGTTTTCCATGGCTGCACCAATTTGCATTCCCACCAACAGTGTAGGAGGGTTCCCCTTTCTAAACATCCTCTCTAACATCTGTCATTTTCTGACTTGTTAATTTTAGCCATTCTGACTGGTGTGAGGTGGTATCTCACTGTGATTTTTATTTGTATTTGCCTGATGCCGAGTGATGTGGAGCACTTTTTCATGTGTCTGTGGGCCATCTGGATGTCTTCTTTGCAGAAATGTCTGTTCATGTCCTCTGCCCATTTCTTGATTGGATTGTTTGTTCTTTGGGTGTTGAGTTTGATAAGTTCTTTATAGATTTTGGACACTAGCCCTTTATCCTATATGTCGTTTGCAAATATCTTCTCCCATTCTGTCAGTTGTCTTTTGGTTTTGTTGACTGTTTCCTTTGCTGTGCAAAAGCTTTTGATCATGCAGAGTCCCAGTAGTTCATTTTGGCCCTTGTTCTCTTGCCTTTGGCGATGTTTCTAGGAAGAAGTTGCTGTGGCTGAGGGCAAAGAGGTTGCTGCTTGTTTTCTCCTCAAGGATTTTGAAGGATTCCTTCCTCACCTTGAGTTCTTTCATCCATGTTTTAGTCTATTTTTGTGTGTGGTGTGAGGAAATGTCCAATTTCATTTTTCTGCCTGTGGCTGTCCAATTTTCCCAACACCATTTGTTGAAGAGGCTGTCTTTTTTGCATTGGACATTCTTCCCTGCTTTGTCAAAGATTAGTTGACCATAGAGTTGAGGGTCTATTTCTGGGCTCTCTATTCTGTTCCACTGATCTATGTGTCTGTTTTTGTGCCAGTACCATGCTTTGTTGATGATTAGAGCTTTGCAAGAGAGCTTGAAGTCTGCAATTGTGATGCCACCAACTTTGGCTTTCTTTTTCAACATTCCTCTGGCTATTTGGGGTCTTTTCTGATTCCATATAAATTTTAGGATTATTTGTTCCATTTCTTTCAAAAAAATGGATGATATTTTGATAGAGATTGCATTAAATGTGTAGATTGCTTTAGGTAGCATAGACATTTTCACAATATTTGTTCTTCTAATCCATGAGCCTGGAACATTTTTCCATTTCTTTGTGTCTTCCGCAATTTCTTTTATGAGTACTTTATAGTTTTCTGAGTACAGATTCTTTGCCTCTTTGGTTAGGTTTATTCCTAGGTATCTTATGGTTTTGGGTGCAATTGTAAATGGGATCAATTCCTTAATTTCTCTTTCTTCTGTCCTGCTATTGGTGTATAGAAATGCAACTGATTTCTGTGCATTGATTTTATATCCTGACACTTTACTGAGTTCCTATATAAGTTCTAGCAAATTTGGAATGGAGTATTTTGGGTTTTCTACATAGAGTATCATATCATCTGTGAAGAGTGATAGTTTGACATCTCCTTTGCCAATTCAGATGCCTTTAATTTCTTTTTGTTGTCTGATTGCCAAGGCTAGGACTTCTAGTACTATGTTGAATAGCAGTGGTGATAGTGGACATCCCTGCCGTGTTCCTGACCTTAGTGGAAAAGCTCTCAGTATTTCCCCATTGAGAATGATATTCACTGTGGGTTTTTCATAGATGACTTTGATAATATTGAGGTATGTGCCCTCTATCCCTACACTTTGAAGAGTTTTGATCAGGAAGGGATGCTGTACTTTGTCAGATGCTTTTTCAGCATCTATTGAGAGTATCATATGGTTCTTGTTCTTTCTTTTATTAATGTGTTGTATCCCATTGATTGATTTGTGGATGTTGAACCAATCTTGCAACCCAGGAATAAATCCCACTTGGTTGTGTGAATAATCCTTTTAATGTACTGTTGGATCCTATTGGTCAGTATTTTGTCTCACCCCACTTCTATTCAACATTATACTAAAGGTTTTATTCAGGATGGATAGGCAAGAAAAAGAAATGAAGGTCATCCACTTTGAAAAAAGAAAGAAGTAAAACTAGATTTTGTTTTTTTGGTTTTTTGATGATGGATATATTGTTGGAAAACTTGAGGCAACCACCAGAACTCCATAAGAAATAATAAATGAATTGAGCCGGGTTGCAGGAATCATGATGTATATACAGAAATTCAATTATATTTCTGTATACTAGCAATGACCATTCTGAAAAGTCACTCATAATTTTATATATAATAGCACTACAATGAACAAAATAATTAGACAAAAGACTAAGGGGGAAAAATGCAAGATTTGTATACTAAAACCTACATAGCATTATTGAAAGAAATGAAAAAAAGATCTGAATAAATTAAAAGACAGTCTGTGATTATCGATTAAAAGACTTGTTATTGCTAAGATGATAGTACTTCTGAAATTGATCTACAGATTAACTACAATCCCTATCAAAATCCTGGCTAGCATTTATTGAGAAATTAAAATGCTGATCTTAGGTTAATGTAAAAATGTAAGGATTTCAAGATAGTGAGAACAATCTCGAGAGGAACCACATTGGAGTGCACACATTTCCTGATTTTAAAACTTATTATAAAACTACAGTAACCAATACTGTATTGTACTGCTCTAAGGATAGACATATAGATTGATGGAATAGAATTACCTTTACATATGAGAAGTAAACCTTTACATTTATGATCAGTTGTTTTTCAGCAAGGACCCCCAGACAATTCAGTGGGAAGAAATACTCTTTTCAGTACACGATAACAGGACAGCTGGATATCTACATGTAAAAGAATGAGGCTGAACCTCTGTCTCACATCGACCCCACAATTTACTCACTCTGGACTATAGACTGAAACGTAGGAGCTCAAACTTTAAAACCCTTAGCAAAAACCACAGGAGTAAACCTTTGTGAACTTGGGCTAAGCAATGATAACACTAAAAGCTCAAGTAACAAAATGAAAAAAAAAAATAGCAGAGTTGTACTACCTTAAATTTTAAGACTTCCGTACTACAAATGCTGCCATCAAAAGAGTAAAAAGACAGGGGTGCCTGGATGGCTCAGTCGGTTCAGCGTCTGAGTCTTGGTTTCAGCTCACATCATGATCAGGATCCTGGTATCGAGCCCCATGTGGGGCTCCATGCTCAGCAGAGAGCTGAGTCTCACTCTGCCCCTCCCTCCACTCACTCGTGCTCTCTCTCTCTCTCAAATAAATAAATACAATCTTAAAAAGAATCGTACGTTTGATAAGGGACTTATGTCTAAACTATATTAAGAACTCTTACATCTCGGATTAAATGTTCTGATTAGATATTTCTCCAAGGAAGATTTACAAGTGGCCGATAAGCACATGAATAGATGTTCACCATCACTAGCCATTAGAGAAAGGGAGATCAAAACCACGATCAGATACCACTTCATGCCAACGGGGATAACTATAATTTAATAGTTAACCAAAAGTTTTGGTAAGGAGGTGCAAACCTTGGGCCCCTCATGTGTCACTGGTAATAGTGTAAAATGGTGTAGCCACTTTGAACAACATGCTGCCATTTCCTCAAAAAGTTAAGCACAAACATAAAGTTACCATAGGATTCAGAAATCCTACTGCTGGGTATATCCCCAAGACAAATGCGAGTAAAAGGAAAATACATCACCCAAACATTTGTACCCAGATGTTTGTAAAAGCAGCATTAATAATAACCAAGAAGTAGAAGCAATGAAAATGTCTATTAACTGATTTATGGATAAACAAAATGGGGTATAATGCAAAGAAGTATCAATTGGCCATAAAAAGGAATGAAATTACTGATATATGCTAAAACATGGATGAACCTTAAAAACATTATAGTAGGTGAAAGAAGTCAGTCCCCAAAGACCCCATTTGTAGGAAATGTCCAGAATAAGCAAATCTATAGAGACTGAAAATGTATTATTAGTTGCCCAGGGCTGGACGGGGAGAGGAGGAGGAAAACTGCAGAGTGAAGGCTAATGGGTATGGGATTGACTGATTTTGGGTTGGATTTATTTTAATGTCTTTTAAAATGTCTGAAATTGGTTATGGTGATGGTTGCACAATTCTGTGAGCATACTATGGAAAATAAATTATAGACTTGAAATGGGTGGATTTTGTGGCATGTAAATTTTATCTCAATAAAACTGTTTTTAAAAAATGGCATTGGTCCAGCAACCTCTAACAATTTCTTTCCAATAAAATAGGCATGACGACAGGGAAAAATATGAAAGCAAGAACTGAAGGTCAACCAGTTGTCAAAATTGAGGAGCAATTTCCCATAAATGTAATTGGAGAAAAACTGTATTTAAAACAAAATACATGCATGCTGAGCCAAGTTAAAAATAGCAGGGGTGGCTGACCACCCCCAAACCTTCCCTAAATAAGTAGAAAAACCCTCCATCATTTTTTACTTATTTGAACCCTGGGTTGAAAAGTAATTTTGTGTCAAACTTAAAACAGCAACTGCTCTGCCTTCTAGATACATGTTTTCCTAATCCTTTTTAGTCTTTCCTCAGTATTTTTTCCATATTTTCATCCAGAGGTGGAAATATTTAGAAAATTAGCCAGAATGGCTTTAGGGAGGAAGTTATGGTGGGGAATTATGTCTTGTAGCTGTAAAAATCCTAGTTGAGAGTAGGTGAGAATCTTGTTATTTCTCATGAACTGCATCTATTTGGAGTAAAAGCAGGTCAGAAATGAGACAAGAAAAGTGTACAATCTCAGACCTGCATAATCACATGGATTAAATTTGGCCAGCTATGGAAATTGGACCAGGAGCTTTGCAAATGGAACTGCCATCGTGCTGAGACTATGAAAGCAGAATGCAGACAGTCCACGCTGCCAGAGAGGGAGTCCGAGGCTGTGCTGCAGTCAAATGGACACATTCAATTTCTTATTAACAAATAGAACTCTAGGGTCATCTCGCTTTTCGTAGGTAAAGGTTACATTCTTGGAAGATTAAAAATATATAAATAATAGAGCATCTGACATCCCAGAGAGCTTTCATTCCTTTAATACATTTAAAGAACTTACTAATTCATTATTGAGAAACAGAGTACTTTATGTGGGAAACCCAAAAGAATCCACCCCCAAATTGCTAGGACTTATACAGGAATTCGGCAACATGGCAGGATATAAAATCAGATCACGGAAATCAGTTGCATTTCTATACCCTAACATTGAGACAGAATAAGGAGAAATTAAGGAATTGATTCCATTTACAATTGCACCAAAAATCGTAAGATACCCAGGAATAAACCTAACCAAAGAAATATAGGATCTATACCCTAAAAACCACAGAACATTTATGAAAGAAATTGAGGAAGACACAAAGAAAAGGAAAAACTTTCCATGTTCATGAATTGGAAGAACAAATATTGTGAAAATATACAAGCTACCTAAAGCAATCTATACATTCAATTAAATCCATATAAAAATACCAATAGCGTTTTTCACGGAGCTAGAACAAATAATCCTAAAATTTGTGTGGAACCAGAAAAGACCTCGAATAGCCAGAGCAATGTTAAAGAAGAAAACCAAAGCTGGTGACATCACAATGCCAGATTTCAAGCTATATTACAAAGTTGTAATCATCAAGACCATATGGTCTTGTTACAAAAACAGACACATAGTTCAATAGAATAAGACAGAGAACCCAGAAATTTGCCCTCGACTCTGTGGTCCTCTAATCTTCCCCAAAGCAGGCAAGAATATCCAGTGGAAAAAGGACAGTCTTCAATAAACTGTACTGGGAAAATTGGACAGCTATATATATAAGAATGAAACTGGACCATTTTCTTGCACCATACACAAAGATAAACTAAAATGGATGAAAGACCTAAATGTGAGACAGGAATCCATCAAAATCCTAGAGGAGAACACAGGCAGCAACCTCTTCGACCTTGGCCACGAAACTTCTTGCTAGAACCATCTCCAAATGCCAAGGAAAACAAAAGCAAAAATGAACTATTGGGACTTCATCAGGATAAAATGCTTCTGCACAGCAAAGGAAATAGTCAACAAAACTAAAAGGCAACCTATAGGATAGGAGAAGATATCTGCAAATGGCATATCAGATAAAGGCTAGTATCCAAAATCTATAAAGAACTTATCAAACTCAACATCCAAAAAACAAGTAAGTCAAAAAATGGGCAGAAGACATGAACAAACACTTCTCCAAAGAAAGCATACAAATGGCAAAAAGACACATGAAAAAATGCTCAACATCACCAGCCATCAGGGAAATACAAATCAAAGCCACATTGAGATACCAGTCAGAATGGCTGAAATTAACAAGATAGGAAACAACAAACATTGTCAAGAATATGGAGAAAGGGGAACCCTCTTACACTGTTGGTAAGAATGCAAGCTGGTACAGCCACTGTGGAGAACAGTGTGGGGGTTCCTCAAGAGGTTAAAAATAGAGCTACCCTACATCCCAGAAACTGCACTAGTAGGTATTTACCACAAAGATACAAATGTCATAATCTGAAAGGGCACATGCACCCCATTGTTCATAACAGAGATGTCCACAATAGCCACACTGTGGAAAGGGCCCAGATGTCCATAGACAGATGAACTGATAAAAAAGATGCGGTCGGGGCATCTGGGTGGCTCAGTGGGTTAAGCCTCTGCCTTCGGCTTAGGTCATGGTCTCAGGGTCCTGGGATTGAGCCCCACGTCGGGCTCTCTGCTCGGCGGGGGAGCCTGCTTCCCCCTCTCCCTCTGCCTGCCTCTCTGCCTACTTGTGATCTCTCTCTCTCTGTGTCAAATAAATAAATAAAAATCTTAAAAAAAAAAAAAGATGCAGTTCATTCATATAGTGGAATATTGCTCAGCCATGAGAAAGGATGAATACTTAACATTTACATCAACATGGATGGAAGTGGAGGGTATTACGCTGAGTGAAATAAGTCAATCAGAGAAAGACAATTATATGGTTTCACTCATACATGGAATATAAGAAACAGTTCAGAGAATCATAAGGGAAGAGGGAAAACTGAATGGGAAGTCATCCGAGATGGAGAAAAACCATGAGAGACTCTTAACTATAGGAAACAAACCAAGGATTGCTGGAGGAGAGGGTGGAGGGATGGGGTGACTGGGTGACGGGCATTAAGGAGGCACGTGATGTGATGAACACTGGGTGTTATATAAGACTGATGAATCACTGAACTCTACCTCTGAATCTAACAACTTTATATTTTAATTAATTGAGCTTAAATTAAAAAAAAAAAGGAAACAGAAGATATGTTTAAGTTTGTTCTCCAGGGATTTAATTACAATTCTCTCTCTCTCTCTTTTTTTTTTTTTTACAGAGAGTGTGATTGTCTATGCATGTAAGGGGGGGAGGGGCAGAGGGAGAGAGAGAGAATCACAAGTAGACTCCCTGTTGAGTGCAGAACCAGACACAGGACTCAATGCCAGGACACTGAGATCATGACCTCAGCTGAAACCAAGAATCCAAAGTCTGGCTGACTGAGACCCCCAGGCATCCCCAATTCTTCTCTTTTTATTCTTTTTTTAGTAACAGTCAACAGTATGGTAACTTAGGGACCGCATTAGTTAACATAATGGACATAAGATAATGGACGTGGCTTATATTTTAAAATTACTATTTTTATTCACTTTTGATGGGAAAGTGTCAATAGTTACATAGTGTTACAACTGTAAGTTATTTTGGTAGTTTTGTGGTTCAAATATCCTTTTGCAGAAAATTAACCATGGAAATTATTTGTGTAATATCAAATAACAAAGACTAATACTGCTCTCCCAAAAAAGTAGTTTGAATTTTGAGCTGTCGCTTTTTTCTGCATCTAGTGTCTCCTAAGCAATAGTAAGATTGGTTAAGAATGGCGCTTGGCCCATCGTCACGGTCAATAAATATATTTCAAAGATTGAAAACATTTCAAATGTGTTAGGGGATATGGCTTAGTTGAAGAATTGTTTGGTGAATGTCTTTAAGTCAAAATTACTGGTAACACTAATGTTTTTGTCGTCATAAGGCAACATTCTCTATAGCGTTTGCTTACAGTTGGTAGTGCATGTTGCTTATACTCTGGATTTTGACTACAAACACGAAACAAAAGCAGCATAAATCCATAGAGTCTCCTTTTCTGGTGTGTTTGGGAATCACTTACTGGAGACTGATTCTTTTGGTAGTATAACTATGACCCAGAGGGTAGCATCCAAAAGGTCATTCTTAAGGACCTGTGCAGCCCTTCAGGGGCATGACCTGTGCCTGGTCAGGGTCAGGATCCTCTGTACTCATACGGAAAGCCTCGCCTGATGTCTGCATGTCCCTGGAAAATAGAAGTGCTTCCGTGTGTGGCCGGTAGACAGCTCCAGAGAGCGGAAGAGATCCCATCCAGCTCCAGGCCCCAAATCCATTCTGAAAATCATACAAGCGGCGACCACCACTTGCCAGTCCTTTCAAGTCCTTCATCTGGTCCTTCAGGAACGAAGTAAGGCTTGTCCAGCACATCCTGTGGGCCTCATTGCTTCTCACTCTGCAGTGCCAAGAAATGCCATGCCTTCACTTGGGCTAAAGCAGAACCTGTCAGACAGCTAGAACTTCTGTAACTTTCTTATGTTGTGTGTATTCTAAGCAGTTTTCAAACATTCGCTCGGTTCCCCGTCACTACACTGTGAGGTAGGTCCTTCTACTCTCTGTTCACAGCTGAGAACAACAAAGGGGCACACAGAGGTTGAGTAACATGTTGAGTTTTGAATCCAGGTCCTCAGGGCGCTGGCCTTCGGCTCTAAGCCATCACGCCCTGCGCTCCTGCCCCCCCAGCCGTGACCTACCCTCCACCCGTCTTGCATGCAGAGTGGTGGGGGGTGCTGTGAGGTGAGCCAGGCTGAAATTCAACCAGTGCCCTCCCTCAAGAACTTGCCTTGACAACTGGAAACGAATGGTTGGAAGCCATGCGCGTTAGCCGTTCTCTTTGACTTCCTGTGACTGCAGAAAGAAAAGGCAATATTCCTTGCTTTTTCGTTTTTTCTGTAAGATGAGAAAGCTCAGGGAAGATCCATGTTTTGTATCTCATTTCGGCAAGCTTTCCTTCTGTCATTTTTCTATTCACTTCAAAATGAAGACAACATAAAAATGGAGAAATCATTTGTCAGGTGATCCTAGCACAACAGCTTTTATTTCTCTTCTTTTCTTAATTTTCTCCAAAATGTTTTTTATTATATTGACCCTCCACAACTCTGTCTTTTTTTGCAAAATGAAGATTTTCAGTGTATTAAAGTGTTATTTGTATGAAATACTTGAAACCTTTTTCAAAATGATATTTTGAGTTATATATATTTTTAAACGGTCCTGACCTCATTGAAAAAAGTCTTTAGAGCTTATGTTTGTAGCCAGGACTGTTTTTGTGTGAACGAAATACATCAATGTATTTAGTACACTAGTCTGGTTCTGTGAACAATTCTGACACATTCTTTTGGGCACCTGGAATGAATCATGCTGAAGTCCCAGTACAGATAAGAAAAAAAACTCAGGAAATGTGGTAAAATATGTTTAGGGCATCCGATATATTTCCTACAACTGGTATATGCTCATACATAGAACTAGGATATGTGATAAAAGATTTTGATAGTTTGAATTTAAAGGAGTCTTTGTATTTGACCTATCTTGTTCTTTAGGACGTAATGGTAACCTTTATTCCAGGAAGTGGCCAAAGGATGAGAAAATTTAGAAATCACTGTAGTTGGCTCAGTGGGTTAAGCCTCTGCCTTCGGCTCAGGTCATGATCTTGGGGTCCTGGGATCGAGCCCCACATCGGGCTCTCTGCTCAGTAGGGAGCCTGCTTCCCCCTCTCTCTCTGCCTGCCTCTCTGTCTCCTTGTGATCTCTCTCTGTCAAATAAATAAATAAAATCTTTAAAAAAAAATCACTGTAGTATTTTCTGGTACACAGCTCCTTCACCAAATATCTCAGTAGTCTCCTCCATGATATATAAGAATCCCAGACTTAATGTCACTTTGAGCTGTCGTTTAGTGATGTCTTTCTCAAATGACATTCCCAAACTCAGAATCTGAAGAATAGAGAAGCAACCCCAAAGCACTAAAAAGTACTTTCTTACCTCAAAGACTAGGCAAGAAATGGTCTCTCCGGAGTGTTGAAAAGTTCATCTTAAACATGTATGATCCCGCAGAGATACTTACGGTGTTCTAGAAACCTGGTGGTGAAGACTGCGGGGATCCCTTAGCTCTCCCACTCCTCTGACGTTTCCAGAGCCTTCCCCCAGCATGATTCATGGGGACAGTATCCCTTTGGAAGACAGAGGGTTTGACTCTGTGTTCTGGAAGGCAGTGTCAGACTTCAATGCTATTGTTTGGAAAATGCCTGGAGGCAACTACAAATCTTTCTCTAAGTAATTTGAATAGATGTGGTCCTGGGTGATCATTTTGCCTCTGACCAGAAAACAGTAAATATATTCTAAAAAAAAAAAAAATGTAAAAAATTCCAATATTATATAGGAAGTTATAAAGTTTGACCTGAGTCAGATTTAAGGTGATTACCATTTGATTATCTAGAGGCACAAAATTAAAAAAAACAAAAAACAAAAACAGCCTATGGTGTTTTTTACATTTCAGTGATGCTGTAAAAAGGATAAAGGAAAGGAATCCCAATGTGATATAGTTCTTACAGCAGAATTACTGTAAAGTGGGCTTCCTGAGGCTCAAAGCAGATCAGAACAAATCTGAGTGGTTCAAATATCTAGATATTCTTTACTGCATGAGCTTAAACTTTCCAAGATGGTAGCTCAGAGCATCCCTTGGCCCCATATTTTGCCAAATATGACAAGACGATAGTATCAGTGATGAGGACAGCCACTTTATTAATGCCCGAACAGTACTTCCAACACCACTGTTTCTGACTCTTGGATACCTGGTCAGGGACACGTTGTTGCTGGAGTAGTTAGTAACGTCTAAGAAAGCTAGCACTCTGACCTGAGGTGACCAAGACTTAGAACTCACCTCATCTATAAAGAAAGCTTTGCTCTGTTTCTTGATCTCACAGCTCAGGAGACGACCTTCAGTTCTAGCCAGTGGTCAAGTAGGTCTGTATCCTTGGAGTTTAGGTTACGATATTATGGATAATTAAAAAAATCTTTCCCATGCTCTGTGGAGAAAATGCTATCTCATGTTCTATTTTAGTTGGGTCAGGAGCGTCTCCTTAGTCCTCAAAAGAGTTGTGTTAGTAAGCCGAAGAGTGTTGTGGTGCACTTGATTAAATCAAAAGAATATATGTATCTTAAGAGAAAATTACAGAAACAATGGTTGCAACCATAAGAAGGTACACTAAATATTGTTTCTTACGTGCATGTTAGATTTCATTCCGAGGCAAGACCAAGTTTGATTTTCATCTAATGAACTTGAGCTTTCTGCCAGTGTGAGTCATTTTAACAGCACACCTGAATGCACAATATGCAGCCACGTCAGATTCTGATAGGTTAGTAGGCAGTGGGAATACTCAGGCTTGATTAAGCTGGGTGATTGCAAATTCCTATTCCTGATCTTAAATTCTGTACTTTACAGGAAAATCATTCTACTTAAGGGAATGAAATGGTATTTTAATTAAATGCTCAAAACAGGTAATTTATGGCTAATGCTTAATATTATGTCATGGAGATTTCTTGTTTATGTATTTTCTTCCCCCAAATACCCCCAAAACAGTGTTTGGAAAGCGGTCTACTGAGGCAGGTTGAAGCACAGTAGTTCATACTTAAAAAGTAAAAACCCAACCTGCCAAGATCTATTTCAGCCTAAAGGTGTAGGGAATCTTGAGATATTTCCCCTTGTCTGGACCCCAATTTTGATATTTCATTATAATTCTTCTTGAAATTTTTCAGTTGTGTAACCATAGGAACATGATGTCTGTTTGAAACGTAAATCCAAATACCTTAATTACTGTAGCTCCTGAGAGCAGAAATTGTGAGAGAGAGAGTCAAAAAGAAGGTCATGGGGAATGGCGTGGGTGGCGCATTTGGTTAGGCATCTGATTCTTGGTTCTGGGTCAGGTCATGATCCAGGGTTGTGAGACTGAGCCTGGCGTAGGCTCTGTGCTCAGCATGACGTCTGCTTGAGAGTCTCTCTTCCTCTCCCTCTTCCCTTGTCCCTGCTCACACTGTCTCTCTCTAAAATAAAATAAAATAAATAAAATCTTTTTTTTTTCATTTTTTGTTGTGTTACATTAGTCACCATACAGTACATCATTAGTTTTTGATGTAGTGTTCCATGAGTCACTGTTTACATAAAACACCCAGTGCTCCATGCAATCCGTGCCCTCCTTGATACCCACCACTGGGCTCACCCATCCCCACACCCCCTCCCCTCCAAAACCCTCAGTTTGTTTCTCAGAGTCCATAGTCTATCATGGTTCATCTCCCCCTCTGACTTCCCTCCCTTCATTTTTCCTTTCCTTCTCCTAATGTCCTCTGTGTTATTCCTTATGCTCCACAAGTAAGTGAAACCATATGATAATTGACTCTTTCTGCTTGACTTATTTCATGCAGCATAATCTCCTCCAGTCCTGTCCATGTTGATACAAAAGTTGGATATTCATCCTTTCTGATGGAGGCATAATACTCCATTGTATATATTGTATATATGGACCACATCTTCCTTATCCATTCGTCTGTTGAAGGGCATCTTGGCTCTTTCCACAGTTTGGCGACCATGGCCATTGCTGCTATGAACATTGGGGTACAGATGGCCCTTCTTTTCACTACATCTGTATCTTTGAGGTAAATACCCAGTAGTGCAATTGCAGGGTTATAGGGAAGCTCTATTTTTAATTTCTTAAGGAATCTCCACACTGTTTTCCAGAGTGCTGCACCAACTTGCATTCCCACCAACAGTGTAAGAGGGTTCCTCTTTCTCCACATCCTCTCCAACACTTGTTGTTTACGGTCTTGTTGATTTTGGCCATTCTAACTGGTGCAAGGTGGTATCTCAATGTGGTTTTGATTTGAACCTCCCTGATGGCTAATGATGGTGAACATTTTTTCATATATATTTGTATGTCTTCTTTGGAGAACTGTCTGTTTGTATCTTCTGCTCTCTCCAAAATAAATAAGTAGAATTTTTTAAAAAGGTCATAAGAAATTGTAATAACTTTTTAATAATCGTGATTATTTTTCTGTTCTACACATGAATAGCACAATCAGGAAGGAGTCGTTGCTGCTAGACTATGATCACTTCCTGTAAAGGTTTGTGTCTTACTCATTTTTGCATCCACAAGATCAAACACAGCATCTAAAAACGTTTGCAAGACTTTTTTCTTCACTGTGAATGTTTACTAGAAGACCACTGTCGAGAAGTCCAAGAGCTTATCTAAGATTTACTTCTGGTTTTGCATGACACTTGGAATTTGTAGCAGTTCTTAATCTTGGATCCATGAATGCCTGGGGCCCATGCCCAGAGATTGAGTCAGACCTGGGTAAAGCCTGGGCATCCCTGTGTTGGTGATTGTCATGTGTAACAGGTGGGAAAGCCCACTGCTCCCCTCCAAGAGCTCTGCTTCCCAAACTGTACGGTGCATGCAAGTCCTCTGGAGATCTTAATATAATGTAAACTCAGACATGGGGTGTCTGGAGCAGCACCTGACATTTTTCGTTGTTAGCAGGTGTCCAAGCGATGGTGATGCTGAGGGGTTCCAGTCATTTTGGCTTGCCTGGGATGTGAGACTTGTAATGCCAACCTCAGAATGTCCCGGGAAAACTGGGACAGTTGGTAGACCTCGCCGTGGGTCCCTGGACTGAGTTTGTATAGTAAGTCCCTAGAGCACGGGTTCTCGGTTTTATTGTGCTTCGGAATCACCCAGAAGGCTTCCTGCAATTCAGATGACTGCTTTACCTTCCTTCAGAACTTCTCCCTCTATAGGTCTGGGGATTTGGGGGATCCAGCCTGGGACTTAAAAAAGACCCCATGTGGTTTCGGTGTTCAGTCTAGGCTAGATTCACGGTGAATACATATGTTATCACTATCTGCAGCTTGAATATAAACTGATTTTTGTGTATTTGATGTCCATGTTTATTCATGCCATTCTCTGCTCTATAAACACAAAACATCGTGAATGACTGAGCACAGACACTGAAAGTCTGAATCCACACTGAGCTCTTTCTTCTTCCTGCTTGTCCCTATTACCAAAGGCCTGAAGAAGGAAGGACGTGAATAGGATTTATAATTTTCCCACTTGAGAGCAGGCTGTGTCTCTGTCTCTTGGGACTTTTCGTCCCCCCACAGGACCGGCAAGGGCAGGGCTACCCTCTCAGAGAAAAGCCAATCCCTTTGGCTCACTCTTCCCTGCTACTTCCTCCCTTTCCCCCTCCCTCCCTGTGTGTCTTTCTGTCTGTCTGTTTCTCTCTCTCTGGACTTTTAACAACCACCACCACCACTATCTCTATACCTGCGCCCCTGGCTGGTTTCCTGGCCACTGGAAGGAACCCTATGAACATTATTTAACTGTTTTTGGTTTTGCGCTTCCTGTTCTGCTCATTTGTTTTGGATGAATCCATCTTTCAGGAACCCTTTGTCCTTTGTTTCCATCTCAGCTGAAGTCCTGTAGCCTGCAGCCCTCCTTACGTTGAAGCATCCACTTGAGTAGCTTTCCAAGAATGCGTGGGTAAAAGGCGAGGTATTGCTTGTTTGAGAGAGTTTAAGTTTACCAGTTTAGGAGAATAGGATTCTGGGTTGAAATTTTTGTTTCCACATTTATTAAAGGAAAATTCTAAATTCCATGAAATTACGCTTCCACTGCTGTTCTGTGTCTTAAGTGTTGTATGAGAATAATTTTTTTCTGACTTTTTTTTTTGAAGGTTTTATTTATTTATTTATTTGAGAGGGAGAGAGAGTTCAAGCAGGTGCCGGAGCAGGGGGAAGTGGCAGAGGGAGAGGGAGGGGGAGAAGCAGATTCTCTGCTGAGCACGGAGTTCGACACGGGACTCAATCCCAGGACCCTGAGATCCTGACCTGAGCCAAAGTCAGATGCTTACCTGACTGAGCCACCCTGGTGCCCCTGTTTTTTGGCTCTAAAATATTCTTTTAATCTGATGTTTTGAAATCCCTTTATGAGGTATTTTTGTGGTGCTCATTTTAGTGTACACTAAGCTAGGCATTCAGTGGACACTTTCAGTCTGGAACTGTAAGCCCCATAATTCTAGGAAGTTCTCTTATCTTTATTTTTAAAAATTTCTTCCTTTTACTGAAGTGTGTCACTCTGGCCCGAGTCTCTTTCTTGTATTTTTTATTCTTTTTTTTTTTTTCAGTAAGCTTTTATTTTACTCTCATGGAAAGTTACTCAAGTTTATTTCCTGTTTCTTATGTTAAAATTTCTATTTCTACTATCACATTTCCCACAGATTGTTTATCAAATTTTTTGAATAGTCCATCTTTTACATTCCTCTTCCTGCTTCACAAATAAAATATTTTTAAGCTTTTTTAGGAAATTAATTACAGTACCGAGGCGTTTTCCTCATAAACTCTGTGACGCCATAATTTATACTTTCAGTCTTCCTACCCTTTTAAATCTTGCTTCTTTCCCATTTGAGGTCTTTCCTGCCAAATATCTTGTTATTCCCTTATTGGAAGTCTTTCAGATGTGGTGGAGGGAGAGAGATAAACGTATTGGCAGCTGGGATTCAACATAGTGCCGTCAGGTGAGACTAAGCTATTTTATTGGGGGACTTCCACATATCAGGATTGGCCGATCTTATAGATCAGGACAATCCAGGTTCTCTGGAGAGGAATCCTACTCTCCTGGTCTAGGGGATCCACTGAGCTTCTGGTTAGGGATATGACCACTCCTCTTCCCTGTGCCTGTGGATCTCTGAGCCATCCAGTCTAGAGATAAAGCTTCCGTTCTTCTGCCTACGTGAGGAAAATCCGAGGACTGAAAATCTTTACACAACAAGCAAGTAAAGAATAACCAAGCCAAAACCCTTTCAGCCAGTCCTCTATGTCTGTTGCCTAACTCCGTAACTTTTTCCCCTGGGATATCTGCTGCCTCTCATTTCTGAGCTTTCCTCGGGCTTGGGAGCGTGGAGCAGTCAGCTTGTCCTTGGTTCCTACTTAGGCGGGGCATGTTTCACTTTCCTTTGTCGGCCCGTTTGGGGGTCCCTTCCTGTTTACTTCCCATCTTCCAAGACTGTGTTGTTTTATTTGATGTTCTCTTTTTTCCTTTGATTGTGTGTTCTTTTAAATGTCTTTATTAACACGGCAGTGTGGTTTTAGAAAGGAGTTGAGGCACCACATGTCTCTCTGTCTGCCACATTTAATAGGATAAATTGAACCTCTCTAATTTGCTCTTGCACAAAGTCATGGTAAAGCAAGGTTTACTGTTTTCCCCTTCTTGGAAACAAGTGTCATCATCACCTCACTGATTGTCCTTCTTAGTAGGAAAAGCTGAGACAAGAATGAGGCTTAGAGGAAATAAGGCTATTTAGGGTTACCTGGCCTGCGCAAGCTTTCCTGCTGGTGCACACACTTCTTGCTTAGCAGGGTTTCACGTTATTGTTTGAGGCCAATGGTCCAAACTGGGAACTAAATCATTGTCTTCTGGGTATGTAAGGTTTCTGGAATATTGAGAAATGGGCAAATTAATAGATAAAATAATTATTGACAGCATTGGGCATTATACATATTTATAAATGTATATAAATATATTGTAATTTTATATATCTATATTTGTATATAGATATTTGTATATTATACATATATAAATAATTTTTAAAATATACCTTTCAAGAAGGCCATACTGCCCAGTGTTAATAGTACGTAAATGAATTGTGGGAATTTGCATATATCCTTTGTTTACCTCTTCCAAGTTACCTGCTGTACTATATGCACTGCCTATTTCATAAAGAAAAGAGTTTCAAAGAAATTACAACCCAGGATCTCCAGCTTTAGTGACTGTGACTATTTGTTATTTCTTGAGAAATTAAGGAGAGCTAGGAGAAGATGCTCATGAGTTCCCCTTGGTTTGAAGGTAAAGTTCATACTATGTTTTAAGGTCAAATTTTTTAAAGATTTTTATTTATTTATTTGACAGAGATCACAAGCAGGCAGAGAGGCAGGCAGAGAGAGAGAGAGGAAGAAGCAGGCTCCCTGCTGAGCAGAGAGCCCAATGCAGGGCTCGATCCCAGGACCCTGGGATCATGACCTGAACCGAAGGCAGGGGCTTTAACCCACTGAGCCACCCAGGTGCCCCTTAAGTTCAATTATTAAATTTCAATCTGGTGCATGGGAAAACCTGGTCATAATCTCCCTTCTGATAAGTTTGGTGCTACCTTGACTTCTCTGTTCTTGGAAATTTGAAGAGGCGTTAGGGATAGGAAACCCTGGTGCAATGTTGATTCCTGTGTGGATGGCCTCATTGCTCTGCTCTCATGCCACCGCTAGACCTTAACTCTCCTTGGTGTTTCAGCACAACAGACACATCTTCTTGTGGGGTCCTGTAGAGCTTTTCCCAATGTGTCTCATCAACCCACACGAGGAGATGAAGAGCAGAGGGGGTTGCCATGCATGTCGTTCAGCACACTTTGTCTGTCAAATTATTTTTTAATATTCCACTCAGCTCAGAAATGAGTTTAACAATTTACTGCAGTGCAGTCATTTCCAGAATGCATGTGTGAGGTCACTGAGCTGTTGTGTTCCTCATCAGAGTTAAAGGAATTGTATTAATCTTTTCATTGTCTCTCCTCGCATAGAGCAAAATGACTGATTGTTTGGCATATGCTTGAGTACCACATGGTGCCAAACAGATGGAAGCCGTTCAGGCAGAAGCTGAGTCGGGCAGAGATATGCTCCACAATTTTGTGTTTGTAAGGAGAAACAATTAAATGGGCTTCTTTTTCCTCCTCTTTTGATATTTGGATTCTGAACTGCAGGGGAAAAAATATCATCCTGAATTAATTGCTGTCTCTTCTATTGATTTAGATTCTTTTGAATGAGAACATATTTGCAATTATCCCAACCCTCCCAATGAAATAGGAATTTCAGAAATAGAAAATTATTAATGTCATTGAAACCCTACTAGCAGGATTTGGTGATATATTAATTGTGGGAGAAACAAAGCTTAAAAGAATACTCCTTAAAATTATAGTAGAAGCTGGCACTTCTGGAATGATAGCGTGCAGACCTCTGAAAAATGGTCTTTTCCGTACAAGCAGTGAGAGTACTGGCAAAAATTGTCAGAATAAAATGTTTCAGAACTCTGGAAATTAACCAAAGCATGATAGCATCCAGGGAGCATTTTTTTTTTAATTTAACGGATGAGTCTTGGTAAAAACTATAAGCTTTGTGGTGTTTTAACTTCCCTTCATCCCATATTTTTCCTTTCCAATTCCATGGTAGACTTGAAAACCAATAACAGCCTGCTATCACAATGAGAACCAGCAGCTCGTAGTTCATCTTAGGATACAAGAACAGGAATCAAAGCCATTCTTAGAGAATTCTCATGAATAGAATTTGGGGCTGATTTCTTGAAAGACCTCAATTGCAAGGCAGTATCCATGTGACATAATTCATGGCTTACACAGGGGTGTTGGGGAGACTTTCCCTAGGGACGTTTGTGTAGAACAACAAGAGACAATTGACTGACAGTAGAAGCTAGGCAAATAAAAGAAAAAGTTGGGAAATGAGATGCCCCTAGAATTGTCAAGTAGTTTCGACAATTTCCTAAAAAAGCAAGACGACCAGCCCTTAAGCAGGTGTGTGCATATGCTTAGGAAAGGCATAAGAAAGGTATAAGCTCTTACCTGTGGTTGACTTTGAGGTTCTGTGCAAGCAGAAAGTGAGGGTAAGGTAAGAAAGAGTTATCAGCTGCCTGGCTGATGTTGAATGAGTGTCTTAACATAAATACAGTGTTCTTAAAAAAAGACATGGTGCGTTAATGGTTCTAGCCATTTAATAAATTAAATTACAAGCTGGTCACTAGACTACATGTAGAACAGAACTTCAGTGTACACAGATGACAAGGAATGTAGATTTTGTAGAACTAGTTCAAATAAATCACTAAACAACAACCAGGAACAACAACCAGGGAAGGAAAAGAAAACCCTGAACTCTGGGGAGGGAGAAGACTGATTTCTAAAGTTTTCACATTATATTATATAAAATGTCTGCTATTTAAATAAAATTTATTATAATTTTTCAATAAAAATAGTAAACAAAATAAATAAAAGAAAGTCTATAGAGAAGGAGAAAAAAAAGCAATCTATAGAAACACTCCTTGAAGAAGTACAGACATTGGACTTACTGGACAAAGACTTAAAATCAGCTATTATAAATATTTTCAAAGGATGGAGAAACTATATCTAAAAAAAGAGAGAGTATGAAAATGGTATTCCACCAAAAAGCATATCAAGAAAGTGACAGAATTATGAAAAAGGACCAAATTGAAATTGTGGAGTAGAAAAGTGCAATGACTTAAATACTATGTTCAGTAGAAAGGCTCAACAGTGCTTTGAGTGGCATAAAAACAAAATCAACAAACCTCAGAATAGGTCAGTTGAGATTATTTAGTCTGAGGAACATAAAGGAAAAAGCATGAAGAAAAATAAACCAAGCCTCAGGGAAATGAGGGGGACATTATCAATATACTCATGATAGGATCCCAAAAACAGAGAAGAGAAAGAAGCAGAAAGATATTTGAAGAAACCACATTGAAAAGCCTTGCAAAATTTGATGGAAAAAACCCATTAAACTACAAATCCATCATGTTCAACAAACTTCAAGCAGGATGATGAACTCGAAGACATTATAAGCTAACTTCTGAAGTCTTCAAAGCAGCAAATGTTACTCAGTCATTAAAAATGAGGTCTTCCCATTTGTGACCACATGGATGGATCTAGAAGGTATTATAGGCAGGTCACAAATAAAGAAGGTATGTGGTAACATTCCATTCTTTTCTATTGCTGCTTTGAAGACTTCAGAAGTTCATCATCCTGCTTGAAGTTTGTTGAACATGATGGATTTGTAGTTTAATGGGTTTTTTCCATCAAATTTTGCAAGGCTGAATGAAATAAGTCAGACAGAAAGACAAATACCATATGATTTCACTAGTATGTGGAATCTCAGAATGAAAACAAACAGATAAAAAGCAGAAACAGATCCATAAAGACAGAGAACAAACTAATGGGTGCCAGTGGGGAAGGAAGTGGGAGGAAGATGGGCAAAATGGATGAAGGGGAACGGTAAGGTACAGGCTTCTGTTTACAGAATGAGTAAGTCACAGGTATAGAAGGTACAGCATGGAGAATACATTTAATGATACTGTAATAGCATTGTCAGGTGACAGATGTTGGCTACACTTGTGGTGAGCACAGCATAGTGGATAGAGTTGTCAAATCGGTGTGTTGTACACCTGAACCTAATGTGACATTGTGTATCAACTATATTTCAGTTAAAAAAAAAATTCTGGGCAACAGCTAAGAAGCTAATTTAATTTTTAAAAAACAAAAAAGAAAAAATATTTAAGAAGGACAAGAAGTTATAAGGGCAAAATGGAAACTATTTACTTAATATAAAGGAAAGTTTAAATAGAGGAACACCACCACCAGCAAGAGAAACCCTGATAAGACACATAGAAAAGAAATCACAAAATAGCAGACCAATCTGACAATCTTACCTTGTCAGTAATTACATTAAATTTAAAAGGCTTAAACATTTCAGTTAAAAGGCTGAGACTAGGATGAATTAAATGAAAAAAAAATAGTTTAAATTAATAATTGAAAACAAGACAAAATTTCTTACAAAGAAAAGGCCCAAATGGCTTCAATGGTGAATCCTATCAAAACTTTAAAGAGTTATCACCACTGTTTACAAACACTTCCAAAGAGTGGAAAAGAAAGACCCACCCCAACTCATTCTGTGAGTTCACCATTACTCTGGTATAGAGGCATGCAAAAATATCACAAATAAAGAAATTAACACATATTTTATAAACATAGACACAAAAATCCTCCAAAGAATACTAGCTAACCCAGCGCAGCAATATATAAATGCTATGTCCAAGTGGTATTTATTCCAGAATGCAATGTTTACTCAACATATGAAAATCAACCAGTGTAGTACACCATATTAGTAGAAAAAGGACAAAAGACACATCCTCAGTTTCAGTAGATGCATGTAAAGCATTTGAAAAATTCCAACATCCTTTCATAATAGAAACATTCAGCAAAGAATAGAACTTTGTCAACTCAATAAAGGTCATTTCATAAAATGCACATCTAACTTCATATTTGGTGGTTAAGGACTAACCATTTCCCCTCTATGATCATGAACAAGACAAGGATATCTGCTCAAACCACTTCTGTTCAACAATATACTGGAGTTCTCTCCAGAAAAAAATGAATCTATATTGGGAATAAAATAAAACTCCTTGTTTGCAGGTGACCCAATTTAGTGTGTAGAAAGTTCTAAGAACTGAACACACACATGCACACACACACATACACACACACACACACCTATTAAACCTAATAAGTGGTTTCAGCAAGTGGTAAGATTTGAAATCAATATATAAACATAAATTGTATTTTATGTACTTGCAGTGAATGATTTGAAATGAAATTTACAAAGAGGTCTATTTATTTATTTTAAAGATTTTATGTATTTGAGAGAGACAGATAGAACACAAACAGGGAGGAGAGGAAGAAGCAGGCTCCTTGCTAGCCAGGGAGCCTGACATGGTACTCGATCCCAGGACCCTGAGATTATGACCTGAGCTGAAGGCAGATGCTTAACGACTGAGCCACCCAGACACCCCAAGAAGTCCATTTAAAATAGCACATGTATAAAACACTTATGATTAACTTCAATGAAAGAAGTACAAAACTTCTATATTAGAAACCAAAAAAAATGCCATTGAAAATAATGAATGAAGATACTTAAATAAATGGAATGATACATTGTTTTCATTGGAAGACTTCATATTGAAAAGATAACAGTACTCCCCAATTGTACATATTTGATACAATTTCTTTCAGCTGATGTTTGTAGAAATTGACATGCCGACCCTAAATTTTGTATAGAAATCCACTGGATTCAGGAGCAAATATTATGTTAAAAACAAAACAAAAGGGGCGCCTGGGTGGCTCAGTGGGTTAAGGCGCTGCCTTCAGCTCAGGTCATGATCTCAGGGTCCTGGGATCGAGTCCCACAACGGACTCTCTGATCAGCAGGGAGCCTGCTTCCCCATCCTCTCTGCCTGCCTCTCTGCCTACTTGTGATCTCTCTCTCTGTCAAAAAATAAATAAAATCTTTAAAAAAACAAAAAACAAAGTTGGGTGCCCCATGATGTGTGATTTCAGAATGTACAAGATACAGTAGAGACTGAGTGGGGGACCTGGATTTTTACACAAACTTTGCCTGTTTGGGCCGTCAGAGGAGAACTCAGTGAGCTGTGCACTCAACCAAGTGGTCATTGCCTTTATGATCCAGGACAATGTCTCTCTGAAAAGAAAATACAGATCGCAGCATCAGAATTAAGTTTGAACTCCTTAAGCCCCCATTTATCTAAATGGTGACTCAGAGGGAAAAATCTTTTGGGTTTCATCAGAGTAGGGGTCAAAGGGAAGAAGGAGGTATCGTGCCTAGGATTGGCCATGGCAGACTCTCCAGTGGTCACGTTAGGCCTATGTAACCCGTCACCCCTTTCATCAACCTGGAAAGGAGCAAAAGGAAACCTTTGTTGAGGACAGACATTGTCAGTGACCAAACCGCCAGGTGTGGGGGCAGGTGTGTAGAACAGGAGTCCTCGGGTGAATCAGCGTGCTTTTCATTGGGCTTTAGAAGTCCACTCCCCTTCCTGTCAGCCCCAGGAACCAGAGGATAATAAGGGGTATGAAGTGTGTTTGCTGAGTAGCGTGTAACTGAGCCACCGTGTAACTGGGCTTTGGGATGAAATGCACACCTCCCTCCGAATGTCGAAGATCTGGAAAGCAGAAAACGTGTGACAGTTTTGTTCCATGGTGAACACGATACCAGAGTCAGCCGGTCCGACTGGAACAGCAGGGAAGCAGCGACTGTTGTCCCGAGACAGGGCCCAATGTTTACGGTGAGCAGTTCGCCAGAAGCAGGCAGGGGAGGCACCCCATGCACTGTGGTCTCTGTCACCGTGAGAACAGTGGGATCGCCATTGGCAGCAGTCACGCGTCAGCCTGCCGTGGTAGCTTCTGCGTGAGGATGTACAGTCTTTGACTCCGGGCCCCTTTGAGGACGGTGGATGCGTTCACAGGTGTAGTCTGATGGCGGGTCAAGGTCGAGGTCGCGATGACTGGGTGGTGCTGGCTGGCCCAGCTGCTTCCCCGTAGTCTGCTTCTTCCGAGAAGGGGCCCTTACTGTGGGAAGCCACCTGAGCCCAGTCGGCTTTATTCCTGCCTGTGGGGATTTATTCCTGCCTGTCACTGCCCCACAGATGGCTTCGAGATGCCAGACTGCAGCCTTCCATGTGGGAGCCCCGATGGCTGGGTCATTGCCGGGAATCCTAGAATCAGTAAAATGTGTCCCACCCGGTTCTTCGGGGTATGACCTGAGGCACGGGGGGTGACTTTAAGTTTCACCGTGTGCTGACTGGCCTTCGCCACAGCGATGCTTCCAAACATGCCATCACTTCGTGTCAGCTGCTTGGATTCCTCTGCCTGGTTTTTTGTTTGTTTTTGTATTGTTTTGTTTTATTTGTCCTGGTGGTTCTTTCCGTGGCTTTGGTCGCTTCCTCACATGTACCGTCAGCTGAAGGCTCAGAGTAACCATCTGCGTTTCTCCAGAGTTCTGTCTTCCTTCCTGCAGCCAGCAAGGCTGCTGAGCTCTTCTCAGACTCCCCCCCACGCCGCCCTCCCCGGTCTCTCCAGAAGCAAGCTGGGAATCGTCAGCACGTCCCAGCACGTGTTCTCCGTGGTCACTGCTCCATGCTGCTGGTTACTCTGTGTGAAACCATCAGTTCCAGCATTTTCTCCAGCTTTAGAGTTTTTCTGGAGGGAAGAATACATCTGGCCCCTGTTACTCTATCACGCCCGGAAGTGGAGGCTCCCTATTGTCTTACACAGTTGGAACAGTAAGGAGAGGCTTTTTCTTAGAAGATCTTTCCTATAGGAGAAAAATAAGGCCCAGGTTGGTTGGAGGTTGAAAAAGAAAAATTAAAACACACACACATGCACGTACACACACAAAAAATAAATCCAGAAATAAAAGAATCATCTGAGGGCTTGGTGTGGGACTTTTGGTCCCCTTCTAGGGGGCTCCTATTCACCCTGCAAGAATTGGGGCTGCAGATCATCCTCCTTAATTCTTAAAATAATAAACCAAAGAGAAGCGCCCAGGCGTCTTCCGGAAGCGCAGGGCTTCGCCAATGACATTACAGGATGCTCCCGTGATTATGAGCTCATTGACCTCCCCTTCCTCCTGCTTTGCCCACACTTTTCTTGGCGAGCATGCTGGTCTTCTGAAAGGCTGATGAATTACATTTGGAGCAGGGAGCAGCCTCGGCATCCCAGCACGGTCTGATGGACCACGGGCTAAAGATAAATGACTAGGGAGTAGATTCAATTTAGTCATTGGATATTCCCATATACCTTCCAGCCAAAATCCTTTATAGAGCAAAGGCAAAGCCAAAACAGACACCAGTAACTCACTAACCTTTTCTTCCCAAGGACTGACTCTTCTCTTTTGACATCGATATGTTCTTAAATAGCCACACATCTAAAATGCAGATCTCGTCTCTGCCTGCGTTTTAAGGTGCATCTGTTTTCTCCTTCCTTGTTGGAGCTGTTCCCAACGATTCGTCCTAAAGCAGATGTTCGCTCTGCTTTTAAATAGTGAGAACTTAATCCAGTTGTTGTGTCACTTTCTTGTGTGTTCTCTACATTTCTCGCACCTTCTGGCCAACTTCCAGTTCTCTGAACTACAGTGGGAGTCTGTGAGACACTGTTTTCTCCTTCAAGTTTGACATGTGAGAGCTGCGGAGAAGGAAGGGAAAGCTAGCCAGTGGCCCTTGGGCGCTTTATTTTCCTCTGTAGCAGGCTCTCTGTGTGGCAGTGTGTAGAGCTGCTTATTCAACAGCTTTGTGGAGTGTCTGTTACTGTTCTGGGTCATCGGAAGAAGAAGACAGACTCAGAGAAGACCAAAACCTGAGCCTACACTTTTCTCAGTTCTCCACCTTGACCAGTCTTCCCCTTCTCTTCTTCCCTTCACACATTTATTTTGTAAAATCAGGAAGCGATAGGACCATTTTCATTTTATGTATTTTTATTTAAAAACTGAATATGATTATTTTTACATGCCCCTATGATAATTTTTATTTTATTTTATTTTCTCATGTTCAGTTAGCCGGCATGTTGTACACCATTAGTCTTTGATGTCGTGTTCTATATGCTCATCGCCACACGTGCCTCGTAATACTTACAAGCGCTTCAGGAACATGAGAGAGGGTTATTTATAAAAACGTAAATACCGTCATCCCCATTTGAATGTCATCTTACTCCTCCGAGTAACTGATAATAGTAATTTTGAGTTTTGTGTTATTTGCATACAAAAATACTCAAATACACGCATTTCCAAGTTGATGACTTCTCTATGACATAGTATGCATTATGTTCTCCAACTTGCTTTTTAAAATTTTAAATATAAATCTTTGACCTTTTTTCTCCCTGAAGCATAATACGCTGACTTTAAACTGCTACGTGGCCTCCCGTTGTACCGTCACTTAATTTTTAACACCTCGCTGGGCTCTTGTCAGAGGTACAGACTATCTATAATTTTTGGTGTTTGTTTATTTATTTAAAAAGATTTTATTTCACAGAAAGAGACAGCAAGAGAGGGAACACGAGCACGGAGAGTGGGAGAGGGAGAAGCAGGCTCCCCGCTGAGCAGGGAGCCCGATGTGGAGCTCGATCCCAGGACCTTGGATCATGACCTGAGCCAAAGACAGATGCTTAACGACTGAACCACCCAGGCACTCTTAATTTTTGGTGTTTTAAATACCACTTCGGCCCATGTCTATCTTGTTACCTCTTTTTTTTTTTTTTTTTAATACATGTACAGATGTATTATTCATTTTCCTTGTTTGTTTGGCTCCTTCACCCTTTCCACTTAAGAGACTGTAGTTTAATCAGCAAATGCACCCACCGGGAGCTCTGCCAGTGTTACTGAGGTCTTGCTGGGGAGTTCAGTGTCCCCTCCTCATTCCAGCAGTTTTATGCTGACTGATCCTGCAGGCAAACATCACATCCATCAGAGTCATTCAGCTCCTGAAAGTGTTGGGCATGCCCGTGCGCCCATTGGCAGAGCAGGGTCACAGAATTAGGGAAATCGGGCCCACTGTTCTCTCCAACTGACGACACGAGATTACTCCTGACTCTGTCTGTTATTCATGGGATGAATGCGCAGTAGATTTCAAAATCAGTCCTTCCACTCACACAAAAAAAGGAAGATGTCTTCCACCAGAACAGGGATCCGTTGAAATTAGTGATTTCAGGGTCACATAAAGGATGGAGATAGAGTCTTATTACAGTCCTAACAAGATTATGTCAAGCAATGTCATTTCTCTCTAATATACAATGTTCTAAATCAGTAGAATTTCTATGATTCTTTAAGATACTGTTTCGTTATCTGAGACTGATTACCAACCAGCAAAAAAGCCATTTCCAAAGTAAATTTACTAAATTCTTCAGTCTTGCCTGGAGAAGGTTTGGTAGTTGAAGGAACAAGCCATATTCTGATTTCAAAAATAATGACTTAAACTAAAGAATGCTGGGGGCACCTGGGTGGCTCAGTGGTTTAAGCTGCTGCCTTCGGCTCAGGTCATGATCTCAGGGTCCTGGGATCGAGTCCCGCATCGGGCTCTCTGCTCGGCAGGGAGCCTGCTTCCCTCTCACTCTTTCTGCCTGCCTCTCTGCCTACTTGTGATCTCTCTCTGTGAAATAAATAAATAAATAATCTTTAAAAAAAAAAAAAGAAGAATGCTGTAATGATCAAGATGTCATCGTCCCCATACCAAATATATATATATATATATGCACGCATACACATATAATTTGGTAATACAAAGATTTTACAAAAATTGGAAAATCATTTCTTAGCACAGTGCCTCTCACATACTCAACAAATGTTGCTT
Source organism: Meles meles (assembly GCF_922984935.1). NCBI lineage: Eukaryota > Metazoa > Chordata > Mammalia > Carnivora > Mustelidae > Meles > Meles meles. The sequence continues at coordinate 117,384,314 of NC_060073.1, read as the reverse complement.
TTTGTCTCATCTCATTTATTCTCCCTCTTTACACCAGAATTCAAGTCCAGGTCCCTCCCTCCCTCATTCTTTCAAGACCATTCATTCATATATTCATGAAGAATGTGCTGAGTTCCAGCTCTCCTCCAACCCAGTACAGTGAAGGAAAGAGTAATGACCCCTGCCCTTTGGAGATTATGAGCTAGTTGGGAAATCAATTATCGATCAAGGAATGACACAAATGAACGAGAAAAGAATTCCAACTATGGTCAGTGAAGGAAACCTGTGACTTGAGGCTTCCGGGGGATTAGATCTAATCTGCATGATGAATCTAAGATTTTGCAAGATGGGGAGGAGAGGGCAGAGTACTCCATGCAGACAGAGGGAGAATAATGAGCAAACATTCGGCTGCTCTAGAAAGCGTGAAGTGTACAGCCGCCGACTGCAAGGTGTTGTGGTCAGTGAGGAGAAACTGGGGGCTGATGGACCTGGTGAGGCTGGAGAGAGGCAGGAGTAAGTCATGGAAAGAAGACAGTTTGGACAGGGACAAAGTAGTGTAGAGAAGACAGTTGACATATTCGTGTAGTGTTCTAGGTAAGGTAGCATGGTTGCTTGGATTAACGGAGGGAAGTGGTCAAGTATTTCTACAGAAACTAGAATCTGCCACTTTCCAATCCAGAGAGCATCACGTTAAAAAAATATAGTAGATCTTTTTAGCTTTACCCCACTCATCCTAAACCTATAAGTCAAACTTGAAGATGTATGGGGGCAAAAAAGAAAAAGGCAGTACAAATCTAATTTTAGAAAGACTTAGGTTACAACAAAGTATTATTTACTGGTTTGTTAAAAGAGAGTATAATAGGAAAAGTGACATTAAAAGATACCTTCTCTTTTCCCACTTTCTTTGAAATCTTTTGTCTAAATGGGTCCAACCTGTAGGCGGTGTTAACAGTAGGGACTGATGGTTGAAGATAGAGCAGATACAGCAAATCCCTCTGAGACCGGGGAAGACAGTATTCAGTATTCTCTCTACTACCGTCGCTCTTCTATTCACTAGATAATACTGTGAACTGAAGTATTTTAGTGGCTAGCATTAAAATCTTGACTCTTGATTTATGACAACGGAGAAAGTCTATTTTCGCCCGAAAAGGAAGATTGGGTCAAAAGAGGGCTCAGTGGGTTAAAGCCTCTGCCTTCGGCTCAGGTCACGATCCCAGGGTTCTGGGATCGAGCCCCGCGTCGGGCTCTCTGCTCAGCGGGGAGCCTGCTTCCTCCTCTCTCTCTCTGCCTGCCTCTCTGCCTACTTGTGATCTCTGTCTGTCAAATAAATAAATAAAATCTTTAAAAAAAAAAAAAAAAGAGTTTCATTCTTGGCTGTGTTCTGGATGCGGTCAGTATTTACATGAGAGTATTTTCCTGTAGTTCTTCAGCCTCTTGGAGGGCAAGATCTTTATCTTGCTTACCATTGTAGTTTCAGGACTTAATAGGATTGCTGGTAAATCAGAAATAGCAAATAGTTATCTGACGGATACGCGAAATAATGAACCACAGTTTCTTGCTTCTGTAAGTTCAGTCATTACTCTAGCATCGCCGTCAGGAACCTGTGGCATTTTATAAATCTAGAAGCTGAATCGATCCATGGAAATAACATACCTCTCTTTTTAAAGATAAGGGAATGGGGAGCCGAGAAGATGATTTGTAAACCAGACCTGACTCTGAGTCAATGTCTTTATTGTTAAGTGTGAGCATTAAATATGCGAACTAAGAATAAAAGTATAATGATGATATGCCCATTTAGTAATTCACTGATCGCAGAAGAACATGCATGGGCATTATTGTGTTATTGAAATGCATCCCGGTACATTCATAGTAATCGGATGTTAGCATTTTATAGACCTAGAAATGGATGGTCAGTTCCAGGGAGCTCCTTTTTCTTTCTCTTTCATGTTCGGAGATGTTCATATTTTGACCCTTAGTTTTATTCTCTGGTTTCATCACAAGATGGTGCCAGTGTGTCTCTGTCACCGCAGAACGAGAAAAAAAAAAAAATTAACAGGCTGTAAGTACTTATATTGGAGGTTGGATATAGATCTAGTGAATTCCAAACATACTTACATTTCCTTCTTCCTTATAAAATTCCAGGATGCCCACTCAAGCAACTGATGAATATTTCTTTAGGAATTGTTCTTTGATGTTCAGGTGTTTCTATAGCTAAGAGAAATCCTGGTCTATAAATGGCTCATTTATGAGTTCTTCTGGTTCCAGGGAGTTTCACCCATCTTCAGGAACACACCACACAACATGCCCTCCAAATCAGGGTTATGGTCATTATTCTATTCTTGCCCATGTATAGAAATGTCCTACTAGTGACTCACTGTATTGTATATAATCTCAGTTCATAAACTCATCTCTAATTTCCTCAGGCTGGTGGGAATTTAACTTCAGCCATGCCTGTGGCTGTCACTCAAACGTCTGGAATCTTAAACCACATTAAACATCTCAGAGGACTAGTTGGTCACCGATCATCTGTGTCCTTTGAGAATTCCCTGTTTTGGTTGACAAGACCATTCCCCCTCTGCTTCTGTGCCTTTCTCAGATGTGGGGATCACTATAGTGGTTGGAAGTGCTGGGCTTTCGCAGTCTTCTCAACATGGCATGTGAACGTTCATTCCAAGTTTCCGCCGTATCTTTAGGGACATGGCCAAACCCCTCTCCTTGAAGGGCTCATCCTACACACACACACACACACACACACACACACACACACACACACACAGTTCTAGACCTCTCTCAACCTGGAGACATCTCTTTTAAGTCTAGAGATAAACCATGTATCCTCAGATCCTATTCATTTTGATGGGCTTAGACATTTGGAAACCAAAGCCAGGAAGCCCAACACAAGTCTCATCTGAACCAAAAAATAGAGTGATAACCTCCTGAGAGGGCAAGGAAAAGGCATAAAATGGAAGAATAAATTGGAAGATTCAAGCAAGAAATAGATATGTGTCTCAGAAAATTATCTTGACAAATATGCACAGAAATTCATTCCATACCTCTGAGCACCATATTGTTTTCTCCCTGTATTACAAGATGCAGGGAGCTCTGCCAGGTTCTGCTGAAACAAAGAATGCTTGACCAGTGTCTCCAAAAGGGAGAGCTCTCTAGTGAATCTGCCTGAACCAATGAATTTGGTAACTCATTTATGACAAATAATTATATAATACCTTTACCACCAACGGACTTAGTGCAGCCCTGAATTATTCAACGATAATGGCCTATGCACAATTTTCCACTATTAATCTGACTTTTTTTAGTCAGTCCATAATGAAGCTGCATCTTGAGTCAGGAAAGCGATGGAGTAGTTTGGATCTGTGGAGAAGCTACAGGACTCCTTGATATTTCATATTACAGATTTAATCTTCTCGCCTATGTATAGGTTGTTCTAAACTTTAGTTATTTTCCAGATCATTTTTAGTATAATAGAACATTTTTCTTTTTTTTTCTTTAGAAGTCCCAAGGAAGGATGGCTTTCCAGGGCCTGGCGGAGTGCCTCTGTTTTTCCTACAAGGACTACACAAGATAATCCATATATTAATGATCTTTCTTCATTCCATTTTGCTTCTTTTTTTTTTAAAGATTTTATTTATTTGACAAACAGAGATCACAAGTAGGCAGAGAGGCAGGCAGAGAGAGAGAGAAGGAAGCAGGCTCCCCGCTGAGCAGAGAGCCTGATGCGGGGCCTCATCCCAGGACTCTGGGATCATGACCTGAGCCGAAGGCAGAGGATTAACCCACTGAGCCACCCAGGCGCCCCTAGAACATTTTTCAATGAAGTGTCCCTGGGATATTCCGTACAGAAATCCTGCTTACTATTAATCTTGATTAATTTGAGAAGCAGTAGTTAATGAATATTTTTAGGAAAACTTTTCTTTTCTTTTCTTTTCTTTTTTTTTTTGGCAGATTCTACCAATGCTTCTCCCCAAACCAAGTATGTATATGTGTGTGTATGTCCATCATGCATGTGTGCTAATGAATTTGATCCAAAATAAAAACAAAACAAAGAAAATCTCCTCTTTGCCAAGAGACCTTAGAGTCCACTGACTTAATTAAACGTTTAGTCATTGAAGTATTTTTGGTTGTCAAAACCACAGCAATGAAATCATTTTATGCCTCAGAACATGGGAGTAGAAAAGCAAATAATAGTGGTCGTGTGCCACACCCTGAAGGCAAACAGTGAATTGCCTAATCCATTCAAATCCCCCCAACTCAGCTACTCCCTGCAGCAGAAGGTCATACATACATACATGCCAAATATATATATACATACATATATATACACAAATATATATATACAAAATATATGTATACAAAATATATGTGTATTTTTTTTTCTTTGCCTGTACTTTCTGGGTACTGGTCATGTCAGCTTTCGTAACGGAGTTGCTGCTTCCCTCTTCTTAGTCCTCAGCCTCTCAAAATCCATATATTGCTTTCTTTTTCTATGATTTAAATTCCTCTATAATGCATAATTTTTTAACATGTTCTACTTTCTCAAACTTATTATCTTAGTTTAAATAATTCCTCCCTAATCTCCTTTCTCTGCCCAAAGTACTGTAACTTTGTTTTACCCATATTGTTTCCTCTCTCTTACAACTGCATTCTATTTTATCTTTAATACTTACTTAATTAACTTCTTTCCCCATTTTAAAACATTTTTTTAGTATTGTACAGAGAGCTGAGTGGGGCAGATGAGATGTCCTGTCTCTTATTCAGTCATCCATGTGTTCTTTTATTCGTGAACCATTTATTGGCCATGATGAGCAAGGCCTGCGAAAGGGAGTCCACTCCCTGCACTCTGAGAACGGAGAGAAACTGAATAAATCAAATGTCATATTTGGAAGGATATTAAAGGTCATTTGGGGCATCAGCCCCATAGAAAGATACATCAGATTCACCTCCAGTGTTTAAAAAAATGCAGTCATGAATTCTGTACCTGAAGATACACGATGAGTATCAAATGGGTTTGGAAACTTATGTATTTATTATGCATCTTAGATGACGTTGGAATGGCAGAGTGACTATAAAGAACAATTTGGAGCTGTGGACTTAATACGACCTCCAATCCATGTCTTGGAATCTTTCTTTTTTATACTATGCATATGTCATATAAGTTATAGATATATATTACATTACATATAATATGTATATGTTATAAAATACATGCGTTTACTACCTATGGATTTAGGATATAAACATGTCAGTAGACCCAAGATGCACTTTCTAACACTGGACAGGTCTGACCAGTACAAATGTTATTGCCTTGAGTAAAAGGCTCCTTACAACTTCCACCAACTGATCTTTTTTCTTTCTCTTCATTTCTGAACTGGTTTACAACTCCTGAGAACACCATGAAAGATCTGTGTGTCTTTCTATCAGTCCTTTGGAGTTGAAATAGTGAATCATGGAACACTGCATCAAAAGCTAATGATGTATTTTATGGTGACTAATACAACACAATTTTTTTTTGCAAAAGGAAACATATTCTGGGGGAAAAAAGAAATACTATTACATTAAATCATGATGCATAGTATCTGCTTGCAGAAAGTAAATGGTTTTTCCTGAGATTTTGTGATGACTATTTTAATTTTTGTTTTTAGATTTTATTTATTTATTTGACAAAGAGACAGCCAGAGAGGGAACACAAGTTGGGGGGATAGGGGAGTGGGAGATGGAAAAGCAGGCTTCTTGCAGAGCAGGGAGCCCAGACAGGGCTTGGTCCCAGATCAGCACCTGACCTGAAGGCAGACACTTAATGACTGAGCCACCCAGGCGCCCCTTAAAAATGTTTTTACTGATGCTGAACTTTTCTCACTTTTTTATGACCTTTTCTTCCTAGTAGATACTTAAGTCCGTCTTGTGGATAATCCAGAAACTATTGCTGTCCATAGACAATCAGTATAATAATAAATGTATCACTCTTCCCTAACAACCATACATGTTCTCTATGTTCGAATCTCATTCATTCCTTCACTGTTCTCATTTTATCCACATAATCCAAGCTATCTTACTCAAAACATGACTTTATTCACCTGTCTTCTAAGAATGGTAACAATTTTTCATACTATTTCAAAGATTTGTTTCAAGGAATTTTAACATAAAGCAGTATCAATGACTCAGACCGCACCAGAGAATAACCTGGGACTTGCACTCAGCCCCTCTTGGTCCTTGCTAGGAATACCCAGCGGGTCCTACTGAATTTTGTTGTCTCTTTGAGCCCTCACACACGGTGGGTCCTTCAGACTTCTGTGTTCATTTTCCAAAACCTCATGTCTCTGGTGGATTGGGTGGGGGGCTGATTATTAAAACTGGAGGTTACTTCATCACAAGGTCCAAGAAAGGTAACAGAGTTCTCACAAACTGAAAGACCTAAGGAGTACTGTCCTGCATGTCTTTTCTGAATCCTTCCCTGTATCAGCCACACACTTGGGCTGAAAATGATGGCACACCCTTTTCCATCACAGCTTTGCCATTTTGCATTCCTATCAACAGTCTCCCGAGTTGTCTGCTTCGTTGCCGACTCTTGTGCTCGTGTTTTTTTTGGCTGTATTTATTTAGTTACATTTTTATCGGTAATAGCCATTCCTGACAGATAATGGTGTAATATCTCATTATGGTTTTGATTTGAATTTCCCTGACGATTAGTGAGGTTGAACATTTTTTCATATATAATATGGGGAGGTTCCTCAAAAATTAGACTAAAACTGCTGTATGGTCTAGTGATCCCACATTTGGGTATTTATCCAAAAGAATTGAAGTTAGGATCTTGGAGAGATCTCTGTACTCTCGTCGCAGCAGTATTTGCAGTAGCCAACATGGGGAACTCTTAAGTACCCATCAGCAGAGGAATGCATAAAGGAAATGTGTATGCACAGAATGGAATGCTATTCAGCCTTAAAAAGAAGATTCTTCAACATGTGGCCACATAGATGAACTTTGAGGGCATTCTAAGAAGTGAAAGAAGCCAATCACAGAAAGGCAAAGACTGAGTGACAAGTCTACAATAATCTAACCCATAGAACCGGAGTGGAATGGCGGTGGTTGGGGGGAGGAGGAGTTAGGGAGTTACAAATCAAAGACCACAGTGTCAGGAACAATATGGATAAGCTCTAGACCTCCTTGTTTTTATGGACATTAACTCCACCATACAATGTGCAACATTGTGTCTCTAGTTAACATTAGCGTGTTGGCGGTAACTCTCATATGTTACTACCACATTAAATGAAATTAATGATACCATACCAGGAAAGGGGAAAATAGAGCAATCTATAGTTTCATTTTCTTTTGATCCTTTCTTACTCCTCAGTAGCTGAAGGATAGAGTGTTTAGAATATGTGCTTATGAAAAGATCAATAAAAACAATTTTGTACAATATTTCTACTGTTCTGGTAAAATTAAATACATAGTTATGTTTATGCTAAAAAATGCTGGTGATTCCGCATGTAAGGAGAAACTGGCGTTCTTAATATGAGCATAAACAGTAAAATTCATGCTACTCATTTAAAATTTTAATTCATCCTTAGAGTGAGAATTAATTTGTTAGTTGATTCACATCAATTTGTAAGAAATAACACAGAAATCCTATGTACCCTTTACTGTTTCCCAAATGGTAACATCTTGCAAAATTGTCATAGAGCATCACACGCTGAATGTTGACATTGGTACGTTCAAGAGACAGAACATTTATTTTCCAGAAGTACTTAAATGATAAATTCAGGGTGTGTGGATGGTGCCGTCCGCTAACCCTCTGACTCGGTTTCGGCCCAGGTCGTGATCTCAGGGTCCTGGGTGGGATCTGTGGGTGGGGCTCCGTGCTGAGGACACAGTCTGTTCTGTCTTCTTCCCCTCCTGCCCCTCCTGCTCCTGCTCTTTCTCTCTCAAATAAATACTTTTTAATTATGAATTCAATATTTTATAGTTATAGGATTAATCAAATACTCCATTTTGTATCAAATACTTATGGTAGTTTGTATTTTTCTAGAAAGCAGTACAATTCATCTGAGTTGTCAAATTATACGTGTAGTTACTTGTAGTATTCCTTTATTATTCTGTTGATGTGGGCAAGGTCGTCCTGTCCCCTGTTTCATTCCTGATATTGATGATTTGGATCATGAGACTCTAGATCTTATTTAATCTTTCTGTTTTAGTTGGCTTCTCTGGACCCCTGAGTGTGGGGGCAGGGGACTGCCACTCATGTTCTGATTCCCCACATGGTTTCCACTAAAATTGTGGGAGATGTTATTTATTATCTGAAAGGAATGAAGATCCAAGCTCCTCATTTGGCCTTCTCTGACATTATTTGTTGGGGAATGTGAGATGTCTTACTATACCCTTTGAGTACAGAGTCTGCTTTACCCACTGGACCTTGTTATTTCTGGGAGGTTTAGCTCATGCTGAGTTGTCACTGTCTGAAAGTTGTCTGTCTTACTGCGTTGGTGTTTTTCTTTTTCTGGCTTGACAGGACACTCTGGGGACAAAGTCTCAATTCTTGAAGAAAGCGTACGAGGATTTATAGAGTCAAGACCCTAACCCTCTATCACCCCACTTTCTATCTCTTGTTTATTATTCTGTCCTGACCCGTCATCCTCTCAGCTCTTCGCAGACCCTCTTTTCTCCTACGTCCAGCCTCTGAGCCTCTCTCTACTCTGCAGGAAGAACCATTTCTTCTTTCCCATGTACGTTCCTATCCATCCCTTATTCAACAGCCTAAAGGAGCTTTGCTCCGGGATGTCTTCCCTAGGTATCAAAACAGATTAGGGCTAAATTATAACCACCCATGTGGCCCCATGCTCTCTTCCACAGCATACACGGGGGGGGGTGTCATCAACCACCTGTTACCCTCTGCAGTGCAGGCTTTGGGACCGCAGGGTCCTCTCTCTTTCTCTCCTACTGCTCTTACTTCTGTGTCTTGCCCTGTCTCTGGTGTATCATGGTCACTCATTAAATATTTATTAACCACATTATTTTGTGTGTGTGAACAAAAAAATTGCTCTGGAAATGATTTTTCAAAAGCTATCCTAGGATTTGTAGAAATTCATTATTTATTCAGCAAGTGTTTCTTTGATACCTTAAGTGTCATCCACAATCTGCCTAATGGTAAGAGTTTTAAAAGTGATCAAGAGAAACCCTATCCCTATCATTTTAAGTCTTGAATCATAAAGCCTTGAATATATTGTATTATATATAAGTATATAAATGTGTACATATATATATATATAAATGTGTACATATATATATATATATATATATGAGTTAGAAAATGTGATAGGGAAAGTATGAATCGGGTAGTGAGATAGAGCACCACTGTGAGAGGCTGTTTGTTCAGGAAATCTAGGAGAAAAGTATTTTAGCTAGAGTATAGAGCAAATACACAAGTTCTAGTTTTATCTTGTTGCTTGTATGCTTTTATTTTATTTCATATTGTCCTGTGTTGTTTTTAACCCAAGAAACTGAGTAGATAGTACAGCTCTCACTGTGCTAGAAAGGACTGGGGTTGATCAGGTAACTATGGAGGGACTCAGAGAAAGAAAAAGGCTAGAAAATTAGAAATATTCCTTCAAAAATCTTAAATTTGGGCTGTGTATTAAATGTACAAGAAGATTGTGAAGTGGAAAATTTTGTGTATGAGTCAGGAGCTCAGTTTTTATTCAGTTCTGTGTATTCTCCTAATTCTTGTGAAGGGTCAAGGGTACTTGGAATAATCCTAGACACACACCGTCTTCAATATTAAAAAATGAGCTGAGTAGAGTAGTCTGAGGCTGGGGGAGTTCTTCAAACTAGAGCTAAAGATACTAAATTTCCTCATTTCCCTTTTGCATGGAAAAAAGGAAAACATTCACCCCCTTGAATATGTTTAAGTAGCTGGGACATAAATTCTGTTGTATATATCTTTCAAAGAAGTCTATACCCATGAAAGCCCTGGTTTCCTGAGAAATCTATTGTGGACAAATTGTATGTATAAAATATATTGATTATGTGTCCCAAAAGGCTTGACCATTACTGATGTTTATTTTGCACATTTATTGTTTATAATTTTGAATATTTCACATATTTTACTGAATTGAAAAGTATGTGTCCTCATTAGGTAAATAGGAATATGTTTAGTTTTTCCATTCTTCTTCCATAATACACAAAATTTATCTAAAACGTTTGTAGTTTTCACTGAAGTTGTTCTGAATGAATTCAGATAAACAAGCCACATGATATGAAATATATTTTTCCCTCTTGACTCATCTTTCTTTCTGCCATATTTTCTCCTTAGTTTCAGTTGATAATGTACTTGAAAAATGTTTTTGTGGACATTAACTCCACCATAAAACTTTGTACTTCTGTCATGTTCCACACTTCCCTTTAGGATTTTGTTCTTTACAACAAGTGTGTTGCCTTAAAGTGCAAAAATGCAGACCTATGCAGGGTACACAATAGTTCCAACAAGTCAATTACACGTAAGGTTAATCAGAGCCTTTGACAGAAATACCAGGTCTTAGACTCCAGAAGCACCTGCTATCAGTCTTGTTCGCATGCGAAGGAAAAATCCAGCCTACTTAGTTACTGGCATCTAGGTAATATGGGGTTCTTTCACAGATTAAGAAACCTCAGAAATTATTTAAGAATGTATCAGTTAATGCAACAATAATGCTACTTAACAAATGTACTTTGGGGTACAGATGGCCCTTCAACAGGACAGAGAGCCATGGGTCCTACCACTTGCCTGATGGCCCTTCTTCCCTGTTTTATTGTCTCTGTGACAGTAATTGTCCTTGCTCTGTGTTTTTCCTTCTGGGTGCCAAGTCTCTTAGGCCTCAGAGCTGTCCTTCACTCTCACACTTCATAGTTTTGCACCTTTGTACTTTAAGTATTTAGTGTTTTAAGTATATAGTATTTTAAGTGTAACTTTCAGAAGAAAGTAGATTCCCATTATATCCAACTATTTCAGGATATCCTCATGTTTGATAATTACAACAAAGTTGATGATATGGAAACCAGGTTTAAATATTACTCCAAAAAAAAAAAAATATATATATATATATACACATGTATGTATGTATATATATAATTATAAATAGTTATATAATATATATAATTATATATATATAATTATAAATAGTTATATAATATAGTTATATATATATATATAATTATAAATAGTTATATAAATAGTTATATAATATATATAACTCCGGAATTACTTCTGGGGACTTTTGATTTCAGTGGAGAAAATACTGTCGCAATACTTGGAGGAAAGTGAAATATGTTTGTCAAATTAATAAATGTCCACTCTGTTTACTCTAAAATTGTGCATAAGTAATTTCTAAGATGGTCTCCAAACTCAGTGAGAACATCACTGTGAAAGATGGAGCTTTTAAAAATATCTTGGTGTGGGTCAGGGGACACATGGATGGCTCAGTAGGTTAAGCAACTGACTCTTGGTTTCAGCTCAGGTTATGATCTCAGGGTCATGAGATCGAGCCCCATGTGGACCCCCATGTGGAACCCTACCTCGGCTCTGTGCTCAGAAGGGAGTCAGCTTGAAGATTCTCTGTCCTTCCCCCCAACTTATGCACACTCTCTTTCTCTCTCTCTGTCTCCCTAAAATAAATAAATAAATATTTTAAAAAAATAAAAATAACTTGGCATGTGAGCCAGAAAAGGAAGAAGTGTTAAGTCTTTAGAGAATGAGGAGGGAGGGAAATGGTTTTTAACCTTTTCAAATATTTACCCTATTTTCTACTTGTGTCCTGACTATAATATTCAAAAGTATCTCCTGTTTTTACACATATCTGTCCCTCCTCCACCATAATGTCAAGATTATAATACAAAAGATTATAGGAATTATGTCATAAAGTGCTTGTGAAATATTTGTAAGGACTTGTTAACATGACTGTGTATCAAGACTATGGATTCCTTCACTAGGTGGTTAGGGAAACAGGGAATAGGGTAGATCTTTCTTCTGAGAAAAGGAACATATTTTACTTAGATTATTTTCTTTATTCCTGGAAATGCCTGCTCTTCAAGGACAGCTGGAGAAAGTGTTTTTCTCCCTTGAGTCTAATTCTTCCTCTCCGGGTTGCATTCCTGACTGTTCTCTCCTCCATTGGAATACGGTCATGCAGAAGTCAGGGACGCTCTAGAGGGAAGAGACGTTGATGGGAGCAGAAAGGACAAAATAGAAAGAGAAAGAACTGATGTGACTTGAATCCCATTTGTTTGCCTTTTCATTCCCAACTGAATTCCTTTTGCCTCCCCTCTTTGGTTTAGGAATTCTCACAAACACTTGGTGATGTGGGCAATGCTGATTTCATACATGACTTTCAATCCTCAATCCATCCGGGATGTCTTCTTTGTTAATCAAACCTGACAACATAACGCCCCTGCTTAGTATTCTTACCTGGTTTTCTATTATCCTTGGGGGCAAATAACCTGGGTGTGTCTCGCCGGGACACCTCATCATTTCAACCCATGCCTCATCGTTTCCTTTCCAATCATACAAACTTGTCTTTAAAGTCTGTTTACTCTCATCCTCAGTTTTCGGACATGATTTTCACTCTGCCTGATAAAAGTACCCTCTCAACTCTTCTCCTGGACTACTCTTGCTCAGTCCTTTCTGGTCTGAATCTGAAAACTACCCCAGGTGGTGGGAGTCTCCGTCGTCCTGCCGATCGCCATAGCCCTCCATCCCCGGGCTTCCCAGACCGAGCAGTAGTCGCTGCTGACTAGTGAGCTCATCTTACTAGACCTTCAACTTCACGAAGATGGGAATTGAGTCTCAGCGAATGTCCTATACCTAGGGCTTAGGACAGTGTGCGTAGATGATTCAGTACTTATAGTTTATCTCAGTGGCATGTTCTGTTTGGGGAAAATTACAATTCTGGGTGTTTAATGATTGACTTATACCACAATTAGTTGTGTCCCGAACAGCTATAAAACAAAATCTAAAACTAAAACAAACACAACATACGCACGCACGCACACACACACACACACACACACACACGCGCGCACATGACTATCTGAAGTACTTAGTTTGAGATAGCAGAGCTATCCTAATGGTGCATATGGCTATTGCAACTTCTTTTCCTACCCGTAAAAGCATTTTATTTGAGCAAAATCAGGTGATAAAATCCATAATAGACTGTAAATGGCAAAATTCCAAAAGTTCAGAAGAAAGGGATGAGCCTTGCATGTGGGGAACAAGACTGAGAGGGGCCAGGAGGGAGAGTTGGGGGTCCTTCCACTGGAGACCCCTGGTGTAACCGGAAACCAGCCCCACACACAGAGGGTAGAGAGAGATCAAAGACGATAGGGATTGCTCTCTCCAAGTTCACAGCTGGCAGATTTGATAAGCAAGGGGACAGAGATACCAGACTTGTCTTCGGTGACTGCAGGCTGAGTAGATTTCTATCTGCCTGCCAGGTTGAAAGTTCATATAGAGCCTTAACTGGGTTCAGTAATGTGCCTGGTCCAGAGAGCGTCCACACCACATCTTCTTCTCCAGGCCGTATCTTCGGAGCAGCATCGGGGGGATGGGGAAGGCTAGCAGAACATACACTGCAAAGAAAGTGGAGGGAGGGCCTCTGATTGCCCAGGTCCAACGTATGAGGCAACTGGTGGTCCCATCGTCTTGAGAACCTCCTCCAGCAGGTCCAGTTAGAAATGATAGACCTGTGACCCCACCGAGAGACTTCTGAGAATGTGAACTGAAGACCTGTCCACCCAGCTCTGTGCAGAGCCGAGTAATAGAGACAAAGCACAGACTCAGATCGATCATGCTTGTGGGGTCCATGGAGGGAGGACTTTCCTTCTGAGCATGGTCAGTGATCGCAATGATTATTTAGGAGAACACTGCCTGCACTTGGAGCCTCGGACCTCACGCAGCTGTGTGTCCCTTCCTTCTGAGCCTCCCGGCGTGGCCTTTACGTAGATAGCACTGACCCTGTTACACTTGCTTTGTGTGTAAGAAGCTCTTATGACACAGGTGTGTGTGTATGTATGTGTGTCTGCATGTATGTGTACCTCATGAAACAATTTTTTTAAAGATTTTATTTGTTTATTTGATAGACAGAGATCACAAGCAGGCAGAGAGGCAGGCAGAGAGAGAGGAGGAAGCAGACTCCCCGCTGAGCAGAGAGCCCGATGCGGGGCTCGATCCCAGGATCCCGGGATCACGACCTGAGCCAATGGCAGAGGCTTTAACCCACTGAGCCACCCAGGTGCCCCGAAACCATTTTGATAACCAAATTGCAAGTAAGAACGCTGGTACAAATCAAAGGAAGCCTCCAAATGCTCAATACTGAAGCTAAGTGGTTTTTCCCCCTCTAATATTTGAGATTCAAGATCTCTGTATAGGCATTTATTGAACTGCTGGAGCTTCAGAGTGATGGCCTAGCATATCGACCTTGGCCTTGTCACTGCAATGGAAATTAGGGGGGAAAAAACCTATAGAACAATAAAGCATGAATTGTATTTATAAATTACAGTTAGAGTGATCGTTAATGGTTACAGAGTTGGTAAGCAACAGGCCATAGATCCAATATATCAGCACATGTGTTTGTCTCTGGTTTCAAATCAGGGTATCCAGAAAAGGTTTACAGCAGGACAAGAGCTACAGTGAGTCTCTTCTTCAAGTCTCCTATTCAGCCTCGCTCCTTTCCCCAGAACTTTACCCTGTCCCCCCATGCCGGCCACAACCAAGCTTCTGAATCTCTTGCTCTGACCAATCTTAGTTTCTCAAAAGGGCTGTGGTGATTTTTTTTTTTTTTAAGATTTTATTTATTTATTTGACAGAGATCACAAGCAGGCAGAGAGGCAGGCAGAGAGAGAGGGGAGGAAGTAGGCTCCCTGCGGAGCAGAGAGCCCGATGCGGGACTCGATCCCAGGACCCTGAGATCATGACCTGAGCCGAAGGCAGCGGCTCAACCCACTGAGCCACCCAGGTGCCCCTGTGGTGATTTTTTATATAAAAATATTTATATTTTTCTTCAAAACTTTATTTGCAGTTAAACCCATTCTAGAATATCTGCAAAATACTTAGAATAGGGAAGAAGGAAAATACACAATTAGTAATGTCTGTCAGTCTTTCCTTCTATATAAGCATATTTTGTCAAGACATGATTTTTCCGTATTTTTAAAACAAATACATACATCCTTTGTTTAAAAAATACATTTGTTTAAAAATAAGAATTTTTGAAATACTTTTAAAATCATGATTTGTAATGGTTACATAATGTTCCAATTTATGGATTAATCGTATTTCCCTATTATTGGACTTTTATATTCTTTGCAGTTCTTTAATAATAAGAAGAGATATCAAGTTCTATCAATCTTTGTGACTCAGAGATTTTCAAAGAAATCCGGCAACCCAATTGCTGTCCAGTAAAGGCCACTACTGTTTCAGACTGTATGTATTAAGCCACTTCGTACATTTTGCAAATCCCTTTTATTTAATGGTAGTAGATACTGCTATCATGTATATGCAAGATTGCCCAAGTCACTACATCCTTCCTTTTTTTTTTTTTAAGATTTTATTTATTTATTTGAGAGAGAGAGAGAGAACAAGCTGGGGGCGCGGCAGAGAGAGAGGGAAAAGCAGGCTCCCCACTGAGCAGGGAGCATGATGTAGGATTCGATCCCAAGACCCTGGGGTCATGACCTGAGCCAAAGGCAGACATTAAACCAACCGAGCCACTGAGGCACCCCTTCACTAAGCTTCTTGAGTCCCGTGTCTATAGTTTTTATCATATTTGGGAAAAATTAGCATTATTTTTTGAAGATTTTACCTTTTGTTTCTCTCTCTGTTTCTTCCCTTGCAGGAACTGAAATTACACGTATATCAGCCTTTTTGAAATTGTCCCACAGCTCACTGAATCTTTGTTCATGTTTTTCTCAGTATTTATTTTTCTCTCTGTGTTTCATTCTGGGTGTCCCTATTGCTATGTCCCTGATCTTTCCTTCTGTAACCTTTAAACTATGGTTAATTCCACCCAGTTTATTTTCCTCCTCAGGCATTGCTTTCAACTCTGCGATAGGAATGAGGTCTTTCTACATCTCTGCTTATCATGTGCGACTTAGCTTCTTAACATGTGGAATAACTTTTAATAATTGTTGTGATGTCTGTGTGAGTTCTATTATCTGTATTTTTTTCAAGGCCTGTTTCAGTTGATTAATTGTCATTAAGTATTGTATTTTTTATTTCTTTTCATGCCTGGTAATTTTGTACTGGATTTTAGCCACTGCTAATTTTTTTTCCTGGTTGCTGGATATTTTGGTACTTCTCTGTATATTCATAACCAGTGAATTTATGTGAAAATTATTTGGTCCTCTTCGGCTGTTTTTTAAGATTCTTTAGGCAGGAGCTCCGCTTTTAGTCTAAAGTTAATTTTATTCCACTTATGGAGAAATCCCCATATTTTGTTCTGTACCTAGATACCCAGTGTGTAATGAATTATGGGAGTTTCCATTCTTGCTGTTGGGAACAGACACTGTATTACTAGTCCAGTGTGAGTTCTCCTTACTGTCCCCTCTAATTCTTTTGGAGGCTTCTTCCTTGGTCTCTTCATAATTACATCCATGCCCTGATCCGTGCTTAGCTAAAGACTTGGGGGAACTTTCTGCACATCTCCAGATCTCTCTTCCTTTCTCTCTGTCTCCCTCGTCCTCATTCCTCCTGACCTGCAGCTGGTCTCTCTCCCCTTAAAATCCAGAACCTTTCCTCCCCATATCACCAGCTCCTTCTCCTTGGCTCATGGTAAACACTAAACTAACTGCTCAAGTTCTTCAACATCGTGCTCTAGCCTGAACTCACTCCCAAAGAAAGAAGATTGAGATTCCCCTAGCTTGTTTGTCATCTTTCAGGAACACCTGTCCTTCATTACCTGCTATGCAATATAATGAAAACTGTTGTCTCATATTTTTTCATGGTTTTTATTTTTGGTTGTTTGGGACAGAAGGGCAAATTCAATCCCTATTACCCCACATTGGCTCGATGTGGAAGTCATTTGTGCGTAGCTTTACAGGATGCTGAAAATCTATACCATGTCAATGGATATAGAGTGTATCCTATGCTATATCAGGAACCAATGAAAAACTTCTAAAAATATTCTCAGATTCATTTTTAGACTATTTTTATGCATTTTAGAAGCTTTTGACATAGTCTAATCTAGATTTGAGAATGAGTGATGACATGTATGACGCAGGTATTTATCATGAATTCATAATTTGCATAATTACGTAGTACTGTAAATTCCAGGTTTGCAAGACTTTTGAAGCAGTTCCCTGGAAGTGGGAATGGAAACAGTGGGAATGACAAAAGTTGAAGCTTATTTTAGAAAGTTATACAAAAGTGCATTGGCATGGGGGGACACCTGGGTGGCTCAGTGGGTTAAAGCCTCTGCCTTCAGCTCAGGTCATGATCCCAGGGTCCTGGGATTGAGCCCCGCGTCGGGCTCTCTGCTCAGCAGGGAGCCTGCTTACCCCTCTCTCTCTGCCTGCCTCTCTGCCTGCTTGTGATCTCTCTCTGTCAAATAAATAAATGAAATCTTAAAAAAAAAAAGTGCATTGGCATAATAACTGCCTTAATTTGGGTTCCCTGAATGTATGGTCTTAGTCCTGGACTTTTGTGGAGAGAAATTTTTTAAAGTTGTCTCACTCATCTTATTTTGTTTCTCTCAATAATTTGTTTCTCTCAATAATTGTGTTAATTCTCACCTTCCTTTTGAAATACAGAACATGATAAGAACCCTAGAAGAACCTACTTTGTTTACTTTTGTTTCTCTCAATAATTGCGTTAATTCTCACCTTCCTTTTGAAATACAGAACATGATAAGAACCCTAGAAGAACCTACTGGGTTGCATATTTGAGTCTCATGTTCGCAGTTAGAAATGTCTCTGTAGCTGAAGAAAGGTGATGCTGATTGACATAGTGCAGGGACGTTTCTGTCACCTTAATTGTAAGATGTGGTTCCACTGAAGCATATGAAGAGGTTTCTTTTCTCACAGTTAGGATAGCAAGTGGCTAAGAGTGTGAGTCTTGGAGTCATTCTGCCTAAATTCAAATCTGGATTCTTTCATGCTAGCTTTGTGAACTCAGATGTGCTAATAACTGCTGTGTGCTTCAAGTCTTTACCTAAAAATTGGAGATAACATGACTACCTCTCTCATGGAATCATTGTCAATATTCAATATTCAATGCATGCAAAGTTCTTAGGAAAGTACTTAAGTAGTCAGCATGCAAAAATGTCTGTCTATTATCATTTTGTTAGCTCCAAAATAGTTATTTTTTCCTGGATAAGCTTGGTACTGCTTTAACACTACATGATTATTTAACTGCAGTCTGCCTGCTATCCAATTACCATATAGAAAGAGAGGTTATTACTGTATTAACTACCCAACGGTAATCCCAAAGAGACTTTGTGATTGAAGAGATGTAGCTAAGTTCTTTCCAAGTAATTTGTGCTCTCATATGACCCTTTATGACTTTGGGCAGTAATATCTATGGAGTAGCATTAGCATAAGATGTCACTTAATAATCACACACACACACACACACACACACACACACACACACACACCAGTTCATTTAGGACATTTTAAAAGAAGGAAATGCCTCATTTTCTTCTTAAATTTTTATAGTGTGTTAAAAATAGGGGAAAAATTGCATTTGAATCCTGCTTAGAACTATATCAAAAAATGGTTTCTCTGTAGTGTCTTGAGGTCAGACTAAAATGCAGATGTTTAAAGGTCTACCAGGCAGAAATTATGATGGTCAAAGATCCTGCATTCTCTTAAGCCTATTATGGTATTTCTGAAATTTCTCTGCAGAGTTCTTGAGTCTAAAACCAGGAACTGGAAAGAAACATGTTTCCTGTGTGTCCAATGTACACAAAAGAAAAATGAACAAATAGGATGTACAGTGAATAATTCTTTGCTTTAGAGACCTGATTCTCAAAGTAAAAATAAATTAAAAAAAAGAAACCAGAAATTAATCCTTTTAAATATATGTTCTTAGAGAAGGTAGAACACTAACTTATAAAACACATCATTTCAAAGACTTATTAGGTATTCTAATACTGTAGAGACACACTGGCTAGCAATCATTTTTAAATTATAGGCTAAAGGTGGTCCTATATTGGACAGCATAACATAGGAGCATGAAACTCAAGTATAGCTTTCTTTTAATGTGCATTTTTCCTCACTGTTTTTGAATTGTTCATCATAATCTTTGACATTTGACCTAATCCCTATGAGAATTTTCAATTACAGTGTTCCTGAATTTTACCATTCAGTAGACATGGATATCTGTTTTGCTTAGTACTTGATCATTTTTATGCACAAGCAGTATTATGGAATTGAATATATTTGGGGACTTCTTTCAGAAATTCTAACAGTAACTGTGTAGATTCTCACTTATGACATCTTGCAGGCTCCTCAATTTCTTAGCTCATAAAATCATAAAATACTTTAATTAGATATCATAGTTTGATGTTAATACCCATTAATTATCCTGGTGTGGCAAAAACCTTTGTAAGTATACAACCAAAGGCATAATCAACAAAGAAAGAACCACTTAACTTTGCTAAAGAACATTAGAGAATTCTGAAGTTCAGAAAATATAAAATATGAAACACATTGAGAGAAAAAAGTCAAATAGAAATAACATGGTTGTACCAGATATGATATTGAAAAAGGCTAATAACACCTTAAAAGTAAAGGATTTCTATTTATGTTTTTAAATTTTATTCATTTTTTTCTTTTTTTTGAGAAAGGAAGACAGCACAAGGAGGGGGAGCAGCAGAGAGAGAGGGAAAAACAGACTCCCTGCTGAATGGGGAGGCTGACCCCAGAACCCCGGGATCATGACCTGAGCCAAAGACAGATGTCCCACCAACTGAGCACCCAGGTGCCCCAAAAGTAAAGAATTTTTACAAACCATTAAAAAGTAAAATTACCATAATTTTGAAATGTCTTAAAAAGAGACGTGTAACTCATAAACATGCTCAGTGAATGTGAAGGGAAGTTCAAATTAATCTTAGAGAAGCAATTTTTGACAAACTTCTATGGCTTATGAAGCACTTAATACATGCCAGGTACCATGCTAAGTAATACTATTTAAATAGTATAGCAAAGGTAAAAGGTAAGCATTGCTGTAGTACCTATAATTGTTGTAAAACCTGCTTTGGGGTAATAAAACTGAAACATGAGGAGGACTATTAAGTTGCCCAAAGTTACTTAGTAGTAGGGCTGGGTCACCAAACCAGGACTGACCAACTCCAACACATGATCTTAAAAAAAAAAAAAAAAGAAAGAAAAGAAAGAAAAGAAAAAGATTTTATTTATTTATTTATTTTAGAGAGAGAGATAGACAGCTCATTGGGTTTGGCAGAGGCAGAGGAAGAGACTCCCAAGCAGACTCCCCACTGAGCGTGGAGCTGGACAGGAGGCTCCATCCCAGGACCCTGAGATAATGAGCTAAGCCGAAACCAAGAGCTGGATGCTTAACTGACTGAGCCACCTGGGCTCCCCTACACGTGATCTTCGTAACCACTCTGCGGCAGAAATACAATTTAGCACAATAATAAGGTACCTCTTAAAATTTTTGCCTAGCAAAGTAGCAGAGAATAAATAAGCATATTTTCAAAGTTGGCAAAGATATGAAGACATAGATCTTCTTCTGTCCCATCAGGTGAAACTGTGCAGTGGGACGAGCTTGTTGGTGATCAATTTTAAGAAAATGCATCAAAAGTCTTAGTTATTTCATTAATCAAATGACTTTGTATCATTAGTGCTCTAAGATTATAACCAGAAAATTGTCAAAGATTAACCTACAATTGTATCTATTATAGTATTGTTTATTAAATTAAAAAGTTAAAAACCAAATAAAATCTAATAACTGAGGATTTATTAAGTATGGTTTTATGTGATAGTCATATAACTAATGACTATTAATCTAGTCAAACTTGAGTTTTGAATAAGTATTGAATATCACAGATAAAGTTTTTATGTTTTTAAGAGAAAAAATAATTATAATATGTAAACCCAATTATGTTCCCATAACACACAAAACATATATGATCAAAAACTGGAAGACTATACCCTCAAAGTTAAGTATGGTTATCCATGAATCAATCATAGCTTTATGAGTAAGTTTTACATTATTCTCTGTCCTCTTCTGTACCTTCCCAGTTTTCAAACAGGATTGAAAAAATCCTGTTTTTCAAGTTATTAAGGAAGCCATATTAAGTAAGATTTGTAATAGTTACACTATTATGAATTAACATTTTGCATAATTTACTTATATCAGTCACAGTTTTATGTAGGATAAAGAAACAAACTTTTTACTCTTTTTCATTACCTGCTTAATCCTTTATTAAAATCCAGCCTTCTTGGGTTGCCTGGGTGGCTCACTCAGTTAAGTGTCTGCCTTTGACTCAGGTCATGATCGCAGGGTCCTGGGATTGAACCCCTTATTGGGTTCCCTGCTCAGTGGGGAGTCTCCTTCTCCCTCTCCAGCTCCCTCTGCTTGTGCTCTCTCCCTCTCTCTCTCTGACAAATAAATAAAATCTTAAAAAAAAAAAAATCAGTCTAATCCTGGGTGGCTCATTCGGTTGAAGGTCTGACTCTTGGTTTTGGCTCAGGTCAATCTCAAGGTCATGAGACGGAGCCCCAAGCTGGGCTCTGGGCTGGGTGTGCTGGGCATGGAGTGGGCTGGAACTTCTCTCTCACTCCCTTTCCCTTTGCCCCTCTCCCCCTCCCCCGCCCCTGTCTCTATCTCTAAAAATAAACAAATCCTTTTCAAAAAGTCAACTTTCTTAACATGTTGCAACAATTATGACATCAGGATTAATGAACCATACTTCCTAGACACTTCACCTCACAGGTCACTCAAAGGAAGGGAGGCTTGCTTATGCCTGTGTGTTTGTCCAAAGGAAGGGAGGCTTGCTTATGCCTGTGTATTTGTCTCCCCCTCCATATGTAGGAGTAAGTCTCCAGATGATGGGGCATCAGGATTTCTAAATTTTGTTTGCCGTGTTATCAGCAAATGAAAGTAATTTTCACGTAGTAATTAGTTTCCTCGGGTTCTTGGTGGTTTGGTCTTAAACAGCTTCCTGGTTTTTTTCCTTCCCTGAAGTATTCCTGTGGTGTATATAGAGATTCATAAAAAAAGTCATTGTCAGCTTAAAGAGCATGATAAATTTTTCTTTCATTTGTTTCGAGGACATAAAATTCGTGTTTTAAATCATATGGGTGTGGCTGAAGGTATTTGTAAATTTGAAAATGCTGGAGAACCATGGTCTTTGAACCATTCCTGTAATGCTGATGGGTGGAGTCAGGAGGGGAAGTTCAAATTCTTGAACCTTAAGTTCCGCTTTTCTGAATTTCTGTTTCCATTTCACTGCCTTGGGGTGTCCATCGGTATGTAGAGTGGAGGCCCTGGGTCCCCATGGTAATCACAGATTTGGTGACAGTTCCCTAACCCAGCTGCTCTCGGAGCAAACATTCTTCCGACTCACCTCTGAAAACTCGCATTTCACTCCGCCTGGGGCAGCGCCTGGTGCCTGACCGGAGAGATGAGCAGTCTGAGGTCGCAGAAGGAGAATAGCAGTGTTCGGAGGTGGTTCCATATAGGTGTTGAGTACCTGAGCCTGTATTAGGAAACTTGTCTTGCTTGGCCCTTTTTCAGAAGCACGGACTCATCCCATTTCCTCTCTGCTTGGTCCTGAAGGTTTTACATGGCACACTGTATTTCCCATGTTTGCCAAGGTTTTTAATTCATCTGCTGGGAGAAAACATGCAAAAGCATTATTTGCTATCATGACATATTTGAGTAGCACTATTCTTCTTTTTTTTAAGATTTTATTTATTTATTTGTCCGAGAGAGAGAGAGAGAGGAAAAAAACACAACCAGGGAGAGTGGGAGGCACAGGGAGAAGCAAACTTCCCTGCCTAGCAAGGAGCCTGATGTGGGATTCAATCCCAGGACTCTGGGCTCATGACCTGAGCCGAAGGCAGGTCACTGAGCCACCCAGGCATCCTGGATGTCATTATTCTTAAAGAATCTCCATATGTTTAAGTGATTTGATTCTAATACTCTAGTAGCTACTTAGTTACAAAATGTTTTAAAAGTCTGGATAAAGTTGTATAGTTTAACAAAAGATCCAGTGAAAAGCTTTGTGAGCAGCTCAGGCAGATAGCTGTGGGGGAGGCCATTTCAAGAGCGTTGTCTTGAGTTTTGGCTCCAAGATCTCTCTCCCACCAAAAGAGCCTTCTAGCTCTCCCTATAAAATTATGCTGTACAATTACAAGGGGTGAATTTTATATATATAACTTATTTTTCAATAAAACTGTTACAACAAAACAAAACAAATATACCCTGGTCATTGTGATAATTTGGGTATTTTTTAATTATAAATAATAATTTGGTAGTGATTGTGTGTTTGAGAAAGAGTAATACGTCAGTTTGGGGAACGTCAGTTGACAACTCAGTCATTTTAAACTCTGATGGGCCTCGATGCCAAAAATGCGAGAGGAATGCTTATGACCAGAGCCATCTAACAGTTCCTGCTTTTTACGGGGGGCGGATCTCTCTCTGCAAGGACGGACCGCCTTCCAGTGTAAATTAGGTTCTCACACTGCAACATGCCACCTAGACTGAAAACTCCTGATTTATACCCATTTTGAGCAGCTGTGGCAGCTATTTTATTCAATATTAAGCCCCACAGTCAATCATACATAATAAAAGTGAAGCCTTCATAAGTCACTGAGATGCGGCGCGACCCCGCTCTGAGCACGCTGACAGAGCTTACAAAGAACTAAATGGCTGTCATTTCTGAATGGTCCTGTATCATAAAATGTATATTTGACTTGAATATAAAGGCAACGCAGCAACTTGGCAATTTTTGCAAAATCATAAGAATGGAGAATGGAGGGCCTTCTCAAACTATCTGGTGTAAACGTGAAGGCTCAGAGATGTGGAGGAAAAAGAACACATTTGAGAAAACATTGGTATGACTTCCATATTGGAAAGAAAAGGAAGAGAAGGAGGATGGGCAGCTAGGTGCATTGAGATTCTAATCCAATAAGTAACCCCCATATTTTTGCCTAAGTTTTTGTCAAAATTATGTAAAATCTTTAAAAAAAAAAAGACTCTGCAAATTATAAAGAAAATGAGAGCTTTTTAGAGGCTCAAATTCTATCAACTGTTTTTTATTGAGCTATTATTCTAAACCTTTATTAGATATTGTAGTAAATGCTGTAAACATGACAGAAATTAATTTCGGTCCCTATTATTTTATGAATCATGGTGAGCACAATCCAAAGGTTTTTGTTTGTTTCCATGTTTAAGGTTACAAGTCACCAAAGAATATAGATTAACCATAGAAAATCACTACACATAGGGACAGATAGTCAATAAAATATTCACAAATACGGACTTTAAGCCAGGTCTTAAAGGGTTTAGATAGGTTGTATTGGTGAAGGACGACAGTAGCTGGAAGGACTGGTTGGCTACATTTGTAATGTAAGAAAGCTCAGACTATGTTTGAAACACTGTAATCATTCACTTATTACTCTGAACCTCCTTTCAAATTTTATATATATATATATATATAAAATTATGTATTTATATATATAATTTGCTATTTAAATGAATAGCATTACTAGTAGTTTTTGTAATTTGAAAAGGCATCTTTCAATAAAAATATACCTTTACTGTTGAAAAGACCATGTAATATCTGATAAAAGTTAAGTAACAACAGAACCCATAGTCCCATATTATACTCATGCTTTCTAAAATTGACTTTTAATGTTGCCGTGTAGATTTCCTTGCTTGTAATTTTCAGGAAATTTGTGTTGTTTTTTTTTTTTTTCCTGAATCTTGGATCTCAAGAAAAAATTAGTTAAGAAGTCAGGAAAGTGATTATTTTGCAAGAATGAAAGCTTAAATCCATGTAGAGACATGACTGGTTTGAAGGAGGAAAGCTGCCGTAGGGTCCACAGTTAATGATGCTATTTCTCAGGCAGGAGAGAAGGGATCCTCACCTTATCATCCGGTCTTACCTGTATCCTTACTGTGTTCTAGACATGTGTTTATGGTCCCACTTCTGGCTAACAGTGAGTTACTCTTGAAAATAAGGTATCCAAAAAATAACAAGTTTAGGCAACAAAGTAAGTCATTAAGATGGTAATTTGGAAACACTATTCCTTTGACTCCTTGTTCACAAGGAACACTGTAAACACAGCAAACACAATTGAATGTACAGTCTGTTTGTACAAACATGCAAACAGGAGGTGCCTTAGTTGTTCATCTCACATCTTTTCATTGTATTCTTCCAATGCTTACCCTTCACCATAATCAAGTTCTGCTCTGTGACCTTCCATTGAAAGCAATGCAGAGATCTAAGGAATAGTTCAACTTGCCATGGGATAGTCAAGTTTTAATCTAAGTATCTTAGACTTACTTATTTTAAATGTATGTTTTTGATGGCCTGGCTGGAGATTTCGGCATTCTCAGCTCACACATTATAAGAGGTAGGTTTAGGAAGTAGCTAAGAGAAAACTCTAAGAATTATAATAAGCAAGATGCATTTTGGTAAGAGTACAAGAATGATTTATCACTCAAATCAGGCTACATTGAATATCCTTGCTTGTCTTGTGGAAATTGACACGTCGCTTTTTCTTTCACATTTTCTTCTGCAAAGCCCCCTGAAGCAATCTGTTTTGAGAAGAAGGTCAAGGAGGAAGAATGCTGTATTCAGCATCATTCTGATTTCAGGCCTAAAATTACATCTGCCCTGGATTCTAGAAAACATTTTTAACTAATAAAATGCTTCATCTAGTAAATCTGCTCGAATTCCATGGTCACAGTTCCAGTGAATACTGGGAAATTTGAGAAATTGTGAACCACAGGTGATAGAAAATAATAGTTAACTTGTGTATACTTATTTTAAAAAGTAGTTTATTAGGAGATATTGGGGTTTTGACTGTATGTCAGTGACATAATAGGAACATCCAAAAAGATGATTCAGATAAGCGACTGGAGTCACTGATTTGCTCGTGAATCACATGACTGTTTCCATATGATTTTCATGTTGATTTCTTAATTCCATCTAAACAAAACTAATCATTTGCTTGAAGAGTGAACAGTTATTGTCCATGTATATTATACAAAGAAGAGCACACGAAACTTCTCTCAAGTGAGGCCTCATTAGGAGCCCAGGGAACAAGGAGTAGGGTGCAGGCATGGGGCAGGCAAGGCAGCTGCTGAATCTGCCATTGACGGCAGGTCACCGCCATAGTGCCATTTATCTCAAATATCCACGAGCAATTCCCGACTGCATCGCTCAGTTGTTTCCTGCACAAGATGATTAACACACCCCAAGCAACAACACCACCACTTAGCAGAGCTGAACTTTTTGTCCTGCATAGATTTTGCAGTATGCTGGGCGGGGATACATGGTGAAACTGTGGACCCAACCATCACACTCAAAACTAGCTCACCGTGAGGTTGCTAAAGAAGGCCACGACAATCCGAGGGGAACGGGACACGTAAGAGTGGGTGTGGCAGGGCGGTTTACTGTGAATGATGATTTGTCTTAGTACCTACATTTTAAGTGTCATCCCGAAACATCTCGTAGAACAAACACATTCATAACTTAAGGCATTCCAAATGAGCTAAAATGTTAGTTATCCTGGAAAGAATACCTCTGTCAGCGGCCCCTTGTGTGCTCCTAACTGTCTGGGAAGCTATAGAGAGTGTTCGTTCCATGCGCCCTTGCAGCCTTCTTTTCACGCTGCTCTGCCATTCACTCCTGTCCTGATTGTCAGTGCTCAAGAGCCCCTGAACTTCACTCAAACCCTGTGAACTCTCTCTTCCTCTACACCAATCCCTTCCAATTGCCGAGCAAGAACTAGTTTAAGAACTTAATTATGATTTCTACATTATCTTAAGGTTAGAGAAAGATCTTCCCCTGTCCTTGCCTTCATTGTCCTTAGTGGTTAGGAGTTTGGGCTGTGTGATCTTGGTGAAATTATCCAATTTTTGTGGTCCCAAGTTTCTTCATTAATAAAATAAGATTAATACAACTCGTTTTATTAGGTGACTATGAAGACTCATTAAGATAAACTTGGCAAAGTTCTTATCCTAGTGTCAGGCGTATGGAGAACAAATAATTAGTTGGCGGTTGCTGTTGTGTTGCTGTGGTTGCCCCTATCATTGTCCCTGACACGGTCATGGAGGTGGGCTGCAGATAAGCCCCTGCATGGTACGTTTATCAGGGACCTGGTTTTACTTGTTCATCTCTGTATCCTTAGCAGTTAGACAGTATTTGACAAGTATACTTTGTAATAAAGTAGAACTTTCCTGTGAATCCTAAGATATCATTCAGATGGCAGGCATTTCAGATCAGTTAAGAAGGAGAAGAAGTCAGCTGATCCTAAAAGGCATGAGGAGGTACCCAAGGTGTGTTTCTGGGAGCATGCCCCTCCATGCTCCAGCACCTGCGGCCAGTCGGTGAGCAAATCTGGGGTCCGTTATCCTGCCTGCTCTTAAGGTTTGATGTTTTTTCCTCTGGAGAACATAGACAATTGAGCTCCCATGGAGGGCGAGGGTAGTAGTGTGAGGGTGAAGGGCAATTACACCAACAGCTAGAAGAGTTCGAGGTTAAAGGCAAAGGCCCATTACTGCAGATGCTCAAGGTTATTTTTCTCCTTACTTTGACTATTGGAAGATCCTTTATGGTCAGTGGCAGAAAACATGCACGTTTTCTCATCTTCATGACCAGAGTACACAAATGGCTCTTCTTTGTGGGTGAGGAATTCCTACTGTGTCTGGAAGAAAGCCTCTGGGCATGTTTTCTTCTGCTGTACAACAACTAGGTAAAATACTGAACTCACTGAAGTGATCTGAGCTTTCCACCAGATGCTGGGCCACAGAAGGGACATCAGGCCATCTTCCAGAAGTTAGGGGTTCAACTCAAACATTGAACCTGTAGGTAAGGCCTGGTTCCCTCATGATGAAATCCTGGGGAAGGTACCATTCTGGGCTACATTTTTATCATACGTAAGATGAGAGAACTAATAAGATCTACCTTACTGTCACCTCCTTCATGTTTTATGAAGTCCAGCTTCTCAAAGCGCTAACTCAAAACGGAGTCTCGGGTCAGAAATTATCTGGTATTGATTGTATGTATTCAATGTAAAGAGTGGCTTTTGAAGAATAAATTCTTCTTCAATTCCAATACCCATCCTTGATTGGTATGATATGTTGTTTCGGGGATTAAATGAGTTAATCCTGAAAGAACATTTAGAACAGTGGCTTGTCTGTATCTGCTCTCATTTGTAATAACACATAGAAGTGGCTTTTACCCTCCCCAGGAAGAATGAACTTCTCATCATTTGGTTATTAAATGTCAATAGGTCAGGCAATTAGGTAGGTCTCTTACTTTGTCAAAATCTCAGGAATAGTAGTTAGTCAATGGCCGACCAAAGGCCTCATTTAGCACCACATAAAATCTGGTTCTATGTCTCAGTTTACAAGTCAGATGTGAGAAACTGTACCTGGTGGGGAGACGGAGGAGTTTTCAAATTCTTGCACATCTCTCTTCTCACCTTAAACAAATGCCTCTGTGCAGCTCACTGAGCTCTGTTGAAGGGAAGATTATGTGTTACAGATCACATTTGATTCATTGTAACCCACAACAATTTACTTTTCTTTCTCATTATTTATTTTTATTAACATATAATGTATTATTTGCCCCAGGGGTACAGGTATGTGAATCGTCAGGCTTACACATTTCACAGCACTCACCATAGCACATACCCTCCCCAATGTACATAACCCAGCCACCCTATCTCTACCCCCCCAACGCCCAGCAACCCTTAGTTTGTTTTTTGAGATTAAGAGTCTCTTATGGTTTGTCTCCCTCCTGATCCTATCTTGTTTCATTTTTCCCTCCCTACTCCTCACGACTCTGCCTGTCAAATTCCTCATATCAGGGAGATCATATGATAATTGTCTTTCTCTGATTGACTATTTCACTCCGTAAAATACCATCTAGTTTCATCCACATCATTGCAAATGGAAAGATTTCATTTCTTTTGATGGCTGCATAATATTCATACACACACACACACACATACATGCCACACCTTCTTTATCCATTCATCTGTTGATGGACATCTAGGTTCTTTCTATAGTTTGGCTATTGTAGATATTGCTGCTATGAACATTCAGGTGCATGTGCCCTTTCAGATCACTACATTTATATCTTTAGGGTAAATACCCAGTAGTGCAATTGCTGGGTTGTAGGGTAGCTCTATTTTCAACTTTTTGAGGAACCCCCATACTATTTTCCAGAGTGGCTGCACCAGCTTGCATTCCCACCAAAAGTGTAGGAGTGTTCCCCCTTTCTAAGCATCCTCTCCAACATCTTTCGTTTCCTGTCTTGTTAAGTTTAGCCATTCTGACTGGTGTGAGATGGTATCTCATTGTGGTTTAGATTTGTATTTCCCTGATGCCAAGTGATGTGGACCACTTTTTCATGTGTCTGTGGGCCATCTGGATGTCTTTGCAGAAATGTCTGTTCATGTCCTCTGCCCATTTCTTTATTGGATTATTTGTTCTTTGGGTATTGAGTTTGATAAGTTCTTTATAGATTTTGGATACTAGCCCTTTATCCTATATGTCATTTGCAAATATCTTCTCCCATTCTGTCAGTTGTCTTTTGGTTTTGTTGACTGTTTCCTTGCTGTGCAGAAGCTTTTGATCTTGATGAAGTCCCAATAGTTCATTTTTGCCCTTGCTTCCCTTGCCCTTGGCAATGTTTCTAGGAAGATGTTGCTGCAGCTGAGGTTGAACAGGTTGCTGCCAGTGTTCTCCTCAAGGATTTTGAAGGATTCCTTTCTCACATTGAGGTCTTTCATCCATTTTGAGTCTGTTTTTGTGTGTGGTATAAGTAAATGGTCCAGTTTCATTTTTCTGCCTGTGGCTGTCCAATTTTCTCATCACCATTTGTTGAAGAGACTATCTTTTTACCATTGGACATTCTTTGCTCCTTTGTTGAAGATTAGTTGACCATAGAGTTGAGGGTCTATTTCTGGGCTCTCTATTCTGTTCCATTGATCTATGTGTCTGTTTTTGTGCCAGTACCATACTGTCTTGATGATGACAGCTTTGTAATAGAGCTTGAAGTCTGGAATTGTGATGCCACCAACTTTGGCTTTCTTTTTCAATATTCCTCTGACTATTCAGGGTCTTTTCTGGTTCCATATAAGTTTTAGGATTATTTGTTCCATTTCTTTGAAAAAAAAAATGGGTGGTATTTTGATAGGGATTGCATTAAACATGTAGATTGCTTTAGGTGGCAAAGACATTTTCACAATATTTGTTCCTCCAATCCATGAGCATAGAACATTTTTCCATTTCTTTTCGTCTTCCTCAATTTTTTTCATGAGTACTTTATAGTTTTCTGAGTACAGATTCTTTCTCTCTTTGGTTAGGTTTATTCCTAGGTATCTTATGGTTTTGAGTGCAATTGTAAATGGGATTGACTCCTTAATTTCTCTTTCTTCTGTTTTGTTGTTGGTGTATGAAAAATGCAACTTGATTTCTGTGCATTGATTTTATATCCTGACACTTTACTGAATTCCTGTACAACTTCTAGCGTATTTTGAGTGGAGTATTTTGGGTTTTCCACATAAGGTATCATATCATCTGCAGAGAGTGATAATTTGACTTGTTCTTTACTGATTTGGATGCCTTTAATTTCTTTTTGTTATCTGATTGCTGAGGCTAGGACTTCTAGTACTGTGTTGAATAGTAGTGGTGTTAGTGGATATCCCTGCCATGTTCCTGACCTTAGGGGGAAAGTTCTCAGTTTTTCCCCCATTGAGAATGATATTAGCTGTGGGTTTCTCATAGATGGCTTTGATGATACTGAGGTATGTATGTACCCTCTATCCCTACACTTTGAAGAGTTTTGATCAAGAAAAGATGCTGTACTTTATCAGATGTTTTTTTAGCATCTATTGAGAGTACCATATCATTCTTGCACTTTCTTATATTAATGTATTGTATCACATTGATTGATTTGCAGAGGTTAAACCAACCTTGCAGCCCTGGAATAAATCCCAGTTGGTCATGGTGAATAATCCTTTGAATGTACTTTTGGATTCTATTGGCTAGTATTTCGGTAAGAATTTTTGCATCTGTGTTCATCAAGGATATTGGTCTATAATTCTCCTTTTGGTGGGGTCTTTGCTTGGAGATCAAGGTAATGCTGGCCTCATAAAATGAGTTTGGAAGTTTTCCTTCCATTTCTATTTTTTTGAACAATTTCAGGAGAATAGGTATGAATTCTTCTTTAAATGTTCAGTAGAATTCCCCGGGGAAGCCATCTGGCCCTGGGTTCTTGTTTGTTAGGAGATTTTTGATGACCATTTCAATCTCCTTACTGATTCTGTGTCTGTTCACGTTTTCTATTTCTTCCTAGTTCAGTTGTGGTAGTTTATATGTCTCTAGGAATGCATCCATTTCTTCCAGATTGTCAAATTTGCTGGTATTTTGTTGCTCATAATATGTTCTTGTAATTGTATGTCTTTGGTGTTGGTTGTGATCTCTCCTCTTTCATTCATGATTTTATTAATTTGGGTCTTTATTCTTTTCTTTTTGATGGGTCTGGCCAGGGGATTATCAATCTTATTAATTCTTTCAAAGAACCAGCTACTAGTTTTGTTGATCTGTTCTACTGTTCTTTTGGTTTCTATTTTTATTGATTTCTGCTCTGATCTTTATGATTTCTCTACTCCTGCTGCGTTTGGGCTTTCTTTGCTGTTCTTTCCCCAGCTCCTTTAGGTGTAGGGTTAGGTTGTGTACTTGAAACCTTTCTTGTTTCTTGAGAAAGGCATGTATTGCTTTATACTTTCCTCTCAGGGCCGCCTTTGCTGTGTCCCAAAGATTTTGAAGAGTTGTGTTTTCATTTTCATTTCATTCCATGATTTTTTTCAATTCTTCTTTAATTTCCTGGTTGACCCATTCATTCTTTAGTAGGATGCTCTTTAGCCTCCATGTATTTGAGTTCTTTCCAACTTTCCTCTTGTGATTGACTTCTGGCTTCAGAGCATTGTGATCTGAAAATATGCAGGGAATGATCCCAATCTTTTGGTACCAGTTGAGACCTGATTTATGACCCAGGATGTGATCTATTCTGGAGAATGTTCCATGTGCACTAGAGAAGAATGTGTATTCTCTTGCCTTGGGTTGGAATGTTCTGAATATATCTGTGATGTCCATCTGGTCCAGTGTGTCATTTAAGGCCTTAATTTCCTTTTGGATCTTTTGTTTGGATGACCTGTCCATTTCGGCTGGGGGTGGGGGGGGGTGGTGTTAAAGTCCCCTACTATTATTGTATTATTGTCGATGTGTTTCTTTGATTTTGTTATTAATTAGTTTATATTGAAATTTCCTGTAGGGCTGGTTTGGTGTTTGCAAGTTCCTTCAATTTTTGTTTGTCCTGGAAGCTTTTTATCTCTCCTTCTATTTTCAATGATAGCCTAACTGGGTATAGTATTTCTGGCTGCATATGGTTCTCATTTAGTGCTCTGAATATATCATGCCAGTTCTTTCTGGCCTGCCAGGTCTCCGTGGAAAAGTCTGCTGCCATTCTAATATTTCTACCATTATACATTACAGACTTCTTGTCCCGAGCTGCTTTCAGGGTTTTTTTCTTTGTCACTAAGACGTGTAAGTTTTACTTTTAGATGATGGGGTGTGGACCTATTTTTACTGATTTTGAGGAGGGTTCTCTGTGCCTCCTAGATTTTGATGCTTGTTCCCTTTGCCATTTTAGGGAAATTCTCCACTATATCACTCCAATATACCTTCTGCCCCTCTCTTTCTTCTTCTTCTTCTTCTGGAATCCCAATTATTCTAATATTGTTTCATCCTATGGTATCACCATCTCTCAAATTCTCCCCTCATGGTCCAGTAGTTGTTTGTCTCTCTTTTGCTCAGCTTCTTTATTCTCTGTCATTTGGTCTTCTATATCACTAATTCTCTCTTCTGCCTCATTTATCCTAGCAGTAGGTGCCTCCATTTCTTCTTGCACCTCATTAATAGCTTTTTTTTTTTAAATTTCAGCTTTGTAAGATTTTAGTTCTTTTATTTCTTCAGAAAGGGATTCTCTAATATCTTACATGCTTTTGAGAATCATCGTTCTGAACTCTCGTTCTAACATATTACCAATGTCTGTATTGATTAGGGCCTTAGCCTTCAGTACTGCCTCTTGTTCTTTTTTTGGTGATGAGTTTTTCTGCCCTGTCATTTTATACAGATAAGAATATATGAATGAGAGAATAAAATACTAAAAAGGTGACACAGATCCCAGAAAAATGTATGCTAACCAAATCATACACACACACACACACACACACACACACACACACACACACATATATATATATATATATATATATATATATATATAATTAGACTGGTGAATAGAACAGAGCCACCCACATGATTTTGGGTGTATTTTGGTCTCTTAGAAGAAACTACCTCCCAAAATGTTAAAGAAAGGGGAGAAGTAAGGAGAAAGAAGAAAATTTAAAAAAAAAAGATATATATATTAGACTGTTGAATAGAACAGAGCCACCAACTTGATTTTGGGTGTATTTTGGTCTGTTAGAAGAAACTACCTCCGAAAATTTTAAAGAAAGATAACCTTATATATATACAAAAATAAGGGTAAACACTATGAAGGGATGGAATATGACTGTAAAGATTAAAGTTTAAAAAAATTTCTAAAAAAGGAATTGATAAGATATGTTGGTTGGAAAAACAAAAAATAAAAAATAAAAATAAAAAGAGGAGGGAATGTGCTCAGGCTGGAGACTAGAACAAAGCCATGTGATAGATTAGGGTATATTTTGATCTATTAGAAGAAATTGTACCCCAAAATTTTTTAGGAAAAAAAAAACACTTGTATGTATAAAAAAAAAAAAAAGGTTAAGTACAATGAAGGGATAAAATATGACTATAACAATGAAGATTTAAAAATATTTTTTGGAAAGGTATTGTTAAAGTAAACTAATTAAAAATATTAAAAGAGGAAGAGGAAAGGTTAAAAAATAGAACAAGAAAAAAAATAAAAAAACATTTACTTTATAAAAGACTAAAGTATCATGGGAAAAAAGCCATGAAGTCTATGTGTTGCTTTTTCCCTAGCTGTGGAGTTCCACAGCTCTCAATCCAGTGAACTTGGTCTTGGCTGGATGTTCTTGCTGATCTTCTGCAGGAGCGGCCTGTTGCCGCGATTCTCACATGTCTTTGCCCGAGGCGGAATCGCACCGCCCTTGCCAGGGGCCCGGCTAAGCAATCTGCTTGGTTCGCGCTCCGGAGCTTTTGTTCCCTTATCGCTTTCCGTACCACTTTGGAGGACGGGAATGAAGATGGCGGCCCCCAGTGTCCGGCCGGAGGAGCCGAGAGCTGGGGCCCTACTCCTCAGTGCGCCCTCGGAGAAAAGCCGTCAGTCCCTCCCATCTCCCTGGTCTCTGGCCGTGTTCGGAGCTCACCCGGCCTGTGACTGAGCATTTCTAGCTCTGGCGCGCGGCCCCATTTGGCGTCTCCAAACCCAGTAGATTCCTGCCATGCTGCTTCTCCCAGAGAAGGAAGGTGAGTCTCCCTGGATATGCTACTTGTGGGGTCCCTGCTTGAAGAGCAGTGGCCTGACTGTGCCTTGGATCATGGTTTAAGGTAATCCTGAGCTAACAGCCCCTTGCTCAGTTCCGTCTCTGCAGCGGCTTCCCCGCTCCGATCCCTGGCAGCTCTGCCACACTCAGACGCCCTGGTCTTTCTGTGTCCCTGCGGGTCCTGAACCACACTGTCCCCGCAATGGCTCTACCCTCGCTTAATGCTTATCCTCTGGAGCGATGTCCCTCCATGGAGCAGACTTCTTAAAGTTCCGATTTTGTGCTCTGTTGCTCCACAGCTGGCTGGGAGCCGGCCCCTCCCCGCACGGTCTATCTTCCCGTGGCTTCGGATTCACGTCTCCGCTCGTCCTACCTTCCAGAAAGTGGTCGCTTTTCTGTTCCTAGAATTGCTGCTCTTCTCCTCTCCGATCTCCTGTTGAGTGTGTAGGTGTTGGGAATGGTTTGATATCTGTCTAGCTGAACTCCTGGGATCTGATGTCGTTTCAGTATGCTACTCCTTTGCCATCTTGCCTCTCCACCAACAATTTACTTTTAATAATTCTTGAGAGAGCCATAAAAACATAGACTCCCGAAGCTGAATAGGGCTCTCCAGGAGAGTTTGGGTTGGGAATTCTGGTCCGTGCCATCACTTGCCTGCTGCGCGTACTTCTGGGTACTTGCCAGGAGTCTGCCTGCTGAAGGCAGTTTAGGGCAAGGCCTGGCCGGCTGTGCTTTGCCAAATGCATGGTGCCTCGTCTAACCCCTCTACCCATTGTGTGATCAGCCAACCCACGAGTACCATTTCATGGCACAAATCGATGTGAAGATTCTTGCATTCCAAAGGACAATATGGTGAATGTAGATATGAATCCCTCCCTGACCTGGAATTCCCTTGAATTTGTTAATGTGTGACCTGGCATTAAAGTGTTCTGGACTTTACGCTATGCATATCGATGTTTATATCTAATTGCCGTGGGTTCTGAGTAAGTGGACCTGGCGCCTGGCAGTGCTGAGGTTTTTCAGTTCGGATTTTGAATGGCTGGATGACAAAGACAAAAGTAAGTAGATGTAGGGCATTTAGTGCCCTGATTGATGACAGAAGTCCAAATCAGAGTAGCGTAAATCCACACAGCAGTGCCCATAAATACTAGTACGCATCTGGTAGACCAGTTGCCGGAGGGAACGTGATGGCCCAGATACTGCAGATGACAGCTTTGGCCCAAGGTAACCAGACAGCACCCGGCCGCATCCCAGAGGACAGAACACGAGGTTCTCCATGGCAGTAGCACTTTTGTAAACTGTGCTCATGCAGTTTTTGGCTCCTGTGACTTCTCACAGGGAGGACATCACATTCTGATACCACTGTCCCAGAAAAAAGAGAAAGGATGGCTTTACATGCCTAGGATTGAACTCAGTGCATTTTTATATTGCCAAAAAAATAAAATAAAACGAACTCTGCATATGTACGTGCAGATAGGACATTAATAGCCGCTGGACCCAGGACATGTCTCTTATTTGTGAATATTCAAATTGTATTTGAAAGCTTCCTCTCATCTGCAATAAACGATGATAATGGAATTTTCAAGATTAATATAATAAACAGTTGAAAGGATGAAGGAAAGCACATGTATCTTACATAGTGGTATCATGAGAGACAGGAGACCAAATGGAATATTACTGGCTTGGGGTTTTTTGTTTGTTTGTTTCTGTTTTGTTTTATTCCTGTTTCATTACGTATGTAGAAAGGTTTCTTTTTCTGGCATTGATTTTTCTTGCTTAAATGCTGTTTATGTGAATTGGTTTGTAGGGTTAATGACTACCATCTGTACACAACTGTATTAAGGGAAGTGATTAAAAACATAGATGATCCGTAAGCAGTATTATTTTGGTATGCACATAGCTTTGTACCGCCTTGTGGAATACAGACAGGGCAAGCAGACACATGTGCATTCCCCTTTACAAAAACAAAAAAACAAGTAAAACTACATTGCATTGCTACAAATCACAGATGCAAAATAGAGTTGTTTCTTTTCTCTTCCTCGGGTGGGAGGAAATTTCAGTATTTCTTGAAGGAAATACTGAGGACACTGTAGAGATTTAAATGAAATGCTAGAGCAGGTATGGCTAGGACATAAGGTATGAAAGTTTCCCACTGAAACAACTACAAAGTTGTCATCTTGTGAGTGAAGTGTCCTTCTAGGCCTCTACACAAAACTGCAAAGGACTATTATGAACTACAGGTTGTTAGGAAATAGTTCACTCCATGTGAATATCCTCACCTCTCAGTTCTTAGGACTTTATGAGAAGGAACTCTCAGCTGGAGCTGCCAAACACATTAGAATAATCTGGAAAGATTTTTTAAAAATATTCACAACCCCCGCTCCACTTAATTGTCATTTCCTGAATTATTAGGAAACGCAATATACAAGAAGAAATGAGGTCTGACTTTTTGACCTCAATATTCCAGTCACTAATATGTTAGGTAAGTCAGTTACTATCCTGAGCACACATATTCAACTGTAAAATAGGTTTCCCTTTTTTTGCAAAATAGTAAATTTTGACAATTTTATGGGTTTATATGAGCATTAATGGAGACAGGGGATATCACAGACTTCAAAATGCAGAAAATGCCATACAAGAGTCAAATCTTATTATAGGAACTTAAAAATTTTTAGTGTTTTACTTTGTAGGTATTTTATTTTTTCTCTATTTTTTACCATCTTTTTTTTTTAAGATTTTATTTATTTATTTGATAAATTACAAGTAGGCAAAGAGGCAGGCAGAGAGAGAGAAGGGAGGAAGCAGGCTCCCTGCCAAGCAGAGAGCCCTATGCGGGGCTCGATCCCAGGACCCTGAGATCATGACCTGAGCCGACGGCAGAGGCTTTAACCCACTGAGCCACCCAGGCGCCCCTATTTTTTACCATCTTAATCATTTTAAAGAATATAGTTCATAAGTGTTAAGCTCCATTATGTGCTTAAATTTCTTTAGTGAGGTATAATTGATAAAATTGTAAGATATTTAAAGTGTACAGTGTGACGATTTTATATATATATATATACATTATGAAAAGATTCCCCCATTGTATTAATTAATACACCCATCACTTCATATTTTTACCCTTTGTTATTTATGTTGAGAACATTTAAGTTCCACTTTGTTGCAGATTTCAAGGATACAATACAGTGTTAATAACTATAGTGACCGTGTTTTACCTTAGATAATCAGACCTTATAAGTCTTACAAATGAAAGTATGTGCCCTTTACTTGATTTTCCCTGTTTCTCCCATGTCTCAGGCATTCACAGTCACATTTTTACTCTCTGTGTCTAGGAATTCAACCTTTTCTTCCTCCTGGTTTTATTTTTTTCAGATTCTGCGTATAAGTGATACACTACAGTGTTCGTCTTGTCTTTCGCTGTCTGGCTTGTTTCACTTTGCATTATGCTCTCCAGGCTATTGCATGCATGTGGCAGGATTTTCTTCTCTTTTTATGCTAAATAATATTATGTATTACATGTACCACTTTTTTTATCCCTTCATCTGTAGGTAGGCATTTAGGCTATATCTGAACCTTGGCTACTGTAAATAATGCTGCACTGGCTATGGGAATACAGATATCTCTGAAATAAGGATTTTGTTAGCTTTGGACTATATACCCAGATGTGATACTGCTAGATCATAAGGAAGTCCTTTTTTTAATTTTTGGAGGAAACTCCATACTGTTTTCCATTATGGCTGTACCAGTTAATACGGCAAAAGAGTGGGCTCCCTTTTTTCTATATTCTCAACAGCATTAATCATCTCTTGAATTTTGCTAATAGACATCCTAACAGGTATAAGGTGATAACTCACTGTGGCTTTGATTTGCATTTTCCTGAGTACCTTTTCATGTACTGGTGGGTCATTTGTGTGTCTTTTTTGGAAAAAATGTCTATTCAGATCCTTTGTCCATTTTTAATCTGATTATTTGTGTGCTTTTGGTTTGGTTTGGTTTGGTTTTTGCTGTTGAGTTGTATGATTTCATCGTGTATCTCAGGTATCAACCTCTTATCAGATTTATGTTTTGCAAATGTTTTCTCCCATTCCATAGGTTGCCTTTTCATTTTGTTAACGGTTTCTTTTGCATGCAGCAATGCTTATAGTTTGAAGTAATCTCACTTAATTTTGCTTTGGTTGCATTTGTTTTCAGGGCCAAATAAAAAAATATTTTTTTGCTAGACCAATGCCAAGGAGCTTACCCCTCTGTTTTCTTCTAGAAGTTTTAGTTTCAGGTTTTACATTCAATTCTTTAATCCATTTTGGTTGATTTTTGTGTGTATAGGAAAGATACGAGTCCACTTTTATTATTCTGCATGCAGCTATCCGATTCTCCAGAAATATTTATCGGAGACTGTCCTCACCCATTGTACATTCCTGGATCCTTTGTTGTAAATTACCCAACCATATATTCATGCATTTATTTTTGTGTTCTCTATTCTGATCTATTGAGCTATGTGTCTGTTTTTATGCCAATACCGTATTGTTGTTGTTGTTGATTTTAAGATTTATTTATTTATTTATGCGACAGACAGAGACAAGTAGGCAGAGAGGCAGGCAGGATTGGGGGGGGTAAGAAGGCTCCCCAACTGAGCAGACAGCCCCATGCGGGGCTCAAGCCCAGGACCCTGGGATCATGACCTGAGCTGAAGGCAGAGGCTTTAACCCACTGAGCCACCCAGGTCCCCCAGTACATTTTGTTTTGATTATGATCACTTTACAATACAGTATGAATTCAGGAAATATG
Source organism: Meles meles (assembly GCF_922984935.1). Classification (NCBI taxonomy): domain Eukaryota; kingdom Metazoa; phylum Chordata; class Mammalia; order Carnivora; family Mustelidae; genus Meles; species Meles meles. The sequence goes on along the minus strand of NC_060073.1, from coordinate 117,344,816 downwards.
ATGCCTTCTGCTTTGTTCTTCTTTCTCAAGATGGCTTTGGCTATTCAGGGTCTTTTGAAGTACGATGCAAATTTTAGGATTGTTATTTTCCACCCCTGTTTAAAAAAAATACCATTGGAATTTTGGTAGGGATTGAATTGAATCTGTAAATTGCTTTGGGTAGAATGGACATTTTAATAATAGTAATTCTCTCAATCCGTGAACACAGGATATTATTTCATTTACTTGTATTTTTTTGCTTTCTTTTATCATTGTCTTCCAGTTTCCAGCATACACACCTTTTAACCCATGCACTGATTTTTTTCCTTTGTATTTTATTCTTTTTTTTTTCTTTCTTTTTTTTTTTTTTAATTTGTTTATTTACAGCATAACAGTGTTCATTGTTTTGGCATCACACCCAGTGCTCCATGCAGTACGTGCCCTCCCTATTACCCATCACCTTGTTCCTCAACCCCCCACCCCCCCACCCCTTCAAAACCCTCTAGTTGTTTTTCAGAGTCCATAGTCTCTCATGGGTCATCTCCCCTTCCAGTTTCCCTCAACTCCCTCTCCTCTCCATCTCCCCATGTCCTCCATGTTATTTGTTATGCTCCACAAATAAGTGAGACCATATGATACTTGACTCTCTCTGCTTGACTTATTTCGCTCAGCATAATTTATTCCAGTCCCATCCATGTTGCTACAAAAGTTGGGTATTCATCCTTTCTGATGGAGGCATAATACTCCATTGTGTATATGGACCACATCTTCCTTATTCATTCATCCGTTGAAGGGCATCTTGGTTCTTTCCACAGTTTGGCGACCGTAGCCATTGCTGCAATAAACATTGGGGTACAGATGGCCCTTCTTTTCACTCCATCTGTATCTTTGGGGTAAATACCCAGCAGTGTAATTGCAGGGTCATAGGGAAGCTCTATTCTTAATTTCTTCAGGAATCTCCACACTGTTCTTCAAAGTGGCTGCACTAACTTGCATTCCCACCAACAGTGTAAGAGGGTTCCACTTTCTCCACATCCTCTCCAACACATGTTGTTTCCTGTCTTGCTAATTTTGGCCATTCTAACTGGTGTCAGGTGGTATCTCAATGTTGTTTTAATTTGAATCTCCCTGATGGCTAGTGATGATGAACATTTTTTCATGTGTCTGATAGCCATTTGTATGTCTTTGTTGGAGAAGTGTCTGTTCATATCTGCTGCCCATTTTTTGATATGGTTATCTGTTTTGTATGTGTTGAGTTTGAGAAGTTCTTTATAGATCCTGGATATCAACCTTTTGTCTGTACTGTCATTTGCAAATATCTTCTCCCATTCCGTGGGTTGCCTTTTTGTTTTGTTGACTGTTTCCTTTGCTGTGCAGAAGCTTTTGATCTTGATGAAATCCCAAAAGTTCATTTTCGCTTTTGTTTCCTTTCCCTTTGGAGACATATCTTGAAAGAAGTTGCTGTGGCTGATATCGAAGAGGTTACTGCCTATGTTCTCCTCTAGGATTCTGATAGATTCCTGTCTCACATTGAGGTCTTTTATCCATTTCGAGTTTATCTTTGTGTACGGTGCAGGGAAAACTGTATTTTATTCTTTTTAATGCAATTGTAAATAGGATAATTTTCTCTGATAGTTTGTTGTTGGTGTATAGAAAGACAAAGACTTTTGTATATAGATTTCGTATCCTGTACCTTTACCAGATTTGTTTATTAGTTCTAACAAACTTTGGTGGCCTCTTTAGGTTCTTTTTATCTAATACATTTTTTGCAAAAAGAGACAATTTTACCTCTTCCTTTCCAATTTGAATGCCTTTTGTTTACCTTTCTGGCCGAATTGGCTAGACTTCCTGTATTATTTGGTATCAAAATGGCGATAGTGGTGATCCTTACCTTATTCCTGATCTTAGAAGAAAAATTTTCAGCTTCTCCTTATTGAGTATGATGTTAGCTGAGGGTTTGTCATCCCTGGCTTTTATTTTGTAGGGGTACATTCCTTCTATACCCAGTTTGTTGAGACTTTTTATCATGAAAGGATGCTGAATATTCTTTAAAATTTTTTTCTGCATTTGTTGAAATGATCATATGATTTTATCCTTCATTTTGTTAACATAGTGTATCACGCTGATGGACTTGTGGCTGTTAAACCATCTTTGCCTCTCTGCAATAAGTCTCACTTGACAAAATGGACTTTATACCAAAGATAGTAATAAGAGATGAAAAAAGCTGACATTTAATGATAAAGAAGTCAGTTTATCGAGAGACTATAACATTTGTAAATATTTTTGCACCCAACCTAAGAGCATTTAAATACCTAAAGGAAATGTTAACGGATATAAAGGGGAAAAATAGACAACAGTACAATAATGATAGGGGACTTCAACATCCCACTTTCAACAATGCATAGACTATCCACACAGAAAATGACTGTAGAAACGCTGGACGTAAGCTCTGTTAGAGCAGATCTAATGGACATCTACAGAGCATTCCAACAAATGGCAGTAGTATATGCCTTCTTCTTGAGAACACATGGAACATTCTCCAGGATAGATCATGTAGGACTGAAATCATATCCTATATCCTTCCTGACAGCAGTGGTATGACTTTGGAAATGAGTTACAAGAGGAATACTGGAAAATTCAGAGATATGTGGAGATTAAACAACATGGTCTGAGCAACCAGTGAGTCAAAGAGGAAATCAAAAGATCAACTAAAAAATAATTGATACAAATGAAAATGGAGCTACAATAGGTCAAAATCTATGAGCTGCCTCAAAAGCAGATCTGAGATGGAAGTTCAGAGTCATACGTGCCTGCATTAGGAAGAACACAGATCTGCAGTAAGCCACCAAACCGCCGTTACTAGAAGGAAGGAAACGACAGAGATCAGAATGGTAATAAATGAAATGGAGCCTAAAAAGGCAGTATAAGTGATCAGTGAAACTAAGAATTGGCTTTAGAGAAGATAAGCAAAAAGCACCAGTCTTTACTAGCATCACCAAGAAGAAAAGAGAGAGGCCTCCCACAGATAAGATTACAAATGAAAGAGGAGATGTTAACAACTGATTCCACAGAAATACAAGGGCTCCTAAGAGGCTACTATGGATAATTTTATACCAAACAGTTAGACAACCTAAAATAAGTGGATAAATTCTTAGAAACGAACTGAAGCCTGAAGCAGAAAGAAACAGAAACTCTGGAGAGGTCAATCATTAGTAGAGAGATTGAATTGGGAGTCAAAACCTTTCTTTCTTTCTTATTTTTTTTTTAAATTAACACGTAATGTAGTATTTGCCCCAGGGCTGCTGCAGGTCTATGAATCATCAAGTTTCGCTGGTAAATTCTACCAAACATTTAAAGAAGAATACCAATCCTTCTTAGACTGTACCAAAAATTAGAGGACGGAATAGTTCCAAAGTCACTTCATAAGGCCAACATTACCAAAGCCAGGCAAGGAAATGACAAGAAATGATGACTACAGGCCAATATCTGTGGTGAGTCTACATGCAAGAATCTTTGATGGGGTATTAGCCAACCAAGTTCAGTAATACATTAAAAAGATCATGCACCATGATTAACTGGGCGTTATTATAATTAAAATCAACATAAGACATTGACTGATCAATAAACCAGTACCCAAGTGCTTCTGGAGAAAAAAAAAATCAGGGCTATTTGTTAATATATCTAATTGGAGTATGGAAGCAGAGGGAATGTGTAGAATGAGAAAAGCAAAAACCAGAATTTAGAAAATCAATGATATTAATGGGAGAAGGTATGAAAAAAGTAAGTTTCAATAGAATAAGTTTCATAAAATGCTATGAATTCTCTGCATATAGCACAGACTTCTAGGAATTATTAATTCTAACCTTTCATTGACCTTGGTCTATTTTACAAGTCTTTGTAAATTGTGGGTCACTGATATCCATGCAAATTAGATCTTGTCTGGTGGAGGTTTAATTATCTTCCCTTCTACCCAGTGGAAAAACCAGTCCTGCCCCCATTTACATACCCATTTCCATACTCTTGATCTATAAATGTGCCCGTTTTTTTTAAATTCTCTTTTGAACCAGTTATAACATCTGTCTGATCCCTTCACTAAATTAGTAGATCTTTAAAATATGTTCATTTTGAAAGTCATAATCTTATCCTTTCCTGAAAATTATATTTTTCAAAGACCAGAAGAAAAGTCAGCTGCAAAGAGGACAACTGAATGATTATTCAGAGAAGTAAAGGGACATGGGGCGTGAGATGTTCCTGAGATCAAGGGAGGAAAAGGTTCTGGGGAGTGAGGGAGTGTGCACACAGCTCCGGGGCTGCCTCCTAAGTTGAAAGAGTTTAAGCGTATCCCATGTGGCCACCAAGCGATTGTCGGTGTGTCTGCAAGAGTATTTCATAAGTTGGTGGGGTTTTCAAGTACAGTGCAGAATTTGGAGGAATGAATGAAATATGAAAAAAGGAAAGCCATAAAGGGAGACCATCTTTTTCTGAGTATTTTTTTTTTCTTTTGACCCTTATTCTGTTACCGGAAAAATGATAAATAGGCCTTGTCAAAAACTACATAATCCAAAAATGTTTTTAAAAATTGATGCAAACCCCACCTGAAAACACACTGACTTTCTGGACGTCTTTCTGTCTGTTCCTCTAAAGTGCACATGACTTAATATAAGCAGAGTCATAATATATGTCCCTGCTGCTAGGTCTCTAACCTAATTTTTTACGCCATGTTTTAGTCAATCTTCTCAAACTGTTTGTTTCTAATTTTAGTGCTTTAGTTGAAAAAATATATATACTTCTGGCAAAGAAAAGCTAAATAACAAGATAGGTAATTTGAATCTGTGTGATGATTAATTTCATCAGATATTACATCTGTCTGGTATTTTACAATTTACAAAGCATCTCCCCTTATTTCATTTCATTTAACCCTTAAATTCTTTGAGGTATACTGAGGAGGCATTATTGTCTTTATTTACACCGAGGAAGTTGAGCTTTTTTTTTTTTTTTAAGATTTTATTTATTTATTTGACAGCGAGAGAGGGAACACAAGCAGGGGGAGTGGGAGCGAGAGAAGCAGGCTTCCTGAGAGCAGGGAGCCCATTGCAGGGCTGGAGCCCAATGTGGGGCTTGACACCAGGACTCTGGGATCATGATCCGAGCCAAAGGCAGCTGCTTAGCCCACTGAGCTGCCCAGGCGCCCCGAAGCTGAGCTTCAGTGTACCTACCTTGCCCAGTCACAACTAAGAGTCCACTGTGCATACAAGCATAAAAGAAGTGTTCTTTAAACCACTGATTCAACAAAAATATGACAGAGACCATGAAAATAAAAATAAATAGAAAATTTTTTTTCTCTCTGCAATTCCAAGTTTAGTGGGAAAGTTGTATAAACAAACCTAAGAAATCACTCTGAGAAGTCTACAGGAATGGCCTGACGACTCTCGGGGAGGGAAGTCACTTCTTATTTGATGATAGCATTTGAGTCTCAGATCACAATAGAATAAGTATGTCATGAAGGAAACAAACAAACAAAAAATTTATTTATTTTTTTTTTGGACAAACTACCTCAAAGGAGATCTGGTGAGAGATGAGGTAATGCCTTCATTAGGGATCTCTTCTTTAGCTATGGATTTGTCTTTAAAGGAAAAAAAAAAAACAAACGTGATTCCAATAATTTACTGAATTTTTGTGAGCAAGCAGAGCAAACTGAAAGTGCTGTCTGTGGACTTCTTTCCAAGGTAAGCCTGTCATGGAGACACAATGAAGATGAGTTAGAGAGTTTTACCAAAACACTATTAAAGTATGCATGTCATCTCTTCAATTTCAAAGATTCATGCTTTCTGTCCTTACCCAGAAAAATGGGCTGTTGTTAAGGAAAAGCTCCTTGGAGGGGCGCCTGGGTGGCTCAGTGGGTTAAAGCCTCTGCCTTCCGCTCAGGTCATGATCTCAGGGTCCTGGGATCGAGCCCCACATCGGGTTCTCTGCTCCGCAGGGAGCCTGCTTCCTTTCCTCTCTCTCTGCCTGCCTCTCTGCCTAGTTGTGATTTCTCTCTGTCAAATAAATAAAATATTAAAAAAAAAAAAAAAAGCTCCTTGGAGCTGAAATAGTCGGCAAGCTTAGGCCATTTCCGATCTCTCTTCAACTGCAGAGGTAACAGGTGCCTCTGTTCTGACCCGGTTCAGAGCTCGGAAATGCTCCTGTGTAAGCAGACCAGCAGCGTCAGCGGTCTCTGTTCAGGAAGTGAAGAGGCAGTGGCTGGTGACAGAAAGGCACAAAGTGTTCGCTTGTAAAATCTAGAAGTGAAAGAGAACTCCGGAAAAACAAAAGAGTCTACTGGGAACTGAGCACAGACACTACCTTACTTCAGAATTGAATTCTGAGTTGGTTTCAAAGAGGTTCTGCTGACCTCTTTAGATACAAAGAGTTTTGTTTCTTTTTTTCTCTCAAAAAACAATAGGAAGGGGCACCTGAGTGGCTCAATTGGTTAAGCTTATGACTCTTGATTTCAGCTCAGGTCATGACCTCAGGACCCCGAGATCAAGCCCATGTCAGGCTCAGTGCTCAGCGGGGAGCCTGCTTCTCCCTCTCCCTCTGCTTCTCTCCCTCCCTCTGCTCCTCCCCTCACCCACGCTCGCAAAATGAAATGAAATGAAATGAAATATAAAAAAAAAATATATGAAGCTAACTCTTTCAAAGGACCATCAGAATGACATAGGGACATCAACCTAACCTAGAGGTACTAGACTATGTTATAATCAGTTGACAGAGTAAAAACCACAGTAGTGTCCAGACAATGTGACACATTAATATTCTTTCTTTGACGACTGGCACATTCATTATTTAAGGAATAAAGAAAATTTTTTAAAAATACTTTGAAAACTCAGCATTCAAGCCCCAAGTCTTCACTAAGTCTCATCTCAGAATTTACATCTTTTTCAAAGAACGATCTTTAATTTTAAGAATTCCTTAATTCAACTTGGAAGAAAGTTGTTATGCATTGTAAACTGAGCTTTGTAAGAAATAAACAAATAAAAATAAAATACTAAGTATCATCCTTCCTAACATGTATTACATCTAAGGAAGCTAATCCTAAATAAAGCATTATATCAGCCTAAGTGGGAAGAAGATGGGGTTTTCACTGGCCGTCATTCTCCTTTTAATTTAAACAGATAAAGTCGTCTCTACATTTCTAGTTCAAGATCAAGAATAACATTTTCTGCATTAAGATCTTCTCCAGGAAAATAATTTATATGCAGGAGAGCAGATTTTATGAATACGGACTGGGGCTTCATATTTAATTAACTTAAAGCTCAAATGCAGAAAATAAGTGCCATAATACAGTGGGGACCTGTGCATCGAATGACACTTAGAATTGATGTAACTGGAGGAAAGTCTCTCATTTCTGAGAAGGCTTTCCATTGTATGACTCCTATAAAAATGCTATAAAATGCAGTTTGAAATATAAAACATGAAATTTATAAGTGACTTTAATATTTAATCTCTTTGGTTTAGAGATGGGAACACATCCATCATTGCTCAGTTCCTTTCCATGCATCTGAGGCAGATGTGAGTTTTTTGTTTTTTTTTTAAAGATTTTATTTATTTGACAGAGAGAGATCACAAGTAGGCAGAGAGGCAGGCAGAGAGAGAGAAGGAAGCAGGCTCCCTGCGGGGCAGAGAGCCCGATGTGGGGCTCGATCCCAGGACCCTGGGATCATGACCTGAGCCGAAGGCAGAGGCTTTAACCCACTGAGCCACCCAGGCGCCCCCACAGATGTGAGTTTTGATTTACGAACCCAGGTGAACATGTGTCCCCCCCCCCCCCCATGAGCCTACTTAATTTCTACTCTGAGCACAGTCCCCAGAATTGGGTGGGAGCTCGATGTAGGTCTTACTGTTTGGATGGTATGCTCTGTCCCAGTGTTTGAGGTCTGCTTGCGTTCACAGGGTCTTACTCGGAACAAGGCATTAGCTTGTCTTGGTGATTAGTCTCTGCAGGCACTGATCATTGCTAGGAATCCCGTTGTCTTGCCCTTTGAGAAACATCGGGGCTGGCACTGTTCTGCGGCTAGCACGGGGAGACCCCAGGATCTCTGAGGAGGCTGGGAGTCCAGGCCTGCCCTCAGGACTCCCGCACACCAGGCTGCTGATGCCGCAGCAGTGCCCCCGTGTAGCCTGCAGCTCAGAAAGGAACCGTCCCTCTCCAGCCCGCCGCTGCTCACTGGTCCCCACACCCCGATCTCTTTTCTCCTGCTTCAGGTAATAGTATTTGAATATTACCAGTCCCACTCCCTTCGTAGATTTTCTCCAGCTTCTGGAAAATAAATCCAGAAACCCCTGCTACTAACTTCTTAAGCACGTATGAGGCAAGGCGTCTGCCCACTTGCTAGCATGGAAGGAACGGGAGAAGAAGGTGAGGATAATAATAAACTCAAAAATGGCTTTTCCATACTCTTAACCAAGAGTTTGATTCCCATACTGTTTCTAGATCTACAAAGTGATTTACTAGTTTGAATGGATCTGCTGTTAGAAACCAGCCCTTCTCCCCAACAGAGAAATCCAGTGGGCCAATTCCTTTCCCTTGTTCAGTCCTGGATGTAGTTCAGCCGGCCAAAGCCGACATGACCTTTATATTACATTGGGTCCAGACAGTATATTTCCTGTGTGCGTGTGTGTGAACATGCATATTGAGTTTTTCTGTGCTCGTGTACTCAGTCAGATTTCTTTAAAGCCCCCAACACCATCAACTATCAACCTGGAGGAAATGGAAAAATTATATCTCTGTTTCCCATATTCCCTTTATACTGCCTCTTCTTTTGATGCCTCATCCCATTCTCTTTTGCTTATTAACTAGGCGATTGCATTTCTTATTTACCTTGTCTTCTTTAGGTTAGGCTCTCGAGACAGGATTTCAGTCTCAATCCGAACATGTTCCAGTTCTGTGACATTGACAAGCTTTCTGAAACCTCAGTCTCTTAATTTGAAACCAAGATTATAAATACTGTCTTGAAGGGTAGGACAGGGGATTCTGTGAAAATAGGGAATGTGTACAAATCTGTGAGCATATTTTCTGAGACATGCTTGGCACCCAATCAATATTACATAGTAACTTATCCAACCCCTAGCTAAACACTTGGTTGACCAATAGATGGAGTGTTCTTCCCTTTTCTATAAATATGTATGCATATCTAGAAATATATAGATAGCTTATTCCTGTTCTAAAACCATAAACTGTTTGAATCATATGATGGATACTAAATATTAATGACTAAGGTATCCCTAAATTTGGCATTTTTAAAGTACGTATGCTAACCAAGACTCTGGTCCTATCTTGATTTGAAATACCATCTTGGATTTTTAGTCTTCACTCCAGTGAGGTTACAATATACTTTATTTTTTTTTATTATGTTCCATTAGCCACTGTATAGGCCATAATTAGTCCTCAACGTGGTGTTCAACAATATACTTTAAAGACTCTGAAGTTTTTTGAACTGGGACATACGCAGATAACTCCATTCCATAGGGTAATTTGTGGCATGGCTGAAATTAAAGAAAAAACAAAGACACAGGAACTGCTGCCTACTTAAATACACCAGTCAACCTTCTCATGGTCGGCTCTCCTGCCCGAGACACTCTGCCTGTGAAGTGGTCATTCTTGCCAGGGGACTATATGCAGTCTTTGTCCGTTCAGCTGGGATTTGTTTCATTCCTTGTCTTTCCTCATTCCTCTTGCTGTACAAAGTGGGGAATGTCTTCCCCAGACGTTATGGTATGTTTTGTCTTCCTCATATACAGCGTAATACTTAAAATCCAAGCATTCTCCAAGTTGCTACAAGAAAGGATACTGTAGCTCATTTTTTTCCATTAATCACATGCCACCTTATAGTATATACATACTTTTAGCCTCACATATGCTAAAGCACCTGGAAAACATACTCTCATTTGAAGACTGGCGTGGAAGAATTTGGCTAGTAAAGATTCTCCAGAAACAAGATTTGTGAGGACGAGGAAAACAGGACTGGGCTGAGGGAGGTGAAATGCATCTCCCCCAGGGCTTCAGCCAGTCTCCTGGGGCGCATAGCCCGGAGCTGGAATCAAATATTAAGGACATACAGTATTAGGGGCTATACCTCTGTACCTGACCCCAACTAGCAGTTAGGTATGGGCTGTACCCAGGGAGGAGACGTGCACTCGGTTTGGCTGTTGTCTTCATCGTATGTTAATTCATGGGGATAGCTCCTTAGGGAGACCTCAGAAACCAGTGTTCTTTGCATTAGAGAGAGAGAGTGCCTTAGTCATGGAGAAGGGGGATCCGAGGGGCAAAAATCAGCATCCCCACTGAACCTTTCAGATACACTTGCTTTGTAAAAATAAGTATACCCTTCTAGGAATAGCTCCTTCAGGATTCCAAATGGTCTGGGTTTTTGGTGAGGAGACATATAGAGTGGGAGGAAAGATACCCCAGCCATAGCTGCCGCTCCCAAGGCTACACTTGAAATTCATCATCTCTCTCTCCTCCCCTTCCTATTTTCCCTTCATGCTCTGCTAGCATCAGCCAGTTATGGAGTACTATCTGCAGGCAAGACCCAGACCCACATCACGAAGGGAGCCAAGATCGAGTTCAGCCCAGAAACTTCAAAGTTTCTGGCTGCTGTACGTCTTCACGCTGTCCAAATTAAGGAGGGGAGTGCCAAGACATGACTCCAGTGAAACCCAGGGTGCCAGCTGTGCCTGCCCTGCCCTTCACCCCCAATATATATAGCATCAACCCTGTCTTCTGAAGGTCAGGGTTATTTACCCACACCTGGAAGTTGACTCCATTCCTTGTCTGATCGTCTTTGGGCTCAAGGAGCCCAAAATGATGAGACAGCAATCATAGCTAAAAGGTAATGAGATTCTTCCTAGGCACTCTGGGAGAAACATTTCTCCATTGGGGTCTTCTAGAACCAAAGATCTCTGTGTCCTAGGACAAAAGAGCACAAACTCTCCTTGCCGAGCTGTTAGGACCACTTTCTGCTTCCACCCGTAATTCCAGGACTCCTGTGTTTTACCTAGTTGAGTACAGTGCACCATCAACTCGTGTGGATCTAGGGTGTAGCCTACATTCTGGAGATTGGTGTGCCACTTTTACAGGGTACGGTGTCCAAGCTGGAACCTCCGTTGCACTCTGTAGAGGACCTTTCATCATTCTCTCAGATTGGCCTTTGTGTATTGTGGTGTGTATTAGAACTGGTAGATTTCATGATCAATACCGTGCCCATCCCGGTACTTCCTTTTCGTAAAGTGATTATCTGATTGATGCAGTATTGTGTGGGAATCATGGGTAGATGGGAATATGTATTCCTTTGGATAGGATACTTGTTTAGGTCTTGTGGATAGGGAATAAGTGTAAACTTAACCAAGAATATTTACTTATTTTGATCATGATATCTCACTGTCCCTTCCAGGATAGAAGGGATTCAGGGTGATCAACATGACAGCAAGTGCCTTGTTGTTCTCCTCTGAGGATAATGCTTGTGTCAAGGGATCATCATTGGTCTCTATTTCTGACAGATTGGACATTTGACCCTGACAGTAGTCTTAGATGTATCAGTCTCTGTGGATATGTGATAAACAGTTTTGGTTCTTACCTCAGTAGGCATAATCTACCATCTGGGGATCTAGCTCTGAGTGAGCTGACACAAAGCCAGATTGTTCTGAGAAGAAAGGGCAGGAAGAACATTAAATGCCCAAAGAAGGAAAAGATCAAACCTAGACTAACAGATTCATCAAGAAACATCCAGTAATGTTATGTTTGGAGAGAAATGTTTGTGCTATGCAAAATAAATTCTTCTGTTTCTCTTAAGAGAAAAAAAATATTGATATCTTTACTCCACACTAAAATTTATAGTATATATTTTCTTGGGGAATGCCCAGAGGGCTTTTTTCCTGCTTGAAGGCTAGCTGTAAGCAGAAAGAATGTTGCCACAACAGAGACTAAGTAGACTTTACTGTGCTTATATACGAAAGAGTGAATGGCACCCTCTTAGAAGCACAGGGCTGAGCAGAATTAAATAACTAGAGTTTACTATCTCTGTCTTCTCTGTAGTGTACATATGTTTCCCTCTGTATGAGTCAGATAAAGCAAGATATACCAGGTTTCCTCATTTGTTACTAATGCATCCATTTGTTCAACTAATATTTATTGAAGGTTCTTCTGTTCTAGGATTATACTAGTAATTAGGGGTGGACAATGTCCTTGTTGTACTTTTAGTTTAACTGCAAGATGTTCCATCAAGCAACAGTTGAAAATATAGAATAACAAATGCTATGAGGGGAGATACAGAGGCGCTGATACTTACATGTCCTGGTGGTGATTTAAAAAATCAGAAAAGGCTCTTCTAGGAAATCAAAGATTGATATTAAGGCCAAAATAATGGTTAAGAATGATCCGAAGAATGGGGGTGCAGAGATGAGCATCAAGTGGTCATCACATGTAGAGGCGTGGTACATGTCTGAGGGAACACAAGAGCAGTGAACTACAGAGATCAGTTGTTAATGGATATCAGGGTACAACACAGGCAGTAGCTAGAGACTATGATAGAGCTCTGTGATCAAGCCTGCTGTTATTTTATCTCATGGACAGCAGGGAAATACTGGCGAACTTAGAGCGGGAAACATTTAGAGACAAGGAGTCCAGTAAGGAGATATGAAAATGTATCCATGTGAGAGAGTACATTGGCCATAATGAAAACGTTGGCAGGGGAAAGGGAAATACTGGGTGACTTTGAGAGTCCCAGAACTTAGGCTGATTTGATGTGGATGGAGAGAGGAAGAAGACGAGGACGGTGTCTTGTTTCTGGTTTTGCTGCTAATACTATTAAGGTCAACTGAGAAATTAAGTTGTATAGCAAGTTAGTTATGCAGGGATAGGATGACATCCCATTTGAACTTGTTTTTGTTAAATTTTTTTTTCTAAGTTTTATCTAAGTAATCTGTACCCACCACGTGGTGCTCCAGCTCACGACCTGAGCTCAGGGGTCACACACTCTTCCAACCGAGCCAGCCAGGTGCCCCTGAATGGTTATTTTCAAAACATACCCACTGGAGAGGCTGAAGGGAGGGTTGGATTTATAGGTAGGTGTAAACTCAGGAAGTGCAGAGTACGGAGCCTTCCCCATATGCATGGCCATCGAATCCCTAGAGGTAAATAACACTTGCTAGGTAAACCATGCAAAGCAGAACCTAGAAATGAGGAAATGAGAATATCAAATAGGAAGGGAGCTGTAAAAGGAGAGCTCGCCTTTGGGGAAATCAAGAGAGAAAGGCCACGGAATCCAAATCGTCCAGGGGGTTAGAAATCAGCCATGACATTTGCTGGAGAGAAGTCAAGTCATTAAACATTTTTACTTTGAGTTTAGGAATAATAGGTCACCCTGGCAGGGGCGTTTTCTGGGAAATAGGTGTGAAAGCAGTCAGACGGCAGAAGCATCAGAAATGCGGAAACACGAAAAAAAGTGGGAAATGTCAGTCGCAACAAGCTTTTGAACACTGCCATTGTGCAGAAATTTGAGACTTTTAAGTCGAAATAAATGTGACCACAGTCAGACAACAGTCAGTCAGCAGAAGAGGAAAGCTGTAGTTAATGCAGGGTATAGGTAAAAATTATACAAGGACCATGTGGCACCAAGGAGAAGACTCGGAAAAGGAGCAGGCTAGCACTCTCTGTTCCAAAAGTCTTTTCTTTCCACCGTGTTCAAAAACAAGTCACAGGGCTTCACCCTCTCTAATTCTTTCTGTCCTTATTTATGGTAATAGGAGTATTTTTTTCCCTTCTTTATTGACCAGCCTTCACTTCTTTTTTTTTTTTTTTTTTTGGCCAGGGGGTATGGTGGAGGAGATAAAATCTCATCTTGTAAAAGGATGGGGAAATTAACCCTTTATCTAATAGTCTTCTAGGAGTCAACGTGCATACAGTTAACTATTCCCACCCTGGTACGTCATCCACTAAACAAACCAGTACTGAGTGTCTGCTCAGTGTGAAACACTTGGATATAGAAAGAAATAAAGTATTTTAAAAAACAAAACCAAGAGGTTCTAGTTCAAGAAGGCCACCTGGGGGGGAGCCATGAACTCGCCTTCTCCCAGGACAGCCTGAATCTACAGCTACACACAGAGCAGCTTCTTCTGAAAGAAATCCAGAAGGGAAACTAGCAACTCCTGCACATCCAGCAGACAACAAAAGAAAATACTCACCCCACCCACACTGTACCCTTTGGAAAGCCTGAGATGCTCTCTTTTTTTTTTTTTTAAAGATTTTATTTATTTGACAGAGAGAAATCACAAGAGAGGCAGGCAGAGAGAGAGGAAGGGAAGCAGGCTCTCCGCTGAGCGGAGAGCCTGATGCGGGACCCGATCCCAGGACCCTGAGATCATGACCTGAGCCGAAGGCAGCGGCCTAACCCACTAAGCCACCCAGGCGCCCCCCTGAGATGCTCTCTTGTGGTAAGCTTCACCCCTGGCCCAGTGACGTACCTTCCAGAAGGAACTCAAAATTCCCAGCAGTAACCGGAGCGGCAGAGGGTTTAGACCCCATATGCAGCACCCACCTGTCAACACTCCCCTGAAGGATAGCCCCCCAAAAAGGACAGCTTGAAAAATGATGAAACTTGCATCCATGAGAACCACAAGCCTAAAGCAGAACAAGAAGCAGTTCCTCCCAGGCCTCAGCATGAAGAGAGCAGACAGAAACCCAGATCTCCCAATCTCTGTCTGGAAGAGCCCATTTCCATAGTGTAAAACTGCTGCCTGAAGGTCAGGCTGACGGTGATCCTCTCCAGACACCTGGGAGGCTTATGCGGGCATCCTCTGGCCTCCTCCAGGTAGCTAGAATATCCCTTGAAAGAGTTTGTGCACATGTCTCATGCTCCAGCTCTTGGGGCTGCCACCCAGGGAAGCACCTCTTGACTGTCTCTGGTAGATGGCAGAGCTTCTATTCCTTGGTCCCACAGGACTGTAGTGAGTGAGGAAACAGTTCTTAATCAGCTGTCTCCCAGAGCTCAGCACAGATGGAACAGATGAAAGTGTGTCTTCCAGTTTTTCCTTGCAAGAGGCCTGTTTGCATACCTTAAAAGCCACTGCCTGAGTATCTGGCTTCCAGTCAGCTGCATCTGGGTACTAACTTGGGATCCTCCCCCACTGGGACACTGACAGGTCTTGTCACTCTCTCAGCTACTGGGAACCGCCAAGAGCAAAGAAGGTAGTTTGGACAATCACAGAGGTTTGAAAATGAATCGGGAGCTTGGGCCAGGATGAATGAGACCAGTCTGTCAACAGTGGGAGACATGGCTGTTACAACTAAAGCCAACACAGAGAGTCAAGGAAAATGAAGGAAAAGATGTTCTCCCCTAAAAAAGAAGATGAGAAAACTCCAGAAACAGATCTTAACCAAAATGACAATAAGTTATTTACCTGATAAAGAGTTCAGAAGTCAAAGTATTAAAAATAACTGTAACTACAGTAATTTGTTAATGGATCCACGAAGGGAAGAGATGTAAATTGTGACATCAAAGCACAAAACATTGGGAGGGGAGCATAAAAATGGAGAGCTTTAGTATTCATTTGAATTTCAGTTATTACTGGTTTCAACTAGACTGTTATAAGTGTAAGGTGTTTTATGTAAGCCTCATGGTAATGACCAAGTGAAAAGTTAGCATACATATACAAAAGATAAGGGAAAGGAATCTAAGCATACCACTACAGAAAATCATCAAATCACAAAGGAAGATAGTGAAAGAAGAAAGGAACAAAGGGATTACCAAAGAGTCAGGAAACAATAAAATAGCAACAGTAATGCCATATTTATTAATAATTACTTTAAATGTAAATGAACTAAATTCTCCAATCAAAAGCCCTAGAGTATCTGAATGAATTAAAAAACAAGACTCTTGGGCAACTGGGCGGCTCAGTCGGTTACGCATCCGACTCTTGGTCATGATGTTGGGTTGTGATGTTGAGTCCCAAGTCAGGCTCCTCATTCAGCAGGGAGTCTGCTTGGGATTCTTTCCCTCTTTCTCTCCCTCACCATCTGCCTGCCCCTGTCTCTCTCTAAAATAAATAAATAAATAAAATCCTAAAACAAAACAAAACACAAAAAAACAGGGCAATTATATATTGCCTAAAAGAGGCTCACCTCACCATAAGGGTGTGCACAGACTAGAAGTGAAGGGCTAGAAAAAGATATTCCATGCAAATGGAAATCCAAAGAAAGCAGCGAAGATATAGATATGTGTATCTATATACATATTAGACTTTAAGTAAAGATCGTAATAAGAGACAAGGAAGGTCGTTATATAACTATGAACCTGTCAATTTAGCAAGAGGATTTAACATTTGTAAACATGCGTGCCCCCAACTTAGGATTCTGCCCTGGATTCTTTTTCCCTCCTCCTCTGCCCCTCCCTGCTTGTGTGTGCTCTCTCTGCTCTTTCTTTCTAAACCTCTTTCAAATGAATAAATACAATCTTTAAAAAAATAAAAAGAAGAAGATCCTTACATTAGGGACAACATGGGTAAAATTGGAGGACATTATGCTAAGTGAAATAAGCCAGACATGGAAAGAAAATATTGTATGATCTCCATCAAGACAGCATGATACTGGCATAAAAACAGACACATAGACCAGTGGAACAGAGTAGAGAGCCCAGATATGGACCCTCAACTCTATGGTCAAATAATCTTCGACAAAACAAGAAAAAATATACAGTGGAAAAAAGACAGTCTCTTCAATAAATGGTGCTGGGAAAACTGGACAGCCATATGCAGAAGAATGAAACTCGACCATCCTCTTACATCGTACACAAAGATAAACTCGAAATGGATAAAAGACCTCAACGTGAGACAGGAATCCATCAGAATCCTAGAGGAGAACATAGGCAGTAACCTTTTCAATATCAGCCACAGCAACTTCTTCCAAGATATGTCTCCAAAGGGAAAGGAAACAAAAGTGAAAATGAACTTTTGGGACTTCATCAAGATCAAAAGCTTCTGCACAGCAAAGGAAACAGTCAACAAAACAAAAAGGCAACCCACGGAATGGGAGAAGATATTTGCAAATGACAGTACAGACAAAAGGTTGATATCCAGGATCTATAAAGAACTCCTCAAACTCAACACACACAAAACAGATAATCATATCAAAAAATGGGCAGAAGATACGAACAGACACTTCTCCAATGAAGACATACAAATGGCTATCAGACACATGAAAAAATGTTCATCATCACTAGCCATCAGGGAGATTCAAATTAAAACCACATTGAGATACCACCTTACACCAGTTAGAATGGCCAAAATTAGCAAGACAGGAAACAACATGTGTTGGAGAGGATGTGGAGAAAGTGGAACCCTCTTACACTGTTGGTGGGAATGCAAGTTGGTGCAGCCACTCTGGAGAACAGTATGGAGATTCCTCAAGAAATTAAAAATAGAGCTCCCCTATGACCCTGCAATTGCACTACTGGGTATGTACCCCAAAGATACAGATGTAGTGAAAAGAAGGGCCATCTGTACCCCAATGTTTATTGCAGCAATGACCACGGTCGCCAAACTGTGGAAGGAACCAAGATGCCCTTCAACAGACGAATGGATAAGGAAGATGTGGTCCATATACACTATGGAGAGTATTATGCCTCCATCAGAAAGGATGAATACCCAACTTTTGTCACAACATGGACAGGACTGGAAGAGATTGTGCTGAGTGAAATAAGTCAAGCAGAGAGAGTCAATTATCATATGGTTTCACTTATTTGTGGAGCATAACAAATAACATGGAGGACATGGGGAGATGGAGAGGAGAAGGGAGTTGAGGGAAATTGGAAGGGGAGATGAACCATGAGAGATTATGGACTCTGAAAAACAACCTGAGGGTTTTGAAGGGGCAGGGGTGGGAGGTTGGGGGAACCAGGTGGTGGGTATTAGGGAGGGCATGTATTGCATGGGTATGGTGCAAAAACAATGAATACTGTTACGCTGAAAAGAAATAAAAAAAAATAAAAATAAAAATTTTAAAATTTTAAAAAAAGAAAATATTTTTATGATCTCACTCATATGTGAAATCTGAGCAAGTTATGTATGGAGAAGGTGGAGATTAGAATGGTAGTTACAAGTGTGGGGAGTTATTGGTCACCAGGTGAAAAGTTGCAATTGTGTAGGATGAGTAAGTCTAGAGATCTAACGTAGAGTATAATGACTATAGGTAGGTAAACTATATTTATCCCAAAAATTACTTAAAAAAGTAGATTTCAGGTGCTCTCACCACACATTCAAAAAATGATAACTCTGTGATGAGATGATTTGTTAATTAGCTTGAATGTAGTAATCATTTTGCTATTTATATGTATAAAAGAACATGTATTACACCTTAAATATAGACATTTATTAAAAGTAAAAATAAATAAAAATTGTATTCTGATTTCATTTTCAGATGTATGTTGTAGATTCATACTAAAAATGAAAACAATTTTTTTTTTTTTATTATTTGAGTAGAGTAAAATTTTGTACCATAAATAACCTTTACATGATTCTGACTCACTGGAACAGAGGAGTCATTGGTATGCAAGACCTGTCACTTTTGAGCTCGCACCATCTGTAAAGCATAGAAAGACTTTAGTTGTAGTATGATGTATTTGAAAGTGTAATTTTAGTTTAGTATATTTTTCATTCCACAAATTTGAAGTATAAAGGAGAAAGGAATATGACAAAATCATGAGGCTCTCAACACAGCAAGCAAGTTGGAAATTCTCCAATTAACAATAATTGCAGAATCAGCACTTACCATACACTTGAAATAAATGCCTCTTTAGGGAAATTACAATTTAAATATTTCTCATACAAATATAGAAAACAACACTGTGTCAAAAGGAAATAAAATAAAAACATGCTGATTGGCAGCTGAGGTAATTGCTGCATTCAAATTATCTTGCCTGTTTTTACATTTAAAAACATATGCCCTACTTTAGTCCCATCTACAGAGACAGAAATATATATATATCGCATTCTGGGTCAGAGCCATGGTTTGATAGTAATGTTTCTTTGAAGATAGTAACAGATAGTTAATGTCTCAAAATATTGGGGAAAGAGTAAAAATTGGGGAAAGAGTAGAAATTGGGGAAAGAGTAGAAATGGGAGAAGATCCACACTAAATTAACAATAATTTAACATAATTGATGTATCTGTGCTCCTAAATTCTCTACCAGATTTTTTGAACAAAATGAACAAAAATATATAATTTAACATTTTGGCTGTTGGAAGGAAGCAAAGATAAATACATTTTGTTTTGTTTTATTCTTTATCTTTTTTAAGTTGTTTTTTTTTTTTTAAAGATTCTAGTTAGTTAATATACAGTGTGATATTGTTTCAGGCCTACCATATAGTGATTCAGCACTTCCATACATCACTGGGTGCTCATCACAACAGGTGCCCTCCTTCATCCCCATCACCTGTTTCCCCATCCCCCACTTAACCTCCCCTCTGGTGACCAGCACTGTGTTCTCTCTCATTCAGAGTCTGTTTTCTTGATTTGCCTCTCTTTTCTTTATCTTTTTTTTTTCCCTTTACTCATTCGTTGTTTCTTAATTCCACATATGAATGAAATCATATGGCATTTGTCTTTTCTCTGACTGATATTTCACTAGCACAATACTATCTAGCTCCATCCACATCACTGCAAATGGCAAGATTTCATTCTTTTTGTGGCTGAATAATATTCCATTGTATGTACACACCACATCTTCTTTATCTGTTCATCAGTCCATAAACTTTTGGGCTCTTTCCATAATGTGGCTATTGTTGATAATACTGCTGTAAATTTTGGGGTGCACACTTTTGAATTAGTATTTTTATATTCTTTAGGTAAATGCCCAGTAGTGCAATTGCTGGGTCCAGGGTAGCTCTATTTTCAACTTTTTGAGGAACCTTCATGCTGTTTTCCAGAGTGGCTGCACCAGCTTGCATTCCCACCAACAGTGTTGGAGGGTTCCCCTTTCTCTGCATCCTCACCAACACCTGTCATTTCCTAACTGGTTAATTTTAGCCATTCTGCCTGGTGAGGTGGTATCTCACTGTCGTTTTGATTTGTATTTCCCTGATGCTGAGTGATGTGGAGCATCTTCCCATGAGTCATCTTCTTTGGAGAAATGTCTATTCACGTCTCCTGCACATGTTTAATGGGATTATTTATTTTGGGGCTGTTGAATTTTATAAATTCTTTATATATTTTGGATGTTAACCCTTTATCAGATATGTCATTTATAAATATCTTCTCCCATGCAGTAGGTTGCCTTTTAGTTTTGTTGATTGCTTGCTTCACTATGCAGAAGCTTTTTATTTTGATGTAGTCCCAGTACTTTATTTTTTCTCCTGTTTCCTTTGCCTCAGGACACATACCTAGGAAAAAGTTTCTACAGCCCAGGTCAAAGAGGTTACTGCCTGTGTTTTCTAGGATTTTAATGGTCTCACATTTAGGTTTTTAACCCATTTTGAATTTATTAAATAAATTCATTTTACATAGTACTTTATTTATTAGCTATTATATTTTATTTATTACCTTTTTTTTTTTAAAGATTTTTGTTTATTTGACACAGAGAAAGAATGAGAACACAAGTAGGCAGAGAGGCAGGCAGAGGGAGAGGGAGAAGCAGTCTCTCTCCACTGAGCAGGGAGCCCATGGGGCTCGATCCCAGGACCTTGGGATCATGACCTGAGCCGAAGGCAGCTGCTTAACCGACTGAGTCACCCAGGTGCCTCAGTATTTTATTTCTTCTTACCCTTTGTTGTATGATAAGTCATCAAATATATATGGAAAATCTAGATTTTTTTACTTTTACATTGAAATAATTATGGATTCATAGGAAGTTACAAAAAGGCATACACAGAGCAGACATCAGTGAAAATGGCATAGTAGTGAATTCCTAAAGTCTATCTCACTAACAATAGCAATGAGTCACCTGGCAAAAGCTGTGAGAATCAGCTTTTTTGGAATGCTGGACATCTCTCAAAACGTTACAGCAACCAGTGGAATGCTTAATTTAAAAAATTAAAAAGAACAAAGCATCTGAATCTCAATAAGGGAACTTCATAGCATTTTAAGTTAGTCCTCCGATCCCAAACTTGGCAGTGGTCTTGAAGACCCCAGCCCATGTTCCCAGTACAAATGTGTAATGCCAGAAGGAGTAGAGAGGGCTTTACTTTCAAAGAATTATGGTTGCTCACTGACCCATCTGGTGGCCTCCCAAATTCTGGCCCACAGAGCTTGTCTCTACTTTGCCTAACTTACAACCCTCCTAGGGCTAAGGAGCCTATGCAACCCAGTAATAGTTGTTGAAGTCATTTAAAGGACTATGTATTAATTGCTGCTGCTTATGGCAGTAGATAACAGTTGGGGCAAGCAATAGTTTAATCAAAATGTGAAACATAGAATTACCTGGCATTTCTGCTCCTGGTATTCTGAAGAGATCTGAAAACATTTGTTACCCAAAACACCTGTTCATGAATATTTATAGCGGCATTCTTAATGATACGCAAACGATGGGAACAACCCAGATATCAGTGATCTGATTGATGGACAAACAAAAAGGTATATTCACACCATGAAATATTACTTGGTCATTCAAAAAAAAAAAAAAAAAATGAAGGGATGCCTGCGTGGCTCATTTGGTTAAGTTTTTCCCCTGCTCAGGTAGCACTAGGCTCCCTGCTCAGTGGGGAGTTTATTTCTGTCCCTCCCCCCTGCACCTTCCCCTCAAACAAATTTTTTGAAAGTGAAGTACTGATACATACTATACTGTGGATGAAACTTGAAAATGTTTTTATGTTAAGTGAAAGAAGCCGGACCTGAGAGGCCACGTGTGCTGTGATCCCATTTATATAAATGTCTCTCAACTAGGCAACTCCATAGAGATAGAAAGATTGTAAGTCAGAGGCTGGGGAATGACTGCTTCATGGGCACAGAGTTTCTTTTCAGGGTGAGGAAAATACTCTGAAATTAGGGCGGTATGAAGGGTGCTAAGGGCTGTGAATACACTAAAAGATGCCGAGTTGTATGCTTCAAAATGGTTGAAAGAATGGATTTTATTTTATGTGCGTTTTATCACTTACACATGCTCATGCACAGACCCACCGGAGTGGCCATGGGCCACACATGGAAATGCAAGGGCTGTGACTCTCCTGCTGTGTTCTGGGGTGCTAGGAGCACTAGGGGTCCCCTCAATCCTCCCCTGAGTCTGGAGCAGCAGACACACCCCCTTCCCCTGATGCTTGTGCTTGTCTGGTATCGGTGAACGTGGTTATTTCATTTCCGTCTTTACCTACCACACAGAGGTCTCATCTGAGCTGTGGGATGCTAGGTTCCCACATCAGATTCTCAAAGATTCTCAACAATGGCCCCCCGAACAAAGGGCATAAACCGGGAGGGGGAAAAGTGTACAGAGATACTATGTACCTGTCATTCAGTTGCCCCCAGAGTAAGCATGATGTAAGGATATGGAATTGTGTTGGTATAAACCTGTTTGAAGACAGATGTGTGATAAGACTTTAAGATTCAACAGTAATTCGTTTACTGGGGAGCTCTGTGTTAGAGGCTTGTCTTACTTTCCAAAATATAGCAGCAGTAGTCAATACGATTCTGAGCCCAGCATGAATATTTCAATGCAGACATGCTCTTTAAAGAAAGCTTCTAGTGCTTAGAATCATGGGCTTGGGACTGCCTGGAATGAGCTTGGTAGCTGAACAGGACAGACTTAACAGTCCCCTTGGCTGGACTGCGTTTGACACAGACTTCTTTCTGACTCCAGGCCTTGGTCTCCCTTTTCTTTGAGCATTGAATTTAGAAAACTTGAAATTGTGAATTCCCTCCTTGCTCCTTGAGATGTGAATTTTCTAGTGTTTTTCCAGTTTTACTGTCCAGGAGTGTCTTTTTCCAAAGACTGGAGAGCTATCTCTTTAAAATAAAATTATCAGGAAAGATAGCGCCCAGGTCCTGTCATCGATGTGAGAAGGCAGGAGCCGAACTTCTGTGAGTTCCAGTTAGCAAGCACAAAGGGCCTCCCTCTCACCAGCCTCTCCACCTGTGCCCTCCAGTACACTCTCACTAGCTCACCCTAGTGCTTAAAAATGCTCCCTCCCTTGTTCCAGGGCAGTTGGGATCACTTGCTGTCCCCTATTGCCATAGTGTGGAATAAATTCTGCGGCGCCTGTTTGGTCCGGTGCTTTCTCCTCTACGTTTCTTCAGACGATGCTCTGGCCTGAGAACATACGGTGTAGCTACAGTCGCTGTCCGCATGCTTGGGAGTGCAGGTCGTCAAAGGTGGAGCTGGAAGGAAGTGTCTGGACCAAAGGATTGGCTTGCAGCAAGTTGGAGTTGAAATCTGTAGGGATTCATGAAGGTAGAATTGTGGGCTAGGAGAAGTGTGACAAGACAGGGGCTCAGGTACTTGGAGACTTAGGGAAATAAAGGTAGCGGGAAAGTGGAAACGTCACTGCAGTAAAGAAAGGGACAGAGTAGGGAGGTTCAGCCCCACAAACACCAGTTAACGGTCTGAGAGTTGCAGGGAAGAGGTTTGCAGAGGGCAGGAGATTCAGGTGTAGGGTATGTTGAAAAAAATAAAGAGCAGGGGCGCCTGGATGGCTCAGTCCATTAAGCATCTGACTCTCAGTTTTGCCTCAGGTCTTGATCTCCTGTCTTGTGAGATCAAGCCCCACATCCAGGCTCTGGGCTTACCAGGAATCTGCCAGAGGTCCTCTCCCTCTGCACCTTCCCCTGCTCTCTCTCTCACTCAAATAAATAAATGAATCTTAGAAAAACAAAATAAAGGGTTCCTGGATGGCTCAGTCAGTTAAGCATCTGCCTTCAGCTCAGGTCATGATCTCAGGGTCTTGGGATCAAGCCCCGCATCAGGCTCCCTGCTCAGTGGGAAGCCTGCTTCTCCCTCTCCCACTCCTCCTGCTTATGTTCCCTCTCTGGCTGTGTCTCTTTCTCTTATCAACTAAATAAATAAACAAGGCTTTTAAAAATAAAATAAAATAAAAAAGGAGCAAATCTAGGTAATGATCTGTGTACGTGGCCTAAGACTCCAGCTAAAACTGTCTTTCCTTCTCACGGAAGATACTGACTGAGTCCCAGGCAAACAGATACACGATAGCACCATACATTTCAGGAACCAGCAGCCCAAAGGAGATGTAATCCCCGTTAACAACACATTAACACCTTTCCTCTATGTTTATACTTACATTGGGACTTTATTTTTTTTTAACCTGAAATTATCGTTTCCATCCTTTCTGATCGGTTGTGCAACACTCCACTTCAAAAGCCTTTCTTGCTCGTCCCCGTCTGGGTTAGCTGTTCCTCCTGTCCGTTCTGTGTGTACCCCCCAGTTCCAAATGGCACACCTCGGAGGCTGATACCGGTCCGTGAGAGGCATTCCCTCTAGACGGTCTGTGCCTTGATGTTACCACATTTTCCCTTTCTCTGTACCAGGTACCTTGTTTCTGCTAGAAAATGTCTTTAAATGTGACTAAAGTAGGAGAGAAAATAGAACAAAAAATTTTGAATTTACTTTCTGCATTGTCTTTATCAATGAGTGGAAATGCCATTTCTTCGGTTGTATTAGAACAGAGTTTGACTAATAAAAGGCAATCACTTGACTCCCGTGGCTGCCGGGGCCACACCCCTCCCTCATGTCTGTCCTCTTTCTCACTCAAGATGGGGCTCTTTCAGTTTTTGCCAGAACCATCCCTAGATCTGTCCGCCTTAACCTTGGTAACCAATCACTGCCCTTTCCTGCTTTCCAGGATAGCTCAGCTCTTGGACTGGACACGTGCCTGCTGAGAACACAGATACAGATAGAAACCCAAAAAAAGAGTACAGCATTGGTTCAAACCATTCAAACCATTAATAACCAGGAAAACAAGAATTGTTGTAACTATGGGCCATACTGTTTAAAAAGGGGTAGGATACGAATTTGCTCCTCAGTATTCACTGTAGGCATGTAATCTTGTGCTGCTGTTTTTAACTTCCTTCTTTGCAACAAAAATTGCTTGCATTGCTTTTCCTTTTCCTTTTTTTATATTCTTCCATAATGCTATAAAACAAACAAACAAAAAGGTTAAATGCAATTAGTTAATAAACTAGCTTATCTTGTGTGTGCAGTGTTACACAGTTTTTTCTCCTTTTTTGTACAATTTGCCATCCTTTAAATTTTAAAGTTTCTTTTTTTTTTTAAAGATTTTATTTATTTATTTGACAGAGAGAGATCACAAGTAGGCAGAGAGGCAGGCAGAGAGAGTGAGAGGGAAGCAGGCTCCCTGCCGAGCAGAGAGCCCGATGCGGGACTCGATCCCAGGACCCTGAGATCATGACCTGAGCCGAAGGCAGCAGCTTAAACCACTGAGCCACCCAGGTGCCCCCATCCTTTAAATTTTAAATGTTACTTTCTCCCACTTACTTTTTCTTCCTAAATGATTGTAGATAGCAGCCCAAGGGCTCAGGTGAAGTGAAATGACATGGACTTGTCTGTATTACGTGGTCAGGGGAGGTCGTAGTAGAAGAGAGCTCTGCACCTTCTATCCTCTGTTCTCCTCTCCCTATAGGAAGCGAAGTGATTTATCTAATTTCTAGGATTGAAAGATGACTTGGCCTGTACCCAGTCCAACGTCCTCCTTACCTGTGTTTGGGGGGTATGTCCTAAGAAAATACTTATTCCTTTCCCTCCCACGAAGTGAGTTCAGCGTAGCAAGGGCCTGGAGGAGAAGACTGCTGGTGGGGGATGCTCGCGACCTCAGTTTCGGCTAAAGGTGTTCAAACTACAATGAGGACACCAATTTTAGCTGTTTTCATTTCTATCTCCCTGAATCGTGTGTGTGCTTCTTCGCTGGTTCAAACCCAGCGGGAGGCAGAGGAACATAATTAGCCATTAATTAGCCACCACCCACAATTAGCCACCACCCACAAACCCCGCAGTGGTCTGTGCGCTTTACCTGAACGTGTCCCTTGAGTAGATGAGTGCTCTCGTAGCAGACAAACAGCCGGAAGCTTTCAGTCTGCATAATAAGATATCACTTTACATTGGTTTTGGACTTAAAAACAATAGCAAGTCAACTGAAGAATGGCTAAAGGATTAAAGGGTATGAATAACCCACTTTATACATAAGACATGTTCTTTTTTTTTTTTTTTTAAGATTTTATTTATTTATTTGACAGACGGAGATCACAAGTAGACAGAGAGGCAGGCAGAGAGAGAGGGGTAAGCAGGCTCCCCGCCGAGCAGAGAGCCCGACGCGGGGCTCGATCCCAGGACCCCGACACCATGACCTGAGCCGAAGGCAGAGGCTTTAACCCACTGAGCCACCAAGGTGCCCCAAGACATGTTCTTATCTTGAGCATTAACAGGTCACGATCTGGGGTCATGAGATGATGTGTTGTATTCAGGAAGCCAGGGGCAAGATAATAAAGCTGAGATCATCACAGCTGGCTCTGTTATTCTCTGGGAAGAAATCAGAGCTAGGTGAGATTTCTGGGTCCTTCATGGGGTAACATTATAGCTGCTGTTACCAAGATGACCCCCTCAGAGGCAAGCATAACACAGATCACATCACTGTGTAAGTCACACGTCCGTGTTACCAGCATCTCTCCCTGCCGATGCAGGGTTGATCTGAGGGGTCATCCAATGATCTGAATGGACAATGAAAGTTTCAAGCTTTGCCTCTGGAAATCCATTTTGAAAGGTGCAAATCTCTTTGTTCAGGAGACTTTCTTTTGTTCAAATAGAATTGAGGAGATGTGGAATGAACCTCTCAAGTCACAATTCCTTTTACTATTCCGGAAGTCCTTATCAATATCTAACACCCTTAAAAGAATCATGAAGACCATGTATCTACTGATAAGCTTCTGGGATCTTGGCTGACGATAAAACTCTTTGAACTTGAGTCAAAAAGGATATTCAAATTATTATCTCCGTGTGGTTTTATTTCCTTCCCATCCAGCATACTCTCCAGTCCACATGGCATTGGTGAATCCACATAATTTGGCGGAACATCTATATCAGTTGGGAACTTTTCTCTGCACCAGCTGCCCCCATGCTCAGGTAGGAGCCTCGATGTGGGGTAAGGTGGGCGTGGTCCTGACTCCAGAGCCACTTGTCAACCACATCAGAAAGTGTGTCCATACAAATAAATTGTGATGAGTCGCCAGAGGAGAAAGAAACCACTACCTCGGACATGTAGATAACAGGATGCTAGTTTATATTAGGAGTCCACGAAGGCTCTGCTCAGAAGCACCTGTTAAGAGGGCGGCTGAAGGAGGCGCGGGAGCCCCCGGACGGTGACAGGAAGATTACTGGAGCAGAAGGAACTCCGTGGGACCCTGTGGGGGCCCAGAGGTGAGAACTGCTCGTCCGAGTGTGGTTCAGAGAGCACAGACCGCACGAAATGACGTGAGTGAGGTCAGGAGGGCCTGCGCAGGATTCTATACTGGACTCCATATCCCTCGGTGTTGTTTGAAGACTCGTCAGGGGCAGGGAGGGAGCAGGGTCTGATGTGATCGGAGACGGGGCTTCTCACGGGGGTGGGCTGGGCAGGCCTCCCTTCCTGTCCCTTGGGGGCGGTGGGGAGCTTACCCCCCCGCCCCCCGCCTAATGAAACACGAGTCTCTGGGTTCCTCATGCTCGGCAGCACCTTCTCTTCGATGGTTTTCTTCAGACAAGGAAGAAGCCCAAACCCTCCTTTTCAAGTTCTACAATCACTAGAAAACAAGGGTGTGTTTTTCTGAAAACTGTCACATCAGACCGAAATTACACTGAGTTCCAGGACAGGATTAAATATCTGTGAGACCGAAAGTCCACGAGAGCCGGACAGAGTGGGGTGAGGGGGGCCTGCCTTCCTGCCCTTGCGCCTCAGGGTGTGCGTGTGCGTGTGTGTGTGTGCACACGTGTGTGCACCTGCGTGCCCTAGTTTGGGCGTTCCCATGTGTGCCCTATGCGCGTGTCAGGTGCTGATATGCTGATTTCCTTCCTCCTTCTCTACAAAATCCGAATCTTTCCAAAGCCCTCTTGTCCTAACAGCATTTTATCCACCTGCCTTCATTCAGAAACAGAAACCCCCAGTGAGTCCCAGGCTCCTTTTTCCTCCTTGGATCGTTCCAGGTCGGGTGCGTCTCACGTTTGGCTGATGCCAGGGGACACTTTCTTCTGCTTGGGCTTTGCTAACTCGGATAAAAACCGGGGGCTCCATTCTCTTGAGATGGGGAATGTTCCTCCTTCTCGCCAACAGTGAAGGCTTTCTTTTTAAAAATATTTTATTTATTTATTTGACAGAGAGAGACAGCCAGAGAGGGAACACAAGCAAGGGGAGTGGGAGAGGGAGAAGCAGGCCTCCCACTGAGCAGGGAGCCCCATGCAGCGCTTGATTCCAGGACCCTGAGATCACAACCTGAGCCGAAGGCAGACGCTCAATGACTGAGCCCTGCCGGCGTCCCAACAGTGAAAGATGGATTTCCTCTCCAGTTGAGGGCAAACATGCCAGTTCCAAGTTTATTAAATTTTCTCCCCAAAAATATATAGTTTAGTCTCATTACGGATTGTTACTTTATTTTGTTGCTTTGACTTTGACCTGACTTTAAAGATAACAGACTTGGGATGGTCGTGCTGAGAAGGCTTTGCCCTCTTCCCATGCCTCCTCCAAGACAAAGGGACGCTCCTTTCACCGAGGTCTTGCTTTTGTGGAGGGCTACCTTAGCCACAGCTGTCAGAGACACTAACCACGAGGCTCTCCCAGAGGTCACACAACAAAATGGCTTTCGGACCAAATTAAAATGACCCAATAACTTAGCTCATGGGATTAATTAAAATACTGAGCAAGAAGTGAGAATGAAAAGAGGTAAGTTAATACAGTAGATAGCACAAGAAGGGTCAAAGGGCCACACCCCCGAGTCCTGACACGGACATCGCTCATAAGTCCTGCTCCCTCTTGCTGCGTCAGCCTTTGCAAGGGATGGCTTGCTGATGAGGACCCAACTCGTGGTCAGAACAAGGGAGGGCCGCAGAGGAGACCCTCTTCATCTAAGGACACACACCTACCCTCCCGAGAGTTGCAAGGGAAGTGTACTTGATGCAGGAGAAGGTGCCTGTCGCCTTGTTGAACAGCCTAGGGTCTTATTTTTGTTTCCCGAGTAGAGCATGTGTGGGATCCCAGTGGAGCCGTACTGGGCATCAACCAGCGGTGGCCGGTGTCAGTGTGAGAGAGTTCTGTACAGGTGGCGAGATCATGGAGGGGGTCTTCCCACCCCTTGCTATCTTTAAGCAGCCTACTTTTGTTCTGCTGTGTCTTCTTTTTCTTTTTTTTTTTCTATCTTTGGTGTGTCTCACATATTACTAATTTACTGTCTGTACTTACCCGATCCTGTGAATTCTGTCCGTGTCTCACCAGCTATGGCTTACTCATGATCTGTAGTAAACCTCTCCTATGGTTTTCCCTATAACTCATACGCTTTCTTTCTAGTCGATTACTGCCCGTGCTTCATACTTCTTACGAATTCCATCCATCCTGTTTGTTTTCCCGTCTTCTGTAGCAGAACTGAATATTCTCAACAGGACAGAAAATGCCGTTGCAGAATACCATTAGCTGAGCCGTCTAATTTGATTAGTGTCATAATCACAAAATCCATTCTTTCTACCCCCCACTCTTTCCTCTAACAGGAAAAAAAAAAAGGAGAATTTGCATATTTTAGTGATATCGAGAGACGCTTGTGGTAGTTCAGCTGAGAGATGATGGCGTCTCGGCTTGGGCTGAAAGTACAGGATGGTGAGAAATGGATGAGATTGAGAGGGACTCAACAGATCCGAGTGACCGAATTTGAGTGATGTTTGTAGCAGAGAAAGATATGAAGGGTAATTCCCCAGTGTCTGGATCTATACATTTATAATTTACTAAAAGTGTGTGAGAAGACCAGAAGAGGGGTAATTGAGGAGGGAGGTCAGGGGGATACCTTTTTAACAAATCAAAGGCTTGTGGCCTCCCTACATCAAGAAAATCTTTGGCGCCATTTTACCAATGGCATTTGCTCCCTTCCTGTCTCTGTGTCGCATTTTGGTAATTCTTGTACTATTTCAAGCTTTTCCATTATTATTTTTATTGTGATCTGTCATCAGTGATTATGACCCACTGAGGCCTCAGGTGGTGGTCAGCATTTTGTGGCAATAAAGTATTTTTTAATGAAACTATGCACCTTTTTTTAGACATGATGTGCCTGCCCACTCGATAGGCTGCAGTACAGTGTAAGCGTAACTTCCGCCTGCACTAGGAAAACAAAAAACTCATTTGATTTGCTTTATTGCGATATTCGCTTTATTGCAATGGTCTGGAACTGAACACACAATGTCTCTGAGGTCTGCCTGTAATGTGTGCAAATTCCGTATTGGAATTATGCTCCAAGGGAGATGCTGAGTTGGTAATTAGTTAAATATTACTGTGAAACTTAGAAGACAAATCTGTCGAGTATATACAGTGAGAATATTTCTACATATAGATGATACTAAATACCATGAAACTGAATGATTTCATCTAGGAAAATAATGTAGAA
This sequence comes from Meles meles, assembly GCF_922984935.1. Classification (NCBI taxonomy): domain Eukaryota; kingdom Metazoa; phylum Chordata; class Mammalia; order Carnivora; family Mustelidae; genus Meles; species Meles meles. The sequence continues at coordinate 117,314,242 of NC_060073.1, read as the reverse complement.
GGGAAGAGAAACTCAATGAATCAATATTGTAAGCCTCTGTACGTACATATTTATCATGTACTCTATGCAGGTCAAATTTTTGATTTTATAATAAATACACCCGTTTAGCTAAGCTAAAACTAGGTTTCTCAGAATTTCCTTCCATAAAACTTTTCAGGTTAGCTTCAGGCACATGAGATATTTTTCATGAAATCTGGAAGATTTGGAAGCAGCAGCCACATGCTTTTTAAACACGGGAGGTCCGTGAAGGGCATAAGCTGCTGCTCACGTGCTTGGCTGGGGGAAACAGCCAGACCCCACCTCCTCCAGGCCCAGCCAGAGTTTCTCCCACAGCTTTACAACCCTTGGGCCAGATGAACATTTAGCTTTAGGTGTGAGTTTTGCATGAGCTTCTCCGGTAGGACAGGTCCATTTCTAAGTTGGAGGCTTGGACAGAGTCAGAGGCTGACGACTGTTGTCTTGGTTTCTCTCTGGCCCTCACAGGTTTCAGCTGGCCTTGCTCCCTTCACTCATGTCCGTCTTCAGTACCCGGTGGACTTCCGTCCTGCCATAAAGAGACGCATCAACCTCACATAGACCGTTTTACCGACTTCCAGAAGCTCCTTTGATTGACTGAGCCATGAGTGATACAGGTGAACAACCTTTCTCTTTATTATTTTGTTGTTGGGCTGCTGCGGATGGTGGGAATCGTACTGCAGCATCAAGAACAGAGCAGCAGAATGAACTTGACAAGCTACAGAGGACAAGGCCAGACGTGGTGCTGTTCTCTATGGTACCGGGGATGGAATTCGACAAACTCCAAATTACTCTGGTCAGTCTACTTCCCATCAGGTTCTGCCATTAAGGAGCAAAGAAGGCGATCAGAAAACATGAGAAATATAAGGACGAGAGACTAACTTACTCATGTCTCGATTCCTGTCAGCAGTGACCCTTCCCTTCAGAAGTGGTGGTTAGTTTCCATTCCAGGCTGATCCCATCACTCCTAGAGCCCCACCATGTCCCGCCCGCTGAGGAACTGGCACTCCCATGTCCAGGCTCAAACACCAACAGCTGCTCCACCGAGCCCCTTCCGGGGAGGGCCGCATCCTAATTTTGCAGCATTTAGGTTTTGATAACTCCAGCTCCTCCTTTTACTAACCCTGAGCTTTAGAACTGGATTCTAGATGCTTCCTGTAGGTATCACCTTAGTGTTTCCTCTGTATTCCATCTTTTCCTTTTCAGTTGTTGAACACCAGATTATAAAATCTCTGTATTAAGTTTAGTCTCCTCGTTTATATGGAGTGGTGTCCTTTGTCTTGTGTGGACCCTGTCCAGTACATACTGCCTATCAGCACATGTGAAAACATGTTGGAGAAGTATCCGATATTTGGGAGAAAATGATGAAAGAAAATTGCTTTAAGGAGCAGGTATCTGAGCTGAATTTCCAACGAGGAAATATTTATAGAATGTTTTACCAAGTTCCTAGTACAAAGAAAAACATTCAAGATGCATATTTTTTCTCCTGTTTGCACATATTGCCACTATGACTGCTATTTTTTATTATTATTAATACTACTACTATGAGGGGTAATAAGGGATTGGACATCTAAAAGGATTCTGGAAATGGGGGATGTGGTCATTCTGGGGCACGAGGTGAGGACACAGAAAGGCACCTAGAACAAGTAGATGCACGAGGAGCATGACATAGGGAAGGACAAGTCGTTCAGTGTAGATGGGCTTCCAGTTGTTAGAGGAAAAGTTGAAGGGAATGAGGGCACAAGAGAGTGCGTGAATTGTAGGAACAGGTTGGCATTTGGTTCTGAGAAGGACAGGGAGCTGGTAGACCAACGGCTGACATTCCATACAGAGCATTCTCTCTGACCGAAGTCCAGTCACGTTTCTGAAGGAGACACACGTGGGGTTGGTTGACCAGGGAGGAGTCTGTGCACGATTTCTGATGCAGGTTAGGGTTGTTGGACACGAACTGGTGAGAGTGGGTATGAGGAGAACAGAAGGGATTTGGAAGTCAGGAAGTAGGATCGGCAGTGTTGGTGACTGATTTGGTATAAAAGGAGAAAAATAAGAAGTTAACTTGTGGAACAAGGTTTCTGGCAATGACAAGTGTGTGCGTGGAAGAGCCAACCATTAGACAAATGCTTCTAGAAAGAGGAGCAGAGCTGGACTAAGATGCTTAGTTCAGTTTCAAACCTGATCCATGTTTTGGTCCATTTGGGCTGCAAAGTACCAAAAATTGGGTGGCCTGTCCGCAGCGGGAGTGTGCCGTCCGCAGCAGGAGTGTGCGGTCCGCAGCGGGAGTGTACTGTCCACAGCAGAAGTGTGCTGCTCACCGTTCCGGAGGCTGGGAGTCTGAGACCAGGGTGGCAGCATGGTCAGGTGAAGGCCCTCGCAGACGTGTCCTTGAATCCTCGTGTGGGCAGGGCCAGGGATCTCTCTGGAGCCGCTTTTTTTTTTTTTTTTTTTAAGATTTTATTTATTTGACAGAGAGAGAAATCACAATAGAGGCAGGCGGAGAGAGAGGAGGGGAAGCAGGCTCTCCGCTGAGCAGAGAGCCCGATGCGGGACTCGATCCCCGGACCCTGAGACCATGACCCAAGCTGAAGGCAGCGGCTTAACCCACTGAGCCACCCAGGCGCCCCTCTCTGGAGCCTCTTTTACGGGCACTAATCCCATTCTTGATGGCCTAGCCTGTGACCTTAAGTACCTCCCAGAGACCTTCTAATACCGTCTCCCAGGCAGTAAGATTTGAGCATACGGATTGTGGGGACACAAGCTGTGTTTTAGCTATCTGATGAGCTAAGTTCTGTAGCTGTAGCAGACGTGTCTGTCTCGTTCAGGGTTATATTCCTGCCAGCAACTATTGCATCAGGCAGAGAACAATCACACCAACACTGTTCAGGGAAGGAACGATGTTTGATTGTGAAGGAAAGAGTGTGTTATGAATGTTTTGTACATAAATAATAAACGTTCCCAAATAAGAATCTAGAAAAAAAGAAATAGGTGGGTTTGATTGGGGCGGGGGGGCAAAAAACAACTAATCACTAACCTAAAAAAAATACACACACACAAAAAACCCCTAAGTTTTATATTGCCAAGAAAATAGTTTGTATTGCAAAGCCATTTGCAAAAATGTGTATTTTTAGCTCCAGAGCTCAACAACATCATGTTTTGTAGATGGATTCATTCATCTGGTCAAAAAGTGAGTGTCTGCTCTGTCCAGGCCCTGCTCTCAAACTCTGCGAATCCCATAACCAAGAGAACAAAGTCGACGCCCTTGCAGTGCTTACGTTCTCATGGGATGAGATGAACATACAAGTAGCAAATTATGTCGTGTATCGTAAGCAATCAGTCCTGTGGGGAAATAATCGAGAAGGGTAAGGATGCAGGGAGTATCAAAAGCAGGACAAGGTCGGCTGTTTTCTTTGGAGCAGTGAGGTTGCTGATAAGGTGTTCATTTACTGGGGGCCCCGAGAAAGGTAATAGCAAGTCAAGCATTGTGGGGATGAGAGGGCTGGTTGGTTCAGACAAAGGGGTCAGCAAATTCTCAAGTGCCGTCATGCCTTTCAGGTAAGAGGAACAGCCCTGACAGGGTTTGAAGCCACAGCGGTGGCCCAGCGAGCAGCTTCTGTAAGCTTCTGTAAGGTTATGGCTGCCCAACTCATGCTGGTGGACAGAGATGAAGCTAACAGCTAACGTTTAACTTGTCTGCAGTGACCTGTAAGCATGGGAAAGGATGCCTAACCAAGTTAGAAAGCAAACAAAAATCAGTGATTTGGATTTGGGCCTGATAAAGGAACAAAACAGATGATGTATCGTGGTGGTGAAAACACAGGGAAACGGCCCATGTTACATTCAGCTCAAGGGGAGAGCACGGTTGGGCAATTTTCCGAACACTGCCCTACTTAGAAAATTTAAATTTTAATGCTTTGGGCCCCATCATGATAGTTCTGAGAGTTTATCCCAACAACATTTTCAGGGAGAAACTTAAAGATAGATAGATAGATAGATAGATAGATAGATAGATAGATAGATGATAGGTAGATAGATAGATAGATATGAGGAAATTTTTATTATAAAACTGCATAAGATAATGACAAATATGGAAATTCCCCAACTTAGTAAAATGCACTCTGGTTCCTCAATTCAAGAGATTAGGCAGCTGTCAACTGTGGAAGCTGTCTCTGGCAGAGACCACGGAAGAGCCCCAGTATCTGTTTTTTCCCCTTTCGTGATCGAAACTCCATGTTTTTAGCTAGCCATCCTTTGGCCACGTGGAACAAACACTTAACTTCTCCATTTCTGTGCCACCCCGAGTTTCTCTGTGACTCCGTGATGGTTCTTGACTTTTCAGGAAGGGAAGGGGCTGAGTCTTCTGTGTCTTCCTCTTTCTTGCTGGCTGGAGGGCTGCGCTCGGGGTGCCAGTAAGAGCTGCGTCTCTGACCAAGACGGGATCTCCGAGATACAAGGTGCTCAATGAGGAGGACAGACAGACAGCCTGAGGACTCCCCCTGCCCCCCAGTCAGTCCTGGATGGCTTCCCCCTGACCATCCCCTACCCCCCCCCCCCCACCGGCTCTCGCTGTTTGCCTTACTCATCGGAATCCTCAGCAGTTATTTTGAAAAAAAGAAAAGTTGCAGGTCATAGAGTATCATACATGGTTATGTTTCTAAACGCATCTGTAAGATTATGTATGTGGGGAGAGAGAGAGAGGCAGCAGGACGGAGGAAAGAGAACATAAATCATTTGACAGGGCACATGTTTTTTCACTTCCCTCTTTATAACTCTCAATTCTAAGGGGATATTGTTACATCATTGTATTGTTCTCAAGATTAAAACAAAGGAAAGCTTTTTTTTTAGTGCTTGTGTAAATTGGCCTTCATTTGCAGTATGAACGTTAAAATTATGAATATGCAGATGCAGTTATATATGGTAACTTTTAAACGAGATATTCAGTTTCAATGTTGAATATTGAAAATATTTCAACATGTTGACATGTTGAATATATCAACATTCTGATAGTTTTTTAAATATTACCACTTAGGAATAAATTCACAGTGTCCTTTATATAAGTTTTTAGGTGAACTTATAAGTGAACTTGAAAATAATAGATTTTTGACATTCTAGAGTTCACAAAAAAACACTACTTGTAGTTCATTACAAAATATTATTAAAAATATCCTATAGCCAAGTTAGACATAAGTCAAAATTAATGAGAACCCCGTCTGTAAACATAAATGGGGAGTTCCAGGTCAAATATCAGTAACATGATCTCAATTGGAGAATAAATGAATGACCCTCTATGACAAAGATGTCATCCCAAGAACATAACCATTGCTTACTATCAGGATCCCTATGAATGTGATCATATTATATATCCATTAACTATTCTTTTCTGTTTTTCTATACTTGAACTTTGTTTTGCAGTGAACATGATTTACTTCTACAATAGAACAAGAAAACAAATATTATTTTCAAAAAATTTTATTAAGCACTAACTCAGCAACACTATGACCATGGTTTTCACGTGGCGTTGCTTCAGGGTGGGCAAGTGGGAATTTTGGTAGAAAAATATTCACATCCAAACATTAACCTTTTAAAGTAGTAGATTCACAGAAAACGGAATGGCTCAATTTCCCTGGAAAAATTAGAGAGAAGAAAACATAAGTGAAGATGTTATTGGAGGTAAGACATAAATAGCACTAATCTCTACTATGAGGTGTGCCTTCACAGAAGGGCCATGAGCCCCTCATCCCCAAGGGGAGGATCTGCCAGGAGCCTCATGGTCTCAGCACGGACCCAGCAGCCGGCAGTTGGCCCCGTGGTCCAGGCAGGCCTTGTCACAAACAGAAGAATGAGACTCAGCCCCCCTGACTTCTTGGGGAGGAAGCCACACGTCAGCTGCCTGTACAAGGCCAGCTGTTTTATGCATGCGTCGGAACTAAATATTTTCCACTCACTAGGCAGGTCCTTGAGAGACATGAAGACTAAAGGATTTTCTAGTTGGCTACTATTAGACTTACAGTTTCTGGTAATTTCAAAAGAAAGCAGAGTTTTACCAGGCCATTAAGAAAATGCAGAGGTGACTGTGGCTAATGGGCAGCTGCCCTCCGTCCCTGCTCTCCACTCTCTCTAGATTTTACGTACAGACTCTGAGGAGGGAGCACCCAAGTCCGCTTCTTGGAGACGTTTACCTGAGACGCTTCAGATAGATATTAATTCCCAGGAAAGAGGTAGAAATATCGCGTCATGGATAATCTCTCAATCGTGGGCATCTGGATCATTGCGTTGGGTTTCTCAAATGCATTTTGAACCTGAGGTAGTAAAGAAAATCTTCAGAGATTAAGGCTGTGGCCAGGTAATACACAGAAGAAATTCTGAGCTTTTCCTTGGCTATAGTGCATACATGAACAAGATAGTATCATCGAAAGCATTTTCTGAATAAGCAAGGCTCAGAGTCCGTGAAACTCACACTGGTTCCAAGCGACACTTCAAAAAAACCTCCTCTTTAAGCGAACCTGGGGTATGGGAAGGCATGTCACGATGGCTTAAGAGCTTTCAGGATTCCCCCCCAAAAGGGTTTGAAAATGGTTGCACAGTTTTCGGGGCATAACAGCGAAAAGACAAGAAGACCCCTACCTTTCGGAAAATCTCCTCCAAATGGTGACAACAAGAATACTCTCCCAAGTAGTGGATAAGTTGGGAAATGAAGACAGACCCCTCTGTGTTCAATCTCCAGGAAACGTTATCTGCAAAGGAAAAACATTAAAATATTGGGAGATGGGGCCTTTGTGTAAGTGTGGAGGAGTCTTAGAGTCATAGCTATTGGACACGGTTTGATGCCGGTGCTTTGAAGGAGAGACAAGTCTGGATAAAGCTGGATGTCAGGTTTCTGCCGCAGGTGCCGAGGAGACCCTCCCGGGGCCTGTCATGAACGCCTCGCACATTCCTAAGCACAGAGCTATCCCCCACCACTGCAGGGAGAGGGAAGAACGGAATTCCTTCCAGCACTTCCTGTACAATCAGAAAAAGGAACGTAGATCTCGCTGTTCCTTGAGTCTGGACCCCTCATTCACACCGTTGGCTACTGTAGTGCTCGCTTTAGCAGCACATGTTCTAAAATTGGAACGACACATTGTTGGCTACTGTAATAGTTTACCGGTACTTCTTTATCAGGAACATCTTTTGAGCACCTGCTTCTCGTTACCATTGCAGTGTGATCCCGCCTCTCCCGTCACCAAAATGCCCGTCGTCTCCTGTTTGTCCCTTTACCTGTGGCTGCCTCCCTTCCCAGGCTTGTCTTACTCACCATGCGCGCGCCTTTCCTAGCCTGCGCACTGGGAGCTGCTGTCTCCCTACTGCCCGCCCTGACTTCACGTGGGGCTCTCCCACGGCCAGCTGTGACCTCCAGGTCATTAAACCTCACGGTCACTTACCGCACCTCACCTTTACCTGATGCCTCATTCAAATCAGAAAGGCCACAGCCCCCACAGATTCTCTCCAGGTAACTCAGACAACACATACTCTTCTTACTTGGCTTTCTTATCCTCCAGCCATACTTCCTGAGTCCACTCTGCCGCCTGGGCCTTCGTTCTCTGCAGTTCAGCCTCTGCTTTGGGATGTCTTCTCGGTCTGTTCTCTGTTTCTGGATCATTTTCCCCATTGTTAGGACACTGAAGATAATGCTTAGCAAGCATCTCCCCAAATCCTGATGCCGATCTCGGGTCTGCAGAGTAGCTCTCCTTGTAACTCTCCTCCTTTCCTCCTGAAGTAGGCTGAAGGCATCTCACACTCTCTCGCAGGATTCCCCTTTTGTCGAAGGCACACGATCACCTCTGGTGACCTCAGGTGGCCTGTGCCACCCCGTCTTATTCAGCCGCCATATCCACTAAACAGCAGGTCATACAAATTTTCCATCCTAAGTATTTCTGGATTCAGCAGCTATGTCTTCCCAAGCCTGGCGTAGTGACCTGTGGCCTGTGAGACCCCGGTCACAGTCTAACCTGTCTCCCCACGTCGCCTCTCGCTATGCCGTAACCCATTCCCCACAGAACCCCCAGAGTGGACATCTAAAGATGTCGGTCTCATCTTGTCGTGAGGTATGTTTCACCAAAATTTCCGATTACTGTTAGTATAAAGCAATATTAGTAATAAAGCATGTCAACGTTAAAGATGAAATCCTTCTCTAACATGTGAGGCCTCAAATTATACGGCCCCTGCCTACCCCTCCAACCTCCCTCTTGGTACCGGCCCCTGGCTCAGGGCTTCAGACACTCTGGCCCTGTTTTCCAAGCTCCTCTCTTTCCCAGGACTTCTGTGTCCACTGTCCTTCTCTGACCAATGACACAGTTCACTCCTTCATTTTTCAACACATTTTTCCTGAACGCACGTAGCCCGGTTGACAAGCATTATTTATTTGTATGAGGCTGTGCATGGGTTTTCCACTCAGTTCATCTCGGCCCCTCTGCTCTGACTACACCCCGTACGGCTCATCAGGCCCGGCGGCTTCAGCTGTGCACCATGTGCCCCGAGCCGGTGCGTCTCAGTGCATCGCAGTGTGTACAGAAGGGAATGGAGGACTTACACGTAGGAGACTCTCTGCCCTGAACTAAAACAGTCTCTTAGAGCATGCATCAGGCTGCATATGCCGCTTTAACTTCCTTTAGTAGCTACAAGAGAGCTAAAGAGAGCTCTTCTTTCCAATAAAATTTTATTCAGACTCCAACAAGTAAGACAAAGGAGAACTGCTCCCGGTATGGAATGGGTGTTCCTGGCACAGCCTGTGTCCTGTTTCCCCAGACAAGACTCAGGGCATCCTCTTGGGCCAGCAGAGTCTCAGGCCCCCCCTGGACCCACAAATCAGAACTCTATTGTAGTGATATTCTGGGCATATCCAGGTTTGTATTAGAACTGTGACTTGTGCAGGGCACCTGGGTGGCTTAGTCAGTTAAATGTCTGCCTTCAGCTCAGGTCATGATCTCAGGCTCCTGGGATCGAGCCCCACATCGGGCTCCCTGCTCATGGGGAGTCTGCTTCTCCCTCTCCCTCTGCCTGCTGCTGCCCCTGCTTGTGCTCTCTCTCTCTCTCTATCAAATAAAATAAAATACAAAATCCTTAAAAAGAATTGTGACTTATGTAAACTAGATTCTGGAAGTTGCTCAGGTTCTGTAAATCACTCATAAAACAAAATCATAGATGACCATTAAATAGATTTCCCACAGGTTTGACCGTGATCGACTCCGTGTATCTTCTCTTTTTATCTTCTGTTATGTCTTTCCTGCCAGAGGAGGATTTTCAGTCATTGGCTACATTATATTGAAGTCAGGCATTTGAATGTTAACTAATTTTTTAAGACTAGGTTCAGATAACCAGCCAAGAGGTTCTAGAATATGTGAAGCAAGTGTTACAAGTGTTACCGATTGCCTTGTTTACTTGCTAGTAGATGATCAGGTGACCACACCATGGGACGAAAACACACTTCTGGGCCAGTGCTATATTCAGCAACAAGCAAACAAACAAACAAAAACCAACTCTTCGTTTATTTAAACTTACACTGCCTTAAGTTCGGATCCTCAAAGTTTACTTTGAAAGTTTCCTCCAAAATCAAGACTTACAGCTTTCAAGTCATAAAAGTAATCTCAATGTTTTAAACCTCTTCTGTACATCAAACCTATCATTAGAGAAGAAATGCTCTGCTGTTAGTGATCAGGTAGGATCCTAGCCAAGCCCGGGATCTGGAAACTGATAGGAGATGGAGAGACTGCTCTCCTGCTCTCTGAAGTCACTTACGTGGAGTTGAAGATTTGAAAGCGATGAAGTCCTTCTCTACGTGGGTCTTTTTTATGGCATCATTGAAGATGTAGCGCTCCAAGGGCTGGTAACATGTCCACGCAAGTGCTTCCCCCATATCGGTCACCCAGACGGCCCCGTCACCTCCTGGGGGAGACACCCGTGTCTTACGAAAGAAGTTACACACACACAGAATCTCTCCTACCATACTACCCTTACTGCAGTACATTCCAATATGGGATTTATTAAAAATGCAAGCGTGTTACTGCTAGAAAAACCACCTCACTGACAGCAGAACATACAGAGCCCACTTATATTTAGAATGACCCAAAGGACCAGGACCAGGACACTTGTTATTATTCTAGTATGCTTCACACTTCTTAAAAATTATATAGGCTTAATTTTTTGTAAGATTACTTATTTATTTTTTTGAGAGAGAGTGAGCAAGTGTGTGAACACACAAAAAAGCAGCAGAGAGGGAGAAGCAGACTTCCTGCTGAGCAGAGAGCCGGATGTGGGGCTCTATCCCAGGACCCTAGAATCATGATCTGAGCTGAAGGCAGAGGCTTTAACCCACTGAGCCACCCAGGCGTCCCCAGACTTAATTTCTTCCTTGACTGGATGTGCGTGCAGTTCTAAAATGTTGTCTCTGTCGCTCGTCCCTGGGAACATGAAGGCGAGCTGATAGCGAATAGAGGGAGGTTCATGGCCCCTCCCTGGGTGCCCCACCCCTACTCACTGCCTCGGCAGGCCTGTGTGATGATGACCTTGGGCTTGTCCTTGAGACCGTGGCAGCTACGATTGTTGAAAATCTGGAAGATGGTGTCATCGGGAAGAATGTCCGGCTCTTCATCTCTGTGCTTCCTGCCACAGATCCCGTCCAGGGTGCCGTGGGACATGAACACCAGGAACGTGCTGTCCGAGAACTGGTGCTCCTGGCGGGCGGCGAAGTTCTTCAGCTCCGTTATCATTTCCTGAAAGAGCCTCTGGAGTTACTACCTAGGAGCTCTCCACACACAGTCTGTGCTCAGAGAGTAGACAGAGAGGCATTAACGAATCAGACCGCATGGACAGAATGGAATTGTAAGAGAAATTTCATCCCGACATAACAGCAGAAATTTAGACATATAGAAGGTAAAGGCTAGCAGGGTTTTTTTGTTTTGTTTTGTTTTTCAAAATTATTTATTTATTTGAGAGAGAGAATGAGAGAGGGAATTGGGGGAGGAACAGAGGGAGAGAGAGACTCAAGCAAACAGCAAACTGAGCACAGAGCCCAACACGGGGCTTAATCTCAGCATGCTGAGATCATGACCTGAGCCGAATCCAAGAGTGCGATGCTCAAACCACTGTGCCTCCAGGCACCCCTAGAGAGATTTCCGTCCAGCGTGTAGCCCACGGGTTTTCAGTGGAGACCGAGGCTGGGGAAGTGCTGGGAGGTGGACTATAAGTGCTGGGAGGTGGCAGGTCTCCCAGCGGAAGGTTTTGCTTTCGTCTGCACTACATGTTGGGGTTCCCCCAAGTTTTCATTAAAAAAGCGTGAGACAGAGTAAGGGACTGGTTCCTACTGACATAAAGTAGAGATAGTTAACAAATTCCTTCTGAGGTTTCAAATGGTCTGTCCAAAGTCACCCATGGTATTTCTTCAGTAGAGCCAGGATCACAACTTTCTGTGTATGTGAGCGCTCATGGTTTGTTGTTGTTGTTGTTTGTTTGTTTGTTTGCATACTTGGCTTTACATTTAGGCACCTAATACTGAAATTGTGAAGGGCTCAGGGTTGTGTCTCACAAAGACTATCAAGTCATCGGTGCCTCCCTAATGGAGAGCGTTAGAAAGATCCAACGTTTTTAGTGAAGTGCTACTCTATAAATCTTTGCTAATGAAAGTGTGCATTGGAAGAGGCTGAAACCCAGGGGTGCCCATTCTGGAGAAGGAGAATTCCCGTAACATGCACTATGCTCTTCCAGCTGTGAAGAAAGAAGTCCAGGAAGGAAAGGGAAAGAAGGAAGCTTATCCCACTGTCCTAAGGCATTACCAGAGCTGTGAGATTTTCCTTTATAACCACCGAATATCCAAGGTTTTCAAGCAGGCCTTGCATCCCCAAAATGTCGTTTTCAGAGCCTTCTCGCTCAGAAAGATGGTCAAATTCTTTGTTACAAATGATGAGGGCCAGGCGTGTTCGGCCCTCCTTCTCCATCACTGGATATACCTGCAAATAACAGGCACAGGGTGAGTTCCACATGGCCTGCCCACTTTTGCCTCTGAAGTCCACCCAAAACAGACCCTTAGGATTACAGAACGGATGCCTGAAGGACTTGGGGATGGAAATAGGTACTCTGGAAGAAAGACGTAGGACTCTAGACTGAAAACGTGTACCACAGCTAAGCATGCACTCTAGAGACCAGGCTTTGGTCGGGCGTGGGGAGGAGTTTCAGGGATGCTGGAGGATGTGCTGAAACGGACAGGAAATTGGATGGAAGGGCCACTTAATTAGATGACATGATTAAATGACATTCTATGCCCTTTGGGCTGATCCAAACGTGTCTGTATCAAGAGCTGAAATTTCCAGTGAGTTCCCAGCATGCAGTTTGAGTGGACAGTCGTGTGTGTTCCTGTTCCAAAGCGTGTTACCTCGTGGACTCTCACAGTCTTCGGTTCTTGAGAATGCTTGCAGGGACAGACCTTCAGCGTGTCCATCGAGGAAGCCGGGATTTCCTGAATAACTGAGAGAAAAAACACCCCTTGAGGGAGTAGCACCCCAAGCCTTGTGCTTACGGAGATCTTTTCACTGGGCTCTCATTCCTGCAAACACTTACTGCCATTCCTTCAAAAAGCTTAACATAACAAGAAAACCATTCTGTACTTGTAAAAAATGACAAAAACGAAAGTCTTGAGGGCTCCCTCTTTCTTTTTGCTTCCACTGACCCCACCGCCAGTTTCTGGTTTTGTCAGTGGCCGTGACACGGACTCATCTTTCATACCCAGCACATTAGACTCACGGACACACAGTACCCAAGATCTGCAAGGAGGCTTCTTGTTCATCGGACCTGGTCAAGTCTTTATTCAGATATCTGAACTCCTCTCACCGTATCCCTACGGTGTTACTACCACTAGTCAAATGCCTCCGTCAGTGGGGGAATGTGCACGTTCTAACGCACTCTGAACGGTCCTGAGGGTCACAGCGAGTGAACCTCGTAGGTATTGGTATGTATTTCCTGCATTGGGACCATCCAGAAAATGTCTGATTCCTTGCCCACCGAAAGCTGATGAATATTTCTTTGGCTTCCATATAGCTTACCTTGTGTTTTGATTATTTTATGTAAATGCCCCCAGAAGAACAATGATTATATTTAATCTTAATTGTGTTTACTGTATGGTAAGCTTAATTAGGACAGGGAAGGTGTGTTTAAGTTTTGTTATTTCCAGCATCTAGAATGATTGATTGTCTGGCACATATTAAAAGTTTATAACTGTTGGGGCACCTGGGTGGCTCAGTGGGTTAAAGCCTCTGCCTTCGGCTCAGGTCATGATCCCAGAGTCCTGGGATCGAGCCCCACATCCGGCTCTCTGCTCCGCAGCGAGCCTGCTTCCTCCTCTCTCTCTGCCTGCCTCTCTGCCTACTTGTGATTTCTCTCTGTCAAATAAATAAAATATTAAAAAAAAAAAAAGTTTATAACTGTTAATGAATCATTACCTTCAAATACTTGAAAATAGCCACCAACTATCTGCCCCGCCCCCTGCCTTTTGTTTTTCCATAGGGAAACAAGCCTTCTTCTGTTCCTTCTACTATTTTTTTGTAAGAATGAGTTCACCTTTTGAAGCAACCAATCTGTTAATTTGCCTGTATCTCTCCCCATCTACTGTCCTTCCCCTCCCAGTACAAAGAAGAAATACACTGCCTCCTGTCTAAGTGACTCTCCTTGTGCCCAGAGTTCCAGTTCCTCTCTCCTGCAAGAACTTGACTCAGGCCTTTATTCAGCTCTGTCCTATCCCTGTCTCCCCTTGCCCCCTGCTGTGTTCTCCCCCTGGCAAATCCCACGCTTTTGCACCCCTCTCTCAGACACCTCCACTCCAAGCCCTTCCCCTCCAGCTGTTGCCCTGGGGCTGGGCTCCACAGCTCAGCACAACTCCTTAAAGGTGATATTTCACTGCCCTGTTTCCATTTTTCCAACTCTCACTTTGTTCCTATATGCAAGAACTGGCTGTCACTGTCCCCCTCATCCTTGGGATCAAGGTTCCTACTGACCATTTGCTGCTATTCCAGCATTTGACCTGGCAGAGCACGTCTTCTCCCTTCGGCACGTCTCCGTGCTTCTGCGCTGCTGTGTGCTGTGGCTGCTCTTCTTCAGGCTGCTGGCTCTCAGCTCTCCCGCTGCGCCGCGAAAAGTTAGGCCTTTTTACATTGGACCCTCTGTTATCCTCTGGGAGCACCGGTGCCCAGGTGGCCTCTTCAGCACATCATCTTACCTGCTGTCTGCACGCTCCTGAGTCCCCAGAGCTAGTCCCAGGCCTGGTACTTCTGTGTACAACTCGGTTGAATCCACCTGTGTATTTTCATTGTCTGCCCTGGGATGTACTACACGCGTCAAAGTGGACATGTGCGGGGAGAGGCCCCTAGTGTTTGTCCATGCCTAGACATCTGGTTCTCCTGAGTTTTCCCTCAACTACAAGTTTTCTTCTACCTCACTTTATCATAAGCTTCACCTAGCTGCCAGCCAAAACCAAGATTCATCCCAATACCTCCTCTTCCTACATTAGCCAACAACCTACCCATCCATAGTTCTTTTGACTCTACTTCCAAAAGATGTCAGATATCACCATTTGTCTACCTCTCCATCGGTACAACCCCAGCCTGAAAGCAATTATCTCTTAGCTGAAATATTTGAATACCTTTGGCCTTTCTGATGCTATGCTTGCTTATCACTCCTCATTTAAAATCTCCTAAAGACTTTCTATTGCAAATAAAATCCAGTCTGTTCTCACTTCCCCAAAGGCCCAGAGTGCTCACAGAATGTCACCAAGCATCTGTCACCGGCAGAAGCCATGCGTGTGGCCTCCAGCCTTCTCCCTAATTTCGTGATCTTCACTTGCACTTCCAGGTTCTTAGTGGATGCAAGCAGGGGATCTGAATGCTGACAGTAACTTTGACTCGGGTGGCACAGAAGGAAGAAAGAAACCGGAATTTCTGAACCCATCTCTGGTCTTGCCACTGTAACTTATGGCCCCTGTTACTGAGGGCCTTACCCTGAGGGACACATGAGGGTTTGCATGAGCCACTGGGTTTGGTGGCACCTGCCAGAGGGAGAGCCAATGCCTGGGATGGCCCAGCATTTTCTTCTCCACTTTCTTTTTTTTTTTTTTTAATTTTATTTATTTATTTGACAGAGAGAGATCACAAGGAGGCAGAGAGGCAGGCAGAGAGAGAGAGAGAGAGGGAAGAAGGCTCCCTGCTGAGCAGAGAGCCCCATGCGGGACTTGATCCCAGGACCCTGAGATCACGACCTGAGCTGAAGGCAGCGGCTTAACCCACTGAGCCACCCAGGTGCCCCACTTCTCCACTTTCTTCACCATTATTTCAGATTCTGAAGTGGAATGAACAAAAAGTTAAGGATCAGTGCTGAATGCTGAAGGTGATTTCCAGAGATGGAAATTGATAAAAACACAGTTTCCTATGTCTTGACTGTAGTACCTTCTGACAGCCCTGGTGGTCTGAGTTTTCATTTGTGATGTGAGATTTGAAGGTACTTACTTGTCAGAGAAGATGACTTGCCAGTCTTATATTCCTCATCCTCATTTTCAGCATGAGATTCTGAAAGAATAGGAAAAGGACATTTGTCTGCAGAGCTAGGTTTCTGGAATCTACACACATGTAACTCCCTCGCACTCACGAGAAATTGATGATGTTTGGCCTGGGGTGACCCTATGAAGCATGGAAATCTGGTTCATTGTCTAAGCTCAGGTTTGTCTCAGAGGACTGTGACTTTGTGCCAGGGGAAGGAGGAGGCAGAGTTTCCATAAAACAGGGAAGAGCTCATTTTGTTCCTGCTTACATAATTCAAGGAATAATCAAATTCTTTAATCAAGGCTTTTCTGTAGTAGCATTTTTCATTCTGAGGAAAGAATGTACACACTTCTATAAACTTCGGTAGTCTTTCAGCAACCACAAAATGATCCCAAAAGGATGTCCTCAGTATTGAGAACACACGTGTGTATATATTGTCCTCTAGAGTGGGGTCAGGAAACTCCGACCTAGAGGCCAAGGTCAGCTCGACAGTAGTTTTTGTTAATAAAGCTTTATTGGAACACATCCACAGCCATTTTGTACTTATTGTCTATTTCTAATTTTATGTCACAGCATCAGATTTGAGGCACTGTGCCAGAGAAAGTTTGACCCAAAAAACATAAAATATTGATGCCTCGACTCCTCAGAGAGAGTGAGCCAATCCATGCTTCGTAGAGAAGGACACACTCATGTTCCACTAATGCTCCTCAAATTCCCTAGGTACACCTTTAACAAAGACAGTCTAGATTTTCAGAGATCTATGCCTTGGGCCAAGCCCCAGCTAAGCAGAAGACAGTGGATTGCTGTGTGGGTTTTTTTTGTGTTTTTTTCTATTGAGCATTTTACAGGTGGGAATAACTCTGGAGTCGAGTGTGGCCAGAGTAGCAGAGATTACCTAAGGACTGTGCCTGAATTTACTAGAGCTCCAGGACCATTCATGCATTTCACAAGTAATTACTGAGCACCTCTAATGTGTCAGGTGCCATTTTCATGAGCTAGGGCTCTCTTTTTTTTTTTTTTTTAAAGATTTATTTATTTGACAGATAGAGATTACAAGTAGGCAGAGAGGCAGGCAGAGAGAGAGGAGGAAGCAGGCTCCCAGCTAAGCAGAGAGCCCGATGCGGGGCTCGATCCCAGCACCTCGGGATCATGACCTGGAGCTGGGGCTCTCTTGATAAACAAAGCAGACAAAGCTCTGTGCTTCGTGGACTTACACAGTGAAAAGGAAATGTTATGGGATGATTGAAGGTGGCAGTTGCTGAGGGAAATAGATGTGTAGGAGTATAAAGGGATTTTGGATGCTGGCATATGGACTGGGCAGGGGGTTTGGGGGCCTTTTGCCATCTTATACCATCTTATATAAGGTCATCAGGCAAAGAAACTACTAGAGATGTGGATAGTTCTCCATTTGCAAATAGAAATAAGGAGACAGAGATTGCATAAGAGAGCAGATAAAGAATAAGTTAGGAGTCAGCTCAAGATACTCACTTAAACTCAGTCTCCTGGAATTGAAGAAATGGTCCATAAGTACTTTGCCTACAATTTGAGTTTTCTCAGTGAAATCACCAACCAGGTTTTCAGTCTTACTCACGATGATATTCACTGTTTTCCCTATTGTTTGTAAATCTTGCTTATCTAACACCTTCTTTTCCTTCAAGTCCTCCAAGACGCCACCAAGCACGGAGCTGGCAATCACCTTTATCTCGTTAACTGGGTCTTGTGGTGGTCTCTTCTCTGTGAGAACAATAGGATTTTAGGAATTACAGGGCATTAGATTTCTGATGTAGGCCCATGGTTCTCAGATTTAACAAGGGAGAGAGTATCTGAGAGCGCGGTGAGCAGAGCTTCCTGCACGCTATTCCAGGAAATCTGATTTAATAGGTCAGGGTAGAGTGCATTATTTTTATATTTTTATTTCTAATTACGCTTTTGTTGACTCTACCTCCAAAGGAGATCCAGGTGTCACAAATTAATCATCCTCCGCATTGGTACAACCCCGCCTAAAAGCTATTATCCCTTAACTGAAATATTTGGCCTTTCTAATGCTATGCTTGCTTATCACTCCTCATTTAAAATCTCCTAAAGACTTTCTATTGCAAATAAAATCCAGTCTGTTCTCACTTCCCCAAAGGCCCAGAGTGGTACGGTGGCTTCAGCAGGAGACCATAACAGCTCCTCCTGCCAGGTCCTCCCAGTTAGCTACTCCCCCATCAGACTGGCCTTACGGCATGGCACGTCCACGTCTGTTCAGCCCCCTTGGGCTTGCTGCCCTCCCAGGGGATGCTTTTGCTTTAGAGTGTGGCACAACCCCCTCCCTCTCTGTTGTTCAAGCATGTACCGAAATATCACCCCAAATGCGTTCTTGTAATTATTCACTGTGGCCCACGTGCCTCACCTCTTTTCTCTTGTCCATTTCCTGAATTGTACTATTTATTTTTTTCATATGTACTAACTGTGCACCTTCATTACACCGTCACCTCCATGAAAGCAAGATCTTGACCTGTCTTGCTTACTGCTAGAAACAGCGCTTAGAATGGTAGACAGTGGGTGTTCAGTTCGTATGTGTATATAATGGATACAACAGCGACTAAAGATTACAAGGTGTTTAAGCCTTTGTAAGCTTGTCCCAGACTTCTGAAAATATGGTGCTCACGACTCCACACTCCAGTAGCCCCTTTCTAGACACTGTGATTCCACGGTGTGGTTCAATAACTCATCCGTTTCTCTAGTGATCACACAGTATGTGCGTCTAGTCCTGTTGTGTGTTTCTTAACGTGCTTTCCTTAACCACTGTCCTGTCCTGTTCGTACAGCTCTTACTTGCTTATGTGTTTGATGTTTTGTGAATCTTTTAAAGATGTTATTAATCTCACTGAAAACTATGAGTCTCAGAAAGGTTGGGTCATTCACACCAGAGACCATGGTTAGTCAGTGGCCGTGTTGGGCTCAGGGTAGATATCGCTTGGGTTTTATTCCAGTGCTCTTTCCACTATAGCATACGGCTTCCCCATCTGCCTTAGCTCACAGAATGTCACCAAGCATCCATGACATTGCCTGTCACCGGCAGAAGCCATGCGTGGGGCCTCCAGCCTTCTCCCTAATTTCGTGATCTTCACTTGCACTTCCAGGTTCTTAGCGGATGCAAGCGGGGGATCTGAATGCTGACAGTAACTTTGACTCGGGTGGCACAGAAGGAAGAAAGAACCCGGAATTTCTGAACCCATCTCTGGTCTCGCCACTGTAACTTATGGCCCCTGTTACTGAGGGCCTTACCCTGAGGGACACATGAGGGTTTGCATGAGCCACTGGGTTTGGTGGCACCTGCCAGAGGGAGAGCCAATGCCTGGGATGGCCCAGCATTTTCTTCTCCACTTTCTTCACCATTATTTCAGATTCTGAAGTGGAATGAACAAAAAGTTAAGGATCAGTGCTGAATGCTGAAGGTGATTTCCAGAGATGGAAATTGATAAAAACACAGTTTCCTATGTCTTGACTGTAGTACCTTCTGACAGCCCTGGTGGTCTGAGTTTTCATTTGTGATGTGAGATTTGAAGGTACTTACTTGTCAGAGAAGATGACTTGCCAGTCTTATATTCCTCATCCTCATTTTCAGCATGAGATTCTGAAAGAATAGGAAAAGGACATTTGTCTGCAGAGCTAGGTTTCTGGAATCTACACACATGTAACTCCCTCGCACTCACGAGAAATTGATGATGTTTGGCCTGGGGTGACCCTATGAAGCATGGAAATCTGGTTCATTGTCTAAGCTCAGGTTTGTCTCAGAGGACTGTGACTTTGTGCCAGGGGAAGGAGGAGGCAGAGTTTCCATAAAACAGGGAAGAGCTCATTTTGTTCCTGCTTACATAATTCAAGGAATAATCAAATTCTTTAATCAAGGCTTTTCTGTAGTAGCATTTTTCATTCTGAGGAAAGAATGTACACACTTCTATAAACTTCGGTAGTCTTTCAGCAACCACAAAATGATCCCAAAAGGATGTCCTCAGTATTGAGAACACACGTGTGTATATATTGTCCTCTAGAGTGGGGTCAGGAAACTCCGACCTAGAGGCCAAGGTCAGCTCGACAGCAGTTTTTGTTAATAAAGCTTTATTGGAACACATCCACAGCCATTTTGTACTTATTGTCTATTTCTAATTTTATGTCACAGCATCAGATTTGAGGCACTGTGCCAGAGAAAGTTTGACCCAAAAAACATAAAATATTGACGCCCCGACTCCTCAAAGAGAGAGTGAGCCAATCCATGCTTCGTAGAGAAGGACACACTCATGTTCCACTAATGCTCCTCAAATTCCCTAGGTACTCCTTTAACAAAGACAGTCTAGATTTTCAGAGATCTATGCCTTGGGCCAAGCCCCAGCTAAGCAGAAGGCAGTGGATTGCTGTGTGGGTTTTTTTTGTGTGTGTTTTTTTCTATTGAGCATTTTACAGGTGGGAATAACTCTGGAGTCTAGAGTGTGGCCAGAGTAGCAGAGATTACCTAAGGACTGTGCCTGAATTTACTAGAGCTCCAGGACCATTCATGCATTTCACAAGTAATTACTGAGCACCTCTAATGTGTCAGGTGCCATTTCCATGAGCTGGGGCTCTCTTGATAAACAAAGCAGACAAAGCTCTGTGCTTCGTGGACTTTACATTTTAGCAAGGGGAGATAGAATACAGTGAACAGGAAATGTTAAGGGGTGATTGAAGGTTACAGTTGCTGAGGGAAGGCAAAGGAAGTACTGGAGATGCAGATAGTTTATTCTCTACTTGCAAATAGAAACGAGACAGATTTTGCATAGAAGGGCAGATAAAGAATAAGTTAGGAGTCCTTTGGCTCAAGATACTCACTCAAACTCAGCAGGCTCCTGGAATTGACAAAACGGTCCATAAATACTTGACCTACCACTTGAGTTTTCTCAGAGAGATCACCAACCAGGTTTTCAGTCTTACTCAGGATGATATTCACTGTTTTCCCTATTGTTTGTAAATCTTGCTTATCTAACACCTTCTTTTCCTTCAAGTCATCCAAGAAGCCACCAAGCATGGAGCTGGCAATCACCTTTATCTCGTTAACTGGGTCTTGTGGCGATCTCTTCTCTGTGAGGACAATAGGATTTTAGGAATTATAGGAGGTTAGGTCTCTGATTTAGGTGCATGGTTCTCAAATTTAACAAGGGAGAGAGTTATCTGAGAGGGTAGCGAACAAAACTTCACGCAGCCTCTTCCCAGAAATCTGATCTGATAGGACAGGGTGGAGCCCATCAATCTTTATTTCCCCCAGTGTCTTAGGTCATATTAAAGTTACTGTTCTGAGGACCACACACAGAGAAGCACCGATCTTCCCCAAACCTATGCTTTCTACTGGTGGAGAAAATAAGCCTCGGGGAAGGAAAGCAACTTAAACAACTTCATTAAGTTGCTCCATTAGTGATGGCTGCCTCATTTCAGCTTGGTATCACCTGTGATTGCTTCCCTTCCTGTCACTTTTATCAGTATCTCTTTTAAATACACACTGTAGTCAATATGTATAGATGTAAAGCATAGAAGTATTACCATCTGTGGAAAAATGCATGTTTGTTTCCCTGGCCAGGGCTGGCAGGGCGGGGCTGTATTCTGAGATTGAGAGCACACATTGTGGCTGGCTTGCTCACTGCTGGAAACAAGAGGTCATACAGAGAGCGGAAATATGGAGGAAGTGAAATACACTCTCTTCAGCTGGAAAGCCCTTCGCCCTGATGAGAACACTTAAGAAATGGTTAGAAACCTCAGTCAGGGGGCGCCTGGGTGGCTCAGTGTGTTAAAGCCTCTGCCTTCGGCTTGGGTCATGATCCCCGGGTCCTGGGATCGAGTCCCCGCAGCGGGCTCACTGCTCCGCCCCTCTCTCTCTGTCTGTCTGCCTCTCTGTCTACTTGTGATGGTCTCCGTCAAAAAAATGAATAAAATCTTAAAAAAAAAAATAAAGCTCAGTCAGTATGAATTCAAAGAAAAGACTAAAATCATAGGAATATTCTGAGAACATAGGTCCAGATTTTTTACACTTCCTCCCCCCCCACCCCCAGCTGTAGCTTCTCAGCTAAAATGTTTTGTCTGATGGCACACTTGCTTGCTGTGCCCCAAGCTCCCCATCCCTCACATTCCCAGAGTCAAACAGCCCGGTCTCATGAGAGCCCCCTTCGGGGCTCCATCTCCTGTCCTGCCCTCCTTCTTCCTGAGCCATCACTCCCCCAAAATACAGACATAAATGACAGAAAACCGGAGACACTCACCAGCCATTGCTGCTCTGTCTCTCTGGTCAGGAAAGTAGTGAAAATGAAAGCAGCCTTCTCCCTTTGCTCTCAGTGTTCTGGCGTTCGGGTATTGCCTAAATGGGAAACTACAGCTTTTCAAGTTTTCTTGTCCGTGTGGAGATAGAATTTGACTCTTCCGATACATATCTTACTTCTACTGGAAAACAGGAAGCAAACATGTCTTTTCTCTTTATTCTCACACAGTTTCTCTGTTCTGTTTTGCAGTCTATTTTGAAGTCAAATGGACCCTCTGTGCCACCCCATAGCCACTGAATGGCAGAGTGGCCTCACCACAGACACCCACTCAGCCCCTGAAGTGAGGTGTGAGTTTGCAAGACTTAAGGGGAGCAGGAAACTGTCTGGAGCCCGACAAACAGTGCTATTCCTGACACTGTTTTTAAAAACGGAGGTATGTGATCTCTTCTTTCTTTCCTGATCTGTGTACTGGTCAGTCCTGGGAAAACATGTATATTTTAGTATATTGACTCTTTTACTCAAGATTAGTTTTTTAGGGGCGCCTGGGTGGCTCAGTGGGTTAAAGCCTCTGCCTTCGGCTCAGGTCATGATCCCAGGGTCCTGGGATCGAGCCCCACATCAGGCTCTCTGCTCGGCAGGGAGCCTGCTTCCCTTCCTTTCTCTCTGTCTGCCTCTCTGCCTACTGTGATCTCTGTCTGTCAAATAAATAAAATCTTTGAAAAAAAAAAAAAAGATTAGTTTTTTAAACAATAGATGTTTGCTATAAAAATTAAATAATGCAAATTTTATGAAATGTAGTAAGATCATCAGCCTTCTTTAATCTCATGCCACAAACTAACCACAATTATATGCTTAGCTTACATTGGTAAGAATTTTTATCCTGTGCTTTTAAAAAGCACTCAGTATAGTACTGATGTTATCTATGGCCCCTATCAGGAGTCTCTTTGTTTCCTTTGGTCTGACTATAAACTCAACTCTGACTTGGTTTTGCCATTGTGATGCAGTAAATGGACCCTGTAAAGCTCTTTGCCAGGTCAGTAGACATGTAATCCATTTCTTCCTCTTAGACACGTGACCGTCCACATGAACAAAACTGGGATAGCTTGCTAGAGACTTCACATGGAGATGCCTGCCCTGTGTGCAGATGATCTCAGGCACTTGGATAACCCCAGAGACAAGAAGAACCACAGAGTTGATTAATCAACTTGTGAACAATAGTAAAGGCTCATTGTTTTAAGTCACTGTGTTTGGGGGCAGTTTCTCACCAATAGAGAAACACATGCTTACCGATAACTTTTTTCCCATGTCATCAACAATTGGCTTTTTATAATTTCCCAATGTATGACAGACATTTGTAAGAATCCAAGTACCTTAGGAACTATTTCATTTTTTGGATGACCATATAGTATTAACAGTGTTGATAGATTAAGTTTTAAATGTTCTATCAAAGTAATATATGCAGCAGCCATCTAATTCAGTTGTACAGAAAAGTGCGTAATAGAAAACATATTTTCCATTACAACTCTCTCATCTTCAGTCCCACATTCTACATGTAATTTCCCTAAATTATTCATTTTTGTTTTCTTATGCTAATTTTCAGATCTCTCAATAACATGCATATTTTATCCCTCTGTTTTTTGATAGACCAAATACAACAATGTTCTTGACCACATCTTATGAAAAATAAGACGTAGTTAACTTACAATGCCCTATTCCCCATGCTGCCTAATATTTCATGATATAATGATTTTTAATTCTTTTCTTGATTAATTTTTAAATATCAAATACTATATTTAAAAATTTCAAAATACACAAATAAGGAAATAATCCTGAAAGCAGCAAAAGAAAAAAGAACCCTTAACCTACAAGGGAAGACAAATAAGGTTGACAGCAGGCCTATCCACAGAAACTTGGCAAGTCAGAGAAAGTGGCATGATGAATTCAATGTACTGAATGGGAAAATATGCAGCCAAGAATACTCAATCAGCAAGGCTATCATTCAGAATAGGAGGAGAATAAAGATTTTCCCAGACAAACAAAAGCTAAGAGTTCATGACCACTTAAACCCCCTGAAAGAAATATTAGAGGGAACTCTTTGACTGGGAAAAACAGAAAGCAACAAAGACTAGAAAGAATAAGAGAAAATCTCCAGAAATACCTAATTTATAGGTAATACAGTGGCACTAAATTCTATCAGTAATTACTCTGAATGGGGATACCTGGGTAGTTCAGTAGGCTAAGTATCTGACTCTTGGTTTTGACTCAGGTCATGATCACAGGGTCGTGGAACTGAGCCCTGTGTTGAGCTCTGTGATCAGTGCAGAGTCTACTTGAGATTCTCCCTCTCCCTCTACCCCTCCCCCCATCACATAAATAAATAAATCTCTACCCCTCCCCCATCACATAAATAAATAAATCTTAAAAAAATGGTCACTCTGAAAGTAATGGACTAAATGTTCCATGCCAAAGACATAGGGTATCTGAATGGATGAAAGAAAGAAAGAAAAAAAGACAGAAAGAAAGAAAAGCAAAGCAAGGCAAGACCCATCTATATGCTGCCTATAAGAGATTCATTTTAGACCTAAAGTCACCTGCAGATCGAAGTGAGGGAGTGGAGAACCATCTATCATGGTAATGGATGTCAAAAGAAAGCTAAATTAGCCATATATATATAACAGAAAAACTAGATTTTAAACCAAAAACTCTAATAAGAAATGAGGAAGGGCACTATATCATCATTAAGGAGTCTATCCAAGAAGAAAATCTGACAGCTGTAATATATAAATCAATTAATACTAAACATAAAGGAACTCATTGATAATAATACAATAATAATAGGGGACTCTGATATCCCCACTTACACCATTAGACAGATCATCTGAGCAGAAAATCAACAAGGAAATGACACCTTGGACCATGTATTTCCATGGTGATGACCACAACAATGAATGACACACTGGACCATGTGGACTTAACCAATACATACAGAACATTCATCCTAAAGCAGCAGAATAACCATTCTTCTCAAGTGCACATGGAATATTCTCTGGAATAGATCACATACTATGTCACAAATCAGGCCTCAACAAGGACAAAAAGATTGAGATCATACCATGCGTACTTTCAAAGCATGATGCTATGAAACTTGAAGTCAACCACAAGAAAAATTTTTGAACGATCTCCAATGCATGGAGGATAAAGAACATTTTACTAAAGAATGAATAGTTTAACCAGTAAATTAAAGAAGAAATTTTTTTTTTAATTAATTTATTTATTTTTATTTGCTTATTTACAGCATAACAGTGTTCATTGTTTTGGCATCACACCCAGTGCTCCATGCAGTACGTGCCCTCCCTATTACCCACCACCTGGTTCCTCAACCTCCCACCCCACCCCACCCCCTCCCGCCACCCCTTCATAACCCTCTGGTTGTTTTTCAGAGTCCATAGTCTCTCATGGTTCATCTCCCCTTCCAGTTTCCCTCAACTCCCTCTCCTCTCCATCTCCCCATGTCCTCCATGTTATTTGTTATGCTCCACAAATAAGTGAGACCATATGATACTTGACTCTCTCTGCTTGACTTATTTCGCTCAGCATAATTTCTTCCAGTCCTGTCCATGTTGCTACAAAAGTTGGGTATTCGTCCTTTCTGATGGAGGCATAATACTCCATTGTGTATATGGACCACATCTTCCTTATCCATTCATCCGTTGAAGGGCATCTTGGTTCTTTCCACAGTTTGGCGACCGTAGCCATTGCTGCAATAAACATTGGGGTACAAATGGCCCTTCTTTTCACTACATCTGTATCTTTGGGGTAAATACCCAGCAGTGCAATTGCAGGGTCATAGGGAAGCTCTATTTTTAATTTCTTCAGGAATCTCCACACTGTTCTCCAAAGTGGCTGCACTAACTTGCATTCCCACCAACAGTGTAAGAGGGTTCCCCTTTCTCCACATCCTCTCCAGCACACGTTGTTTCCTGTCTTGCTAATTTTGGCCATTCTAACTGGTGTTAGGTGGTATCTCAATGTGGTTTTAATTTGAATCTCCCTGATGGCTAGTGATGATGAACATTTTTTCATGTGTCTGATAGCCATTTGTATGTCTTCGTTGGAGAAGTGTCTGTTCATATCTTCTGCCCATTTTTTGATATGATTATCTGTTTTGTGTGTGTTGAGTTTGAGAAGTTCTTTGTAGATCCTGGATATCAACCTTTTGTCTGTACTGTCATTTGCAAATATCTTCTCCCATTCCGTGGGTTGCCTCTTTGTTTTGTTGACTGTTTCCTTTGCTGTGCAGAAGCTTTTGATCTTGATGAAGTCCCAAAAGTTCATTTTTGCTTTTGTTTCCTTGGCCTTTGGAGACTTATCTTGAAAGAAGTTGCTGTGGCTGATATCGAAGAGGTTACTGCCTATGTTCTCCTCTAGGATTCTGATAGATTCCTGTCTCACGTTGAGGTCTTTTATCCATTTCGAGTTTATCTTTGTGAACGGTGTAAGAGAATGGTCGAGTTTCATTCTTCTACATATCGCTGTCCAGTTTTCCCAGCACCATTTATTGAAGAGACTGTCTTTTTTCCATTGAATATTTTTTCCTGTTTTGTCGAAGATTATTTGACCATAGAGTTGAGGGTCCATATCTGGGCTCTCCACTCTGTTCCACTGGTCTATGTGTCTGTTTTTATGCCAGTACCACGCTGTCTTGGTGATCACAGCTTTGTAGTAAAGCTTGAAATCGGGTAACGTGATGCCGCCAGTTTTGTTTTTGTTTTTCAACATTTCCTTAGCAATTCGGGGTCTCTTCTGACTCCATACAAATTTTAGGATTATCTGCTCCAGCTTAAAGAAGAAATTTTTAAAAAAACCAAAACATGGAAGCAAATGAAATGAAAACATGACAGTTCAAAACCTTGGAGATGCAGGAAAGGCTGTCAGAAGAGGGAAAGGTATAACAACATAGGCCTTCCTCAAGAAACAAGAAAAGTCTCAAATACACAACTTAACCAAAGATGTCAACATCACTCTGAAGTACTTCTAATTGGTCAGAGTGCTGATTGAGGATTAAACATTTAAATTGACAATGTGGAAGACACTGGTTACATTAACAAGAATTGTTTTTGATTCAAGGATAGAGACAAAAGAGGGACTGGAACTGATTTGAGAGAGAATAAAGGGAGTTTGGGGAGCTTTGAGGAGTTATGGGGAAGAGAGGTGTGTGTGTGTGTGTGTTGTTTAATGGGCTCATTATAATGTGTTTTGTGGCTATAGCAATGACATCATTCAGTGGGAAAATGATGTAGGACAGCAATGGGACTATTATTGAACAATGTCAGCCTACGAGCATGAAGGAGTCAAGTGGGAAGGGATGCCTTAGCCTTAGAATTATAGGAGAGAAGAGCAAGCATGTGCAACCAGGTAATAACAAGGTGGTAGATCTTGAGGCTAGAAATATTCTTCTCTGAATGGATGGTTACTGAGGGATCAGCCCCCAAAAAGGGGAAATACAGTCCCAACACAGTACTTGTCCAGAGATAATACATATAGCCATAATAGTATAAATGTTTTTTAATTGTTTCTTAGCCTTTAGAGTTATCATATGAACAAAGCACAGAACACTTGGTTGTGAATGCAGAAGTCAATGAAAATCTTAGGATGTTAGACACCGGAAAACAAAAATATGGGTTAAAAACAGTAGTCTAATTCTAGGTGAAGGGAATTGTATGGGTGTGATTATTATCAGCTTGTATACAGAAATTGCATAGGGAAAATTAAGCTACTGAGCAACATTTACAAGAAGAAATGAGGGTTAAATTATTTATTTATTTATTCATTTATTTTTCATTTCAAGTTTCTATTTAAATTCTAGTTAGTTAACGTACGTGGTAAAATTGGTTTCAGGAGTAGAATTTAGTGGTCCATCACTTACACGCACCACCCAGGGCTCATGCGACCAGTGTCTCCTTGATGCCCAGCCCCCATCCAGCCCACCCCTTCCGTCTCCTCCCCCGTCAGCACTACAGTTCCCTGTAGTCAAGCATCTCTTATGGTTTCCTTCCCTGTCTTTTCCCCTTCCCCTGTGTTCACCTGTTTATTTCTTAAAGTCCACGTATGGTGAAATCACATGGTATTTCTCTTTCTCCGACCGACTTATTTCATTTAGTATAATAAATTCTAGTTCCATCCATGTTATTGCAAATTATAATATTTCATTACTTTTTATGGCTGAATAACATTCCATTGTATATATATATATATATGCCACATCTTTATCCATTCATCACTCAACATTTGGGCTCTTTCCATAGTTTGGCTATTGTTGATAACATTACCATAAACATTGGGGTGTGTACGCCTTTGAATCTGGATTTTTGTATCCTTTGGGTACATACGTAGTAGTGCCATTGCTGGGTTGCAGGGTAGTTCTGTTTGTTGTTGTTGTTGTTATTGTTGTTTCAGAGAAAGAGGGAGAAAACGTGCAGTGGGGGGCGGTGAGGGGCAGAGGGAAAGAGAATCCTAAGCAGGCTCCACACCCAGGGCAGAGCCGGATGTGGGGCTTGATCTGATGACCCTGCGATCATGACATCAACCAAAATGAAGAGTCAGACTCTAAACTGACTGAACCACCCACGTGTCCCCTATTTTTACCTATTTGAGAACCCTTTATACTGCCTACCAGAGTGACTACACCATGTTGCATCCCCTGAAAAGTGTAAGCATTGTATTATTATTGGGGGGGGAGGGTTGGGGAGACGGTGTTAAGTTTGATAATTTCTTCACAGATTTTAGATACTAACCTATTCTCAGATATGTCCTTGCAGATATCTTCACCCATCCCACACGCTGCCTTTTAATTCTGTTCATTGTTCCCTATCGCTGTGTGTCTTGATGGAGTCCAATGGTTTGTTTTGCTTTGTTTCCCTTGATGGAGCTTTACGTCATGTCCTGATTTGTAGTTAGGCAGTCTCCATCCCTTCAACACAAAATTGTTTTCTTAGCTCTTCTTACTGTTTTATTTTCTAAACAAGGTGTACAAATAAACTATCAAGTTTGAGAAAATTTCCTGTTAGGTTTTCTTTGTTATTCTGTTGGGTTTATAGACTAATTTGGGTAGGAAATTGAAATCTTTACATTTGTCTTCTAATCAATGTTGGGGATATCCTTCACAGTAGTTAAATCTTCCTTACCTGTCACTCAGTGATTTTTTAAAAATATTTCCCATGCATACCTTGCAGGTATTTGTTTACAATTACCTTCAAATATCTCATGATGTAAATTGCTATTTGCAAGAAGAGCCTTTAAAAAGCAAACACTTCCTATCATCTTTTAAATACGAGAAAGCTGTTTTATTTTGTATATTGATCTGAATTTTTACAAATCCAGGGAATATATTGTTAATTTGAAGAGATTTTTAGTGAATAAAATCATATTTTTCAAAAACAATGATGATTTTATTTTTTGTGTTCCATACTTTTACTTTTGGCTTTCTTGGCTTAGAACTCTAGTGCAAAACTGAATAGAAGTATTTTTTACTTGTATCTTATTTAAAGGTAATCCTCAAATATTTCTGCATAAGGAGGCTATAGATTTTCACACATTGTTTTTCCTGTACTTCTATTTTGTTGGTTGGCTTCTTATTAAATATATGCATTAGATTAAGGAATTGCTTTTCTTCTTGTTTTTCTAAGGTTTTAATTATTCTTTATCATAAGTGAATTCTTAGTACTATTAAATGCATTTATAAACTTCTTAAAATTATTGCATCTACTTTTTAAATTTTATTTTGAGGAAAGCTGTCCTAAATATGTCTCTTATTAAACTGTAACCACATCCTTAGAGTAAATACTAGTATCTTCAAATACTAATTAATAAATATTGTAGTATTTCAGATATGGCTAGGTTTGCTTTGCTAACATGTTTTTTAGAATCTTTACATGAGGGTTTGTGAGAAATCGGCCAATATTTTTCTAACTTTTCCCCTTCTTCTCACATTTTGTTTCAGTTTTGGATAAGGCCTATAAAAGAATTTAAGCAGCATACTTACTTTTTTACATATATACTTTTTTACATACATACTTTTTTATGTGTAAGTGTTTACTGAAAGTAGAGCTTATTAGTTTCTTAGAAGTTTTGTAAGACATGTCTTTACAACCATTTGGGTCTACTAATCATTTTTGCAGATAAATGTGACAAAGAAAAATTCATTTATTTAAAGTTTATGGGTCAATTCAGCTTTTTATTTTAATTATGTATTAAGTTTATTAATTTAACTTTTCTAGAAAGTTTTCCATATATTTCCTCTGTGTTATGTGTGATATTTTCTGATTCTTTTTTTAAAGATTTTATTTACTTATTTGACAGAGAGAGATCGCAAGTAGACAGAGAGACAGGCAGAGGGGGAGAGGGAAGGAGGCTTACTGCTGAGGAGAGAGCCCAGTGTGGGGCTCGATCCCAGGACCCTGAGATCCTGACCTGAGTCAAAGGCAGAGGCTTAACCCACTGAGCCACCCAGGCGCCCCTTCTCTATTTTTTTTTTCCTGTATTTATGTCTATCTGTATTCATTATACCTTTTTATCTTGAATATTGCCTTTGTGCTAATTCTTTTTTTTCACATTCGGTCTTGGCCGTCTGTAATTTCATGAGCCCATTAAAGGGCCAGTGTTTGCTTCAGTGACCTGCTCAGTCCTTTGTTTCATTACGATTTCATTCATGCATTCTTTTGAATACGTATGATTTGCTTAATTCTATTTATGTATTGGTTTAGTATTTTTCTGACTTCTTAAGTTGAATGCTTAGTTCATATGTTTTTGTTCCTGGTTTTTGTATGTGCCTATACGTACACATAGTTCTGTGTTTGGAATCTGTGTGCGTATGCGTGTATATTTCCATTCTGTGCGACATGCAGAGGTGAGGCAGTCTTTCTGTTCTTGGGTTTCTAGTGTTACCACTCAGTAGTCAAAGACTGAGGCATCTGTGATACATATTTTTGAATCTTTGTGATGTGACTTACATGTTTATGAGCAGGCCAAGTCCAGAAACAAAGCCAGCACGAATCTTTGTAGTGTCAGTTAATCCTTGCACTTCAACATTCAGTTAACCCCTACAGTTCAGAAACCCTACAATGTTGGTCTCTCCTTGCCTTGGAGAGACAACACAGCATGATGGTTAATAACTCAGATTTCAGAGTAAGTCCAGAACTTTCACTTGCTAACTATGTGACCTTGGACAGGTCATTTAAGCTCTAAGTTATCTGTAAAATGAGGTTGTTGATAGTAATTACAGGGCTGCTGTGAGACTTAAGTTAGTTACATATACACAAAAATCCCTTTTAATAATCGAAATCTTTACAAAAATCTTGACATTCAATTAACCTATATAAATTTTAACTATTATGTTTATATTTGATATCTGGAGCATCCTTTTTTTTTTAATTTAGTTCAGCTATGTACAAAAATGTCCATGCAGCATTCTCTGTGAACATGGTAGAAGTGTTGTACCTCCTTACATAGTCGTTCTAGTGGCCATGTGGCCAACATTCCTCCAGCAACATTCACCCTTCCGGAAGAGTGGACATGACTCCTTCCTCTGCTAACACTGCCTTGCATTTTCTGTGATGTTTCTAATTGTATTTGTATGTCTGTACAAATACACTGACTCTACACCATCTTGGGCCAAAGCCCAACTTATTTTAGATGACAGTCAAGGGCTTGCTAAAGGATAAGATTTTCCTGAAATGTAGAAAGTGCAGAAGTCTGGGGAAAAAATACTTAACAAGAAAAACGTAGAGTAGGAAGAGAGATACATGGGATTAATTTGCTGAACTCACAGTTTACTGAAGGAAAAAAAAAGCTCCACCTATAATGTTTCTAATTTATTACTTAGAATAAATAATTAGAATTATTTTATTCTAATTAGAATTATTAATTCTAGAATTAATAAATTAGATAACTTAGATTAAGTTATCTAAATAGAAATAGATAAATTAGAAAACTTCTTCTAGATCATTCTGTAGGTCCAGGGTCTGATAAGTATATGAGTGAGGAGCTGACCAATTTAGAGTTCTTGTCTCTGGACAGGTACTGCCTCCCGTCACCCTATTGCTAAGGTCGAGTCATGGCCGGTTATGTTCCCCCAGAAAGTGCACACACCCTATGAGTCATAAAGCTGGAAACTCCAGCTCACGTCTTCCACTTGATTTCCATTCAGCCACCATTTTAACGGAAATCCTGTTCTCTGCTAGAGGATGTAAAAGACACAGTTCAATTGTTTTCTTTTTTATTGAAATGCAAAAGGTCACATGAGCAGAAGTTGGTCAAGACGGGCTGCACTGCCTGCAATGGCCTGAAGGAGAGAAAAAGAGCAGAATGTCAAGACCGCAATCCCGGAGAGACCTCAGTCTGTCTCTTCTCATGGTTCCATTCCCATCTTCTTCTGGGTGGCTTCTGCCACTTCCTTTGGCTTATAGTTGTGACTTTTGTCATCTACTCACCCAAAAGTACTCCAGGTGATCTTTGCAAAATCTCTATTACTAGATTATGTCATTTCTTTTTTTTTTTTCTTTTTTAAAGATTTTATTTATTTGATAGATCACAAGTAGGCAGAGAGGCAGGCAGAGAGAGAGGGGGAAGCAGGCTCCCTGCTGAGGAGAGAGCCTGGTGCAGGGTTCGATCCCAGGACCCTGGAATCATGACCTGAGCTGAAGGTAGAGGCTTAACCCACTGAGCCACCCAGGCCCCTGATTATGTCATTTCCATATGTAAGAGCACTTGAAATGAAATGTCCTCTCTGTCTCACTCGGGATAAAACATTTAAAACCTTTACCACATGACCACCAAGGTCCATGTGAACAGGCTTCCCACCACTTTTCTGAATTTGTCTCTGCCATCTTCCCTGATCTCATTCTCCCCCAGGTTGCTGCCTCTTGGCCCTTCTGTAGACACCGTGAGGCTCGTTTCTGCCTCAGGGTGTTTATACTTGCTGTTCCCTGAGGTGGGACACTTTTCCCCCAACAGGTACCACAAGGTCCCCCCTCCCTAGCCTGTCCATTCCTTGTTCTGACTGTACCATTTTATCACTTGAAGGAAATTTTGCCTAAATAATCTATCTGTAGCCCGACAGCATCCACCCTCTCGGGCTCCTTAACCTCCTTCATTTCTCTCAGCTCTTCTCCCTCTCAACCCAGGATCTGTTCCCTGTGTGGTTGGAGTCTGTCCCCCTCACTGGAACATGCTTCTCAGAGCAAGGGCTCCACTTGTTTGGCTGCCTGGTATATTGCCAGCATCTGGATCAGAACCTGGAACGTAGTAGGTGCCGGATACATACGAGTCCCGAAAATAAGCCAGTCCCTCCATGCAGTTCTCTTGGACTAATTAGGCCTCAGGAGCTGTTACACTGAAGTATCTGGGCAACTGCACCGGGACCGTGTCAGAAACCAAGGGTGGGAGCTGGCAGGGGCACACACTGAACTACTGAGATCAACCTCATGATAAAACAGAATTTAAGTGATGTTTCTGAGAGGCAGACTCATAATTGCTTATAATGATATAAAGTGGCTGTAAGTCAGTGAAATAATTTGGGGTCTAACCTTGATGTACCCATTCTAAAACATTTTGACCAAAAATAATAAACTACTACTACTACGTGTGGCGGTGGGTGCTCAGAGGGTTTGTGAGCAGCGTGTGCAGTTGTGAGAGCACACTCTGAGGGTGAGATCCACTCCGTGGGAGTGGTATGGAACCGGAGTCTGCCTCCACACAGGGTAGCTTTTGTGCGTCTGGCAGCGGTCGCTCAGAGCAGCGACGTGATGCATATGCACTCAGAGGACCAAAGTCCTGCATTCTCCCTGCCCCTGTGTTTCCTGTGTTCTCAGGATCTGAGGCAATGTGTGGGAACTCGGCATGTGGGAGGGGTGGGCAAGGGAGGGAATGAAGAGATGAATGTAAGTCATAGTGGACACATGAGGACACTATTTTAATCATTGCTACGCTGTGTCCTGCACAGTTCATTACTTCCTGACTTGGCTTCACTCAACTAACCCACGGCTCGATTGTGGAGGTGGAGGCAGGATTCAGATGCACCGAAGTAGAGTGAAAAACGCAACTAACCGCCAAACTGCATCCACCAGGAACACTAATGGGACCAGCTAAGCTGTCAGCTGCCATTTGGTCATGGGACCTCACCACCAATATGACTCTCCCATTTGCTCCACCTTCCAACAGCTCTCAGCACTTACCGTTTTCAGTTGCCAGGGAAGAGATAAAAAGGTCTCGTCAGAGAACTTCGTTCAATGGTGGGCATCTGGGCTTTGACATTTGGTTTTTCAAATGATTGTTGTACCTAAAAACAAAAAGAGGGGCTAGATGATGCCTCTTACGAATTCTCGGGAAAGATTTTCCACCATGAGCCAGAAACTTCTGGGAATTCAGGGTGGTCCTGGGGTTGAAGGGGCCAGCCCCGTGGACACTCAGAATCTTTGCCAGTGCTGCCCTACGTCTTAAAAGTGATACCCGGTTTCAGAATATGTCCTTTATCTCAAACACTTTATGCCTAATCCAAGCCCTTTCAAACTCTATTTCCTGTTTTCTGTTTGTGATCTGACAATTAGTTTTCCCCTGGGGTCGCTTCATGAGAACTGGATCTTGAGAATTTGCTACTTTCTACGTCCACCAGGGTTAACTCCTCAATTTAGTGAGACTCAAATCCCAGGATTTTGTTCTTAAGTCCAGAACACTGAGTAACGTTCATATCCCTGCCACCAGGCTGACTTGAAGTCTTTTGCCACAGGCTGATCAATGAGATCCTGCTGAACCTAAATCGATTATTTCTAGTCTTTTCCTGAAAATGCCCTTCCGAATGCAATGTCCAAATCCTACTCATCCAAAGGACTTAACTTGCTAAGTTCCTATTTAGAGACCCCAACTCATGCCATGCTCTGTCTTCTCCAATTTACTCGTGGTATTGCCTTCTTCTTCCAGAGAAGTATAACTGTTCTCTGTGTTTTGGATTGAAAACACAACCACAATTTTCCATATTCTTAATAGCAATCCCTTGTTTCCTAAAAAGGGGAAGAATATCTATTTATTTATTCAAGCATTTATTCCTTCAATGGATATTAATTCCTATGTGCCTGAATGTTGCATTTAGCAAATCCCCGCTTTCGTAAATTCACATTTGAGTGAGTAAATACAGATTTTTTAAAAAAATGAACCTATACATACATATACTAAGTGCATGGAGGGAAGAGCCACGGAGGAAAGTAAACAGGGAAAGGGGGCGACTAAGGAGTGTCCAGAGCTGGGGAAGCAGCATCAGGTCTCCCATTCTGGACCACCCCATTCACATGTCCTCTGACTTTTCTTTACAGATCCCATCAGAATCTATAACCACACATTTGTTTGTTGGCCTATGTGTTCAGTGACTGTGTGTGTCACAAGCAATGTACCTGCTACAGAACCTTAAGGTCACACGTGTCTCTTTCACCCCTTTGTCACCAGGAGAGAGCCCACAAATATGCCAGTCCCTATTTATTTAATAATGTAAACAATGAAAATTAATGCAAATACCTCCCACTCGTTGAAACTTAAGAACTTATACCCCATGACATACAAATTATATTTTATATTATTTCTTTTATATTTGAATCTCTTGCTATGGTGCACTGACTTTTTTCCTTTTCTTTTTTTTTTTTTTTTTTTTTCTAAATCAGGTTTTAAACACCTAGATGACAGGAACCAGGTCCCATTCCACTGGTGTTTGCCTGACCAGTTCGGACATTGTCACCTGACAAGGCCTTCCTGAGCAGACAAATGACTAGAAGAGGAAAGACAAGCTTACCTTCTGAAATACTTCGATTAGGTGATAACACCAAGAGTATTTTTGGAAGCAAGTGATGAGTTGTGCAATGAAGAGAGATCCCTTTGTGACGTGTCTCCAGGAGACATTATCTATGAAGACAAGAGGCGGTAAGCCTTGGGCTGTGGCCTTCACTCTTACTTTGTTTACAGTTTTTCTAAAGCATAGCTTGGTAGTTACCTCGCTGTGTTTAGGAGAAGCAGCTATAACCCTACATTAAGTCATTTTTCCACAGACAGGAAGCAAATAGACAAACAAAAAGCTAGCAGAGGTTGAACCAGCAGGGCAGCCCATCAGAACTGCAAAAGTTGGCCCAGTAGTCCTATTGTATTGTGAAGACTGACTGACTTTTAACTGTGTGCCCTCTGTTCATCCACTTGGCTTCCAAAAGAGGTCTGAGAGATAATTGGAATTATCCCAGTTTACAGAGGGAAAGGCTAGAAGCTCAGAAGGATTCAAAACTGTCTCCATGTTCACACGGGTGGCCATTTACAGACTAATTACCATGCTGTCTTTCACAGTGTCATCAACAAAACAGGTGAACAGACTGAAAGGAAACTTTTGGAGGGGATGGATGTATTCATGGCATGGATTGTGGTGGTAGCTTCACAGATATATACTTATCTCCAAACTCATGACGTCCTAGTAGATGTCAGTCATATTGCTATAAAATGGTTTAAAAAGACTGAAAATGAAAATTTGCAACTTTGAAACACCCAAATGTAGTGCTTCTTCAGATGATTACGTAGAGGTCAAGGAGTAAACACTGCTCTACTGTTAGTACATCAAATACGCCCCAAGGTATCATTTTCTCCTTGTCTTAAGGGGGGCATCCACACTGTGCTGGGGCATGTGGTGGAAGGCTTGCATGAGCATCTGAGAAAGGGCAGCCAGTCTCAGGACCCAGAAAAACTCTTCTCAAACTGTTGAATGGATTTAGTAGAAAAAGGAATCAGTCATTTGTTTTAAAGTGGTATATGGGAAAGGAGGTTCCTTGCATTAGGTTGTTTTAATGTTTGGTGTACCTTTGACTCGAAAGCACAACCCTTATAATAAAAGTATGATCTTAGAAAGTAAGGGGAGAAAACAGAATCTTCGTCTCTGCAGAACAGATGAGACATGATTTAAACAATATCGACAACACTTAAAATTTGCCTCGAATCATTGCTGCCTGGAGCCTGTTTTGATTTTCTAGAATCGTTCAGAGGTCGCCTCAGGCCCACAAATCCCTGTGTGCCCTGGAAAGACACATACGTGGGGTCGAGGAGCAGAAAGCAACGAAGTCCTTCTCCACGTGGACCCTGTGGATGGCGTCACTCTCCAGGAGCAAAGGTTGATGGGAAAAGCTGCTGGCGGAGGCCACTGTCGAGTCACTGACCCACACTTCCCCAAGATTTTCTGTGGAGACATCAAATTTCTACACACTGTGTGCCTCTCAGGATGACTAGAGCAACTGTCCACAACTTTGTTGTTAAGCAGTTATTCCAACCAGTCAGACACACGCACGCGCACACCCAGCGCTCCGCCTTTCTCTAGGGTCCTTCAGCAATGTGCCAGTCAGCGCTCACAGCACCGCAAAACTGGAAGGGCCCATTTGCGAGGAAGACAACAGAAGCTGAAGCCTTATTTGCCTGATTTCAGAGAGCAGAGTTACATTTTTTAAGCTAAGTTATGTTTGTTTCCTTTTCCCCCCAAACACTGCTCCACAAAGCAAAAGGACAGTTGGAAGTCAGGAGAAACGTTTTTTGTTTTGGGGGGGTTTTGTTGTTGTTGTTGTTCCCGCACCTTCCTACTCATTTCCCTTCCAATATGCCTGAGGAAAAAAGGACGCCGCTAGTACAGCATCTGCTCACTTTCAAGGGAAATTCTTCTCAAGCTAGAGACTGTCAAAATGTAAAACGTTAACAAGGAGAGCCCTCATCAAGATCATTTTGTTCCAGGATTTGAATATTTGTGTTTAACTTCTATTTAGGAATGCTAGTGGTCTTCTTGAGTTGAACAGAAATGTGTCCGCCGATGGGACAGATGCTCCTGACACTAGCCCCCTAGGGCAAGTTTCCTGCTAATTCAGTCTAGTTTGTTGGCCCCAAATGGGGTCTAAGATTGTCTCCTCTAGAAGCAAAGCACACATCACTGTTCTCGGCAGACACCGGCATGACCTCTGGGGTTTCCATCTTAGAACTCACCACCTCTGCAGGCCTGGATGATGATGACCTTGGGTTTGTCCCTGAGGTTGACGCAGTTGATGTTGTTGAAGATCTGGAAGACGGTGTCATAAGGCAGCACGTCCGGATTTTCCGGGCTGAACTCCGTCCCACAGATTCCGCTCAGGATGCCGTGAGACATGAGCACCAGGAACATGCTGTCCGAGGACTTGTGCTCTGGGCGAGAGGCGAAGGCCCGCAGCTCTGACTCCATACCCTGGAAAAAAACCCCAAGATTTACTTTGACAGGAGAAGCATTTCAGTTGGTCTCGCCTCCTGCTTATCACAAGCAGCGGCAGTAAGAATCGTCCAGAATGCCCCACTCACTACCCCTTCAGGCACTGCTTGCTCCAGGATGGGTTTTCTTTCTATAATGGAGCAGTGGGTAGAACTTTCCAGACCTGACGGCG
Organism: Meles meles; assembly: GCF_922984935.1. Classification (NCBI taxonomy): domain Eukaryota; kingdom Metazoa; phylum Chordata; class Mammalia; order Carnivora; family Mustelidae; genus Meles; species Meles meles. The sequence goes on along the minus strand of NC_060073.1, from coordinate 117,275,951 downwards.
ATATATAAACTGTCCTCTTCATACATTTTATGGTCACTTTTTGTCACTTACATACTTTTTCCTTTCCGTCTCTCGTTACTTGATAGGAGCCTTGTGTCATAAATGCGTCCTACCAGTTCCGTTGTAAAACCATTCCCACTGTGCTTAGAATAAAATCAAACCTCTGATGTACAGATACTCCTCTCTCACGGTGCCTCATCTCCCCCACGTTCTAGCCACCCTGGTGTTTCTGTACGGCTCCTGTGTGGCTTCCCTTCAGATCCAGAACACAGGTCATCCCCAGCTATCCAGAGCGTGTGGTTCCCCAGACTCATGGGTCCACTTCCGTATTAACTCCCCGAAGAGCCCATCTAACATCAGGTTTGCTGGGATCCCCACTCACTAGTTTGCTCTCATGTTTCCCTTTTCTTTTTTCTCTTTACTTACTTTTAACTTTCTTTTCACTCTTCCAGAGACGCACCAAATCTGTGACACGTTCTGTTTTGCTTACGGTACGATCATCCCGCACCAAGCAAGCCCAGAGCAAAAGAGCTGGGAGCTGCCCGTCTCGTTCACAGACCTGTGCCCACTGCCGGCAAGAGTGCCTGGGACACAGCTGGGACTCGGCACGTACATGGTGAGTACACTCCCATGACACTGATATCACACTAGGATTTCCAGGGACTGTTGGGACGGACTCCTCATCATCCCGCTTTGGAACTGAGGATTGTCGAGATACACATGCCAGCCACTTTGCCCAGTTATGGAACTGAGGATATTTAGAGCTCAAAAAAGACATAAATTTCTCCCTGTTTCTTACTTCCATGTCTTCAACACACAAGCACACATAAGGATGTCAAGGTGTTTGCCTAACATGCTCAAGCTAAGATGTTCGTAGTAGGATGTGCGTTGAATATACACTTAGGGGTGGATGAGGGGCCCTGACCTTAGCAGTGAGTTTCCGTTTCACGTCCACACTGTAGCTGAGGCCTTCCAGCAGATTCTTCATCCCTTCAATGTCAATTTCGGCCCCATTCCTGGGCGGAAGATGATCAAACTCTATATTGCATATGATGAGAGCCAGCCGAGTACGATCGTTTCTCTCCTTTATTGGGTAGATCTGCAGGAAACAGACATACGATGAGTTTGATTTACCTCAGTCTCCTTTGAAACCCTCATCTGCCAGTCACTGTTACTGTGCTAAGGGCTCCTTGAGCTGCCCAGTCCTCCATCCTGTGCCCTCCTATCTCTTTGTAATGGACTGAGTTGGCAGGAGCAAGAATGCAGACGGGAGGTAAGTTATCTTGTAAGAGCCCACAGCAGGACCCAATATAGAGCTGGGATGGTTCCTTAAGAATCTTCAGCAGACTAGAATACTTCCTACCCTCTCCTCCTCTCTCTTCTCCACCTAGTCAAGTCTTTCTTCACATTCAAGATTCAGATACAATTCTGTAGAAGCCAGGAGATGCTTGCCACTGGCTCCAGCCAAAAATGAATGCATGAATGGTCTTTTTTCCTTGGTAACATTATTATTTTGGTACTTTTTTTTTTTTCTTAAAAACACATCAACATACAATGCTGTGCAGACTTTAATTATATTTTAGAAAATGCTTCATGTCTAGGCTTTTCAACTAGAATGCAAACAACCATTACTCAGCCATACTCTCTCATAAATACCTCACTTTGGTAACGACAGCTAAAGTTGTCCTAAATCACAAACAGACTGGAGAACAAATAAATGAACAAGATGAGACATCTGCATTCTGTCGTGGGGTTGAAAGAGAATCGGAGTCTGTGTGAGGTCCACATGATTTCCTCCTTGCTCAGAGCATCTAAGGGTACGATTACCACTGTCCCCACTCCCCAACTCTGCCATCACTGTTTTCGGAAATCATGGGATGGAAACAGTCGTTTCTCTCTTATTCTCGATGTCATGGACTGAGCACAGCACCTCTGCAGCCTTCTTTTTAGAGAGTTTCACGAATTCTTCATGAGGACAAAGCTTGAGCGTATTGGGAGGTTCTTCTCGTTCGGGTGGCCCAGGCATGGTGTCCTCAAGAGCTGCAGGATATAGCACGGATCATCAGTTAGGATATCTGCCTTTGGGACCCAATTTTCACTTAAGAATACTGACAGAGGAGAGAGATGAGGGGAAGATCTTTCAGCGAGCAGTGGTTATTCTTATGTCCAACTTCCAGTGTAAAGAGGTGTATTTTGAGTAGGAAAGAACAGGAAGGTTGTTAGTAGAGGAAGCAGACCCCCCGAAAAATGCAAGTGTAGGTGTCTGATAATTCTGAGGAAAATACCTTCATGACTTGGGATCAGATTTAACCTTTCAATATTCAGCAAAAACAGTTTGATTTGTCCAGTGGTTTTACTCTGGGGTTCTCATTTGTCCATGTGGACCTTCTGTCGTCTCTGAGCAAGAACGTCCTGAGTTAAGATTTACTGGGTGCTGTCCCTTACAAATGCGACTGAGCCACCTGTGCCATTCAAAATTTTGTCATGCCCATGGTCAGAAACGAGAAAGAAACCAGTGAAATTAATTAACAGGGGTAATTAATTAATAGGATGCAAAATCACATCCTCTCAGCATGTGTTACTTGGTCATGGCTCCAGCCCCGAGTCACCGGGTGTGTCTGGAAGCTCTGCTGTGGGGGAGAGTACAATCCCGAGTCCACTCCCACCTCACGGGGCACAGACACCCACACACGCGTGGAGCGGAGTCTCCGTGTGCACTCGTGACCTTCGTGGAGGAGACAGGCCATGGTGGCTCCTCACCGAGCTGTGAGGTCAGTGACTTAAAGGAGAGACTCTAGCAACCAGCCCTGCGTCCGGGATTGACCAGATGGTTGTCTGTCAGGGACCCTAACATACTCTGGGTGTCCTTGCCCCCCATGTGCGAACCAACCAGCATGGTTTTCAACCTGTGTTTTCCAATGTGAGAAAATCCCTCCTACCATGTGGAGAAGTTTGTCTCTGACTCATCCTGACCTAATCCCTAGAGAAATATAGGACTGTCAGACCCTGCTTGGCCTCCCTTAACTGAGATTGTGCAAGAAGCCTGGAAAGTCCTGAGCCGGCCCTTGGAGGAATGAGGAAGAGGACTTCATAGAACTGAGCAGTTTGCCAAGAGCTAATGTAACAAGGGGTTTGTCCATGAAAGGAATAAGCTTTTGTGTTCAGTGACACAAGCCAACCAAGAAGTCCTCTGATTTTCTTTTACTTAAATGACACAGCAATGTTATCTTGTATAAAATTTTCAGTGTTCATAGTTTACACTTTTCTCTTATTTCATTCATTCGTTTCCATTAGTTTTTAAATCACATTTTTGTGATAAATGTCTTTCTACACTGAATGATAAAAACCCAGCCTCTGTAGATGTAGCAGATTGTAAGTCCTTAAGGAAGCTAGACGTTCTGAACATTTCTTAAACAGAGACATGTGCTCTCCCTTTGTATTCCAGAAGATTCCACCAGTGTGAGGTCGTCCAGGCTCCTGGGCTAGTCTCTGGTCAGAGGGTACGTTTTCCCAGCAGAAGTCCCCTCTGTTTCCAGGATTGGTGAACATCCTAATTAATAAGCATCGGTTCCTAATGACCATCTTGTATCTGGGTACAGATACTGTATTTGCAGATAAAATTGGGGATTAGATAGGATTTCTATCTCACATTTAGTAGTAAAGTTAGCATGAAAATGAGTCCCTCTGTTACAAAATAATAAGTGCTATAGTGCAGCCCAGAGAGGGTTCCATTCGCCTGGAGGCACACAGATATGAGAGAATTCGGGAGTTCAGATAAAAATTTTAACTTTCTTCTCTCTTACTTAATGAAATGCTCAAGAAGCCCCCTAGACTGATACCAAAAGGAAGAGACTGGTGCAACGTCAGACAAAGCCATCTCTCTTGGCCAGTAGGTGTCCAAATAGCTATTCCTCAGACTAATCGTGCCCGTTGCATCATACGTACATATATGAGTTTGTTAAATGAAATGAATCAGAATGATATCCACATCCAGGAGGCCTGGCCAAGGTCTTTCTGTACATCAGTAGCCCAGCTCACCCAGGTCCCTGGCCTTTGGGTGCTGTCTCAGACTCTGCTCTCTGATGTTCATGGTGATTCCTGGGGGCTTCCGATTATTCGAAGCTCCTGTGACTTCAGTTTCAGTTCCCGTTTGCTGAGTGATCTCTAATTTTTTTTAAGATTTTTTTTTTTTTTTAATTTATTTGACAGAGAGAGATCACAAGTAGATAGAGAGGCAGGCAGAGAGAGAGAGAGAGGGAAGCAGGCTCCCTGCTGAGCAGAGAGCCCGATGTGGGACTCGATCCCAGGACCCCGAGATCATGACCCGAGCCGAAGGCAGCGGCTTAACCCACTGAGCCACCCAGGCGCCCCTCTAATTTTTTTTTTTAATCAAAATTGTCTCCATTCCATCCCCGATTTAAGAGGAAATGATAAGCCTGCATAAGAACCAGACCTTGTATTAATGAGAACAGAGCCGAGGTCATCACACTGGAGATCTGTCCGACTGGCACGTGTGTCCGAGCGGACAGAGCACCCCTTCCCCATGAGGGACTCGTTGAAAAAGCGTATTTGCTATAGTGAGATTGCCAGAGTTTTCTATTGTCTTTTGTTTATTATTGTTATTATTATAGTTATTATTATTGATCAACTCTGAGATTTGGGGGCTAGGGTTTGAGCTTAACCTCCGTAGTGGATCAAGTCTGTCGCTGGTGAACTTGGGTTAGAGGCTATTTAGGTTCTAGTAATATTTATAATTCAATCTAGGTCAGAAGCCTTCAAGAGTTTTAATAGATTGGGCACTTGACAGCTGTTCTCCTGATCATGTTTTTGGGACACACGGGAATGAGTAAGCACTAGAAAGATCTAAACATTAGAAGTGAAGTAATACTTGTGGGAACTAATATTTCCTGGTGCCTGTTCTTTATGTGTTGTGTTCAACCTGTGTTTCTTCCTGGCCTTCTGTGTGGTCTACACTCTGCCGAGAGCTAATCTTCCCTCGTGAAGAAAACACTTGTGCTCTAGATAGAGAGACTTGCTGGATTATCATCCTGTCCACCAAGATAGAAAGGGGTGAGAAGCAGGACAGATCTGATGGGGGGAGTCAAGGGTTTAACTCTGTAGACATTAGTTTGTGAAGTCGGTGGAGTCTTTAGCTGGAAACGTTGGATGTGCGGCTAGAGTTCAATGTGTCTGGAGCTCAGAGGAGAGTTCTGGATGAGGGCTACTGTCTTCGGAGTTGTCCGCTGTGCCTGCCATGATGTCCCTAGCCTGTGAAAAAGTTACCAGAGCTGTCACCACGTCACAGATGCTGAGACTGATGCCCAGGGAGATGAAGAAGCTGGGATGAAATCACGGAGTGTCTACGGGGGCAGAACCTGGGTTCACGTGCAGATATCCTTCACTCCCCAGAGTCCACAGTCAGCTCTTCTGTAAGCAACGGAAGCACAGGGACCTAACTTCCTAGCTAACTGGGAAGTGGGTCCCCTCCCACAAAAGGCAAGGTGGCTTCTCAGAGGAGGATGACCAGTTTAGTAAAAATTATATGTTAGTAATGGAAAGATGGTGGGATTACGGAGGACCCTGGGGGGGCCTTGGAGTTAAGTAGAATGTGGAAAATGTGAGACACCCATCATTAAGTGATTTCAGTTTACCTTTTACACTGGTGGAATATCTGTCCGTATTAATGAAAGTCTCGACAAGGGCTTGACCTGCCTTCTGCCGTTTCTGTCGCACGGACTTCAGAAAGACCCAAGGCCTGTCTCCAGGTTTAGCATCATAAAATTTTTTCTTTTCTGCTTCTTCCAATTTCAGAACATCTTTTTCCAACAAGCCATGCAAAACACCAGTAATGAGTTCTTTGCCCACAGTTTCCAAAATCTTAAATGGGTTTTTGTCGTGTTTGTCTTCTGTCAGAAATACAAACACTCTTTCAACTATAGGCACAACTTAAAGAGTTTTGCCCTGTCTCTAGAAAGTTCCATATGATGCGAAATACCCCTGCAAAGGCCTTCTGACTGTTTCGCCATCTGCCCCATAAAGTATGTTTTCTTTCATCGTATCCATACACTTCTCTGGACCCATCAAATTCACACTGGGCCATGTTTAATGATTCATCCCCACTGAAGATTTCTGGGAGGAGCTTCTCATCTTTCTTCTGTGGCACTGGGCCTAATGCTAACTTCCTGGCCACATACTGCTTTCATATTTCTCTTTCTCACGGTGATGATGATCCTTTTGTAATATATGCTCCAAGGAAAGGCCACGTTATTGCCTAGAACTGTACATTTCCCCCACTAGATGCTAGGATCTTTTCTTTCTTTTATATTGAATCTCCTTGGTAAAAGCACAATGTCTTTGAATCTATATCTTTGTACCTGCATCTCATTCCCACATCTTTGTGCTTAAAATGCTTATAAACACGTATATGCTTGCAGAATGTAAAAATTATGAATAAATGAATGAACGCATCCAGAGTTCTAATATTTTAAGATCTTATCTCAATAATAATTCTTAATTGAAAAATCATCTGATGACTAATCTTTCAGTAAGGTAGATTAACTTAACACCAGGTTAACTTACTACTGTTTGGTTGGGATCATCTTAGCTGATATGGTTGTGTGTAGTGGCATTTCCATCGCCCAGAGTTTTGACTAGCTTTAATTTGACGGTGGAAATCCTTAAATCCCTATTCTTTGTGTTTCATGTATTTTTATGAGATCAGTACAAGCAGGAACCTTGTTTGTCTTATTCATTCCTCTCTAAACAGCCCATAGATCAAGATCTAGAACACAGTTGACCTGTGTCAGATATTTTTCTCATGGCCTAGCCTACTCTCAATTTTGATGAAATTATGCACTGAAATAGTACTTTAACAAACATTTATTGCATGCACACTGAGTCAGCTACGGTGATGGGATCTTACCTACAAATAGATCAGATGTGTCTAATTTCCTCATAAAGTTTACAGTCCAGTGCAAGAAAAGGATAGATTTAATTCTTTAATGACAAGGAAAACACAGTAAGAGTTGCAGCTGAAGAACCATAGGCCACTGTGAGAACTGGGATTCTGTGAAATAGAGCAGCAGAGATCGAAGTGGAGGGCAGAGTCTGGAGTTGAGAGAGGAATCTATAAGCTTGGCCACTGCTTGAATGTTGGAAGTAAGGAAGAAAACCCAAGCTATTTCAGGTTTCTGGTCTGAATAACTGGATGATAGTGGTGCCATTAACTAGGACAGGGGAAACTGAAGGGGAAGCAAGGGAGGGGAAGGACGACGAGTTCAGCTCCCGGAGGGAACCATGAGTGCCTGTGTTCAGTAGGTACCAGAAGAGTCAATGTGGGGTTCCAACGGGTAGTCAGGTTTGGAATACAATTAGATGTGGGCGTATGAATGTGGTAGTAAACTACAGGAATGGCTTCTGCTAATGCAGAGATTAAGAAGAGAGAAAGGCCTGGGATCAATCCGCGAGAGTAACCCATCACCCTCTCACCCTGGGGTCATCCCATGAACCTAGAATTAATGTCAAGAAAGATGAGTTTCAGAAAATGTTCTTGCTTGGAAAATACTGTTACCTGGTGAAGGAGGAGTTTCTACTTGAGAGTCTGAGTTAATCTGATTTCCAGATGGCACACCTGAGGAAAGATTCAGAACATAGAAATGGTGACTTATCATCTCTGGAGAATCTTGCCTGATGTGTTGGACGGACCCTCCCTAGAGAAACCACCTTCTGCAGGCCTGCCTCCTAGAACCACACCGGTCACTGAGAAGCCAGAACTTTCCCCCGGATGCAGAACAAAGGAGTGTCTGCAAGTGACTCTCCATTTCTGCTTTCTAAGATGAAGGGGTATTGAGACAGCATCCGAGGGAGAATCAAGAGGTCTCTTAACTCTCCTGTCTCAAGATGGCTCCTGGGGTGACCACTGCTGCCCGACAGGGGTGTGCCATGTTGAGGGTCTAATTTAGAGCTGTCCTGGACTCGGGAGAGAAAATGAAAAAGAACAGGCATGTGTCCATGGACACTCAGCTTTGCAAAGACTTATCACAGCAGAAAATGAGGATGAGGTGACCCTTGGCCGACCCTCAGTCGGTGAACTTTGTTTCCCAAGTGTCATTGAACAGGAAGGCAGTCAGGCCAGGATACCCATGCAAACTGTCCTCATCATCATCTGCGGGCTTCTGATCAGTACGCTATGCCTCCCGCCCATCAAGGCCACTGTCTGGGGACGCATGTGCCGGGATCCCTGACCATCACCTCCGTAATCTGCATCCGTCCTACTAGGTAGCAGAAGCCATAGTTGGAGGAGGAAAACAGTGGGAAGCTGCAGTTACAGTGTTTGGTTGCATAAAATCACCAAACCTGTTCATTGAACCTCTTGGGTCACTTTTATGATTGTCGATTTTAAGGACAAGAATCGAATTTAAATTTGTTGAAGGTCTTATGAGGATCTCGGTATGACAGCACCCACCTGAGAAGCTTACTCCAGAAACTTTCAGAATTAGCATAAGCTAGCACATGAGAAATGCTCCCCGACCTTCATTCTGTAGTATTTATTGAAGACAGGATTTCCACAGACAAAATATGGTCCATTTCCCTGCTCTGAATGGAGGGGAGTTGAAGTGTGAAGGCCAAGGCAGCACCCTACAGTTTCTCCCATCCTTCCCCTCTAGACTGCTGGAGTCATGAAGCATCAGTGAATGCCAGAACATTCTCTGGAGGAGGCCTTCTTACGGCAATAGGAAGTAGGTCTTCTTACATCAAGAACTTTCTTTTAGAAAGATCTCTCCCATTAAAGTGCATCCAAATATTCTATCTCATTGTCACAGCCTGTGGACCTACAACAGCTGGCCAACAGATGAGGGAGAGAGGAAGCCATGATGACCCTGACCAGGGAGGCATCATGTGACGACCGGAGAGGTGGACCCCGGGCTACAGTGTCCCCGTGGGTTGGACAAGCGCCTCCAGCACTGTGCAGGGAGAGGAATGGGGGCAGGGTGAGCTCTCTGGCTGTTGTGACCATTATTCACTGGTTGTCTTTAATTTGGGGGGATTTGTTAAATGAAAAAGTTACTGAAAGAAACATGAGAAACTCATCATCGTCCGTGGATGTTTGCTATGTCACCTGGAAGGCAGAGCCCCTCAACCAATCCTCAGGAAAAAGGGCTTCTCGTCTTCAAAGAACATCGCTTTCTAAATGGCGCTGGCAAGTGCCAAAGAGACCAGGGGCTGGACTCCCCTGGAGTGTGGAGGAACTAAGTGACCACAGAAGGGGCCGTTCCCCTGGTCTTGGGCTCTTAGAAGGACTGGAGGTCAGGGGCTGGGCCTCACAGAACGTTCCGCAGCCCAGAGCCACAGTAGTGGCCACTCCTACTCAGAGGAATAGGTGAGGAGGTGACCGGAAGCAAGCGTCCACTTAAAACCCTCACTTTCCTGTAGGCCCTGAATGTATTCCCAGGGCTCTACCGTCCCTGAAGTATATTTTGTTGCTCCTGGAGAGCCAGATTTTGGAGAGATGTTAGAAAAAGTATCCGAGTCTTTACCTGAGATGACTACCAAAGTTCCCAGGTAGCCCCAGACTTTAACGAGAGAGAGACACTGAGAGAGAGAGAGAGACTGAGTCCGTGCTTCGCCAGGGTGAGTGGAGAATCGAGTACGAAGCTTCTCAGACCAGCTCATGAAGTCCCACAGAGGAGCTGCTGCTCACTCAGAACGGGAGAAGAGCTTCAGTCAGAAGAAGGCTCCTGAGGTCAAAGGACCAGGAACAAAAAGGAAGCAGAACACTTGCGGTCCAGCGACGGATACAGAAATGGGGCCCTGTGGCCAGCAACCGGGAAGTCGTCTGCAAACTAACCTGAGCAAGGAAGAAATCAAACCTTGGTCACAAGGATACCGGCCCTCCGAGCACTGACCCTTACCTGAGAGCTCCAGCTTCCTTGCGAGGAAAGAATCCTCCGTGCAAATGAAAGCAATAAGAATCTCGCACGCCTTTGGCCCTTTCCGAGTGACGGAGTCGATCAGAGCCCGGGCCTTGTCCATCGCAGTAGCGTTTTCGTATCGCACTCTCTCCATCTCCTCCTGGTTTAGCACTTTTTTGTCTAAGAGCTCATCCAGCAAGCTGTTGATGGTCCCGGGGCTCACTGAGCTGACAAACTGCCTCCGTCTGTCCTTCAGGATCTGGTCTACACGAAGCACAAGGATTCCTCAAGTCATGAAAACAGTCTCATTGCCCTCATGTCAGCTCCAAGGAGTAGCCTGCTTTAGGTTTGATTGGAAAGACGTCCCTCCCCTCCAAGCCAGGAAGACCCCCGTGTCTCAGTGCCCCCTCAGCATTGACCTGGTCACTCACCGAGCAGCCTGAAGACAGAGGTCCTCTCCGGCCACCCGCAACTGAAAACGTGGACTGGTCCCCACTCCCCCCCCCCCCCCCCGCCTCAACTCCACACAAGAAAATAATGAAGTTAGGGGCGCCTGGGGGGCTCAGTCATTAAGCATCTGCCTTCCGCTCAGGTCAGGATCCTGGGATCCAGCCCTGCATCAGTCTCCCTGCTCAGGGGAAAGCCTGCTTCTCCCTCTCCCACTTCCCCTGCTTGTGTTCCCTCTCTCGCTGTGTCTCTCTGTGTCTAATAAATAAATAAAATCTTTTTAAAAAATGTAAGTGTCCTATTTCCTTTCCCCGGCCACTTCTATACCCTCTATCACCCCCCAGCCTTTGACATTCAGCTAGGACCGCAGAGCGGACCCAGGATGCCAGCGGAGCCCCCCTCCCCCCCTTCCCTCCTGGCCCTGGCCTTGCCTTTCTTCAGGCTGTAGGGAGTCTCCGGGCCCTCCTTTTGCCCTCCTGCCTGCCCCCCAGCGGCCCCCACGCTCTGTTGTGCCCCCCGAACTGTCCCAGATCTAAAGACCAGCCGGGGCCTCCTGTTCCCCCAGACACACCCTTTCAGCCCACAGGACACTCACCGGCCATGGCTCTTCTCTCTCAGCCTCGCTGCGCATCTGAAACTGAAAGCTTCCCCACCTTCCCTCTGAGCAGGGTGTGTGCGCTCGTTGAGAAATACCCAGGGCTCCCACGCAGACATCCTGTTTTGTTTCCCGCCACCCCCTGGCCCCCACGAAAAATAGTTCCCCGAAACCCAGCCTGCATGGACATGGAGGAGAGCATCTTTGGGGGAATTTCTTTCGCGGGCACTCCGATGAAGTCAGAGAAGGAGGGGAGCGGGGCTGGGAGAAAAACTGAAAAGTGCACTTGGAGTTTGACTCACAGTGCTGTCTCTGCCCTTGCTTTGGAAGGAGGATGTGTGATCTGGGACAGTCGCTCCTCCTTTGGCAGCTTAGTCCCGAAGGAGAGGGATTGATTTCTCAGGGCTCTGGAGGCTGGAAGTGCGCACTCAGGGGCCAGACAAGGCCAGCGGGGCTGTGTGTGGGTCACGCTGGGGGTCACAGGCTGCCGACTGCTCGCCCACTCCATCCTCACTTTGCGGAAAAGGCAAAGGGTCTGTCTGAAGCCTCTCTTGTAAGGGCTCTGCCTTCATGACCTCATCAGCTTCCAAAGACCCCAGCTCCTCCTGCCGTCACCTTGGGCATGAGGTTTGTGGCACACGGATTCTGGGGGGGAGCACAGACTTCCATTCTGAAGCATTTGGAGAAGCTGGACACCTGTGTCCTGTGCCCCAACCTGCAGATATGGGCGACGTTCCTGCAGAGCCCTGTTGCTTTTGGGAGTGTGAGCTGTTGGCACCAGAATTAAGGTTTTCTTTCCTGTTGCCCTCCCATGGCAGATGGCTCTGTTTATAGGGACACCACAGAGACCACACTTCAGGCTCTGGACTCGGAACATCTGACAGAGCAGTTGAAATATCTATTCCTTCCAGTGCCTTATTATCGCGAGAGAATGAGTATCCAGAGTTATTAAAATATCCTGTGTGTATGTGCGTGGGTGTGTGGCTGTGTGCACATGTGTGAAATATGTAAATCAAATTTTCATAGCGGTGGTGCTGTTGTTCTAAAACTCTTGTATAATTAAAAACAAACTTGCCTTTTTTTTTTTTAAAGATTTTATTTATTTATTTGATAGAGAGAAATCACAAGAGAGGCAGGCAGAGAGAGAGGAAGGGAAGCAGGCTCTCTGCTGAGCAGAGAGCCAGATGCGGGACTCGATCGCAGGACCCTGAGATCATGACCTGAGCCGAAGGCAGCGGCTTAACCCACTGAGCCACCCAGGCGCCCCAAACTTGCCTTTTGACGTGAGTCACTAGCTTAGCCCCTGCATTCCAGGCTAAGTGGTAGGTTTCTATTAATTAGAATAAAATTCACTGTGCAGATTCTAATCTGAGCTTTTTCTCAGCGTGCTTTGATTTTACTTTGCTTCTTATCACACGCACTTTGGGGTGCAGGGAAGGTTCCGGGAAAGGAAGCAGGAATGGCAGTTTCTTTGCTTCCCTGTCACTTTTTAAAAAAAATTTTTTTTTAAAAAGGACAGTTTTCTTTTCTTCTTCTTATTTTTTTTTAAGGTTGCATTTATATTTATTTGGCAGGGAGAGAGATAGCGAGAGAGGGAACACAAGCAGGAGTAGTGGGAGCCAGAGAAGCAGGCTTTCTGCTGAGCAGGGAGCCCGATGTGGGGCTCGATCCCAGGACCCGGAGATCATGACCTGAGCCGAAGGCAGAGGCTTTACCCACTGAGCCACCCAGGTGCCCCTTCCCTGCCACTTTTATGTGTATTTATTTTTGAAATGCCTTGAAGATTTCACATGAAGGTCTCTGCCCTAGCTGGTGATGCACACCACGGAAAGGAAGCCTGCCAGGATGACATCCAGTCCTGGGGATGTGGAAATGAAAGCATGGGTCCCTGAAGCCGAGCAGAGAGCCACTCCATAGCAAGGACCAAGTGCAGAAGAACAAATACCTTAGGGCTCCAGTTCTATAAAGTTCTAGAGTAGGAAAACCTTATATACCACGTTGGGAATCCCATCACTAACTGCCCAAGGAGGAGGCAAGGGAAACTGAGCATCCGGGGCAGGAGGGCACCTTCCGAGGGGACGGAAATGTTCTGCACCCCGATGACATTATAGTTAGAACACGTATTCGTCAATAATCACCTTGTACCATTAAGAGGGATACATTCTGTTTTAGGTAAATTATGCCATGATCATGTTGAATTTTAAACACTAAAATCGGGACTTATAAAGATAGCCTGCATCAGAACTGATTTTCTTCCCTTTTTTTGGATTCACTCAAGCCACCACAAAGTGGTCAAAGCGGTAAGAGGAAGAGTTTCCTTAGTGACCGAACCAGAGCCGCCCACAGGTAGATGGGGGTGTAGACAGAGATAAGTTACAGAGATGATCAGTGTATCTACTAAGATACATACCTAGCTAATAGCCTTACATGGAGACACGCATCCTGAAAGAAATTAGCGTTGTGTCTGATTGTTAGTGGTGTTTAAATGGAAGTAACAGTCAGAATTCCTCACGTCACAATGGCCTAGGGTAGCCTGTCTGTGCAACACTACCATTTCCGACAGTAGTCCCTGCGGGAAGCTTGCACACAGAGGGCAGAGGAACCCTAAGCTTGTATCCCCGCCCTGACATTTTCAACACTTAGAAAGTCACTTCCCTCCCAGTTACCTGTCATGTATTCCTCTTCATATCTTCAGAGCCGTTCGGACATGACGACTAATGCATCTTGGTGAGAGCTCTCACCAAATGTAAAATATTATTTTTTTCTAAGCCTAAAGCCTCTCCTTTTCTGCATCCTATGATTAGGCACATTGAGACCCAACAGCCCTGGGGTTAACTTGCATTCTTTAGCTGTAGATCTTGGGAAGTTACTCACCATCTTGAGCTTCTGTTCTCTCCCTGTATGGGGAGGGAGGGCTCGTAATCATTCCTACTTTCCAGGATAGAATGGCATGAATACACCTCAGGGCCCAGTGCTTCCCATCCCTCGGTAGCCCTAAGCTATATCATGTCAAAATACACTTCTTTGTAAAATACTTCCAATATTTCTTCCTTTTTAAATCACATGGCTTTGGCAACTGTGTGCAGTAGACAGGTTCCATAAGCATGGATTCCATTTTATGAATGAGAAGACGCAGGTAAGCTGTGGCTTTGGGGGCTCCACAAATGCGGGCCATGGAGCTTGAGTGAGAAGACAGGTCCCCCCCTTTCAGGCCCTGCTCAGGTGGCCGTAGAAGGTGCCCAGCTGCTCTGGGCAGTGGGAGGACATCTCCACACTTACTGCTGGGAAATGGAAGACGATTTGAGGAGATGAAGTGTCAGCATCGAGAAGGACTAGAATGACAACAAATGAGAGTGTAGAAAAAGTGCTGTGAGCTGTCGGGAGAGAGCCGATTATGTATGGCCCGGAGCAATTAGGGACACCCACAGAGCCTGCTGGGACATTCCTGCAGCCACAGGGGGAAGGTTTGGCGATTGTTTTTTTTTTTTTTTTTAAGATTTTATTTATTTATTTGACAGACAGAGATCACAAGTAGGCAGAGAGGCAGGCACAGAGAGAGGGGGAAGCAGGCTTCCTGCCAAGCAGAGAGCCCGATGCAGGACTCGATCCCAGGACCCTGAGATCATGACCTGAGCCGAAGGCAGCGGCTTAACCCACTGAGCCACCCAGGCGCCCCAGGTTTGGCGATTATTAATAGAGGAGGGAGAAGATGATGAACGTGAGGTATTTCTGTGTTCTAGGTACCGAAATTGGTTCTTTCCCCCACTCAGAAATGCTGGAAAATTATTACTAGTAGCTCAGTTTTAAAGATCAAAACACTCGGGCCCAGGCTGGACAAGTGTCTCAGGAGCCGAGTGCGTGAGTACATGGTGTCATTGATCACTTTACTCTGAAGTCTGACCTATCGCAATCTATCTGTCTATCATCTGTCATCTACAAAAGGTAGAGTGTACGACGAGAACAACCCAATGAGGAGAATCACAGAAACAAAGTGCTGAGGCCAGAATCCTCGGAAGGAGGGAAAAACAAAGTTGCCTGAATCAAAGGGTGTTTGTTTGGGATCCGAGGGAGGTGCGTTTTTGAGAGGTAGATTAGGGCTAGAGTGGGATGACTTACAACCAGGCAGCCTCAGTGAGGAATTCAAAATGGAAACAAAGGTGACAGCAACGGGGAGCCAACGCGGTTCTTAAGTAGAAGAGTCTCCAGAGCATGCCTCCCAAGTGGCTGTCTGACACGGGGTCCTTAACAGAAACGGGGCCCTTAGCTGTCGCCCTTCTCAGAGACTGTGTTGTTTTACAAACTGAGGGTTTGTGGTGACTGCACTGGGCAAGTCTGTGGGCGCCCTTTTCCCCACAGCATTTGCTCACTTTGTCTATCTGTCACATTTCGGTAATTCTCACAATGTTCGAAACTTCTCCATCCTTACTGTGTTTGTTATGGCGATCTGAGGGATTTCTGAGGTTGCTATTATGATCGTGTCAGGATTCCACAAAGCGTGCTCCTAAAGACCACAACCTTCATCCGTACATGCTGTGTGTGTTCCCACGGCTGCAACACGCAGCTCCGCCCCCAACTCTCTCCCTCTCCCCCCAACCTCCCTACTCGGTGAGACACGATAGTACTGAAATCAGCCCAGTGCATAACCCTCAATGACCTCTGAGAGCCCAAGTGACAGGAGAAGTCACACTTCTCTCACTTTTCAACCAAAAGCTGGAGATGATTAAGCTCAGAGAGGAAGTTATGTCAAACGCCAAGATAGGCCAAAAGCTAGGCCTCTTGACCACACAGCCCAGTTGTGAACTGTTAAAAGGAAACACAGGCCCAACAGGGTGTCATTTAGGACAAGTCAGCAACCTGGGGCTTCCCCCCTAAGCTAACTGCAGTTTCAGCCTTCCCCAGAAATGTTGTCTTACCTGGTCAGCCAAGAATTTTCTGCTTCAGCGATGTCATCTGTCACAGGAGCCCTCTTCATCCCCCACCAACAAAGGAAGCGGAGGTCTCGCCCACCTAAGACCTCCTGGCCCTTCCCCCCAGGGGAAGGTGACCTTGCCTAGAAAAATCCTCTCTTTTCTTTTGCTCAAGACTTTCTGGCCCCACCATCCTTCCTATAAAAACCTTCCATTTTGTAACCTCCTCACACCTCCCTTCCACTTGCCAGATGGGATACTGTCTGCCTCATAAATTGCTTAATAGAGGTAGCTAAGCCTTCAGATTCACTCAGTTGAACTTTTGTTCTTTAACAGATTTGGTGGCAGATTTGGGATCCAAAGCAAACCTCTGTCAGCACCTGGGGACAAAGAGAAACATGTCGCCCTGCAAACAGGTTTGAGTTGTCTTTTTCTGCCATTTCTGAGGCCCGTTGGTAAGTGCCTAGTGGTCTGAGCTCTGGTCTTTTTGTGTTTGAGCTCCAGATCTAGTCAGCTTTGCCGCCCAGGGTTCACAGAGCCCTCCAGAGTAGCAGGAAGCTCTTAGCAGAAGGCCAACCCTTTGCTCTTGGTTCAGCCCACAGCTCTGTGGAGGAACCCCTTCTGCAGTTGTCTTCGGCAGCCTCCTTGAACTGGGTTTCCTGGCCGAGTCCCGTCCCCAGGCCTAGTCTGTGCCCCGCGTTTCCTGAAGTCTGTTGATGTAGCCCACACTGAGAATTCCTCGTGGTCACCAGAGGACTGGACTGGGTCTGGGTAAGAACTCGCCTGGGTCTGGGACTGGACTGGGTTTGATTGTGGCTGGACTGGGGCAGGTGCAAGTCCTCTGGGATTGTTTTCAATAAAAGCCACTTGCTGCTAACGGGAATGTTGGAAGCCAAAAATAAAGCCACCAACACTGATGGGCATGGGTCAGCATTTAAAGGCTGGTACCGCACTTACCATGCTAGGAATCCTGTAACAGGGTAAGCTCGTCATGGGACTGGTTAGACTGGCACTAGGTTGCCTGCCAGTCAAGAACATTTCCATGCAATGAGGTCCACTGTAAAGCACCCCCGAGACCCCAGCCCTGTGGCATGTCCCTTTTAGATATTCCTTTGGCTCGGAGAAACCCAAAGGCCTAGTGAGCATATACGGAAGTTTTATAGCCTCCAGCACGCCTGCTTATTTCATTTGTAAGAACAAAAGTCCCTGAAGTTGCTGCTATCTAGCAAGATGGAAAAATTTAACCAAAGCTAACCTGGAATTATAATGGCCCAGTTGTGGGGAACATTCTCATTAAATAAGATCATTTAAGAAGTGCCGGTGGGGAAAAAAAAAAAAAAAGAAGTGCCGGTGAAAGGAAACAAACAATGGGACACTTATTTTCATCGGAGGTAGAAGGCTCCAAAAGGTTTCAAGATTATGAAATAACGTTTGTTGAAAGATTTATTGCAAAAGGCTACTGAAAATCTCAAAAGAGCAAAGCTACCTGAAACAGAAGACATTGCGACAATTTTACAACACCCGTCCCTTCAGGAGCAGAGGTGTGGCTCCCGGAAGAATTCAAAGCCCACTAATACTTTTTTTATTTTAACCAATTCCAAAACCTCCCAGTTTCATCTAAGGAGGCTCCCAAGCCTGGTAAAAACTGTGCCCTTTACTGCCTGCCCGCCTCCTTCTAGGAGGGGCTGGTGTTTTCCTCCTGTGCCTTTGAAATGCAAATTAATTAGAAAAAATAAAAAGTTTTCTGCAATCGGCTCTTCCAACAAAAAGAAATGTAAATAATCTATCTGGTCTCAGAGACCCTTATCAAGGCCAACTCTTTAAAATGCAAATTTGAAGGCTGTAATTCTTAATCAAGAAAACAAAACGGGGAAAGGTCTTTCGGAACCAGCCCTGTTGAGGACAAATGCTTATCCTGTGTCTTCTCCATAAATACTAGTAGAAAAGGCATTATTAATCTCTAGGCAGGTAATCCCAACTTTTTCCATCTAATGGAAAAACAAATTGAGATTCAACTTTGTAAGGAGTGAGTTTTGTTCATGGCAGTGATTGTAAAACAGAAGCTATGAGGTCTATGTCCGTGTGTTCCTATAAGTATGTGTTGGAGATCTGTGGCGTTGGTAAACCAGATGGTATTGCCAACGTTTTGTAAAAGTTCTTTCTTTCGTGGTCTTGTAAACAAACAGACATTTACATAAATCATTATTCATAAAAACTCTAAGAGGTATCACAGAAACTAACCCAAATGTTTTCCAAGGCCACGTTTTCTGGTGATGTGGTTTTGGAATACTGGTGAGGCTCAGTGGGGTGAGGTCCAGAGCCAACGGCCAAGAATTCTTGAGACATCTTTGGTTCCAAATTGTGGTGTAATAAAGCATGGGGACAGGACCTGGGGGCAGAAGGAGCTGCTGCCCAGGGGATGTGAGGGGTGGCTGATTTCATACTATGGGCTTGGGGGAGGGAGGAGAGAGGGAGATTTCAAAAGGATTTTCATATTTTAAAGGAGACGCACAGGATACCTGCGGCCTTGCCATGGTCAAATTAAGGTTTACGGCCCCAGTAAGGCATTAACAGTAGGGTTGTTGGGAGCTTCCTGGAGAGACATCGCATTCTGCACACTTCAGTGTCTGTCAGTGGGCTGCAGGTTATAAGGACGTTTCATTGTATGTACATTTCCTTCTGGAAGCTAAGTTATTGATGGAAATGCTTTGTTTTTATAGATTGCTAGGACATCTGAAATGAGGGAGATTCCTGTCTTGCAGGATTACGGTCTCTCTAAATTAACTGTTTTTCCTTTCCTTAGCTTTAGGGCAGGAAGGAGTGCCTGAGGAATGTCACCTGTATCCCATGGGGGTGGGGGAGGGGCGTCAGCTTCTGCTTTGTCCTGGCTTCTTCCTTTCCCATCAGCACTGGGCTAATCTTAGGTAAACTAAAGTTAGTTTCCGTCTGTCGGTTTACTTAAATTAGTCATGGCTTTGGAGTTATCAACATTGAATACACTGCAGTGAAACAAATTAAATTATTTATTGTAATTACCTGAATTTCCTGGTTATGTTCATGTTACCTGTTGTAATTCACCAGCAAAAATACTGCAACAGTGGCAGATTTTGTCGGATGTCTCCTGACGTTTTCATGGGTAATCTCAACATGCTTCTGGGGGCCAATGAGTTCGGTGGGAGTGAAGTAAGAGTGTAGATAAACTGTCAGCAACAATCACCTTTTAGGGTACGTGTACGCAAAAATAAATTTCTAAAACTTTGGGTAACTCGAAACTGTAGAGTCTTGCGAAGTTAAACCGAAGATGGACATTTATTGAATATTTAGGTCATTTCCAAATAAGATAAAATAATGAAACCGTAGTTACCATACTGAAGAAAAAAGGCATAGGGCAAAACCCGAGTGCAACAGTGAAAGCTATAGAGAGTGGTGGGACAGGATTCTTTTTAAAGGGTGGTCAGGCGCTCTAAGATGAAAATGAATTAGAAATGAATTTTAATATCCGAGGTAGGTTACTGCAACACTAGAACTTGGTTTTCTAAGTGAAAGGGAGCAGAAGGCTCGGTGATGCTGATCCCTTCACACCTCCCCCCACTCCCCACTCCTGGGTGAGGTCTGTGAGACCTTCCTCCCCAGATCTTCCAACTATCTTAATGTTAATGCATTGCTAAGGGGAAAAACAACCTGAACTTAACAATGGCAATGCCCCCAGTGTCCCGTAGGTCCTTTTTAGCATATGAAAGTTCTTTTGAAACCTCCCTTTTCCTTACCTGCCCCCAATAATCAGCCACTCCTTAAGCCCCCAGTGCAGCAGCCCTTTCTGCCTGTGGGTCCTGTTTCCACGGTTTGATAAACCGCCTTTCTGCACCAAGGACATCTCAGGAATTCTTCCTTGGCTGTGGGCTCTGGACCTCACCCCACCAAACCTCACCTATATTCCAAACCACATCATCAGAGGACAAAGTTTTCTTGGACTGTTGGTCCGGTTTTGATAAGAGATTGTAAAAGGTTTTTTTGGTTTGCCTTCCTTTTAAGTGATACGCCTTGAGAGCAAAATGTCTGGGTTTCCTCGAGATAATTCACGAGGTATTTTATTCTATAAGAAAGCTGAACTCTGTTAAGAAAAGCTAAGGTTGTATGGTTTTGTTTGCTTTTTCAGCTTTTAACTTTCTGCGTTTGCAAAATCTTTAACCATCACCGGCATTAAGTTGACAATTTGACGTTTCATTTGACCAAATGCTGCTGGTTTTGTTTGTTTGCTTTTTTTGGTTTTTTACTTTTTGGTATTTTTGACAAAATCAAATTCTAAGTGAAGTCTTTTTGACCTGGAAATAGCTTTGGGACTTTTTCCCAGAGTGTCTTTGGGACATTTCAAAGGATTTGTTCAACTAACCCGGCTTACGAGATATGTTAAAATACATGGGAAGTATTGAGTGTTGAAAAGTGAGAACCGTGCACGTTTTGCATGGAGCACTGGGTGTTGTGCAAAAAGAATGAATACTGTTACGCTGAAAAAAAATAAATAAATAAATAAAAAGGGAAAAAAAAAAAAAAAAAGAAAAGTGAGAACCGATTCTAGGTCCTCCTAATGTTGTATTTGCACAAGTCTGTAAGTGTTCCAGAAATTCTGTAAAATACCTAGAAAGCTGCTACGTCCTGGTATGACATCATCACTTGTAATTGTTCCCTTACCTTCTGAACTGCCGTCATCAGAAATGGGGCTCCTCTATCAGAAATGGGGCTCACAGTAAGAGGACTGCACCCGGGTATTAGGGGAGCCCCCGCCGGCTCTTGGGCAGGTGCACGACGTCCGTGCTGCTTGTGCAAAAAGCGACCCCTCGAGACAGACTCGGGCCAACCTGATGATCTTGTGGCATGAAAGACAGTCGGCTCCTGGGGCAGAGAAGTTAAGATTGGTAGACAGTGCCTATAAATTAAACAGACAGGACTCTGGGAAACCCAGGATGGCCCCCTGATTGTCCCTGGCTTTCTGGCAAATCTCATTTTGGGGGTGCTGGGGGGCTTGCAGTCCTTCACCTCAAATATATAGTGCATGTAAATGGCTCAGTTTATGAACTGATGAGGAGACTTCTATAAAATGGCAAAAACCGACCACCAGCCATGTCTGACCTGTTAGGTCTATCATTTTGGAAAAACTACTTTTGTTCCCAGGGATTCAGACCTTCTCCCTCTGGACCCCTTGAACACTCCAGCTAGACTATGTCTGCCTGCCGCTCAGTATGAGTTATCAGGACGCTCCTCACGGGTCTGTGTTTTCCGGGTGGACTGGAGCTTTCCCTGCTGCGGGGCTGATGTGCGTATGTGGCCGAGGAACAGTCAGAAAATGTGTCTCCCGCTTGGCGGTTGTTCTCCGTGATCTCCGTTGACTGGAACACCCGCCTCACTGGGCGGATATATGAAGGTAATGAAAACCCTGTCCGCTTCTTAGACTTAGGACGATAGCAATCACTTCAATCATCAGACAAGGTTGAGAAAACTGATGGGATCTTCCAACTTTAGAAACTTCTAAATTTGCCCAAACTACTGGACTTCCCTGGTCTAAGGCATTGCCTCTGGTCTTGCGGACTGTTCATAGTTTGTTCTTGGGGAGAAACAGACACTCACTCCGCATAAGATGGGTGCCCGCAGACCAGTGTCTAATGTATCCAACTTCCTGCTGGTCCCTGTTGTCTCCTGTGAGGACGACCAGCCCCTGTAAGTCTCCAGGGCCTCACACTCAAGCCTTCATCAGCAGGTTCAAGCACATGATCTTCCTAAAACGGGAACACTGGAGGAGAAGCAACAAGAGTGACTGACTTCTATGGCCGTGAAGATCACGGAGGTTAAGCGAACGTGGGATGATCTATGGGTGCCCCACGGAAGGAACAGCAAACATTTCAAGAATTTCAGAGCAGTCATCGGAAGTGGTTCTGATCCCTTAATTTTTTTTCACATCTCTTAAGTAAACGGAGAGCCTGACCAAAAGAGGGGGGAATTGTTACAAAGAAAACCACCAGCCCACCGTGGCATTACTTAGGACAAGTCGCCAAACGGGTTTAATGCCTAACTTGATTGCATTTCTGGCCACCCCCAGAAATGTGCTCGTAACATGTCAGTCAGGAATATTCGGGTCACCATCAATGAGGTCCCTTTCCCTCCTCCAGAGGAAGTTGAGGTAATCCACCTAATAAGACTGTCTCCCCTTCTCCCTGAGGAAAGGTGACCTAACCTAGAACAATACCTTCTGTTCTTCTGCTGACAACTTCTTTGCCCTGCCCTCCCTCCTTCAGACACCTTCCTGGTAGCACAACTTCTTGCTACTCCCCGTCACTTGCTCGCTGGGATCCTGCACCATTCGTGGGTCTCCTCAGAAAGCCGATGCGATCTTCACATTCACTCAGCTGAATTTTTGTTCTTTAACAGAACACAGATGGAAAGTTCTTGATAAAAATCAAAAGTGCTACTCCCGTGAACACAAGCGATGAGAAAGTGAAACAGCACGGCAAGATGCCTGGGTGGCTCAGTAGGTTCAGCGGCTGCCTTGGACTCAGGTCGTGATCCCGGGGTCTGGGATTGAGCCCGGAGCCAGGCTCCCTGCTCAGCGTGGAGTCTGCTCCTCCCTCTCCCTCCACCCCTCCTCCCACTCATGCATTCCCTCAAATACATAAAATCTTTTAAAAAAAGAAAGGAAGAAAGTGAGATAGCCTTATTGCTGATATGGGGAGTGCTTTGGTGGTCTGGATGGAAGTTCATACCAGCCACAACATTCCTCTAAGGCAAAACCCAAGCTTCAGAAGAAAATGTCGAAGCTAGCAGACGCTGGATCATGAAGTTGAAGGGAAGAAGCCATCATTTTCTCCTAAAAGTGCAAGATACAGCGGTAAGTACTAATGAAGAAGGAGCAGCAGGTTTTCCAGAAGTTCTAGTTGAGACAATCAACCAAGATGGCTTCACCAGACAGAGATGTTCAATGCAGGTGAAACAGCCTTCTGTTATAAGGAGACGTCATCTAGGACTTTCACAGCCGGAGAGGAAGAAGTCAATGCCTGGCTTCAAGGTTTCAAAGGATGGATTGACTCTTTGGTCAGGGGCTCATGCAGCTGGCCACTTTCAGTTGAAGCCAATGCTCTTTTACCATTTTGAAAATCCTGGGGCCCTTAGGAACTATGCCAAACCTGGGGCACCTGAGTGGCTCAGGTGATGACCTCAGGGTCCTGGGATCAAGCCCCATGTCAGGCTCCCTGCCCAGAGCCTGCTTCTCCCTCTGCCTCTGCCCCTCTTCCAGCTTGTGCTTTCTCTCTATGTCTGTCTCAAATAAATAAATACACTCTTTAAGGGAAAAAAAAGACCTAAGCCAAACCTACTCTGCCTGTGGTCTAGAAATGGAACAACAAAGCCTGGATGACAGAACATCTGCTTACAACATGATTCACCGAATATTTTAAGCCCATTGTTGAGACCTACTGCTCAGAATCAAAAGATTTCTTTCAAAATATTGCTGGTCATTAATAATGGCCCTAGTCACTCAAGAGCGCTGATGGAGAGGTACGGCAAAACTTAGTGTTTTCATACCTGCTAGCGCAATGCCCATCCTGCAGTCCATGGATCAAGGAGTGGTTTCAGCTTTCCCGTCTTACCATGGCAGAAATGCGTTTTGTCAGGCAGTAACTGCCATAGGTAGCGGGTCCTCTGATGGATCTGGAAAAAGTAAATCGAAAACCTCTGGGAAGGGATCACGATTCTACATGCCATTAAGAACGTCTGTGGTTCATGGGAAGAAGTGAAAATATCGACATTAACAAGAGTTTGGAAGAAGGTGATTCGAACCCTTAGGGGTGACTGAGGGATACAGGACCTCAGAGGAGGAAGTCACTACAGATGGGGCAGAAACAGCAAGAGAGCTAGAATCAGAAGCGGAGCCTGAAGATGGGCCTGACCCAGTGAGATCTCATGGTCAAACGTGAGCAGATGCGGGGCTGCCTCTTACGGACGCACGAAGACACTGGTTTCTAGAGATAGAATCTGTTGTGGCTGAAAATCGTTGAGACGTCAACGGATGGAGAGTGTGGCATAAACTTAGCTGATGGAGCAGAAGGGGGTCTGAGAGCACGGGCTCCAGTTTTGAAAGAAGTCCTGCTGCGGGTAAAACGCTATCAGACAGCCTCCTGTGCCACAGAGCAACGTTCCTGGCGGGAAGAGTCCGTCGATGAGGCAGACTACACTCTTATTCTGAGAAATCGCCCCAGCCACACCAGACATCCCCGTCAGTCAGGAACCATCCACACAGAGATAAGACCCTCTACCAGCAAGAAGATTGTGACCACCCAAAGCTCAGATAGTGAGGAGCATTTTCAGCAATAAAGAATTGCTAAATTTTGCTAAATGCAATGTGCATTTTTTGTTGTTTTGTTTTTTGTTTATGTTTGCTAGTGCACACTTAGTAGACTACAGTGTGGCCTAAACAAAACTTTTACAGAGCCTCCTGCAGGTTAGCACAGAAGGCCAACATGAGTGACCCTCGGGCTCCCATCGAGAGCACGGATGTGTTTTCTTCGACCCTCACAGATTTGATTTCTTTCGGTGTTGTTTATTTATCAGAAGTTAAAAACTGTGATATTTTAAATACATTTCTGGATCATGGGCTTCCCTTGCCTGGATTTCCACAGCACCGTGATTACTTGGAACTGAGTCCATACACTACATTCCCGGATTCAGATGCTCTCCCTGTTTGCCTGTCCCCACATAACCTGATCGATGTAGTTCCCCAGCCACCAAGCCTGTTTACATTTATGGCCTTTGCTGGGGAGATTAAGGGCCAGACTTTGGACTGAGTCATTCTTAACAATCTCAACACTTTACACAGTGCCATGGTTGACAGGATAATCATCCAACTCAAGTATCAATTTCCCTTTATGGAAACTAACTGCATTGGATAAGTTGTTGAATTAAATTTGTTGTTGTTGTTGTTGAATTAAATTTAATGCATGAAAATCAATATCACCTATTGGATAGCAGATGCCCAGTAATGTTAATTATAACCTTAGTATAACTCCTTGAGTATCTATAATACTAGTAGAATCTCTTAGTGTCCTAAGAGAAAAGATCTCGTAAGAGAGATACAGTGTACTTCCGCAAGGAGTTCAGAAAATTGAACAATTACATCTATTTCAAGGGCAGAGGGAGGGTATCATGGATGTTTTGTCGAGTAAGGAAGAAAAGAAATTTAAGGCATCCATAATACAACACACACCTCACAAGCTGTGTGGTGTGTGGAGCTGAATTGGACTGTGAATCTGAGTAAATCACCATCAGTCGCACAGTCCCAGAGCCCACGTGGCCTGAGTGCTCTTTAGGCACCGAGCCCAGCATGTGGCCAGCATCCCACATCAGCCGGCATGCCTCCAGTTCCTCCTGCTTCGCTGTCAGGAGGTAGTCACCAGAGATCTGAGGGCTGCTCAGCTGTGAGCACACCCCGCTGGAAATTTGGGTGCAGGTCTGGGCTCCCTGCTGGAGGCAGACTTGAACCCATGGAGGCCAGCGGTCAGTTGGTAACTGTCTCTCATTTCCCTATCTTCTGCTGAGTTAGATTCTACAATTCAAGAGGATGCTTCAGGGAGACTGAAAACTGGTTGCTCAGAATAGGAATGAATTCATTAATGAGACTTGTCTGGGTGGTTTTCTCCCTTGCATCTATCTCCCTTCCGCACCACTGCTTCCTGGGAGCCGCTTCCAAACAAGCTACATGCACGCACCGCCCAGACTCCGTCTCTGCTCTCGGGAGCATCTCAGTTGAGACAGTTGGGGTCCCCATCCCAGAGGTCACCATCCTCATCCCCGTCTTGGCTGAGCACTCGCTGTGTGGAAGGGCTGAGCTTCGGTTCCTGCATATGTCATCTCTGGTAGTAGTAATGCTCCTTAGAGGCGAAAATTTGTCACCAAGATCATTGGCATATATAGTCATACTATCTAATAACGGAGTTGGTTTGAGTAGATATCCAGATTAGGTCAGCAGCCGAAGTCTGCTCTAAGCGGAGCATGAGATTAATTTCTCTGTAACAGCTCCTGCATCTCTGCACAACGTTCCCGCCTTGGCTTTTAAAGCCCGAAACTGTGTTACTGATACATTTTACCAGAATTCTCCCCACTGCTATCCACCGTATTCGTTCACTAACTTTCGGCAAACCGCGCTGCTGAACCATCCCCGAGGTCCTCGTCTTGTCCTCCTAGTCAGACTACGAGCCTTTCATTCCTTGAGTTTTGTTTTGTCTTTGTCTGGGGGTCCCTACGTCTTCTTCTGGTTCTTCCAACACCTCTTGCAGAGGTCACTGAACGGTAGGTTAACTGCACGTGTCACGGAGACGCAGGCGTGGTTTCCGCGGACAAGTTCTGTGGAAGCTGAGATAGTGCAGTGAGGATTACATGAAACATGCAAAAATCGTCGTAAAACCTAAGACACTCACTTCAGCTGCCTAAATGTCCTCACTCAGGTCTGCGTATTGTGAGGCCTCCTGCTCATTCCATTTTGGGGTTTATGAAGCTTGGGTACTGGTGACTTCGACTTGTAAAAACTGTCTAGAAAACTATTTTCTTGAGATCGAAGGGAAGAAAGCAGAAAATTGTTCCTCCCAGGGGCTTTGTCAGTGGCGCATCTGGGTCCCCTAAAGAACTGATCCACAGTATTCTAGTGACTTCTTCACCCATACGTGTTTCTTCACAAAGCAGATTCTTTCTTTCTTTGACAGAGAGAGACACGCCAGAGAGGGGACACAAGCAGGGCTAGTGGGAGAGGGAGAAGCGGGCTTCCCGCTGAGCAGAGAGCCTGATGCGGGGCTCGATCCCAGGATCCTGAGATCATGACCCTAGCTGAAGGCAGACGCTTAACGACTGAGCCACCCGGGTGGTCCTCACAGAGCAGATTCTTTGCACTGCTTGCTGCTCACTGGAAAGGATGAAGAAAATGCTGGTGTAATCATCCTATTTTCTTTCTCTTCAGTAGTCTCCTCTCATTATTTTCTCTCTGCTGTCTCTCCCCTGCTCCCCCTCCCCCTCACACACACAAGCACGCGTACAGGCACACGCAGGCACACACACGCACATGCACGCATATACACACTCATTCAAAACCCACCGACTCACTTTCCCACAAACAGTCAAGGCTATATTCTGCTTTTTCTGGTAAGAATGCTAATTTAGCACAATAGGTTTTGAAAACGGACATAACAGACTCATTATCCAGCAGTAAAATACCAGATTAAACATTCACTTTCAAGTTATACTATCACTCTCCAGCAAGATAAATGCAGCAAAAAGATAAGGTCCCTGGGGCACCTGGTTGACTTGGGGGTGGGGCGGTGGGCTGAGGAGAAGGCCACTGTGGTAAGAGGAGACCATGTGTAGGAGGGCGAAGCATGGAGACAGGAAACAAGGAAGAGTCAGAATGGAAGGTTCAGCACAAGGATTAGTGCACCCCGGGGGCGGGGGCTGGCTGGTCACAAGGCTGCACAGAGGGACCCGTTAGTTGTGTTAAAAGCCAACAGATGGAAGCTGCTTTTCTGTTTCCAGTACACGTCTAACATGTACTTCCCACCATGTTCTGCTTCAGCAGCGGTGGATCTAAAATACTTGTGCAAGAGGGGCTGGTGGGCTGCCGTCTGCTTGAGAGCAAAAGGAATTGCTTTGTATTGTTTTTCTTAGATCTTATTGCTTGGGACAGACCTGGCTGGCCCTCACGCCTGTGCTCGTGATCAGTGAGCCCACTGCCCCAGCACCTCAAAGGGTGCTTCCTTGACCAAAGTGTCTTTTTTGAAGAAACTATCTGATTACATAGGGAAATGGAGCCCTGACGCCCCCCCCCCCACCCCGGTGTCCCACGAATACACACTTCCCATCAGTAGACATAACCTCCTCGGGGAAGGGAAGCGCTGAAAACCTTCACCTGCCATAGGTAGTGTCCACCAAGCATAACGGTTTCCTAGCAGTTTCCGCCCACAAATTCCAGAAGGAAAAAGAACCACATTAAGTTTTAGTTTAGCATCATAAGAAACTCATCAAAAGTGCCCAGACCTGGAAAATCCAATAAATGGTTTGGTCTTAGTTCCTGGTCTTCCATCCTTTGCTACTATCTTTGCTGGAAATTTAGTTTTTGGCATGCGATGACCGCATTCTGGAGGACAGAGCTTCGTGATTTCTAACTAGATGCAGGAGGAAAGTAGAGTGTACTTGGAATTAGTGGCCGTTTCCCTGCTCTGCCACGTGCTTTGCTGTCCCTCGGGCAGCAACAGCCACTGCAGTATGGCCCTGAAGCACCGTATTTATTATCAGTACTTTCATGAACAGTTTTTTGAGGAAACTTTTTTCCTGGCAGTGGAGTATCTATCCGTTGGTTTTGTCTGGTCTGTTCGTTGGCTTCGGTAGTTATCAGAGACCGGGCTTCGCCATGCTAGCGAAAAGATGAGTGCATTACCATGAGGCGATGCTCTTAAAGGCTGACTAAGGACTTGCTTGCCCAGTAACATGAACCCAGGAGCTAAAAAGAACCAAGTGGGCTGTTTGCAGGACTGCTGCATTGCAAGGGAACCAAACAGAAAGCCAGGAGAAGGGGACACAACATTCTCAGTGAGAATGCAATTGCCCGGGGCCTTTGCTGTTACTGATGGAGTTGGGTTGAGGGGAAGATGAGAAGCAAACGTCTGAACAGAGTGGGAGATTTGCTAAAAATCGATGGTCACGGAGACATCCAACAACTTGGCAGGAACAGATTGCTTTTCTCCTACATTTACGTCTTCTTTCTCTGAAGTGGCTTCAAAAAGTGCAGAAAGCCCACCAGCTCGCCCATCTTCACTCTGGGAGGACCAGCTGAATGCTGGAACCTGGAACTGAGCCATTAGGAGGCCCAGAGGCCAGAGGTGAAGGTGGTGGGCCTCCGAGGGCCACCATGGGCAATATTACACAAAATAGAAAGAGTTGATTAGAGAACAGAGTCCATGGTGATGCAATGCCCATGTAATTAGTTTATGCGCACTTAATTTTATGCACATACTTGATTTCTGCCTCAACAACTCTAGCATCACCGTATATCCTGAAAAGCACATGAATAGAGAGACGGGTTATACGCCGGGGGTGGGGGGGTGTAGGTAGAAAAAGAGTATACGTCGTCTTCTCCGATAAACGCACGAGTCTCTAGAGCTCCAGGAAGAGTGATATCCCGCATTCATCAGAGGATTCAGGATGAAGACGTTGAGACTGTTTGAATGAACTACATACAGTCAATGAGCTGCAACCTCGGTGAAGTCATCAGCACTGGGAGCGGAGAGAAGGGACATGGAAGTGTAGAAACGAGAACATGCGCTAGGGCCTCACATGGAACAATGGGGTCTGAGGCTGAGATGCCAGGAATCCTGTTCTCAGCTGACACGTGAGTGAAGATGGTAGGTCCCAGGCCTAAGTTCCAGCGACTTCTTGGGCCTCAGCTTGAACCACTGGACCTTCCCTGAGTGCACCCCAATGTCTGCACGAGGTCAGGTCTTCACACACAAGTGCAGGGATGGTACGCTGTCCCCATTACAGGGGCTCTCGGGTCTCAGGCCTCATCCATGACTCTACCATCTTAGTCTTACCTCTGTCCACTCTTCCTGGTGACTCAGTCCATCCTCAACTAAGTCATCTAGGCCAGAAGAGCATTGATGGCACTCTCGCCTCCCCCTCTTACGCAGGACCTTGTCTGCCAGAAGCACAAAGAGACTTCGAGTACTGAACACAGCATGGTTTCCCTCCCATTTCGCCAATTCTAACCCTTTTTTAACCCAGCTTTCATCTCCACGGGGGTCAGTAGTCTTGAAGAATGATCTACTGTCTTTGAGCCTTGCAGGAAAGATGTGGAGGCGTCCTCTGCCCATGATTCCTCATCTCAGCATCACCCGCGCAGGCTCAGTGAGTGAGCTGGGCAAATGCACGTCCTGCTTTTTCCATTAGCCTCCCGAAAGTCAAAGGTCGCTCTGCTCCCCCACACCCCACCGAGGCTCTTGGATTCTGGAGGGTCTGATGGGCGGTTTCCTTTGTGAACAAAGGCTGCCCAAACCCGTCCCGTCCCCATTCTCAGCTGCAGGTGATTCAGCACTGCAAATTCAAGTGGGACCAGGAAAATCATAGCAGGGTCCCCCAGAGCTGCTTCTTGCTCTTTACTGCTTACCTCGGAGATGCTGTAAAGGCTCTCTGAGCTCCTTCCCTTCCTCCCCGCACTCCCCTTCCTCCCCAAGGTCACCCATATAAATCTTCACCAAGCCTGATGAGGACAGCGGCCCCTTCCCAGACTGAGCAACACTCACCAGCCACGTCCCTCACCCTTGCCGTGGGTCCGCAGTTGAAATGGCAGCAAGGTGGCCCTAATTTTTTAGGTGGAGCATAAGCGCAGACTGAGATCTGTGTTAATACTTAGGAAGTTTTAAATTATTCTCACTTCCCAAGATACCTTCAGATCACCGAAACTCACATTATAGCAGACATTGTTCCCCTAAGACACTGGCTCCACCATTGCTTGGGGAAGCGAGAGCATAGAACAAAGAAGAAGGCGCACACGGAGTTAACTATAGGCCCTAAGGGATCTTCACATCACTGAGGTTTAACTAGACAGTCAACTGAAGGGTTTGGAGTTTTTTTCACCTAAACCAGTACTAAGACTTTTTTTTTTTTAATTGTGGTAAAACACACTAATCATAAAATGTACCATGTTCGCCGTCTCTAGGTGTGTTCAGTGGCATTAAGTACACGCATCCACGTCCTCGTGCAACCATCCCCACCGCGCCCCTCGAATTCTTCTCATCCTGGAAAACTGACATCAGCCGCTACGAAACACCAATTCCCCATTTGTGCCTTCTGCCAGCTCCCGGGGGGCCACCAGCAGCTTCCTTTCCCACTCCACAAATTCGACCCTGCTAGCTGGCTCGTCTAAGTGGACTCATTTGTCCCCTTGTGAGTGACCTTTCCCTCCGCTGATCATGTTGGAACTCTGCTTCCCTTTCAGGGGTGAGTGACAACGCGTGCACGGCGTGCATTATGCGTCTC
Source organism: Meles meles (assembly GCF_922984935.1). Lineage (NCBI taxonomy): Eukaryota > Metazoa > Chordata > Mammalia > Carnivora > Mustelidae > Meles > Meles meles. The sequence goes on along the minus strand of NC_060073.1, from coordinate 117,245,034 downwards.
TGCGCATCCGTCCGCGGGGACTCGGGCTGCTTCTACCTTTTGCTACGGTGAGTAATGCTGCTCTGAGCACGGGTGTGCACATATCTCTTGAAAACTTCGCTTTCATTTCCTGTGGCCACACACCCAGAAGTGAAATTGCCAGATCAGAGGGTAGTTCTATTTTTAATTTTTTGAGGAACTGAGCTGCCGTTTTCCATAGCAGCTGCCCCATGTTGACTTCCAGCCGCAGTGCCGAGCACCTGCCGTTCTCCCACATCCTCACGAGCACCTGCTGTCTTCTGGGGTTCGTTGGCTCCAGCGGCACCTGTCTTACCTCCGAGAGGTGGCTGAGACACCTCAACCCCTTTCCCTGTGCTCCTCCGCAGCCCCCGGCTGCCTCCCACCGAGAAGGGACCTGTGTCCCTGAGAAGCAGCTTGGCTTCTAGGAATGAAAGTGTTTTTTTCCTTTATAAGGCTCTTCCTCTCCAGATGGCTCTGTCTTAAGGGACACTGTATAGGAGAGACTGAGAGCGTGGATTCCAAAGCCAGAATGGTTGAATTAACGTTTTAACTGCTGATCACAGACAAGGAACTTCATTGTGACTTGGTTTCCCCATCTGCCAGATGGGTTTCATGATAATTCTTATATCATAGTGTTAGTGTATTTAATGTGTATCTCAAAAGTCATTAAAATAGGAAGCATTCGGTAACTGCGGTGTATGTCCACGTAACAAGCCCCATTCATCTAACCAGTTCATGCAACATAAATACTTGACATGGAAATGAGGACCAATTCATGTGCCAGACACTGTTGTAGATGCTAGGGATAGAGCAGTGACCGAAACAGACAAAATTTCCAGCTGCAGCACAATGTACGTTATAATGGGAGAGACAAATACTCATCGATCGCACACAACAGACTTCCTGTTAGGAGAACTCCACGTAAGGAGGGGAAGCTGAACGGGGGCGGGGCGGGGTTAGGGGCTGCATTATATGTTGTGGGGTCAGAGAGGCTGCGAGGAGCAAGTCAGTGATCTTCATAACACACGTTTCATTGAGTATCGCAAAAATAAACTCAGCGTGGCCAACTGCTTCCTCAGTGTGTGTTGAAAACTGGAGTACCATCTAGATGCTCATACCGTTGGTTTCTAACCCTTAGTAATGTTTCAACGGTTAAAAGAAAAAAAGTCTCAGAGGATCTGAGGAATCACATTTCTCACTAACAGCTTATATGTGTGACGTGACTTGTTGTATACTTAGTCTGAGCCAGAGGCCACAGTTCCGGTGCCCGCGAGCTGAGGGGTGAACTCACCTGAGAGACGCAGGTTGACAAGGGAGAGGTCTGTGCCCACCTAAGGAGGACACTTGTCCTCTCTGAAGATCCGGGGCTCCTTGGACACACTGATTTTGCCCAGGACAATGAAGACCCTATTTACTCTATCTTACACGTGTGTGTATTTTATCTGTCGTTACAAAACAAAACCCACCTGGTTTGCTGTTTTTTCAAAACACTATGCAGATGAAGCAAAGCTTATCTCTGTTTCACATTTGATCCCTGGGTCACCTGTTTGTCGTTTGTGCTCTTGGCGAAGAACGGCATTTGCTTTCTTTGGGAATAGGATCCTTTGTCTCAGCAAAGTGTAGTAGAAAATTGGGACAGGTGATCTGTGGTTTTCTTAAAGTAGTTTTTTCTTTCCCTTCGCACTTCCTCCACTCAACTTGTTGGAGGCTCTATGTTCTCTTGTCATAGGGAATATCTGTGACAAGCAGCATTTAGAAACGTCCAGGAAGACAGTGGGATCCAGAGAAGGAAAAAGACCAGGTGTACACACACACGTGTACACACACACACACACACACACAGAATGTCACTATGGAGAACCTAGAAGAACAGTGTCTTCATATTAGTGGAGTTTCTCTCTGTGGACTGGGGGAAGAGTCTGAGGTGTCTGAGTTGGCCCCAGCCAGCCGGGCCAGCAGGCACGGTGTCCTTACCACAGACAGTAGTCAAACCATACTTACGAGGAAGTGAAAACATAGACGCCAGGATGGCCAAGTCAGGCTTGGTTCTCAGGTTTTTGGAAGCCTAGTAGAGCGCTACTAAATGTGAGAGTCCATTCCTGGCTTTAAAAGCAAACATGTCCATGATGATAATGTTTGCGTGGAAAAGAACAGAATTTTAGTTTCCTCGTTCTTCTGGAGACCACATGAGCATGCGTAAATCTGCGAAGACTGAAGGAGAGGATGGGGCGCCTGCTCTCGGCTGCTGCTCGAATCACCACGGTGTAGACACAGATGTGGATTCAGAATATAATCTGGATTCAGATAGAAGGACCAGACGATAAATGAATGGTGGAGGAGACAATAAGCAGGTTTTATGTGACGGGTTGTGACCAGAAAATTCAGATCCAGGCCCAGGTCCGATTTCTGGGGTTTGATTTGCTGCTGACAGTTCAGATCTGCGACCAGATCTGCGTGGGTGCTGGGAACGATGTGCTACGGCAGGCAGAAGGTCCCTAGACCTACCTGTATCGTCCGTAACTCTTGGAGACGCAGTATTTCTTCAGTCATCCCTCTGTCTAGCCTATGGTGTCGATCTTCTAGAATAGAATTGGTGAACCCGCCTTAGTGGGAGCACTAATCAAATATAAGATTTTTCCTTTTCTGGAATCTTCCCCTCTTCTCAGGTATGGAATCACATCACCCTTGAGTCAAGTACACTTTATAGTCCTGTAATGCTGAGTGACTTAGTTAACCCATCAAGCCTTAGTTGCCTTATCTGTACAATTACCTTGTCTGCATCATTTCTGTTATCTCTACTTGGTTCAGTATAATCTGGATAAAGTCATCGCCTGGCCACAAGTGGAAGAGATTGTTCTCAGTGGCATAGTCTTGGAGGCAGGTATTTTTTCATAAGGTACTCACCAATTGATTTCTTCATAGCCCTGTTTCATTTTCTTTGTAAAATTCCTCTCTGTGTTAGACAAATGTCTGTTTTAGGAAGAAGAGTACGGAGTATCAGTGTCTCAGGGACTTGCCCGGCACAAGGGGCCCCTCTCGTGATGTGCACCTTGCTCCTGGCCTAGCACGATGGTAGGAAACACGGAAAACATCAGCGGGTAGCATAGGACTCGGACCCTGCTCTTATGGAACTCAGAATAATTTGGGGATGACAGGCATAAGCACAGGAAACTGTTGTGTGGCGTATGGGAGAACGCAGGCCGAGAGTGCATTAGTAAGGCTGCAGAGAACAGGGGCATTAAATCTGGAGCAGACAGGAAGCTCTCACGCAGGTGGCGAGCCTCCTAGAACCTGAAGGGTGCAGGTATCTAAATAGTGCTGGGGGGAGAAATAGGGCTGATGATTTGTTCTATTCTTACTTAACCAGCAACACCGAAAAACGGCATTTGTGCGCAGCTTGGCCCACGTGGAAACCGAGGCTTCCCGAAAAAAGCTTCTTGCCCCAGAATATAGAGTCGGAAAACCGGGGAGGGGATTGCTGGGTGGGAAACAGCACTAGGAAACAGCCCCTATGAATGGGAGTTAGCCGAAACAAGAAGCCAGAAACTTAAGAGTCAGAAGGATTCCCGGGTCTTGGGATATCCAGATAAAAACTACAGATGACCAGTGTAGATATCGCTGAAATCAGTCATGAAGAGCGAGAGCCATAAACATCAAGAAGCAATCACTTTTAAAAAGATACTTTTTATTGAAAAGGTCTTCCAGAAGTAGAAACTACAGTCATTGCAGTAAAAACTCAAAGGAGAGGCTAAACACATACACAGTTGATAACGGATCGGTGAACGGCCAGATGCCCGCAAACACAGCTCTCTAGAAGGCAGCATATAGAAACGACGTGGAAACTCCCAGAGAGAGTGAGAAATACGTAGGTTAGAATAACAAAGTCTAGCGCATTAGCAATATTAGTAACCTACTGCTGCCATGACAAATCGCCACAGACATAGTGACTTTAAACAACACACATTTATCTCAGAGTTCTAGAGGTTACGTTTCTAACATGAGTTTTATTGGCCTAAAACCAGGCTGTGAGCAGAGCTGTGTTTCATATCTGGGAAGTCATCTACCACCATCCAGGCTGTTGGCGGAATGCAGTTCTGTGTGTCGTAGGAGTGCGGTTGTGTGTCTTTCTGGCTGTCCTTTGGGAGGTATTCCTAGCTCCCCATGACCTCTCCCTGGTCCCCAGGTGTGGCCCTCCACCTAGAATCGGCACGAGTGTGTCAGAACCTTCTGAAACTTGGCATCTTTCTGACTTCCTCCACTGTATCTTGTATGCATCCAGCTGGAGAGAGTTCTCTGTTTTCAAGGACTCTGGCGATGACATTGGGCCCACCCAGATCATCCAGGATGGTCTCCCTATGTCACGGTCAACTGATTAGTCCCCTTTATTACATCCCCTGAGACTCGGGCTGTGTGGCATTACATATCCACAACGGTGACACAAAGGTGTGAAGACCTTGGAGGCCAAAATTCGCACATCTCATCCCAGATGAACACAATGGAAAGAATGAGTAAGAGACTCTTTCTTTCTTCTTTTTTTTTTTTTTTTTATTTATTTGACAGAGAGAAATCACAACTAGGCAGAGAGGCAGGCAGAGAGAGAGGAGGAAGCAGGCTCCCTGTGGAGCAGAGAGCCCGATGCGGGGCTCGATCCCAGGACCCTGAGATCATGACCTGAGCTGAAGGCAGAGGCTTTAACCCACTGAGCCACCCAGGCACCCCTAAGAGACTCTTTCTTAAGAGAGGTTTTCAGAATCATGTCAGAGAGCAGAATATCAGAGTTCTGAGATATACAGACCCACAGCTGAAGAAGGCACACTTCAGTGTGAAAAACACAAAGAAGGCCAATGCCTTAGAACACCCCTGTGAGATGTGCATTATTTTGTTTTTCAAGGTTTTATTTATTTGTCAGAGAGAGAGAGTGGCAGAGACAGGCAGAAGGAGAGGGAGAAGGAGACTCCCCACTGAGCAAGGACATCCCCTCTCCCCCCACTTGCAGGACTCAATCCTTGGACCCTGGGATCATGACCTGAGCTGAAGGCAGATGCTTAACTGACTAAGCTACCAAGGTGTCCCGAGATGCACATTATCATTCCCACTTTAAAGAGGAGGAAAAAAAAGGGCAGAGGGTTCTTTGTCAAAGGTCACCCAGGCTGGTCTAATTCAGGTCATGAATAGGATGGCAGAGGTCCCTTCGTGCTTCTCCTCTTGTGAAACTGTGAATGAAGAAAATTCTGGAGCTGGCTTTTATGGTATCACAGAGCCTGCAGAATGTAGGCCCACGATGCTTGGGGAGTGCTCTGTATGTATGGCCCATTTGCATACAATGGAAGCTACTGTAGCTGGTTTAAGTAGGAAATGATTTAGCGCTGTATGTAGCTGGCCACCCCTAACGTGGCCTCCTTCCCAGTGCTGTGCCCTCGTGTAATGCCTTCTCCTTGAGGGTAGGCTGAACATGGTATTTTGAGTCTAATAAACAGAATAAGGTACATGTGGTGAAGTGTGTTTTGCAGAATTAGTGCCCAAATACTGATTTCCATCTTGCCCATTTCTCTTCATTCTCCCTTATTCGCTCTGATGGGAGCTGGCGGCCATGTTGTGAGCTGCCCTGGGGAGAAACTCCCATGTTAAGGAACCGAGCAGAGCTTCTGGTCCACCTGTGCTGACCTGAACCCTGCCAGGTGGTGAGCAGGACTCATCCAGCCCACCGTGGGCTCGAGCCTGGGAGCAGATCTGACCCTGTTGCTGCGCCTTCAAGGGAGACGAAAGCGTGGGATGCCATCTTGTTTGCGGCACATTGCCTGGATTCTTACCACGTGTCAATAGTACAGCAACAAGTCCTGGTGTGTCAAGACAATGCACTTTGGGAGCAGTTGGTTACACACATGTCATTACTATGTGATGTACAGGGTGGCAGACAAAAATCAGTGTTAGAGCTTAAGAGCAGCGTCTGACTGATTAGGAAAGCCAGGGCCAGAGACTACTGAGTCCGGAAGTCCAAGACTGTGAGTTCTTCATCTGACCACGTTCTCTCCAGACCACAATCATCGTAGGAAATACGCACAAATGAAATCATCCTTATGTCCTTTCTCATTAATTTTGTCACTGCTCCTTTCTTTAACCCCTTATAGCCTTAATTTTATCTTGTATTTGTATGTTTTTATCTTTGTCTTATACACACACATACACACACACCATGAGCAACACATTTACTCCTTTTTTCTTCAAATATCTAAAGATGTTTTCTCCACTTTTAAACAGAATGCTGAGTTAGCATTATAGGTTTTGAGAAAAGGAACTATATATACGTACACATAGCAATAAAACATGGGAGCAAATTCTCCATGTTCCAATATTCATGGGAACGAAAGCGAGTGTAGCGCAAAGGGCAAGTCCCAGGAGGTATCTCGTCGAGGGCACAGAGACCACGTCATTATAAAACCCTACACAAAGATTAACTTGGAAATTATTTTGTATTATAAAACCCTACACAAAGATTAACTTGGAAATTACTTTATACTTCCTGCACTAAGACAACACAAACTTTTCATGCCATGATCTGGGCTGGATGATGATGATCGTCAGCTTGTTCTTAAAAACTGGGCTCGGTGTTCGGTGTTGGGAATGTGGTGTGGTTGCTAGACTGGGGGTATCCCGTAGATGATTCTTGCCACGACTACTGTCTGGGATACTAGGAGATTAAAACAGTGAAAGCCACTGATGAAGTCTTGAGTTTAGGGGAGGAAATGAATGGCAACCCGGACAGCACGTCTTCACAGAACTCCAGGGCCACTGGCTTTGGAGCATATGAGCCTCTGTAGAGGTTTAAGCACGAATGCAGTTTACTCAATTAAATTCCTTCAGCTCCTCCTCTCCTGTGCGCTCCAGAACACCCTAACCCTATTCCTACGGGAAACTCTTTCACCAGAAGTAACACCGGAGACACTCAGTTAATTGAACAACAACAACAAAAATAATTAGCATGTAAAATTATTTTAAAAAATCATGCTAGGCAGGTGAATTTCCTCCAGAAATTCGTGCTTCTCTTGGTACACAAAGACTATACTGCTGGTTTTCTGAAGAATAGAGAGGCGGCTAGGTGTGATAATAGTTGCTCAGGTGTAATTCCTATAATAATGAATAGTTTTGGCCTTGTCATGTCCCAAATATGTATTAGTCCAGGAAAGATAAGGAATATAAGGACGTGTTCATACTGGTTTCCAGTCCCAAGCTTATGCTTATACAAATATATCATTGTAAGCTACTTAACATGATATGTATGAAAGAGTAATATCTGGAAAGTAAAATGTAACTAAAGGGGCATATTATAAAATCTATAGAAATTTCTAAAAAATAGTAGTATAGACAGTGAGATGTAAAATAAATACGAAATAGAAACAATTAATCCAAAAGGAAACAGGAATAAGAACAGATAAGGCCTACAGAAAACAACCAACGAGATGTCAGACTTGAACTGAACTGTATTAAATAGATAAAATCTGTGACTTAAATAATTAATTATAATTCACCCGCACATTCTGAATGAAAGATGCCAGATTGTTGGACTAAATTGAAAAAAAAAAAGAGTAAAACACAATTCTTTGCTTCTTAAAATAACCACACCGTAGATGTGGTGATAGAGTCTGATAAAGTCAAAGAACAGAAAGCGAGACACATTTCAAGCCCATAGCACAGGACCCAAAAGTCACAGACCACGTTAAGATAGAAAACAAAACAAAACAAGATTTAGTCATTGTAACTTTAAAAACCTTTGCTCCCCAAGATACCATTCAGAAAATTAAAAAGCAAGCTGTAGTTTGAAAGAAAATATTTGTAACACATGTATCTGGCAAAGATCTTGGAGCCAGAATATTTAAAGAATACTCACAACTCAGGAAAGAAAACTACTCAGGAAAAAATGGACAGATCATGTGGACCCAGGAAGAACAAAGATGACCCAACAGCCAAGTACGTGGTGTTTCACAGCTTTAATCATTGGGAAGATATAAATTGAAGCCACATAGGATATTACTATGGTAGTCAAAATCTGCAGCCGCCCAAGTCTCCATCAGCCTGTAAATGGATAAACGGATCTATGTTGATATGGCATACCGCTGAATCATATTCATATCCTAACAACACGAACTACTGACTTCTAAGTGCATCAAAGTAGAAAACTCTTAAAAATATTTTGTTGATCAAAAGAACACTTACGCAAACACCCCATTTACACGAAAAGACGGAACTAACATAACTGGTGTATGGTTACAGAAATGAGATCAGGTGTTTCCTTGCCCTCGGGTTGGTGCAATTAATTGACTCTAATTTGACTTGTTAAGATAAGGAAAGTACGGGATGCCTGGGTGGCTCAGTGGGTTAAGACTCTGCCTTCCGCTCAGGTCATGATCTCAGGGTCCTGGGATCGAGCCCCGCATCGGGCTCTCTGCTCAGCAGGGAGCCTGCTTCCCCCTCTTTCTCTGCCTGCCTCTCTGCCTACTTGTGATCTCTCTCTCTGTCAAAAAAATAAATAAAATCTTAAAAAAAGAAGATAAGGGAAGTACTCTGCAAGTAGACTTTGGCAGTGTGGACTCTAGCAAAGCCCACTGAACCTTATACCTAAAATGGGGTGCATTTTATTGTGTTCAGATTATACCACAGTAAAGTTAATTCAAACTAAAGTGAGGCAAACAAGTTGAAGGCCATGTTTTATAGCATAGAGGCAAGGGTTTAAGTATGAGTAGGATTCCAGCTTTCAAACAGGAATTAATTCACAGGTACTAAGCTGGGCCAACGTGTAGGGCATCCATCAGGAGAGATGACCTTCATTTAGAAGAGAGGGTTAACCTTGGTGAACCTGGCTGTTCGGTTGACTGGGTGTTGTGAGGATAGTATCGAGAGCTTGTCCATTCTGAAAGGCATTCGTTATTACCCATTTCAGTTTTAATTTGCTTTTTCCTCATGACCTGTGAAAACCTTTACACATCTTGATTTGCCACAAGATATTTTGGTTTGTGACGTGTATGGTCAAAGTTTTTGTGGCTGTTTTTGTTTAGTTTAGTTGTTCTTTTTTCTTTCTTTCTTTCTTTCATTTCTTTCAAGTATTGTAACTTCTTTTCTTTTCATATATTGTGAATAAAAGTTTTATATATTATACATAAAAGTTCTTTTTATATTATGAAAAAATTAAAACTTTTCTCCCAATCTAGAATTGTCTCTTCGATCTCCCAAATATGTCTTGAGATGAGGAGACAGCCTTATGTCTGATAAAAGCCAGAAATATTGGGACTCCTGGGTGGCTCAGTTGGTTAAGCAGCTGCCTTCCGCTCAGATCATGATCCCAGCATCCTGGGATCGAGTCCCATGTCGGGTTCCTTGCTCGGAGGGGAGCCTGCTTCTCCCTCTGCCTCTGCCTGCCTCTCTGTCTGCCTGTGCTTGCTCGCTCTCTCTCCCATTCTCTCTCTGAGAAATAAATAAATAAAATCTTAAAAAAAAAAAAAAAGCCAGAAATATCTGAGACTGTGCTTCTGATGTCGTGGCTAAGCATCAACAGAGGTCACAAAAAAATTCCCTCCTAACTTTTCCTCTAGAATATTTATAAGTATAGCTTTCATATTTAGGTCTCAGGTACACTTGGGATTAAAATTTTGCATCTGGTTTTAGGGTGAACAGGAGTTTATTATTTACATACAGGTAGCCCACCGTCCTTGTACCACTTCTTGAAAGCACTCTCTTCTCCACCAAATTGCATTCATAATGTTGCCCAAAATCAGTTGCCCTTATATGTTTCAGTCTGCACTCTAATATTTTCCCCCAAAAACCTTTTTATGAGGTTTTTTTCAGCCATATAGAAAATGTGAAAGGCAAAAAAAAAGTACAATGAACATTATGTTCACCTACAATTGTTAATATCTTTCTGTATTTGTTTTTATTTGTGTTTCTAATTGCATGTGCACGTGTATGTGTGTGCACATGTGTGTGTGTGTGTGTGTGTGTGTGTGTAACCCCATCTCCCCATCATTGTGCAGGCTCCCACCAGCCTTCATTCCCTGAACACTTGCTTTGTGCCACGACCTGTGCTTGCGGATTTGAATGGAACATCTGATCTCAGAGGATAGACCCTCAGTTCTTTTGCCATTAAATATATTAGTTGCAGAATTTTCATAGATATTCTCCATCACTGTTAGGAAGTTCTCCTCCTAGGTTACTGAGGGTCTTTTATATGAAAAGGATGCTGGATTTTGTTAAATGGTTGTTCTGTGTCTTTAGATGGCCATACTGGTTTCCTTCCTTCCTTCCTTCCTTTCTTCCTTCCTTCCTCCCTTGCATTCCTGGAATGAACCATCTCCTTTTTTTAAATTGTTGGAGCTGCTTGCTAAACTTCTGTTGGGAATTTTGCATCTACATTCATGAGAAATATTTGTCTGTATTTTGCCTCTCTTATAATGTCATTATTTGGTATTGTTAGCAGTGAAATGCTGGTCCCATAAAATGAATTTGGAAGTATTTCTTACTTTTTAATTATCTGGATGAGTGTATATAGAATTTCTATTATATCTTCCTGAAATGTTTGGTATAATTCAAAACTGAAACCATTTGAGCCTGGCGTTTTCTTTGTGGGCATGTTTTTAAGCACAAAGTTAATTTGTGTAATTTATATAGGGCTCTTCTGGTTATTTATTTCTTCTTCATTGAGCTTTAATGGTCTGAGTATTTCGAGGAATTTATCCATTGCATAGAAGTTGTGGTAATCATTTGCATAGTGTTGTTAATTATTGTCCCTTGTTATCTTTTTACCATCTGTAGGATCAGAGCAATGTCAGCTTTTCCTTCTTGATAATAATAATTTTGTTTCTCTCTGCTTTCCTGTTCAGTCTGTTTGGAGTTTTATCCGGTTTGTTAACCTTCCAAGAGAAACGTCTTTTGATTCCGTGTACTTTCTCTGTTGCTTTCATGTTTTCCAGTTGATGAATCTCCGTTCTGATCTCTGATATTTCCCTTTGTTCTAAGTTTTCTTTTTACTTGTTCTTCTTTTTCTAGTTTCTTAAAGGGGAAGATGAAGTCATTGTTCGGAGACATTGCTTGTTTACTCATGTCATCGTACCATGCTTAAAATTCCTCCCAAATATCTTTACTAGCAGCCCACAGATTTGATATGTTGTGTTTTAACTCACGTTCAATTAAAATTGATTTCAAATTTCCATTCTAATTTCTTCTTTGATCCTTGTGCTCTTTAGAGTGAATTATTTAATACCAAATATTTGCAGATTTTCTACAGGCCTTCTTATTATTGACTTCTAATTTTATTCCATTTTGGCTAAAGAACATATCCTGTATGACCAGAATTATTTTAAATTTATTTAGACTTGTTTGACCAGACTCCTTTATATGCCAATAGGGTCAAGTTGTTTGATTCTGTTGTTTCTATCTTATCTGTCTTCTTTGATTTGTTGGTGACCTTTTTCTATCGATTATTAAGTGGAGGTTAATGAAATCGCTGACTTTAGGTGTGAATTTGTCTATTTCTCTCTGTAGTTCTATCCCTTTTGGGTTCTTATATATTAAAACTGCTATTAAATGTCTAAACGTTTAGAATTTTTATGCTTCCCCTATGGATTTATCTCATCATCCTTATGGTATTACACATTTTTATTCCTGTTAAAATTCTCTTATAAGAAATTTACTTTATCTGAATCTAATCTATTTTATTGTTGACTAATATTAGCATGATACACTTTTTCTATCATTTTATTTTTAATCTATTTGTCTCATTATATATATTTTAATGCAATCTCATAATGACTAACATTTAATTGGGGTGTTTAGACTATTAGCATTTAATTCAATTATGTGTAATGTTAGGTTTAGATCTACCTTGCTACTTTTTATTTTTATTTATTTGTTTATTTAATTTTTAAGTAGGGTCCACACCTAGCATGGGGCTCGAACTCATGACCCTGATCAAAAGTCACATGCTCTACCAACTGAGCCAGCTAAGGGCCCCTATGTTGCTACTTCCTAAAATTTGCATTACCTGTTCTTCTTTTGCCTTCTTTACAGTTTTCCTGCTTTCCCTTGGATTGAGTATTGTTCTGATTTATTTTATTTCTTTTGCTGCTTAGTAGTTAGAATTTTTAATTTTCTTCTTTTAGGAGTTAACTCAGTGGTTAGAATGTACAAGTTTAACTTAGAGTTTCACAAGTGTTATTGTTTTAGTTTAACCATCAATTTTTCCTTTAAGGTTTTTAAGTAATATATAGTTTATATTAATAACACAATTTAATATATGATATGTATTTTATATATTTTTTATATTTTTATATTGTATCTTTTATATACATTTTTCCTATGTAGTTACCATTTCTGGTACTTTGATTCACTTTTATAAACCTTTATTTCTGTATGGTATCATTCCCGTCTGTCTGAATGACTAACATTAACATTGCATTTTTATTTATTTATTTATTTATTTATTTATTTTTATGAACATATAATGTATTATTTGCCCCAGGGGTACAGGTCTGTGAATCATCAGCTTACACGTTAACATTACCATTCTTATAGTTGATGTCCACCCATGATGGAATATTTCAGTTTTTTTATTGATGAAAAAGTCTTTACTTCATCTTTGATCTTAAAATATATTTTTAATGTTTCTGGATGACCTTTTTTTTTTTTTTTTTGGTCTTTCACTATTGTTTCATTGTTTCAATAGTTAATCTGCTACTGTTCCTTACTCTTTTTCTCTGTATGTAGCATGTTTCTTTTTGTCTTTATGTTTTTTTTTCCCCCCTCTCTTTTAGAACTATCTTTTTACCAGTGGCTTATAGAAATTTAATGATTGGCCTTGCTGTATTTTTTTCCCATTTTTAAAATTTTTATTTATTTATTTATTTTTTAAAGATTTTATTTATTTACTTGACAGAAGAGATCACAAGTAGGCAGAGAGGCAGGCAGAGAGAGAGGAGGAAGCAGGCTCCCTGCTAAGCAGGGAGCCTGATGCAGGGCTCCATCCCAGGACCCTGGGATCATGACCTGAGCTGAAGGGAGAGGCTTTAACCCACTGAGCCACCCAGGCGCCCCTTTCCCATTTTTTTTAATACTTGGCTCATCACCCTTTTTAAATCTATGGATCTCTAGTTTTCTCTGCATTTGGAAAAATCTTGGCCAGTATTTCCTCAAATATTATTTTTCTCCTTCTTCTTCACGACACCACTTACACATCTCTGAGGCCTTTTGAGTGTGTCCCAGAGCTCACTGACACTTCATTTTTCATTGTGTCATTTTCTGTTCTCTGTGCTTCATCTTGGTTAAAGTTTCCTCAAATTCACTAATTTTTCTTCCAACACATCAGATCAGCTCCTCATGGCGTCCAGCATATTTTCCACCTCACACGTTCTAGCTTTCATATCTCAAAGTACAATTTAGGTTTTAATATCTTTTAATATCTTCCATGACTTTACTTGCCTGTTGTTTGAACATCAGGCATGCTTCTACGGGAACTATTTGTTGTCTTTCTGGTAGTAGTAATGACCTTACCCGTTATGGTTAATTTTGATGGATTGATTATTTCAGCCAACTCTACTTTATAGATGACCATACTTAATATGGAGCTTTTCCTGTATTCCCCCTCACAGAACTCTCTTATTGTTTCCCATAGAAACTGGAAATGGAATTTTTAAATAAATTTTTAAAAATTTTTTACATTTAAATTTTAAATTTAAATTTAAATTTTTTTTTACTATTTATATCTCCTATTAGAGTGTTCGCTAAGCAAGGAAGGACTGTGTCTTCCTTTTTTCCTCTCCTCTCTTTTATTATTTTATCTGTATCAGGTAGTCCTAGCTCTTGTTTGTAACGAAAATTAATAAATATTTATCAAAAATAAATTTTTATACCAAAATGTTTCCATAATCTGAATAGTTAAGTAAATAATATTCTATACTACATGTGCTCTTCTTGGAATACTTCATAGTATTTCTTGATAATAGTGTGCATTCTTTGTTTCTTTATCTTTCTTATATCCCAAAATTTAAATATTTTGAATACAGAAGTTTAGCACACATTAACTGTCTTTGCCTACCGGAACTTAGTACTTTGCAAATAATTAAAAAGCATGGTGTGCCACGGTATGAATAATACCCTATCATTTGTGTAAAATATGCACAAATATGTGGGTTTTCATATACATTGACTTTGGCTTAGATGAATAAATGGTGTAACAGGTAATACAGTACTAACCATCATAAATATTTGTGTCAGGTGACAACACCAAGGATATTTTTGAGCGTAATTTATGAGTTGTGTAACAATGATGGTGGGGCTCCTTGCACTTCTCCAGGAAACATTATCTTTGCGTAAAGGAAATGATACATTTTGAGTTCTAGCCTTTTTCCTTTCAAAAAAGTCATATATTATATTTTTCTCTAGACAGACTTAAGCAGGTAGGAAAAATAAAGACTCAGATTTCTGTGCCTGACTTTATATGCAAAGTAACATGTTGAAATTAGATTGAATCATGAAAGATATCACATGGGGGTTATAGGATCACAGATAAAGGGATAGGTTCTAGAATCGTGGTTCTGAGGTTCAAACTATAAAACTTATATATATATTTATAATTTTATATATAACATATAATATATATATAATTATATATATATAATTATAAATATATATATATTTATAATTTTTCTTTAGTGGGGCACCTGGATGGCTCCATTGGTTAAAGGGTCCACTGCTCGGGTCATGATCCCAGGGTCCTGGGATTGAGCCCCCTGTCGGGCTCCCTGCTCAGTGGGGATTCTGCTTCTCCCTCTCCCTCCACCTGCCACTCTGCCTACTTGTTCTCTCTCTGTCTGTCAAATAAAGAAATAAAATCTTTAAAAAAATGTTTTTTCTTTAGAGAGGGGGAGAGAGCAGTGGGGGAGGGTCAGAGGGACAGAGAGAATCCCCAGCTCCATGCTGAGCACAGAGCCTGATGTAGGGCTCCATCGCACAACTTGAGACTACGATCCAAACGAAATCAACAGTCAGATGCTCAACTGACAGAGCCGCCCAGGCGCCCCTAAAACTGATATGTTTAAATTGATACTATAGATAGTATCTTCCAGCAGATATCTTCTCAGTCTTGAAAATGTTCTGGGGCTGGAACAGCTACAGACTGACGGAGTGTCTCAGGGGACACTGTAAATGCCCAGGCCAGCCACCCTGTAACCCTCAGAGCGCACTTTCTGAGCCCACGCGGGTGGGTCCACTTCCCACATCAGCCACAGACGGAGATTGCTTTCGCTAAGGCGGCTGTGTTCTGGTGCTTGAAGAGCCCATTCCTGGGAACAAAGCCTACACGTGGCTGACGTCGGAACGGGCCAAGGTTCTAAATAATATAGCCTGTCTACTGCTTGTGTTGGCTTAGCTAAAAGAGTCCGCACTTCAGAGTCCAAGTGACTTGGATTTATATCTCAGCAAACACGACCAGTGTTGTTTATTCAGGCGATTTATGACTTCTATGAGCTTTCGTTCCCTTTTTTCTGCGTGAGTGAGATAACAGTGTTTACCTAATAGAGATGTGCGAGAGATTCCCTTATATATGTTTATGTATATAATATGTTTATTTATGTGTGTAACATTTATTTATATTCATATACACACACACGCACGCGTACATATGTATGTGTTGGCATAAAGTAAAACGACATATATTAGGTAAGAATGAGCCTTTTAGAAATTCTGTCTGCCTTTTTCCAGGCCTCAGAGTTTTCTCTGTTATACTACCTTCTAAAAACAAAAACAAACAACAACAACAAAAAAAAAACAAAAAAAAAAACCAAAAAAAAAACAAAAAACAAACAAAAAACCCCCATATATATATATATATATATATATATAGGATCAGTTCTAAAAACAATCCTATATATATATATATATATATCTTACATCGTCTTAAATAGGATTGTTTTTAGAACTGATCCTCTAAAACTCTTTCCACCCCCTAGGTTGTAATCTCACTTTACCAGATGCTACTAATTATTTGGTGATTTTTTACCAATATTTCATATCTAGATTTCTTGTTTTCCAAACCAGAAAATGCAGTCTCTCCTGAGCAGCAGAAGCAATCCCTCGTGCACGGTAGACTCCCGAAGCCCGTACTGCTCTGTGGAGTGATCAGGAACTAGGAGGACACGGCAGGCTGGCGTGTAGCTGGCGGGGGGCAGAGCAGCAGGGCCCACTGGGAATCCACAGCAAAGCTAGAAAAGAAGCCTACAGGAACCTGGACGGGCCTCCCTCCCTTTAACTTTGCCTTCCAAGATGCTCAGCCTGTGTGCTTTCCTGGGATATTGGGCCAAATCATGTAGGCACGCAGGCTTCGGTCACACAAATCCTTGCTTATACGGGGAAGACATCCGTGCCGGGTTGAGGAGCAGGAAGTAGTGAAATCTTTTCCCATGTGGGTCTGTGGCCTCCACCTTCCTTCCAGTCATTGGAGACTGTGCAGAGCTGTCTCCTGAGGCTGCTGGGCAGTCACCCACCGCTAAAGCCTCTTCACCGCTAAAGCCATCCCAGCCGTCTTGGGCAACTGAAGAGATCAGGTGCCCCTTCATGAAGGTGTTCTAGTTAACTGTGTACACACACACACACAGCAAAGCCCTAACACCACTTTCCTCACATCTAACAGGCTATCAGTGAACAGCAACCACTGTACCCAGAAGATGCCCATTCACCGGGGCAGTAATAATGCCAACAACTGTTGACTATTCGTAAGTAAAGGGAGCAATTTCCAGTTTATTGATAGGAAAGGAATAGCCATGCAAATTCAGGAGTATGTGCTTCATTCAACCGCAGACCCGAGATTCTGAAACAGTCTTTCCACCCCCTTTTTCTCATGGTCGCTTCTTCCTTCTGAGCTCTTCCCTCATTGGCATAATTAAAGTTTGAAGTAAAATATTTATGGGAGAAAGCAAGGTCATAACAACGTGGCTTATTGAGGCATAATGTACACGCAGTAAAATTCATGCTCTGTAGGTGTACAGTTTAAATAGGTTTGAAAAATATATACAGTCATGGAACCACCACTGCAATCAGGGTGTAGAATGACCCTCCCATCCTCTACCTCGGTCCATCATGGACCTGGTTTTGTCCCTATACTTTTTCCATTTTTCTGATGCCATATAAATGGAGTCCTGTGATATGTAGACATCTGGGTCTGGATTTTTTCACTTACTTAGCTTTGTATTAAATGTTGATCTCTGATTATCATGTAAAATACTTCTCAGGTCAGGGTCATCAAATTTTGATTAGAAATTGTTGGGATTAAAGCCTCTTCATGCCACAGTTTTAATGATTCTATAAAAGGATAATTTAGAGTTTACACCATCATGGTCACTAATGGTTGACTGAAAGTGGATGACGTCTGTGTCGAAACTGGATACCAGTCTCTGTTTTGCCATCCTCCGAATTCTCTTCCCAAAGACATCTATTTGGTACGGTTGCACTGAAGTGAGCCGTCGGGTCATGTGAACCCCAGTACTGCCTTCAGCTTGCATGAACATACCTCCCTGAGCTCCAGACCATCTGCACTCACCACTTCTACGGCCTGGATGATGGTGACTTTGGGTGGGAGAAATTGTGGTTGTTGAACACCCAGAAGATGGTATCATAAAGTACCACATCTAGTTTTTCGTTACTGTGCCTACTCCCACAGACTCCGTCTAGGGCACGGGAAATGGGAACACCAAGAATGTGCCGTCTGAGGACTTGCGCTCTGGGTGGGTGCAGATGTCCATAGCACCCAATCCATGGCCTGAAAGAGAGTAAATCTTTAAACATCAGATCAGAATCCCTGCACTTTCTCCCAGCTACGCTTTGAGCAATAGAGTAAATGGAAAGTGGCTGGCCACAGTGTTTGTTACATTAACTGCTCGCAAGTGTACAATTCAGCAGCATTAAGTATATTCACAGTGTTGTTAGTCACCGTCATGATCTGTCCTCAAAACTTGCATCATTCCCAACATAAACTCTGTACCCATTAAACAGTAACTCATATTGTCCTGGCCCCTGGGAATCTGCTTTCTTTCTCTAGGAATCTGCCATTCTAGGAGAATCACATGGTACCTGTCCTTTTGTGCCTGGCTTGTTTCATTAAATGTGTTTTCAAGATCCATTTGTGATGTCAAAAATTTCATTCCTTTTTGTGGCTGAAAAATATTCCATTTTACATATATGCTAGCTTTTCTTTGTGCATTCACTTGGTTTTGGACATCTAGATTGTTTCCACCTTTTAGCAGCTAATGCTGCTGTGAAGAGTAGTGTAGAGCTATCTGTTCAAATCACTGCTCTCAGTTCTTTTGGTGGAAGTGGTGAATCATAGGGTAGTAGCAAATTCTGAGAAACCACAAAACTGTTCTCTACAATGGTTGCACAATTCTACATTCCCACCAGCAATGCTCAGCTTTCCAGTTTCTCCACATATTCATCAGCATCTGTTACGTTGCGTGTGTGTTACGTTGTGTGTGTGTGTTTTAATGTATCCAACCCCTACCCCCAAAGGTGTGACATGACATCTTACTCTTCCAATCTGCACTTCCTTATGGACTAAGAATGTGAACATCTTTTCATGGGCTTGTTCACCATTTGTATATTTTCTTTGGACAAATGACTATCCAAGTCCTTTACCCACTTATAGATTGGATTGTATATTGGGTGTTGTTACTGACGTTTAGATGTGCTTTATATATTCTGGATATTATTCCATCATGAGGTATAAGATTTGCAGAATATTCTCCTGTTCTGTAGATTACCTTACATTTCTTGATCATGTTCGGTGAGGCATAAACATTCATAATTTTCACAAAGTCCAGTCTATCTATTTTTTTTCTTTTATTGCCTGTTGTCTTGGTGACATATCTAGAAAGTTGTTTTCAAACCCAATGTTGTGGAGATTTCTTTAATGTTTTCTTTTTTCCAAGAGTTTTATAATTTCAGCTCTCAAATGCTTATCTTTGATTCATTTTGAGTTAGTTTTGTATATGGTGTAAGCTAAGGATGCAACTTTATTCTTTTGCATATAGATATCCAGTTTTCCCAGCACCACTTGTCGAAAAAATTGTCCTTCACCCTTTAAATAATCTTGGTGCCCATGTTGAAAAACAATTAATCATACATACAGAAATTTATTTCTAGGTGCTTTATTCTAGTCCGTTGATCTATATGTCTGTCCTTATGCCAAACAAGCATATTGTTTTAATTACTACACTTCAAAATTGAGAAGTATGAGTCCTCTAACTCTTCTTTTTACTTTTTTTTTTATGATTACTTTGTTTATTCAGGGCCTTGCCTCTTGTAGTTTCATGTAATTTTGAGAATCAGCTTTTCCATTTCTGCAAAATAAATAAATATAATAAAAAAGACTCTTGGGATTCTGATAGGGGTTGTATTACAACTGTGGATGACTTTGTGTGGTATCAACGTTTAAAAATATTGTCTTCTCCACGAAAGTGAACCGTGTTTCCATTTATTTAGTTACTCCTTAATTTCTTCAGCGGTGTTTTGTAGTTTTCAGCATGTAAGGCTTTCACAACCTTCGATAGATTTATTCCTAAATATTTAATTATTTTGGATGCTAAATGAACTTGCTTTCCTAATTTTCTCTTCAGATGTTCATTGCTGCTGTGCAGAAACAAAACTGGATTTTTCTTTTCCTGCATTAGTCTCATACCCTGCAACTTTGTGGAATACATTTATTAGTTCTAATAGATTTCTTGTGAATTCTTTGGGTTTTCATCTGTGAATGGAGATAATTTTACCTCTTTATTTACAGGTCAGATGTCTTCTATTCAATTTTCTTACATAATAGCTCTGGCTACAATTTCCAGTATGTTGAATAGCATTAGTGTAAGTACCCTTGTATTGTCCCTAATGTCAGTGGAAAGGTTTTCTGTCTTTCATCATTGAGATGTTAGCTGTGGATTTTTCATGAATACCCTTTATCATGCTGAGACGTTTTCCATCTGTTCTTACTTTCCTGTGAGTTTTTATTGTGAAAGAGTGTTGGATTTTGTCATATGTTCCTTTCTGTATCAATTGAGATTATCATATGTTGTTCTCCACTCTATTAAAGTGAAATATTACACTGGTTGAATTTTTTTTTGTATGTTGAAACACCCTTACATTCTTGTGATAAATTCCACTTATTGAAGTGAATAATCCTTTTAATATGCTGTTAGACATGATTTAGTAGTATTTTGTTGGAGATTTTTGCACCTATATTCACAAGGGATATTGGTCTGTAATTTTCTTCTCTTAACAGTGTCTTGATCTAGCTTTTTTTTTTTTTTTTTTAAAGATTTTATTTATTTATTTGACAGACAGAGATCACAAGTGGGCAGAGAGGCAGGCAGAGAGAGAGGAAGGGAAGCAGGCTCCCTGCGGAGAAGAGAGCCCGATGCGGGGCTCGATCCCAGGACCCTGAGATCATGACCTGAGCCGAAGGCAGTGGCTTAATCCACTGAGCCACCCAGGCGCCCCTTGATCTAGCTTTTTAATCCTAGCCTCAAAATAAGTTAGAAGGTGCCACCTATTCTTCAACATTTTTTGAAGAGGTTGAAAAGCATTGGTGTTACTATTTTTTTTTTAAAGTTTGGTGGAATTCACCAGTGAAACCTCTGGTCCAGGACTTTTCTTTATTGTGTCGGGGGTTTTTACTGAATCATTCTCTTTAACAGCGTAAGTTCATTCTGAATCTCTCTGTCTTCACAATTCGGTCTTACTAGGTTGTGTGTTTATAAGAATTTGTCTGTTTTGTCTGTTATTCAGTTTGTTGGTGTACAAGTGTTCATGTGCACCATGTACCCCCTCTTCTAATCCTTCTCATCTCTATAAGGATAAAAGAGGTGCCCCCACTTTAACTTAGGATTTTAGTTATTTGAAAACTTCTTTTTCTCCTTCTTTGTCCATTTTACTAAGTGTTTCTCCATTTTGTCGATCTGTTTGAAGAACCCAATTTTGGTTTCATTAATCTCTCTGATTTTCTTTTACTATTCAGTTATCACACTTTTCACCTTCAGAAGTTCTTTTTGGCTCCCTTTTATGATTCTCATTGATACTCTCATTTTGCTCATATATCTTGTTTCAGTCTTTGCCCATGTCCTACTTTGGCTTTTTGAGCATCTTTAAGTTGTTTAAAGTCATTGTCTAATAAGTCTGCTACCTGAATTCCTCAGGAATGGTGTCTTTACATTCGTTCTGTTCCTTTGAATGGCTCGTGCTTCTCTATTCCTTTATGTACCTTGCGATCTTTTTTGTTTAAAACTGGGTATTTGAATTTTATAATGCTCCAACTCTGGAAATCAGATTTTCCTCCCAACCCCAGGGCTTGTGGCTGTTTCTGTTGTTGGTGCCGTCATTATTGCTTAGTTTATCTCTACACCAGAGATCTGCCAAAGGTAGAAGCTTAAGGTCTCCTCAGGTATTTTTTGAGTCTCGGCACAAGGAGTGCCTTCCTAAATGTTTCTGTATTTGCGGTTGATTTTGAACGTCCAAACAAAACAGCAGCTAAACAGGTGCAGCTCCTTTAAATTTTCTGGACGTCGCTTTTTTCTATTGGGATTAAAGCAATGGCATCCAGCTTTCCCGCCCACCAGTCGGTGATCCAACACAGCAATACACACTGAGAACACAGAGCCCTGACATTGGAAGACAAGGGCCTTATTGCCCACTCTGGGTCCATCAAGTGGCCCATAAATGCAGCTGCTGCCGGCCCTGGGCCTGGAGGAGGGATGAGGGATCAGTCCCTAGCAGGGCACTCACAGCTGAAATTGATGGAAATTAACTGCAGTTCACCAGTTCCCTGGACGTTGCAAGAGTCAGATCAGCTCTGGAGTTCCAAACTCATCACCTCAGATTCTTGGTACTTCCTGCTCCTCTGTCCTCCCTGCTGTCTCTCCCGTGCTCGTTCTTTTTCTCTGGCCGTTCCTAGATCCATCCCCTGCTCTCATCCCTGTTTGGTTGGTTTATGGATCAAACTCATTGGGCTTTCTTATCAACAAAGTTTAAATTTTCTTTGACCAAAAGAAGACACTAGCAGGAGACCAGAGAAGATTGGAGCGTGGGAGGAGAGAGGGGTGAGGGGGCTCTACCCCCGACACACCGCGTATCCCAGTGTTACCACAATTCTGCCAGAGGTTGTGTCCCCTCTGACACCAGGGCCTCCTGGGAGCACTGCTTGTCCAGCTCCCACCATATCATCTCATTCTGGAACAAAGTGTGTGTGTGTGTGTGTGTGTGTGTGTGTGTGTGTGTGTGTGTGATGTCTAAATAAAGGGAGCAATTTTTGGTTTAATAATAGTAAAATACTGCACGAATAATGGCGGTGTTGGGGCTGGAATATATAGACGCATGCACACATACGTCTGTGTCTGGATTATGTGTGTGCATGTGTATGTGTGTGTACATACACACTCAAAGGAGTTATGGGTTATAGATACCAGCTCTTTCTTCATTTTAAAGTTTAAGAAAGGTGTTCAAGAGAATTTTAATGAACAGCCTGCAGTTACGAAGCTGGTTCGTCATTAGGCTCATCACAGGGATCGTGGAGGTATCCGTGTGCTACGCGGGGAAGGGGCTCTGCCCCCGGCTGGGAGACGCTCCTCCACGCGCTCAGGTGCTCCTCTCATCCCAGTGATGTCATGCTGGGCTCCTCAGGCCTGGGACGTGGTCAGACTCCGTTACAGGTGAAGAGCCGGACAAGTGTGGCTCCCCTTTCTCTAATGTCGAATAAATCTGCAGAGCGAAGGTAGGTTCCGTGTATGGTGTGCTGCTTCTCACACAGAGGGTCACAGTCCCTCTATCGAAGATAAGACAGCTGTTTGCTTAGTGGCTAATTTTTGCCAGAACTATTCATTACTGTCTCCTGCTAACAGATAGTCGGAGGAATTTCTGAGAAGCAGTAGAGGGGCAATGGACTCTAACCCAAGGTATGATTAAAAGAATCAAACCCCAGAGTAGTAAGCGAGGGCACATGTAAGCTTTTTATTCGGTGATTTTTGTGGAATGGACTAGAATATTTCCCTTTTCTCCCATTTAGCTCAACTTTATCTAAGATTCAAAATCCATCTCAAATTTTTTGGACATTAAAGACATTCTCTGTCTACTTCAGTCTACACTGATCATAAGTTTTTTGAGCCTTCTAGGGTATTATTCTTATGGTCTCTTTCTCTGAAAATAAATATTTTTAGCATCTGTGTATAACGTATTCCAGAATTACTACTTATTTCATTATTCCATGTCTATTTTTCCTAATAGAATGAAAATCCCTACTGGAATTATTTTTTAACACTTACAGTGCCTCAAGACATCACTGAAAAAGATATTTTCACCCTTGAGACATTTTTTTTTAAAATCTAGGGAACTACCACCTTCATCGTAACCTCCCCTCCCCCATTCCACGCATTGATCCTCTCAGGCTTCCAGCCTCCATTCTGCATAGTTCCAGCGGTCTGTCACAAGAACAAAGTTTGGGTTTGCTGGTGATTCTGTGGATGCCCCCTCTGCTTCTCTCAAGAGTTTCTGCGAGAACGTTAAAAGTCATGGCATGAAGTTGTGATATCTGGTAGACTGTCTGTCTTGTTGGATCCCATACTCTATTCCTCCATAGAAAACATCGCAGAGGAGGGCACTCTTTCTTCTGAAAGAGAGAACACTTTGTAAGAAGACCTCTTAGCTTGAAAGAGGCACACATTTGCCCAACATCTTGTTTCCAGAGATGGATTGTGGTCAGACGAGCTTGCACTCCTTGTGGGGAAAGTCACCTGACTGTAAGATCCAGCCAGGAAGCAGAGGTGCTTTCATGTGAGTCTTTGCTGAAGGCTGGAAGGAAAGAGGGCTAATGAGGTTCTACTGATCTGCCTCCATTCTTGGAATTGTCACACTGGCCCTTAAATGTAGTCCGTGGTTCCTAGGAATTGTCGGGCTCCTCCCTGACTTATGTTTTGCATCGGTACCTCGCTCCCTTCTCCCCACAACACACACACACACAGACACTGGTTTGACTTTTTTTTTTTTTCCTCAATGTGATGTTATTATTAAAATCTGGGTTTTTACCTCAAGTCAATGATGAAGGAGAGGCTTTAATTGTTGTCATTGGTGTCACTGTTGCTTTCCTTCCCCGCCGTTATGCAGTGGCTAGGGGACTGCGCAGCACGAGGTGAGGTCCGCTTTGGTGGTGTTGGGGGTGGGAGGAGACCCAGGGCTCAGGACAGAGGGCAGTCTCCCGGGATGCTGGGGATCATCAGGAGGGGAGCTTCAGGCTGGAGGATATCAATAACTACTTCTCTTCTGACTTAGTCTTCACTTGACTTTTTGCGAAATGATCCCCCAAAGCCCCACATGAGCCCACAGAGAAAGGAGAAGAACTGGGCAGAAGGGCTCTTTTGGCTTTGCTTGCTATGAACCTAGAGTGGAGTAAGGACAGAATCCTAATTAACAGTGTGGGCGATCCAGAGTCACAAATAACAGGATTTTCGTAGACCTCTATGTTTTCGGTGTAGCGTCATCAGATAGAGAAGACGGCTTGTTTAAGAATCACTATATCTGAATAAACCCAAGGATGAACTCTGGGAGCAGGCTTGAGTTTTCTTTCTATCACCGAGTAGCCATGTGAACTTAGATTTTGTAATGTCCCTATTCTTCAGTCTAGCACCATCCTATTCAGTGTTCAAAACTAGCACCGTCCTATTGACTGAGGTGAGTTATTTGAGTCTAGAATTCAGTGGTGTCTCCACTTCTCAGGATACGGAAGTCATCCTGGTGCTTTGCTCCAGACCCCCTTTATTTTTCCTACCTTACTGACTTCATCCAGTCCCATGGCATTAAACTGACAGCTCCCAACTTTATGTCTCTGGTTCTTCTGATGTCTAGATTTATGTAATCAACCCTCTTCTTAACATTTACTCTTAGATATGGGATAGGCATCTTGAATTTAATGCATCCAAACTTTTGATAAACTCAACCATCCTCACTGACTTTCTCTTATGTTTCTGCTTCCTTCATAACTGACACTATCAGCCGCTCATTCGCCAAGCTGAAAACTTAGAGATGCTCCTAGGTCCCACTCTTTTCCCCACCCTCTGCCTACTTCATGTCCAGATCCAGTCCACCAGCATATCCTGGTGACTCTACTACCAAACTATATACTGTGTACCCGTTCTCTGATGCCCACTGTTACTCTCCTCATCCCAGTGCCGGTCGTCTCCCATATGGATCACTGAAATAACTTGAAAACGTATCTGTATCTGCTCCTCTCCCACTGCATTCCATTGCCCTAACAGTGACCAGAATGGCCAGAATTTTAACAGGTGCATAAGACTTTCTCTTTCTTCATTTCTGAAGCTCATTCATTGTACTTTCTCCTTAACACGATAACTTTGAGTGCAAAGATTCTATGAAAATGCATGTAAATATCCTCGAGAATAAAACTTACATCATGATTACAGACACCCATCGGACAGTTTTACATAATTACAGACACCCATCGGACAGTTTTACAAGCTCTTCTCTGAGGAGCCACTGCGAATTAACTCTTTCTTCTGGGCACCCGACACTGAATGAAACATTCCGCTAGATTCTTACACATTTACAATAATATCCGTGTGGTCTGTCCACTGCTTGAGGACACATATGACCAAATCCCTGCCTAAACGTTGACTTCCTTTCATTCTTGTTCAATGACATAAACAGTTTCCCTGTGTATTTTTCAAACACCCCATGCCTCTTGCTGCCTTGAGAACTTTGCACTTATCTTCTCTGTTTGTGGTTTTCTTCTCCTACTGCCAGGTCAGCCTGGCTGTTGTCTTTCATGTCATTAGCATGACTGTAACTCATCACTGAATCCAGGTAGCCTTCCTGTCTTTGCTACCTACCTCCCCCCGTTATCATTTTTTCTTTTTCCTTATAGCTCTTACCAGTGTCTGCAAACGTTTCACTTACCTTTTACTTCTGATTGCCACCCGAGTCTCAAGTCCATGTGAGCCGTAGAGTTCTATATGCCCAAGGGCAGGAAGAGTGATTGGCAGTAGTTACTCCATGTTTCTATTGGGGGAAAAAAAAAGACATGAATGAATAAGGGAAGGGACGAAAGAGGGGAGGCAGGAGCTGTAAGTTTAAAGAATATTAGATTCAATTTTGACCTACATGTTTCACACACTGCTTCCTCCTGGCAAGGTTGGGGGCAAGATGTCTGGGCTTTCCCATCAGTTAAATACATGGCCCTTGAAATGAGAGTGCATGGGCTCTGTTAGAAGAAGCCCCGTGTGACCGGAGCATGGAGAGCTGAGTGAAGTGGGATGAGAGCTGTGACCGGAGAGGGGGAGTGCATGCCAGCTTAGGAACTGTGGGCTGTGGTCTCTGGAAAACCAGAGGACAGCGTGTTTCAAGTCATGGAAAGACATTTTCTTGAGCACACTGTTCTGTGCTGTGTTACCTGTTGCCATGAGTATTTAGTAGGCTTCCTGGGGCGAAAGTGTTGGATCTGGTACAATGAAGTGCATGAGAAACATTTCTAAGACTTCTAATTGTAAAATTAAAACAATTACAACAAACCAACAGAAAACCAAAAAGTGGGGAAATGAATAGCCCTTGGTTTGTGCAGAAGAGGTGGCATATTGGTGCCATCCTTATCCCAAAACTTATGTTGTTTATTTTAGGGGTTGGGGGGTGAGTGCGTGTTGGAAGAGAAATGGCTTAAAAACATACCTACAACCTGTGAATAGAGAGGAAGCTAGGGGGAAGCTCTTGTAGTATCTCTCCAGGAACCTTCCTGAGCCGCAAGGGCATACTGTCCATTACCAAAGTAAAGGTCTTTGCCTTGTATTTCTTTGGGGAGTTCAGAATGAAGTCTTTCCAATTATTTCTGTAGGACTGAATTGCTACCCCTCATCAAGACTTCAAACGAAGATTAAGATACGGCCAGTCCTGAAGCAGAGTTCTGGAAGAACTTTGTAGGGACAAAGTAAAGGGGGACAAAGAGAGCAGGTCCGCACGCTCTGTGGCAGGGAGCCTCAGGGTGAGTGGACAAGTGTCAAGAGCCGGCGAGCCGTGTGTTACCTGGTCAGTGAATAAGAAAGCAGCTGCCTGGAATGGATACAGGCCAGCTGAGACACCCCTTAAGTGGAACTGAGGAATCTTACCTAAAGAGAATCCCCCCTTGTAAGCGAGGATGGAATCTGTCTTGCAGATATAGTCAGTAAACACGTACCTGGCACGGAGCCCTTGGCAAACTACGGTGTCAGACAAGTCACGGGCCCTGGCTGCAGTCGCGGTGTTTCCCTTTATCTCTACTTCCCTCTCCTCTGTTCAGCACCTTTCCACTTAGCATGTCTCGCACATTATTAAGTGTGCCCTCAGATACTGGGTTAACAAATATTTTCCTTTTTTCCATTAGTTTCTTATCTCTTAGAAGCACAGGCATGTTGAGACTCATGAACACCTTAAGAAATCCCACTCTAGGGCGCCTGGGTGGCTCAGTGGGTTAAGCCTCTGCCTTTGGCTCAGGTCATGATCTCAGGGTCCTGGGATGGAGGCCCGCATTAGGCTCTCTGCTCAGCGGGGAGCCTGCTTCCCTTCCTCTCTCTCTGCCTGCCTCTCTGCCTACTTGTGATCTATCTCTGTGTGTCAAATAAATAAATTAAATAAAAAAAAAAAGAAATCCCACTCTATCCCCTCAGTACTGGGGTGCTCCTTTTTCTGTATTCCCCTTTATCAGCTAGGTATCTAAAGAATGACTCACTGTGCCCAAGATGCCTCCATTTCTAAGCCCACTGTTGCCCACACCCACAACTCTAACCCAGCCATGTTGAGACAAGTCTACACTTACCCAGGCTGTTCTCCTTGTTCTGCTTTGCTCAGTCCCCAGACAGGGCCCAGGGAGCTCAGCCTGAGCTCTTGCCTTGATGACTATGTCCGTGGAAATCAGGATCAATGATGGTCGTATTCATGTCATTTTAATTTCTCTTATTTAAGGATAGCAGCCCGTTCATGGTTACCTTGTGAAGCAGGTTCTGAACTTCAGTCACATTTGGACATTTGAGTGTTCAGGGAAGATTAAAAAAAAAAAGCCAAATTCAGAAAATGAGGTCACACACCCTCCTGGCATTTACGTTTCCCTCTGAAACATCAGGAAAACCCAGCTGAACACCTGGCTGTGGACGCCCATACCTCATACTCTGAGAAATAGAGTAGACAGTTGGTTGCCTGGGGCTCAGGAGTGGGGGAAATGAGATGTTGATCAAAGGGTCCAAACTTTTAGTTATAAAATAACCAAGTTCTGGGAATCTAATGCATAGCTTGGTGACTATAGTTAACAGCCCAGTATTATATATTTGAAAGTTGCTAAGAGAATAGATTCTAAGTACTCTCACGTACACACAGAAAGATGGCAATGTGAGGTTACAGATGTATTAACGAACCATAGTGCCATAGTGTGGCCGTATATATATAAATATAATCACATCGTATGTTTTAAACTTACGTTGTGTTATGTGTCAGTATCTTAGTAAAGCCGCAACAAAAAAAGATGAAGGAGGAGAATTAAACACAACATGGGGAGATTGCTAAACTGAAAATTAAGTCGGTTGGGTTTATTACGAACTCCCAAACCCAGGGGCACTGGTCCAGCTTTCTGGGTCAGTGAGCCGACCGCCACAGACAGAAGGCAGGCTGCACAAAACGCCTGTATGAGGGCGCCTGGGTGGCTCAGTGGGTTAAGCCGCTGCCTTCAGCTCAGGTCATGATCTCAGGGTCCTGCGATCGAGTCCCGCATCGGGCTCTCTGCTCAGCAGAGAGCCTGCTTCTCTCTCTCTCTCTCTCTCTCTGCCTGCCTCTCTGTCTACTTGTGATCTCTCTCTGTCAAATAAATAAATAAAATTAAAACCAAAACAAAACAAAACAAAAAACACACCTGTCCGGAACTTCCTGTGCCCAGCCCCCACAGAAGTGAGACCTCTGATCTGCCAGAGGCTCCAGTCCATCTTAGAAGGAAACGGACTTAGGTGACTTTTTTTTTTTTTTAAAGATTTTATTTGTTTATTTGACAGACAGAGATCACAAGTAGGCAGAGAGGCAGACAGAGAGAGAGGGGGAAGCAGGTTTCCTGTTGAGCAGGGACACTGATGTGGGGCTTGATCCCAGGAAACTGGGATCATGACCCGAGCTAAAGGCAGAGGCTTTAACCCACTGAGCCACCCAGGTGCGCCAGGTGACTCTCTTTTTTAACCTGAAAATTCTAGTAACATTTAGTAAAGTCTTTGTTGTAGGGGTTGCCCCTTGCCTTCTGGTAGGTTGGGCGACGTTGCTCACTTTCCCCCACGGGAGGCCAGTAGCACTCCCCAACTGTGACAACCAAAAATGTGTCCAGACATTGCCGAATGTTGCCCCGATCCTCACCCCACACTGGGCCTCACCACACTGTGAGTTAGACACGGGCGGGTAACAGAAGTGCATCCCCCTGGACTCGGCGTCAGTTGCTTTAACTATGAAATGGGGATAATAATAACGTAAATGTTGGCCTGCGGGTTAAGTGATGTAGTGTTTAATGAGCACTTGTATGGCAGGCACATTTCAATTGCTTATTAATGTAGTAGACAGGACGTTCCTGTGCAGGAGGTGATATCGTTAAGTCCATTTTACAGATGAGAAAACCAAGACACGGAGAGGTTAAATGACTCTCCCAAGGTCATACTGGAAGTAAGAGGCAGAGCCAGAGTTCAAGCCCAGGTAGCCTGGTCCTCCTTATGCCAGGCTGCCTCTCAGAAGGTGGGTGCGGATCGCTCGGCAGATGTCCGGCAGCTAGTGAGAGCTGAATGCGTCGCGTTGATGGTTAGATTTAGATTAGCGTTATTATTTTATACAGCCCCGGAGGCAAGTGCTAGGCCGGATGTTTCCTTTTGTACTTTTTACACTGTGCCCTTACAGCCACCTTGTGAGTGGGAAAGCAGGCAAGGCATAGCATCCTCATCTGATGAGCAACGAGCCTGCCCACTTGCCAGAGCGGTGAGATGAGGCTGGAAGAAAATCTCCATCTTCCCCGTCCCCGGGCCAGCTCTCTGTGGTAGCACAAGCCGCTTCCTTCTGAAGCACGTGCCAGAGTTTCGGAGAACACAAGGAGGATCGCAGTGTGGAAGGATCTGCTTTCAAAAGGCTTACAGTAGGCCGGAGGGACAGAACATAAGCACGAGAACAACTGTATGGTAGCGGAGGAGAGTGGAGAACCCACTAGCTGTAGGGGAGACGAGGAGTGCTAGGACAGGGATTCCGAAGAGGAGGAGGGATTTAAAACTGCTCTGGGCTGTGCAGAATGGCCGGGGTTTGGAGGCACGGGTGAAGGAAGAAAGGGGGCTGCATTTAAGGAGCCCCGACTGACTGCCAGGTGTTGTGATGGACGCTATCCACACAGGTCCTGCTGAGTCAGCGTCCCCAGGAAGAAGTGGGTGCTGGATCCCCGCTTTACGGATGGGCTCACACTCTTGCAGGAAGTTACATTGCTCGTCTCTGGTGGAAATCAAACTGAAACTCCCTCTTCCAAGTCTGAAACCTAAGTTGTTTCATGTGAAAGTACAAAAAAGGGAAGGGCACGATAGGCTTAAAGAGCAGCAGAAAGATGGAAAGGAGGTAAGCCACAGTGGCATGGGTGAATATAGACGTTTCCTTTTAAACAGAGAATGCTTGTTCTAGAACAATGTGGAAACAAGCTTATCGAGGTAAACTGGTTTCCTTCCAAGGACTTACCAGTAACCGATTCTTTTCTGTTGCTTGTTTACTTCTTGACTGTCTCTCTCTGCTCCCGAATGAGCCCCGGGGAAAGGGTGACCTTCAGTCCTTCAAACAATGGTTGCTGTCTAAAGGGCCCTAAGTATATATTGTAAAATATGAATGTTTTAGAGTGAAAGGAAGAACAAATGATAAACACAGCAAGTTAGTGATGAAAAATAACTTAGAAAAATACCTAAGGATGTAAGGCAATTAATTTAATATTCAAAATTAAGCCATGAAGATAAATGTAGGAGGGATAAATATGAGTTACTGAGTTTAATCATAATATGTACCTGATTTATTTTCGTTCCTTAAAGACATATTTATAGAGTGTCTAATAAATGTCCGGTAGTGAATTAGGATCTGGGGATTCAAAACAAGAATAAAATATTGTTCTTGTTCTTAAAGATTTTTACCGACTCCTAGGGAATTTGGACACGCGAGTTGTTTATCCATGATATAGAACTCAAAGCTGCCGAAGTTGGGGCCAGTGATGCATGTACTCGGTGGTTCCACTGATGGCTGGACAACTTGGAAATAGCTTTTGTGTAGACTAAAAGTTCTGGGCAATTTTTTTCTCATAAATTTAATGGGAGCTAGGACAACTCAATGCAGTCTTAGGCCATATTAACCTTAATTCACACTCTAAATCACATCCAGAATATTTCCTTAATCTATGAACATCGATTTTGAAGAATTCTTGAAAAAATAAAGAATGTGTAGTATTTCAAATCTGGAAGATGAGGACATAAGGAAACTGTAAGGAGTGATATAATTTTATTATTTTGAACCCATTTTACAGTATATTGTAAGATAAAGGATACATAATTATGTTGTGGTTGTTGCCACCAATATTTTCAGGATAAAAGAAAAGGTTATGAATAGAAAACCAAATATATTAAGTAAACACTTAATCTCAAATATGATTTGTAAATATCACTGTGAGTTCATCCTATCTTCAATTTTAATGAAATGCATGTTTCCCAGCTCTGTGCAAAGGTCTAGAAGCCATGCCAGTCTAGTGCCAATGGTCATCTCTAATGTCCAGATATCATTTTTAAATACCATTTGCCACTAACAGGAATAAGGTCTCCTTCTAGAAATAGCTGATCCCAGGTCAGGGACAGGGAATGTAAATGATTGTGGGATGCCTTCTTGAGCCAGAAAGCACGGAAGGTCACACATGGTCATGCTGAAGAGACACGGGGAGCCAACTTGAGACACTCCCACAGGTCAAGGGTGGGAAATTTTTGCTTCAAAAATATGATGTCTTCAAATGATTTAAAAACATGGAATGTATTTTAAACAACCAGTGTGCACCAACTTTTTTAAGGAGTAGGAGAAACAAAACAAGATTCTTGATCACCGGTTAAAGTTAACTAAGCACTCATTAATTATTCTGATGTTTGATAATTAAAGAGAAATGGATTAACCCTTTGTCTTCTTTTTCCTGTATGAATTATTTCAGGGTAATTGAAATATTTCAGGGTAAGCAAATTAGACATAGTATATGAGGGGTAATTCTTATATTAAGAAGAATTTAACTGATTAATAGAAAAACCACTGTTTCATGATTGGTAATGAAAGATGTATCATGGTGATGGCAGTGAAGGGCAAAAATCAAGGGTTAAAGCTTGACAGCGATCTTTATTTGTTTATTTTTTTGTAATTTTTTTTGAGTATTCCAAGATTCATTGTTTATGCATCACACCCAGTATGCAATCTGTGCCCTCCTTAATACCCACCACCAGGATCACCCATCTACCCATCCCTCTCCCCTCCAAAATCCTCGATCTCTATTTTTTTTAAGATTTTATTTATTTATTTGACAGACAGAGATCACAAGTAGGCAGAGAGGTAGGCAGAGAGAGGGGGGAAGCAGGCTCCCTGCTTAGCAGAGAGCCCGATGCGGGGCTCGATCCCAGGACCCTGAGATCATGACCTGACCTGAAGGCAGAGGCTTAACCCACTGAGCCACCCAGGCACCCCACACTTGGGTTTTTTTCTTTCGTTTCTTTCTTCACTTCTGCCGCCGCTTCCAGGGAGTGGCACCGCTAACTGCATGTTTGTGGGGGCGTCCGAGAGAGGCGGGAAGGGAGTCAGGGAGGTAACTCTTCGGGCCTGGCAGGTGCCCCCTGCCCTGGGCTTACCGCACGGTGCAGCAGGAGCTGCTGTGGGGCAGAAGGTGACCGGGCTCAGCTCCGGCAAGTTCGTTTGCCTTGTGGTTTTGGCCTCCACTTCCCCCCGCAACCCACCCCACCAGGGACCATCCCAGGACAGAAACTCCCCCTCCTGACCCGGAGGAGACCGTTGGGTACTGGAAGCAACCTCAGTTAGGATCCACCCTCAGGATGGATCCACCATCCACCCATGCACAAGACCTGTGCATGCACAAAAAAAGACAACTCTACCCTACCCCCTCCCCAACACACACACATGCACACGCATGCACACCCGGTGCCTTCGCCAGCCCGCCTGCTGTCCCACCGTGAGTGTGCTCTCACTTTGAGCAAAGCTGAGCCGCGTACCTCACCGCACTGTTCTGTCCTTGAATTCTTTCTTGCTACAGAACAAGAACCTCTCAGTAACAGGGGCACAGACTCCCCTGCAATGTTTGGAAGAATGGGGGGAATTCGCATTACTCTGGCCAAGTGGCTTCAACTACCCTCTCTAAGCTTTGATTTCAACCTAAGAAATTATTTAACCTAACCCTTTAACCTAAGGAATTCTCATACCGAGTCTGGCCTGAGAACCACAGTTTGAGTGTGTTTCTCCTCATTTCCCAACTGCTAATGGCTCGTGCAATTAGAGACCTCAGTCACTTTACTTACATTAGCTGCCAGAAATGTTGTTCGGCACGCCTTATCTGCTTCGAACCTCTGTGAACTCCCAGACATTTATATACCATTTACATATCTTGAGTATCTATATTTGAATGATGGTAATTAGTGTGTGTGTGTGTGTGTGTGTGTGTGTGTGTGTGTTAATGATCATACAGTCTGGCAATTAATAGCTTAATATCTTCATTTCATCTTTTATACTGGTCTCCCTAAATGCCTCTGAAAATATACTTCCTTTTTGGGATTTTTTTCTTTAATAAGGATGTCCCTGAGTTATATTGATTTCCCCTGCCCCAGTCGTGGAAGTAGTCTACACAGACGTGTGAGTATTCAAGGTAAAGTAGAGTGGGGTCTATTAGCTTTTTCCAAAGAGGAAATTTTCTTTTTCCCCAAGACACCACTCACATGTATGTTTCCAATTTAATTCTATTTCTTTTGACCTTTGTTCTGATATGAGAGCTAATTTCCTCTCCCCCCCTCCCTTTAACGTATCAAGTTACACAGGCAGGCCATATGAAGCCATATATATAGACTGGGGTACAACTCCCCCCGCCCCACAGACTTAGCAGTATTTATTCCTTATTTCCTTACTTATTCTTTTATATCTGATTCAAGCATCTCGGGGAAGGTTCCAAATTGTACAGGTACAGGTGATCTTTTTCCCTGATGATTGCTTAAATCCTAATTGCTTAAAAATAAAAATAGGTCTCCACTTCTCTCCAAGCTTAAAACAAAGAACAACAACAAAAATCATTCCCAAACAGAAACTACTTAAAATACTACACCAAGTACCACGAGATTAGGCCAACACACTGTACGTGATATGATAATCAAATAAATACAAGCCATTGAGACTGTATTGGAAACAGTCACTCATGGGCGTGAGTGTCGGCTTTGACTCTCCGAACAGTTAGATGGAATGTTTCACTGCACCGTGGTGAGTTGGGTAAATGAGGGCATTTATTATTGCTGTATTGTAAGAGCCCCACAGTTTACAGTTTAGTTAATGACAGAACGTAAAACCAGCAAGTATCAATAAGAAGAAGAATTATCCACGTGTTTTCAAACTGGGCTCAAACATTTTAAGTCGAGCAGTTTCTGTGGTCTCAGTGCTCCACAGGGTCCAGCTCACAAGGACAGCATACTCGTGGGCTGTGACTCATTCTGCTGAAGCCAGTGCGGGCTCCCCGACTGAGTGGACGCGGGGGCAGAGAACAGCGTCCCTCTTCAACTGGCAACATGGCATGCGGACGTCTTTCCCGCTCGGTCCCGCATCCTGGCACCTCTCCGGAGTTCCAGGTTGCCTTTCTTTCTGGAGCTCGAGAGCACGCCTGCTGTTCTTGTAGGTTGCGGTTGCCGCTTTATCCAGCTTCTGCATGACGTCGTTCAGCGGGGCTCGGTCTGGGCTGTGTCTGGGCCAAGTTTGGCCTGAGTGAGGCTTGAACATCTCGACTCTACCACCTGGTCTCCTCCCTTTCCCAGTTGCCCCGAGCTTCTGTGCTAGGTTAAATACTCTCGATACTTTTGACAGTTTAGAAGAAATTACGTGATGTTATGTTACCTATAAGTGAACATCCACTGTGTCATCTGAGGAATTTAGGACTTGGCCAAACACTGGGCCTTCGCTGGAGAGGACCAGGCTCCCCCTCACTGAACTAACACAGACGGGGAGCCAGGGAGCTGTGCGTGGACTCCCTTGTCTCCGCTTGGCCCTTTTCACTTGTCCAGTGGGATCACTTGGGTTGGGTGGGTAGATGAACACTGGTTACATTTTGCCAACAGACTGATAAAATTCCTCCAGAAATGGCGTGCAGGTTGTCAGGCTTCCCTCTGAAGAGCTCACTCTTCCTTTCACTGGTCCCAACACCCCTTCCAAGCTGAAGCCCACCTGTGGGAGCGTCTTCCTTCCTTCCACGGCGGAGGCGGTCTGCAGCTACACGGGCCAGGGGGACACATTGATGGAGAGAGACCAGAGACGGGCTCTGGATGCGAGGCCCGGGAGCTGGGCCAGAGCTCACGGGACGTGAAGGTGTGACGCCCCTTGTGTCTCGGGGAGTTTCCCGTCATGGTCCCTCCCAGGTGCTCCGTCAGGAGGTGGGAGGCAGCGGGATTCTCCCACCACTGCCTTTTTGTCTTCAAGCTTATGTCACCCCGTGGGAGACTTGACCCTGATAAACCAGCCTCTTCCTTTGAGGGGATAATGTAGGCCTGTGCGGGGAGCTAGAGGCAGACCTGTTGTTCAGGCCACCTGGACTGGGCCCTGCTGTCTCCTCCAGATGCAAGTCAGATTTGGGAGCTAGCAAGTGCCCGTCTGCCGCGGCCATGGTCTCCTCTGACAGCCTCGCAGGGAGGAGGCGTGTCCGTTCCCTCGGCTGCCATGGAGCTTTCTTCTTTCTTGTCTGTTAAGCGCTGTGGTCTTAAAATTACAAGGACCATCCCGACGCACACCGAAAGCTAGCTGTTCACAGGAAGTCCATGTAAATAAATTAGCCAGATGTATTTATTATTAATCTTTTATTTCAGGTAAGTACGCTCTGAGAGGAAGGCCAGGGTGATCCTGAGGTAGCCCTCTGTTTTGGACACTCCCTGTGTCAGGAACCTTAAAACTTCAGAAGGAGAACAATCCATTGCTAGCTGTGAGAGAAAGCCTCTTTGTGGCCACAAATGACCCTTCATTATTATTTTTTTAGGTTTTAAAAATCTACTTTTGTTTTGTTTTAAGATTTTATTTATTTGTTTGACGGAGAGCGCCAGAGAGACAGAGAGCAAGCACAAGCAGGGAGAACGGCAGGCAGGGGAGAAGCAGGCTTCCCGCAGAACAAGGAACCTGATCTGGGGCTCCATCCCAGGATCCGGGATCATGACCTGAGCCAAAGGCAGCCACTTAACCAACTGAGCCACCCAGGTGCCCCATAGGTTTAAAAATCTAGGGTACAACTAGGGAAATGATCAGAACATAGCAGTGTCTAACGACGTGTGCTTTGTGTTTGCTAATGAATTGGAATTGGCCAACCCCGCTCATGCAGCCCAATCACCATGGAAGGGAAGGAGCTAGGTCAGGAGTCTGCCTCCAGCGAGGAGATGAAAGTGAAAGCCCCCTGGGTCAGTCAGGAGACACATTCAGCTGCTGGACAGAGACCACTCATTGTCCAGGGCTCCAATGTCGGGGTCTTAGGGATCCAGGCTTACGCCATCTTGTCCTGGTCTATGACTTCCAGCTTACTCCACCTTGCCTTCCTTCCACTCTGAAGAAACAGTGCAAGGGAAAAGGGAGTGTATGTTCCATCCCTTTTAGGTACACCAACCAGGCTCAGCACACATGATTTCACTAACTTCCCTCCGGGTAAAATGCAGTCATTTGGCCAAAGCTAGCTGCGAGAGAGCTGGTAGGAAAAATAGCACACAAAAGTTACCAACTTCAGCTGATATGGACCTACTCGGAAGTTCCATTACTGTACAAGAATGAGACATGGATCCTGGGCTGACCACCCCGTCTCTTTCCCAGCCTCCAGGAGCAGCCGACAGATTTATCCTTGGCAACTTGAAGTGGTGGTAGGCTCAGGCAGGAGCCTTGATACTCAGGCGGGTCTTTCTACTTATTCTCATTCTGTCCACTCTGATTCCATCCGCATTTTCTGTATCTGATATCCTATCCCGATATACTGATCGTCCTGTGTCTTCCTGACTAGCATGCGTTCGCACTCTCAGAAGTACCCCAGTTTGCACGTAAGTAAGCTAGTCACCTTATCCGTGGTCTTCAGGCAGCACCTTGCCCCGCACCCCTGTGCCCCCACCCAGCTCCCAGGCTGTGAGGAAGGGCTGGTCGACCATCTGTAAGAAGACCTGGGACATAATTCCCAGGTCCTACCAGAAAAATGTGACCTTCCTGCTTCATGGGGGCAAGAGTGAGCCGAAGTCCCTGCACACAGTAGTGGGCATCATAAGACCCCATAATTCGTCTTCTTCTTGAGTTCAAACAATTGGCAAGTTTTAAGAAGGGAAGGGCTCACATACTGTGTCTCTTCTTTCAAGTCAGATAGCTGCAGTGGGCCGTCTGTCTGATGTCTGCGCTCGGTTGTTGAACCTATGAGTTGTTTCTCCTTGGATGGGCTATTCATTCAATTTTGCCTGGTCCGGAAGATACTCAGTACCATCTCCCATTGGCTGTGTACCTGTGTCGTGATGATCCTGCCGTTCCTGCTGCCCCACCAAAGGCAGTCTTCGACACCGAAGGCAGTCTGTTAACTTCATCATCACGAAAGGCTTTTCTCATACAATATTGGGAGTCAACACTGAGGAAAAAAGAAAGCAAAACCTGTAACTGGAGACACGAAAAGACTGGTTAATTGTCCTCCACTCTTGGCTCTGTTTATAAAGTAACCGCTGAAAAAGTTGTCATGTTTCTTCCCCTCAACCCCCTGCCCCCAGGGTTATTGATGACTCCAAGAGGAGCCCTTCGAGATATAGCCAAGATTTCCAAAAGGGAGATAAAGAGACAGAGAGTAGATAGGGAGTAGATACTGAGCTATAAATGAGAAACAAGGACCTAAAAGGCATGTCACAAGAGCAAGAGGATGTGGGATAGCCTCTCCCAGGGTGCTGCATGCAGGGACTAGACTCTGGGGCCACCTGAGTGGCTCAGTTGTTAAGTTTCTGCCTTTAGCTCAGATCATGATCCCACAGTCCTGGGATGGAGTCCTGCGTCAGGCTCCCTGCTCAGCAGGAAGCTTGCTTCTCCCTCTCCCACTCCCCCTGCTTATATTCCCTCTCACTGTCTCTCTCTCTGTGTCAAATAAATAAATAAAATCTCAAAAGAAAAAAAAAGGAACCAGACTCTGAGGGTAAGTGATGTCAGGCTTACCTGAGGTACTGAATGGTCAGTGAGTTGACAAATAGAATATGGAAAGCAGGTATTGGGCTCCATGATATGATAGCTGTGCCATCCCCCCTTTAGAAGAATTTATGGAAACCCACTTGGAGAGAATTCTAGGTTGCTGGCAAGACGTGAGTCTGTGGCCCGCTATAGCAGACAAAACTTGGGCTGACCTGCTGCTTTTTCCCAAATGATAGCGTCAGTCCGAGATCAAACCAGGCCCACTGCTGTATGATAGCGTCAGTCCGAGATCAAACCAGGCCCACTGCTGTATCATTTCCATCTTCCCCTTCTGTCTCCTCCTGATTTATCATTCTGTCCTCTAGCAAGCCACTGATGTGTTCTTGCTCACGGACCCAATCAAAAAGACTGATCTGCCAACGGCAATAAATAACCAAAAGTCTTTAGTACAGTGGGAGACTCACCTGTTCCCTTCACGTTGTGGTTCAAGACTCCCATGAAAGTGACCTGTCAGTGGTTGACTGTTCCGTCTTTCCCCTTATTTTCTGCTGGAGGACTCCTCTTCCTTCTGCTCCAGCGCAGACAGAGCTGTGCAGCTGTGTTTATGCACACGTGTGCAATCCCTTCCTTGCTCTCCTTTGGTGAGTCATCTGATTAGTCCTTGAAAATGCAGCACCCAGTTTCCACTCCAGAGAGACCTTGGTTCATAAGAACCAGCCCTGCCCTCCTGTGGGAGCTGAGTAAATCCCCCAAGGCCGTCCTAATGAGGCCAGCAGTCTATGGTGTTCTTCCCATGGAAATGAGGTGACCCCAGTCAAATCTGGCCCATTCGAGAAATCAGAGAAGAATCCCAGAAGGAGGGCAGTGTATCAGGTAAGGCCCAGATCCTTCCAGATTCTGTCATTCTTTTCCAGATGCCCAGGGCATACCCGGCTCATCCTCTTATCCTCCTCCACTCCCCAAAGACAACAGAGCCCCTGACCCAAGAAGCAAACTGTCAAGCATTTTTCTGCTAGTGAGACAACTCCTCCCCCGACTCCTCTGCCCCTCTCTATTTCCCTGCCTCTTTCCAGCGCTTGGAAACTGGACAAGAACAATGAGGATTTTTGAAAACAGATACTATCTTTCTCAAAGATATCCTTAAGCAGCCACATTTTTGGATGATAAACCCTCATCATTCATGGCTCTGTCCAGAAGCCGTTGGAAAAGTAAAGAAGTTACAGAAAAGCATTATCATTCCTTTTTTTTTTTTTTTTTTGCCAGATTGTTTATATACCCTTCCTCTTACTCTAGGCCTCCTGTGGGATAGACGATTAAACAAATTCATACCAACGTCCTAATTACATTAGGCACGTCCCTCTCTTTCCTCAGGCTCCGTCTGAGGAACCTGAGGAGCACTGTCCTTTGGAAAGGACAGAACAGCTCTGCACATTTGCATATCAGAAACTACCTTACATGCACAGTTTTTCAGTCATTTTCCCCGATCCGTGTATAAGCTGGGGGAAGACGATCGCTCTCTGAATTCCAATGAGAGGAAAGAGGGGCATGAGGAAAACAGACTCCCAGAGCCGGTCCTTGTAAGCTCATGAACTAATCTGAGATACGGGGATGGCGGTGGGCAACGGAGTTGGAAAGTTGCAGAGACGGAAAATAATAATGTCTTTGGTTTTCGTGCATACAAAAAAGTGAGGTTTGATGAATCCATACATCTTGGCAGACACGTGGGCTGAATTTAGTGCAAGAGGAGTAGAGCTAGAAGGAGGATTTAAGTGACAAATCGGAAAAACCATTTTAGTTATGGTGTGAGTAACATGTAGGATTAAGGAGAGGAGAAGTCTGAAGAATTAGACTTTGGAATTTCCTCTTTGCTTTGGTGTGTGAGATGTGTACAACCTTAGGGTTAATGAGAACGTGAAGACTTGCGCATCACCCATGATCTTCAGTGGCTCCTGCTATCTTGTAGACAGACCCCTGAACCCCTCTTGAGGACCTAAGGACTCAGGCTATAGATGTGGGGCGCAGATCAAAGTCTGAAAGACTATTAATACTAATAATACTAGTATTAGTTGATTTACTAATACTAACAATATTAGCCGATTTACTAATACTAACAATATTAGCTGGTCTGATCGCCAGGTGTCCGCTGCTGTGGCTCATTTGTGTTACAAATGTGATTCTTAATTCATCTCAGCTTAACATAAATTGAGATGTTGATAGATTTTTCCAAGGACATAAGTGAGTCATGATAAACCTTTTCCTGGGGCGCCTGGATGGCTCAGCTGGTTAAAGCCTCTGCCTTCGGCTCAGGTCATGATCCCAGGGTCCTGGGATCGAGCCCCA
Source organism: Meles meles (assembly GCF_922984935.1). NCBI lineage: Eukaryota > Metazoa > Chordata > Mammalia > Carnivora > Mustelidae > Meles > Meles meles. Next base: position 117,204,228 of record NC_060073.1, on the reverse strand, counting down.
CGTCGGGCTCTCTGCTTGGCTGGGAGCCTGCTTCCTCCTCTCTCTCTCTCTGCCTACCTCTCTGCCTACTTGTAATCTCTATCTGTCAAATAAATAAATCTTTAAAAAAAAAAGAAACAAAACCTTTTCCTGTGTGAGGATGAATGTGGGCACATAATCATTATTTTAACAGGATGTTCCTTTAGAAAGCACTCGAGACGAGACGTCTCCAGACTGCTTGGATGGCAACTTAGCAGCACGTCTGACAACAGGATTTTGTTCCTTTTTCCTTCTCAGAAATACTTTCAGAAGTCAGGAAATTAAATCCTTTGAGTGACAAATACCTGTCCTTACTTTCTCTGCTTAGATGTACTCAACGAACTCCTGTCTCCGTTGCCTGATAGAATGTGCTTTCACTTTTTATTGCGTGATTTGCTAAATTTAAAAAGTGACATCCCAAGAATAATACAGAGAGATTCTGGGTAGAAAACGCTTGTACTAAAATGTCACAAATAGATATAAAGTGATTTTAAATTTTAGTGTGTGCGTGTGCACTTATATTCATTCCCAGCTATGTTGATGTTAATGAATCACCTCTCCAGAGGACTCTAAAAAAAAGAAGGACGATAGGAGGTGATTTTTATTATCTTTAAACAATTTTATGATGGAACATTTGGAAACTATGGAAAACTTTCAGACAGAAGAGAAATGCCCTCCACATCGCCTCCTTATGCTTATGTTGTATTCTCTGGATTCGTATTTACAAAAAAGCCCATCATGGTAAAATTGTATTTTACCATGTAAAAAAGTATTTTACTTTTGTTATAGGAAGACTGTTGTGTTACCTGTGGATTGGTGCCATGTGCATTTGCCGAGGGGTTCCAAAACTGGAAACTTTACCAAAACATTAGAAACTTACCAAAACATGCCTTCGGCTTCGTTTTACCCACACCATTCTACTCAATGGTGGAGTAAGTAGAAGTATCTGGGGACAAAGCTTTTAGGCAGCAATGATTACATGTGCTATAAACATAACTTCATCGAATTTAAAAAAATACAAAGAGAGTGAAATCACATTTTTTTTTTTTCCGGTGGTTCTTTAAGTGGGTCAGGTTAGCTTTTAATTTCCCTGCATTTTCCTTTCCTTGTAAGTTAAATTAGCCATCTGTCTGCCACACATTTTGTGTTAAGAATCACCTGAAAATTGTAAAGCTTTTTGAGTTGCTAAAGACAGAGGTACTAAAAAGCATTATGAGGTCTGTAAGCCATGTTAATTTTATTTGAACTGAAATTAGTGACCTAGATTTTGTCTCTCATTTACATAGCATGTAATCTGTTCAGACCATTGTGTTTTATTATTTTGTGAAAATCCTATGATGCTTCTAAATTTTTCTAGTTACAGAAAAAAAAAAAGGCAAATGAAACAAACAGAAGGCACTCCAGTAAATCTAACAAATAGTTGGCAGAACTAACAAAAAGGGAAAGAATTGATGGTGCTATAATCAGGACCCTGTGGAATATAGCTGTCTATCCATCAGTTTGTCATTGCACTTGTATCTCCATAGCACATAAGAAAAACAAATTGGTTCGCATCACATAGCTGAGATATAATAATAGCATTGCATGTGTATGGCTTCTGGATTCACAGTGTGACCTTGGGCAAGACCTACGAGATGTGCTATAGACGAAAGGGGAAACCTTAACTCTACAGAAGAGGAAAAGATTTCAAATTAATATGACAGAAACATATGCCACTGGTCAGAAATTGATAGGCATATTGTCAGACTAATTCTTAAGAGGGAAAAAAAGATGTGAGAAGCTTGGTATTGGATAGACGAGGAAACAATATCAAGTATTAACAGAAAAGGCATGAGTTAGAAATAGTCATTTTTTAAGCAGATAGGAAGGAAAAAATTAAAATAACATTCGAGCATTACTTCTTCTTTCCTATTCTTATTATTATTACATTGGTAAGTGATGGTGTCTTAGAACACTAAAGACAATAATTTAGATTTTCCCATCCGTTTCCTGTTGTATGTCCAACTAAAATTCTACAGACACATCACGATATAATTTTTATGTAATCTGGAAAAATATGTACCAAAATTAATTAGTAAAGAGATGCTTTACTAATGCTAAGATTCCTTCAAACCACAGTGGATGTCCAAGTGTGAAGGTTAAGAAATCTGTGGAAAGACAGTAGAATTGACATGTCTCCTTTGGAGGACCATGGTGTCAACATTGACTCTAGCATTGAGAAAAAACAAAAACAAGGAAAGAAAAATAGTAGGTAAGACCGAGGCCTTGTCTCAGTAACTAGGAACATCATCTCTTTCAGAAATTTACACTGCATGGAAGTGGAAATCATGGTATCTCAAAAAGAGTTTTCACTTGCTGGATAGGTTAAATTTGCTTACTTTTTTAAGCGAGATGTGTATACTCAATTTCTGATATTCTCCCCAGTCTTCCCCAAGATAGATAGATAGATAGATCGATCACATGCTTATGCAATTGGTAGAAAAATAGGTTTTAGAAAAAGCAATATATATATAAAATAGATTTTAGAAAAAGCAATATATATATATAAATATATATATATGCAGATAATAAAATAATCCTAGAAGTCATCTGAGGGCAACCTTGATAGGTGCCATCATTTTTCTTAATTAACATATAATGTATTATTTGCCCCAGGGGTACAGGTCTGTGAATCGTCAGGCTTACACACTTCACAGCATTCACCATAGCACATACCCTATCCAGTGTCCATAATCCAACCACACTCTCCATATCCCCTTTCCCCCAGAAACCCTCATTTTTTTTTGTGAGATTAAGAGTCTCTTATGGTTTGTCTCCCTCCCGATCTCATCTTCTTTCATTTTTTCTTCCCTACCCCACAAACCCCCCACTTTGCCTCTCAAATTCCTCATATCAGGGAGATCATATGATAATTGTCTTTCTCTGATTGACTTACTTCGCTCAGCATAATACCCTCTAATTCCATCCACATCATTGCAAATGGCAATGTTTCATTTATTTGATGGCTGCATAGTATTCCATTGTATATATGTATATGTATATGTATATGTGTGTGTGTGTGTATATATATATATATATACACATATACCACCTCTTCTTTATCCATTCATCTGTTGATGGACATCTAGGTTCTTTCCATAGTTTGGCTATTGTGGACATTGCTGCTATAAACATTCGGGTGCATGTGCCTTTTCAGATCACTACATTTGTATCTTTAGGGTAAATACCCAGTAGTGTAATTGCTGGGTTGTAGGGTAGCTCTATTTTCAACTTTTTGAGGAACCCCATACTGTTTTCCAAAGTGGCTGCACCAGCTGGCATTCCCACCAACAGTGTAGAAGGGCTCCCCTTTCTAAGTATCCTCTCCAACGTCTGCCATTTCCTGACTTGTTAAGTTTAGCCATTCTGACTTCTTCTTTGCTGATTCAGATGCCTTTAATTTCTTTTTGTTAACTGATTGCTGAGGCTAGGACTTATAGTACTATGTTGAATAGCAGTGGTGATAGTGGACATCCCTGCCATGTTCCTGACCTTAGGGGGAAAGTTCTCAGTTTTTCCCTATTGAGAATGATATTCACTGTGGGTTTTCCATAGATGGCTTTGATGATACTGAGGTATGTATGTACCCTCTATCCCTACACTTTGAAGAGTTTTGATCAAGAAAGGATGCTGCACTTTGTCAAATGTTTTTTTCAGCATCTATAGAGTACCATATCGTTCTTGCTCTTTCTTTTATTAATGTATATTGAATTACATTGATTGATTTGCAGAGGTTGAACCAACCTTGCAGCCCTGGAATAAATCCCACTTGCTCATGCTGAATAATCCTTTTAATGTACTGTTGGATATTCTTGGCTAGTATTTTGGTGAGAATTTTCACATCTGTGTTCATCAAGAATATTGGTCTGTAATTCTCCTTTTTGATGGGGTCTTTGTCTGGTTTGGGGATCAAGGTAATGCTGGCCTCATAAAATGAGTTTGGAAGTTTCCCTTCCATTTCTATTTTTTGGACCAGTTTCAGGAGTATAGGTATTAATTCTTTAAATGTTTGGTAGAATTCCCCTGGGAAGATGTTTGGCCCTGGGCTCTTGTTTGTTGGGAGATTTTTTTGGGTTGGAGGGGAAGGATGGGGAGTGGGGAAAGATTTTTGATGACCGCTTCAATCTCCTTACTGGTTCTGGGACTGTTCAGGTTTTCTTTTTCTTCCTGGTTCAGTTGTGGTAGTTTATGCATCTCTAGGAATGTATCCATTTCTTCCAGATTGTCAGATTTGCTGGTGTATAGTTGCTCATAATATGTTCTTATAATTGTTTGTATTTCTTCTGTGTTGGTTGTAATATCTCCTCTTTCATACATGATTTTATTTGGTTCCTTTCTCTTTTCTTTTTGAATGTCTGGCCAGGGGCTTATCAATCTTAATTAATTCTTTCAAAGAACCAGCTCCTAGCTTTGTTGATTTGTTCTGCTGTTCTTTTGGTTTCTATTTCATTGATTTATGCTCTGATTTTTATTATTTCTGTTTTCCTGCTGGGTTTGGGCTTTCTTTGCTGTTCTTTCCCCAGCTCCTTTAGGTGTAGGGTTAGGTTGTATACTTGAGAACTTTCTTGTTTCTTATGAAAAGCTTGTATCACTATATACTGTCCTCTCAGTACTGCCTTTGCTGTGTCCTACAGATTTTGAACAGTTGTGTTTTCATTATCATTTGTTTCCATGAATTTTTTCAATTCTTCTTTAATTTCCTGGTTGACCCATTCATTCTTTAGTAGGATGCTCTTTAGCCTCCATGTATTTGGGTTCTTTCCAACGTTCCTCTTATGAATGAATTCTAGCTTCAGAACATTGTGCTCTGCAAGTATGTAGGGAATGATTCCCAATCTTTTGGTACCAGTTGAGACCTGATTTATGACCCAGGATGTGATCTATTCTGGAGAATGTTCCATGTGCACTAGAGAAGAATCTGTATTCTGTTTCTTTGGGATGGAATGTTCTGAATATATCTGTGATGTCCATCTGGTCCAGTGTGTCATTTAAGGCCTTTATTTCCTTGTTGATCTTTTGCTTGGATGATCTGTCCATTTCAGTGAGGGGGGTGTAAAGCCCCCTACTGTTATTGTATTATTGTTGATGTGTTTCTTTGATTTTGTTATTAATTGGTTTATATAGATGGCTGCTCCCATGTTAGGGGCATAGATATTTAAATCTGTTAGGTCTTCTTGTTGGACAGATCCTTTGAGTATGATATAGTGTCCTTCCTCATCTCTTATTATAGTTTCGGCTTAATATCTAATTTATCTGACATAAGGATTGGCACCCCAACTTTCTTTTGATGTCTATTAGCCTGGTAAATTGTTTTCCATCACCTCATTTAAAATCTGGAGGTGTCCTTGGGTCTAAAATGAGTTTCTTGTAGACAGCATATGGATGGGTCTTGTTTTTTTAATCCATTCTGATACCCTGTGTCTTTTGATTGGGGCATTTAGCCCATTTACATTCAGGGTAACTATTGCAAGATATGAATTTAGTGCCATTGTATTGCCTGTAAGGTGACTGTTACTGTATATTTTCTCTGTTCCTTTCTGGTCTGTTAGTTTTAGGCTCTCTCTCTGCTCAGAGGACCCCTTTCAATATTTCCTATAGGGCAGGTTTGGTGTTTACAAATACTTTAGTTTTTGTTTGTCTTGGAAGCTTTTTATCTCTCCTTCTATTTTCAGTGATAGCCTAGCTGGATATAGTATTTTTGGCTGCATATTTTTCTCATTTAGTGCTCTGAATATATCATGCCAGTCCTTTCTGCCCTGCCAGGTCTCAGTGGATAAGTCTGCTGCCAGTCTAATATTTTTACTGTTATATGTTACAGACTTCTTGTCCTGAGCTGCTCTCAGGATTTTCTCTTTGTCACTAAGACTTGTAAGCTTTACTTGTAGATGATGGGGTGTGGAACTATTTTGTGGGGGGTTCTTGAGGGGGGGGTTCTCTGTGCCTCCTAGATTTTGATGCTTGTTCCCTTTGCCATATTAGGGAAATTCTCCACTATAATTTGCTCCAATATACCTTCTGCCCCCCTTTCTCTTTCTTTTTCTTCTGGGATCCCAGTTATTCTAATATTGTTTCATCTTATGGTATCACTTATCTCTTGAATTCTCCCCTTGTGGTCCTGTAGTTGTTTGTCTCTCTTTTGCTCAGCTTCTTTATTCTCCATCATTTGGTCTCTTATATCACTAATTCTGTCTTCTGCCTCATTTATCCTAGCAGTAAGAGTCTCCTTTTTTTTTTTTTTTTGTACCTAATTAATAGCTTTTTTTAAATTTCAGGTTGGTTAGATTTTAGTTCTTTTATTTCTCCAGAAAGGGCTTTTATTTCTCCAGACAATGTTTCTCTAATATCTTCCATGCCTTTTTCAAGCCCAGCTAGCACCTTGAGAATCATCATTCTGAACTCCAGATCTGAGAAATTACCAAGGTCCGTATTGATTAGGTCCTTAGCCTTTGGTACTGCCTCTAATTCTTTTATTTGTAGTGAGTTTTTCTGCCTTGTCATTTTATCAGATAAGAATATATGAATGAGAGAATAAAATACTAAATTGTGGCAAAGATCCCAGAAGGATATATGCTAACTAGATCGGAAGAGACCCCAAACTGGGGGGAGAACAGATTAGTGAATAGACTGGTGAATAGAACAGAGCCACCCACTTGAATTTGGGCGTATTTTGTTCTCTTAGAAGAAACTACCTCCCTAAATTTTAAAGAAAGAAAAACATGTGTGTATGTATATATATATACACACACATATATATATATATGTATATATACACACATACATACACACACACACACATACACACACACACAAATAAAGGTAAACACGATGGAGGGATGGAATATGACTGTAAAGCTGAAAATTTTTAAAAAATTCTAAAAAAGAGGGGCGCCTGGGTGGCTCAGTGGATTAAGCCACTGCCTTCGGCTCAGGTCATGATCTCAGGGTCCTGAGATCGAGCCCCGCGTTGGGCTCTCTGCTCCGCAGGGAGCCTGCTTCCTCCTCTCTCTCTGCCTGCCTCTCTGCCTACTTGTGATCTCTCTCTGTCAAATAAATAAAATAAAATCTTTAAAAAAAATTCTAAAAAAGGGATTGATAAGTTGGTTGGGAAAAAAGTGGAGAGAATTTGCTCAGGCTGGAGACTAGAACAAAGCCCTGTGCTAGATTTAGGGTATGTTTTGATCTATTGGAAGAAATTGTATCCCAACATTTTTTATAGGAAAAAATCCTATATGTTTACAAAAAATAAAGTTAGGTACAATGAAGGATAAAATATGACTATAATAATGAAGGTTTAAAAAGATTTTTTTTTTGAAAGGTGTTTTTAAGCCTCTGCTTTCTGCTCAGGTCATGATCTCAGGGCCCTGGGATCGAGCCCTACATCGGGCTCTCTAAAAAAAAAAAAAAAAAAAAAAAAAAAAAAAGTTAAAAGAGGAAAAAGGAAATGTTAAAAAAATTAGAATGAGAATAAAATAAAATTGAAAAAATTTAATTAACTTTGCAAGACTAAAGAATCATGGGAAGAAAGCCATGAATTTCATGCTTTGCTTTCTCCTCCTCTGGAATTCCACTGTTCTCCTTGATTAGTGAGCTTGGCGGGATTTCTTGCTGATCATCTGCAGGAAGGGCCTGTTGTAGTGATTCTCACATGTCTTTGCCTGAGGCAGAATCACACTGCCTTTGACAGGGGCTGGGCTAAGTAATGGACTAAGTAATCTGCTGGGGTTGGCACTTGGGAGCTTTTGTTCCCTGATCAGTTTCCGTGCAGCTTTGGAGGACGGGAATGAAGATGGCGGCCGCCCAGTATCATGCCGGTGGAGCCGAGAGCTGGGGCCCAACTCCTCAGTGCACCCTCAGAGAAAAGCAGTCAATACGTCCTGTCTCCCTTGTCTCTGGCCACGCTCCGAGCTCACCCAGCCTGTGACCAAGCGTTTCTGTCTCTGGTGCACTGCCCCCTTTGGAGTCTCCAAACCCAGCAGATTCCTGCCTGCAGAGAAAGAAGGTGAGTCACCCCAGATCTGCCACTTATGGGGTCCCTGCTCAAAGACCAGTGGCCCAAGTGTGCCTCGGATCATGGTTTAAGTTAACCCTAAGCTAAGAGCTCACTCCTCAGCTCTGTCTTTGTAGTCAGCTTTCCCGCTCTGATACCGGACAGCTCTGTTACACTCAAACACCCCTGATCCTTCTGCGACCCTGTGGGACCTGACACCACACTGTCCCCATGAGGGCTCTGCCCCCACTTAGCCTCTGGAGCACTGTCCCTCAGTGGAGCGGACTCTAAAAGTTCCGATTTTGTGCTCCGTTGCTCTGCCACTTGCTGGGAGCCGGCCCCTCCCATCCGTGGTCTATCTTCCCGTGGCTTCAGATTCACTTCTCCACACGACCTACCTTTCAGAACGTGGTCGATTTTCTGTTCCTAGAATTGCTGCTCTTCTTCTCTTGGATCTCCTGTTGGGTTCGTAGGTGTTTGGGATGGTTTGATACCTGTCTAGCTGGACTCCTGTGAGTCAGTCTGCTGCTCCTCCGCCATCTTGACTCCTCTGGTGCCATCATTTTCATAAGCTTTGAGTTTGTGCTCAATTTAAATTTGGTTTGAGTTTACACTTTATGAGCCTTTTTTAATATGTAAACATGGTGAGAGTCCTTTGCATGGTAGCTTCATTGAATATATTAGATCATCCAATTACACATACTGCACGTACTGCCTGGTCTATAATATATATTAAAATCAGTTCCATTTTCTTCTCCTTTATTCAAATAGGGGCTTTCAATATTCATATCACTTTTTCTCTAAATCTTTCATGTGGGGAGGAGTCATGGACAATAAGAATTCCTTTTCTCTGATTCCCAGTTAACACCTTTTGAGGTTGTTGGAATTCTAATCTTCAGATTAGGGAAATGTTACTACACCTCCAGATTTTCCAGGCATACCTATTCTCCCGTCTTTACATCATTTTCTGTCTGTCATACATTCTTCTTTGGGGTCTAGATTATATGTCACCATCCTATCTAGTACTCACTGGATTATAATTTTGCAAGAAAACTTGAGGCTAACATGTAATTATCACTCATGGATGTTTGCTGAATGAACCAACATATGACATTAGTTATTTGCTGACTTGTTTAATAAAAGGGAGAAGAAATTCTTCTCCATTCTACCCCTGCTTGCATTCTCTCTCACTCTCGCTCTCTCTCTTATTCTCTCTCTCTCTCTAAAATAAGTAAATTTAAAAAAAAAAACAACCTTGCAAACATGTCCCTATTTGGGCAATAAATGACAGAGGCTACAATGCTTCTGCTCTAGAAGCATATTCCTGTTTAGTGAAATACATAGTTGAAAATAAATGTCAGATACCAATGTGTAGCCCAATTTTGTTCTTAGATAGTGGTACCTCTGGCAAACCAGGAAAGGTGCTGTGTCAAAACCATGACACAGTTTGGTGAGGAGAGCTAAGGCTTTGGTGTGCCTGCTCCCCATCCCCTTGGCTGGGCACCCTTGGGTGTCAACATGTACACGTGGTCTTACTACAAACTATGCGTTAATCAGAAATTGGTTAATTAGAATAAATGATCATTGTTTTAAATTTCAAGGTTTCTGTCATCATGTCTTATTATCACGGGGTTATTGAGCAATCACCAGATTGTATGTAAGGGATCATAAGGAGAAAAGAGGATGATGAAGTTTTTTCCTATATAGAAAATCACGGTAGGGACAATGATGTAAGGTGACGTCTCATTAAGGACTCATAACTGAGAACTAGCAGAGCAACTGTCAAAGGAATGCCAAAGCCTTTTGTAAGTGAAATCATTTAGTCGTCATTTGCTAGGAGATAAAGAATTAATTAGAAGGAAATGATCAAAACCTCTGAATAATTTTGTTGAGCATGTATTTTAAATACTCTTAGAATATTTTGGTTTACGGGGCACCTGGGTGGCTCAGTCAGTTAAGCATCTGATTCTTGATTTAGGCTCAGGTCATGATCTCAGGTTTTGAGACTGAGCCCCGTGTCAGGCTCTGAGATCAGTGGGGGGTCTGTTTCAGATTCTCTCTCTCCTTCTGCCCCCACACCCGCTTGTGCTCTCTTTCTTTGATAAATAAATAAATTTTTAAAAAAGAATATACTAAAAACCCATGTATAGGCAATATGACAAAAACATATCAATCTCTATGGATTCCAAAAAAATGAAGCAAATTTTCATAAACTTTTGACAGAAGATGATTTATTATACTATTTAAAACAGCTATTTTAAACTGGTATCTGCTTACATGGTTAGAATGGTTACATGGTTAGGGAAAGAAACAGATATTGAAAAAGACAGAGTCTTTCGAACCCATAATTCTGAAACATCTAGTTAGTACAATGAGTCATGTAGCAGCAATATGGAGTACAGCTCTTGGGAAAGTGGTTACATTCTGCTATTTTAGAAAACTCGAGTGGATCAAAGAGAAATACTTGGAACTTTAGTAGAATAAGTTAACAAAAGTAATATTAAAAAATAACATGTTATAGACCACTGATAACTAGTTAAATATAGAGAAAGAGAGAAGATCATGCTCACAAAAGTAACGGTCCATATGTAGTATCTAGAAAGACTATCTATAGGAATAGCATCCATAACAAAATATTATAAAACACTGCTAGAGAACAATACAGACCTTAATGAAATTGGTGGGAACTTGCTACATTATTTATGGGAAGTGATTAAGACTGTGTGTCTACAAGAACATTGTCTGAAAAACCAAAAAAAAAAAAAAGGAAATAACCTATATGTGGAACAGTAGTTGCATGGATAAGTAAATTATAGTTTCTTTGGATAACTGTTAAAATGAATGAATGAATTCTAGCTTATAGGACAACAGAAATAAAAATCTCCAACTTGACATTCAGGAAACAAAAAAAAAATTTTAAAGGTTTTATTTCTTTATTGGACAGACAAAGATCACAAATAGGCAGAGAAGCAGGCAGTGGGGTTTGGGGGTGGGGTGGGGAAACAGGCTCCCCGCTTAACAGAGAGCCCGATGTGGGGCTCGATCCCAGGACTCTGGGGTCATGACCTGAGCCTAAGGCAGAGGCTTAACCCACTGAGCCACACAGGCACCCCTCAGGAAACACAATTTTAAAAGGACATGTGTAATATAATATTTTTATCAAGTTTCAAGTGCAAGTATGATACTTTGTACTATATATAAAAACATGCAAAGACATAGTAAATATCAAATTCAGGCTAGTGGTTCTGTCTGCAGAGGGCCAAAGGTAATATGCGGGACACTGAGTTCCTGTGCATATTTTTTTAAACAGCTTTGTTGGGATATAATTCACACGCCATACCATGTACCCATTTAAATGTATGATTCACCTGTTATCAGTATATTCACAACGTTGAGCAACCATCATCGTATCAATTGTAGAACATTTTGAACGAACCAGGAAAAGAAACACTGAACCTCTTAGTAGTTACTTTAAATGTCCCCTGCAACACTCCTGGACCTAAGCTATCAATAATTTGCTTTCTGTCTCAGAAGATTTTCCCTTTCTGGACATTCCATATAAGTAGGATCTTGCAGGATATGGTATTTGTGACTTGCTTCTTTGATGCGGTATAATGTTTTCAAGTTTCCCACGTGTTGTAGTAGGAAGTCTTTGTACTGCATTCCTGTTTTGTTTTTTGTTTGCTTGTTTTTGCAATTTATTTATTTATTTTTTTTTTGGTAAGTAAAATTCCATACCCCATTTTACTTATTCATTCATCACTTGATAGACAGGCATTTGGATTGTTTTCACTTTTTGGCTATATTGAATAATGTTGCTGTGAACATGCATGCACCAGCTTTTGTGTGGCGTTGTCTTTGGTTCCTGTGGATTTTTCAGCTTGTATACACACATAAGTATTCATTTATATAAAAAGGACAGGCTTGTCTAGAATGTTTCAAGAAAAGTAAAGGCAGCAAAGATGTACTCCCAAATTAATGTGTAGAATTGTTACAATTACAGTGTTATCCCACTTGAATTTTAGAGTGATCAAATAAAGTGAATCTGTAGTTCACCCACAAGAAAAAAAAATGAAAACTGAAAAAGAAAAAGTGATGGAGAATTTAAATTATACTATCAGAAAGTATTACATAACTACAGTAATCAAGATTATCATACTCCTATAAAAATTAATGGAATAGGGCACATAGGTGGCTCAGTCAGTTAAGCGTCTGCCTTCTGCTTAGGTCATGAGCCCAGGGTCCTGGGATTGAGTCCTGCATCAGGCTCCCTGCCCAGTGGAGAGCCTGCTTCTCCCTGTCTCTCTGCCTGTTGTTCTGCCTGCTTGTGCTGTCTCTTTCAAATAAATAAATAAAATCTTTCAAAAAAAATTAATGGAATAGAGGGATACCTGCGTGGCTCAGTTGGTTGAGCATCTGACTCTTGATTTTGGCTTAGGGCATGATCTAAAAATATAGTTTATTTTTTTTAAAAAGGCTTAAAAATACAATAATGCATATTTTCCAGAGTATTGTATCTAATGGCTATATATTTCTTCCAAGTGATGAATTGCTTTTGTCTTCATACCAATTCTTTAAAACATGTTTTAAAAGCATGTCCCAATTATTAAGATATGAGGTATTTTCATTTCAAACAATAGCTATCCTGAAATTTTTTGTCCCCAAATTTCAAGAATATTTTTACTCCAAACTCCTAAAGTGAATTTTGCAAAATTATATGAAGTTATGCAGCTGAAAAACTCCTTTATATGTAAGAAAATGTAAAATTTGAAATATAGGCTTTTTGCCTAAATGGAAGTCACTTTGAGCAAAATGGTTTTGAAAACCATGGACGAAAATCTTCTATGCTTTTTATATAGAAAATAAAAATGATGACTCATAAGAACTGAAATTATTTCATCACAAAAATGGTAAGGTAGAAAACCAATTTGTTTAGGAAGCACTGTGTATTATCAAAAATACTGCTAACCCTCCCTTCCTGAAAACAGGATAACATAATTGACTGTTCATGGATAGCCACAGCACATTCATTTATCTTTTCATGTCCTTCAAAAGATTCTGCCATTTTCCTTTTAAGTCTGGGTTCAAAAATCCTTTTAAGTGTCTCCTTTTTTTTTTTTTTTTTACCAGTGTGTCTGTTCTAAATTTTTTAAAAAACAGTTTAAAAACTTTCTTTTTCATCATTGTACATTCAAGTCTGTTAACTAAATGAACAGATGTGGCATTTCTTATGTTTGTACAATTTCCCTGTAGATAATTCCAGAACCAAACAAAGAAAGTTTTGGCTAGCCACGTTTTGTATCCCTTCATATTTCTATATGCTAGCCACCATTTTCTCCTTACAGAAGAGATTCCTACATTGTGTTCTTTGATTTAAAATTCGGGAATGGGGCAGTTAATCAAATGTGTTTTCTTCACTAACCCCATTGGGAGCTTTCGTTTGTTAAAAATTTATGACTCTTAAAGCCGAACAGCTATACCCAATGCTTCCTCCCCACTTTTATTTTATAGAACCAGATTTAAAATTTTTGAAAACTTTTCATCTTGAAGTGATTATAGATTCACACGCAGTTGCAAAGACAGTACAGAGATTTCCCCTGTTCCCTTTACCTCATTTCTCTCACTGGTTACATCTTACATAATTACAGTACAATATGAAAGCCAAAAGCTGGGAAATTGACATCAGTACCGTGGATATTCACGGTTCTGTCAGTTCATGACGTTTGTAGGTTCTCGCCTTCCCAGCCTCCAAGGTACAGAATGAGTCTATTACCCCAAAGAACTCCCTCAAGATACCCTTTCCAAGTTACACTTTCCCTACCTTATCCCCGCTGCTCCTGAACAATGACCAACGCTAATCTGTTCAACGTCTTTATAATTTATCATTTCAAGAATGTTCTGTAAGTGGAAACACACAGTATTTGATATTTTGAGACTGGCTCTTTTCACTCCTCAACTCTCAAAGATTCATCCAAGTCGGTGCAGGTGTCGATAATCTGTTCCTTTTTATCGTCACATCACGTTACTACAGCGTTAGGGCATGGGTCTGCAGCCGTGCTTAGCACTTTAATTTTGATCAATATTTATGTGTTTTCATATTTTGGGCTTTACAAATAAAACTCCCAGGAACATCCATGTACAGGTTTTGTGAAGACCTAAGTTTTCATTTTTCTGGGATAAATGCCCAAGTGTGCAGCAGCTGGGTTCTATAGTAAGTATATTATTGTTACTTTTTAAAGAAAACGCCAAATATTTTCCGGGATGGTTTTTCCATTTATATTCCCATCAGCTATGTATGACAAATTCAGTTTTTCCACATCCTTGGTAGTTTTGTGTTGTCGGTACTTTTTAAATTTTAGCAAGCCTTATAAGTACGTATGGTATGTTAGGGTGACCTTCACCTGAATCTCCCTAATGACCAGTGATGTTGAGTGTTTATTTTATGTGCTTCTTTTCCATCTGAATATTTTCTTTATAAAAATGCCTCTTTATCTTTTTTTGCCATTTTCTACCTGGATTGTTTAATTTTGTTGTTGTTGTTGTGTTATAGAATTTTTAGAATTCTTTATTGTAGCTATGAGTTTTTGACAGAGGCGTGGTTCACAAATACTTTCTCAGAGTCTATAACTTGTATTTTTATCCTCTTAAACAATCTTTTTCAGAGTAAGTTATTTTAATTTTCATGTAGTACAGTTTAACATTTTTCTCCCCTATGGATCATGTTTTGGGGTTTTTGTCTGAGAAATTGCCACTCAGTTCTACATCTCAAAGATTTTCTCCTGTGCTGTCATCTGAATATTATACCGTGCTATATATTACAGTTAAGCCTACAATTAGTTTTGGGTGAGTTTTTGCATAAGTTGTGAAGTTTGGTAAAGGTTTATTATTTGTCTGTATAGTTGTTTATATGTTATCATTACTGTTATCATTTGCTTATGGATATCCAGTGCGCCAGCATCATTTATTTCAAAGCTCATCCTTTCTGCATCAAATTGCTTTTCCACGTCTATGAAGAAAACAGTCACCTGGTCATACCCATCGAGGTCTCTCTGAGCTCTCTTTTCAATGTCCTCAGTTGGTGCGTCGTACCCTTTCTCTGTACATCCAGAGAGGCGACTAGAGCTCCATACTGAGCCTTGAAATGTCTCCGAGTTATTCCTTCCACTTTCGTCTCTTTCCTCAAAATCATTTTAGCTCTTCTAGTGTTTTATCTTTCTTCTCTCTCTCTCTTTCAAATAAAATAAATAACATCTTAATCAAAAAGAGATTCCGAGTATTATGAGACTCTGGATCTTATTTAAATCTTGTGGGTGTGCGGGCTTCCTCTGACTCTTCCAGGGAGAGGGGTGTTGTCTGGGTTTTCCCTGGTGGAAGTTGAAGTCCAGGTTCCCAGATCCATCTCTGTTGACACAGAGGGTAAGGGATGCTTCTCCTTACTGCACGTGGGGGCAGCAGTCTCCTCCTGATCCAGCTGGCCAGGAGAGGGAGGGGACCTTTTTCCTGACCCAGCGTGGCTTTCCGGACCATGAACAGCATGGCAGCAACATGGCAGCCTCGATGGTTCATTGGTGGTGAAAGGCCAGATTTTACACTAGGTTTGCTAAGACACCAGCAAGTGGGAAGGATGGGAGGGCCTCCCTAGAATCAGGCAGAGGTTCAAGTCCTGACTTCGCACATGCTTTCCAGGAATTCCACTGTGGGATGGAGCCCAGCAGGGATGAAAGTTCTGGCTCTTCCTCAGCGTCTGGGGACGGAGATGCCTGTCACAACCATGCCAGGGTGAAGATCTGGGCTTTCCACCTGACCTTTGCTGGAAGACTCTGGAGGCTGGTGGGGGGGGGCTCCTATAGTGTGTGTCTGAAGTAGAGTGTTGCCCAAATATATTCTGTTTTGTCAGGCCGCCCCTTTTCTTGGTCCTTTGGCTAGAGAGAACAGACTTTTTTGTCTGTGCCTATGGATGTTTCTGGGTTGTTAGCTTCTCCCATTCTCAGTCTGGAATACATACGGCCTATATATATATACATACACACACACACACACATATACATATAAATATATTCTTATATTCATATATTTATATATTTATACAATTGGGAAAGTTATGCACATGTTGGGGCAGGGGTGTAAGGGAAAGTTCTGTACCATCCACTCAGCTTTCCCATGAACCTAAAATGGTTGAAAAAATAAAGTCTACTAATACTGAAGGGGCTGGTGGGGGAAGCCTTATTACGTAAGCTGACATTCCACCAAAAGGTAACTACAAAACCTTTATTGTCTTTCCTGTAAGTCCCTAGAGTGGTCCTGGATTTGAGAGAACGGGTTCAACATTCAGTTGGTTTAATTTGTTTTTCAATGGGATTCTGTTTTAAGGAAACTAAGTCTCTAATTGCTGTAGGAATGAATCATCATCTCACGTTTATAGCTATTGGAAGAGTTACCATGTCAGCCAAACAGAGCCATCTGGAACAGTCTTTACTATTATATTAAGTAGCTTTTGAGGAAAAATTTATAGAAATCAAGTGTATAACTCCCCCCTCCTTGCTGTCTTTTGAGGAACATTTTCCTGGCAGAGACGCACATCTGTATTGTCTTTTAAGTGACTTTGAATCGCAGTTAGCATTTGAGGAAACATACTTTGCTAAACTAAATCTTAGAGCTGGAAACCTAAATAGAGATGTAAGTTTTTTTTTTTTACTTGATTATTTATTGATTTTATTGAATATAGTTAGCATACAATGTTGTATTAGTTTCAAGTATACCTCAGAGTGATTTGACAATACTATTTACTAAACAGTGCTCATCACAACGTTTAGTTACCATCTGTCAGTATACAAAGTTATTACAATATTATGAACTATAGTCCCTATTCTTTACCTTTGAGATGTAAGTTTTATTTATTTTTTTTCTTTCTTAAGACTTGAGACTTCTATTTTATTTTATTTTTTTACAGGAGTCTCATAAAGCTCTTATTAATTGTTCTCAATGACTTGAAAAAATTGGACTGGATGTAGCAACTGGAAACCACTATGGAAATGGTCCAATGACTAGTATCCATGTGATGCTGCAATTAGAAGTTACAATTCTGCAGGGATTTGATCTTAGATTTTCCTTGAAAAGGCAGAACAGAGCAAAAACACAAAACTCTGTGTGCTAGTAGTCCTAATTATTATCTCTGCGTCTCATGTAAATTGTCTATGAAGTTGAGCACGCATGGCACAGTGGGCACCTCCCTGGTGATTCCCGCGCCTTGGAAGACTGGCAAACCACTGAGTGAGGCTAAACTAAAGAAGAAAGGAAAAGTCTCTGTGCTGAGGTCTGGACACCACAGCCATCCTGCCTCTTTAGTAGAAGAACTCTGGACGAATGGTGGGGTGAGAGGAATGGGGGATTCGCTTCATTCTATCTTACTATTAAATAATATATCACCTAATAAACTACAGTAATTACTTTCAGATTCAAGGATTAAGGGAGATAATGAATCAACTTCTTAGGGACTGGTTAAGTTTGAAATCAGCCTGATGGTTCTATAGACATAGTTTGGATTCAAGACACCACCGGAATATTAAAATAAGAGAAAGGATGAATTCCTTTCAATGCCTTAAATGTTGTCTTAGCCCTTTTTTAGTCTTTCTAAACTGGAGATGTGTATTTTAATGGAAGTGATTTATTTATTGATCTCTCCAGGCATAGAAATACATTAATTAATCAGTTAACTGACTGGTTGATTGATTAACTAATGTTTATGTATTTCCGTATATATCTGAAACATATTAATTTACCTCAGGGAATTACCTCTGAATGTGAGTAAAATTTTCTAGTATAATCTGGTTATCTGGTCAGTATTTTCTCTATCAGTCTATTCATCTATATCAAACATACTTTTAATATCTTGGCCATAAAACCTTCTACCTAGGTGCATAGGTTTATGAGAATTTATGAGACTTGACTTTAAACTTTGCTTCAGACACCGTTCTATCATTTCAACCATGGGTGGATCCAGGTACATCTCAGGATCTTTCCGCTCAGATCAGGTGAAAAACCCTGTAAGGAAATGATGTAAATATATGCCACATTGAATGGTATGACATGTTTAAAGGGAGGAGGAATAGGACACTTTGTGACTTTCAAAATTATTCTAGTGATCTAGGCAATGAATCCCCTAGACCATTTTATAAATGTTACATAGTTAAACCTGCTTAGTGCCATTCACATAACTAATTTTCAGCCAGTGGGCTCATGGCTTCCTTTTATTCTTTGGGAAACTGCAGCTCACCTGTGCATCTCACCATCTCTGCAAGGAACCTAATAAGATTGACAATAATGCATTCGCTAGGAAATTTCACAAAGTATGAAGGCACGACTACATGAACAAAATGAAACCATTGTTGAAAAGCAGTTGCTATAGTCCCAGAGTTGTATTACTTCTGTATTTAGGTAGGAGTGAAACTAAAGTATAGCTCTTTAAAGTGTTAATTAATATTTCAAGCTTAGGGCAATGAAACACCCCAGAAGCAGCTGATTACCTTTTTTTTTAAGTCCTTTGTCTTTGTTCAGTGAGTCCTACAAATAGTAAATTACTCATAGTACACATTTATCATATGCTAACTGTGTCTGCCCAGAATAACCTAGTTAGGAGAAAATGGGCAGAGAAGGTAGGTCAAGAACACATTCAGAGAGATATTAGCAAAATGATGCTTATTTCCTTGTACATTTTAAATCAATTAGTTATTAAAGTCACTCACCTCACCCAGATCTGTTCTCTTCTAAAATGTCTTGAAAGTGTGCTTGTTTTAATAGTCGAATAAGCAATATTTACAATAAAAATATAAGACGCTAGCTGAGCCAATGCATTGGTTCTAAAGCAGTTGCTGGCAGAATCCTTCTGACTGAACAGAAGTTCTGTGTTTATCCTTGTCTGACAATTGTACTTTCATTTCCTGGCCTATTGTTATTGGTTTCCTGTATGTATACAGATGGTCAGCTTGTTGTGAAGGACTAAAGGTTTGTTTTCTAAAAATATTATGCTTGTGTGACTTATTACATAGATTTTAAAAATGATATTTATGTGTATAATTGTATTAGGCATTTTCCTTAAGGGCTCCATAGTTGTTATCTTGTTTAATTACTGAGATAATCCTGTGAGATTTTGAGCTTCCAGATCTTAATGATAAAGATGAAAAAATTAAGCTGTGGGCAACTACCAATGGATAGAATTCAAACTCAGGACTGAATGAGTCCAGAGCCTTTCATGTTAAATACTCACAAAGGTTGTTTTTTTGTTTTGTTTTGTTTTTACATTTGTATTTTCCTTCAGATGAGTTATTGAAGTAAAAGCTAGGATCTTACCTAACTGTTGCTAAACAGATATTCTATTAAGATATTTCATGGCCTTTTACAAAGATAGGACTAAAATAAGATTCATGGAAATTCCTCTGAATTCCTTGGCCTTGAGCCGACTCGAGTCCCAGAAAGAATGTGAATGATTCAGCCTGTGTATTATAACTGAGATCCAGAAATAGCTTCAAAACTTAAAAAGAGCTAAAGTAGTTCATTCTCCAGCAGACAATGGAAAATATTGAGATTCCAATGAGCCATATGGAAATAGAAAATGATGCAATATTTTTAGCTTATTTTAAGATATAAACATGTTTCCAAAAATACAAGTTCTGTTTCTGCTTTATTTGCTTATCATTATTCAGTGATCTGTCTAAAGCTCTTCACAGAGTCAAATTATCTGGATTTATTTTTCACATAAAACAGAAGAAGGACTTTCCAGCAGAAAAGCATGCCATCTCCATAATGCAGGAAGGTTACACAAAGACTACCTGACAAGGTCACTAGGGAAGCATGCGTTATAGAAATGGACGTCTGCAGCTTCTGAACAAGAGAAATGGAGGCCAAGGAGCAAGAAACTCTTGTCAGGATCCTGGCATTACGGGAATCATTCATTAGGCTTCCTGGAGTTCACTTGACTTAATCATAAGTAACAAACATTACCAGTCGTGGTTTTCTGACTCCTTTGAGCAGAAAAGGAAGGGGAAACCAAACTGTGTGGTTATGATGCTGGTCGGCTTTGAAATTACTTCTGAAATAGAACTAGCTTTTGATGACGACCAATCTGATGTTCGTGCCCAGGCTTATGAAGAAAGAGCAAGTGCATTTCCAAAGAACCGCAATTTAAAATCAGAACACTTACAGTTATGGCTGTAGAGATTAGGAGAGTTAATTGCCTTACAAACTTAATTAAATGCGCAGAAGGGAAGAGCCTGGTGTTGAAAGGAGAATTGAAGAGACAGTGAAAGCATTTGCTAGAAAACTCCCGTGTTCTTTCGTCTGACATGTCAGCAAGGTGGGAGACCACCGTGACTTTAAACCAGAACATGGGTGCAAGGAGCAGAGAAAAAGCAACAATGAAAAGATGGGCACGCCAACCCTTGTTCTGCAAATCTCCTTCTCTCTAGAAGATGTCAGCCTTTACGGGCATGTCATTTGAGCGAAAATATTTTTTTTTTTTAAGATTTTATTTATTTATTTGACAAACAGAGATCACAAGTAGGCAGAGAGGCAGGCAGAGAGAGGAGGGGGAAGCAGACTCCCTGCTGAGCAGAGAGCCTGATGCGGGGCTCGATCCCAGGACCCTGAGATCATGACCTGAGCCAAAGGCAGAGGCTTAACCCACTGAGCCACCCAGGCACCCCTGAGCAAAAATATTTTTTTAAAAGATGAAGGGTTCTGCTAAAGCTACCTTCGTCTAGTGAATATTTGGAAAGTGAAGGAGTACTGTTTAGAAGCATCCTATCTTGTTCCAGCTTCCATAAATGCTGAAAATCATCTTTACCTCACAGCCGTGGCAAGGGAAAGTGTATGTGTTAGTCCTATCATTCTTTCTTTTCCCATATTGCAGTCGTGAGAACACAATATTATATTCTAATCCTAAATTCTATTTACTGATCCCCAACAGCATTATTGCGGTCGTCCCATCTTTATTAAACGCACGCCGAACCAAAGCTGTTCCGAAGAGAGCGCAGGCACAGCTCTGACACCGGAGAGATTTTCAGACACAGAACCATTCAGGTATACAGCACTTCCATTTAGTGCAGCTGTACAATGTGACATTTACAGATCTGTCTCGAGTTTTACGTTTGCCTAGCTTTTTGGTTGTTTTGTTTGACACCCCCCACCCGCCCCCAGCATGTGCCATATTCTCTCTGTGTGTAAACGGGGAACTGGAAGTTTGCAGACCTGAGTGTTAGTGCATTCTTCTCTGGCAGACAACACAGTTGGTTCTCTGTGCTTATAACAGATTGAGCATACTAAGGAGTAGAGAGTATACAGTAGGCACTCAGTAAGTTTTTGTAGGAATGGAGAGAAATCTCTTTGTGAACTTGACACTGAAGAACGAAATGCATTGATTTCTGACCTTGTCCGTTCCTCATGGAATCCTTCAGATCCCGTGGAAGAGGATGGCAGGATGATTCTGCCTTGCCTGGTATTTCCTTTGCCTATCATTTCTCCTCATTTTACAGTTTGGAGATATGCAGCAGACAATCACATTTTCTTAATTAAGATTTTCTTGAGCAATCAGGAAATTCTCCAAGTCCTCTCCCATGTAAGGACACTCAGAGGGAACTTGGTTGCCAGATCCAAAGAAGTAGATCATATTTCCCTTCAGCTATATCCTTGGTGACTCAGACTGTTTAGCAATGGACTGAATGGAGGCCATCCTCAAAAAACACATATCCACATCCTAATCCCTGGAAACTGTCAATGTGACCTTATTTGTAAAAACAACAACAACAACAACAGAATCATTGTAAATAAATAAAAAATTTTGAGATGAAAGTATCCTAGTTTCCTCCGTTGGGTCCCAAATCCTTCTAAGAGATTTAGAATGTCCTTCTAAGAGATAGAAGAGAAGAAGATATGGAATAAAGGAGGAGAAGGTGATGAGAAGGTGGTGCAGAGACTGGAAATTTTCAGTCACAAGCTAAGGGATACCTGGAGTCCTCAGAAGCTGGAAGAGGCAAAAAAGGATTCTAGAGGCTTCAGAGGGAGCGTGATCCTACCGACACCTGGATTTTCTACTTCTGGTTTTCAGGACTGTGACAGAATAAATTTCTTTCATCTTCAGTTGTCAAGTTTGTGGTTATTTGTTACAGCAGTCCTGGGGGAAAGTGATACATTACACCACCTCTGTATTGATGAGTTATAAAGCAAAAAGCAAAAAAAGCAAGATTATATGGCAACTGCTGTCTGCTGATGCTAATACCTTTTTTTTCTTCCTGTGCACACTCCCATCAAAAGGATTCCCTACTTCTGGAGGTTCCATTCCCAACACACACACACACACACACACACACACACACACACACACACCCATGCACATACACCAGAAGCAAATAGAGTCCCACGACAATGGAAGAGAGATGGAGAAGCCATCTGATGTGGACTTCTGCATTGTCTTTGAAGCATTTGATAGGTATCCCTTTAAAATAGCTACTTACTAAAAACCTCTTGTGCTCTGTTAAATCCGAAAGCTCATTTGTGAATGATGCATGGATTCTCTACCAGAAAGTAAGTCACTTTGTACGTTTCTGCTTGGAAAGGAATAAGAACATCTCTAATCCTATACAAAACTCCATGATGATAAATGATACTTGAAATTGTATAGCTGCGAATGAGACTATGTTCTCGTATATTTTCAGCTACTTTCAAGATGGTCGAGAGGGTGGCTGCTAAGTTTTGTGTGAGCCTGATAAAATATAGTGTGACATCCAGATTATATTTTTAAATGGGATACAATTGGGGCTTTTATTTTTCCATTTAATGCTCTGTGCAGGTTCATCCAGAATCAGCTTGGCTACAGCTGGAAGCAATTAGAATATGCAGGAAGAATTAAAACCCTAGGAAATTGTTTTTATCTCTAATAGATTGCAGCAGAGCTAAATTGTGAATTGGTCACAAGAGAAAACGTGTCATAGTGACTCATAAATTACTGAAACTGCTTTAGTTTGGGAAATGGCCTCATTAGTTCTAGATTTTACCTTGTGATTTTCCCAAGTAACCAAGTATTATTGCTTATACTAGAGGGAAGCTCTTGATACCATTTCTTTCAATACAAATATATTATTTTTATATTATTTTACATTATTTCAGTCATAACTCAAAACAGAAAATAGAAGGAAAGGAAATTGTCTCACTTATGCCTTCTTATCTTGGAGTCATAATTAAAGGCACATTCATAGAAAATGGGAAATCAGTCAAACGCTCAGCCTAGCTCTCCTCTTTTGTCTTGTCTCTTGACTCTTCAGGAAAAAGAGGAATCCTCTTTTGCTACCGATATCCAGGTCTGTCTATTTGCTTATAAAGTCTTCTAGAAGACTTTTTAAAAAAAAAATTTCCCCAAATAGCAACTAATAAATCCCTGGAACTTCTTAGAAGAACTTTGATTCTCATCTAACAATTACTTCATTTAACAAATAAAGAAACTGGAGAGCCAGAAGGCTGAATTAATATCTCCAAATTCAAGTTCTAAAATAGAATCTACCTTATTTAAATTAGCATTAAGCTATAACTTCATCATGAGTTAGAATAGAGTAGCAATTTCCATGACTGTGAAAACATGTGTATTTGCAAAAAAGAAATTCTCCACTTGAAATATACATGACAGCAAAATATTTGAAAGAAGAATGAGAGTAGATAAGCAAAATAATGCAAAATTGTAGAGAGATTTCTTGGTAATTCAACACAGCTTCATTTTTTGCCAACAATTTTCCTGGTACCACATTGGATTCTGAGGTTCTCCCAATAATAAGACTGTTTCTGTCTTTAGGAAACATAAAACATCATACAATGCAGTATACAGTGATGGACAAACTATTCCGTAAGCAGACAGAGAGAGAAGATGCTGTGAGTGGAGAATCAAAGACCAGTCATTCTATCCTGGGATCCTGGGGAGAGTCAGAAAGTCAGTCTAGAGGTGAAAGCTGTATTGAAGCCAGATGAATAGGAGTTAGCTCAAGAAAAGTAGGAAGGCATTCTTGGTATACACACACACACATATCCACTGAATTATGAAATAGTATCAAATTTATAGAAAACCACAAGTAAGTTTGTATCTACTGGAGTTAAATCAAGGAAGAATTACAGAAGATAACACTAACAGAGATAGTGGCTAGTAATCTTGGTTCTTGCATACTACTCTAGCAAGTATGGTCTTCAGCGTGAAAATGCTGGGTAGCACTGAATATTTAGAATAAGGTAGTAAAATTGTCAGTTTTAAATTTTAGATCGTTCTAACACTGGTAATCAAGATGAACTCAAAGGGAAAGAGACAGTGTCCAACAAACCTAAAATCTAGATAAGAAGGAATGGGCTCAAAGCAAGGAGAAAAACCAGAAATAAGTCAAATATTAAGTTGCAAATAATTTAGTGGACGTGATAGTAAAAGGGAAAGGAGGAAATCTGGATTAATTGCCTTTCTGTGATGCAAATCCAATTTTTTTTTTATTCAGAAAAATGTTATTGTGTAGCCTGCTTTTTGTTTTGTTGTGTTTTTTTTACTTGACACACACTGTCATCTTCGTTTTAGGTGTACAACATAGTGATTCCACAAGTCTGTGCTCGGCACAAGTGTAGCTACCATCTGTCACCATCCAACACTGTTACAGTATCAGTGACCATATTACTCATGCTGTGCATTTTATACTGATGAATTGTTCCTTCCAAAACTGGAAAGCTATACCTCCCTTTCCCCTCCACCCCTTTTGCCCCTTCTCCCACCTCCCTCCTCTCTGGCAGCCATCAGTTCGTTCTCTGTGTTTATGGGTTCTGTTTCTGCTTTTTGTTTGTTTATTCATTTGTTTTTTAGATTTCACAGACAAGTGAAATTCTGTGATATTTGTCTTCCTTTGACTGGCTTATTTCACTTAGCCTAATGTCCTCTAGGTCCATCCATGTTATCACAAATGGCAAGATCTCGTCCATTTGTGGATGAATAATATTCCATTTTGTGTGTGTACATAGGGTGCGAGTGTGTGTGTCTCACATATTCTGTATCCATCTGTCGATGGACACTCAGGCTGCTTCCATGTCTTGGCTATTGAAGATAAAGCCGCAATAGACATAGGGATGCATGGGTCGTTCGGAATTAGTGTTTGCAGTTTTCTTTGAGTAAACACCTAGTAGTGGAATTATTGGATCATATGGTATTTCTGTTTTTAACTTTTTGAGGAATCTCTATACGGTTCTCCACAGTGGCTGCACCAGTTTGCACTCCCACCAACAGTGCATGAGGGTTCCTTTCTTCCCACATCCTCACTGACACCTGTTATCTCTTGTCTTTTATTCTGGCTGTTCTGACTGGTGTGAGGTGATATCTCACTGCAGTTGTGACTTGTATTCCCTGATAATGAGTGATGTTGAGCATCTTTACATGTGTCTGTTGGCCATTTGGATGTCTTCCTTGGAAAAAAAATGTCTATTCAGGTTCTCTGCCATTTTAATCAGATTATTATTATTATTATTATTATTTTGCTGTTCAGTTGTATGAATACCTTATATATTTTGGATATTAACTCCTTATCAAATATACCATTTACAAGTATTGTCTCCCATTCAGTGGGTTGCCTTTTCATTTTGTTAGTGGTTTCATTCACTCTGCAAAGTTTTTTATTTGGTGTGTCCCAATAGTTTTTTTGCTTTATTTCTCTTGCCTTAGGAGATGTATCCAGAAAAATGTTGCTAAAGGAGACCTTTAAGAGATTAGTGCCTAATGTTTTCTTCTAGAAATTTTATGGTTTCAAGACTCAGATTTAGATCTTTAATCCATCTGGAGTTTGTTTTTGTGTGTGGTATAAGAAAATGGTTCCAGTTTCATTCTTTTCACATGTAGCTGCCTGGTTTTCCCAGCACGGTGTGTTGAAGACATTATCTTTTCCCCGTTGACTATCCTTGTGTCCTTTGTCATAGATCAAGTGACCATAAAAACATGTGTTTCTTTCTGGGCTCTCTGTTCTGTTCCATTGATCTGTGTCTGTTTTTCAGCCAGTACTGTACCGTTCTGATTACTGCAGCTTTGTATAGTGTGTCTTGACGTCTGGCATTGCCACAACTCCAGTCTTGTTCTTTCTCAAGATTGCTTCAGCTATTTGGGGTTGTGTGTGTGTGTGCGTGTGTGTGTGTGTGTGTGTGTGTGGTTCCATACAAATTTTAGTATCACTTGTTCTAGTTCTCTGAGCAACGCTATGTCCTCATTTTATTTTTTAACTGGAACAGTGAGTGGGGCCATCAAGCGAACTGCAATCTCCATGTGAGGGGACATGCGTGGTGGAGGAGACGGTGAGATCATTAGTAGACAGACAGAATTTGACTTGCTCAGAGGATATCCATATCGAGATGGGTAGTGGGATTGAAGTGACTATCACCAGGGGCAAGGGCGGGGGTGTGGGATATGGTTCCTAAGTTTAGGAACTCAGTCAGGAACAGAGATTCAGTCTTGGAAGTCCCCGTATGCAAGTGGCAGTGAAAATAATTAGAGAAACGAGATGACGTAAGATGTAGAGGGAGATTAGGGCCAACTGAAGTCAGAATTTCAGTGAACACCAAAGACCAGTGGGAAGAGGAAGAACCTAGGACATAGACAGGATGCAGAAAAAATTGAAGTTAAGAAAGAGTTGGACTCTCATTGTCCAATGAGAGGTGTTTAAAAAGAGAGAAGGCTCCGAAAAATCAATGCAGGCACATTTTTGGGAAGTGGTGTGTTTCACAAGGCAGTGTCACTGTGTAGAATCCGTCGGCTCTGACAAAAGCACCATTATTGTCGATTTCCGAAGAGACCTTTCAGTGTAATAAAACAGATGGAAAATTATTGTTGGAAAACAAGTGAGGACTTTTACCTATGATGACGGTGAGCTGACACCATGCATTGCTGGTCCTGTGGGAGATCCAAGTCAAAAAGACATGAAGTAATTTTTTTAAAGAAAAGACCAAAAAGACAAAGGAACCATGAGGTGACAGGAAACTACGTGGTTGATTTGGGGACATGGAAAGCATATACACGGACTGTAAGTGACTCTGTGCGAGAAAGCCAGAACACGACAGCCGACAGAGGAGGTTGGTCTGGTGGCTGGTGCTGAAGAACCGGGAAGAGCTTCAGGAACTGGAGGTGCGAGCAACCTCTGACGGTGCTAGTAACTCGGGCTGTGAAGTGGTGCAAGAGCAGATGATCTGTGAAAGTCTGTCCTTAAAGCCGGCAGCATCCCAGGTGCTTTCTGCCCGCCCACGCATAGAGGCAGCTGCCCTTCCTTGAGCTCCGTCGTAGAAAACAGGTTGATTCTCTGGAGATGTTGAATCACAGAGACTCTGAATTGGAGACACTTTGAAAAGCTGAGGTCAAGGACGAGGCACGCTCCTGGAAGCGGGATGAGGGGGCTGCTGCCACACCGCCTCCCACAGCTCTGGCCCCTCTGCCCTTACTCTAGGGGCAGGTGTTTGGGGGTTTGCCTTCTGGAGAAACTGCCCTGAAGAAGAATAGAAAACCGCCCATGTCATTTAAAACAACTTGTAAGCCACCCCAGATAAACTAATATGAGGCTCATGATTCCAAAAGCCATTTAGATAAATAGATAGATGATAGGTAGGTAGGTAGGTAGGTAGATAGATAGATAGAGTCTTCACATCACAATTTTAAGGCCTACTTCTTAATTTGGACTTTAATTTGATTGGCTTTCTTTATACTAAGGTAGGCATGATGGATAGAGTTCAAGTAGCCATCTTGATCAATTGTAGGAAAGCCAAATGTCAATACAAGTTGTAGGAATTTAGTACATAATGACATTTCAGCCAGACTACCTGCTTTTGGACTTCTTTTATATGAAAGAGAAACTTCTATCTTATTTAACCCAATTCTATTTATTTGTGTATTTATAAATTTATTTTGCTATTCATAAACCTCATTCTGATATATATTCCCAAAACTAATCTCATAAAACTAGTGTCTTTAATACTTGGTTCAAATAAGATTAAACATCATCAGATTCTCCACTGCTGTACCTTCCCTAGTAAGTTCTTTTCAGAAAGTCTCTGGAGGGGCGCCTGGGTGGCTCAGTGGGTTAAAGCCTCTGCCTTCGGCTCAAGTCATGATCTCAGGGTCCTGGGATGGAACCCACATCGGGCTCTGCTCAGCAGGGAGTCTGCTTTCCCCTCTCCCTCTGCCTGCCTCTCTGCCTACTTGTGCTCTCTCTCTCTCTCTCAAATAAATAAAATCTTTAAAAAAGAAAGAAAAAAAAACTTGCAGAGAAAAATATTTCATACATTGAATTCCTAAAGAAGCCTTTTTAGTATATATATTTGTAAAAGCCAAACAGATGGAAAAAAACAATCTATACACTCAAATCTAAAAATCAATGGCTAGGGGTGCCTGGGTGGCTCAGTGGGTTAAAGCCTCTGCCTTCGGCTCAAGTCATGATCTCAGGGTCCTGGGATTAAGCCCCACGTCGGGCTCTCTGCTCAGCGGGGAGCCTGCTTCCTCCTCTCTCTCTGCCTGCCTCTCTGACTACTTGTGATCTCTCTCTCTCTCTCTGTCAAATAAAATGAATAAATAAATAATCTTAAAAAAAAGTCTCCTGGAGGCAGAGCCCTTTTCCCCATATGAAAGAAATGGTTAACAAAGCTGTGGCAGACATTGAGAACATAGACTGTTCCTTTATGCCAATGAGTTATTTTTTTATGCTTACAAACAATATGTAAGCATAAAGATGTAGGCATAAATCAATGATGATTTAAAAGTAGGTTTTTTTCTCCATAAAACAACTTATATTCTGTGTGTGTGTATGTACAGACATATATTTGTGCGAAGTGGCCCATCATCACAGCATGAAAGGAAGAGGAAAAAAGCCACATTTTTCTTTTTATATATAAGACTAATTGGATGTTTTTTGTTTGTTTTTAAGAAATGACCAATATTATATATGAGTTAATTACATTAATGATTGAAACTGGTCCCCAGGTGTGCAGATTATGTAACATCATAGGAAAAGATTCATCATGGTGCCTGGACCCAACCAAAGGAACGCTGTCTCCTGGGACTTCAGACACTGGGATCCTATGTCAAGTGGTCTGGATTCAAATCTCAAAGATACCAGTTAGCTCTGACCTACTACTGCCTTAATCTCTGTAAGCCTCTTTTCAAATGTGTAAGATGGGAGGTAATCATGGCACCTACCACAAGCTTGGTTGTCTGGATTACAAGAGGTAACTCACGTCTGTGGAGGAGCGCAGCGCCTGGAATGTGATGAGCAGCTCATCGTTATTACCAATGGTAGTAGTGGTGGCGGTGTGCACGGCGGGCATTTATACAGACATTAGCACTCTGGACGAGGAAGATCCGCAGGGACGGCTAGTACTTTTAGTAGGACGAAGCTATGGACCATGAATATTGAGTTTCTGAGCCTCACAGTATCCCAGAAACGTGCATGACACATTCCCACCAAATTCTGTCATCTTCTCAAGGGTCAGTTGTAATAAGAAGAAGCCTCTTAGGGGCCAGCGGATAGAGGCAGGGGACAGGCAGTAAACATACAATTTGTAGACTACTTTTTGGAGCCGGATCACTTTCCCATCAAGGATGTGGCCGAGGAACATAGGACACTGACCTGGTCACACAAGCATCTCCCAGAAGAAGAGCTCAAGGAAGGTTTAATAGGAGTTTCGGAATTCGGCTGAAGAGCTCAACATACATCAGCATAAGGAGTTAAAAACTTGATAGCACCAACCTCTACGAGGTGGGAATGGAGTTTCAGAGAAAGACCTGAACAGCAGCAGTGTGGGATGTGAGTTCCAAGGCACCGTTCAACGGCTCATGAACAACAAAGATGCCACCAGACACCCCCTGATGTACGTAGGCTCCCACTTCTTTCCTTTCCTGCTTGATAAATTGAAGCATATTGTCCTGTACCATTGAAAACACATGGTAAAACCATCAGGGGAATATCTTAAAGGGAACAAAGGATTAGTCTTACCATTAGAATTGTAAGAGTGACCCTTATGAATTTGCTAATTATTTTCCTTTCTGTAGATATTAGCAATGCCTTTTATCTACATCTGCATTGACATATGCTTACAAGGCACTCATTTGTGTTGTCGGCATTGATAAACAATTACTTCGTGACAGACCGCCTAAGTAATTGAATGGTCTCACTCCAGAGAGTGCAAAACAACCTATTTACACACGCTCCCACGTGCCGCCGAGACACACAGGAGAAAGGAAAACAGATCAGCTCAAAGACGGGATTCAGGAATCTAATTGTCAGTCCATCTCTGCTGCTGTAAATTGAGATTTGTCTGGGCATTTTGCCATATTTTTATTCAATCGTTTGTCTCTATATTCAGTTCTGGTTTTCCATTTCAATCATGCAATGATGTTGATTCTGTTATGACTCTGGAACAAACCTGCGTATGTTTCATTGTTTTAGAAAATAATATGTCATTTTTTCTCTAGGGACGGACTATATGAAGGAATAATTTAAATAGCGTTTTGTTCTAATAATAACTGGGGACCAGGAATGCTGACCGTGCTGACCAAAGGCTTATAGATAACAAAAATCCCTTATTATTTGTGTTTGATGCAACCATGAATACGACATCTCTGATTATTTAATAAATATTTATTAAGAATTCAATAAATGATTAGGGTCTGGGAATTCTGCAGTCAGCAAGATATTGCTTATAGTCTTATGCCAGGATCCAAAGTTTCCCAATTAATAGGATATTCAACAAAAATGTTTTGGTTACCCACTAAATGACAACACAGAGTTGTGTCTGAAAATGCCGTGATACCAAGTGACTGAAAACGCTTGGAGGGAGAGGCTTTAATGTAAACAGGAGGCCAAAGACATTTTCATGGACGAGGAAATGCCTAGGATGCGTTCCAAAGCTGCGTAAGGCATACAGAATTGAAAGGTCTTTGGAAGGATACTGTGAGTAGGCGTCGCCCATGTGGGGACCAGGGCTGGGGTGGGGGATGGCCCTGTGCCACACCATAACCCCCTGGTTCGTCTGGTATAGGATGGTGATGGTGAGGCTGTGGTGGGGATGTATGGGCAAAAGGTTGGTGGGATCCTTCTTTCTTTTTCTTTTTTTTTAATGATTTATTTATTTCATAGAGAGAGAGAATGTGTTTGAGTGAGGGGAGGGGCAGAGGAAGAGAGAGGGGAAGCAGACTCGCCGCTGAACAGGGAGCTCATTGCTGGGCTCATCTCCCATTTGGGACTCATGACTGGAGCCAAAACCAAGAATCAGACACTTAACTGACTGAGCCACCCAGGCACCCTGGTGGGCTCCTTCTTAAATGGACCCACCTGGGCGGACACTTTACCACAGTAAATCTGGGAGCCTCCCTCTGGACAGCACATTAAGGAGAGCTCAGCAAATCAGAGTCACCCCCTGCTCTGTATCAACCAAACCACAAAAGCGACATTAAATGCCAATTTAACTGACTAGTTTGTGATGGAAACTCACGCGCGCCTGTAGACTTTCGCAAGTGTGAACACCAAAATCTTTTCCTACCGGTAGACTTAGAAAGGCGACCAGTCAAATTTAGGAGCTTGTCTGGGGAGAGCAGAATCAGAGTCCAGGGATTTAGAATGGCTTCACATATTGGGGTATTGGGACAATATGACTTGATTCATTACTTTTACAATCTGGTGGTCTTGCCAGTGTGTGGGAGGTGATCCTGTTTCATAAGCCAATGCTTTTTTGTTTGTTTGTTTTCTCCTTGTGAGTGTTTGGAGGGACTTGACTATTTTGCTCTCGATTTGTACTCAGAAATGGCAGTGCACCAAGAATTTGGTAGCCCGTCTCCCCCTGTGCAACATTGCAGGCACGGTGTGGCTGGGCTAAGTGTGATCTGTTTTAGAGAGCTGGGTACGTACATGTTCCGGGGAGCAACACATTTTCCTTCTCATCGGCATCTTCTTTATCTGGATAAACAGCACAGCTGGCTGACTTGGACTTGAGTTTGAGACCTGGTTCTGTCACTCAAGAGCTGTGGGGCCTTGTATAAGGACTTGAGTTCTTTGAACCCCAAATTGCTATCCAGCAAAAAGAGAAAGGGGATGACAGTTTTCTCTCCAGGGAAAAGGGTGAGTGGTGTGTATTACTGACTTCTCCTAGAGGCTAGAGAGGACTTCTAATTTATTTTAGTACATTTTATTTGAAAGGGTCTTAAAATTCCCTGTAAATATGACCACAGGGTTTCTCATAATCCCAAACCCCAAAGTGGTGTCTATACAGTAAAAATCTGCAAAATAAGCTAATCATCGTTCTCTGGAAAACCAGCCACACTTGCAGATGACTCCCATTATAACTGTAAGGGGAGCACAGTGTGGCGGAGCGATCCCAGAAACAGGGCTCAAGCTGGAAAACGAAAGAGTACGAGAGAATCTGGAAGCTGGTCACGATCCTGTCAGCCCGTGTAGCCATTTGCAAGCCATTCTTCCTGGTTATAGAGCTCTGCTGGTATAAGCAATATACAAGATGCTTATCAGTAATACAAGTTCTTTGTTAGAGCGAGAGAAACAATGGCATCTCCCCAAGCCTAAATATAAAACATTTTATGTCATCTGTAGATGAATTAAATATTTTATTGAAAAGGAAGTAACTTTTATTTTCAAATTTATTGCTATAACACCAAATTTATGGTCGTTATCTTCAGGGAAAACAGTATAGGCATGAAAAGGTAACTTGTATCTTCTATGTCATAGTTTATGATTTGAGAGGTGTTTTTTTCCCTAAAGTGTTTCCATACTACGTTTTGGTATCTTTGTTGACTTAACTTTCTAGAGTTATTCTATTTATTCACTTTCTGGTCATCTGAAAATGAGCCCAGAGGTTTGGAGGTGAATTTCTAAGAAACACATTAAGTTGTCTGACGTCTGTGAGGAATTCTTCAGTGAGGAAGGTGTCTCCTTATACCCCTGTCATTTGCCATAGGCCCACAAGAAAGATCTGCACTTCCCGTCCCTTTGTTCCTCCTTCACAGCCGTGGAAAAGTTCATTCTCTTTATGAATGCTTGTCTCTGAAGAAGAAAATGTCTCCTTATATTTATTTTGTGACTGAGTAAAAACATTTTAAGAAGAATAGAATTTCCCGTGATTTGTCCGAGGCAGGTACAGTGGTACGTACGTATCAACGGAGAGGTCATGTGCTTGTCAAGGCTGAATGGGACCTCATCATTCCCAGCACTGAGTAAAATACTATCGTCATGATACAATTATGCCCACTGAGTGTATATCACTGTTTTCCTCATTTCTTTGCTCTCTACACATAACTTAAGAAAAGCTTGGATCTTACCCCTGTTTTGCTCTTCTCTTGAAAGATTTCACCTGGTGCCTTGTGGTAGGCAAAGCTTTTGTCCCAGGAAGGTTCTTTCCCTCACTTTTCCACTCTGTAAGTTGCCATGTTATTTCTTGCTTAGTGCATAAAGCTACTTCAGAGACCATGAAGTCTTTAAACTTAGTAAGGCCGTAATGGTCGTCTTGCCCCGTGACCACATTTGGTTTTACCCTTGATGAGAACCCAAGGTCTTGGGGACTTGAGTTGCCCAAGGACACAGAGCTAGTTGCTAAATTGAATGCTGGCTAATAGCTAGAGTCTAGAAACAAGGATTTCTGCCTCTCGTGAAATTACTGCGTGTTCGGGTTCCGTTCCTCTCCCTGAGCAAGGGCATCAGGGCTCGAGCTTTGTGAGGGTCACGAGTTTCGTTGGTTGCCATCTTTTATCTGTAATTTAACAGTCCTGTGAGCATTAAGTCTGTTAAGAGTCCATCTGTTCTTTAGATCTTGAGCTACTAGAAGAAAATTTTCACACTAGAAAAGTGTGCTTCCTGCCCTCTTCCCTTCAATGAGTATTTCAGTCCACCAGTACGAGTTCTCATTCAAATTTCTCCCGATGAGCGTGGGTGCTGAGCGGTGGACGCGTGAGCTGCTGGCGAGCAGGGACTCTCTCCCTCAGCTTTGGATCAGTCCTGTGCTTCCTCTCAGCACATCTTGGATTACCTGAATTACATTTAGCAGGAGTGAAGAAGGCACAAAGGACTCCTACAGTTAGACAGTGGAGTGTGGAGTATTTGTGCTGGAAGAGATCGTAATGGCCATTCTTCTTTCTAATGCCCTCAAAATCATGAGTTAGCCCAAGAGCACAGAAGAGCTATAATTTGGTGAAAACATCTGCTGTGGTTGTTGAATGACCAACGCATTTGTTTAAACCCTGACCTCGCTTGGTCCGCTTCAGAGCCGCTGCTTTCTGGCATGGGCTGTTGAAGCATCTCCCCCCTTAGATCCAGCCTTGTTCTTCTGCGCCTTTTCTCAGACAGCCCCATCCTCAGGAGCAACAGTAGCCTGCTCGAGTGTTTTGGCTGCTGCTGTGGTTTTATTTGAACTTTGGCTTCAGCGAACCATGAAAGTCGTTCTTTGATCTGCCCTGTTTGCCTCGCCTGAGGTTGACACAAAGAGAAGCTCTATTTCTTTTACTCTCGATCATTCTGAACTTGGCCCACTCTTCCAGTCTACTTTATTCCAAGTAAAATCAATACAGTAAAAGCCCCAGCTATGATAAAAGGATCCCTTCTAACCCATGCTCTGTATCAAGCCAACCTGTTCTCCATATGTCTGCACATTCTGAAATGATTCCGGTATTTCACAAGAGCCAGATCTCCTGTAGGAAGAGGGAACACCGACTGGCTGCGCACATCGTTTACAGCGGAGTTACCACACTTTATGGCACAGCCTCCCCGTTCTGAGTTACTGTAAAGAGCACAAAGCATGTTCATGTCCTGTGCGAATGGTCCCAGAATGCTGAGGGCGATCACAAGTGTCCATACAGATCAAATGTGGAAGAGCGAGGCTCCCCGTTTCTGCCTTCCAAGGACAGTGCAGGATAATCTCTTTAACTGTATGAACTCTGTCCCGTTTCTAAGTGAGCTTTAGAATATTCGGGTTCTCCTTTTCCTTAGTGAACAATTCTCTAAGTTCTCAGTTTATCCTCGTTGTTTTAAAGATGGCCAGTTTTTGCATAAAAGGGGGTTTTGAGGCTATGTTGAAGTAGGAGACACAAAAATTTCAGTAGTTTGGCACAATGGAAGTTTCTTATTGCTTGGGCTGTTGTCACCGTGGGAGCAAGGGATGGTCTAAGGGATCTGTCCTCCATGCAGTGGCTCAGCAGTCCTTGAGGCTGTGTTCACCTGCTGTCTCCATAGCAACACACCCTTTCAGCGTCACCATGTCAGGAGAAGAGATGGTTGGAGGGTTGCATACTAGCCCTTGAATGCTTCAGGCCACAATGACCATGGTTCTACTCAAAACCCATAGTCCATTTCATCCCGTGTCTCTGTCTACCAGCAAGGGGACTGGGAATTGTAATTCTTTCACAGCCGAACGGTGAGAGGAACGGAATATAGATTAGCATGATAGATCCTGATGACATAAAAAGTAGTGATTGAAAATGGCTCATTGGAAATCACAAATCCAAAGAGGGTGGCATTTTTTTTTCAAGCCTTACGCTGTGTTCTGAAACATAACATACAAGTGACAGTATTCCCGACGAATTCTGGCATGCCTTCAGGTTACATGTAACCTTCTCCTCTATATGGGAGAGTGCTCTTACACATTCCTGAGAGAATGGTTGGGACTGGGTAATAGAGTGACCACTGCATAAGGGTACAAATACAGAGGCTGAGAAGTAAGAGTTATAATTGGTATTCCTGAACTCAGTGGCAAATAAACCTTTTTCATATCATAGTTTTCAAATATTTGATATGCTGTTCATCTTCTATTCTAAGTCTTAGGAATTTAAAGTAAAGTTCGCCAGTCTCTTGGATGAGCATTGACAGCATACCTTTATTAAATCTGAAAAATACTTTTAATAGTTTAAAATTCAATGTTAGGTCTGTTGTTTAATATTATTTTTCAAGCTGAGAAGCAAAGCTGATAAAATTTTACCACCACAGAGAACCATTTTGTGCAGAATTGGGGACAGAGAAAAATATATGTTTTTAATAAAGCCCTTATCTGAGACTTAACTATTGGACAGTGTCATGTGTATTGTGTTCATGATGACTGCATTAACAATACCATACGTCAAAAATGTCCCTGGCTTCCTTGCCAGAGTGCCTATTTAGATCTGTTTAGTTGAGAGACTGAAAACGATAGTACTAGAGATTTAAAGACACTTTCAGACAATTTTATAAAAACATAGGTCTTGTCACTGTTCATTTTTAAAGCATTTTAAATACAAATGTCAGACAGAAAAGTCTATTTTTTTCCATTAGTGTAGTAGTCAATTACTCTATTATAAATTTGGGAATGCCAATGAATTAATACACTAAGTCAATACCAATGGTGCTTTTATAAAATAAAAATGATTAAACGGTAAAAAAAAATCTTAATAGTGCTTGTATGGCTTGAATGTCACTTTATTGGGGTTTCTTGCCGTGTAACTGGGGAAAAAAATTCTTCCTAGATTTAGTTTAATTTACTAGAATATGTTTGCAGTAAAAAGCATAGGATATACCTGAAACACACATATCTTTTAACAAAATGTGTGTGTGTGCGTGTGTTTAAGGAAATTCTTATTCCCTAAACCATTCATGTTTTTGCTGGTATACTGTTTATGTGAGATAAGTTTTTCTCTAAAGAACACAAGGCTCTCTTGCAATAATCACAAAAGGTGAATTTTGTTTGAGTCAGTTTCTGCTTCTACTTCTATTATAATACTAAAAAATGTGTAGGTAATTAAAATCATTTTCCTAATGTTCACAGGATGTTTTTCTTCCCTTCATGGAATGTGCATCTTCTGACCACTGTTCAAATACGCTACCTCCGCAGCCTGAGTTCAGGAATGAGAAAGAAATATACGTTTTAAAATTATAATTATTCATTATTATTATTTTTAAAAATTTTATTTATTTATTTGAGAGAGAGAGAGCACACGCTGGGGGAGCAGTGGGGGTGGGGGATGAAGCAAGCAGAGGGAGAGAGAGAAGCACACATCCCCATTGAGCAAGGAGCCGGATTCAGGACTCGATCCTAGGACCTGGGATCATGACCTGAGCTGAAGGCAGACCACTGACGACAGAGCCGCTCAGGTGCCCCTAACTATAATTATTTCAACATAAAATTTCAAAAAAAAAGAAAGGCATTACAAAAGCAAACAATGTTAATAATTAGCCTGGGCCCAACAGGATGGTATTGTCTAGGTAGTGCCTGGGATCTTGTCCTCCTGTTTACCAGCCCATACCCATGACCTTATCAACAGGGCCCCTGGACCTCAGAAGGTCGCAGACACCAGCTTTACAAAAGGCTGATACGGAAATCAGAATGTTTATTTTACACTTAAATTAGGATGATCTAGTAGCTATTTCTAGTATACCTTCCTGCTAACATGAGTGATATTCAGGAATTAGGGCTTTCCCTGGTATTTACAATTCAAACGAAAAAGCCAATGTACAAATGAACCAACAGAAAGATAATTTAAATATAAATGCTATGGAAACTCGAAGTCAGTGATTTATACAGAATGGAATCAGGGCAAATTGTTTGAAGCATATGTCTAATTCATCTATTTTTTTAAACAATTTGAGATACAGAAAGTATCATGCCTGTGTTGGAAAATAATGAATACTGTTAAGCAAAGAAGTCATTTTTAGTCCTTTCATCTGTAGATAACCACAGTTGCTGTTTTGATAATAGACTGTACACACACACACACACACACACTCACTCACACACATACTCTCACACACACACAGAGAACACATGCACGTACCTATTTGTATACTTTCTCAATCTCTCTGGTTTTAAGAAAACACACTTGTACTATTCGTATTTATCTGTAAACTGCTTCCTACCTTAGTACGTTGTGCCCAGAAATAAGAGACATGTGTGTTGTATTGGTGTCCTTCCCCCTGTGGGGACACTGCGCACTCATACAACTTGTGGCAAGCCCCGCAGGCACTTCCCCAACCAGACCCGGTTGCGGCTGGACCAGCCCTGCGGTTCCTCTGATCACAGGACGTACCTCAGCCACAACCATCAGGTCACTTTGAAAAATCCGGATTCATGCTTCACCTGTGTTGGCGGGTACCCCCATGCTCAGCGGCCACCCCACAGGGCTGCTGCAGGTGGAGGGAGAGAGAGGGACAGGGCACTCCTTTATCAGGGTCCAGGGTGGGGTGTCTGGGAATGTTGATTGGCTCATTAAAAACATGAGAACAGGAATGAGGGTGCAGGAGGGGAAAACTGGGGTCACTCAAGTGGTCAGTTATGTGGGTTCCATTCCACGTTATAGAAGGGGAAATGATGGGTAGGCATGGCCTGGCTTCTTACCAAGTTGTTTCGCTGGTCATCATGTTCCAGAGCGGGCCACATGTTTGTTCCAGATGGAGGCCTCTGAAGTGGACGTCTCAAAATCAAAAGCTTAATGTCAGGCCCTTACATTGCAATCTATCACATAAGTTTTAGTGACAAGTATAGTGCATTATGCGAATGAACCACAATGGAATTAAGAATGTTCTGGGCACCTGGGTGGCTTGATGGGTTAAAGCCTCTGCCTTTGGCTCCGGTCGTGATCTCAGGGTCCTCAGATGGAGCCCCACATCGGGCTCTCTGCTCAGTGAGGAGCCTGCTTCTCTCTCCCCGCTCTGTCTGTCTCTCTGCCTACTTGTGATCTCTCTCTCTCTGTCAAATAAGTAAATAAAATCTTAAAAAAAAAAAAAGAATGTTCTATAGCACAATGCTAACAGTACTTACTGGGTTTTTACCGTTCTGAACACATTAATACATATCTTGGCCTTCTTTTTTTTTTTTTTTTTTTTTTAAAGATTTATTTATTTGACAGATAGAGATTACAAGTAGGCAGAGAGGCAGGCAGAGAGAGAGAGAGGAGGAAGCAGGCTCCCCGCTAAGCAGAGAGCCCGATGCGGGGCTCGATCCCAGGACCCTGGGATCATGACCTGAGCTGAAGGCAGAGGCTTTAACCCGCTGAGCCACCCAGGCGCCCCATATCTTGGCCTTCTTGTATGATTATTTCCTTACGATAATTTCTGGAAGAAGATGTTTGTTCTTAGTTAATATTTTTAAAGTATCGGCAAAGAACTTTCTAGTAAGGCTATAAAATGACACCCCCACCAGTACATGAAAGTTTATCTTACCACCCTCTCTAATATTGTAACCACTAGTATTATCACTTTTAATTTAAAAAGCAAAAATGATTTATGTAACTTTCATCTATATGTCACTTATTTCTAGATAGGTTGGACATTTTTTTTTTCTTTCACTTTTTTTTTTTTTTGAGGTATGATTAACATGCAGTCCTGTATTCATCGTATGTGTGTAATGGAATGACTCAGCAATTCTCTGTGTGTTACTAAGTGCTCATCACGGTGGGTGTAGTCCCCAGCTGTCACCACACAATACTGTGACCATCATGTTAACTGTATTCACGAGGCTGAAGTTTTTGTCTCCATGATTGATTTATTTTGTATAATTTATTTTTACCCATCCTCCCACCGTCTCCACCTTGGTATCTACTTTGTTCCTTGTATCTAAGAGTCTGTTTTTACGTTTGTCTCATTTATCTTGGTTTCTTTGTTTGATTCTTAGATTCCACAAAGGAGTGATACAATATGGCATTTGTCTTTCTCTGTCTGACTTATTTCCCTTGGCATTATAATCTCTAGGTACATCGATGTTGTTGCAAATGTAAGATCTCATTTCTTTTGTGTCTGAGAAATGTTACATTGTGTGAGTCTGTATATACATATACATATATACGTACACCACTTCTTCCTTATCCACTCATCTACCATTGGACACATTGGACACTATTGTAAATAATGCTGTGATAAATACAGGGTGAATATATCCTTTCAAGTTACTGCTTTTGTTTTCTTTGGGTAAATACCCAGTAGTGGAATTACTACATTGTATGGTGTTTCTATTCTTAAGCTTTTGAGGGCCCTCTGTATTGTATTCCTTCGTGTCTATACCAACATGCATTCCCACCCACAGTACACGAAGGTTCCTTTCTCTTCCTTTCTCTACATATCTTTGCCAATGTGCTATTTGTTGTCTTTTTGGTTCTGGCCATTCTGACAAGGGTGAGGTGATATTTCATTGTGGTTCTGACTTGCATTTCCCTGATGATGAGTGACGTTAAACATCTTTTCATGTGTCTGTTGGCCATGTGGATGTCCTCTTTGGGAAAAATGTCCACTCAGATCCTTTGGTCATTTTTTAATTGGATTATTTGAGGGTTTGGGGGTGTTGAGTTGTATAAATTCTTTATATATTTTGGATAATAACCCCTTATTGGATATACCATTTGTAAACAACTTCTCCCGTTCAGTACATTGCCTTGTTTTGTTTCCTTCACTGTGCAGAAGCTCATTATTTTGCTATAGTCCCAATAGTTTATTTTGCCTTGGTTTCTCTTGCCTGAGGAGACCTACCTAGAAGATTGTTCTTGTCACTAATGTCAGAGAAATTACTGTGTTCTCTTCTAGGATTTTTATGCTGTCAGTTCTCATATTTGTGTCTTTAATCCATTTTATTTTTGTGTGTGGTTTAAGAAAGTGGTCCAGTTTCATTCTTTTGCATGTAGCTGTCTCATTTTCTCAGTACCATTTGTCGAAGAGACATTCTTTTTCCCCATTGTATTTTCTTCATTCTTTGTCAGAAATTAATTGAACTTTTTATTTCTGGACTCTCTATTCTCTTCCATTGATTAATGCATCTCCTTTTGTGCCAGTATCACACTGTTTTGACTACTCTAGCTTTGCAGTGTATTTTAAAATCTGGGATTCGGATACCTCCAGCCTTGTTCTTCTTTCTCAAGATCGCTTTGGCTATTCAAGGTCTTTGTGGTTCTGTTCAAATGTTACTACTCGGTGTTCTAGTTCTCTGAAAAACGCTGTGATGGTTTTGAGGGGATTGTGTGAAATCCGTGCCTTGCTTTGGGTAGCATGAACATTTTAACGGTACTGGTTTCTCCAGTTCGTGAGCATGGAGTATCTTTCCATTTGTTTTGGTCATCTTCAATTTCTTTCATCCACATTTTATGGTTTTCAGAGTACATGTTTTTCACCTCTTTGGTTAAGTTTATCACTAGATATTTTGTTATTTTGGTACAGTTGTAAATAGGATTGTTTTCTCAATTTCTCTTTCTGGTCCTTCATTAGTAGTGTATAGAAATGCAAAATATTGTGCTATATTAATTTCATATCCTGTGGCCTTACTGAATTCACTTATCAGTTCTAATAGTTTTTTTTGGTGAAGACTTTAGGGTTTCCTCTATATAGTGTCATGTCATCTACAAATAGAGACGGTTCCACTTCTTCCTTACCAATTTAGATGCCATTCATCTCTTTTTCTTGTCTGATTGCTGCAGCTTGGACTTCTATTTTGTCGAATAAAAGTGGTGAGAGTGGACATCCTTGTCTTGTTCCTGATGTGAGAGGAAAAGCTCTCAATTTTTCATCACTGAGCATGATGTTAGCTGTGTGTTTTTCATATTTGACCTTTATTATGTTGAGGTATGTTGCCTCCAAATCTACTTTGTTGAGAGTTTTTAATTATGAAATGATGTACTTTGTAAAATGCTTTTTCTACATCTATTGAGATGACAGTATGGTTTTATTTTTACTCTTGTTAATGTGATATATCATGTTGCTTGTTTTGTGAATATTGAATCATCCTTGCATCTGTGGAATTAATTTCACTTGATCATGGTGAATTATTTTTTACTGTATTGTTGATTTTGGATTGCTAATATTTTGTTGAGGATTTTTGCATCCATATTCATCAGAAATATTGGTAGTTACGTTTTTTGTAGTATCTGTTTTTAGTTTTGGCATCAGGGTAATACTGGGATTCTGATACTCCCAGCCTTGTTCATAGAATGAATTTGCAAACTTTCTTCCTCTTCTTTTTTTTTTTTTTGGAATAATTTGAGAAAAATAGGTATTAACTCTTCTTGAAATGTTTGGTACAATTCACATGTGAAGCCATCCGGTCCTGAGCTTTTATATGATGGGAGTTTTTGATTACTAATTCAATTTCATTATAAATAATTGGTCTTTCAAATTTTCTCTTTCTTCCTGATTCAGTGTTGAAAGGTTATGTTTTTAGGTATTTATCCATTTCTTCTAGGTTGTCCAATTTGTTGGCACAGTAATTTTTCATAATATTCTCTTATAATCCTTTATATTTCTGTGGTTTCAGCTTTTATTTCTCCTCCTTTTTTGCTTTTAGTTTTTTGAGTTCTCTTTTTTAATTGATGAGTCTGGGTAAAACTTTATCAATTGTGCTTATCTTTTCAAAGAATCAGCTCCTGGTTTCATTGATCTATTCAATTTCATTTATTTCTGCACTAATCTTTATTATAGCCTTCCTTCTGCTGGGTTTGAGCTTTGTTTGCTCTGAGGTTGTTTATTTGAGATTTTTGTTTGTTTGGGTTTTAAGATAGGTCTTATTACTTTATTACTTATTACTTCTCTCTTAGAACAGCTTTTATTGCATCCCAAAGATTTTGGAACATTGTGTTTTCATTTCCATTTGTTTCCATGTCCCTTTTTAATTTCCTCCTTGATTTCTTGGTTGACCTACTTAATGTTTAGTAGCATGTTATTTAGTCTGCATATGTTTGTGTTCTTTTCCAATTTTTTTCTTATGATGGATTTCTAGTTTCAGACTGTTAGGTTCAGAAAACATGTATGGTATGGTTTTGGCCTTTTTAATTTATTGAAACTTGTTTTGAGGCCTAATATGTGATCTATCCTGGAGAATGTTCTGTGTACACTTGAAAATAACATGCATTCTGCTGTTTTGTATGGAACGTTCTGAATGTATCTGTTAGGCCCATCTTGTCTAATGTGTCATCCAAAGTCTATGTTTTCTTAAAGATTTTCTGTCTGGACTATTTATCCAGTGATTTAAGTGGGACATTTAAGTCTCCTACTATTATTTTAAGTTTCATTGATTTATTTTAGAGAGAGAGCATGAATGGGAGGGGCAGAGGGAGAAGGAGAGAGAATCTCAAACAGACTCTGTGCTGAGTGCAGGGTCCATTGTGGGCTCAGTCTCATGACCCTGAGATCACAACATGAGCTGAATGGAACCAAGACTTGGGCACTTAGCCATCTGTGCCACTCAGGTGCCCCTCCTTCTATTATTATATTGTGTCAATTTTTCCCTTTATTACTGTTTAAGTTGCTTTATGTATTTAGGTGGCCCTCATGTTGGGTACCTAGATATTTACAATTATTATATTCTCTTGCTGGATTGTGTTCTTTATCATTATGTAGTACCCTTTTTGTCTCTTGTGATACTCTATTTTAAGTCTATTCTGTCTGTTATAAGTAAAGCTATCTAAGCTTTCTACTTTTTTTTTTTTTTGCTTTTTGCTTTTATTTGCATGGTAAATGTTTTCCATCCCTTCACTTCAATCTGAAGATGTCTTTAGGTCTGAATTGAGTCTTTTGTAGGGAGTAAATAGATAGGTGTTGCTTTTTTATCCATTAGGCACCCTATGTCTTTCGATTGGAGCGTTTAGTCCATTTACATTTAAATCAGTTATTGATAAGTATTTACTCACTGACATTTTATTACTTGTTCATGGTTGCATTTGAACTTCTTCTCTGTTCCTTTCTTCTCTTGTCCTCTTTCTTTGTGGATTGATTTTTTTTAATTAAGTTTGAATTCCTGCATCTGTTTTTGTGTATGTGTATCAATTACATTTTTTGATTTGTGGTTACCATTAA
The DNA here is from genome assembly GCF_922984935.1 of Meles meles. Classification (NCBI taxonomy): domain Eukaryota; kingdom Metazoa; phylum Chordata; class Mammalia; order Carnivora; family Mustelidae; genus Meles; species Meles meles. The sequence goes on along the minus strand of NC_060073.1, from coordinate 117,160,371 downwards.
ATTTATATATAACTTCTTATGCATATAGAAGTTTATATTAAGTTGATGGCTGCTTAAGTTTGAACACATTCTAAAACTATCCATTTTTACTCCTTCCATTTTTTATGGATCTAATGTCATAATTTACATTTTTTAAAAATTTTAAATCCCTTAATTGAGTTTTATAGATATAATTGATTTTACTGCTTCTGTGCTTTTACCTTTAAAAGATTTTATGAATGATTAATCTGCTACCTCTTCTATGCTTTCATTTACTTATAAAATTTTTTTTTCATAATTTTCTGACTTCTAGTTGTAGCCTTTTTTTTCCCCCACTCAAAGAACTCCCATTAACATTCATTGTAAGACTGATTTAGTGGTGATGAAATCCTTTAATTTTTATTTCTCTGGGAAACTCTTTACCTCATTTCTATTCTAAATATATTTTGAATATTCTTGGTTGCAGGGCTTTGTTTTTTTTTTCCTTTTGGCATCTTGAAAACATGATACCAATCCCTTGCCTGCAAATTTCTGCTGAAAAATCAGCCTGTAACCTTACATAGTTTCCCTTGTAGTAACTGATTGCTTTTTTCTTGAGACTTTAAAAATTCTTACCTTTTTTTTTTTTTTTTTTGCCACTTTTATTATTATGCGGTGTGGACCTCCTTGGTTAGATTTTGTTGTGGCTCTCTGTGCCTCCTGAATCTAGGAGTCTGTTTCCTTCCTCAGACTAGGGAAGCTTTCAGCTATCATTTCTTCAAATAAAATTTCTTCCCCTTTCTCTCTCATTCTCTTCTCTCTGGGACCCCTGTATTGTCAGTATTTTTATACTTAATGATGTCACTATTTCCCTTAACTTACTACCATTTCTTCTTCTTTTTTTTTTCTTTTTGCCATTTAGCTTGTTTGCTTTCTATTACCCTGTCTTCCAGATCACTGATATATTGTCCTGCCTCGTCTAATCTGCTGTTGAATCCCTCTAGTGTATTTTTTACTTGAGTTATTGAATTTTTCATCTCTGGTTTGTTTTTGTATTTTCTTTCTCTGTTGAATGTATTGCTGAGACCCTCTTCTTTTTCCTCCAGTCTGGTGAGTATCTCTTTGACCATTACTTTGAATTCTTCTTCGGGCATATTACTTATCTTCATTTCATTTAGCTCTTTTGCTGTGATTTTGTTCTGTTCTTTCATTTGGGGCATATACCTGTGTCACCTCAATTTGTCTAACTCTTTATGTTTCTGTGTATTAGGAAAATCATCTGTGTCTCCTGGTCTTGAGAATAGAGGCCATATGAAGAAGAGTTCCTGTATTGCTCTGCAGCGCAATGTCCCCTGTTTATTAGAACCGTGTGCTGCAGTGTTTTCTCCTGTAGGCCTTGCATGTGCCCCACTGTTTCTGAGTTGTGTCTGTCTTCAGTCTAGTTGGCTGCAGTGTCCCACTTTGCCTATTATGGGTGCACTAGGCAGGATTTAGTCCCTGTTCTGTTAAGGCGCCTATCTAAGGATACCAGGAACTTTTCATTGGATAGTGTCAGCAGTCAGACCAGATGCCTGCCCTTAGTCTGCTGGGACTGTAGTCACACTAATAAGCAGGGCACTGTCTCTGTGTTGCCCCCTCAGCAGCTTCCCTGGGTTGGTGGGGCTGACAGTTGGATCAGATGCCTGCCCTCAGTCCATCTGCCAAGTCTGTAGTTGCAGTGATTCACAGGTGTCTCCTTGTGTAGGCAGATATAAGGTTCAGCTGCTGGGGCTATATGCATACTGATGTGCACGGTTATCTTGCCCTCTCCCCAGAGCAGGAGTCACTTTGGAGTGGTGGCAGCCTCTCCTGGAGTTACTTACAGGGTGTCTTGCAGAAGAATCTTCTCTGGAGAGATGCCTGCTGTGTGGAGTGGGATGGATGAGGCAGATACATAGGGGCGTGCAGGGGTAGGGCACACGCTGTTAGCAATATAGGTGGAGAGTGTTCACATTGTTTCTCACAAGTGTCTGACTATCTGTGCTGGGGCAAGGGAAGAGAAGTGGCACCTTCCAGCACCTAAAGATCCCTGCCCCTCCAGCACGTGTTCTGAGATTAGTAAATAAATGTTTTCCACATACACCTCAGGCACTTTTCAAACTGTTGTGTCTATGCTATGTTTCTACAGGGTTGTTTATTATGCTAGCTCTTTAAACAGGGGAACTCAGTTTCCTATTGCCTTTTAACTCTCCCACAGCTAAGCCCACTGATTTTTACAGTACCCAGAAGTAAGCCTTGCTGACTATAAAAATTTGCAGTATGCCCCACTGGTTTTCAAAGCCAAATGTTATGGGGACTCATCTTACTAGTGTGGGTGCCCCATGCTTGACATTCCTGGTGTGGGTTCTGATCTTCTCACTCCTCCATGTGATGTCTCTCCCATCTGTGATTATTCTTGCTGGGTATATGGTTCCCAATCATGCCTCTTATTGATATGACCTCCTCTGTGTGACTCACTGTGGGAAATTTGTTTGGCAGGCTTTGGGTTGTTTTCAGAATTGGTTGTACAGATGTAGCTGCTATCTTGATGTGTGTGGGAGGCAAGGTGAGCTCAGGATCCTCCTGCTCAGCCATCTTCCTTACCTTGCAATGTTTTCCATTTATACTATCCCATTTTTATTTTGTTCCAGTAGGAATGTAAACTGCAACATACAATAGGTACTTGGTAAACTGGTTTGCTAACTCTTCTTCAGTTTTTGTAAAGAAATAAAGATAAATGCAATAGCCAACAAAATTCCAATGGGGTTTCATGAGGAAACTTAACAAAAATTATTTTTACCTTATTCAAAGGGAACAAAATGTTATAAATACATAGACCAATTTTAATGATTGTAGTTTTGTCACAAATCACTGAGAAAGAATATTTACTAGATGATGAGATGATGTTGTAGACACTAAGCAGGATCCAATTCACACTGTATACAATAATAAAATTTAGATGAATTAAAGACCCAATTGTGAAAGATAAAGCTATGAAATTAATGAAAAAAAAAAACTAGGATGATATTCTCTTGACCTTGGTAGGAAATCCTAGGACCTAAAAATCCTAGGTAGGTAGGACCCTGGGATTGAGCCCTGCATCAGGCTCTCTGCTCAGCAGGGAGCCTAGCCTGCTTCCTCCTCTATCTCTCTCTGCCTGCTTCTCTGCCTACTTGTGATCTCTGTCTGTCAAATAAATAAATAAAATCTTTAAAAAATGAAAAAAATTGGTAGATTTTTTAAATTAAAATTAAGAAATTCCCTTCAACAGAAGATACCACAGACAAAGATATTAAATAGGTACAGTCAATGAAAGTATTTGCAACAGTTAAAGCTGCCTAAAATTGTACTATCTAAAATAAAACTGCTCTACTCCAGTGAGTTAGACAAAGGGCCCAATAGAAAAAAAAAAAAAGTCAGTGTTCAAAAATTCCCAAAAAGAGCCCAAATGTCCGTAGACTGATGGATGGATAAAGAAGATACACACACACACACACACACACACACACACACACACACTGAAATATTACTTAGCCATTAAAAGATGAAATATTGCCATTTGCAAGAACATGGATGAAGCTAGAGAGTATTATGTTAAGCTAAACAAGTCAGAGAATGACAGATACCATGATTCCACTCATATGTGGAATTTACGAAACAAAACATATGAACGTATGAGAAGGGAGAAAAGAAGAGAGAAAAGCAAACCATGAGAGACTCTTTTTTTTTTTTTTTAAGATTTTTATTTATTTATTTGACAGATAGAGATCACAAGTAGGGAGAGAGGCAGGCAGAGAGAGAGAGAGAGAGGAGGAAGCAGGCTCCCCGCCAAGCAGAGAGCCCGATGCGGGACTCGATCCCAGGACCCTGAGATCATGACCTGAGCTGAAGGCAGTAGCTTAAACCACTGAGCCACCCAGGCGCCCCAACCATGAGAGACTCTTAACAATAGAGAACCAACTGAGGGTTGATGGAGAGAGCTGAGGAGGGGGATGGACTAGACGGTTGATGGGTATTAAGGAGGGCATTTGTTGCGGTGAGCACTAGGTGTTATGTGTAAACGATGAATCACTGAATTCAACAGCTGAAACCTGTATTGTACTATATGTTAACTAACTAGAATTTAAATACCGTTAAAAAAAGAAATTCACAAAAAGAGATTCAGAAGTGGCTGGATAGTACATGAAGAGATTTTTAATCTCAGCCATCAGAAAAAAACAAATTACAACAAAGTTGTACCACTTAAATTCTCTAGAACAGAAAATTTTAAAAATCAGTATCAAATGTTGACCAAAATGTAAAGTCATAGGAAGCTTCGTGCACTGCTAGTAGAAATGTAAAATAGTTCTGACCACTTTACACACCAACTGCATAATAGTTAAGTGAAATATACGTGTGTAATTTATAAGTCAGCCATTATACTTCAGGTTATATACTAAAGACACACTCAGATTCAAAAGATAGCATGTGCGAAATTATGCTTTCTGCATTTGTTCTGATGGTAAGCACTTGAAAAGATTAATAGGAAAATGGATAATGGAATATGCCTCAATATTGAGACAATTTGAAATAGATTTACATAAGGCAAAATATGGGTATATCTTTCAAACATTGTGTGGATTTGAAAAAAGAAAGAAGACTGAGATTTATAACACAAAATACCCCTTGTGGAATCATTTAAGTAGGCATCGGGAGATAGAATAATATTTTCACATGTGTTTAAGAGTAAGTTACTTTGTTTGTGTAAGGAAACATCATTACATTAAAATGAGTGCCTACAGTAGGGGGAACAAATAAAGATGCAGGAGAAATGAATCATAGAATAAAACCAAGAGAGTTTTGGAAAAAATGATGACCAGGTGAGATGAAGTGTAGAATATGATGGAACGTGAAATACCTACATCACAGTAACAATTAAGAAAGTTGAGACAGAAGATAAGGAAAAACACAAACAAAAACCTTTAAGTCTCTTGAAACTTTTGTACTATTTTGCTTTGTCAGTGAAAAACAGTTAAGTCATGGACTTCTCCGCCTAGCCCTAAAGGCTGTCCACTCTCAGTCATTAATCTACCAGATCTTACTGTCTGTATTAACCATGATTTTTTTTTTTTTTTTGTGGTTACAACTGCTGGAAACAACATAGAATGAATTAGGATCTATCTGTTATTATTTTCTGCATAACACGAGTTTTAAGTTACCAAAGTCTGCTCCCGGGTGTAGTTCTGCCTTTCTCTTTCTCCTTCTGCTAGGGTCTCTGCATCACATAATTGGGAAAAATCTGCTTTAGTTTGGGTGCTGCCCCTTTCCTTATTAGTCTGTCTACTAAAGGAATACAGCACCGCCCTGTGTAATGAGCTCAGCCTGTGGTTGGGAAGTCCACCAGGAGCCACCAGGATAGACTCTCTTACCAAAAATACAAGGAGGTGAGGCAAAGCATGATTTCTCAGCGAGGACAAGTGCCTTGCAGGTTGAGAGATGCAGCAAACATCATTAGGCAAGTATAGGTGATTGTTGAAGGGATGGGGACAGAGCATGAGTGACATCTGCTAGAAACCACTCCCTGAAAGGCTCACTGAGGCTGCACATTATTTCTACTTTGTTCTGTAACTGATTTTTTAAGTGACTGGCCAGTCATCATTTCTAAATAAAGCAAAAAACAAACAAACAAACAAACAAAAAAGCCTTAAAATAGCAGAGGATTGCTAATACCCTGAGCCAGAACTTACCCTGTACTAGGTTGCTTCCAGTTAGGGTTAGCACCGGCCATGGCAGTGGCAAGATGGGCTGCTGCAAATCCTTGAGACCACGGCACATTTTGTCATGCACGTCATGATAACTGGTGGATGAGTCAGGGTTCTCCAGAAAAATGGAACCAGTAGGAGATCTGTAGTGAGCCAGCTGGAGACCCACGAGAGCCAGCGGTGATAGTTGCAGGCTGGTAGGAAGGCCTGAGAACCAGAAGCACTCACGTGTAAGTTCCGGCCGAAAAGCTGGCAGGCTCAAAGCCATGGAAGAACCAGTCCTTCAGTTCAAGTCCAAATGCAGGAAAAGACCAGCGCCACAGGAGGAGTTCCCTTTTATTTACGGAAAGGTCAGCCTTTTCGTTATATTCAGGTCTTCAACTGATGAGATGAGAATCACCCACACTACAAAAGGGAATTTACCTTTACTCAGTCTACAGATTCAGATAGAAATCTCATCCAGAAGTGTCCTTAAAGACATACCCAGAATAGCGTTTAACCATGTATCTGGGCAACCTGTACTTAAGTCAACTTGACACCTGAAATTAACTATCACACAGGGTCTATTAACCCTTCCAGCATATGAACTGGTTTCCTTGCCTATTTGCTTGAAGAATCTAGAGTAAACGGGTGGTAGTCATGGCTTTAGGTTTAATGGCACCCCAATGTTGTCTGTCCCCTTATAGTGGGACCAGAAGCTCTAATCCTGGGGAGTCTAAAACTGTGGGGAGAAGAAACAGTTTCTGAGTGGGTCACTTAGAATAATGACGAGAACTGGCACACCTAGTCCTTCCCCTTGGTTTCTTCACCCATGAATGCTAATTATCAGATAGAAAGCCCCATTGTTGGCCCCCATTCTACAGGGTGTGATCACCAAGATGCCACTGAAACTGTGCGTTTGAAGGTAGTCCGACATCTTCTCAGGCTGGGAACTTCTGGGTGGTATGGTATATGGTATAACCAGTAGATTTCATGATTATTTAAGTATTGTCAGTGGGTCTGAAACATGTTATGTGAGATCCTATAACAGTAATTCTGATCATCAGCTTGCTGGGGGTGAGTACCCTAGAGAACGGTATGAACATCTGCAGCTCAGTGTCCGTTCATGTCGCTAGTAGTTTGGACATTCAGCAGTCACTAGATACTTCATACTTGGCTGAAGGGATCTGTGGTGTTGGACCATGCGTCTTCTCCATCTGGGTCACCATGGCTACCGTGTTTCCCAGCCCAGCAGTGAAAATAATGAGGGGGCCAAAGGCAGAGACTTGGCTGAGCTCCACCAGACGGTCATCTTGTCCAAGTAGTTGTTTAATACCTTCTCTACCCTGGATGTTGGTTGGTGGGCATTACATGAGAAATAAAAGGTAACACTTTGTCCACTCCTGTAGATCCAATGATTGGATCTGTAGCCTTGATCAGATCTATAGCCTTCTTGCCCAGATGTCTTTGTCTTTGGTCTTCTAATCTTGCTCCTTTCTAGACCCTGAATAACTAGTGAGGCAAGTGGGCATGAGTCTGTCTATAGGGTATCTTGATCCAGACCATTTGTCTCTTCTGCTATGTTGATGATGAGGTTGTACTGCTTAAATTTCTGCCACTGGGAGACTTGTCACTGTCCACCACTGGCCAAGAGCTTTTTCCAGGATTCCAGCTCTCTGGTGATTCTGGACTGTCCTACCTGTAAACAGAGCATCTCCACTGGTCAGAACAGAATCACAGGTATTCATTTTTAGCAAGCATGGTAGGAATTATAGCAGTAACTTCCAGGGAAGTTATCAGCCGGGTACCAGTAGCCTCTGCTTAAGGAGGCTTAAACAGGAAAAATCATTCTACTTGTCCATCTCCAATTTCTTTCCTTAACCTTTCTTCTCTCCAACAGTCTGTGTATTTGATATGAGAGATCTGTACCCCTCCAATCTTTGTCTTCATCCTCTGTTCAACCTAATAATCACCTGACTGAATAACTGCCCTTCTTTAAAATTTCTTTAACATTGCTAAATATTTGTTTTTTCTTCTTTAATGCCTATTCATATATTTAATCTGATTATGGGTGTTTTTCAACTGTATCATAACAACCTTCACATACATACATTCATTGCAAATAAACTGTAAGCTTTTTGAACACAAAGATTATATCCTGCTCACCTCTGTATCTTGTATATCCAAAAGAGTACCTGGTACAAAGTAGGTAGTCATTAAGTAAACATTTGCTGAATTATATTAAATTGAATGTTCCTGTCTTTGCATTCCTTCAAGCAACGATGAAAATGTCAAGTGCAGAATAGGTCTTCAGAATTACCTGTGGAACTGAGTCGCATTAATAATCTTGAGCTCCGTTTTTCCTTCTCAGACTTCGAGTTAACTTTTAATTCTCTTTCAGATTCTCATATCCACATAAAACAAGCCCCCAAAATTGTTTATCTTGAGGTTTTATCACTGTTCAATAAAAGTCGATGTGAGAAATATTAAAGTGGGTGGAAAGCTTGATGTGCTATTGATTGGTTGTGCAATTGGGTAAACACAGTGATATGGAATGTTTAATGACACAGCAAAAAAGATTCAGAGTGGAGGAGGGGCCCAGCCTAGTTCTGTTGTGAAGTTATTACTATCTGCTACCTTCATGACCCCAAGTCCAATCCTAATAGTGCATTTTTTTTTTTTTACTATATAGGCGTAAAATCCTTTTTTCAGAGAATATTTGGAAATTGGATCTTAGAGTTCTAGAATTTTATAGCCTGCTACTCTTACACTTAGAACGGTCCTCTTCCAACCCCACACTGACCTGCTTTCCATGTAGCAGAGGTCTTTCCTTAGGATCTCAAGCATGTAGAAGGATCGGTGACTTGTCTGGTTATCTTCTCTGGAAGCCGAGCCCCAGGGCAAGCATTTAACTCTCAACCCACAGAAGCAACGAAATCAGGATTTCTCCTGATGATCGGATCCAAAGATGAGAACTACAGTATCAACTCAGATATTAACTGCTGGTTGGATGCTGAAAACAGTATATGAATACTGCATTTTATACACACAATTGTCAACTGTCAATTAATGATAAGATATGAGGCATTTGGGTGAAAACAGGACAACTGTCACTATTCGCGAATCACCCAGTCCACATTCTCTGCCTCTGACCTGGTGAGTTTCACCATAGCATTTCACCACTGAGGTTCAGTGTTGTGCTTCATTTTTACTTTCCCCTTTTCCTTTTCAAGGATTGTTCTGCTTCTAGTCTCATGTCAGTACTTTCACTGTACTCATTGCTTCTTTTTACCCGTCCTCCGTCTGTTCGCCTGCACCCATCCTCCATGATGTCCCTTTTCCTCACGTTCAGGGAATAGCGTAGAACACTGAACCCCAAAGCTTCTCCCATAACCGAAACAATCCCGGTATGACCCTCAAAAGCTATTCTGCAGATCTGGCAGCTCAATCGGGCCTTTTCTTCCTACAGATTTAGAAATAGAAAGCGTAAGATGAAGCAGTCTATCTAGCTAACAGCACAGTCAGAACCAGGAGTCCGATCTTTCCATGTGCAGCCCCACTTAGGGTTGACTTGACTTCTGAGCCTCTGACATCTTGCTCAACACCTGGCAAATAGGGGCCCAATCAAGTGTATGCTTTAATCAATTGTTTACATCTTATTTATTTTTTTTTTAATTTTGCAAATACTGTATCCAACCTAAAATGTAATTTAATACACTTCAAATAAAAGGAAAAATAGCAAAGTAGTTTAGACCAGCGATTTTCACAGTGAACGCTGTGTCTATCGGGAGGCGTTCTGGGCATGCTGTTACGGTGCAGGGAAAATGCATTAGGATTTTAGACATGCTCTTTGTTACAGCAATGCCCGTATTGTTTTAAAAGTCAAACAGTTCAGAGAAGCTTTGATGAAAATGTCAGTAATCTTCACCTCCTCTCCATCATCCAGTTCTGCTGCCAAAACAAGCAGTGTTCTTCTTAGTTATTTTTCTTGGCATTTAATTCCATGTTTCTATTTGTATTCGCTTTGGAACTCATCCTCTTTCATTCTATAACATACATTCTTTAACTTTACATATGTGATGGGATGATGGGCCATGCATACGCACTTTTTAAGTATGTACCTATTGAAGGCATCAACAAGACCGAGGCGCAGACCACAAGCATGGCCCTCCGCAGCTGTCAGGCAGATGTTTTTCCAGGGCCCTGGCAAGAGCAGAAAGACCGTTTACCTTTTTTGAAATATACTGTGGAAAAGCCATGTTTCCTTGGCCAAGGATTGCCTGAAGGGTCTCGGGGAACTTGTGTTCAAGATCTCTTGAATCATTCACGACTTCTCTTGGGAACATCTTTCATTGAACAGAAACAACATAAATGTGAGATAGACACCAGGGTTGGAAATCAGATCTCTAAGAAGTGTGCTTGTCCTGAAGCCAAGTGGGCATTGCTACTAATTCTCACCCAAAGGCTTTCTTTGATCCTTAAGCTAGCCTCCTTCATGAACTCAGGCAGTGTGGGTTAGTCATGAGTGAGACTGGGCAGAAGTCTGGAAGCCGCAGGGGAACGGGCAATTATTAATGGCATAAATTCTCATCAATTTATTTCTTTTCTGCGGAATGCCTGCAGCCTTGTTTTCTCCCCAGCCTGCTGACCTCTTATCAATTTATCATGTGTAGCTTTCTGGTATGCACTTTTATTTCGGACGGTTTGCACTGCAAAGAACACCTTCCTTTTTGGAGGCATTTTCACCTCTCTCTTATCTAATTGTCAAAAAATATTCATGTGTCCATATTGCTCATCTCCAAAAACAAACAAAAACAAATCAAATGCCAGATATTCTTACAGAAATATATTTTAAAACCTTATTATTCCAACTTGATCTGTAGATTCCATGAAATCCTGATCCTGATTCAAGGAAGTTCTTTGTGAATCAAGTTGTCTGCACACTGTTTCTACTCTACTGAAAGTAGCTTCTTGTGCCGTAAAACCTCGAGTCCCCAGACTCTTCCAGGCTGCTGCCTTGTTTTAACGAGGACTTCACTGGCCCAGGGTGGCATCAGCACGTGGCACGTGGCACACTGGCCAAGTAAGAACTCCAGGCATTTAGTGACAACCTTGAAGCAATAACCGGACATTTGGCCACCAGCTGCTTTGAAACATTTATTACCCTCCAAAGACCGGCACCTAAAAGCCAGGAGTAAAATAATCACCAAGAAAATAGAACACATATTTTGTTAGCTTTTATTTTCTTTCCTAACTCTCATTTGCTTTCTGGGTACTCACTGGGAGCAGCAACAGAAGAGTTCTGCTGTCTGGGAATGTCTGCCTGTTGGGTTGTACCTGAAGCCATGTCATAAATGATTGGAACTATAATACTAAAAGGTTCTTGGGGAGGGACCGAGGTTTTCTGAGTTAGTTGAAGGAAAAATAGCATTTTGAATTTCAGCACCACAGCAGGCGTCCCAGGGGGTGCAATGGGCGATGCGCTGGGAAGGATCATCATCAGGCAAGACTGGACCTTCCATTTTAGCTGTGTTGCCTGGTCAGGAAACAGCTCTAGCTTCATAATATGCACACAGTCCCCGAAGGTGTGTGTAGGAGCTCCTAACAGCTTGGTGAAGGCGATTCATGTATTGGCTTTAAATGGCAGTCCTGCAACTCTTGTTTCAAAGAACTTCTCCAAAACTTGAAGTTCATCGGGTTTCCACTGTCCTGCATTTTCAGGTGTCACTTTTAGCTGAAGTGTTTGGTTGGTTTTCGGACTAAGGGCTACTCTGCATTTCAGGGCATCAGTTTTAAACATGATCAACTCCACGTTTGTTGGAACTGATCAGCTGCAGTGTTTCTTGTTGAATAATTCTTTGAAGGTGCCATCTCATGATGACCGATCCAAGGAATCTCTCAAGCAGAGAACAAAGATAACTACCTGCCAGGCCAGGCACAAGGCCTGGTGTTGGAGAGTACCCAGAAAACAAATGAGAGTTTCCTTGAAAGTGGAAATGAGTGTTTCCTTGACAATGAGTATAGCAGAAGATCAAATGATAAGAGATTGATTTGCTACTGCTACGCGCCAGCAACGTTCTGCCATTAGGGACCAGAGTTTCTTCTCCATTCAGACGTTCCAGAGAAATCTTAATGGGGCCTCCTGAGTTGTGGATGGAAGTGTAAGTCAGACAGTTGTTGCCCTCAAGAGCTGGCAGTCTAGTGAGGATGAGGGAGGGGTGAGCCTATGTGAATAACTGTGTGGACGTGCCGTTACATGGCTGGTGAGAAGTGGTCCTGGCAAACAGAGGCAAAGCGTCTAATTCTCTCTAAGTCACCAGTTCTAGCATTCAAAGGGAAAGTGCCCATTGGGCTGTGAAGGGGGAAACCAAGTTTTTCAGGCAAAAGGACAGGTGTGTTTCCAGAAAGAGGAAAGTGCGACATACCATTGGCCGCCATTTGTTGAACATCCATTATGAGCCAAGCAATGATTTCTCACCAATGAGTCTTGATCTTACTAAGATCACGATTGTTATTTCTCTTTTACTGAACAGGGTCGTGAGTCAGAGAAGGCATGCCACTTTGCCAAGGTCATACCTCTAAGAGTGGCTGAGATTAGATTTGAACTGAGATACAGCCAACTGGCTCTGAGCTTACATGTCTCCAACACACCACATTGCTTCTCTCTCTACAGAAGTGTCAAACTTCCTCCTAGCTGAAGACTTACACCTTTCAGATTTCCAACAGGCAGAAACATCATGAAAAGTGAGAGTGCCCAGGACTGGATTTCTGGGATTGTGGTTGAATACCATACTCTGTCTGTATTGGAACACTTTCTTTACACCAGGACTGCGGGATTTACAGCACCGGCCTGGAGTCTGGAGGGGTAGGCTGTTGACTGGATTTTAAAGAGATACAAACAAAGTTATATGAGAAGCCTTTTCACTGAATGTTTTTTATAGTTATATGCCTATGTGTATCTATCTCTCTAGTTAATTTAGTATTTATCTAGCATCCAGAATGAGAGTCATTAAAGCTCCTTTATCTTCCATGAAGTTTCCAATTCAAACAAGCCATTTTGTGATACCCAGCTCGGTGATGAATAAATCTTTGAGATGTTTACAACTGGCTTTGGTTCCTGCCCTAGCCAACTTGATTACTTCCTCACTGGGCAGTAATTATACTATTTTGGTAAACATCATGCCTTCCGGATTTAGAACTAGCTGGGTTTTAATCCCAGTTCTGCCATTAAAAAGTGTGACTTGAGACAACCAAATAAGTCTCCCAAAGCCTGGTATATGAACTGGGAATTGCTATTTATTTCACTGGACTGTTGTGAGAATTAAATATAAACATATCCGGTGTGCAGAGCACATGGTAAAGCCACAAACACTTAGTGTGTTTTGTTATAAATAATGGTTACTGCTCAGGCGCCTGGTTGGCTCCGTCAGTTGGACAACTGACTCTTAGTTTTAGCCCAGGTCATGATCTCAGGGTCATGGAATCGGCCCCATGATGGGCTCTGCGTTCAACGGAGTCTGCTTGAGATTCTTCCTCTCCCTCTGCCCTTCCCCCTGATAACTTGCACGCACACACTCTCTCTCTCCAGTAAGTAAATAAATCTTTAGCAAAAATCATTACTGCTAAGGATTATTATGTGAATAAATGCAACATGTAGAATTAGCCTTGCCCATCAATATCTGGGTAACTTTCAGTTAACAAAGGTTCAGTTACTTAAGTGAATATTTACCACATGATCAGCACTGTGTTAAAATTCAAAACATTACATCGTAAAAATAGTATTTTCACTTTTTTTGGACAACTTGGAATCTAGAGGAGTTAAGTTCCGTGTGTCAAATGCCACACAAAGCAGGTAGAGAGCAAAGAAAAATAAATAAATGTAAAAGCTGATCATGCTCTCTGGAATATAAGCTTCCTAAGAGTTGGGATTTTTTTTATTATTATTCGTTTGTTCACTGATGTCTCCAAGCACAAGGAAAAGTATCAGGCCCATAATAGTTACTCAAGAAGTATGTGTCAATTAATAAATTAATTCAGAGCCATGTGACTGCTGGATTCCAGGCTAACCTACAATATGAGTCAGAAAAAAAAGTCATTATGGTCATGTTTAATGAAAAACTTTTTGGAGGGAAAGTCAAGCAGAGCTGAGAAGAAGGAATAATATTTAGGGAAAAGGTGAAGAGGGCATTCCAGGCCACACCAGGAAAGCTCCAGGACTGCCTTTGTCATGTTTGGTCAAGACTCAGTAATGAATTCTATAACAAAAAGGATTCACATCTCTATTTTTAGAAAGAAATGGAAGAGGGTGGGGAGATGAAATTAAAAGAAAAGAGCAGAGTACATTATATGAATTAAGTTTCTTTGTTTTTACTTTTTTATTGTTTGGGTTTTTTTTTTTTTTTTTTTTTTTTTTTTTTTTCTGAAAATGTATATGGTAATAATGAGGTATCATGGAACCCTTGGAGTTTGGGTCATTCCTGTTGGGTTTGGAATTACTTTTAGTCTAAATGTGTCCTTTAGTATCTGTGTGACTTTGGTCAAATCACTTACTATAGGTCACCCTTAGTTTCATCAGGAAAATAGGATTATCACACATATTTTAAAGGACTGTTATGGAAATTTGTCAAGATAATGTTTCTAAGTCTCTGGAAAAGCCATAATGCACAACCAGTAAATGGTAGTTCTCTCTCTTAATAGAGATACTCCTATATACAGGGGACTACACAAGACACCACTTTCATATAATATTTCCAGCATACTAGAACTCTGTAGTTCATAAATCCATAGTATCCCATCACTATATAAGTTCATTTGATATCACCAGGGTATTTTTTTAATGCCACTTCAAAAACTTTCATTTTATAATTAAAAAATAATATACTCTAAATAAGATCAAGTTTTATTTACTTTAAAACTTCACTGGTTCTTCCATTTTTATGGCTATCCATTCACTGAGTATTTTTAAGTATCTGCAGTGTACTGAATAATTTTTATAATGTCTATACTAGGATACAGAAACAAAGCTGCTAACAACCTAATTCAGGGATAAAGCAGCAAATAAGGAAAAACCAGCTAGAATATGAGGAGTTATGTGCTCTTAGGGTAGTCTGTGTGCATTAATATGGGGGTAAAGAAAACAGTAATTCTGGGGATTGAGAGGGTTGTCACATTTGAGCTAAGTCATGAACGATAAATAAGGGACAAGTTCTGGCTTCATAGGCGAGGAGTCTGTGCAGTCTCACAGGACCTTGTATTCACAACTACTTCATGCTTGGTGTAACATTCTGCTATCACTATCGTGAAATTCTGAACAAGTTCATCCTTTAACTTGTGCCTTGAAAGTGAAGTGTGATGGAACAATGGAGAATGAACGTGAGCAGAGGAGACGAGTACGAGGTATGTGTCTGCTCTCCTTCGTCATCTCATTCACACACAGCAATGCGAATGCTCTCTGGACACAGTAAACCTGTGGACCCAGAGGTAGTGGGAGTTCAAGGAGGCTCAAGGCGAGCACAAATTAGACATGTCCTGTCTACAATTGAGTAAATGGAGGCCCTGAGAGCCCCCACAGGCAGGATTTTCCATTGGAACCAGGACCTGCTGCTAAGTTGGAAAGAAGGTGAGGTACCCTCATCATATCCTTTCTTGATCATGTTACTTCCTGTATGAGCTCATCACCTGTGCTGAAAATGAAAATAAATAAGAAAACGGAAAGATAGGACAAACGATAGTTTGTTTTCCCTTTTGCTTGTCCTTACTCATCAGTAGACAGAAGGTACAGTGTTAGGAGAATGAAGTGCAAGATAAAAACAGATGAGGCCAAGCTCAAGAAACTGTCAACAAAGTGAAAAGATGAGCTCCAAAATGGGAACAAAGTTGCAAAACCCCTTATCTGATATGAGGTTCATGTTCAAAACACATAGAGAATTCATACAACTAAATAGAAAAAAAAATAGTCTAATTGAAAACATGAACAAAACAACTGAACAGATATTTTTCCGAAGAAGATACACAAATGGCCAACATGTACAAGAAAGATGTCCAGCATCCCTGACCATTAGGAAAATGCAAATCAAAACCACAATGAGATACCACCTCACCCCCATCAGAATGACTTATATTAAAAAGACAAGTGATAACAAACGTAGACAAGGATGTGGAGAAAGGGGAACCCTCATGCCTGTTGGTGAGAATGCAAACCGGTGCAGCCAGTGTGGAGAACAGTCTGGAGGTTCCTCAGAAAGTTAAAAATAGAACTACCCTGCAGTACAGCAAGTCCATTTCTGAAGGAAATAAAAACACCCTGTTGAAGAGATATGTACACTCCTACATTCCCTGTAGCATTATTCACAATAACCAAGACAGGCAACAGCCTGTGTTCACGGAAGATGAACAGATGAGGAAGTCAGTTATATACACTTGTGCACACACACGCACACACACTGAGGGATGTTATTCAGCCATGAAGAAATGGATGACAACATGGATGGACCTTGAAAGCGTTTTGCTAAGTGAAACAAGTCAAACAGAGACAGACCAAGACAGTGTGTGACCTTACTTTACGTGGAATTAAAGTAAAACCATCCCCCCAAAACAAAGCGACTAGAAACAAACAATCCAAGTCATAGAAACAGAGATGAGATTCGTGGTTCCCAGCGGTGGGAGTGGGGTGATTGGATGAAGGGGGTCAGAAGTTGCAAACTTCCAGTTACAGATAACCACGCCCTGTGGCTGTATTTACAGCGTGGAGCGTAGGGATGACAGGCCCCATTGCTGTGTGGCACATTTGAACGCTGCCAAGAGAGTAGATCCTAAAAGTTCTTATCACAAAGAAAAAAACTTTTTTCTCATTTTCTTGCATCTGTGTGAGGCGATGGATGTTAACCAAACTTGTGTTCATTTCACGATATGCGGAGATCCCTGTGCCGTGTTCCATGAACTTACACGATGCTGTATGTCAGTTAATAAAACTGGAAAAAAAACAACAACCCTCAGATGTGTTCAGTGAGACCCACATGTTTGTACAAGCTACCAAATACAGATTGTGTGATTTCAGTGATTCAGACAGGAGTTCGTTGTTTTCAAACTGGCATTTCAAAACCGGCATATTTATATTTAAAACTGGCATTGTGCAATATAAAGAGTAAAATTCATGCTAATAATTTTCTTTTTCTTTGGGTAGGACATTAAATAGCAAAAACAAATTAAAACAAACAAACAAACAAGCCATGTCAAGTCCAGTCCAGAGACTGCTGAAGAAAAGAGAAAGTTTGATATTTTAATGCCTTTTAACTACACCCTTTTCCCTGCTTTTTGAACAAGGGGCATCCCATTTTTATTCTCACTGGGCCCATAGTTTCTGCAACCAACCGTGATGAGGAGAGAGGCTGACGGCGGCCCGGCACCATCCGCTTGTGGGGAGCAGTGGGACGCAGGGCACACACGGCCGAGCTTTCAGAACAGACCACGCAGGGGGCAAGGCTGCAGGTACCCGAAAACTCACTGCGCGTCCTCACTGTGGTTGCCCGGGGTCCTCCGTGCCATCCGAGAATTCAACCTCACCTTCGGACGTCAGGAAGAGTTTGGGATACCCCGCTGAGAAAGACTGTCAAGATTCCAGGAATTCCTTGGGGAGGAAGGGTAAGGAGCGTGGCCATATGGTCACGGAATTTCTTGTGCCATCTCTGAGAACTGCCTGGATTTGAAGCTGAGTTTTGGTGACGGAGCAAAGGGAACAAGTGCGGCGCAGACAGGAGTGACAGGCGGGGGATGGGGCAGAGCGGGAGGGCCTGTGTGGTGAGGCCTCTGCTCCCTTTCCTGCGAGGAGCCACACTTGGTTCCCACAGCCCAGAGTGACCTTCGTGGACGGCACACTGGTGCCTGGTGGCATGGGGACCTGGGCCTTCAGAAACCAGTCAGCAGCCACAGCAAGCTAATGATAATTCAACCTCGAGGATTATAAATCAAATCACTTGTAATTAAGCAACATTAGTGAACAAGACAAAAAAGGCATTAGCGTATTTTTAAAGACAAATGACAAAGGAGGGTCATCTAGCGAGACTCCCGCTGACAATTTGGAAATGCTGTCGTTTTCACCTCCTTCCAGGAAAAGGCCATCTGTTTGCACCGGCCCAAAACATTGATGATTGAATGAAAGCTGTTTTTGAGAAGTAGAGCGGACCATCATCACCCGAGTCTGTCGTGGGTGAAGCTTTTGAAACGTATTTTCAAATGGGCCTCACCATAGCGCTCCTTCACAGATGCAAATAATTTACACTGATATATTTTTTTGTGGCTGATTAATGTTGCTTGAAATACGCTACTAATGAAAACAAACCAATATTGAGCATTTAGTGAGAGCTTCTTGTGTGCTGAACACTGTGCTAAGTATCCAACATGATTATATTATTTAATACTCATAAAACCAATTAAGTTTTGGGGCGCCTGGTTAGCTCAGTCTGCTGAGCCATTAAGCGTTTGCCTTTGGTTCAGGTCGTGATCCTGGGGTCCTGGAATTGTGCCCCCCATCGGGCTCCCTGCTCAGCGGGAAGTCTTCTCCCTCTCCCTCTGCCCCTCCTCCTGCTTGTACTCTATTTCTCTGTTTCAAATAAATGAACAAAATCTTAAAAAAAAAATTTAAAAACCAATTACATTTTAAGATGCTGCTTTTATACCCATTTTTACGAGAAAGAGCAAAGGTAAGAGAGATTGCTCACATCTACCTTTTGCGCGACAAAAGATTTGATAAATACAGCTCCTGCACTGGGCCCCCAACCCCCTCCTTCTCTCCTCAACGATACATGGTTATAATTCCTGCACCAATTTAAAATGCCTGTGAATATATCACTTATAAGCATGAAGGTGGCTTATGGAGTGTGAGAATTATAATGTATAAGTTTAGAACTCTAGAAGAGCTCCATTCTATCTGTGCTAAGATATGGAGGTAAGAAGCATATGTAGTGAAGGAGGAAGGGAGGGTTATGAATGTGCGCTAGAAAGGAATCTTACCTAAAAATACCAAGTTTATGCCAATAATAAAATCAGTTAAGGGAGGGACCCCTGAGGGCAAAGGGCTATTGGGAAACCCTACAAATCCAGGCGGCAAAAGTGAGATCGCCCCATTCCAGGTGGAGAATCCTAGATAACTAGCTCATTTAATGGGTCAGACCCCGCCCCTTTATCAGGCCACTCCCACAGGCAAGAATGTCACCTAACCTGCCCAGACTGCCCAGACATGCCATCTCATCACAGGGGAGAACGTCTGCTCCGAGTAGAAATCAAGAGACACAACTCAGAGCACACACTCTCCCTGCCTCTTTAACCCGCTGTTGATTTCTTCTCAAATAGAGATTTCTTTAAAACATTTTTTAAGAAATAAGCCATGTCTCTAAACTTTGTCTTCTGAAGTTTGTTTCCTGTTTTAAAAAAAGCGTTTTGCCCCTTCCAAAGTTATCTTTAAAGATGTAAATTGCCCTTATTTTTATCTAGTACTTCTTGGCCTCATTTTATCATTTAAGTATTTTTTCATCTGGAGTTTATTTTGATTTTAGGACAGACTAGGGATTTAGCCGGATTGTTCCTCTGGGGTGGCTAATTGTCACAAAATAATTTATTGAATACTCTTTTTCTCACCAATTTTAAATGCCAGTTTTATCATTTGCTCAATCCCTGTATGATTCTGGATCTATTTCTGAACTGTCAATTCTGTTCCATTGATGGCAGTCTGTTCCTGGCTAGGAGCATGCTGCTTTCATTATTGTGGCCTTATTACTTATTTAACTATCTGGTAGAATTAGTCCCTCATTTTTAGCCAGAAATATTCCAGAGAAGTTTGTTTTTGTTTGTTTTCTTTTTTATTTATTTAATTTTTTAGTAAGATCACTCTTTGCATTGGAACTTCATAACTAGCTTCCTCTGAGCCTTAAAAATCCAGACCCATTTCATTAAATGCTGATGTTCATTACATTAAAACTTAAGGAGTTCTTCCTTTTAAGTTTTTATTAATGTGTATCCCTCTTGGGCACAAATCATATCTTCGTTTTAAAGCCCTTATTATTCTCTATTTAAATATCATTAAAATTCTTTCTCCATGGAAAAGGCACAGTTTATTTTCCATAGGCTTAGATACATGTGAGGTGACTGAAGATACAGAGAATATAGAGAGACATGAAAAATCCTCAGGCGAGAAGGGATTCAGTTTTTTTGTTTTCTGATCAACCTCCCTTCCCCATTCCTACTCGTGAGCAGGTAAGGAAGAGGAACTAGGGTTTGGTTTGGTAAGTTGCCAGTATCTGGTTTCTATCATGAGAATGAAATTCGTGTAAATGGAAACCTTGAAGCAAATTCATTTGTGATATATATGCCTGCCTCAGTGGAATTGAAGTTCACGGCTGCTGGCTTCAAGGATCAAAGCTTGGCTACTCCCATCCACCCTCCACACTGGGCTTACCCAAGGATAAAGGAATCCTAGTGATTTTTATTTCATCAAGACTCACAAAAATTAGGAGTAATCTAAGAGTGATAAATTAAAAACTAATAACCCAGAAAGTTTATATTGCCTAGGTGTTTGTATTTTTTAAAAAATGTTGTTTAAATGAGCGTGAATACATAGTACTGTATCACAATTGAATCATCTCTTTTCTTTGATGTGTAAAGATCCAACCAGATCTTCTGTGTAGTGACTCCCATTACTCAGGACTAAAATGAAGTCCATCAGACCATGGTGGACCCATGACCCAAGCTGGACCAGTTAGAGATTCCTCCTAGGGGTTCTGACCTTAGAAAACCAGTCTCTTTCTAGATGATTTTATATGTAATACGTGATCTCACAAGGTTGGGGTGCATTTATACTGCCAGGTGAACCGCAGAAGCAGTGAGGAGAACCGGTAGCTTCCCAAGTCCCTGATCTAAAAAACTTTTGAAGCCTAGCCAGACCTGGCCCAGTGAGATATGTCTGAGTTCTTTCACTAAGCCCCCCTCCCCTTTTATTCGGCTTGAATTAGCTATGCCTTGGGCAGGAGAGAGGGCAGGGAGCCCTAGGCAGTAGCTAGGTGAATGAATGATCTTTCAACCCTAGTGCAAATCCCAAACCTATGATTTGGGCAAATTGTCTAACTTCTTTAATTTCTTGAGCATCTTCAACAGTAAAACAGGGACTTATAACCTACCTTAAAAATTATAAAGAGGATTGTGGACTAATCTTGTGTGCTCAGGCAGTTTCCTACAGACTCTTAAGATCCAAGTGTTAAATATTCAAAAATGATGCCCCTTGGTTGTTAATTCCGTTAATAGCTTGGATTGGCACATGGCGGGAGAAGTCATACCGCACAGATTAGCAATGCTATTTAAAAAGCTGTGGTTTTTGTCGTGTTTTGTTTTTAGGCTGGTTACCAGCACACCCCTGATTATACGGATGTAAAGTGCTTAGTATCCTGCCTGGCCTGTCACATGTACTCAGTGAAGTGTTCTGATTATCACTGGTAAATGATACTCTATATTCTACATCAATGAGCCCAAAGAAATCCAACTGTTTGTACTATGGAAGCAGACACCAGGTGTCATTAGCAAATAGGGAAATCATGTTCATCATGGCTTATTCGAACTGCAAGGAATGGTGTGGGTATGGTCTTTGAGACCCAGACGCCAAGGAGAAGTTAAAGGTGCAAGGGCTCTTATTTTTTTTTTTTTTTTTTTAAAGATTTTATTTATTTATTTGACAGAGAGAGATCACAAGTAGGCAGAGAGGCAGGCAGAGAGAGAGGAGGAAGCAGGCTCCCTGTGGAGCAGAGAGCCCGATGCGGGGCTCGATCCCAGGACCCTGAGATCATGACCTGAGCCGAAGGCAGCGGCTTAATCCACTGAGCCACCCAGGCGCCCTGCAAGGGCTCTTATTAGGGAAAATGCCTGCGTGAGAAATATAGGAAGAACAGGAAGCTCGTACACCTGAGTGAAGGAGAAGGGAGGAAGAGGTCCACTGAAGCATGTGAGACTGCCAGGTCTTCCAGGGAAGGTTCGGTAGAGCCCTTGGTGGGGTGTGGGGAGGTGTCTTTCAAGGAACCCCAATTCTCCCGAGAAACACCTCTGGGGCTGTCGCTCACTACCACCCCCTGCCCTAGGCAGTCTGCGGGGACATTCCCAAAACCGCCACAGGAAGTAACGAGTTTCCTATATGCTGGCTTCAGAGATCCTACAGCTGTTCTCAACTTTTTTCCCTTTATTTGAAGTTTTTATTTAAATTCCAGTTAGTTAACATACAGTGTAATATTAGTTTGAGGTGTATGGTAGAGTGATTCAACACTTCCATATAACACCCGTCCTCACAAGTGCCCTCCTTCGTCCTCATCACCTGTTTAACCCATCAGCCTCAGTGCACTTAAATACAGAAACAGTTCTAATTAGATGACAGATTCCTGGGTCCCTGACCGAGAATGTGGACTTTTATATGCGCCTCAGGTAATTTTGATAGGAGTGAAAAGAATACTATAAAATCACATTTTTAGAAGATTTTTATTTTCTTTTAGAATTACAAGGTTATTTTTAATCACCTTCCCTCCTAGGGGTTCATATTGTGTGTATCTGTAAAATACCAAGGCCAGTTGCTGGGATTCGCACAGGGATCCAGAAACAACAGTAACACCTGCCTTCTTATTGGGAGCCTCGCTGTTCTCATGGTGTGAGTCTGTTCCCATCTGTGTCTAACCACTTTTGTTACGAAGCCGGTTTTCCTCCTGCGTGCCAGGACAGACGTCCCACGGAGCTGGTTTCACTTTGTTTCCCTTTTTTTTTTTGTTAATAGTTTCCTTCAATTATCTTGTTTTTACTACATCTTTTATTCTTTTGATACCACTTATTTTGCCTGTATCTCAAGTGTTTCTCCTTTTCTATTTTCAAAGCCACCCCCCCAATCCGATCTTTAACCCCCCCCCCCAAAAAAAAAAAAAAAAGAAAAGAAAAATAAAGATTTCTGCAATTTCTCAGTAGCGGTTTTAGGATTTTCAGGAATCTCTAGTTCATCTCACACGAGAGCTTTCTTAGTATCTAAACCTAAAACACTGAAAATCTCTCCTACTCAGTAATTTTACCTGTTGAACAAACACTGGCATTCTAGATCCCTTATATTCTAGTTGGTGGATATAGTTGAACAATTCCTACCCTGTGTCCTACGGCAAACTGTTTATATCATGAAGGTTATTATGGTCTACAGTCCAGTGAATTTGGGAGATGATTGTTTGAACAAACGTTAACAGCTTAACCTACTTAAGACCTCTCAGTTCCCTTAATCTGCTACTGTGCAAATGAATTTTGAGGAAGGGTATGTAGCGTGTTCCAGTGGTCTGCACAAAACACTTTGGCAAAAATCAATCTGATTTTTTAATCTGTCATTCCCCATAGAAACCAAGGCCTTCAAAGACATCTCCTTTGTACATGGGTTCATCCTCATGGGGTCATAATCATGTCTGTATCTTTGCTGGGCTCTTCCCTCATCCCGACTGAAATATATATATATGGTGTGTCAAAAACTTCAAGTCTCATCCTCTATGAAGGTCCAAGTTATGTCAAAATATATATATATTTTTCTGACCTATATCTATAGCTATCTATATCTCCCCTTTATAGAGGATGAGACTTGCAGTTGTTGACACACCATAGACTCAGGCTCTCGCTTGTCCTTATATTGCTGTGTTTAGTAACTTCAAGAAGCCATTTGAAGACTACCAGCCAACACTGACATCAGCTTGATTCTTTATTGACCATTTTATTTACAGTCACTGAATCTTGCCTCTTGATTTTATTATAAAGAGGACTTCTCTAATTGGTTCATTTGGTCAATTCTCGCCTCCTCTGGAAGACCACCAAGTTGCAAGAACAGGTTCCTGAGTTATGTTTTCTGCGGAACGTAACGGATTGTCATGTGCTCTGTATGAAGGAGCTTCGCTGAAGGAAAAAGGAGCAGCGGGGACAGGGATGGGCAAGTCCAGGAGTCAGATACATCAGCAAAGGAACTCTGAGGTTGGAACGTGAGATGAAAGACTAGCAAGGCTTAAAGCAGAACTGCCACAGAATGATGGGTCCACGGCGAGTGGTGGTTCACATAAACACCTTTCTCATGTTCTTCCGTGGCTGGCTTCGCTTTGCCCTGCGTCATGGCTCTTTGCTGTTCACAGATAGTCACTAATTGCAACACGTGGAAAATAGGCTTTTCTCTCTAATAGCCCAATATATTTCAAGACAATGGAGCCTCCTAAAGTGACAAAGCCGGTCCCAGCTCAATATCTCCCTGACGGATGGCCTCTATCTCTGTGTAAATGCTTCACAAACACACATTTTCTGTTTTTAAGGTATCATAAAGAGATACGATCGTCTTCCACTTACAGCTGTTGTGAGATCTTGTGCCCAGGGATGTGCAGGGTGTGGGGAGAGTGCTAAGATAAAAAAGAGTTTTTAAGTGGAGAAGTTATATGCGAAAGGAAAAAGGCTAACACATGCTTAACCGAGGCTATTTTGAAAATGGAGACTGGAAATTATTACAGCTTCAATGTGTTATCCCCATAATACCCCAGCTGATAGCTCCGGCCTCTATGTGATAAGAGCTCCAAAGGAAGGTGAAGCAAAAGTCACTGAGAATGACTCGTCAGAGAGGTCTTCTGTCTAAGTGACAGTTCTAAAAACAGTAAAGGGTCAGTTTTTGGCCCTTAGCTCATTGGATTCGAGAGGCTACCTCTTTACTGAGGAGACTGATAGATAACCTTCAAAAGCTTTCCTTTAAAAATAGAGAGACATTTGACTTGTGAATCTGGAATTAGCTCCCGTAAATGTAAGTAGACTGTTGTGCGTGAGATGAGGTTAAGAGTGTAGTATTTGACAGGAAACTGAGTTCCAGTTTTTATCTTCTTAGAAGAGGATATATTCTGAATACGCAGGGCCTGGGGCCCCGCTGATGGGGGCTCTAGCTCATCCTGCTTACTTACCAGTTCTGCGTGCCCTCGGGGTCTTTCAGGAGCTGGGCAGGACCACGCAGAGGACGCCGTTCATCTAACCTGGAAATATTAGAGCCCATGATAAAAATGCGTTCAAAGGCCATTCTTCCCTAAGGCCTGGCAAGTTTTGAGTCTCACCCTTTTCATAGTGAAAAGCGTTGTCAGGATCCACGAGTGACTTAAGAAGGAAGCGCTAGCGGTACAGCTTTTGTTTTTCAGCCCGTCTTTGTGTGTGTTCCTTCTGGGAAGGCTCTGATTCTAGGTACTGCTACCATATCAGTAACTTTGACTTCAGTCATTGGAGGAGAGAGCTCTGGGCCGTGCAGTGAACTCCTTTGCTCTGGACCCCACCTTGCAAATGGAATAAGGCAGGGGGTAGGGGGTGGGGTGGAAGGGAACATTGGTCTCCTTCTCTAGGATAAAAGTGAAATGTGATTTTATTGAAACTTTTCGTGCCATCATCCAATTATTTTCTCATAGAATTCTTCTATACGACGGAAGTCTTCATCGAATTGATTAAATTAGCACTTTTGCAGCATAGTTTTGTCCCTAAAACATAGTCATGTGTGCATATGACGTTCCAGGACAGCCTGTGGTGTTCTACTCTATACAATGTTTTTCTTCATAAAGATAGAAACATGGAGAGTGAGCTCCTGTACACAGAATGAGCTCCTGTACACAAAGTGGAAAACATACCTGGGTAGACGAACTGTAGTAAGTTTAGTAGTATCCTAAACATGATGGGGTTTATAGTAAATGGACTCTCTGGATGAGGATCTGACCACGTCATAAAGCCCTTTAATGTTTGGCTGTTTCTCGTTCAACTGAAGCATGAAGAGATCTGGATGTCACAGATATGAGCCTGAGGGTCTCAGTGGTACTACGACCTCAACAGTATTATGTCTGGCTTGAGGGCAGAGGGTAGACACTTACGCCTTTTACACTCTTCAGAGAGAAACAACCCATCAAGAGACCCAATCTCCTGTTTTTGCTTTGGGGTCCTACACAATGCCTCTCACTGTCCCAGGCTCAAATTTGTTGAGAAGAACTTTAAACGGAAGCTCATTCTGCTCCCTAAATGAAATTGTGCTATTTTAACCTGTGCAGAAACTGTCCCTCAGATCGCTGGCACTATGAGAAGGAGGCCAGACTTCCGAGTTGTATATATGCAGCAATAACATCAACAACAACAAAAACAACAACAACAATAGCTGACATTTATGGTTCCCAAACTCTGTGTCCGATTCTTCACATATAATAAATCATTTAAGCCTCACAGCACCACAGTGCGGTAAATGCCATGCTAACCATTATGTTCCTGTTGAATGAAGTGCTCAAAGAGCTTACAAAAGTTAGTCCAGTTCACATGGCTAAGCAGAGGAAGAGGCAGGGTTTGGACTTGCTTGTATGTCCGTTGGGCACTATGATATACAGGCTCATAGATGGTGTGACCGTGGCAAATCAAGGGCTCAATCATTTTTGGACACTGTTCACGAGAGGACGCAGCTCAGAAGAAGCCTATGGGCGCAACAGGCATGGAGGACCTTGACCTTCGTCCATTCATTATGCACATGGGAAGTAGTGCCTGAGCTGGTTTTGCTCCAGCAGGGTTCTCTCTTGGAAGAGCGATGGAGATGAATTTCAAGAAATAGGTAGAGGTCATATGGGGCCTGTTTATGTCATGCTGAAATGTCTGAACCTTGTCTCACATATCATGAGGAATAAATAAATTTTAAAAATAAAGTGGAGTGGTAGGTACAATTTGGTGACATCAAAAGAGGAATCTGTTGGGGAAATCTCTGGAGGCAGTCAGAAGGTGAAAGGGACTAGTTTGAAGGTTGTCAGTGCAAATCAGGTACTAAGTGATGACCATCTGCATGACAGGAGAGAAAAGGAAAACGAATAGCAGATATGTGAGCTTTCACAGAGAAGTTGGATTATTTTCCACAAGGCAATGACTCATAAACTCTGCCAAAGCTCCACACCAGTTAAAGGTCAAGTGATTAGTTATGCCGTTTGTAACTCAACTTTTGGAATATGGAGGTGAATATCTGGGTGAGTTCATAATCTCCTCTCCCCTTGATCCATTCCTTGTTTGGTGCCTGCTCTGTCTGTCCCCTCGCTGTGCTAATCGCTCCAAGAAGCCTTCACAGATCTGTGGTTGCATCACTCTGAAAGTATGATAGAAAGAGGTCATATCGTGTAAATCACTCAAAGACCTGGTATCATCCCTTTCCCCCGGAGGTCTTGTCTTGTCTTGTCTTGATTTATTTATTTATTTTGAGATGCATGGGGAAAACAATGGGATGAGTATCTTCATTTTTTTTTTTTTTTAAATTTCTGCAAGAGTGTATTAATTCAGCCCTTGACTGTGCATGCTTCCCCAATTCAGAGCTGGTTCACGTCCATGCTCAGTAATCCTGAATATATGCTGACCTTAGTCAACACCCATCCATTCCTTCTACGGCCCAGGAGCTGCTGTCTCCATGCAGCTGTTGCCTCCTTCCCAGCCCCAGGGCATAGTACACCTGCCAAAGGTCCTCATCTTCACTTGCCCTCAGCTGCTGTCCTGCTTTCCCTGTGTTACAAGGAATCTGGAATGACCAGCACTTCAGCCTGATGAATGGTGACGACTAGAGTCATTAAAGTAAAAGCCATCTGGCCTCCACCACTGTCACTTACATAAACTTATGTTCCTTCCTGTTCCTTGGGCTTTCATGAAACCAAGCACTCGTAGAGGGCTGCTGGTTCCCTTCCATCTCAGGCATGATAGTTGGACGTTGGTTCTACTATTGCCGACCTAGTATATGCTAGTAAATCCCTGTTGTTCTTGTATCACACAACCTACTATTAAACATGAACCTACGGCCTTTTATGACCCTGCTGTTGCTGTATCTTATTGGCACCATCCAGTGGCAATGGAAGGCTTGCAGTTCTGATCAATCCCAGTGGCCCTGCTTACTGGTAGAATGTAGTGCCTGCTGTTTCCCTATGCAGAATTTCGTTTTCCTTCCATTCTCTCTGGTTCCTTAACTGCTGTGGTTCATGATGTCCTAATGCAGCTATCTCGACCTCTGAGAAGGTGTTCCTGACTACCAAGACTTGGATTCCTTCGATTTGCCGTGATCTGTAGGTGTCGGCAGTACAGACTTCAAAATGGACATCCATCATTTCACAGACCGGAGTTCCCATTCAAATACGGCCACTCACTAGCTGTGGGGACTTGGGGAGTTGCTTTATCTCTCTCTGATTTATCTTCTGTAAATTTGGAAGAATAACTCCCTTCATAATAGATTTATGGCCAGGGTTAATTGGAAGAGAGACAGAAAACCCATCACAGTTGCTGGAGCTGTGATTTTTAAGTAGCATTCTGTCACTCTCTTTTTAATGAATGCAGACAACCCCAGTGCGGTCTGGCAGTAAACCTTCCGTAACCTCTCTGCTGAGTCAGAGCTCCTGGGTGACGCTCAGAAACATTCAACCAGGAGAAGGAAATCGAGCAATCTCCGCGTTTAAACATCCCGGACTGCCCAAGTTCTCATGTTCACGCTGGAAAAATTTGTCAGCACAGCCCAAACACATTCAGAGAAATAAATGCCATAATATTTCAGGGTGGCATGAGCACAGTTGTTTATGACCCTGTACCAACTGCTTACTTTCAATTGACATACACTGTATATTTTACCAATAAATGCCTCGTGTTTTTACAAATACATGCAAGTTTAGATGCTTACAGGTTTTTTTTTTTTATAGTGTTATATAAGTTTCAGATGTACAGTATAATGATTCAATAATTCTGTCATTACTCAGCGTTCATCATGAGAAGTGTACACTCGATCTCCTTCACCTGTTTCTCTCATCCCCCCCACATCCCCTCTGGTAAACCATCAGTGTGTTCTCAGTATGTAAGAGCCCATTTTTTGTCTTTTTTTCCCTTTGTTCATTTGTTTCTTAAGTTCCATATATGAGTGAAATCATATGGACCATGTCTTTCTCTGACAGACTTATTTCATTTAGCTTGATACCCTCTAGTTCCATCTATGTTGTTGCAAATGGCAAGAGCTCGTCCTTTTTTATGACTGAGTAATATTCCATTATATATATATCCCACATCTTCTTTATCCATGCATCTATTGAGGGACACTTGGGCTGCTTCTGTATCTTGGCTGTTGTAAATAATGCTGCAGTGAACAGAGGGGTGCATCTATCTTTTTCAATTAGTGTTCTCGTTCTCTTTGAGTAAATACCCAGTAGTGGAATTACTGGATCATAGGGTGGTTCTATTTTTTAGTCTTTCAGGAGCCTCTATACCAGTTTCCACAGTAGCTGAACCAGTCTGTATTCCCACCAACAGTGCACAAGGGTTCCTTTTCTCCACATCCTGGCCAATATTTTTAATTTTGTGATCTTATTGATTCTAGCTGTTTTGACAGGTGTGAGATGATATCTCACTGTGGTTTTGATTACCATTTCCCTGTTGATAAGTGATGCCGAGCATCTTTTCATGTATCTGTTGGTCATTTTTATATCCTCTTTGGAAAAAATGTCTACTCATGTTCTGTGCCCATTTTTTATTGGATTATTTGGGCTTTTTTGGTGTTGAGTTGTATAAATTCTTTTTTTTTTTTTTAAGATCTTATTTATTTATTTGACAGAGAGAGACAGCTAGAGAGGGAACACAAGGGGAGGAGCAGCCAGAAGGAGAGGAAGAAGCAGGCTCTCTGTTCAGGGGAGCCTGACATGGGGCTCAATCCCAGGGCTCTGGGATCATGACCTAAGGTGAAAACAGACACCTAATGACTGAGCCACCCGTGTGCCTCGAGTTGTAAAAATTATGTATTTTGTATACTAACTCATTACTGGATATATCATTTGAAAATAGCTTCTTCCATTCAGTACGTTGCCTTTGTATTTTGTTAATGGTTTCCTTCACAGTGGAAAAGCTTTTTATTTTGGTGTAGTCCTAATGGTTCAATTCTGCTTTCTTTCCCTTGCCTGAGGAAACATCTAGAGAAATGCTTCTACAGCGAATGTCAAAGAGATTACTGCCTATGGTTTCTACTAGGAGTTTTATGGTTTGGAGGCTTATATTCAGGTCTTTAATCCGTTTTGAGCTTATTTTCATGTATGGCATAAGAAAACGGTCCAGTTTCCTTCTTTTGCATGTGGCTGTGCAGTTTTCCCAGCACCGTTTATTGAAGAGACTTCCTTTTCCCCATTATATGTACTTGTCTCCTTTGTTGTAGATCAACCATATAAGCATGAGTTTATTTCCAGACTCTCTGTACCCTCTTCCACTGAGCCATGTGTCTGTTTCTGTGCCAATACCGTACTGTTTTGATGAGTACAGCTTTATAGTATCTCATGAAATCTGGAATTATGGTACCTCCAGTTTTGTTTTTGCTCAAGATTGCTTTTTTCTGGGTCTTTTGTGGTTCCATACAGATTTTAGTATTATTTGTTCTAGCTCTGGTTGGTATTTTAATAGAGATTGCCTTTTGTTTTCTTATGTGAGGGCCCTCTCATCTTCCACTTCCGTAGCACGGAAGGCATGTTAGCCGAGTATTTGGAAGGTATATCTATGATTTCCACAACTTTCGTTGACTAGGAATGTAGGAGCTCAGTGCCTGAGTGGTCCCGGTGGCCTGTGATTTGGATATGTTTGCCTACAGAATTCTACCTCCCTTGACTTTTTGTCCAAAGAAAGAAACATTGAGAGACTGCATATTTTCCAAAATGTTTGCAGTTGAAACTGAGCTAAAATAGTGCATCACCTTTTAGCAGAAGACTGCTTTCTCCAGCCATTCCCGTATCGGTGGATGGAGGGTTTTCCCCTGGTCCCTGAAGAGCAGAAAAATGATTTGATGTTGTTAAGGTATTTACTTTTCCTGAGAATGTAAGCAAGTAATTATCTCTTGTAGCTAATTAGAGACCTTTTAAAATTGACTTTGACATAAATTGGTGAATACTGGTTTTAAAAAAAAATTGGCAATTTATTCAAAATGCCACCAATTTTTGTGTATGTGACACAATTTTTAAGAACGCTTTAGTGCTAAGCATATTTTTCACCCTAAGGAATCTAAGCAGCAAATAAATATCCATTGCCTCTGCTTTGGAAATAGGATATTTTCTCAGATTTACTGATGCAACTGGCCTAGACTGAATTCACTTCAAAGACACATTCGTTTCCCTGCCACCCAGTGCAAGAAGTTTAATTCAACAAAATGGATTAGACCTTATTTCTGTTCTAAGAACTTACACCACATGATAGGACAGACATTATATTCAAAAATTACTTGTTTAAATGCTTCCAGCATTTTCCATAGGTGTGTTCTGAGGTTTTTAGCATCCAGCCTGTTTAACCACAGATACAATGTTCTTATCTTTAAGATTTGATAACAGGAAACGCCACCAAAATATAAAAGAGACCTTGACTGTACTGCGGAGAAGAGGCCGTCCTGGTACCTTGTCTTAGCCTCACTGTGTTCTCAGACGTGGCTTCGCCGCCTGGACCATATTATAGCGGCCGCACTCGAGTTTGGAGATCCTTTACAATTGGTGTATTTCCTTGACAAAACGACAGCAGCAGGTGGCCCCAAAGATGTTATTCCCGAATAATTCCCAGGAGAGCCGGTGCCTGGGGTTCTGATGTGATTATGTCAGGTTGTATGACACAGCCAACCCCAGGATGGGGAGAGTGTCTGGATGGGCCTTCTCTACAAAAGCAGAAAGTTTTCCCTGGCTGGTGGCAGAAGGGGCAGACATTTGGAAGAGGCAGAAGATGGAGAAGAACTTAATGCATTGCCGCTGGTTCATAGTTGGAGGGGGACACGTGAGAAGAAATGAAGAGGGTGGCCTCTAGGAGCAGGAAGTGGCCCAAATGACAAGGACCTCAGATCTGTACCTGTAAGGAAATGGATCATGCCAATGACTTGCATGAAGTTGGAAAGAAATCATTTCCTCAAGTTTCCAGGTAAGAACCCTGCCGGAGTGCTTTATGATTCTGGCCTTGTCCAAGCACAAACGGAGAACGCAGCCAAGTCCGCTGAGCCTTGTGATCTATGGAACTGGAAGACGTTGAGAAGTGTGGTTTTAAACTGCCCAGTTTGTAGAAACATGTTATAGTTATAAGGGAGTGTCGTCTGTGTGCAACTACCTGACAGTGCCCCCTCTCCTGGGTAACTCCCCAAAAGCCAGTCCCGTAGTGATCAGATTCAACTGCTCGAGTTAAGCCCAGGGTCATCAGGAATACAATAGAGCTATCACACCGAACTCTCTACTGCTACTAAAAGCAACAATAATAATGTCAGGTATTGGCTGACCATGCGCCAGGGGCTAGCCAGATCCCACTTACAAAGATTCTAATACAATAGGTCCAAATAGGAGTGGGAATCTGCATGTTTCTACAGTTTATGCAGTTCCTAATACAATCCTATTACATAGTCAAGATTAAGAAAACTAACTGTAACCCCCAGGAACTCAGAATGTGACTGTATTTGGAGATAGGGCCTTTAAAGAGATCATTAAAATTCAGTCAGGTCAGCGGAGCAGGTCTTAATTCAACATGACAGTGTCCTTGTCCTTATAAGAAAAGGAAATTTGGACACACAGAGTGAGGCCAGGGATACAGACGCACGAAGGATGGTCCGTGTTGGGGACACGGCAAGATGGCCCACCCAGAGAGAGAGAAGAAACCAAAGCTGCCAACCCCTCGATCTGGGACTTCCATTGTCCACAACTGTGCAAAAATAAATTTATATTGCTTAAACGACCCAGTCGGTTATATTTTGTTATAGAAGCACTAGCAAAGTAATATAGATGCCGTTTATTTATTTTTTTAATGTGGTTTTGGTCCTTATTGATATTGGAGGTAATGGAAGTTCAGAAGAGTGTAAGTCATTTCCTGTGGCCACACATCTAGACTCTGGTGCTGGTGTGGATTCGTGCCTCGTTCTGTTTGCTTTCAGAATCCAAGCAATGCTACCTTCCCCTACTTTGTATGTCATAATCCAAATTTCTGCTCATAAAGCGTTGATTATAATTATGCAGATAAATCAAAATGTCATGCACCACCACCCTCCAAACATACACAGAAAATAAATTTATATAAATCTTTTGAATAACAATATTTCGTAAAACTTACCAAGTTGTTAAGTCAATTCTCAGGGTAACTATATGTGTGTGTGTGTGTGTGTGTGTGTGTGTGTGTGTATAATCTTTTTTAAAAATCTAAGACCAAGATTTAATTATTAAATATTCAAGATTGACAAGCACAAAAAAGCAGTATTTTATGCATTAACTGGGGAAAACCTGACAAATCCCCTTGGATCATTTTATTTTGGAAATGCACTCTAGTCATGCCGCCTATGAAATAATTAAAATAGAGTGCAAATCATATAATTTTTTTTCTAAAATAGTCAATGTCAAAGCTGTAGACTAGATTTATATAATTTGGGGGGGAGGACAGCTCAAAAAAATCATATCTGTGAGATGAGAACTTCATTTTTTTTAAAAGGAATTATTTGAAAAAGACGATTTGGAAATTTTTATGTCTTTAGTTCCATTTTTTTGTCATTATAGTCTAGATTTTGTTAGGAAAGTTTTCTTTGGGCATACTACTTTATTCAACTAAAATGTTATTTTTAATTATATTATAAATAATATAGTTTCATTGTTAACATTAATGACAAACTTTTTTATATTGCAAGTAAAATAAGTTTTTTTCAATCAACCTTTAACATACTAGTTATAGATCATATTCCCATTGTTATGAGTTTATGCTCAAAGTCTATGATTAGAGCCTCTTTGAAATATGTAGTGATAAATATAGGAAAACCTAAGATCAGAGGTTAGTCAGCAGAGAATAAGTCAAGAGAGAACAGGATTTTAGAAACAAATTATTAAAAGGAAAATGCTTTCAAAAATCATTAAACAGAGAAATTGAAAAGAGTAAAAATGAGCCTGATTTCCTGTAAAAAATACCAATTGTTAGGCTTTGCTAATGCAATCAAATGGTTCATTTAGAAAAAATCTGCTCCTCATTTTAAGGAACAGACTCTTGCTGTCACCAGCTATTGAACACGAGGCATTATTATGAGGCCACTTTTTAAATAGAGTGTGTTTACATGAGACAGTCATGTTCATTGCAATATTGCCACTAAATATAGCTCCATTTGATTCTAGGTTCTTTATTACAAATGATTAAATAATACAGTGACTTAAATGAGGTCAAGACAAGCTTAGTACTATCTAATGCCTGAGATGTGTCTGTGTTTGCAAACTGAAATTAGCATTACCAAAATGAAAGGTGGTGATATTTGAAACAGCCTTCAGAGTACGTGTAAAATTCACCAGGAACAAAAGAAAAAAGGTACTGCAAAAATTTTCCTCAATTACAGGCTGCCATAAAATTTTATTGTTTAGGGGAAAATGCCTATTTCCTTTCTTCCTGTTATGTATGCCTTCTGTATACCATTTCCAGCTCATTATGGAATCACTTTGTCTAAGAGAACCATAAGTATCTTTTTGAATTGAATCTCTTCAAGGCTTCACTTCAAAGCCCATTAGAAATAAATGAGGAAATGCTAAAAATCTGGGGAATGTATCAGTCAGGATTTCCATAATGAGTACTTTGGAGATGAGTGGTTTATTAAAGGAAAGGAACAAGAAAGAGAAAGAGAGTCAGAGGTTCAGAGAGCCACTCACCCATCTGCAGGTGGTTAACACAGGTGGTTAACGCAGGTGGTGAGTGGAAGTGGTTAGTGCAGGTGGTTGGTGAAGGTGATTGGTTAGTATAGGTGGTTAAAGAGAGCTTGCAGGTAAAGTGAGAAGCCAACAAGTTGAGCCATCAACATCAGACTGTGAGAGGGAAGACGTGGCAAAACCTAACAGAAGTTGTGTCAGTGTAAGCACATCATCTCTGGGTCAAGGACCGTATATGAGAGTCTGGAGCCACGTTGCTCAGTAGGACCAGGCTGAGGGAAGCTGGCTGGAGACCAGGGAGTCTTCAGCAGGGAGTGAAGGTTCATTGGACTGGGGTCTGCCAGGCTGCCCCCGGCCATGACTGTCCACCTCTGATGACCTGAGGTTAAGGGTTGCTTTCTTACTCACTTGATTGTAGCTCATAAGCATAGAATGAAGGGTATTTCAGAAACTGCAGTTCACAGCCTTAATCCAGTTGACATAACACAGTCCCTCACAAGAAACGAGAGATGGTGGCTAGATTAGATTTCATAACATAAGGTTAAAAGGAACTCAGGAGTGTCCATGAATTACCTTAATACTTTAATTACCTTAATATGCATATATATGTATATGTATATTTATTACACATATATATACATCAATGAATGAATGTGCATTTTTCAAGAGAGATGTTTCAGATACTTCTTCAGCTTATACCAGGTACCTGAGGTACAAAGAGATTTGAAATGACTTTTTTTAAATTAACATATAATGTATTATTTGCCACATGCGTACAGGTCTGTGAATCATTAGGTTTACACATTTCACAGCACTCACCATAGCACATACTCTCTTCAATGTCCGAAATCCAGCCACCCTATCCCTCCCCCCAGCAACCCTCAGTTTTTTTTATGAGATTAAGAGTCTCTTATGGTTTGTCTCCCTCCCAATTCCATCTTGTTTCATTTTTTCCCTCCCTACCACCCACAACCCCCCACCCTGCCTCTCAAATTCCTTATATCAGAGAGAACATATGATAATTGCCTTTCTCTGATTGGCTTATTTCGCTCAGCATAATACCCTCTAGTTCCATCCATGTTGTTGCAAATGGCAAGATTTCATTTTTAATGACTGTATAGTATTCCATTGTATGTATGTGTGTATGTATGTATGTGTATATGTGTGTGTGTGTGTGTGTGTGTGTGTGTGTGTGTGTGTATATCTCACCAATAATTTAGTTTTCACTATTAAGGTAATTCATAGACACTCCTGAGTTCCTTTTGACCTTATGTTAAGAAATCTAATCTAGCCATCATGTCTCATTTCTTGTGAAAGAAGGCAGAAGGGGGGTGGGGGGTGTGGCTACAAAAGGCCGCCTGGGGTCCTTATAAGGATGGAACTGTCAGTGTC
Source organism: Meles meles (assembly GCF_922984935.1). Lineage (NCBI taxonomy): Eukaryota > Metazoa > Chordata > Mammalia > Carnivora > Mustelidae > Meles > Meles meles. Next base: position 117,124,604 of record NC_060073.1, on the reverse strand, counting down.
TTGACTGGGTGGTGGATACAGGAACCCACACATATGATAAAAACTGTGGAGAGCAATTCAAATCAAAACCACATTGAGATACCACCTTATACCAGTTAAATGGCCAAAATTAACAATACAAGGAACAAGTGTTAGAGAGAATGTGGAGAAAGGAGAACCCTCTTACACTATTGGTGGGAATGCAAGTTGGTGCAGCCACTCTGGAGAACAGTGTGGAGATTCTTTAAGTATTAAAAATAGAGCTGCCCTATGACCCTGCAGTTGCACTACTGGGTGATGGTGCAGAGTCTCAAAATACAAGAAGCGAAAACTGATAGATACAAAAAGAGAAATACAAATCTGCAATTGTGGCTGGAAACTTCGGAGTCTCTCCCTCTTAGAGCTAACAGAACTACCAGATGGAAAATCAGCAAATTTTTTGTTGTGAGAAGGGTAAAAAAAAAAAAAAAAAAAAAGTATATATATATATACAAACACACACATGCACACACATACATACATACATATATATGTGTTTATATGTGTGATTGGTGAATGTTAATTAGAGTGGTGAACAGAACAGAGCCACACACTTGATTTTGGGTGTATTTTGGTCTGTTAGAAGAAACCACCTCCCAAAATTTTAATGAAATAAACACACACACACACATATATATGTATATGTATATATAAAATAATAAGGGTAAACACTGTGAAGGAATGGAATATGACTGTTAAGGTGAAAATTAAAAATTTAAATTTAGGGCGCCTGGGTGGCTCAGTGGGTTAAGCCGCTGCCTTCGGCTCAGGTCATCATCTCAGGGTCCTGGAATCGAGTCCCGCATCCGGCTCTCTGCTCAATGGAGAGCCTGCTTCCCTTCCTCTCTCACTGCCTGCCTCTCTTGTGATTTCTCTCTGTCAAATAAATAAATAAAATCTTTAAAAAAAATTTAAATTTAAAATATTCTAAAAAAACGGAATTGATAACCAATCAAAGTTGGTTGGTTAAAAAAAAAGGAAAGAATGTGATCAGGCTGGAGGTTAGAACTATGCACTAGATTTAGGTTATATTTTGATCTATTAGAAGAAATTGTACCCCAAATTTTTAAAGAAAAAAAAACCCTATATGTATACAAAAACTAAGGTTAAGTACAATGAAGGTATAAAATTTGACTATAGCAATGAAAATTTTAAAAGATTTTAAGAAAGGTATTAGTAAGATAAACTAGTTAAAAAGCATTAAAATAGGAAAGAGGACAATTTTTAAAAAACAGAGTAAGAAAAAAATAAAATTCAAAAAATTTAACTTTGGAAGATTTTAGGATCCTGGGGGGAAAAGCATGAATTCTGTGTGTTGCTTTCCCCTAGCTGTGGAGTTCTGCAGTTCTCCTTGATCAGTGAGCTTGGTCTAGGCTGGATGTTCCTGCTGATCTTCTGGGTCAGGGGCCTGTTGCCCAGATTCTCACATGTCTTTGCCTGAGGCGGAGTTGCTCCAGGCTAAGTAATCTGCGCGGTTTTGGTCTCGGGAGCTTTTGTTCCCTGATCGCTTTCCGTACCGCTTTGGAGGATGGGAATGAAGATGGCGGCGCCCAGTGTCCGGCCACGTAGGAGCCAAGAGCTTGGGGCCCTGTCCTCAGTGCGCCCTCGGAGAAAAGCCGTCAGTCCCTCCTGTCTCCCTGGTCTCCGGGCACACGGTGAGCTCACCGGCCTGTGACCAAGTGTTTCTCTCTGGCCGCGCGTGCCCGTTTGGAGTCTCCAAACCTAGCAGATTCCTGCCACACGCTCCGTGGCACTGCGCACAGAAGAGGAAGGAGGGGGTCTCCCCGGGTCTGCCACTTGTGGGGTCCCTGCTCGAAGAGCAGTGGCCCGACTGTGCTTTGGATCACAGTTTAAGGTAAGCCCAAGCTGAGAACCCCCCTCGGCTCCGTCTCTGCAGTCGGCTTCCCCGCTCTGATCCCTGGCAGCTCTGCCACACTCAGACACCCTGATCCTTCTGTGACCCCGCGGGACCTGAGACCACACGGTCCCCAGAGGGCTCCACCCCTGCTTAGCCTCTGGAGCGACATCCCTCTGATGAGCAGACTTGTGGGTGTTCCGATTTTGTGCTGCGCTGCTGCGCTGCTTGCTGGGAGCCGGCCCCTCCCCCGCGGTCTGTCTTCCCGGGGCTTCGGGTTCACTTCGCTCATCCTACCTTCCAGAAGGTGGTTGATTTTCTGTTCCTAGAATTGCTGCTTTTCTCTTCGATCTCCTGTTGAGTTTGTAGGTGGTCAGAATGGTTTGGTAACTGTCATGCTGAACTCCTGGGACTTGGTAATATTTCAGTCTCCTACTCCTCCACCAACTTGCTCCTCCCCCCAAGATAACTTTTTTTAAAACAATCTTTTTTTTCACAAATATGAAATCTATCATTTGCCTAATCTTGCATAATGGATTCATGACAAAAGCTGTAATTTATTTTTCTTTTATTTCACATTTTAATTTTATTGTTTACATGAAATAAGAGTTAGGATTTTAAAATTAAAATGAAATTATTTTCTCGCTTTTCAGAAATAAGTAAAATAGGTAGACTAGTAGGGATACTTGTGTGTAAACTTTATTAAGAAAAATTTATAAATATATTTACATACACATGTGTGTACAATACACAGTGTCTGTAGTTTTCAAGAACTTCAACAACATGGATGCATCTTGAGGACATTATGCTAATTGAAATAAGTTAGAGAAAGAAATACTTTCTGTTTCACTTTTACATAACATCTAAAAAAAAAAAAAAATCAAACTCGGGAAAAGTGACCAGATTTGTGGTTACCTGAAGTGGAAGACAGGGGAGTAAGGGCACTGGATGAAAGCGGTCCGAGGTAGACTTCCGGTTATAAGTAAGTATTGGGGATACGCATACAGCATCATACTCGTAGGTAATGCTACTGTGTGGTATATTTGAAAGTTGTTAAGTGAGTAGATCCTAAAAGTTCTCATCGCAAGGAAAAACAAATTTTGTTCTTTTTTCTTTGTGTCTGTATGAGATGATGAATGTCAACCAAACATCATGGTGATCATTTCACAATATATATGAAAAGTCACTATGCTGTACAGCTTGACCCTAAAAAGTGTTGCATGTCAATTACGTCTTAATAAAACTGAGAGAAAAGGAATAAAAATAAAATAATATGTGGGGCCTGAACTCTGCAGAAGTTTAAAAAAAAAAGAAGGGAATTCAACATGTAAGAGCACGGATGAACCTTGAGGACATTGTGCTCAATAAAATAAGGAAATAACAGAAGGATAAATACTGTGTGATTCCATTTACACAAGGCATCTAAAATAGTTAATCTAATAGAATTAGAGTAGAATGGTTGTTGCCAGGGGCTGAAGAAAGGGGAAGTGGGGAGTTGCTGATCAGTGGGCATAAAGTCTCGATTATACAAGATGAATAATTTCTAGAAATCTAATGTACAGCATGTTTCTATTATTAGCAGTATCGTGCACTTAAAAATTTCTTAATGAGGTAGATCTCGTGTTACATGTCCTTCCCACAGTAAAATATAATTCTAAGTAAAAAACAATTAGTACGTACTTGCTCTGTTTCAACAATGGCATCAGAGGCAATGAGAATAGTGTGCGAAGTGTGTAGCAGAGAGAAGCATGTTGTATGTGTAGGTATATGTTTGTTTTTATTTGCCATATACTTATACATAAGTAATAGATATAATATTTTTATATTATAATAATAATTATATTTAGCATTAGTATTACAATATTATATATATATATATATATATAATTTTGACTTCAGCATAAAATCTAAGGGATGGATGACATTTAAAGCAGAAGTTGAGATATGGAAGCGGAGGGGCGCCTGGGTGGCTCAGTGGGTTAAAGCCTCTGCCTTCGGCTCAAGTCATGATCCCAGGGTCCTGGGATGGAGCCTCACATTGGGCTCCCTTGTTCAGCAGGGAGCCTGCTTCCTTCTCTCTCTCTGCCTGCCTCTCTGCCTACTTGTGATCTCTCTCTGTCAAATAAATAAATAAAATCTGAAAAAAAAAAAAAAACCAAAAAACAAAAAACGAGATAGGGAAGAGGAATATCCCTTGCTCTCTTACAACCTACCCACCCATCTCGCTGCCTATAGCAGCATTCAGTTTAGAATATCTGTCAGTGTAAATTGCACAAGGAGGGATAGCTTGTATCCTTCCCTCTGACATTCATACTAATGTTGCAAAACAGGACAATGGCAAAATGTCTGGACTCTGGCATCAGAGGCAGGTGGTTTGAATCCTGGCTACCTGATCTAGTAGATAAAAGACATTAGATAATTTACAACAAAATAGTTAAGTCTCTAATGTTTTCTAGAATGCTATCTATGTACTTCGGATGAGTATATCAGTCTCTTTAGGGCTCTATTTTCTCATATGTAAAATCAGAATTATAAAACACACATTCTTCTCCAGTGCATGGGGAACTTCTCCAAGAAGGTTCATATGTTAGCCTATAAACCAGGTCTCAGCAAATTTAAAAATATTAAAATCATGCAAAGTATGTTTTCTAGCCAGAATAAAATGAAATTAGAAATCAGTAACAGAAGGAAATTTGGCTAATGCCGAAATACGTGGAAATTAATACCATACTCCTAAGTAGCCAATGAGTCAAAGAAGTGGAAAGATGGGGCACCTGGGTGGCTCAGTGGGTTAAGCCTCTGCCTTCAGCTCAGGTCCTGATCTCAGGGTCCTGGGATCGAGCCCCACATCAGGCTCTCTGGTCAGCAGGGAGCCTGCTTCCTTCTCTCTCTCTGCCTGCCTCTCTGCTTACTTGTGACCTCTCTCTGTCAAATAAATAAATAAATAAATCTTAAAAAAAAAAAAAAGAAATGGAAAGATAAATCAGAAAGGACTTGCTGTGGAAAAAAAATTTTTTTAAGAGGGAGAGAAAGCAAGAGAGAGGCAAGCCATAAAAACAGACTCTTAACTGTAGAGAACACACTGAGGGTAACGGAGGAAAGGGGGTGGGGGAAGGGGTAGGCGGGTGACGAGTGTTAAGGAGGCACCTGTGATGAGCAGTGGGGTTGTATGTAAGTGATGAATCACTAAATTCTATACACAAACCAGTATTTCACTATATGCTAACTCACTAGAATTTAATTAAAAACTTTAAATAAACAAAAAAGAAAATATTTTGATATGAATGGAAACAAAAACACAACAATACTGATGGACTTCAGTGAGAGTAGGGCTTAGGAGGAAATAGATGGCTGTAGATGCCGATATTAAAAAAGAAAAAAATCTCAAATCAATAACACAGCAGTTGGCCTTAAGAACTAGAAAAAGAACAGCAAATTAAACCCTTACCAAGCAGAAGGAAGACAATAATAAAAATTAGACCAGAAATAAGTGAAATAGACACTAGAAAAATAGGGAAGGTCAACAAAAGCAAAAGTTTGTTCTGTCAAAACATTAGCAAAATTGGCCAACTTTTAACAAGACAACTAGGAATCAGGTAAAGAAATTAGTAAAATTAAAGAGGCAAAAGTACTGATCTTACAGAAATAAAGAGGGATTGTTAAGAAAATGCTATGAACAGTTGTCTGCCAACAAGTTAGATAACCTAAATGAAATAAATTCCTAAAAAGACAAATACTAATGAATCAGACTCCGGAAAAAAGAGAAAATATGCATAGATTTTCCACAGGGAAAGAGGCTGAATTAGCAATGGCAGAACTGCAACTCCCACAAAGAAAATCTGTAGAGCACGTGGCTTCTCTGGCAGATTCAGCCGCACGTTCAAAGAACTAACGGCATCTTTTCACCGGCTCTTCCAAAAACAGAGGAAAATGGAGCCCTTCAGAGCTCGTTCTAGAAGGCCAATATTTTTATTATTGTTCAAGGAGGGAAAGAAATCACATGAGAAGAAAACTGGACAGTTATAAAAATCTCAAAACACGAGCAAAGCAAACCTACCAACTTACAGGAAGGCTTCCATACTGCGACCCAGTAGGATTTATTATAGGAGCACAAGATGGGAGCTGCATGTGAAGATCAATCAATATAACATTCACCATTAGTAGAATAAAATACAAACCCCACACGATCCATCCTAATCAGCACAGAAAAGTTTATTGACAAGACCAGAAAAAGAAAAAGATTTCTTTTTTCCAGATCACAGAGAGATGAGACACTGTTTCTATTCAATACTGCAGCAGAGGCTTTTGCTGGGGCACTTAGGCAAGAAAGGAAAATAAAAGGAGTCTATATTGAAAAGACGAAATAAACTGTACTTATTTGTAAATGATGTCATCTGGAATTTCAAAAACCTTGAAGAAGTCTCACACACACATGTACACACACACACACACACACACACACACACACACACAAGGTCTGATAGACCTAATCCATGAGTTTCATATGGTTGCAGAAAGATGATGAATATACAAAATCGTTATTTTTCTACGCACTAGCCATGAATAACCTGAAGAAAAAATTAAGAAATAATATCAATCATAATATCATAAAATATATCAAAAAATATATATCAAATATATTAAAAATAATATCAAAAAATAAAGCACTGCAGAATAAATTTAATAGAAGGAAATCCTGCACACTGAAAATTGTGATCGTTGAAAGAAATGAGAAAAGCAAACAAACAAAAAAACCCTGAATAAATGGAAAGACAGCATGTGTTCATGGATTAGAAGTCTAATCTTTTTTTTTTTTTTCTAAATAGCAATGATATCCAAGTTCGTCTATAGAGTAAGCATGACCCCTGGGAAATCTCCCCTGCCAGTTTTGCAGAATCTTAAGCTGGCCCTAGAATTTGCACAAGAATACGAAGGATCCAGAACATCCAACGTTTTTGAAAAAGAACAGAGTTATGGGATCCTTGCTTCTCAATCTCAAGCCTTACTGCAAACGTGAGACCTCCAAAACTAAGAGAATTTAAAACATAACGGCCACAAAAATTTGTACACAAATGTCAGGGTGGCTTTGTTTATATTAGCCCCGAAGCTGAAACAACCCAGATGTCCCTCAACGGCTGAGAGGATTTTTTTTTTTTTTTAATGGACATATTCCTACAATAGAATACTATTCAGCCACAAAAAGAAGGGAAGTTCTGGGACATGCTAAAACCTAAATGAACCTTGAAAGTGCAAGCAAAAGAAGCCAGACACAAAAAGGGCATGTACTGTACGATTCCAGCGAGATAAATGGTGCGTACAGACAAATCCATAGAGAGGGGCCAGAGATGAATGGTTGCTGGAGGCTGCAGAGAGAGGGAAATGGGGAGTGACTGCTAATGGTTATGGGGTTCCTTTGGGGGATGGTGGAAACATTCTGGAAGCATAGTGGTGGAAGTTTCACAGCCTTGTGAATATACTAATAAACTCTGAATTGCACACATTAAAAGGCTGAATGTTTTGGTACTTTAATTTTATCCTGGTAGAAAGAAAGACACTCAAAGAAAGGAAGAAAGGGAAGGAAGGGAGGGAGGGAGGGAAAAGGAATTAATGCAAAGAGTGAAAAGGGACATTTGTCCCCCACACATCCCCAGCTTCAAACAAGCTGATGAACTCCATGCAAGGCCCTGCCTTTGGTGAGCCAAATTCAGACTAGCCCTCCTACTCTCCAGGTTTCTCAGAGGAAATTTATAAACAAAAAGTCCCAAGGAGGCTTGAACTCACGTAATAAGCCACATAAGCAGGAATGATTCCAAGCCCAATGGTCAGAAGCACGTACTCATCACCTCAGGGTGCTAGACGGCCATTGGGGTGTACGTACTAGGACACCATTGTGGCTGTCAGGCAGTCTGTCTCACCGAGTGGAGCTCGAGGCCACTCTGGCCAAGGAGGTATTGGAACAGAGGGCTTCCCAGGGAAGCGCGACGGTTTGCGGGCAGACGCTGCAGACTGGCAGGTGCTAGCGTGACGTGATCCACCCTGAGGAGCCCTGGTGGTGGAGACGAGGCTGGACCTCTCTGAGTGTGGCTCATGTGTACCCCACAGAGCCAGTCAACAGACAGAGGTGATGGAGGCAGAAAAGAAACCGTGAAACAGCTGGTTTCACAGTAGCCAAGACATGAGAGTATTTCCAGAAGGAGAAGGTATTCAGTTGTCTCGCATTCCATTGCAGGTTTGATAGAGGTGAGAACAGGGATGTGAACGTGGACAAAGCAGTAGATGAAGCAATACCCGCAGCCACTGGCAGCCTTGAAGAGGAAGTTTCTGTGGAGTGGAGAGACGTGGAAGATGCGGAGAAGGAGACTGTGAGTACCCGGTGTAAATCTGCTGTATAAAGACAGAGAATCGGGCTGTAGCAGAACAGCAACACGGGGTTATGAGGAATTTCTAAAAGATGGAGGATTTTTGGTCGTGTCTATTCATTTTCATAAAATGTTGAGTAGGTGAGGAGCTGTTGAAATGCAGAAGGAAAGTTGCTGAGCCCAGGAGATGATGGGAGGTGATGAGGAAGCTGAAGAAGAGAGGGCTTTGGTGGGCGCAGGCTGCTTCCTTCCTTCTGGAAGTGCGGGTCCTGGTGATGGACGGTACGCAGGTGTCTCATTCAGTCTGTGTTCATCAGACCAAAGAAGGGTGAGCTGAGATCCCAAGACAAAGGTGAAATGGAAGACCATTCTGGTGGATTGACAGGAGAAAAGTAGGCATGGATAGTTGCCTCCAAAAGAAAGTAAATTGACTGAAGAAATGACACATGGTTGGGAGTTGTTGAGTGCCTTTTGGAGTGTGCAGTCAAGGTCGCAGCTGTCGCAGTAGGCAGCATGAGGTACTGTGCGCCTGTCGCCATTCCCTGTGACTGCGCGGAGGTCGATGGGGAGAGTTGGAGGTATCTCCAAGGACGTGGTCATGCTGGTGGACTGTGTTATCGAGAAGGGGCTCAGGGCCATGGCTGTGTTGGGTGAGCATTGATTGGAGAGCTCGGTAAGCCAGTAGTTTCAGTCACGCCATTGATGTCTCCGTTGAAAACTGATCCCACACTTCTGTAGAAGCTCCTGCGTTGATATGGAAGTGATGATGTGGTTTATCTAGCTGGTAGGACAACACACTGTAGTCTTGGTCTCTTGGTTTGTAGCCTTTTTGGTTCACACTTACTTGCTCAGCCAATATTCCAAAGTCCAACCATTTTGCTGAAATAGGAGGGAGTCCGAGTGGCTTCTAGCCCAAACTACCCTTAGAGCTAGCTCCCCTGTAGAACATGTCCTAGCTGGGCAACTGTTCTCCCTGTGACCCTTCATTTCCTTTCCTGACCAGCTCAAGACTATCCCAATTGCTCCAAAATTTTGCAGTTATATGACGTCCAAAATGAAAGGGTCGGGCACTGGATTGGTATCCCTCCTTTACTTTTCACATCAGCCTTCTTCTGTCCTTGGTCAAGTGCCTCTCCCTCGCTGGGGTTCCCTGTATGAGTATTGCTAACAGAGTTAATTCATTGGTACAAGATGATATTAGAATAACTTGGAAAACAAGGAGGGCTTTTAAGAATGGAAAGAGTTTTTGATTAGGTAATTTACTGCTGTAGGGTTGGCTAACGTAGCAATGACCACCCTTGCATGCTGTAGGGTTGTATAAACATAAAGACAAATGAGACAGGCTGACACCCTCAGGAACAGGGCACAAGTGCTTCGAGGCAGGGAATGGTATGAAAACACAGGGCAAGGCAGGCCCTCTTCGAGATTGTTAGAACCAGCTTCTGACCAGAATTACACTGCTTTTGCTAGCTCCACTAGCAAATCTGTAGTAGAATAATGACTAAAATATTCCTTCATGAGTCTTAGGGTCTCTTAAAGATTGTGCTGTGAAATTATCTTTGGGAGAAAGATAAATCATTTTAATATAAACACCCATCAAACTTAGCAAATTAAAGAGCAGGCTCTATAGTTAAACACATGATTTTTATAAGGAAAAGGGTGATACTCTGCTAATTTATTTGTTATTCACTCATTCGTTGATTTATTTTGAATCTCATAAATGACAAAAAGCCTCTGGTGACAAGGGGGGCCATTAATGGTATAGAAGAACTTCAATTTGGTGCAAGAAATTAACTTCAACTAAATTTGGTGCAAGAAATTAACTTCAACTAAATTTTATAGGCTACGTTACAGCTGAGCTCCAGGGAGGAAGGTTTTCCCTTTTTCATTTGACAACTAATTGGCAAATGCGTTGAAAACTGCAGCAGTGAATCCAATGGGACATCCTTTTCTACACATGTATTTAAGACACAAGAACACAATAACCTTAGCCCTTCTGCTGACGTGCTAATTTTGGGTGTGGAAAGTGACATTTTCTTGGATTGTATGTCTCGCTCTATACGTTTGTGTGTAGAATCAGATATGAGAAATACATTTTCCTGGTAATACAATATACTCATTTATTGTGATGCTGTTTAAAAACCAAATGCTCTCTTGTTAAGAAATATCTAAATGACCGGGAATAATTGGGCTGACTTATCTAAACCAGAATAGCTAGGCTCAAATTGATTGTGTTCATGCTCTGAATAGTCTGATTTGCTTGGATCCATTTACTGGAACCAGACTGAACAAACCCAGCTACTTTAGGTCATACATTGTTTGTGACAAAATTGCCCTCGGCGTTGACATGTTCGTTCTGTCTAATGCATGATGGGAACATAATATGCCTCCTTGTGGGCAGAAGCTTCAGTCAAGGTAATTAGGATAACAGAGTTCTATTTAGGTTGTCGTATGTGTTCCAACAGTAGTATGATACGTGAAAAACGGTAAACCTAGTAGCTTCAGCCGTAGGCCTCCATCCATTCCTCAGTTGCAGCCAAGACTCACAGAGTGAGGACAAAAAAGGCAAAATATATAATATTTCCAGTCTTTATGCAGAACCAAATTGCCAATTTTTCCTTTGTGTGTAGGCTTTTCAAATATCAAATATAAAATATGTTAAAATTAATAGATTAAATGAAAACATGATAGAAAGATAAAGACTAGAGATTATTGTGAAAATAACCCCTCTATTCTGCCACACACACTCAAAAGTGCGTTTCCTCCTCCTCACCAGAGCTAGCCGACCTTAGGAAACTCACCTAATGACAAACTAAAATTAACATCCACATGTCCTTTGCCTAAAGCGAGCCACCGCTGAAGGATGGACAGAGACAAAGGGAGGCCCATTCTGGCTGGAAACTGGGTCCAGGATTTCACTGGTTGTATATTTGTTATATTTGAGCACGAGCGTTTAGTACGACACAGGCTTAACAACAGCACCACAAGGCTCCAGGAAACCTTGAGAGTTTAAGAAATCCGTATCTCTGCCTCCGGGTGGAACCGCTTAGAAATGTGACAGAAAGACTGAGAACTGCTGAGCATTGCCTGTCTCCCTCGAATATAATTTTCTTCTCTGTAAAGCCGTGGGTGAGTTAGTAATCACTAGAGCAAACTTCAAAGGCTCGAGGGAAATAGGAACCGTAAGTCAACGCTCTTGTGTTCCTGGAAACCCCCGTGTGGCCTCCTCAGTGGGAAACCAAAGAGAATTGTCTGTGACTCAAATAAGATGAGAGAATCCTGTCAAACTCCACTGAAAGCCAAGTCTTAGGTCTGTGTTGTTTGTTTGTTTTTTAAGCTTCTGTTTTGTTTTTTTTTTAAGTTTACCTTCTATAGAAGCAATTTTTAAATTGTTACGAACAGTGAAAATATTTGGGATGTATACCAAATTATTTGTTTTTGTTCCTGTTCCTTTTTTTTTTTTTTGCCTTATTCTTTGAAATCCATGTTCTGCTTTCAGACCAGTGCTTCGTGATAACATTAATAATAATGAAATTATTAAGAAAGGTCTTATTTATTATCTTCCCGTGATGGGACACACTCAACGGTAAAGTCTTTGTCTGGCTGGCTTCCAGACTTTGGGATGCATTAGAATCACCTGGGGAGCTGAGAAACATCTCAAAGCCAGGTTGGCACCCTGTGACCCTGAAATGAGAAGGTCCAGGGACAGAGCCAGGCATCAGCATTGCTGGAAGCCACTGCTGTGTCTCCCTCATCCCAAAGAGCCTTCTGGAGTCGTGTGATTGTAGTGGCTCTCTGAGGAAGCGTAGCCTGTCTCCTCTGGTGTTCAGCTGTCTGGCGTGGATCGCAGGCCCCATTGTTTGTAAACTCTGTGATACTCACCGCTCTTTGACCTCAATTTCTCAGAAATTCCTTGCCATTGATATTGTGTCGTAATTCAGCATGATTAAGTGTGGAAATCGAGGTGCTTCTCAGGAAGCTGTGGCAGAGGACAGGTGGGACTCCCACCACAGGTGTGGATGTGGAGGAAGGATGGCTTTTTGGACGACACAGTTCTCACTACTTCAGAGGGTCTGACAGGGAATCTTATGATTGCTGAAGTGTACCCTTAATTATGAGTACACTTACAACGCTTTCACCTTCTGTTTATTTTCCTGGGATTGCACAGATGTTGGGTTAAAAATCAAATCATCTATAAAACTCTTGACCCACTGTGACCTCGTGTGTTGCCTGTATAAGCACAGCAAATGGAGAAACAAATAAAATGGAAACAATTATGAAACAATACATGGTCTTTATAAATCATACTTGAAGTTGCTTGAGAAACGCAACCTCCAAGTGACCTTAGCAGTCATTTGGTCTCTCCCGTTGGATGACTTTTTTCAAATCAAGTTCCATATATATGAAAATTCTGCTAGTACCGTTTCTCTAAATCAAAGTTATTACACTTTATACCTATAACACAGAACAAGAAAACAAACCTTGTTTAAACTCTCTTAGGCCATCACAGCAAGTACTCTAGTGACGTCAGTGAGGTTTTTCACTTCCTCCAGAGGTCCAAGTGCTCTGTCGGTATGCCTGTGAGACACATCATCTTCACTATTTACTTATTTGTTGGTGGATATTTAAACTGTCGACTATAATCATGTAGTTACCATTCCTCGAGTCACTTTTCTTCCCTTCCCGTGGAGTTTTAGAGCTGTATAATGATGGAGACAAAATGGTTAACTTTTAAAAAATCAATCCCGTGAGAACCATCTTTATAGGAAGGGTTTGGAAGTTATGAAGAGACTTCTCTAACTCTGTATTTTAAAATTATTCCATGCCAATTTTGCCAAATTACTTAAAAGGTAGAAAATGCCGGTTTATTTCAAAAGACAATCTTACTCAAAAAACGTTTCTCAAGAGCGTCTACATCCTAGTAAACCTTCACGGTAAATAGTGTCAAGAAGTGAATGGATGGGTGCCCCCTAACCTACAGAGGACACAGAGTGAGTACAGCCCACTTTGGGAGAGCTGTTATAGGGATACATTTCTGATGTAAGATCAGCCAGTGGCTTCACATTCTATGATTATTTTCTGTTGTCCATCACAAAGTGAGGAACTGTATTCTTACAAGGTCAAAATCTGACTTCATTGAAGAATTTTTTTTTCCGTAATGAAGGGGAAGTATGATAACTGTTTACTTCTAGAGTTACTGAAACCTACACGAGACTTTTATTAGCAAAATTAGAACAGACAGCAAGCGGGAAACTAGGAGCTGTCATCTTCTGCACTCAAAGCCCTGTCAGCAAAGCAAAGGAATTAAAGGCACATTACAGACAGGAGGCTTCACTCCCTTTAGACCATTACTCCCTTCCTGGGGCAGAACAATGTCTAGCACAGAGTCAGTGCTCAACAAATGTTTGTGAGAAGAACGGTATAAGTGAAGATTTCAGTTAATGCAAACTGGAAAATATGTTGTTAATGTTATGAATGATTACTGCCAGTAGCAATTTCCTATGGGGTGGGCACTAAATTTGTACTCAGGAGTTAATATTTTTAATGACACATTTTGTGATCAGGTCCTTGTCTACCTCTCCAAAAGTGCCTTGAATCATTCTTCCCTTGCTCAGTCCACTCCAGGCAAGCTCACTTTCTTTCTGGTCATTAAAAACCTAGCCTCTAGGGGCGCCTGGGTGGCTCTGGGTTAAACCTCTGCCTTTGGCCCAGGTCATGATCTCAGGGTCCTGGGATGGAGCCCTGCATCAGGCTCTCTGCTTGGCAGGGAGCCTGCTCCCCCCCCCCCCTTTCTCTGCCTGCCTCTTGCCTACTTGTGATCTCTCTCTCTCTCTGCCAAATAAATAAATAAATAATCTTAAAAAAAAAAAACAACCAAACCATAACAAAACAAAAAAAACAAACCCGAACCTCTTACCTACTTTAAGGTCTTGGAACTTAACATCCCATTTCCTTGAAAGGCTCTTTCCCCAGCTTTAATATGGCTTACCCCTTCTCTTTCTTGGTTCTCAGCTCAAGTTTACCTCCTCAGAGATGCCTTTTCTAACTGCTAATGTCATGCGCCGCATCTCTTAATTGCCAGCACACCTATCATATCATCCTGTTTGCTTCATAACCTTGACCATAATCTGACATGGTCTTGTTATATTATTTATTTACTTGTTTATTGTCTTTCTTCTGCCATTTTAGAGCATTCACCTCTTTGCCAGCAGGGCACATTGTATCTAATTCTTCATGGTCTCTGTAGTATATAGAACAACATCAGAAACCCTGTGGTGTATATTTAATAACTTAATGTTGATATTTTAGTCATATTTATGTCTATGTTTGTGACATAGACATTTAACTTTTAAATTATGCTAAAAGAATTCTATTTCTTCCTCTTTAAGATTTCCATGGGAAAAGTTTAATCCAGTGATTCTCTAAACACCTGGTAGCAACAGCAACATAACAGAGGAGGAACTATTTGCCTTACGTGTCAGTGATTTGTGAATCCAAGCTCCCGAGTACCATATTTATACCACTGTAAATACCATCAGATCATTAGATTAGGTTTCTGACTAGTCAATAGAAACTAAGGATCAACAGTGAAAAAATTAAGCAAATAGTTGGAAAGTTCTCAAATATGCATGTTTAGAATCCTGTTGAAAAAGAAGCCTGGGGGCGCCTGGGTGGCTCAGTCATTAAGCGTCTGCCTTCAGCTCAGGTCATGATCCGGGGGTCCTGAGATCGAGCCCCACATGGGGCTCCCTGCCCAGCAGAGAGCCTGCTTCTCCCTCTCCCTCTGCTTGTCGCTCTGCCTACTTGTGTCCTTTCTATTTCTCTGTCAAACAAATAAATAAAATCTTTAAAAATAAGAAGAAATCTGTAGTATTTATTTTTACCTAAATACATGGCATCACGGAAATGGAACTGAACTGAACTGAAAGTATAAGTAATCATACACTGCTTACCCCAGAATCTGCTATTTGGCTATTGTGCAGCTAAGGTAGATTTAAAATAATATTTTGGAGCTTCCATGTGTTCTGTTCATTAGAAGCTTGAAATACTGGCCACAGAGGGTTCTACAGAGTCAAACAGAGTGTCTGTTAATTCAGGAAAGAATTAATAGGTGGAGTGAGGTCAAGCCTTCCTTACTTATTTGCTGTAATATGGGGATGAGGAGTATGTTAGCTAAATAACAGATACTTCATTTTTTTCATATGCTTACAGCATGTAGTTTGATTTAATGCATGATTTCCTCTTTCTTTTAGATACAGCGTGATCTCACAATAATTGTGCTATTGTGAAATGCACATTACCATTATTTTATACATCCCATTTCTTTTTATTCCACGGAGACTATTCTACCTGTCACTACTAGACCCATTGAAAGACCTGCCTTCCTTTTTTAATGTTAATCTTGTATGTCCTGTATATTTTTTTTCTACCTGGAACTTAAAACAGTGTCGACCTATAAATTAAAATCAGCAAAACATATAGCTTATGTAACATTAGAAGAAAAACCTCATTCATTTTGGTCAACACAATAAGAAAATCATTCTTCCTTTTGCCTTTGGGATAAAATAATTTCTCGACTCCATTAATTCATATTAACAAATGTTATCTACTACATACAATCAAATCTTTATTGTAAAACACAGAATAGAAAGTATCTAAAAGTCATCAAATAAATATCAGTTCAACAGCTGTAGGCTCAAATGCTGTGCCTCTATATTATACTGAATGCCAGTCTAACATTGAGAAACTTTTTAAAAATACGCTGTAAGGCTCATCTTCTTTACATTTCTTTTCCATTCTTGAAAGACAAAAACAAAACAAAACAAAAAAAACCTGTTACCTAAGGGTCTCTGTGAGTAAAATAATAACAGTAATCAACTATGCATTATTTTCTTTTTTTACTTGCTTTTTTGGTTAATTTTACGATAAAAAACACTGAGGGTGCATATAGAGAAAAGTAGAAACAACTTGGCATTTTCTAATAAAGTGTTAATAAATAGAACTAATTTGGAGGGAAGGTGTTCTGCTGTAAATTGCTTATAAAAAGTTGATTTATTAAAATTAAGTTCTCTATTGATGTCCCTATAAACAGGCCATTAATTTACTCATTCAGTCAGCAAACATTTACTGAGGGCCTAGTTTATGCTAAACACCAAGGAATAAAGATGAATATGACAAGATTTCTGCCCTCCAGATGTTCACAGCCCAGAGCGAAGATAGATTTGTAAATAAAAAGAGGTACACTATTACATGACAAGTGTGGTAATAGAGTTATAATTGGAATACAGGGGACCTGGAACACAAAGAGAACAAATAATTGTCTGAAGGCAATGGGAAGTGATATGAGAGCCAAGTGGAAAATAATTTGGTAAGTGCAAAAGGAATAGGGGTCAGGGAAGTTACAGGCATGAAATGGTGAAACGACAGAGGTTAAAAGAGTGATGCCATGTGAGAACACCATCATTTGTCCTATGCGTAGAAGCATAAACAATGAAATTTAGCCTTTGTGTTTGCCATGCCTGTGAACATCACATGCCCAGCAAACAAGCCTGATGCAGAAGGCAAGTCACTCCTGGAATTGCACTAATACCATCTCAAAAAAATAGTGGTCGTTGGCTCATGTAGAAAAAAATCCTGTTAAATACATATGACAATTTGTTAGGTATATAATGGATTTTTAAAAATGATGCCTGACTCAAAGACATTTGCTTCTCAAGTTCAGACACAAGCTGTAATATAGCCCAAGGACCAAAAATGAAAGATAACAAACAATGGCAACTTTCGCCATATTATCTGTAGAGAGTTGATGTATAGTCCAATCTACCCAGCATCTTCATGAATGAGTTAAAAGAGGGTGTAAATAACACCACACTAATGATATTCACAGATGATGGCAGTTTGGAAACTGTTTCACTGACACCACTGTTGACTGGGAAGTAACAACAGGGAGACAGAATAGCTTGGAAATATTGGTAGACAAATCAAATGGGAAAGAGCATTTAGCTTCATATTTTAAAAAGGAGCAATCGAACAGTCTGGAGAGGAAAAATAAGATATACAGAAATGCAGAAAGTGACAATGCCAAATGTTCATAATATGCAAAAGCAAAAGTCATTTAAAAGTCTCTAGAGTTCTTCCTCTCTCTCTCTCATTCTCTTTCTTTTCCTCTCTGCCTTAGTTTGGAGAAAGTATATCAAGGAAGTTATGAAGTAATAGTCACTGAAAAATGGACAGTGATCAAAGAAATTACCTGTCTATGGCATGGAGAATAAAAAATATAACAGCTGCTTCCCTAAAGAGTTAGGAGGTAAAAGGACTCTTTCAACAGCTAAAATCAATACAGTAAAATGAATGATGAGCTGACATTGGGAAGGAAAATACTCTCAACAAGATTATGTTTTAAAGGAGAATGTGGTAGGAAGAGAGGAAGATGGTGGCTGAGTGGGAGGACTCCAGGCTCACATCATCACATGAGCACAAGATAACCATCAAATTATCCTAAATACCCCAGAAGTCAACCTAAAGACTAAGATAACAAACTCCACAACTAAAGGAAGAGAAGAAGCCACAGCTAAGAAGGTAGGATATGTGGGGATGTGAAAATGGATCATAGGTGCTCCAGAGGGGATGGAGCTATGGTCATGGAGTAGGCCAAGAGAGAGGTGCACACAGGGGAACACACAAGAAGGATGTTCCCCAAAACCATTGGCTTGGAAAATGAGAGCAGCTGAATTTCATGAGTTCTACAATCAGCAGGGCTTAAAGCCTGGAGTTTTAAAGGTCAGTGGGCTTCATTAAGATAGAGCCTGGAAGGCACTGCCCTGCTCCTGGAAAGAAGGCAGGCAAACAGCTCAGGGGTAGACAGTGTGGAAATAATGATCTAAAGAATACTTGGGGCACACAGTGGAGAGACTATTCACTCTTCTCAGAGTGCTTCCCTGGGAGGCAGTATTCAAAGAGACACCTTTCTGGAAACAAGGGAGCTGACCAATACCATTTTCCTCCACACCCCATTCCTCAGCATAAACACAGAGCCACCAGGGGAGGGCAAAAAGCACAGACACTGGCTGCCTAACTGATATACACCAAGTCTCACATCTCTGCACTCTGGCAGTACTGCCCCTCTGAGGCAAGCTTGCCTCAGTCCCAGCACAGGGGGCCCCTTCCTCAGAAGAACCAGCAGAAACCCCTGCCCACACCACGTCTCCTGACCAGAGAGTTCTGTGGGGCTTCAGTTCTGGTGGAGTAGTGTCAGGTCTCATTTCACAAGCAGACCCGAGCAAACAAAGTTAAAACTCACCATGTTCTGGCCAAGGACCAAACCCTGCCCACTGCAGGCTAGGAGAACCTCTATATAGCACTGAAATGAAGGATAGAGCAACCAGAACACAGCAGCAGAGGGCACAGAGCACACATTGAGGCAATCCCTGAAGCACTAGGACCTGGGCAATACAGGACCTCTTCTTCATAAGGCTATTACTCTCCAGGGCAGAAGACATAGTTGGCTTTTCTAAACAAAGACAAAGGCAGAGACTTACACAAAATACCATAATGGGAATTCATCCTACAAGAAAGACAAAGAAAAGTTCACAGCTAGAGATCCAAGCAAAACAGATATAAGTAGCATACCTGATGGAGAATTTAATGTAACAGTCAGAAAGATACTCAATAGGAGATGAAGAATGCAATAAATGAGATTGGAAATGGGCTTTGCAATAAACAGTGAGCTGGAAAAAGCAGAAGAATGAGTTACTGACCTAGAAGACAAAGTAGTAGAATGCAATGAAATGGAACAAAAGGGAGAAAGAAGAATTGTGCAATGTAATAAAACCCTTAGGGAACTTGGTGACTCCAAGAAACAAAGTAACATTATTATTATAGGAGTCCCAGAAGAAGAGAGAGAAGAGGGGGCGGCAGAAAACTGATTTGAAGAAATAAGAGCTAAAAACTTCCCTAATCTGGAGAGGAAACCAGGCATTCAGATCCAAGAGGCACTGAGAACTTCCACCAAAATCAATAAAAGCAGGCTAACATTAAGACATATTGTAATTTAATTTACAAAATATAATGTCAAAAAAAATCTTAAGAGCAACAAGATAAAAGAAGTCCCTAACCAAGGGAAGACCCATAAGGCTAGCTGGAGGTTTCTCAACAGAAATTTCGCAGGCCTGAAGAGAGGGGCATAATGTATTCAATGTGCTGAATGGGAAAAATCCGCAGCCCAAAATACTCTACCCAGCAAAGCTGGTATTCAGAATAGAAGGAGAGATGAAGAGTTTCCCAGACAAACAAAAACTAAAGGAGTTTGTGAGCACTAAACCAGACCTGCAAGAAAGATCAAAGGAGACTCCTTGAGTGGAAAGGAAAGACCAAAACTGACAAAGACAAGAAAGGAACAGAGACAATCTCCAGAAGCAATGACCAAACAGGTAGTAAAGTGGCAGTAAATACATATCAATAATTATTTTGAATGCAAATGGACTAAATGCTTCAATCAAAAGACAATAGGGTGTCAAAAAGGATTAAAAAGCAGAACCCATCAGGCCCCTAGATGGCTCAGTTGGTTAAGCGACTCCCTTCAGCTTGGGTCATGATCCCAGAGTCCCAGGATCAAGTCCTGCATTGGGCTCCCTGCTCAATGGGGAGTCTGCTTCTCCCTCTGACCTCTCCCCTCTGGTTCCCTCTTTCTCTCCCTCAAATAAAAAATAAATAAATAAATAAATAAATAAATAAATAAATAAATAAAATCTTTTTTAAAAATCTTAAAAAAACGGTACCCATCTATATGCTGCCTACAAGAGACTCATTTAGACCTAAAGACACCTGAGGATTGAAAGTGAAGAGATGGAGAAACATTTATCATGCTAATGGATGTCAAAAGAAAGTTAGAGTAGCAGTATTTATATCTGACAAACTAGACTTTAAAACAAAGACTGTAAAAAGAGACAAAGAAGGGCACTATATAATCATAAAGGACACAATCCACAAAGAAGATATAACAACTGTAAATATTTATGCACCCAGCATGGGAGCACACAAATATATAGAACAACTAATAACAAACATAAATGAACTAATTGATAATAACACAGTAACAGTAGGGGACTTTAAAACCCCACTTACATCAATGGAAAGATCATCTAAACAGAAAATAAACAAGGAAACAGTGGTTTTGAATGACACACTGGACCAGATGGACTTAACAAATATGTCAGAACATTCCATCCTAAAATAGCAAAATACACATTATTTTTGAATGCACATGGACATGCTCCAGAATAGATCACATATCAGGTCACAAAAGAGACCTCAACAAATATAAAAATTTTGAAATCATACAATGCACCTTTTCTGACCACAATGCAATGAAATTAGCAGTCAGTCACAAGGAAAAATCTGATAGAACTACAAATAGAGGGGGGTTGAACAACATGCTACTAAATAATGAATGAACCAGGAAGAAATAAATTTTTAAAAATAAGTGGAAGCAAATGAAAATGAAAACACAATGGTCCAAAGTTTTTGGGATGCAGCAAAGGTGGTCCTAAGAGGAAAGTATATAGCAATACAGGTCTACCTCAAAAGCCAGAAAATTTTCAAATACACAGCCTAAGCTTACACCTAAAGGAGCTAGAAAAAGAACAAACAAAGCCTAAAGCCAGCAGAAGGAAGGAAATAATAAAGATAAGAGCAAAAATAAATAATGTAGAAATTTAAAAAACAACAACAATAGAATAAATCAATGAAACCAGGAGCTGGTTCTTTGGGGGAAAAATCAATAAAATTGATAAATCTCTGCCCAGACTTATCAAAAGGAAAAGAGAGAGGACCTAAATAAATAAAACCACAAATGGGAGAAGAGAAATAACACCAACACCATAGAAAGACAAATAATAAGAGAATGCTATGAAAAACTATAAGCCAACAAAATGGACAACCTGGAAGAAATGGATAAATTCCTAGAAACATAAACTCCCAAAACTGAAATAGGAAGAAATAGAGAACTTGAAAAGACCAATAACAAGCACAGAAATTGAATCAAAAAACGTCCAACAAAAAAGAGTCTGGGACCAGATGGCTTCACAGGCAAATTCTACCAAACATTTAAAGAAGTTAATACCTATTCTTCTCAAACTGTTCCAAAACATAGAAAAGGAGTGAAAACTTCCAGATTCTTTCTGTGAGGCCAGCATTAACCTGATACCAAAACTACATAAAGTGTCCACTAAAAAAGAGAACTACAAGCCAATATCCCTGATGAACATGGATGCAAAAATTCTCAATAAAATACTAGAAACTGAATCCAACACATTAAAAAAATCATTCGGGGCGCCTGGGTGGCTCAGTGGGTTAAAGCCGCTGCCTTCAGCTCAGGTCATGATCTCAGGGTCCTGGGATCGAGTCCCACATCAGGCTCTCTGCTCAGCAGCGAGCCTGCTTTCCTCTCTCTCTCTGCCTGCCTCTCTGTCTACTTGTGCTCTCTCTCTGTCAAATAAATAAATAAAATCTTAAAAAAAAAAAAAAAGAATGAACTTTTGCCATTTCCAATAACATGGATGGAGCTAGAGAGTATGTGAGTAAGTCGGTCAGAGAAAAACAGATACTGTATGATTTCACTCATATATGGAATCTAAGAAACAAAACAAACAAGGAAAGGAGAAAAGAGAGAAAGGAAGAGAGAGAGAGACAAACCAAGGAACAGACTCTGAACTAGAGAACACACTGAGGGTGACCAGAGGGGAGGTGTGTGGGGGATGGGGGAAACGGGATGGGATGAAGGAGCGCATATTGTGATAGGCACCAAATGTTGTATGGGAGTCTTGAATCACTACACTGTATGCCTGAAACTAGTATTACACTGTATTTTAACTCACTGGAATTTAAATAAAAACTTCAAAAAAAAAAAAAAAAAGGAGAGGGTGTAATCTCTCCCTGGACACTTAGGAGACCTTATGAGTATACATTGAGGAAAAAATAAAAAAGAAGCAGCAGCTGTCTTTAGAGTCCTGTCTTCATATAATTTATAAGTTAGTTTGATAGGGAATAATTACAAATCTTACAATTTGGAGAAAGGTGAGAAAGCAGAGGTGGAAAGCAAGGGAGGAAGGAGCCTATAAGTGGGGACTCAGGAAATCCCGTAAGACAAGGCATTGAGATGGACGTAATAAAAGAGTTTTTCAGCCAGATTTGGGAAGGTGGAGGGCATTGTTACGGACTCAACTTACTTTTTAGTGTTTGTGTGTTTGTTTTAACTCTGGAGGAACTTACAGGAAGATAAATAAACTCTGATGGAAATTAATATAGTGTGATCCCTGAGAATCCCAAATCCCATGTAAGAAACTTACAGTGTGATGCCCTAAATTTCACATTGAATCAAACTATTTTTGTCCACAGGAAGTCCTTATCCAGTCCATTCACTCATTCACAACATCCGCCCAGTCGTGGTCCACTTTCTGCCTAACGCAGTGGCAGTCTATACAGCCGAATCAAAGAAATCTGTTTGGGATCACATCTGTATTCACAGAGAGAATCTGTGTCTTTCCCTTGGATTATGTGCATCTTATGGTCCCTTAAACATGAATGCAGACTTTCTCAGAGGTCCCGCACTTAACGTTTTGTCCTGTGACCGGTGTCAGTAAATCTGAGCAGAACTTGCCAACCAATGGAGAAGTGCAGCCTTTAAGGCAAAGGTCCTACAAGCTTCTGAAGTGTTGATCTGCTCTGTGTGAACAGTGGTGATCCCACCGCAGAGCGGCTGGACCCGGCAGCCTTCCATCCCGCCCATCCTTGGTAGGCAGCCAGACCACAGCTGGGGTTCTCTGCAGAGCCCCTGTAGAGGGCATTTCAAGAAAAGGAGAGAGGTTGGGAAAAGATCAGATCTGTGGGTACATGAAGCACCCCCACAAGGGAGGGTGGCCCAGTGAAGGAGCCTGTTGTAAGGGAGATTGGCAGAAAGATAGAACATGGGGAGGTCGTGCCCATTTTGGGGGTGGCCTCAGAGGTCAGGTAGAGCATTTCATTTTAGGAGCTAGGGAAAGAACTGAGTATTTCCAAGAAGTAAAGAAACAGAAAAAGGAGAAGGACGTTAGGAAGTTTGACCTGGCTGGAATGTGTCGGATTTTTGAGGGACAAGGTGAGAGGGATAATGAGTTTGGTATTTGTGTCAGCTAGGCTGGAATTTCCCTGAGACCAAGCCAGAAACTACTAATGACCCCAGGGGCTGCCACAGCCAGGCATGGATCTCATCCATGTGCCCTGGGGACTGAAGCACAAACAAATGAGGGATCTTCAAGAAACAGTACGAAACCTTAAATGAACAACTATGCAAGCAAAAGACCCTAATACTTTAGCTTCTGCCTCTGAGGCCAGCATTATAAAATCAGAACCTTTGTAAACTACCATTTCTTTTAGTGAGAAGAAAGTTTTCCATTTTCTGTTTCAAATTCTTATCCTTCAGTCTCCAAGATAGAGCCAATTAAATAAGCATAGGATAATGATTTTCAGTTAACTTGAAAAGAAATGCATATTTTCCTGTCCAAAACTTCTGACCAGAAATAAAGAAAGAAATCTGAATTCTTAAGTCCGGAGTTCTTTCACTCCTCTCATTTATGAAGATCTCTTGATATTCAGGCAATGGATATCAAAATGGATTAAAAAGATCAGGTGTGAGGATGACTATAGAGGAAAAAATAACAAAAGAAGAAGAAAGAGACTGGGAGGAACTCCCCCAGTGGAAAAAGTTATACATCAGAGCTGGTAGAGCTCACGTGTGCATTCTAAAGAAACAAAGGAAAGACAGACTCATGATTCAGGACCACAATTAGAGTTTTTACTCTTTCAACACATGATCCACAACACAAGGACAGAAAATATCCTGAGAATAAAGACCTATGTTGAACTTGATGAATCTGATCAGGAGAATAACACCTTTAAGTACTAGTGATTCACAATGCACTCTCTGCTGTGTGGAGTGTGTTAAAGCTGAAAAAAATGAGAAAGAAACAAGTTTTACAGCTGTATCCTTGGCTGGGTTTTGTACAGAGAACAAAATAAACTCATCACCAGCTCTCAACAGACAGGAAGGCCAAAAAAAGGAGTTCCTGTCCTCGAAGGTCCTTGCGATGTCTCAGACTGGTCTTTTATTATAATACTCAGGTGCCTGTCTTTCTGCTCAAACTGAGTCCCTGCTGCTTGTGCTAGTCTCCCATGGTTCCAGTAAGCCAGTAAAATACTGGTGAGGACTCAAATGTCACTAAGAGGTGAATCAATGTTTCTCAAACTTTTTTATCATGGTTTTAGGTCTTTTCCAGATGTAGGAAGGAATCATTTGTGCATTTTTTTAAGACTTTTTAAAAAGATTTTATTTATTTATTTGAGAGACAGAGAGTGAGCATGAGCAGGGTGAGGGGCAGAGGGAGAAGCAGGTTCCCACTGAGCAGGGAGCCCAACACGGGACTCGATTCCAGGATCCCGGGATCATGACTTGAGCTGAAGACAGACACTTAACCCAGTGAGCCACCCAGGCGCCCCTCACTTGTGCATTTAGCTGTAAATTACCCCAGTCATACTCTCTCAGGAGTAGATTTAGAAACCTCTTTACTTTCTTTTGTCTTTGCTTTTTATTTTTTCTTTCCTTTTTCTTTTTCCCTCTTCTACTGCAAGCTAGCCTGTAAAGTCCTTTAAATCAGGCATGACGTCTTGTTCACTAGCACCTTTCTCAGTGTCTGTCACACAGATGAGGCCTGGTAAAGATTTGCTGAATGCGTGATTTATAGCAAGGGCCCTTCTATATTTCTCGCATGACATTTCTGGAAAGGGCTGTGCCACATCTGGGACGTGCTATAGCACATCTGGATCCAGCTTCACGACTAAATTGCTCCTTAAAGGGAAAAATGCATTTCTTAATTTACTTTTCGAAATGAATCTTGTAGAAGTAAAATCTATTTCCTGAACCTCCCATTCTTAGAGATGGTGCATCTAAAAATGGGACAGTGATGTTCATCAGCAAGAATGGAGTCTTCCGTCTCTCTTTTCCAATGTGTGACTTGGTCTGAAGCAACCTCTTATTTCTTTATTCTTCTCCTTTGATTTTCTTACCTTTGAAATAGGGCAGTGAAACATTCTCCATCCATTGCTTGAGTTTTCTCTCAAGAGATCTGAGCAGTTGATACTGCATTGACCAAGTACATGGATGGGGCGAGAGGTGTGGACTCACTGCCCCCCGGTGACCTGTGACAGTGCGTACAAAGAGTTTAAGCTGCCCTCAGAGAATGTTTAAGGATAAAACCCAAATACGACATTTTTTTCCCAGTTACAAGGAGAGGGAAGTATCTGATAGAGGGGTGGAGATCCAAAATGTCAGGAACCAGATAAGCCTAGAAAAAGAATAGGAAGCGACAGGGCAGAGTCAGAGCAAAAGAGAAAAGGAGAAAAACCAAGAAAGTAAGAAGGAAAGTGAGGAGAAAGGGGGGAACCAGCTATTGTCTGTGGACCAGACTCAGTACCCAAAGTTCACTAGCATAGACTGCCTGATTATCACCTCCAGGGCACTGGCCTAGTTAAAGGCACAAAAGTAGCCAGATACTTTATCTGTTAAAAATAATGTGAATTGTCCTTAAAAAGTTAATCTTAAAAGAAGTATTAATGAAGACCTATGTACTCATTTTTTTTTTCCTTTTAATTCTGAGATCTTTGCAGGGTTGAAAACCAACAGATGCTGAACTCAGATATTTTAGAATTAATTCCTTGCTGGTTAGGGTGAGTTAGAAAGGTCAGTAAGGATGAATTAATGGTTATAATTCCCAGTTAAATGAATCTTTCAGGAAGACTGCGGTAAACATCAGGAGTAGAGAAAAAAAATTAAAATAGAGAAGACAGGCAGAACTGTGAAAGAGCTTGCTGTGATGTAGACCACAGGAAGATTGTAGGAGGCCAGACAAATAGAGTCAAGCATTCATAATCTCCTCCTGCTGCAACGTGAATTCCTACCTTATCAGTAACGGGTAGTGCCATTACAATGGGGAAGGGAATTGGGAATAGGAAAACACATTTTTTTAAATACAAGGAAATTTGGGGCGCCTAGGTGGCTCAGTAGGTTAAGCCTCTGCCTTCAGCTCAGGTCATGATCTCAGGGTACTGGGATCGAGCCCCACATCAGGCTCTCTGCTCAGTGGGGAGCCTGCTTCCTCCTCTCTCTCTCTGCCTGCCTCTGTCTGCTTGTGATCTCTCTCTGTCTCTGTCAAATAAATAAAATCTTTAAATATATATATATATAAGGAAACTCTAACCATATGTAAATGAGGTAAACAGCAGTAAAACGTAGAGTGAGTAGTCACGTGTGTAATCCAGTTGACTTGACCTTGGAGGATGGTCTAGGCAAGTGTGTGGGAGGTACCATATTTCAGAAAGTGATACTAAAATGGATACTATAATGGAGACCATTTAGGGACAAAATAGCTTTTAGTTTCAGCTGGCCTATTTTTCTCTCCCTTCTCTTATGAAATCGATGTAATGTTAGATCATACCCTAGTCTATCTGCATTGCCTCTCCCATTCTACTTATCAGGCAGAGGACTAGAGGAAATCATGGAGTGGGAAAAAGTGGAAGCGCATTCATCAGATGAGCCTGGGTCTTGAGGAAACTGGGAGGCAAGTCCACGGCTTAACGCTCTCTCTGCTCTTGGAGTTTCTTCCAGAGCTCATCCAGGAGGGAACTAGATCAGAGGCTTAGCAGCAGAGACAAAAGCATCCCTGAGATTTTCCGTTAGCATCTGTGTTAGAGTTCTCCAGAGAAACAGGACCCATAGGAGACACGTATGTATAGGAAGAAATGTATTCGAGTCCCGAATCGGATGGGGTGAGGCAGCAGTCTGAACACCCAGGGAAGAATTGCAGTTTTGGTCCAAAGCTAATCTGCTGGTGGAGTCTGGCTCTTGCTCAGGAGAGCACGTTTTCACTCTGTTCTCTCACTGTTCGGAGGGGGCCATCACATGATGGAGAGGAATCTGCTTTACTCACAGTCTGCTGATGTACATGTTACCCTCACCCAAAAGCACTTTATCAAAAATATGCAGAATACTGTCTGACCAAATATCAAGTTGCTCCATAAAACCAACCATCGCACTGTCTATAGTAGCCAAGGGTGTTTTCAGTAGAATGAGGTAGACTTAATATAAAGCTGCTTTAAGGATTATCAAATGGAAGATTTACTGTATGTGTGGAGAAATTCAATAAAACTGTACCAGATTTCAGATTGCTAGATAAACTCTTTGTACGGATATATGAGTACACATTGCACATAGCTTACACAAGCATATTTGAATGTATGTACTTATCTGTTAACCATCAACTAAGTGGAATCTATTCAGATTTTAAAGTATTTTTTTTAAGTGTTTTATAGAACACTAGGATCATTTCTTAGATTCATTAGTCATAGACATCCAAATAAACTAGCTACTGGTAAAATATCACAAATAATTTAAGCCCTGTTTTCTCACCCCTTTCTCAAGTAATTTCAGGGAGGATTTTATTTTGGATTTAGTAAAATGCTTATTAGTTATTTCAATTTTAGTTTTACTAATGTGAATTTTTAAATCTCCAATTTTTTTTTTTCCTTTTCTCCGCAAAGAATTCTGAGATCCCCTAGGTAGGAACACTGTTTTTGTTTGTAGAGTTTGGTAGGCGTTTGGAAAATACTCAGTGAATATTCATTTGTTGAGCCCATATTCTTTGCAACTGCCGTCGTGGGCAGCCTTTCTATTTTATGTGTATCAATACGCATTACGAGTAACCCAAATGAACCCCCCAAACATCCTGGTAGAAGCCTAATAAAAGCAAAACAAAATGGTCTTACTTTAGTTTCCCAAGACAAGGTAGGTGTTAAACCCTCAGATCCCATCAGAAAGGAGAGTTAGTAAATGAAAGCTTCTGTCCTAAGACACTGTTTGCCCCTCTGTGAGAACGGAGAGCAGGGTGGCTCAGTCTGTTAGGTGTCTGACACTTGATTTCAGCTCAGGTCTTGGTCTTAGGGTCCTGAGATGGAGCCTGCACCCAGCGGGGAATCTGCTTTAGATCCTTTCTCCCTTCCTCTGCTCCTCCCCCGATCATGCTCTATTGATTAATTAATTAAATATTTTTAAAGAAGAATTTGGAGCAGGATACATCAGGCGAAGGAGGGCTGATGTGCTGTGGGCTCTGGGTGGCCACCACCCCCGTGAGGAAAGGCAGGCACCTGTCAGGTGCCCCACTGTGCTGTGCACAAGGAAGGGCAGGACCTACCCACTTAGTGGCGCTTGAACAGTCATTGTCACCGTGCACTCCCACCATGTTTAAAGCATGTGGTTCTTTTATGTAAATACCATTTTGACTGCATCCATAAAATGTTCCGTGGAGTCAGAGGAGTTCTTTTTACAATAAAGGAAATCTAGTGTGAGTGCGAGTCTGTAATTCTCTGACAAGCACGGAGCAGGGGAGTGAAGGCTGGCGCTGGTGTTCTGACTCAGTCTCGTGTTCGCATACTAGTGTCCACTGTTAGACTCCCAAGTTTAGGTAAGAGCTGTTTCAGAACATTCTAGACATTGAGTGCACCTTGTGTGTGAAAAACAAAATATGTAGGAGATCTGATCAGGACTTTAGAAATGCAAGAGCTTTGAGAAAAGCTAAACAAGACCATGGAAGGCAGTAGGTGTGTGCCTAAAGGGTGAAATGCACATAGAGTGCATTTATCCAACAGCCAGGATCTTCAGAACACCTGGAGACAGGTGAGTGATTCTCATGCAAGTGAGTGATTCACTGATCTCCTGAATCGGTATTATTTATGTTAATGAATCCAGGCATGGTCTCATGGAACTCAAGACTCCTAGATCTGGTCTTCTTTAAAATTAGAAATTTCAATTTCCTTGTAAAATGCAGAAAATGTCTTAAAGGATTTTTGTGAGAAGAAGATAATCTATATGAAAAGCATATACAAAGCATATAAAACACGGTGTTAATCCTCCTTAACTCTTCTCACTTCAAATTTCCACTGAAATGTTGTGCTGGTTCTCTTGGTTGTAAGATTTCTATTGCTGGCCTCAGAGTCTTCCCCAACGTCGTTAGTGTTCAAGGCTGTTTCCTAAATTGTAAAGATTGATGCATTTGTTTCTTCTTAAATTTGTTTCTTATATTGGCCTTTTTGCTTCTTCTCTATTTTGCACATTTATCCATTTCCCCCTGTTGCTCTGCTGTTTTGCCAGAACATAAGACTCCTTCTCCCTCCCATACTTGGTGTGTGTTCTAAACCTGAGCCTTGTTCCTTTCACACGTTTCATCTCCCTTCAGTCTTGCAAGAAGTGTTTTATTGGTTTCTCTTTTCTTATGGTCAGCCCTTACTGCCCCAATCCACAAAAGGTAATGGGATTTGCGCAGTGCCTATAATTCCTGGCATGTAATAACTACTCCTTAAGTATTACCTCCTTCTTCCAGCCCAACACCTTCCAGGCCCCAATTATTGTTTGTTTCTGCTTTATGTCGTGGTCAGAGCCTTGCATCCTGCCTCTACGATTTAGAGAAGAAAGGGTTTTATATCGAAGCCAGCAAGAAATTAGTTTCAAACTCGAAAATAAACGATGATTTTCTCTTTGGTCTTTCATGGTTCTCCTTCAGAATGATTACCTTTCTCCCACATTTGTGGGTAAAGAGATGATACAATTGCACTGAATAAGCAAAGGCAAAAGCTCCTATTTAGATCACTATTGTCAAAATAGAAAAATTCTCTTTAAAACATTTAAAAAATTAACCCCTTCTTGCCTGTGCATACATAATTCCATTTTTTTAAAAAGGTAGAGATGGAAACATGTCACGATAACAGTAAAATCATTCTCATTCTTGCTGCTGTTAGAGGTAGGCTTTGGTTTTTCTGGTACATAGAGGTACATCTCGATATAGATACAATTATTTAAGTGTAGCTCTGCTCACTACTCGGTTAACATAGCCTAGCAGCCTGCACGTTCTCTGATCCTGGAATTTTGGAGCAGCTCTGCATGTTTGCAGTACACAAGTGAAACACTCCGAGGCTGGAAGCTCCCCTTCTCAGTGGCCAAGACAATACCAGCGCTTCCTCCACCCCCTTCCCACCCCAGGGAACAACTGCCTGCTCTTTTGGAACTGGCCAGAAAACACATGAAACAGTCAGAGAAAGTGAATATGATGTTTTTGTCCCCTGACTTCAGAGAAGTGTGATCAGAGAAGAATGTGATAATGGAATGCAGAGAAGGAGGGGAAAAGGAACCACTGTGAGCCGGAAGTTTCCGTTTTCATGGTAATATTTGAAGTAGGCCAGAGTCTACTTTTTCTGTTCTCAGAAGGAGCTTACTAGAATTTTGTGGTTCGCTTTCACAACACACCTGTCTCCCGTGAGCTCGGGAAGCTCTGGTCGGTTAATTCAGGTGGGGAGAGAGGATGTGCATGATGAGAGTACCCCCAGGCGGTTCTGAGAACCCCAGTCCCCCTCTTAGTCCTCTCTCCCAGACCTAACCTTCCATCACTGTTCTGGAATAAAATCAGACCTGTCTTCCTACTTCACCATAGAGCTAAGCAATTCCCTAAAAGGCTGACGCTTGCTCACAGTGTATATTAACTATTTTTTTTTTTTTTTTGATACCGTGTGAAAGCACATGCTTGCTGTTTTCTTATTATGTGTCAGGGATTGCCTTCGGCACGAATTTTCAGAAGTGAACAGATCCTCAATATTTTCTTCCATAGAGTTTCAAAAGTTGTGGGCTCTTCACAAATAACTTCTCTATATAATATTTATTTCTGATAGGTCTTCCGAGAGAAGAAGCATCACCTTTATTATTTTTTCACAAAATAGATAATAAAAATGAAATATATTATGCAATATTCTCCTGAATATCTTAGAATGTGATATATCCAACCGCTCCAGGTTAGCTGGACATAAAAGGAACCCCCGGGTGGTAGCAAGCTCTTGGCCTCCCTTCTTTGCTTCTAGACTCCATTTCTTCCACATACATCACCCTGCCCCTTCCTTGTTTTTCCTTCTTCTGTTTTAAGATTTTATTTATTTATTTGAGAGAGAGAGAGCACAAGCAGGGGAAGAGGCAGAGAAAGAGAAAAGGAGAAATGGAGCCTTCACTGAGTGAGAGCCCGATGTGGGGCCCATCCCAGGACCCTGGGATCATGACCTGACCTGAAGGCAGAGGCTTAACCCACTGAGCCACCCAGGCGCCCCCCTCTTCATTTTAAGGTGCTTCTCTTCGGCCGTGGTATCCCAGCATCTCTTTCCCCAACGGTGTCCTCACCTGGTTCGTGGACATTTTATGACAGTGAAGAGTTATTAAGCACTTATTTTTTAGGGCTGAAAATAATCTTGTGGTTATATATGCTCCAAGAGTCCTTAGCATTTAAATATACATGTTAAATATTTATGAGTGAAATAGCATGGTGTCTAGGACTTGCTTGAAAATAAACCATTGGGTAGAGAAGAAAGTCAGTTGGGATTATAAAATGAAGCAGTCGATGAGATGGTAACTGTTGAGACCAGCTGGCAGGTTCTTGGAGTCATGTTATGTGATTTCATTGTGTATATGTTTGAAATCTCCCGTAACAAAAAGGTAATAAAATATCCTGGTACATGGGGGGTTTGCCCTCATCTTCATTCCTTTGTTTACATTTTGTCAGCTAGTATGATGGTTAGTTTTATGCGTCATATCGGCTAGAGCATAGCACCCAGGATTCAGTTTCATGCATACTTAGGTGTTGCTATGAAGGCATTTTATACATAGAGCATCAATTCTATCTTGAGAGAGATTTTAGCTTGCCAGGCTGTTCTACAAACCTCTGATGTGCCTGTCTTCCCAAGTAGGTGAGCCAGTTCCTTGAAATAAATTGCCATACATAAATACATAAACTTATGTATATACTTAAAGAATGAGTCTCTAACTGCAGGAGCCTGAGGTCAATGGTGGGTTTTTCCGGCAAGGCACACAGCAAGAGATGAGCTCCTCACGTCACTTGCCAAAGGCATATGTCTGGGCTGCATGGGAAAGCTTACTTTGATTTTGCTAAACTATAAATCATGGGAAAGCCAATTTTGTAGTTAAGCCTTCACCCCCCCCCCAATTTTTATATAAACTAGCTTTCTTGTGATCTGGATATAATGTAACTTGATCTTTGAAACAGCTGATTCTTTGTATCTCATCCGACGCAACAATCACAAAATTAACAGGACTGCTCCATTGCCGGAAAACGTTCCCGGTACACCAGGGGGTGGTAGTGTCCTGGAGAACCAAAGACTTGACGACAAGGAATGGTGATACCAGCTACTGTCTATGGATGATGGCGCCAGTACTCAGAGAGGCTGAGTGTTTGCCTGCATGCACAGCACAGATGTTACATTGCTGCCAGATTCCTCAAATCGCTGTAACCATTAAAATCCCTTGGGAGAACATCTTCAAGTTATGCAATCCCAGCTCACCCTGGCCAAAGCCACTGAATCAAACAGGAATCCAGGCGTATATGCTTTGAAAAAAAAAAATGTCTTGGCCATCTTTTGGATACCCTCATTAAAGACTACTCTGTTATCCGCAAATATTCCAAATCATTGGCCAATACCATTTGCTCTCGTCTCTCTCTTCATTTATAGATTGGAGTGCTTGGGGAAGCATTCATCGTCAGTAAGCCAAATGGCTCAGAAGAGATATTTCTCATTTTTCATGTTGATCATTATGGAACCCAAGTGTCTGCCACTGTGCATTTAATGAACTTGATACACACGAGGCTGTTAACATATTGGCCCTGGGGCCAAAGTTCCATCCTACTGTATTTGTTCTTTATGAGGTGACCATCCTTTATTTCAGGGAAAACATTGTATCATATTTATATCATATGCATGCATCTTACGAGGGAGTTGGTATGTGTGTTACATATTTTGGGGATATCTCAGATGGACCTGCAGGGATCAAGTATGGCAGGACCAGTCACACGTGTCTGTGTGTGTGTGTGTGTGTGTGTGTGTGTGTGTGTGTATGGACACCGACTGTGGTTTCCATTCTGACTTCAGAGAGAGCTATTAACCGCGCCTTCTTTTCCACGGCTCTCTCTTTCTCACCCTTCCATCGTGTGGCTCCTGACTTAAACAACAACAGACAACAGGATTAATAAAGCAGAGGCTTCTTAATGAAATCAGGTTTGGTACCAAAGACTTTAACTTTCTAATCTGTTTTCAGCAGCTGTAAGTGCTGCACAATCATGCCCAGCATCTCTCCGGAGAGCCCAGAAAGACATTCCTTCTATCTTTGATCTGTTTCTTGTCACTGGAAATTATCTGCAAGGATGCTCCACCAGAATTTCTTTTTACTAGTGCCATTATGGTACTGAGAAATCAAGTCTTTTTAGACCCTCTGAGGAAAATGAGCATGCACTTTTTGTACTCCGTCCTCTGCACAGAAGCAGCATTTAATGATGCAAAGACCTTGGGAGGTATAAATAATCAAAGAAAATCCCAGAGCTGGTCTCTGCCCTTGAGCTCTTATATTTGAGGTGGACCTCACGACCATAGGGAAATAGGGACAAAAGGACCCAGTCACTGAGGTTGTAATGAGAAAGGTCCTCACCTCACCTCACACCTAGTTTAAAGCACCTTTTAAGGATGGGGGCAGCCCAGCAGGTTGGATCACAGTGAAGTTTGGATCACATTTTACATTTACCTCACACTGGTGACTGCCAGGTCACACTGAGAGAAGCCTAAGATCGCTCCTAGAGTCCTGCCATGTGTGTCCTCTGCAGGTGGGAAGGTCCCCCTACTTTTCTCTGTCGCTTCTCTTCTTTTGTCCCAAAGCCCCTGCGTCCTCAAGGACAACCAATGCAATGACTTCATCACGATGGCCAAGCCTCTCTTACTCTTTGAAAGTCACACAGCTCCCATTAATCTCCTTGGAACCAGCATCTTATCAGGTGCAGGGAGAACAGAAGTTCCCTGTGGGTATAAGGTTGGCACTGTGCACTTAACTTGAGTCAAGCTGTAAATCAATAACCAGAAGGAACTGTTAATCCTACTGACTTGATCACTCACTGGGCATTTTCCTGCTGACCCAACACTATGCTCAGAACTGCTAAAGGTTAGTAGAATGCATCAGACACAGTTCCTGCCCTCAAGGAGTCTAGAACATATTAACGGTGCACCAAAGAACTTGACAGCAAAGGCCCACTTTCTTTTTTTTTTTTTTTTAAATATTTTATTTACTTGACAGAGAGAAATCACAACTAGGCAGAGAGGCAGGCAGAGAGAGAGGAGGAAGCAGGCTCCCTGCAGAGCAGAGAGCCTGATGCGGGGCTCAATCCCAGGACCCTGGGATCATGACCTGAGCCGAAGGCAGAGGCTTTAACCCACTGAGCCACCCAGGCACCCCAAATGAAAGATGCACTTTCATTTAAAATCACTGCTCTAGGAAATCGCAAGACAGAAAAATCTTGGAAAGGACACAAAAAGAGAAGGAGCACATTGTAGGTTGTGTTTATTTGCCCCTGATTTACATATATATACTTTTTAAATCTCTTCTAATAATAGATAAACATTTCTACAGTTTATAAGGGAGGCGCTAAGAGTCAGAAATGTTACATCATTTAATCAAGTCATAGTTGGGATCAAAACACATGTCTCTTTGTTTTTCTTATTACACTAGATTCTGTGACGACTTCATGAAGAAATTAGAGTTTGAGGAGGAATAAGAACACGGGCATTCATGCTAGCAGACGTAAGGGATAAGGCAAATGGTGGCCTGTGGAAAGGGATGAGCGAGGAATGACAGAGATGAAAATGCACGTGGGGTTTTAAGGGGAATAGTGAGTAAACCACCCTTTCTCAAACAGCGCACTCTCTCTGTTGCTAACCGTAAAATAAAAAACAAACAAACAAAAACCTGTACCATTATTTGCACAGAGTTTCCACATTTACAGAGGACTTTGATGGTATTACCTTGCGTGAGGTTCATGGTAACACCGTGAGTTAACTAGGAAGGATATTTTCATTAGCATCTTCCATGTCATGGATGGGAGACCTGAGGGACGGAATGAGCCACAGGGCTAAGATCTTAAAATTAGTAAGGATCCAGAGACGAAAACTGAACCTCCTTTTTTTGGCTCTAAAGTCCCTACACTTTTCAAGTTACTTTTGAAATATCCACGTATTTCCGGGTTGAAACAGACACGTGACCCTCAACCAAGGAAATCAGAGAGGTAATTCTGTCTTTGAGGAAGAGGTTGGATTACATGATCTCGGACCCTCCTCCACTGCGTGGTTCTGCTGCTGCTCTGTCCACTTCACGGGAACCAAAGCGATGCCTCCCTGTCTCGGGAGGACCGCTCCCGGCTGCAAACCCAGCTAACGGCTCACCTGGCCCTTTCTTCATTG
This sequence comes from Meles meles, assembly GCF_922984935.1. Taxonomy (NCBI): domain Eukaryota; kingdom Metazoa; phylum Chordata; class Mammalia; order Carnivora; family Mustelidae; genus Meles; species Meles meles. Next base: position 117,088,967 of record NC_060073.1, on the reverse strand, counting down.
TCCGAGTATTTCCACACCAAGCACAGTGCCCATCGCCGGACAGTTGTACGGTAAATCACAATGACACTATCTAACCGCAAGCGCTGGATGTCATTACTACAGTTACCGCCTCGTTCTGTTTATGGTTGATGGAAATGACGTGGTGCGCTCCGCTGTGGTGAGTGGTGTACCTGTTTGGATGCAGATCTGAGTGACTCTGACTGACTCCAAATCTCAGCTTTTTAAAAACTATCATTAAATTTTTGGTTTAAATCCCAGTATAGTTCACATGCAACGTAGTATTCGTTTCAGGCGCGCGACGTAGTGATTCAGCACTTCCACCCCACACCCGGTGCTCCTCGCAGCACGTGCCCTCCTTCGTCCCCGTCCCCTGTTCCCATCCCACCCCGACCTCCCTCTGGTGACCAGCAGTGTGTTCTCTGGAGTTCGGAGTCTGTTTCTTGGTTTGCGTCTCTCTCTTTTTCATCCTTTCCTCGTTTGTTTTGCTTCTTAAATCCCACATCTGAGTGAAGTTATGTGGTGTTTGTCTTTCTCTGACTGCCCTCTTTCACTTTCGACAAAGTGTCACCGCAGATGGCGAGCTCTCCTCCGCTCTGAGGGCTGAGTGGTCCTGCACCGTGTGTATACACACCGCATCTTTACCCCTTCATCTGGGCTGCTTGCATAGTTTGCCTATTGTAGATGATGTTGCCAAAAAACATCGGGTGCCTGTATCCCTCTGAATCAGTGTTTTCATCTGCTCTAGGTAAATACCCAGCAAAGCAATTCCTGGACCACAGGGCAGTTCTGTTTGTCCCTCTTTGACAAACCTCAACTTTTGTTCTCAGTAGAATTGCTATAAGGATAAGGGAGCCACCGCCAGGTAATGCACTCGTCCATGAGAACCTGGAGACTAGAGATCTATCCTGTACCACCCAGTCAACACTGGGAATCACCAACTGTCTCTTCAGTGTGCAGTTGCCGTTAGTGCGGCTGCCATCGTCCTTCTTGTCAGGTGGGGCTCTCGAAAGCACGCGAGATGCTGCTTACCCACTCGAATGGGCTAATGTTGCTGGCCCAACTCCCATACCAGGACTTTGCGAGCCTTTGAGGCAAGATGAACCTACTGCTGAGAGCTAGGCCGAGTCCGGCCGGCCTTTTGTCTGGAGTAACAGATCGGTGGAACCTGGTGCTCAGCTCCGTCAGACCCAGTCAGAGGCCCCCGCAGGCGCCTGCTGCTCCCGCAGTGCTCTTGGCATCTGCCCTTTTCAGACCTGGAGTCCACTTGGGTTTCTCTTCAGGGATCCATAGCACCACGAATTACAGACGGGTTCTGTTTTTCCCTCCTGTCTCTCAAAGATGAAAAAGTCTTAGTTATCCCCATCTTCTCTGCGAATGGTGGAGAGGTGGTGGTCCATCACCCATGCCTTAGCTGTGAGGATTTCATTAATTCTGCTTGCCCCATCGCCTCCCGGCCCTTTCATGGAGGGAGGGTTCCCTTGGGTGGCTTAGGGGTGAGGTCTAAGAACTAAACCCCAGCTTAGGAGACTGCTCATTGGACTTCACAGTGGGGACACTAAATTTCTGGGGTGGGGATCCAGAATTTGTGTATAACAAACACAGTTTTTTCTGGGGCATTTGCCTCCACTCTCCCTGAAGATGTTTCTTACTGTCCCCAGAAAGGTGGGGAAATGAGCAGTCTTCGAGGCAGGTGTATCAGAATTTCTGTTCAGGACTGGAGTCTCCAGATAGCTAATTCTATATCCTAACATAGAATATTCTAACATAGAATATTCCCGTACTTGGGTTGCTTTCCCAGGAATCTTCAAAGGCAGTGCAAGCAGGCCAGCAATTTGAGCAGATTTCAGCCTGTTTCTTCACCATGGTCGCTCTTCAGAGAGACTCTGTGAACATCACACACACCACATGAGCTCACGTTTTAAAAAATGTGTTGAAAGCCATATTGTAAGCTTCCTAAAGGCAGAGGCCAAGTTATATTAATCATTTTATCAACAATGCCTAACCCAGATTCTAGTACCCAGTCTACCCAGAATGCATGGTTACCAAATAAATGTTGCTTAATAAATAGACGACTCTTCAATGCAAACGAAGAGAAACAATTATTCCATTCTGAAATGAAAATTGAGTTCTGGAGGGTTCTAAAGGACATATTAATCCTTTCTGAAATGCAGTCCCATTGTTTGCCATGTGAATTTGTGCCTTCCTGCCGGAGAGAACGTTATCTGAAATATGACTAGAATTTTATACAAAGCAGTCTCTATTTTTAAATAAAGGCTCAAGTTTAAAATCTCTAAAATATGCAAATTACAGACAACTTTCAGTTGTAAAACAACTAAATTCATGTGAAATTTAATTACAGTTAAGCTAATAAGACTTTTGCATTATGAACACTGGTCACCACAGATGACCTCTAAGCAGGCCCAAATGATCATGTCTGTACAGGACTTCAGTCCCTCAGAAATAATACAGGCTTTTGAAGCAATACTGCTCTGAACGAGAAATATATCCAGTGTAAAATAATACTAAAAGTACCATGTAGTTTTCACATATTAAATTACAGTTTGATAGTCCAAGCCAAGGGTGACCTTGGGGAGGTAAACTATCTGTGTCTCAGATTTGTATCCTGTAGAATAGAGATGAAATGCAAAATTAGGGCATTTCTAAGAAGTGTATCGTACTGTGTGTTTGGTCCACATCTGACCACATGGTACACTTTCAACACATGAAAGTTTATTATCATTACTTTTAAAGTCATTATTCTTAAAGTGCTTTTATAGTCAGGATTTCAAAAATTCCAAATACCATTAAACTTCTGGAACTCCATGTTGGTCCATTATGTCAGTAAATTCCCTATCTGCTCCTCTTTCCCCTACTTTTCCAGTATTCAAGAAGAATTTCATTAACTATTAGTCAAGGTTATTATATTTTTTTCTGGAGGTACATGCCAATGATTTTACCTCCAGAGGAAAAGCAGAGAAATTGAAGATGGTAAGAAGAGTCACCAGGTGCTACTTGGAAAAAAAAAAAACAAAAAAAAAACCAAACCATTAAGAATTAATATAACTTTGCAGGCTGACAGAAGTTTTTAGGCCCATTAGGTTTGAGAATTACTTGCAAAAATAATCTGGTTCATTTCCAACTCTTTAAAAAGTATGTAAATTTTAAATCCGTCTGTGCTTTCGTTATCACAGTGTTATCCGGTTGCCCTCAAATACTCATCCCAGAGCATTTAATGTAGAGGACAATGCCTTGTGGAGATAATTCATGGGGAGACAGCTTCCTGGCAAACATTCCTTCTCTTGACCTTGAGCCATTGTTTCCCCAAGTATAAACCTGAAGATAACCGGATCTTCCAGCCAGCCCTTGGATGCTATAGGGATTAAAATGCCTTGCAAATTTCATGAGTGACCTGGAGAATGAGACTATGTAAAAAAAGTGAACCATGTTGAACAATGCTTTAGCATTTACGAATGGGGCCAGAACAAGGGTGGAGACATTGGGGGACAGAATTTACAAGTAGTAGCCTTCCGATATCTAATCTTAACTCACAACATTCATACTGTATGTAAATCTTTTTTTTTTTCCTTTTTTTTCCATCCTAAAATCGGTGAGTCATTTGAAGCCACAATGTCTTCATTCTGAGCCACAGTAAATATTGTATGTATGGATGGTTTTGTGATGATGTTGTCCACTCTATTGCATTTTAATTATGCAAGACAGCAGTTCTTCAGTCTTCGGTTCCTTAATCTCATATGTGTATTATTTAGTATGTCAATAATATATACCATTGTACTAACAGATTGATAGATCAACAGACATTGGTCTTTAATTTACTGACAGCTTTTTCTTGCATAAGCCCTGTGTTCACAGTATTTTAGGATTTAGTAAACACTTCAGAAAAGGATAGCCTTATTAACTACACAATAAGTGGGGTTATTGTTTCCAAATAAACATTTTCAGAGGGAAGGCGTTAACTGCAACTTGCCCACTGTCGACATCCTCAAGGCAAAATAATTGGGTTACTTTTCTACTTCCAGAGAAACCCCTTCACATATTATAGAATGACTCTATAATTCCATTTCTCTCTCGGGGCTTCAACAATGCCCATTTTTACCTAAATTCACCTGAAAATAAATGGTATGTGTATATAGAGCAGGAAGTAGAAGGAATTGTATCTGAGTGTGACTATTCTTTAGGCTTTGCTATGGACAGAGTATTGTGTCCTCCCCAAATTTCATATGGTGAGACCTTAATCCCAGATGTGAGGGTATTGGGAGGTGAGGCCCCTGGGAGGCAATCAGGCCAGGAATGTGGAGCCCTCATGCATGGGATTAGCACCCTTGGAAGCAAAGCCCCAGAGAGCTCCCCGCTGCTTCTGTATGAAAACACAGCCATCTCCGAGCTGCAAGATGGGTCCTTACCAGGTATAGAATCTACCCGTGCCATGATCTTGAACTTCTCAGCCTGTAAACTGAGAAATAAATGTTTGCTGCTCGTAAACTACTCAGTTTTCAGTATTTTTGTTACAGCAGACCAAGCAGACAAAGACGGGTCCTGGATAATGCTTGGGTGATCCTAAGCAGACGTGTTTCCGTGGTGACATTGCAGAACATGGCATGGGGAAAGTGCCGTCGAGCATAGCTCATGTCTCAATGTTCTGGAAACCAAGACACCCTATCAAAATTCTTTTCTTTTGGTAAATTCATGTTGCTCATGAATTCATGAATTCATATTTCATGTTTGGTAAATTTCATGTTTCTCATTTTTCCACCTTTTCAGAAAATATTTATGAGCTGTGTATATTATAGAGACCTCCTATCCAGAACATATAAAAATGTGTGTAGTATAGGGGCGCCTGGGTGACTCAGTAGGTTAAGACTCTGCCTTTGGCTCAGGTCATGATCTCAGGGTCCTGGGATCAAGCCCCACATCAGGCTCTCTGCTCAGCAGGGAGCTCTCTACTTGCCTCTCTCTCTCTCTCTCTCTCGCCTCTCTACTTGCCTATCTACTTGTGATCTCTCTATATATATCAAATAAATGAAATCTTTAGGAAAAAAATGTGTGTAGTATAATATATACTTTATAATATATAATATACATATACACACATAAATATACACATACATACATATATTCATTCATACATACATTAATGAGATAAATATCAAGTGAATTTTCGATGAAAAATTTTAAAACCTTTCAAAAGAAAACCAGAGTTTTTCCAAAATCAGGGTTAGAATTACTCGTATGAAAGCCCAGATTTTTTTTCTTTTAAAAGATTTTTTATGTAGAGAGATCATAAGTAGGCAGAGAGAGTGAGAGGGAAGCAGGCTCCCTGCCGAGCAGAGAGCCCGATGTGGGACTCGATTCCAGGACCCTGAGATCATGACCTGAGCCGAAGGCAGCGGCTTAACCCACTGAGCCACCCAGGCGCCCTGAAAGCCCAGATTTTTAAGGCAAAGATCCCAGTAAAAGTTTGCATGCTTAATATCCAGCATATGAATTTACTCTGACAACAGTTTTTCCAAGACTACCCACTGCATTTTAAAGTCTCTAAATTGTGCCCTTTAAAATGAATAATTATTGGGGTGCCTGGGTGGCTCAGTGGGTTGAAGCCTCTGCCTTCGGCTCAGGTCATGATCTCAGGGTCCTGGGATTGAGCCCCACATCGGGCTCTCTGCTCAGCAGGGAGCCTGCTTCCCCCTCTCTCCCTGCCTGCCTCTCTGCCTACTTGTGATCTCTCTCTGTCAAATAAATAAAATCTTTAAAAAAAAAATAAAATAAAATGCATAATTATTAATGTTTTAAGATGTGCATTTTCAAATATAAGTCATACGCTTAAGTCCAGCAAAGTCCAGCAAAGCTTTATATGTTTGGAGAAAAGACAGTCCAAGCATCAACCTGGGCATGTGACCTCCTGATCTCCAAATTTCTTTTTCTCTATTTCTTTACGTATCTCCATTTCATTTGTCAAAACTCTTTCACCTTGAAACTTCTTCACATTTAACATTTTATTTATGAAAACACGTGATGTAATTAAAAAAAAAAGATTTGATTTATTTGACAGAGAGAGACACAGCGCGAGAGGGAACACAAGCAGAGGGAGTGGGAAGGGGAGAAGCAGGCTTCCCTCTGAGCAGGGAGCCTCTGACGCGGAGGGTCCATTCCAGGACCCTGGGATCACGACCTGAGCTGAAGGTAGATGCTTAATGACTGAGCCACCCAGGTGCCCCACATGATATAATTCTAAGCCCTAATGTCATTTTTAGAAAGTGATTTTTTAAAAATATAAGTGCCATAAACTTTCACGTGGATGCTTGTGTGGAAGTGTCTGCCATACTGGGGAGCAAACAAAGGAGAACCTCCAAGAAATCTCCTCGAGTTTTGAAGAAGTAGAAACCCTACATAATTCAGGAAAAGACTATAGCAGAGAGATGTCTGTTGAGCCATATCCACAACTAACATAAAATGGGCCATAATTTCTGAAATCTCTTGTTTTTCTTCTCAGAATAGGTACAGTGTTTGTCAGGCACTGACATAATTAACTTATTTATTAGGCGATAGAAAATACCCAATAGCCTGAAGATACTTGTAGCTCAAGTAGCATATTATTTTGAATGTCATTCAGCGGTTGGCTTCCTTTGGAACATTTCAGGGTTTTCTGTTGCCACTAGCATTTGCAGACAAGATTTTACTTGTCTCTGTTCTCTCCTTGATTCCTTTGTTCATTTGCAGATACGGGCTGATGAAGTTTTTCCTTAGTATCGAGACTTGTGTGCCTCTGTTGTTACATTACTCACAACTGGGCAAGATGTGTTGAAAAACAGACGTATTGCAAATAGTAGAAAAGACTCAGAAAATAGTGAAACTGGCTTTGTGAATTTTGAGAGGGAAACACTGGGATCTGGACCCTGCTTTATAGCGCAGATTTTCAATAGAAGCACATTGCATTGTTTCTATATGAATTCACACTCAACTTTCCATCTGGCAAATAATATATATCTAAAGATTAATAAATACATAAAACTTGTGATCTTTCCAGGCCATCTTAGTAATTTTTAATGAGCTCTTTTGTAAATATATGCCTGTTGTTTCCAAGATGTTCTTGTATTTTTAAACAACCAAAAAGGATTATTGTGACTATTAGAAAGGAAAAGACCCATGATCATCATTATTAATTCCTTATTTATGAAAAAATTAGTGCACCTTTTTGTTTTACTGAATCATTGATTGCTTTATTAGCATAACAAATGGTACACATAATTAAAATAATCTCATTCTTATTTGATACTTACTCTATGTCATAATCTTTGGGGTCTCTTTTAAATGAGCTTAGTGAGATATACAGGGAATTCATCATCTGCAGGTCACCTTGGGGATTCTGAAAGGGGTCAGGCCATGTTCAAGCAGAACTAGCAGAGGATCATACACTGCCTTTATATTTGGTGACACAGTCATCTGACCTGAAAAAAGATTGTCACTATTGTCCTACACCTGCAACATATAGTTCTGCAGCCCTCAGAGAAGTTCTGAGTCAGACAGGAAGCTCTAGCTTCCTGAATAGCTGAAGTCTCTATAATCTTATTTTAAGGCAGGTAAATACCACACACACACACACACACACACACACACACACATATGTATATGTATATATTTTTTCCTATTCCTTCTCCTCATTATCAAATCTTTCTTTTCACTTTTGCTGCATATCAGCATCAGGTTCCCGGACCTCTGTGGCATTTCTCTCCAGCTTACCAGGTTTCAGTCCAGTTACGTAAGCAAAGCAAAAAATAAATTAAAAAGCAGTTTGAAAAGGCTAAGGTGACAGAACTAAGTGCTGTTTAATTTATTGTGATGATTTTTCTTTTTACACGTTAGAGATGTTATGCTATTATGGGTTCAGGTCAAGAAAAATGTGCCAACTGACTGAACCTTGCCAAATTATGAAACCTTGTTCAAAAAAAAAAAATCTCATTTCATTCTCCAGATGGTCCTTTTTTGTTTTCTTTTTTTTTACTTCATACTCTTAGGCCAGATTCTTCAAAATTTGAGATAAATTCTTCAAAATTCTTCAAAAATTGAGATAAACTACTGACTAGTTCTTTCAATAATCTGATAGAAGTGACATAATTAGTCATTGTTATATTGGGTATTAAGAAGCAAGTAAGGAAGAAATTTGTGGTTATTTGACAAATGTGTGCAATTTACTGGATACCTCATTTCAACAAAGATTAAAATTTGTCTTTAAGGATATCTACAATCAGCCCTTGGAGAAGGAAGCCTCCCTCTCTATGACAAGCCATATGCAATTATACTTGAAAGTCCTATTTCCAAGTGTCTGAATTTCAGTGAAATTCTTTCCAGTCTTTCTTAAGACCTAACACAGTTTCCTTCAAATACAAGATTAAATCATCATATTAAAAGCATATGGAAATTCTGACTTAGGCTCTAGCCAGAGTCATCGATGGAGTCATAGGTACTAAATTTATTCTCCCTCCCAGAATTGCTCAAAAAAAAAAAAAAAAAACCCAAATAACAACAACAACAACAACAAAAACCCCAACCCAGTAAATACACGAAATAAGGGTATTCAAGGCACTGAGACAGATCAGTGATGGGGTGACCTCGAGAGAGAGAAATGAGGTAAGCCGGTGCTCGCCTCAGCTGACTGCACTGAAGGAGTTCCCTGCGCACGGTGCGGAGAAGGAGCGCACACAGGTGGAGTCAGCGAGGCTCCTGGAGCCAAAGGACAGAGGACAGTGCGCTCACAAAAGGGAGAACACTGCGTAGAGGAGATACCCACGGAAGCAGAACCAAAGACCTGAATAAGTGCTTCCCTGAGCACAGATCGACATTTGCATGTAAAGAAACTGCAAGAAACTGGAAAGAATTACAAGAAACAGCTCCTGTTTCCCTCAGAAGCGTGTAAAAAAAAAATCCACATCCATCATGCTTACTAGACAACCTTCTCATTTGCGGGACATTGGAGAGAGTACTCTGAGGGGGTTTGCTTCAGTAAAGTGGAATGATTAGCCCTGGATGGAATGCTGTTCTGGTCCTACCCAACAGATCATAAATGCAAGACTTGAAAAAATCAAACTACTTTTAAATAACTTAACAGGGTCCCAGAAAAAAAACTCAAGAGTATTTGTAAGAGAATAAAAATATCTGGTACCCAAAAAGCTAAGATCCATAGTATTTGGCAGCCAAAGAAATATTTCTAGTAACATAAAAAAAGTTGGAAACCATGACCCACAATGAATAGAAAAATCAGCTGATCCATATTATCCTATGATAAGGTAGTAGACTTGCAGACAAAAGTATTAAAATAGATGTTATAACTGTATTGCATACAAAGATTAATGAAACTAGATAGAGAGTTCATAAATAGACGTAAGCAATATGCTAGTTTTTGTCAAAGCTGCAAAAGCAGTTCAGAGCAAAAATAATAATATTCTGAACAAATGATCATGAAGCAATTGCATATCCATAGGAAAATACATGAACTTTGACCTAAGCCTCACACTTGGTACAAAAATTACCTGACTATGGGTCATAAATATAAATATGAAATATTAAGCTATAAAACCTAGAATAAAAAATAGGAGAAAATATTCCTGATCTGGGGTTATCCAAATAGTTCTTAAATATTACATCAGTGTATGATTTGTACAAGAAAAAGTAATAAATTGGATTTCATCAAGATTAATTTTCTTTCCTCTGTAAAAGTCACTGCTAGAGAATTAAAACACAGAGCAAAACAAACAAGAAACCAATAGCAGTAGACTGGACGAATGGAAAAATGTATTAGCAAAACCCATATGCATGATAAAACTTATACTCTAAGCCCTAAAGAATTACCCAAACTCAACAAGAAGGAGCAACCCAATGGAAAGGCACTTTACCAAAGAGAACATAGAGATGACAAATAAATACATAAAAACATGTTCAACTTCAGTAGCCAAGAACAAAATCCAAATGGAAATTCTGATTTGCTACCACTGAACACCTATGGATATTTTAGCAAATTATATCCAACAGTACATTAAGAGGATAATACATCATGACCTAGTGTGATCGATTCAACATGGCTTAAACATTTGAAAATCAATCACTGTAATTAGCCACATTAACAAATAAAATTAAAAAGAAAACCATCATGGGGCAGACGTCTGGGTGCTCAAGACATTTAGTGTCTTCCTCTCTCTCAAATAAATAGGTAAATCTTTTTTTTTTTTTTAAGATTTTATTTATTTGACAGAGAGAGACACAGCGAGAGAGGGAACACAAGCAGAGGGAGTGGGAGAGGGAGAAGCCCAATGCAGGGCTCAAACCCAGGACCCTGAGATCATGACCTGAGCCGAAGGCAGATGCTTAACGACTGAGCCACCCAGTCGCCCTGAAGAAATCTTAAATAAATAAACAAATGTAAATAAATAAATAAGCAAACAAACAAGCAAGCAAACAAAATGGAAGAAGTGAGCCAAAAAAGAAGCACATGCTATGAGATTTCGAATATATAAGATTCTGGGAAACATAACCTAATCTATAGTGACATAGAGTAAACCAGCAGTTGCCCAGTGATAAAAGGAAGGGAATGGATAGGGAGGGACCAGGGAGGTTACAAAGAGACATGAAATAACTGGGAAGATGGGCAGGAAAATGTTGATTATGGGGATTATTTCATGGGAGCACACATAACTCAAAATTATAAAGTTGTACGTCTTAAATACATGCAGTAGTTATACATTGATTATGTATCAATAAGGGGTTTTAAATTAAAAATGAATAATAAATAAAGTCTAAAGAGAAGTAGTAAAAGCATATGAAAACTCAAAGCTGAATGATAAACATTTTGTAGAGAATAATCATGTACTTTTACTATTTTGTTCTAATTCTTTCTACAATTATTATTTTTTTTAAAATTTCATTTTAAAATGATTGCCCCCTATCTTTTTAAAAATTCAATGGAGAAATACATGTTTGTGTTTGAAAATACCATCCTCCTTGAATGTTCTGCCCTACCTTGGTTGTAGGTGTTCAAAAATAATTTGTTGTTTGAATAAATAAGATCATTAGGCTGAAAATATAGAGATCAGTGTCAGACACAAGTTCTTACACTAGCTCGTTATGCCAATTTAGAGAATATACATAAATCCTCAATGGATGTCTCTGGTTTTTTAAAAATAAGAGAATTTTATGGAAACAGCATTATATAAGCTATAGATTCTAATTTATTAGTAGGTTGTAAAATCAACCTACATGGCCACAAAATGTGGAAAAGTATAACAGAAGAAAATAAACAGTACCTTGCACATAAAAAGAAAAAAAAAAAGAAGGAACCTGTTGTTTCATGAGCTTTAATTTCAGTTTTGAATATGAATGCATTTATATAGGGATCAAGGTAAAGTATATTTCTTAACGTTAGTCAGGGTTAAAAATGTTGAAAGGCAGAAGCCTGAATAATTTCTGGGCCTCCACCTCACCCTCTAATACTGTGACATGTAAAAATTATTTAAACAAGACCTACACACTGGGATTCAGATAAAATGATTCATATGAACTTCTCTACCTCATTATTACTCATGCCAGAAAATTAGTCCAAACCACCCTTTTGGAGATACACAGTGCTTGAACAATTACTCCCAACTTGATGAAAGTATCTCCTGATAATTTTCTAGCAATGGCTTAGAGACCAACTGAAGAACTCTGACAAGGATGCCAGAGGATAACAAAGAGATCTTAAAGGTGGCTTTGATTTGTAACTAAAAATGTGGCATCCCCATTGAAGAGATTTTTCCAATGAATTTAAGTTCAACCCTCTAAGGAGATTTTCAGTCTGAAAAAGACAAATCCAGATCAATGAAGGGAAATGATGGACTATTCCTGTTTTTGTATATAATTACTTCTGAACAAAGTAATAAATATTTAGTATTTTTTTAATTTAAAACTACTGAGAATGGATTAGACCCAGTGTATTCAATTTTATAAACAATTACTGCTTGAATAATTATGAACTATTTTACAAATTAGATATAAAAAGTGCAGGAAAGACTAAAGAAGACAAAAACTGTGTAATTGTTTTGCAACTACTAAAGCGTATTTCACTTTTAATGAATCCAGGAGGTTGGAGGTCGTGAAACCGTACTTCCCCTTAAGCAAAAATGCAGATACGGATGATATGAATATGCCTGCATCGTTAGTGGACTCTTCCATTTTGCCGAGATAAAGAAGCTCGCGGCGAGCATCGCGGTGCTGTGTTTGTGAGAGGGAGCCCAAACGTTAAAAGCAAAGAGTGTGTTGGTGGCGACTCAGTATTTAGGGCCGCTTAGTCAAACCTGCAGAGGACACGGAGGGCCCCTATGGGGGGAAGAAACAGCCCGGCTATCACTTGGAGGCAGTGCTGAGAGACACGACCCACGGAGGCCAGCTGGGCCTCAGCACACCTTCGTGAGGAGGATCCCAAGCAGGGACGGAAGGGTCCTTCCCTGGAGAATCAGAGAGAAGCTGGGAAGAGAAAGAACAGTAGATTTTCAGGCTGCCCTGGCAGCCTGCCATCGCTGAGGGGAGACAGGAATAAAGCAGTCAAACCAGTGGCAGCTGGATGAGTGACTGTTGGGCCCCGGAGCTGCCAGGGCTCAGGCCACAGCATTCCCCCCAGGTGAGGATGAGGCCAGACGACAAGCATCATCTGTAAGACTCACAGGATTGCAGCGCGCTCTGAGCCTGCTGATGGCCCAGTGGAGAGTTCCCAGTCCTCCGGGAGGTTGGACGGAGAGGATAGATGGGCCTGGAGGCATTAGTTGGCTCTGAAGTATTTTTCCCACACTGAGCTCTCGTTCATGGAGGAGGCCTGGCCTTGGGGATATGCTGTAATTCATCCTTTGGGATCTTGAACTGTACCTGGATGCAAGACGTGTGCCCAAAACGAGGGAAAGTGCCAGTTCTTACCGGCTAGGAGCTTTCTCTCACCTCCTCCCCACCTCCCTCCCCGGGACAGGGCATGGCCCAAGATTAACAGCCCCAGAAATACAGGACTGAGGGAGCTTCTAGGGAAGTCATCAGTGTTGAAGCAACAGTCTGTGATATTGTTGGCTAATTTTATAATTATATACTTACATGAGCTATTTTATATGAAATATGGAAGATCATTATACTTCTGTGGAATAATGGTGAAGAAAATGGGCTTTGAAATCAGACAGGTCTAATTTCCAGTTCTGTTTTTCCACGTAAGTCAGTAGTCTTTAAGGTGTTGTTTAATTTTCTATAAAAATGGCAAATTACCTTCCCAGGGTAGCTTCAAGGACTTAATAGAATTAAACTGTTGTCTGTAGCAATAGTTTACACGAAATGCAGGGTGGGGCAGGTGCCGTGTGAGTTGAAACTTGGAGTGCTTTGTGAGTGCCAGAAACCTACCGCTGCCAAAACACTAACTAGCTAATTTGACTTAATCATATTTAAACCTACAGTACTAGTTACCACCTACCAATATTGCCAAAGGTACTGCCATTCAGATGCAGTTTAAAACGAATGTATATTAGTCTTCTGGAGGTTACTGAGTGCAACTTCCAAAAGTGTGGAGTGGCTTGCTTATTTACCCAGAGATACATGATTTATTTCTAATTTTTAAAATTGATTACTTTGTAATAGTGTGTGATTTTTGAGTGTAGCTGGCAGAGACATCCACCGTATAACCACAGACACTAATGGTCACGAAGTACCTTGATTTACCATAGTTTCCTTGTTCAACTTACATTAGAAGATGATAAGGCCATTTGGAAAAACAGTAAGCCCAGCTAGAAGTGTTTCGTGGTAGGTTCAGCCGTCATAATTGTGGGGGTTAGAAATGCAGTCCGTAAGACCGGCTTGTGTGTCATGTGTTCTTTTTATTTCTCTAACAGTGTGTTAGTCCAGGATACACAGCGTGATTTGGTAGTTGGACATATTGTGACGTGATCCCCACAGTAAGCTTAATTAATATCCATCCCCTCGCATCATGACAGTTTCTTTCCTTGTGATAAGAACTTTTAATATCTACTCTCTTGGCAACTTTCAGATATGTGATACAGTATTAATGATGATAGTCACCATCTGTATGTTATGTCCTAGAAGTTGTTTATCTGATAACTGGAAGTTCTAACTTTTTGCCCACATTTACTTTTCCCAACCTCACAGTGTTGTGTGCTGTGATGCCACAAAGACACTCTACTGGGTCTAGAGTCACAGATACTTCTGGAAACTCAGCAAGGCCATAGATGAGCTTCAATTTCTCCTTCACTCTGGATACTTATGTTCCAAAAACTTGAGATCACCCAGGGTAGAGGACCAAGAGGGAGGCTTCTGAGTACGTAGACAAGGGTAAGCCACATTTCTGTTTAGAATCTTAGCAATGAGAACAAGAAGTGCCGCCAAAGGGAAGAGATGGGCAGAAGTTTAGTGTTGTTCCACAAGATCAGGTTTAAAACCATCTGACAGGGCCCACCTTTCTGGGATGACGGGCCCAGAGGTAGCCACCAAGCTGAGCTAATCCCCACTTTGAACATGGGACCCCTTTGAGAGCACAGGCTCTGTCCTCTGCCATTTATGCCACGCCACTTAATTACCAAGAGCTTGGATTTTTCTCATTAAGAAATTCAAGGATAATATTCATTTGGTCAACTAATTGCATTAACATGATTTATACTGATCATTATATTAACATGGTCCAACCCAGATGTATAAATTCTTCTAGAGTTGAAATAGAAAACTGACAACACAAGAGAAATTGCTATTGAATTAGTATCCTTGAAGAGGAAGCGTACTGTGATGCGACCTAATACTGCTTAATAACGTGAGAAAGGAAGTAAGCCTACTTTAACTGGAAGTTGAAAAACAGCTTCTTGAGAGAATGAGGAAAGACCGCTTAAAGACATAAATTCACAATGTAATGATTTCAAGACAATGTAAACACTGAAACCCTGTTTTGACAGGATCATGCCCTCAGATTCTTGAGTGCCTACTATGTACTCAAGGGGGTGGCTATCCTAGCACAGGACAGTGAATCCAGAGGAGATACAAGAGGGCCTCCGTGTCCTGGCAGAAGGCCCCCCAGGAGCACGTTGCCAGCCCAGTTTTTACAGCAGGCATCTTCCACCCCACCCCACTCCCGAATCTTGCACATGGAGCTGTATAACTTACATACACAACAAGATGAGGGTTCATAGTGTTGAGGAGGAGAAATTTTCCTCTGCCCTTCATGATTCTTCTAGCTGTTCTAAGAATCAAATTGACATGCGTCAGATCAATAGGAGAAAATCAAATTTGATTACACAGAGACGTCGAATAAACATGAGAGCTTCCAAAGACGGTCATGCAAAATGAAGTATATATGTTATTCTGGACTGAGGAGAAGAGGGTAGGTGTCTGGGGCTTTAAAGGGAAAGAAAGGAATTCTCAGGAAAAACAGGAAAAAATTCTTAGTAAGCAAATGTTTGCAGGAGCCACTTCTTTTTTTTTTTTTTTTTTTTTTAAGATTGATTTATTTGACACAGAGAGAACACACAAGTAGGGGAACTGGGGGATGGAGAAACAGGCTCCCCACTGAGTAGGGAGCTGATGCAGTGCTCTAGCCCAGAACCCTGGGATCATGACCTGAGCTGAAGGCAGAGGCTTAGACGACTGGACCACCCAGGCACCCCTGCTGGGGTCACTCCAAAACAATAGGACATAAAGAGAACTTTGACCCAACAGGATTTGCTAGCTTCCTCCCTGTCCATCATACCTAATTCATATCATAATGTAATTATCTATGGTGATAGTCCTTTTCCTGGAACAGGTCCAGCATCTAAATTCTTTAGACATCTGAAGGAGAGACAAGAAAAAATAATCAACAAAAAAAACTGAGTCTTCCATTTTATAAAAAAAAAATAAATATCCTAAAATAATCCACATGCCAAAGTACACATGTTTAAGGTGGCAAATTTTGCTCCCTTACACTGGTATCACTGTTCCTGCCACCGCCTCCCTTAGTGTTAAACTAAGATTTTAATTTAATTTTTATGGTGGTAAAATGCATACACCATACAATTTACCATTTTAACTATTAGGGAACGTGTATGGCAGTGACATTTAGTGCACTCACAGTTTCGTGCAACCCTCCACCCCCAGCTACTTCCAGAATATTATCTCTACCCCAGAAGTAAACCCCTACCTATTTATCAGGCAATCCCTGTCCCTTTCCCCCCTCAGCCCCTGGTAACCACTAATCTGTTTTCTGTTGTATGGATTTGTATATTCTGGATAGTTCATGTCAATGAAATCATACAATCTGTGGCATCTTGTATCTAGCTTCTTTCCTTTAGCCTAATGTTCTAATTCTTCATGGATAAGTCATGTTTTATTTATTCATTAATGAATTGAGGAACGTTTGCATTATTTCTACCTTTCGGGTATTGGGACGAATGCTACTCTGAAGGTTAGTCTACAAGTTTTATTTAGTAAGCTGTTACAATTTCAGTGCCTCTCCTCACCTTCTACACCAATTCTAAGCTCTCGGTCAGTGTGGTGTTAGGAGTTGCTTAGTCTCTGTTTGTCCCTCCAGTCCCTCACCACTTCCCCTTTGGTGCAGATTTTCCCTCCCAATTCTCAAATGCACCCCGCAGCCAAGTCTTCCACACCCCTGTGTGACTTCCCTCTCACTTTGCCACTATGCAAAATACCCTCAATGGCCTTTCCAACACCTACTCTCTTTCTAGCAAGCATTTCAGACATCACCTCCTGACAGAAGTCTTTCTGGATCTTCTCTGCTTGCTCCTGCTCACCTAACCCATGATAACTTTCATCAATAGGCTAATTACATTCTCTCACACTCATTTATGTTAATTTAGGTCTCTCTGCTCTACTGAGCACTCCAGGGAGGCTGAGACCAGGTCTGATTCCTTTGTGAATCCTGACAGAGGCTTTGGCCATGTAGTAGATGCTCCATAAAAGTTCTTGAAGTGACTGTATTAAATGTGTGATGATGACTAATCTGAGTTCTGGAGGGCAAGAGGAGGTGTGAGTTCTCTACAGCTGCGTAATCCTGTCTTTAAGCAGCATTGCCTTTCATCTCCCCCATGCCTCCCTACCTCAGCCAACTAATCTTTCAAGCTCACCTCCCAGAAAATCCCTATAGAAAAAGCCCACACCCCAGAGAAGAACGATGGCTATGGTCAGGCAAGATAAGGACTATTTATGGCGCTTTCATCCTTATCTCCATGAATCCAGATCAGTTCACTTTGCTTGCTGATCCCCTAATAGAGACTAAAATAGACTCAAATATAATATTGAAGGACCAGCTCTGGTGCCGTTCCATCCCAGATGCTGGCCAGCTATGTGATCTACAGCTGCGCACTTGGCTTGACTCAGGATTTAAAATATGCAGTGCAGTAAGTTACAAAGCGTTTCCCCCACCCCACATGGATTAAAATATATTCAAAATGTATTCAATCCATCATCATCTCTTAATTTTCTATGCTAATAAGGGACAAAGCTGTGTATTTTATTTCAAGTGGAAAACCCTGTCCATGTCCTCATACAATCAAATTATATGTTTTCAACAGGATAAAGCTCAAGAGCCACTTTTCCTGAGAAGTGTTCCCAGCTATTCCCATCTAATTTTAATGCCCATTTCTCTGTCCTCAGTGTGCCTCCCATCTTTCTCTCCCATAGCACTTGCCACTGTCCCATAAGCACAGATATACTTGTCTCTGCCCTCCTGCAAGTCGCAAGTTTTGCAATGGCAGAAGCCATGTTCTATCAACAGTGATCAGCACACTGCCTTATACATAGAAGGTAATAAATAATAAATAATAAATATTTGTTGAGTGAATGTCATACACATTTGATCAAGTTTGATAAAGATCTGATATTACTAGATAATAATGAACGAAGCCAAGCAGATAGTACTAAGTTCCAAACCTAATACACTACGCAGAACGATAATTCAGAAGGCCGGAAAGACATTTTACCATTAAAAGATGGCCTGAAATAAGGTTTTAATTACCATTAGCACAGCCAAGGCTGGGATCTGAGAAAGGCCAGCTTGTCAAAGAGCAATTATAGAGCCCCATGGAGAGGAATCTTGACTAATTTCTAGCTTTTTTGAAATGAAGCTTGTCATAAAATCACTTCTCATAGTTAAGTAACAATTTTAACTTTTAAGTAACAGGTGGTATCTTTCTTTTTTTTAATTTTTTGCAATACTTTGGACTTAAAATATTTACTATATCTAAACTGACAGGATCAAAAACCAACATTTTTCAAAACATTCCTTACTACTCAGAAGACCCCCAAGAATTAATGAAGAAAATAAGATTAACCATTGCATAATTTGAGTGATCTGTATCATGTACCTTAGGTATCACAGAAACCAGAGTGTCTACATGATGGGTGATGATTAGTAATGACTTGAATTCCTACAGGATTTTTCTTGTTCATAAAGTTCAGGGTAATTTTGCAAGTTGTCATCTATTTCAAAAGAGTCTCTGAGTAATTACAACAGAAAAACATTGTTATTCTCCTCATCTTAAACTCCCATTGCACCCTGTACCTATTTTAATCCCTGCACTTTCCACGTTCTGGTGAAATTATCTGTTCTTTTATCAGTTCTTCTATCACTAGACCAAAAAATGCCCCAGGACAGGAATCTTGTATAGCCATCTCTCCCCATCCCCGTACCTTGGACATTAACCCGCACATATTTTGACAAAGTATCCTAACAAAGAGTCAGTAGCAGGGCCAAAGTTAGAACCCACCAAGTTGAATGATCTTCCCAGATATTCAAAACAGCCGTGGGTCATCTAGAATGCACCACAGGGGTCATTTCTGCTGAAGTCGTGACATGGGAGATTTGCCAGATTGTCTTTGGAAGATCCGACAGAAGAAGAACGGCTCCAAGCTGTTCAGTGTCAATCTCCCGACAGAACCAGTGGTCTGTGTAAATAAAGGGAGTGACTAGGGAGTAGGGGCAAATAGTGACATTTAAGTAGCACACCTTCAAAAGACATTTTTCTCCCAAATACCTCCCACTTTGACTTGCCACATTCTTGAAGCTCTCACGCTGTGTCCTAGCTGCCTATCAGTCATCTACTGGGTTGTTTCCTACTGAGGGAATAAGACCCATGCCAGGCACGTTTTGTTAGGGGTGAACAGAGAGTAATCACTAATGTGAGGAGTGTGAGGAGGGGGCCACCAAACCACTGGCGCACTGAAAATGAGAAACATGCATCAGGTTCCCACCAAGAGATCCAGTAAGTCTGAGGCCACTACGGCAATGGATTTCAAAAGAGTTATATGTAATATTATAATTACATATAATTATAAAAAAGAGTTATAATGTAATATTAACCAATATTACATTAATATTGGTTAAGATACAGTAGTTTCTCTATTCTAAGCGGCTAAGTTATATGGCGGTATTATTTTGGGACGGAAAGTTTATTATATCTAATTTGGTAGAATCTTCTGATTGGTTATAAATTTTTACTTTACATCATAATCCTTCCATAATATACTTAGAAACCTATAAAATGAACCAAGAAGATATCATAAACTCAAAAATCACAGCGACTACACAAATTGCCAGTAAACACAATGTGAAAATTATTAAATAAAAGATTTATTTAAAATTATTAAATAAAAGATTAAAAGGAGTTATTAACTAAAAGATATTAAATAAAAGACAACTGCATGGGACTCATCTTTAATGTTATGTCCTCAATAATGTGCAATAGTCTTAAATCCCTGTTTACTTAGAAAAGAGCTAAAGGAGCCTTCTTGTTTAAGATTCCTAGATAAGGAAGCCAAAAGTTGAGGAGTCTTTTCAGATTGTCACCAATGAGTTGGTTGTCAGTGGAGCTAAGAATCACGAAATAGCTAGAATAATGCGTCGGGGAAAAATAACTGAAGGTAATTATGTGATACTGATATTTCCATTATAAACTCAGGGGTTTTTTGGTTTTCTTACCTCTCATCAAACAAAAACTGCAGCATAGAAATAAAGGGACACAAGAAGTTTAATTTCGATTGTTTCCCATCCATGCGAAGTTTCTGTAAACATGATCAGCTATCAGTATTAAAACACATTCTTGTGGAGACAAGCCTTCTAAGTTTGGGACAAGTACTTATTTGTGTCTTTGCTCTTTTGAGACTTATTCTATATAAAGAGAGATCCAAAATTTGGTGTGCTTCTCAGCATGGCAACATGAATTTGATTTTACTAAAGCACATTGTATTTACACATTAACTTCAAAAGATTATGATGCAAAAATGTCTGCTAATTCTCACTTATCCATAACAATCTATCTTTTGCTTTGTTCTTTTTTTTTTTTTAATATTTTATTGATTTGACAGACAGAAATCACAAGTAGGCAGAGAGGCAGGCAGAGAGAGAGGAGGAAGCAGGCTCCATCCCAGGACCCTGAGATCATGACCTGAGCCGAAGGCAGAGGCTTTAACCCACTGAGCCACCCAGGCGCCCCTGCTTTGTTCTTAAATGTAATACATTACATTTACATAGCATTTCCATTTATCCCACTTACTTTCACTTCCTGCATTCAGGTATGCTAATGAAACCAAACACTGATTCCATATAAGTCATCTTTGGCTTCCAGGAAAGGTATGACCATTAATTGTAACCAATCTCCACAACATGAGAGTAACTGTCACAAAAGTCCACATTTTTAAATTCAGGGGATACTAACTCATCCGTCCTATGTGATGAGGGTTCATGACCTTATTCCTGCTCTGAAAGGAGGGAATTTTCACACGTGAACATTTTTGCTAGTAGCTCCTAATGATATGAGCACAGTAGTCGAAGAAAGGAGAGATTGGCATAGGCATGAGTGGGCATAACTGTTCCATGGGATAGGAAAGACATCACCAGGGCCTGGAAGGACATGTAGAGTCCCAGTAAACAAAATAAAGCAAAATAAAAGTTCCAGTTTATAAATTCCATAACGTTCTACATCACGCAGCTCCTGCCATCCTCTTGTTCCCTCAGGGCCAACCACAGCGTCCCGATCAGAGCATGCTAACATGCCAGTCCTCTCATCTAGAACACCGTTCCCATCTTTCAACTGCGTGGGACTCATCTTTAATGTTATGTCCTCAATAAAAACTTCTCTTGAGAGTGCCAGTTCCAAAATTTAAACAAGATCCCTTTTACATTCTCCAAACATGTGTCAGTTTTCTGTAATAGCATAATATAACTTGTAATCATCTTTGTATCCACATGATAATTTCTTTATGACACATTCTCACTCAACTGAACATGAGATCAGGGATCCTATCTGTTGTCTGTTGGATTCACTTGTGTTCTCTATCCTGAGCACCCGGAACACTGCCTGGACTATTGGAGGCATCTGGTAGTTTCTGAATGAATAAATGGGACAAAAGAGAGCCATAAAGAGTAGTGATAGATGCTGTCAATCTTACCAATCATGTTACAATGTCAAAGACAGACAGGCCATGCCGTTTGGACCCAGGCCAGGTGTTATACAGGTTCTCGCTCTGTGACATGCTAACTCTGTGGCCGTGTCGACTCTCTCTGAGCTTCCATTTCCTTATAGCTAAGTTGGCGATTGCAACCCTATTTTGTAGGTTTGTATGGAAGGAAACGATGGATACAAAATGCCTAGAATAAAGGGGCGCCTGTGTGGCTCAGTGGGTTAAAGCCTTTGCTTTCAGCTCACGTCATGATCCCAGGGTCCTGGGATCAAGCCCCGCATCGGGCTCTCCACCCAGCAAGGAGCCTGCTTCCTCCTCTCTCTCTACCTGTCTCTCAGCCTACTTGTGATCTCTGTCAAATCAATAAATAAAATCTAAAAAAAAAAAAAAATGCCTAGAACATTGCCTGGCATACAGTAAAGGTTCCATTAATCATATAGTGATATGTTCGCAATGCTCCCTAATAACAGTACTTTGAAAGAGTTAAATGTAAAATGCAATCCTGCACACCCAAATGATTTCCTGAGCATTTATCGTTCGTGTGAAAGTAAGTTTCCCGAAATCCTTTTCAAAACGCAAGACACCCTAGATTGCCTACTTGACTAGGATGTGGTAGACAGACTGTCAGGAAACAGTAAGAAGTGTGTGTGTGTGTGTGTGTGTGTGTGTGACTTTAAAAAATGAATCACAGGAATCTCGTGAAATATTAAAAATATAAATATAAATATATAAATATTTATATAAAAATACAAATATAAAAATTTATATAAAAATATAAAAATTGGGGGGTGGTGCCTGGGTGGCTCAGTGGGTTCTGCCTCTCTGCCTGCTTGTGATCTGTCAAATATATATATGTGTATATATAAATATATATTATATATAATATATAAATATATATATCCAATCTTTCAATGTATATATTTATAATATATATATTTATATATATATAAATTGAAAGATTGGATCAAGTCACCCACTTATGAGATCAATGACTCATGATTCTCAGACAAGAGATACTGTTACAGTTCGGGCTGTGACAATTCCTGCCCTTTGACATACTAGGGAGATGCTCCTAGCCCCTAAGTGGGGTCCACCTTTTCATGGAAGAAGCTAGTTTTGATAGAACAATAGTTACTATCATGCATTTTTCCTGAAATTTAATGAGAGAATAATACCCATTTATTTTTTTAAAGATTTTATTTATTTATTTGACAGAGAGAGATCACAAGTAGTCAGAGAGGCAGGCAGAGAGGGAGGGGGAAGCAGGCTCTCCGCTGAGCAGAGAGCTGGATGTGGGGCTCGATCCCAGGACCCTGAGATCATGACCTGAGCCGAAGGCAGCGGCTTAACCCACTGAGCCACACAGGTACCCCGAGAATAATACCCATTTAAATCAACAAATTTTCTTAGTTGCTCTTAGTGAAATTGCATCATATTTTGTTCAGAATTAGTGTACAATAAAGCTTTTCCTACTTCAGCATTTTTTCAGTAAATAAAAGGAATAGAAAACCAGTGAGAAGATAGATGTTAATTTGGTACTTCATAGGAGTTACCGATATATCAAGGAAATGTAACAGGTTTAAAAATCCTTACCCACATGTATAAATTTTAGAGAGAGTGTTCATTCAAATTCACAGGTACCTTTGGATCTTAAATTAGTATTAAGATGAATGGAAAAATATTTCTATCAATTTAAAAGAGTTTATTGCCCAAATCCTAAATCTGGCAGCTTCTTGACAGAAATATTAATTTTCCCTATTTGGAGCTAAAGTGACTACTCATGGATATGGAATATAATCTTCCATTTTAAACCTTTGATTTATCTCAGATCTAGCTTTTTTTGAGAAAGTAACTCCCACTGCAGTCTAATCAGACCTTCAATTTCTCCTTCACTCAGGCTTCGCCCGGGTTAAAACCACATCACCTCCAACTCTGGCTTATGATGGCATTATCATTTTGGAATTTTCATCTTCAATGCAAAGAATCTTTATTATTAAAATGAAGGTCATGGAAGCTTGATGAAGATGAAGCCTTTGATGTATAACATGAATAGTACTTACAAAATGAGCAATAATGTAATAAATATGCAGGTATTATCACAAATCACACACGATGAAAACAACAGTGATTTTAGTTAGTAAGTTTGAAGACAGAGACCAGATTTTGTTCTTTTTTAATATAATGACTTTATACCACTCATTCAGCTTGAGATAAGGCTAAGGCAAGAATATCTCCACATCTGGATGGCAGTATTGATATGGTGCTCATCGTCTGCTGGTCTTTCACTAAACTCAGGGAAAGCACTCAAGTAAAGTGTGAAGATTCAAAGATTTAAAATCAACAAGGAGGAAATATGATTTAACAAAAATTTATACGACACATTACTTTTTTAAAAGTATTGCAACACCACGTGTGTCTAAAACTTAACTATGCTCGAAAATACCCAGAAATCTTAGCGAGCCCCATGAATTAAGTGCAGATTATAAAATCTATGGTACTGCTTCCGAGCACATATTTTCTATTTTTTTATTAGGTGTACAAAGAATTTTTTTTTCCATTCCAGGTTTGAAATTCCAGGGAGTGCATGCTCAGTGAGAATTCAGTACCAATGCATGTTACAAAGTTTTAACTTTTAAATACTCCGCTAGTAAAACTCTCCCATCCAATATACTTTGACAGTGCATCCGTTCTGGAAATAAGAGCATTTCTAACTACAAGGTATCCTCCAAAGTGATCCTAAACTGATCCTGTTAGGTCAGTGTTTCTTCTACCCTCACTAAAGTAAAACTGAAGAGATCGGGGACGTGATGAGAAGAGAGCAAGAGACATGTGTTTTAATTATTAAAAGACACTAATGACAGAATTTGTTGGTGATCCAGTGGCCTTAACTGATTTTTGAAGTGTACCCAAAGCCACCATTTTCAAACCTAACGGACGTTACTGAAGGTGTTAACTGCTGACCTCCTTCCTCGGGTTAGGATCTCCCCCCCCCCCCTTATTATTTGGCTTCCCAAATACAAAAAGCATGGAACTAGTCCCTGCTCTATTGTGGGGATCCTGCCATACCTGTGTTTCCATTCAGACAAGAAAGACGTTCTCCAACCTATGTGTTTCCTGTGAGTCAAGTAAAAGATAGCCTTGTACCCATTTAGCAAGAGTCTGTTACATCCTACCTCAAAATGTTGGATTTAATGAGAAGGTAAATGGTTGATTTCCAAGATCCAAAAGACAATTTGACAAAGAACTTTATTTTCAAGAAATACATTTTACCATATACAATTCTGTTGGCCAATAAGAAACTTCTTTTTCAAAATAGAAGCATCAGGGGCAAAAATTAAAATAGTAAGTCTAGGGCACATAAAATATGTAGAAGTTACAACCAAAAATTAAAAATCACAATCACTGAAGAAAATAAAAGAAGATTTAAATAAAGCCAGGATAGGAAGACTAAGTATTTCTCATGAAAGTTCTCCCCAACTTAACTTATAGGTTAAATACAAGTTTGTAAATTATCTCGGAGTTTATTTCCTCTTTTTCTTATTTTTAATTGAAAAATCGTAGAGTGTCCTGAAATACTGTTTCTAAATGATGAGTAAGAATTTCTTGCCGTTCCAGCTACTAAACCATATTGTAAAGTTAGAATAATAAAACCATCATATCAAATGGTAAAAATTTTCAAAAAAGATTTATCAAATAACTTTAAATTATGAATGAATTTCTGATTTCTGGGTTCAGAAGAACTATTTTAAGTACATAACAATGGAATATAAAATAGTCATAGTACAAAATTTAAAAAATGTAAAATATTGACCAGCTTGGCGACAGACACTTTCAAAAAATATCTTTAAAAGTAACCATAAATAAAATTAAAAGGCCAGAGAATTATGATAATGTATGGGTAAGTTAGTATGTGTGTTGGTTAATGAACAAAATATATTGCAAACAACACCAAAGATTCCTTTCAGATCATTAAGAACTTATGAATACTCAAAAGAAGAATTCCCAAGTGTGTCAGTAGTTAATCCATGGAAAAATGCAAATAGCCAATTAAGTCATAAAGCATTCAGCCTCACTAGTAATCAAAGCAGGTTTTTCAGTCATAATGAGGTTTCATTTTTGTCCATCAAATTGTCAAAGATTAAAAACTTAACTCAGTTTTTGCAAGAAAATAGGGGAAATGAGCACTTTCTATATGTCTGAGAAGAATGTAAATGGGGAGGGGGGTGCCTGGGTGGCTCAGTGGATTAAGCCTCTGCCTTTGGCACAGGTCTGATCTCAGGGTCCTGGGATCAAGCCCAGCATCAGGCTCTCTGCTCAGCAGGGAGCCTGCTTCCCCCTCTCTCTCTGCCTGCCTTTCTGCCTACTTGTGATCTCTGTCAAATAAATAAATAAAATCTTTTTTAAAAAGAATATACATTTGGTGGACAATGTAGAATAATATATTTCATTTCTAGCCCTGTTTCCATTTGTGGATTGGTAGGAGGCGGGTGGTCTTAAAAGTCCTCATAGTCTTTGATCCAGTATTTCTACTTTATGGAATTAAGCTATAGAACATAACCAGAAGTCAAGCAGAGAGAGTCAAGTATCATATGGTTTCACTTATTTGTGGAGCATAACAAATGACATGGAGGACATTGGGAGATGGAGAGGAGAGAGAGTTGAGGGAAATTGGAAGGGGAGGCGAACTATAAGAGACTCTGGACTCTGAAAAACAACCTGAGGGTTTTGAGGGGGTGGGGGTGGGAGGTTGGGGGAACCAGTGGTGGGTAATAGGGAGGGCACGTATTGCATGGAGCACTGGGTGTGATGCAAAAACAATGAATACTGTTACGCTGAAAATAAATAAATAAATATTAAAAAAATGAACATAACCAGAGATATAAACAAAGAATTATGGGAAACAGAGCTCATCACAGTATTGTTAAATAACCCAAAATTGAAATCAACATAAATATTCAATACTGGCATCATAATGATATTTCTTTTTCTTTTTCTTTTTCTTTTTTTTTTTGACAGAGAGAAATCACAACTAGGCAGAGAGGCAGGCAGAGAGAGAGGAGGAAGCAGGCTCCCTGTGGAGCAGAGAGCCCGATGTGGGGCTTGATCCCAGGACCTTGGGATCATGACCTGAGTGGAAGGCAGAGGCTTTAACCCACTGAGCCACCCAGGCGCCCCCATAGTGATATTTCTAAACAATGAAATAGTCATTAAAATAATTTCAAATAAAGATAATTCAAACATAATTTGTTCATACCATATTATATAGCAAAGTTAAGCTATTGTGTTTTTTATATATTAAGATAATTTTATAAACATTATAGACTAAAAATAGCAAGAATCTATACCCACTTGTTAATAATAGTTTTTGGCACAAAGTTTGTATGATTTTCATTTTCTTTTTTATGTTTTCATGCAATTAAAAAGCAGAAATGCTCATATTGGATAAAAGATTTTTTTTAATTTAATTTTATTTTTTCAGTGTTCCAAGGTTTGCTGTTTAAACTCAAAGATCACATTACCAGTGTCAATACTTATTTAAAGATATTGTAATCAAGAGAGTGTGGTATTAACAGAAGGATAAACATATAGGTCAGTGGAAGAGAAGAGAGAAGCCAGAAATAGACTCACATATGCATGGTTAATTGATTTTCAGTAATAATTGTAATTCAACAAGAAAGTAATTCAGTGTGACAGGGATTGCATTTTTCAGTAAACATGCCACAACAATTTGACATTTGTGTGCCAAAAAATCGTAACGACCTCACTCGTACCTTCTACCAAGTACAAAACTGAATTTGAAATGGATCATGACCTTAAATGTAAGGTAAGTCTATACTGTTGCAGCAACAAAAAACATAGGAGAAAAATCTTTATGACTTAGTTTAAGGAGAAGTGGGGGTGTTTTTTGGACAAAAAAATATGAGACATAAACTTGGTAAATTTCAGCAACATTAAAAAACCCTTGTTCTTAGAATAATACATTAAGAAAATGAGAAGGCAAACTAGAGACTCAGTGAAACTATTTGCGAACCAGCTATCTTATAAAAGCCTGTATGAGATGCTTTATATAAAGAACTCAAACTCAGCGCTAGTGAGACAAAGATTCCTCAAAAACGGGAAATTTTTTTTTCCACATCCTTCACACACAAAGGACAAAATATCAATGCACGAAAGATGTTTGACATTCTAAATCATTAGGGAAATACAGAGAGTCGCAATACGAAACCTCGACACATTTACTAGATGGGCTGAAAAGACTAACAATATCAAATACTGGTAAAGAGATACAGCAGCTAGAATTATCAGACCTTGCTAATGGGAATGCTCTTTGGAGAAGTCTGCCAGTGTCTTATGAAGTTAAATGTACACTTACCATATGACTTAGAAAACCCTTACTTAAATACGCTTAAATGTAGCTACACTTAAATATTCCTAGCAGCTCTATTCATAAGAGCCCAAATGTGTGTGTGTGGGGGGGGGTATTCTCAATTTCCATCAGTTGGTGAACGCATAAACAAAATAGCACGTCATACCATGGAATACTACCCGGCATTAAAAAGAACAAACTACCTGTATATCTAGCAACATTGATTATTCTCATAAGCATTATACTAAATAAAAGATACCAGAAATGAAAAGTCACATACTGATGAATCCGTTTGTATGGAACTGTGGAAAAAGTGAGATTACAGAAACAGATGTCAGATGAGTTGTTGGCAAAAGGAGAGGTGAGCTCAGGGCATAGCCGGCAAGATCGCATAAGGGACCTCTTTTTGTGGGTGGTGGAACCCTCCCATATAACAATAATGGCAGTGGGTACAGAACTGTATACATTGATCAATTTCATCAAAATCTACATAGAAAAAGGGTGATTTTATTGTATATTAAATCTCAACTAATCTGATTTAAAGAGAAATTTAGTTTTTCATAATAACCTCTAGCAATGTTGATGGAATAGTAATGAACATTTATTATATTCAATTTACAAAAGTATCTCCACATAATCATCATGTTGGATACTATCACTGTGAGGAAGGTAACAGTATTACCAGCAATTTTTACAAACATGGACTTTAAATACTTGAACTGTAAAGTGTTTTTTCTTGTTGTTGTAGTCATTGTTTCTGTTTTCTTCTGTTACTTGTTTGTTTCCTCAAAGCATAGTGATTGCTATGTGGAACGGCTAGAGCTCAGACGCAGCCCTACTGAGATTCATTCAGAAGGATGGAGTGGAAGGAACTTGAGTTGTTGAATCCTAAGTATAGGGTTTAAACTCTGTGCTTCAAAACATCTGGAAATGGAGCAGGATAGATAGGTAGATAGGTCAATGAATAGATAGATGATAGATAGATGGATGTATCTTCTGAGCCTCACTTTCTGGAAATTCAATCATCAGAATTAAAAAGATAACCTTTATAAAATGTCTAACACATTTTAGGTGTTCTCATTTTAATTCACTTCCTTTCACCTTCCCACTGAATCACTCTTCCACTTACCATTGCTGACCAGACTCTCTCTCTTCCTTAATAGCACTGCCCACTCCCAAGTCTTCTGGATCAGGAGTCCGGGAGACACACAGTCTCTTCCTCCCACCCTCTGCCCGGGTGCATTCGGTAGTGAGCCTTGCATCTATCTTCTGAAGGACATCTTGAATTCCTCCCATCGTACCCTTGGTCTCCACAACTCCCTCGTTGGAGTTTCTTTTATTTTTCTTGCAGAGGTCTGAAACCCCTTGCTACCTGGTCGACCACCCAGAATCCAAACAGGTGTCTTCAGTTAGTGTCAGAGTGAACATCCTAACACACAGGTCTGATCGTCACGGTCTTGCTCAGCGTGCCTTATCGGTGCCTTATCGGTGCCTCATCGGTGCCCAGCAGTGTGAGCGGTGAACGCAGCAGTACTGCAGACACGCTTCCTGATCTGATCCCAGCCCCTTCTGAGATTAAGAGTCCTTTATGGTTTGTCTCCCTCCCATCCCCATCTTGTTTCATTTATTCTTCTCCTATCCCCCTAACCCCCCATGTTGCATCTCCACGTCCTCATATCAGGGAGATCATATGATAGTTGTCTTTCTCCAATTGACTTATTTCACTAAGCATGATACCCTCTAGTTCCATCCACATCGTCGCAAATGGCAAGATTTCATTTCTTTTGATGGCTGCATAGTATTCCACTGTGTATATATACCACATCTTCTTTATCCATTCATCTGTTGATGGACATCTAGGTTCTGAGCCTCCACTCCCAACCCCACCCTGTAAAACTTGTAATTGGCCACAGTGATTCATGCTCATCCCAAGGCCATCTTTAGCCGGAGAAATTCCCTTCTCCTCTCTATCCTGGGCTCAGTCATTCCTGCTTTTCATTTTTAAATATTTTCTCCACCAGAAGGTCTTCTCTGACGAAACAAAACTAGGTCCATTTACCCTTTCTCTGGGTTCATACAGTTTCCTGGGTACAATGGTATCACAGAACTTATGACCCTATGTTCACATTATTCATTTTCATATTTGCTTGCACCACTGGTCAGTGAAATTAGGAACAAAGTATTTTTCATGGTTATGACCCCACCCCCTAGCAAAATACATGAAGCAAGCATATATTGAATGAATAAATTAATATGTCGAATTCTGCCATCTCCAAGTTTGTTGGGCAAAAATGAAGCTTGTGCATATTTTTCCATATTATCATATCCATATAAAATGCTTGTGCATTTTTTCCATATTATCTTTTTTTTTTTTAAAGATTTTATTTATTTATTTGACAGACAGAGATTACAAGTAGGCAGAGAGGCAGGCAGAGAGAGAGGCGGAAGCAGGCTCTCTGTGGAGCATGATCCCAGGACCCTGGGACCATGACCTGAGTCGAAGGCAGAGGCTTTAACCCACTGAGCCACCCAGGTGCCCCCATATTATCTTTTTTTCAAGGATTTAGGAAACACCATATTTTCCTATATTGCCCAAGGTGTATCTAAATACACTCAAATACTTTTGTAATATTGAATTTCTAAGAAAGGCGGTCATGACATAGAAATATATATATATATGTACATGTGTGTGTATGTGTATATATATATACATATACATATATGTGTATATATATATGCACTTGATGTCAGAAGAGTTATTACTACTTCCAGCTCTGTGAATAGCTAGCTAAGTAACTGAGTACTTCTGATAGTTTCTCTTATGTTTCAGTGTTCTCTTGAACTAACTGATAATCTTTGACATCTATTCTAATTCCAAAGTGTGGTCAGTCCCTCTGTACTTGACTTTCATAAAATCTAATAATCCTGTTCCCTATTACATAGTTTTAATTTCCCTATTCTTTCTCTTATAGCTTACAAAATCTTTTTTTTTGGGGGGGGTAGAATTTCCAGTTACCTAAGATATAAAACTCAACAATTTACTCTTTGTTGGTTTTCCGCCTTCTGGTTCCTTCTCTCTCTCTGTTGCTAAATCATTTTCTATACGGATCTCTTGAAGCTGTCATCTCTCTATTTCAGTGAGTCTCCTTTGCCCTCAGATCAAACACCTCCTTCTGAATGTTATCTTCAAAATGCAGAGGCTACACCTGTTCTCCTTCCCTTGCCTGGTCTCCTCTTAACCTGCTTCCTCGTGGATCCCCACTCCCATCGAGCAGTCTTTCGCCCTTGCTGCCCAGTTCACCCCGTTCCATCATTCTGCTCCATGAAGTGGGAGTTCAATACCGAGCTCCTTCAAACACCTGTCCTCAATTAACCCCACTTCTCCTCTGATCTCACTGAGCTCCTGAGGAACCTCTTCAACTCAGTACACGACGTAATGAATAACCTGGATAAATACTCATATTGTCAAGTTCATGACCCTAAATACAGTCATCTGAGGAAGAAAATTGGTTAGACAAAAATATGAAATATATTTTTGGAGACGCCCCTGTGTCAGTCCCAGTTTCATCCCAGGTACGCTGGTGCTCTTCCTGGACGGAGCTGAGAGCTTCTCGGAGGAGTGCAGGACGCAGGCGCTCAGCAATCCCGAGATTCTAACAGGTGGAATCTTTCCGGGGTATTAGCCCTCTGATAAAAGTACCAAGTTGCCTTGATGATCTGTATTTTCTAATAAAAAAATATGTACACATTCCAATTCTCTAAAACTTTCATAGTAACTAAAAAAAAAAAAAAGTCGGTGAATTTAAACCCTTTGGTAATTTGGTTCCAATATACTCACACATGTTAACAGCTGAAAAGGACTTTATATGCTGTCTAGTTTAATCTCATCACTTTAATGATGAAAAAATTGAGACCCACCAAAGGTGAGGACATTCACTGAAGGTCCTATTGCTTTTAGGTGGGAAACCAGTGTTAGACTCCAACACCCAACTCCAAATTCTACCTTCTTCTTCTTTACTTTCTGTCCTTGCGTATACTCTCAGAACTTAAGAATAATTATCACAATCCTTCTGAAGCTGACATCTGAATATAGTCCTTAACTATAAAATGGTGACTTGCCCTAGTTAACTAAACAGAGGTTTATTATATTTATATTTTATTTTTTGTTACATTTTATTTATAGTTTTATTGTAACTAGATACACCAAAGTACAGGGAACATCTCAACATATTCATATTTGTATAAGATAGGATTTGTATTAACAAATGATTCTCAGTATTTTTCAGCTTTACCTGTTACCAATTCATTGTGAAGTTTACATAGTAACAGCTAACCTGTTACTATGAAATGAACAGGTAAACTTTGAGCTTTAAGTTTTAAGATCAATATTAAACACCTAGACTCCTCTTAGGGAAATTAGAGGTAGTTACAGTACATTTGGAACAGATAAGCTTTGAGTTATAATTGTTCCTCGTAGTTCTTTTGGTAGAGAAGTAGCCTCAATCAGGCTAATTAATTAATTAATAATTTATGAATGATTTAATTATTAATGAAATAATCCAGCGCAGCAATTTGAAGACCTACTCCTCATATGATTGTTAATTACATAGGTAAAATGCGTACCAGAAATAATTGCTTTTATATTTTACAGCTGCATCTACTGATGATGAAAATTTACTCTATTTTTTTCTAGTATGTCACCTTAAAAAATGTCGGTGAGGTCTTCATGATTTTGATCCCTGGTATTTATAAAATGAAGAAAGCAGAAACTGGGGAACTTCTTGCATTTTTAACTGAATTCGTACTTTTAACTTATAAATGTAGCTACTATTCATTGACCGGTTACTGCCAGGCACTTACCGGGTTATATTGAGATATTAATCCTTGAAATAATCTAAATGTTCATTTTGCAGATTAAGAAATTAACAACTATTGGGGCACCTAGGTGGTTCAGTGGGTTAAAGTTTCTGCTTTTTGCTCAGGTCATGATCCCAGGGTCCTGGGATCGAGCCCCGTGTCTAGCTCTCTGCTTAGCGGGGAGCCTGCTCCCCCCCCACCCCGCCGCCTGCCTCTCTGCCTACTTGTGACCTCTCTCTGTCAAATAAATAAATAAACAATCTTTAAAAAAAAAGAAATTAACAACTATTACTCAATAGCTAGTAATATACTAGCTAGTAAATACTCAAATGGTATTTTTATTTGATGACCCATTTGTTGCTCACTCCAAAAGCCTGTGACCTGGAAAAGTTAAGTCACGTTAATGTGTTACTATCAATGTGCCTGGCACAGTGCCGGCTGGAAGGAAGGCAGACCTGAACGTCATGTCTCATGGTCTTGTTTTTTGCCATGCTCCAAATAACTCTAAATAGGAGCATTTGTCTGAAGAATCTGTTGAGTTTTAAAAGTGTGAAAGGACAGTATAAGAGGGAATACTTTTAATCCTAAAGAAATAATCAGACTTGGCTGATAACATTTATGTACAAAAATGTTTAATTGAGCATTATTTGAAATGGTAAAATATTTTAAACAAAAACAAAGAAAAATATATATAATATATCCATAAATATAAAACATCATTCCACCAGTAAAGGGTGTTATAAGAATATTTTATACTAAGGGCATAGTTTTTTCATTCTCAAAAATATTTCTGATTACATACATTGTGCTTGGCACAATTCAAGGTACCAAACCATAAACAGAATAAACAAGCTTTGGCCCTCGTCAAACTTATATTTTTCATAGTGAAAACATATAACAAAGATAAACAAATATAATGACGAGTATAGGGTAAGTGACAAACAAGGTAAGGGGACAGAGAAAGACGAGGACGCTACTATTGAAGGATGTCCAAGGAAGTTATAGCCAGACGTATGACGATCAGAACATTTCAGGGACACCTGGGTGGCTCAGTCAGTTAAGTGTCTGCCTTCAGCTCAGGTCATGATCCCAGGGTCTGGGATCAAGTCCCGCATCAGGCTCCCGCCTTAGTGGGGAGTCTGCTTCTCCCTCTGCCCCTTCCCCCAGCTTGTTCTCTCTCTCTCTCTCTCTAAAATAAATAGATAAATAAATCCTTAAAAAAACAGAACATTTCAGAAACAGGAAATATTATAGTGCAAGGATTGGAATGGGCTTGACATTGACTATAGTTGGCATTCAAAATGAATGGATGAATAAATTCATGACACAATTCACTCATGCTCTGGTGTTGAGAGTTGCTAAATTTTTTTTTTTTTTAGATTTTTATTTATTTATTTATTTGACAGAGAGAGATCACAAGTAGACAGAGAGGCAGGCAGAGAGAGAAGCAGGCTCCCTGCTGAGCAGAGAGCCTGATGCGGGACTCGATCCCAGGACCCTGAGATCATGACCCGAGCCGAAGGCAGCGGCTCAACCCACTGAGCCACCCAGGCGCCCCGAGAGTTGCTAAATTTTATCCATCATCTGTATAGAGATGTGTGTGATGAATTATAGCTAGTCCAGGCTGAAATTAATTAGCTGAGTGCCTGTCATAAATACCAGGTACTTTTCCTAAATTTTAAAAAAATTCTTATCACAAATCTACAAATTAGATATTACTCATCTCCTTTTATTGGCTTAGTAGAAAGGCTTAGATACTAATAGCAGAGGTACAAATCCCAGAGTCAAAGTTAGGTCACATGTGTTTCTGATTTAAAACTCACTCTACCTCATCTTACTACCTTCCATGATTAATGAAGATGTTTTAATTAAATAAGAAATTTTTTTATGTTTTAATTAAGTAAAAAGTAAGATTTATCCCGTGTATGAATTTGTAAGAGAGGAGATCATATATGGTCTTTTGCTACAGAAACAACGTAACTTATTAAACATTTGGTATATGTAATTTATCATGGCTAATACTACCAAGGATGCATGCACTCAAATATGCATTTCTTTCTTTTTCTTTCAAATATGCCATTTCTAACATAGATACCTAAAAATATGTATTTTCCCCCTTGAGGAGGAAAAAAGTCGGAGTTACTGCTTACTTTGATATATTTGTGTAGCAAATAACTTCACAGAACAGTCTAAAAGACTAATGAAGTTTGAGACTTTATAAAGACATGTAACAGATTTTTTTAAAAGATGGTCAAATTCACATTTAATTATGTCTTATCTAAAAGTCTAAAGAAGTGCATGTCTACAGAAGTATAAAGAAGAATGGTTAGTCAATGCTGGGACTTCATTTTCAGTATAGTAAATTGTATATAACCTACATATCTTGTTACAAGGAAACTAGAAAAGCTGAATAAAATATTAAACCTGCTTGACAGTATTTTTGGTGGTAACAAGGCAGTAAGGCCACGGACGGGTAGAATCTTGATGATGAGGGGAGTGCCGAGACCTGAGACTAATACTCAGCCCTGCTTTTCCCAAGAAAGCGATGGAGAGATCACATAGCCAAGCGGACCCTTGGCAATTTCAGGGTGGTTGGGGGAGAAGCTGGAATCTGGGACCATCTCTGGTGCTTTTTATTCCTTGAAGTAAACACTTATTTTCATCCGGGGTCATTTCTGTTCGGATGACTTTTTTTAAAAAACACTTCTTAGAGTGTAGCTTTGCCACTGATGAATGCCATCAATTTTTTTATGTCTGAAAATGTGTTTATTTCACCTGTGCTTTTGAAAGGTACCTCCACAGGAGCCTAGCAAGACAGTGTTTTCCCCCGTCACTTTAACGATGAACTATTGGTACCTTCTGCTGGGTATAGCTTCCTCTTGGAGATCAGCTCTTGTCATCCTCTTTGTCTTCCCATCCATAATATGTTCTTTTTCCTTCTGGATGCTTTAAAGAAACATTTCCTCCTTGTCACTGGTTTTGAACAATTTGATTAGAATGTATCTTGACGTCATTTTATTTGGTTTCTTTGTGCTTGAGTTTCCTTGAATTCTTGGACATATGGAACTTTGGCTTTATTTTTTATCAAATATGGGATAATTTTGGCCACCATGTGTTCCAGTATTTTTTCTCTCCCAATTTCTGTCTTTCAGGGACAACAGCTGCACCTCTGTTAAGTTGCTTGAAGTTGTCCTCAGTTTGTCTAATGCTCTCTTTATTGTTCTTAGTTTTTTGCTTTCTTCATGTTTCATTTTAGGGAGACTCCACTGATCTACAAGTTTTCTACTCTGTTCTTGACAAGCGTCTCATGTGGCAGCACCCCAGCTTCTGGCATTTCCAGCTCCCATGTTACAGTTTCCATCTGTAGAAACCTACTCTGGACTCTTTTTTTTTTTTTTTTTTTTATCTTCCATGTCTCTATGTAAGTATTCGAACACACAGAATCCAGTCATAAGAAGTATTTTAATGTGTGTTGTTTCCAATGCAACGTCTGTGTCAGTTTGGTTTTCACTGAGAGATTTGTTTCCCCTTCTGAGTCCTATTATCCTGCTTCTTTGCAAGTCAGAGAATTTTTTTTTTTTAATTGCTAAACATTGTGGATGTTACCTTGTTTTGTACTGGATGTTTTATGTTAAATATTTTGAATTGAGCTATTTTGCATCTCATAGAATATATGCATATATTCTGTATGTAGAATAAGTATGTATGTATTCCGTGTGTACGTTCATAAGCACACATGTGTCTATACACACGCATCTGTAAACATGGATCTTCTGTATGTAGAAGAAGAACAGGTTCTATGCATGTACACTCCAGTATGCATGTTCTTGAGCGTTAGTCCAGAATGCAATGAAGTTCTTAGCGATAATTTGCTCTTACCAGTCCCTACTTTTGGGATTCATAGGGGAGTACGGAGCAGTGCTCAGTCAAGGCTGGTGATTCCCCACCACTTAGAAAAGATCCTCTGCCCCCGCTGTGCCCAGCCCGGTAAATCATGAGGTTTTTCAGTATGGCAGGGGGCATAGGCAGCCCTCCAGGCTGCCTGTG
Organism: Meles meles; assembly: GCF_922984935.1. NCBI lineage: Eukaryota > Metazoa > Chordata > Mammalia > Carnivora > Mustelidae > Meles > Meles meles. The sequence continues at coordinate 117,052,231 of NC_060073.1, read as the reverse complement.
GGCACCAGTACTCATCTTTCGGATCCTTTCTGGGGTGTTTACTTTCCTAGCCCTGGAATGTTTCCCCAAACACCTCCCCTCACTGGTGCCTGGGATCATTAGGTGGCTGAACTCCAGAAGGGAATTCACTATGGGTCTCCAGAGCTCTTTCTGCATGATGTGTAGTCCTCTCTGATGCTCCAACGAATTCTAGCAACCTGTCTCCCTGGACTGCAGATCTGCCATTCAGGGGGCTCCCTGAAAAGTGCCTGGAATGCCCCCAGCAAGCACCACTGCCTGCAAGTTTATGTAGTATGGTAAACTGAGGCAAAGATCCAATCTCAGTCACTTCCCGTGTTTCCAGGATCTTTGTCTTCATCACCCGTAGCCCAGGGTTTTGTAAACCATCATTTTGGTATTTTATGTATTCTTAGTTGTTTCAGGGGGGAGTGTGTGGCTGTTGCTTATCCCTCCTTGGCCAGACATCTAAGTCTTGTAATAGGAATTCAAAGGGAGATTTAAATACATCAACCAAGATCCACTGTTTTCCAAATCTGATCCTGATTGTTCTTCCTACAAAGTAAGTTTAATAAAGGAGACTCTTTACTGTATGTTTCTTTTTTTTTCCATTTTATTTATTTTTTCAGCGTAACAGTATTCATTCTTTTTGCACAACACCCAGTGCTCCATGCAAAACGTGCCCTCCCCATTACCCACCACCTGTTCCCCCAACCTCCCACCCCTGACCCTTCAAAACCCTCAGGTTGTTTTTCAGAGTCCATAGTCTCTTATGGTTCGCCTCCCCTTCCAAATTTTTATAATAAACATATAATGTATTTTTATCCCCAGGGGTACAGGTCTGTGAATCGCCAGGTTTACACACTTCACAGCACTCACGATAGCACTTACCCTCCCCAATGTCCATAGCCCCCTCCCCCTCTCCCAATCCCACCTCCCCCAGCAACCCCCAGTTTGTTTTGTGAGATTAAGAGTCATTTATGGTTTGTCTCCCTCCCAATCCCATCTTGTTTCATTTATTCTTCTCCTATCCCCCTACCCCCCATGTTGCTTCTCCATGTCCTCATATCAGGGAGATCATATGATAGTTGTCTTTCTCCGATTGACTTATTTCACTAAGCATGATACGCTCTAGTTCCATCCACGTCGTCGCAAATGGCATGATTTCATTTCTTTTGATGGCTGCATAGTATTCCATTGTGTATATATACCACCTCTTCTTTATCCATTCATCTGTTGATGGACATCTAGGTTCTTTCCATAGTTTGGCTATTGTAGACATTGCTGCTATAAACATTCGGGTACACGTGCCCCTTCGGATCACTATGTTTGTATCTTTAGGGTAAATACCCAGTAGTGCAATTGCTGGGTCATAGGGTAGTTCTATTTTCAACATTTTGAGGAACCTCCATGCTGTTTTCCAGAGTGGTTGCACCAGCTTGCATTCCCACCAACAGTGGAGGAGGGTTCCCCTTTCTCCACATCCTCTCCAGCATCTGTCATTTCCTGACTTGTTAATTTTAGCCATTCTGACTGGTGTGAGGTGATATCTCACTGTGGTTTTGATTTGTATTTCCCTGATGCCGAGTGACGTGGAGCACTTTTTCATGTGTCTGTTGGCCATCTGGATGTCTTCTTTGCAGAAATGTTGTTCATGTCCTCTGCCCATTTCTTGATTGGATTGTTTGTTCTTTGGGTGTTGAGTTTGCTAAGTTCCTTATAGATTTTGGACACTAGCCCTTTATCTGATATGTCGTTTGCAAATATCTTCTCCCATTCTGTCAGTTGTCTTTTGGTTTTGTTAACTGTTTCCTTTGCTGTGCAAAAGCTTTTGATCTTGATGAAATCCCAATAGTTCATTTTTGCCCTTGCTTCCCTTGCCTTTGCCGTTGTTCCTAGGAAGATGTTGCTATGGCTGAGGTCGAAGAGGTTGCTGCCTGCATTCTCCTCAAGGATTTTGATGGATTCCTTTCTCACATTGAGGTCCTTCATCCATTTGGAGTCTATTTTCGTGTGTGGTGTAAGGAAGTGGTCCAGTTTCATTTTTCTGCATGTGGCTGTCCAATTTTCCCAGCACCATTTATTGAAGAGGCTGTCTTTTTTCCATTGGACATGCTTTCCTGCTTTGTCGAAGATTAGTTGACCATAGAGTTGAGGGTCGATTTCTGGACTCTCTATTCTGTTCCACTGATCTATGTGTCTGTTTTTGTGCCAGTACCATGCTGTCTTGATGGTGACAGCTTTGTAATAGAGCTTGAAGTCCGGAATTGTGATGCCACCAACTTTGGCTTTCTTTTTCAATATTCCTTTGGCTATTCGAGGTCTTTTCTGGTTCCATATAAATTTTAGGATTATTTGTTCCATTTCTTTGAAAAAAATGGATGGTATTTTGATAGGGATTGCATTAAATGTGTAGATTGCTTTAGGTAGCATAGACATTTTCACAATATTTATTCTTCCAATCCAGGAGCATGGAACATTTTTCCATTTTTTTGTGTCTTCCTCAATTTCTTTCATGAGTACTTTATAATTTTCTGTGTATAGATTCTTAGTCTCTTTGGCTAGGTTTATTCCTAGGTATCTTATAGTTTTGGGTACAATTGTAAATGGGATTGACTCCTTAATTTCTCTTTCTTCAGTCTTGTTGCTGGTGTACAGAAATGCAACTGATTTCTGTGCATTGATTTTATATCCTGACACTTTACTGAATTCCTGGACAAGTTCTAGCAGTTTTGGAGTGGAGTCTTTTGGGTTTTCCACATATAGTATCATATCATCTGCGAAGAGTGATAGTTTGACTTGCATATTTTCAGATGCTCTGAAGCTAGAACTCAATCACAAGAGGAAAGCTGGAAAGAACCCAAATACATGGAGACTAAACAGCATCCTTCTAAAGAATGAATGGGTTAACCAGGAAATTAAAGAAGAATTGAAAAAATTCATGGAAACAAATGATAATGAAAACACAACAGTTCAAAATCTGTGGGACACAGCAAAGGCAGTCCTGAGAGGAAAATATATAGCGGTACAAGCCTTTCTCAAGAAACAAGAAAGGTCTCAAGTACACAACCTAACCCTACGCGTAAAGGAGCTGGAGAAAGAACAAGAAAGAAACCCTAAACCCAGCAGGAGAAGAGAAATCATAAAGATCAGAGCAGAAATCAATGAAATAGAAACCAAAAAAACAATAGAAAAAATCAATGAAACTAGGAGCTGGTTCTTTGAAAGAATCAATAAGATTGATAAACCCCTGGCCAGACTCATCAAAAAGAAAAGAGAAAGGACCCAAATAAATAAAATCATGAATGAAAGAGGAGAGATCACAACTAACACCAAAGAAATACAGACAATTATAAGAACATACTATGAGCAACTCTACGCCAACAAATTGGACAATCTGGAAGAAATGGATGCATTCCTAGAGACATATAAACTACCACAACTGAACCAGGAAGAAATAGAAAACCTGAACAGGCCCATAACCAGTAAGGAGATTGAAACAGTCATCAAAAATCTCCAAACAAACAAAAGCCCAGGGCCAGACGGCTTCCCAGGGGAATTCTACCAAACATTTAAAGATGAACTAATTCCTATTCTCCTGAAACTGTTCCAAAAAATAGAAATGGAAGGAAAACTTCCAAACTCATTTTATGAGGCCAGCATCACCTTGATCCCAAAACCAGACAAGGATCCCACCAAAAAAGAGAACTACAGACCAATATCCTTGATGAACACAGACGCAAAAATTCTCGCCAAAATACTAGCCAATAGGATTCAACAGTACATTAAAAGGATTATTCACCACGATCAAGTGGGATTTATTCCAGGGCTGCAGGGTTGGTTCAACATCCGCAAATCAATCAATGTGACAGAACACATTAATAAAAGAAAGAACAAGAACCATATGATACTCTCAATAGATGCTGAAAAAGCATTTGACAAAGTACAGCATCCCTTCCTGATCAAAACGCTTCAAAGTGTGGGGATAGAGGGCACATACCTCAATATTATCAAAGCCATCTATGAAAAACCCACCGCAAATATCATTCTCAATGGAGAAAAACTGAAAGCTTTTCCGTTAAGGTCAGGAACACGGCAGGGATGTCCATTATCACCACTGCTATTCAACATAGTACTAGAAGTCCTAGCCTCAGCAATCAGACAACAAAAAGAAATTAAAGGCATCCAAATTGGTAAAGAAGAAGTCAAACTATCACTCTTCGCAGATGGTATGTTTCTTTTCAGAAACACTTTTGTGCATTTCCTGGGTGTTGTTTAGCTGGTTGTTTGGTGGCTTCCCAACCTCGGAACATGCTGTGCTCATACCCAATTCCATGGGTTGTTTTTTTGTTTTGTTTTGTTTTTTTACTCGTTATAAATTGATAAAATTTTAACCACTAACCAGAACATGGGGATTGCTTTGCCTGCCAATTTGTCAGGAGAATAGAGCCCTTACCCAGACAGCATAAGAAAAAACAAGTTTCTTGTTTGCCCCCTAAATCGGCAAATCTTTCACTGGAACCCAGACAATCTAGGCTTTATTCAGTTGTCTAATTTCCTCTTCCCTTGCTTGCTTTTTGAGTCCCCTGACCTTCACCTTTGCATGTGTGTGTGTATGTGTGTGTGTGTGTATTAAAAGTATAAGTCACTCACTTTTAAAATCTTTTTTCTATGTATTTAAACAATTTCACTAAGCCCCTTTTTTGCTTCTGTCTGGCATATCTCGGTTTTTACAGTAGGAAGGTGTCTGCGATTAATTTAATTGGTTCTAAAAATAAGAGACCATGCTTTATATTTTATGTATAGATATTTCGTTTAATTTTCTACTGAATATAAAGTGTCAATACATATCAGTCGTGAATGATAATAAGTATCCCCACAACAACAAGATTAAGACATTCCAAAATAATTGTGACCCAAAGCCTACTGCCTAAGTAGTTCATAAGCACAGAAGTGTGTCTCTTTGGTTCATTGTATGTATGTGTGTAAGTGTGTGAAAGCATCTATGAAATGAGGCTTTCTTTTAAACTTTTAATTAAGAAGAATAGGGAAAAAATAAATTCAGGGAGAAGTCATAAGGGTAAGTTGAGAAAGGAAAAGATTGATCTTGCCGAAGTTTAATTTTTAGCCTCAGCTTAGAAAAAGCCCAAAGAATACAATTAACTGTTGAAAATAAATGAGGGGGTGCCTGGGTGGCTCAGTCGGTTGAGCGTCTGTCTGCCTTCTGCTCAGGTCATGGTTCCAGGGTCCTGGGATCAAGTCCAGCATTGGGTTCCCTGCTCGCAGGGAGTCTGCTTCTCTCTCTCAGAGAAGTGCCCCTTCTCCCTACTCGTGCTCTCTCTCTCCAATAAATAAAATCTTTAAAAAAATCAAAATGATATTCAATACATTAATAAAATGATCCTCATCATTTCTATATAGAAGCCAAGAAGTAAGTATAGAAAAATATAGTCTAATGGGGAGTAGAAGAAACATGATTTGAAGTAGACATGAAACAGTAAGCCTGGAGAAAAAGCATCTCTATGGTCATAGACTACAAGAGGAAAAAAATTGGGTAAAAGGTATTTGATAAAGTTTGTCTAGTGATTTAAAAAGGCACAGCATGAGACAAGCCATTCAGTGTCTTACAGTTGAACAATGCAGTTTCGCTAAAGAAGAGAATCACAAATCAACCAACTTTTTATAAAGGTGTAGATGTTACGATGGCATCTGTATTTCTATACTATCTGGCATTTCTGTGACTAGAAAGGTAAAACTTGATTCGGGGGTTGAAAATATATTTGAAAGCGATTTGCTTACTTCTACATGCACCATGTCTACATAGTCATTTTTGTCTGTCATATTTACCTGTAACAGTCATCTTTGCGGGGTTCTCAGACCTTTTGTTTCCTCTAAAAAACCATCATTGAGAAAGTTTTCCGTATAAATTCAGATTATGTTATTATTGGTAGAACCACCTGTGGGTGCCAAGCTCTTTTATGGTTCCCCTAGAACTGGGTACAAAGTCCTTCTGACAGAAGACTTAACAGTGTCGATGACATTCGCTTTACTATTTCCAGTGGAATTTGGTGTCACACAAGTGCTGCTGACATTTCTGAAAAATATCAAGCCAACACAAAAATTCGTTAAAAACTAATAAAGCAGATAAAAGCAATTATGTAAAAAAAGAAAGGGAAATATTATGTCCTTCAATAAGGACATGGAAAATAAAACTGTGTGTATTGAAGGTAAAGGTGTTGTTAAAGTTCTTTTGTTGGGTTAAGACTTAGCTGTCATGCAAGCCCTAATAATATCTGAGTCTTTACAGTTCCGAAGTTCGCTCCCAGGGACGTGCTTTAAAAAATTCCTCAGTGACGATTGCAAGATCTGTGTAAGATGATATTCTGTTTCATACTACTATTTGTAATGGCAATTTTGAAAATAAGCTCAATATTAGAAATTTCAAATGAGGGGCACCTGGGTGGCTCAGTCAGTTAACTATCTGCCTTCTACTCACTCAGGTCATGATCTCAGAGTCCTGGGATCGAGTCCTGCGTCAGGATTCTTGCTCAGTGGGGAGTCTGCTTCTCCCTCTCCTTCTGCTGCTCCCCCCTGCTTGTGCTGTTTCTCTCGCTCTCACTGCCTCTGTCTCTCTCAAATAAATAAATAAATAAATTTCAAATTATTAAAAATCATGGAGACAGAAGGGTAGTTCGGGGCAATGGGAGGCACACAGGTAAGGTGACAGATCAGGAAGGAAGGGCAGTCCCTTGGAGGCCAAGCCTAGGCCAGGAGGGCATCTGGACTGGCAGAGACCTGGAGCAGCCAGGAGTTAGACTACACAGAATGCTTTAGACCTGAACATGCCAGGGCCATGCCTAGACATGCATCTCAGGGGACCACCCCTTTGGTGTGTCTTTCTTTGCAGTGCCATCCAGCCAGACAGGAAGCTCCAAACCTAGACCAGGACCCCTATAGGCCCACCCCTGTTTCTCCCTTTAGGAACATTCTCTAACCTTCTGTTCCTCCTTAATCCTACACGAGATGGACCAAATGTCCCAAGGACCAAAAGGACTCATGCCTGTGGGGTTGTCCCTGGGTCCTATAACTTCTTCATAGTTTCAGGAGAGCAGCTGGTGAGAGGATTGCTCCCACAGGGCCATATTTCTTTCATGGAGTGGGGGAGATTTATGTGTGAGAGAGATGCTGACTTGCAAAGTTCTACGTTTAGAACCAAGCAGAATGCAGGGCTCTGGGCAACTGACAGTTAAAGACTTCAGCCAAATGTGTGGCAGTAGACTGGCTCTTGTCCTTTTGCCTTCTGATCACTGTGCTGCCTCTGATCTCCAGCACTTGAGGGTTGTGCTGAGTCCACCACCACTGGTATGATTTCGTGGGTTCCTCATCATCTGTTAGGCATTCCTCCAGGAGAGTCTCAGCCTGTCTTCTCCAAAGGCATTCATGACCATCTAGTCTTTCCAATCCATGTGCTCTCTTCCTGTTGAATGATGAGGTGTCATACTTTTCCTAGTTGGTCATCAGACATACAAGGTGAGAGATAGACATTCCTTGTCCAAGTGGGACCATTCTTCTTGCTCTGTCCAGGACCTCTTACCTGTCTTCCCTGTGGTTGGCATTGTGTGGAAGACAGGAGGGCAAGGAACATGATAACATTGAAGGAGATATTTTTTCAGGACTGTAGTGATTATAGCCTACAGAGTTCAAGAGAAGGATATTTTGTTCTATATTTTTACTAGAAAATTCCATATGGTAAGTTTTACATGACCATTAAATGAGTCATTGTTTCCATTTTTCCTGCACACTCTGGATAAGACTAGCATTTATGTTTCCATGAAACATAGTAACAAACTTTGAGAGAGTCATTGGAAACCAATATTCAGCATGGATACACAGTGTCATTGGAAATTATGGAATCAGCAATAAATAATTTATTAAGGTACTACAGTAGCAAGATCATCTATATTGATTTAATATAAACAGACTTGGAAGACCCTGTTGTTAGTACTAACGACATTGTTCCATTTTCCTGGGAGATAGGAAATTAACCAAGAATGCAACATTTGACAATAAACAAAAAGGAAAAGCTGGGTCTTGCATGTGAAGGGATAGACAATGTGAAGAATATCTGTGTGCATTAACTGACAATAAAAAAAAATAGGTGTGCTTCTACCCATTTTTCTAAATCGTCATTAATATGTCTCCATACCTTACATGAACCTATGAATTTTCTAGATCATTTAAATCATATTATTTGTATAGACAGAAGGTCTACATAAATATTTTTCTGGGGCCCCACAAAATCTATTGGTGGCCTTGTGGCTATGCACAGGGCGTTAAGCAAATAAGAAACTGTACCAAATACAATGGAGTCCAGGCTTCTTGTTCTTGCAAAAGGGTTAAAAATATGGAAAGAGACAAATCTAGAATGAACCCCGCAGTGTTGCATTAGAATTTGTGGTGCTATATAATCTCACAGGCTAAAGTGTATAAAGAGGGAAATGTGAATCAGATAGAGAGATGGATGTTTATGAAAGACGCAAATGTGTGTGTTACAGTTCTGTATATTGTGAAGGCCTCTGAAAAACAGCACACCAGTAGCAATGAGCATGCCTAGAGCTTAGATCTTGGTTGCTAATTATGCTCAGCAGTTAAATAATAGTCTAGATATAGTCTAATAAATAAATAGTCTAGAGCTCCATGAAAAATGCCCTCAGACCTGGGGCAGAGAATGTTCCAGATGAACTTAGAATATCTGATTGTGCCCAAAGTAAGAAAGCACTCAGTAATGATGCGGACACGACAGAATGACAGAGGAGTTAGATTAAAGGTATTCCTAACAGTCAACTGTGAGACGATTTGAGCAGGAAATACGTAACGACAATAAGGGATTAGAGCACAGTGAACAAATTAGGTATGTAAATAAGAGAGTATATCTGTAAGTAAATAACTAGGAGAGATTGCCGTATCTTACAGTAAGATGCCATAAATGTAGAAAAATGGTGGAATCAGATAATCACTATATGGCAGTCACCACAGTAAAATTCTAGACAAGATAAAACCATCAGTGGAGGCTACAGTCAGGGTATCAGTAATGGAGCAATTAACATTATGTGCCACAGTGGAGGGAAGCGATGAAAGAATGCTCATCTGTGATATTCTGGACAGATGTGCATGATCTGGGACCAGTCATGAAGAAGCATCAAACAAAACCTCTTGTTTGACAAGAACGTAATGGGACACTATTCTTGAAGTAAGATTGTGAGTTATATGAAGTCACGCTCTCCATGAAGAAAAACAGGGAAAAAAATGGATAGTAGTCCATGTTGTGACTTTTACTGTCAGTTTCTCTGTTTGTTTGTTTTTCTTTTGTGCTTTGACTTTTTTGGGATATAGACAGTCTCTTTCTCTTAGATCTAAGGCCTTTCGTTAATATATCCATCTTCTCCTTTTTCAAATCTATTTTCTTTTCAAATCTATTGTTATTGTGTTGTAGTATCCTGTTAGGAGTTAGTAGATATTTTCCTATCCAACTAAGTAATGTCTGCAATGGTCATTCTTCAGGAGATCAAATCAATTTTGATCTGACTGGATCGTATCTGATATCAACAGGTCCCGATCACGTTCTACTGAGTCAGAATAGGAGTTCAAGATTCTATCCCCTACTGAAGAGGAAGCAGGACAGTCATCTGAGTGGACATCATATAGATCACCAGAGATCTTTCCCAGGGAATAACAAAGACCCAGAAAGTTATGCACATTAGGAGGAACAACATAGAATTGACAAGATAATTCTATGGCATTATTTCTATAATTTAACATGGCAAAGATTCATCATCAAGGAGCTTGATAACAACGTAGTTTCATTGGGCCTACCTCCAAAGACTTTGACCCCGTAGGTCTTGCGCTGGAGTTAGAAGAGTGTCATTATTAGCAAGCTCTTAGGTGACTTTAGTTCCCCTTCAGTTATAGAACCAAAACCATAAGAGTATCTTGAAAAACCCTTCCAGCCATTCTTAACAATGCCAACTTTCCTTGTCTTTGTAATTTCCAGGAAGAAACTCTAGCACTCTGCATAGTTTCCACTCAACTAAATACCCTGCTTCCTCCCCAGTGCGCGAGAAAGGGCTGAGTGAGCGGATAATGGGCCACACTTTGAAAAGTGATCCATTGGGCCCAATTTAAAGCTGGTTTCTGAGCAAGAAATATATGAGATCAAGAGTAAACAACTCTGTGTGGCCTTCTATTGGGGTAGCATCCCCCAGATTGCCTGTGACATCTGGTCCCAGGAAAACAATCTCTGAGAGAGTCCCTGCCTCCCAAGACCCCTTACCCAACTCTCGGGTCCTCCCGTGGCCCCTTATCAATTGTCTTCTACCACATCAGCACACCAGATTTTACTCAAGTGTTTCACAAAATTGGGAGTCTTCACCTCTCTGATAACAGGACCTATGACAGTGCCTGAGACATACCAGGTGCCCACGGATTGTATGTTAAACTACAAGAACCATTCATGTGCCCTTGCATTTGCATATATCACTGCATAATAGGTCACACAAAGTGAGCCTAAAATAGAGCACAGTCTCCATGGGGATGGTGCATGCTTTAGCTGAGTCCTCTGCTCAGGGTCTCATAAGGCTGAAATCATGATGTTGACTGAGGATCAACATGATGTTGACTGAGGCTTTATCTGGAAACTCAGCTAGGAAAAAATGCACCAGCAAGCTCCCTTAAGTAGCTGGGAAATTCATTTTCTTGCAGTTGTATGACTGAGGCCCTTGTGTTTTTCCTCTGTGTTGATCAAGTTCTGCACTCAGCTGTTGGTGACCAATCTCTGTCCTTGCCACACAGCCACCTCCATCAGCCTTTCTCTTGCATGGGTGTACCTTGGAGATACTGAGGTTCAGTTCCAGACTGCCACAAGAAAGAGAGTGTCTCAATAAAGCAAGTCAAATGAAGGTTTTGACTTCCCCAGCGGTAGAAAAGTTATGTTTATACTATACTATAGTCAGTTAAGTGTTCAGTAGTTGGTGTAAGGAACAGTGCACCTTAATTAATTTGTGTGTGTGTGTGTGTGTGTGTGTGTGTGTGTGTGTGTGTATTTTAAACCTTAGATCAGGTAAGGGGAAGAAATAGATGCCCAACATTTAGCCTTGCCTTTACTTGTATAGATGATAATCAACTGACTTAGAAGGAGTTTTTGCTTTGACCACTCACTGTGCTAATATACACATCATGTGATCCCATCTTAAATAAATCACATGACGTTTACTATTACTGTCCCCCTTATGCCAAAGATGAAATCTAAGCCAGGAGAGGTGTTGGATATTTATTTTTTATTCTTTTCCAATAAATATGTGTCTTTTTTAAACACACACACACACACACACGACTCATTTTGAATTGAGTTTCTATCTGTTTATCTGTTCTTTATTACCTTTCTTGATCTTTTCACAACCCACATTTGGGGTTATGTGTTAAAGAGATTAAAATAAAAACTATTTTCTTGCTGTGTTTGCCCATAAATCCATGTTTTAAAATGGACTATTTTATCAGCTCTAGCAGTATAGAATTGAAGGTGAACTTCGTAAAAGAATAAAGAGATTGTTTTCTTTTCTAAGACCCAGTAATGCATTCACTATGACACAAAAGAATTCATAGTCTCTGACCAACTTTAAATTCTCAGAGAAATGTTTAAAGCCCAGATTAATTGGACAAGTTAATAAGGTTTCCTTAAATTGAAACAATAAATTGTGAGTATACATAATTAACTATACATAATTAGTTTTCAAAAGTAAACAACTGTATTCTGCTTTTATAGGTGTGCTTGTGAGTACAAATATAGAACAAGTGTTGTTAATAAATATAAATAAGCATACAAAAATAATTTTTCTTAGGTTGTATAGGCATATAAATGAATAATATTTTATTTTACATGTAAGAAATTTCAAGGGACTTTAATTCATGGACAAAAATATATTTCTGTGAAATTTAGTGAGAAATATTTTGTACTTAATGTGTATATAAAAAACTTTACATGAGCTAGTTCCAACAAAAGAAATAAAAATAGGTCAATATATGAATTGGGACCCCATTACATTTCCTATTATAAAAAATTATTTATAAACTTAGTAATATTTCTTTTTTTTTCCATTTTATTTATTTTTTCAGCGTAACAGTATTCATTCTTTTTGCACAACACCCAGTGCTCCATGCAAAACGTGCCCTCCCCATTACCCACCACCTGTTCCCCCAACCTCCCACCCCTGACCCTTCAAAACCCTCAGGTTGTTTTTCAGAGTCCATAGTCTCTTATGGTTCGCCTCCCCTTCCAAATTTTTTTTTTTTAATAAACATATAATATATTTTTATCCCCAGGGGTACAGGTCTGTGAATCACAAGGTTTACACACTTCACAGCACTCACGATAGCACTTACCCTCCCCAATGTCCATAGCCCCCTCCCCCTCTCCCAATCCCACCTCCCCCAGCAACCCCCAGTTTGTTTTGTGAGATTAAGAGTCATTTATGGTTTGTCTCCCTCCCAATCCCATCTTGTTTCATTTATTCTTCTCCTATCCCCCTACCCCCCATGTTGCTTCTCCATGTCCTCATATCAGGGAGATCATATGATAGTTGTCTTTCTCCGATTGACTTATTTCACTAAGCATGATATGCTCTAGTTCCATTCACGTTGTCGCAAATGGTATGATTTCATTTCTTTTGATGGCTGCATAGTATTCCATTGTGTATATATACCACCTCTTCTTTATCCATTCATCTGTTGATGGACATCTAGGTTCTTTCCATAGTTTGGCTATTGTAGACATTGCTGCTATAAACATTCGGGTACACGTGCCCCTTCGGATCACTATGTTTGTATCTTTAGGGTAAATACCCAGTAGTGCAATTGCTGGGTCATAGGGTAGTTCTATTTTCAACATTTTGAGGAACCTCCATGCTGTTTTCCAGAGTGGTTGCACCAGCTTGCATTCCCACCAACAGTGGAGGAGGGTTCCCCTTTCTCCACATCCTCTCCAGCATCTGTCATTTCCTGACTTGTTAATTTTAGCCATTCTGACTGGTGTGAGGTGATATCTCACTGTGGTTTTGATTTGTATTTCCCTGATGCCGAGTGACGTGGAGCACTTTTTCATGTGTCTGTTGGCCATCTGGATGTCTTCTTTGCAGAAATGTTGTTCATGTCCTCTGCCCATTTCTTGATTGGATTGTTTGTTCTTTGGGTGTTGAGTTTGCTAAGTTCCTTATAGATTTTGGACACTAGCCCTTTATCTGATATGTCGTTTGCAAATATCTTCTCCCATTCTGTCAGTTGTCTTTTGGTTTTGTTAACTGTTTCCTTTGCTGTGCAAAAGCTTTTGATCTTGATGAAATCCCAATAGTTCATTTTTGCCCTTGCTTCCCTTGCCTTTGCCGTTGTTCCTAGGAAGATGTTGCTATGGCTGAGGTCGAAGAGGTTGCTGCCTGCATTCTCCTCAAGGATTTTGATGGATTCCTTTCTCACATTGAGGTCCTTCATCCATTTGGAGTCTATTTTCGTGTGTGGTGTAAGGAAGTGGTCCAGTTTCATTTTTCTGCATGTGGCTGTCCAATTTTCCCAGCACCATTTATTGAAGAGGCTGTCTTTTTTCCATTGGACATGCTTTCCTGCTTTGTCGAAGATTAGTTGACCATAGAGTTGAGGGTCGATTTCTGGGCTCTCTATTCTGTTCCACTGATCTATGTGTCTGTTTTTGTGCCAGTACCATGCTGTCTTGATGGTGACAGCTTTGTAATAGAGCTTGAAGTCCGGAATTGTGATGCCACCAACTTTGGCTTTCTTTTTCAATATTCCTTTGGCTATTCGAGGTCTTTTCTGGTTCCATATAAATTTTAGGATTATTTGTTCCATTTCTTTGAAAAAAATGGATGGTATTTTGATAGGGATTGCATTAAATGTGTAGATTGCTTTAGGTAGCATAGACATTTTCACAATATTTATTCTTCCAATCCAGGAGCATGGAACATTTTTCCATTTTTTTGTGTCTTCCTCAATTTCTTTCATGAGTACTTTATAATTTTCTGTGTATAGATTCTTAGTCTCTTTGGCTAGGTTTATTCCTAGGTATCTTATAGTTTTGGGTACAATTGTAAATGGGATTGACTCCTTAATTTCTCTTTCTTCAGTCTTGTTGCTGGTGTACAGAAATGCAACTGATTTCTGTGCATTGATTTTATATCCTGACACTTTACTGAATTCCTGGACAAGTTCTAGCAGTTTTGGAGTGGAGTCTTTTGGGTTTTCCACATATAGTATCATATCATCTGCGAAGAGTGATAGTTTGACTTCTTCTTTACCAATTTGGATGCCTTTAATTTCTTTTTGTTGTCTGATTGCAGAGGCTAGGACTTCTAGTACTATGTTGAATAGCAGTGGTGATAATGGACATCCCTGCCGTGTTCCTGACCTTAACGGAAAAGCTTTCAGTTTTTCTCCATTGAGAATGTTATTTGCGGTGGGTTTTTCATAGATGGCTTTGATAATATTGAGGTATGTGCCCTCTATCCCCACACTTTGAAGCGTTTTGATCAGGAAGGGATGCTGTACTTTGTCAAATGCTTTTTCAGCATCTATTGAGAGTATCATATGGTTCTTGTTCTTTCTTTTATTAATGTGTTCTGTCACATTGATTGATTTGCGGATGTTGAACCAACCCTGCAGCCCTGGAATAAATCCCACTTGATCGTGGTGAATAATCCTTTTAATGTACTGTTGAATCCTATTGGCTAGTATTTTGGCGAGAATTTTTGCGTCTGTGTTCATCAAGGATATTGGTCTGTAGTTCTCTTTTTTGGTGGGATCCTTGTCTGGTTTTGGGATCAAGGTGATGCTGGCCTCATAAAATGAGTTTGGAAGTTTTCCTTCCATTTCTATTTTTTGGAACAGTTTCAGGAGAATAGGAATTAGTTCATCTTTAAATGTTTGGTAGAATTCCCCTGGGAAGCCGTCTGGCCCTGGGCTTTTGTTTGTTTGGAGATTTTTGATGACTGTTTCAATCTCCTTACTGGTTATGGGCCTGTTCAGGTTTTCTATTTCTTCCTGGTTCAGTTGTGGTAGTTTATATGTCTCTAGGAATGCATCCATTTCTTCCAGATTGTCCAATTTGTTGGCGTAGAGTTGCTCATAGTATGTTCTTATAATTGTCTGTATTTCTTTGGTGTTAGTTGTGATCTCTCCTCTTTCATTCATGATTTTATTTATTTGGGTCCTTTCTCTTTTCTTTTTGATGAGTCTGGCCAGGGGTTTATCAATCTTATTGATTCTTTCAAAGAACCAGCTCCTAGTTTCATTGATTTTTTCTATTGTTTTTTTGGTTTCTATTTCATTGATTTCTGCTCTGATCTTTATGATTTCTCTTCTCCTGCTGGGTTTAGGGTTTCTTTCTTGTTCTTTCTCCAGCTCCTTTACGCGTAGGGTTAGGTTGTGTACTTGAGACCTTTCTTGTTTCTTGAGAAAGGCTTGTACCGCTATATATTTTCCTCTCAGGACTGCCTTTGCTGTGTCCCACAGATTTTGAACTGTTGTGTTTTCATTATCATTTGTTTCCATGAATTTTTTCAATTCTTCTTTAATTTCCTGGTTAACCCATTCATTCTTTAGAAGGATGCTGTTTAGTCTCCATGTATTTGGGTTCTTTCCAGCTTTCCTCTTGTGATTGAGTTCTAGCTTCAGAGCATTGTGGTCTGAAAATATGCAGGGAATAATCCTAATCTTTTGATACCGGTTGAGACCTGATTTGTGACCCAGGATGTGATCTATTCTGGAGAAGGTTCCATGTGCACTAGAGAAGAATGTGTATTCTGTTGCTTTGGGATGAAATGTTCTGAATATATCTGTGATGTCCATCTGGTCCAGTGTGTCATTTAAGGCCTTTATTTCCTTGTTGATCTTTGGCTTGGATGATCTGTCCATTTCAGTGAGGGGAGTGTTCAAGTCCCCTACTATTATTGTATTATTATTGATGTGTTTCTTTGATTTTGTTATTAATTGGTTGATATAGTTGGCTGCTCCCACGTTAGGAGCATAGATATTTAAAATTGTTAGATCTTCTTGTTGGACAGACCCTTTGAGTAGGATATAGTGTCCTTCCTCATCTCTTATTATAGTTTTTGGCTTGAAATCTAATTGATATGATATAAGGATTGCCACCCCAGCTTTCTTCTGATGCCCATTAGCATGGTAAATTGTTTTCCACCCCCTCACTTTAAATCTGGAGGTGTCTTCGCGTCTAAAATGAGTTTCTTGTAGGCAACATACTGATGGGTTTTGTTTTTTTATCCATTCTGATACCCTGTGTCTTTTGATTGGGGCATTCAGCCCATTAACATTCAGGGTAACTATTGAGAGATATGAATTTAGTGCCATTATTAGCCTGTAAGGTGACTGTTACTGTATATTGTCTCTGTACCTTTCTGATCTACTACTTTTAGGCTCTCTCTTTGCTTAGAGGACCCCTTTCAATATTTCCTGTGGAGCTGGTTTGGTGTTTGCAAATTCTTTCAGTTTTTGTTTGTCCTGGAAGCTTTTTATCTCTCCTTCTATTTTCAATGATAGCCTAGCTGGATAGAGTATTCTTGGCTGCATGTTTTTCTCGTTGAGTGCTCTGAATATATCATGCCAGCTCTTTCTGGCCTGCCAGGTCTCTGTGGATAAGTCTGCCGCCAATCTAATATTTTTACCATTGTATGTTACAGACTTCTTTTCTCGGGCTGCTTTCAGGATTTTCTCTTTGTCACTAAGACTTGTCAATTTTACTATTAGGTGATGGGGTGTGGACCTATTCTTGTTGACTTTGAGGGGGGTTCTCTGCATCTCCTGGATTTTGATGCTTGTTCCCTTTGCCATATTAGGGAAATTCTCTCCAATGATTCTCTCCAATAGACCTTCTGCTCCCCTCTCTGTTTCTTCTTCTTCTGGAATCCCAATTATTCTAATGTTGTTTCGTCTTATGGTGTCACTTATCTCTCGAATTCTCCCCTCATGGTCCAGTAGCTGTTTGTCCCTCTTTTGCTCGGCTTCCTTATTCTCTGTCATTTGGTCTTCTATATCACTAATTCTTTCTTCTGCCTCATTGATCCTAGCAGTGAGAGCCTCCATTTTTGATTGCACCTCATTAATAGCTTTTTTGATTTCAACTTGGTTAGATTTTAGTTCTTTAATTTCTCCAGAAAGGGCTTTAATATCTCCAGAGAGGGTTTCTCTAATATCTTCCATGCCTTTTTCGAGCCCGGCTAGAATGTTCAGAATCGTCATTCTGAACTCTTGATCTGACATATTACCAATGTCTGTGTTGATTAGGTCCCTAGCCTTCGGTACTGTCTCTTGTTCTTTTGTTTGTGGTGATTTTTTCCGCCTTGTCATTTTGTCCAGATAAGAGGATATGAAGGAGCAAATAAACTACTAAAAGGGTGGCAAAGACCCCAGAAAAATGCACTGTAACCAAATCAGAAGAGACCCCTAATTGTGGGGGGGGGGAGAAAGGGGATAAAAACAGGTTCTGAAAAAAAAAAAGAAAAAAAAAAGGAAAAAAATTTAAAAAATAAAACAAATAAAAAAATATAAAAAAGAAAGAAAAAATATATATATTTAGATGAACTAGTCAAAAAACGTTAAAAAAGAAAAGGGTAAAAGTTTTAAAAAATTTAGCAGAAGAAGAAAAAAGAAAAAGAAATTGAAAAAAGAAAAAATATATTGAAGTAGCCGCAAGACTAAAGAATCATGGGGAGAAAGCCATGAGTTCCGTGCTTTGCTTTCTCCTCCTCTGGAATTGCTCTGCTGTCTTAGGAATTGAACCTGCTTTCTCCTTGATAGATGAACTTCGTCCTGGCTGGATATTTTGTTGATCTTCTGGGGGAGGGGCCTGTTGTAGTGACTCTCAAGTGTCTTTGCCCGAGGCGGGATTGCACCGCCCTTACCGGCGGCCGGACTAAGTAATCGGCTCGGGTTCGCTTTTGGGAGCTTCTGTTCCCTGAACGCTTTCCATAGAGTTCCGGAGGACGGGAATGAAAATGGCGGCCTCCCAGTCTCCGGCCCAGAGGAGCCGAGAGCCTGGGGCCCCACTCCTCAGTGCGCCCCCAGAGGACAGCACCCAATCACTCCCGTATCCCCAGCCTTTAGCCGCGCTCCGAGCTCACCCAGCCCGCGACCAGTTCAAGGTAACCCCGAGCTGAGAGTTCAGTCCTCGGCTCTGTCTCTGTAGCCGGCTTCTCCGTTCTAATACCTGCGAGCTCTCCGACACTCTGACACCCCTGATCCTTCTGTGACCCTGCGGGGCCTGGGGCCACGCTGACCCCACGTGGGCTTCACCCTGGTTTAGCCTCTGGAGCAATGTCCCTCAGTGGAACAGACTTTTAAAAGTCCTGATTTTGTGCTCCGTTGCTCCGCCGCTTGCCGGGAGCCGGCCCCTCCCCCCGCGGTCTATCTTCCCGTCGTTTTAGATTCACTTCTCCGCCAGTCCTACCTTTCAGAAAGTGGTTGATTTTCTGTTTCTAGAGTCGCTGTTCTTCTTCTCTTCGCTCTCCCGTTGGATTTGTAGGTGTTTGCAATGTTTAGATAAGCTATCGAGCTGATCTCCTGTTACCTGATGTAGTCTCAGGCTGCTACTTCTCCGCCATCTTGACTCAGTAATATTTCTATTTCCACATTGCCAATATCAGGAGAGGAAAGTATACAAAATGTTTTGGCTAAATTTTTATTCCCCTAATGAACACAACATAAGTGGAAGTAGAATCTAATTCCAGGGATTTTGGTAAAAGTTTACTGAAAAAATTTCCGGATTGAGATAAGCAAGGATTAGTTGAGTGTATGCAAAGCATAAACCATAGTCTTTTAATTTAAAGCCGATTAATTTTGGATGCCCAGATCATGACATTTTCCTCCTACTGAAACTTAAACAGATTTTTATTTGTCTTCTTTTGGTTACCAGGACACACATGTTAATTTTATAAAGCATGATAAAAAGTTGGCCAATTTTTGCTGATGTCTGCTCTTATTCGACAAATATGGACAATTGTGCTACATTATGGAAAATGCTGAAATGGTTAAAAAAAAAAAACCAACAGTTTGCTTCTTGTCATCAAGACTTTAGTCTTTGGTGGTATGTTGTTCTGTTACAAATGGAGAAATGCTTCCACCAGGTGACAATGATGCGTTAGAATTTCTCACGCACACATCTGTCCTCTCAGTATCTGTTCTGTCCTGGGATTACAGGAACTAGGTCTTACTTATCTTTGTTTTCCTCACAGTGCCTGGCATAATTCCCTCTAGGGTAGGTGTTCAGTTAATGTTTGTTACAGGGAAACACTTAACGTTTAAATTGTCAACATCTATATACATCATTAATTTAAATTAATCTAATCAGCAACTTCTATATTCCAGGACTTTTTAAAAAATTTTTTATTTATTTATTTTTTTATAAACATATAATGTATTTTTATCCCCAGGGGTACAGGTTTACACACTTCACAGCACTCACCATAGCACATACCCTCCCCTATGTCCATAACCCCACTCCCCCTCTCCCAACCCCCCCTCCTCCCAGAAACCCTCAGTTTGTTTTGTGAGATTAAGAGTCACTTATGGTTTGTCTCCCTCCCAATCCCATCTTGTTTCATTTATTCTTCTCCTATCCCCCAACCCCGCATGTTGCATCTCCACGTCCTCATATGAGGGAGATCATACGATAGTTGTCTTTCTCCGATTGACTTATTTCACTAAGCATGATACCCTCTAGTTCCATCCACATCGTTGCAAATGGCAAGATTTCATTTCTTTTGATGGCTGCATAGTATTCCATTGTGTATATATACCACCTCTTCTTTATCCATTCATCTGTTGATGGACGTCTAGGTTCTTTCCATAGTTTGGCTATTGTAGACATTGCTGCTATAACATTTGGGTACACATGCCCCTTCGGATCACTATGTTTGTATCTTTAGGGTAAATACCCAGTAGTGCAATTGCTGGGTCATAGGGTAGTTCTATTTTCAACATTTTGAGGAACCTCCATGCTGTTTTCCAGAGTGGTTACCCCAGCTTGCATTCCCACCAACACTATAGGAGGGTTTCCCTTTCTTCGCATCCTCGCCAGCATCTGTCATTTCCTGACTTGTTAATTTTAGCCATTCTGACTGGTGTGAGGTGATATCTCACTGTGGTTTTGATTTGTATTTCCCTGATGCCAAGGGATGTGGAGCACTTTTTCATGTGTCTGTTGGCCATCTGGATGTCTTCTTTGCAGAAATGTCTGTTCATGTCCTCTGCCCATTTCTTGATTGGATTGTTTGTTCTTTGGGTGTTGAGTTTGCTAAGTTCCTTATAGATTTTGGACACTAGCCCTTTATCTGATATGTCGTTTGCAAGTATCTTCTCCCATTCTGTCAGTTGTCTTTTGGTTTTGTTCTGTTTCCTTTGCTGTGCAAAAGCTTTTGGTCTGATGAAATCCCAATAGTTCCTTTTTGCCCTTGCTTCCCTTGCCTTTGGTGATGTTCCTAGGAAGAAGTTGCTGCAGCTGAGGTCGAAGAGGTTGTTTTCTGTGTTCTCCTCAAGGATTTTGATGGATTCCTTTCTCACATTGAGGTCCTTCATCCATTTTGAGTCTATTTTCGTGTGTGGTGTAAGGAAGTGGTCCAATTTCATTTTTCTGTCATCATCAAGACAGCATGGTACTGGCACAGAAACAGACACATAGATCAATGGAACAGAATAGAGAGCCCAGAAATAGACCCTCAACTCTATGGTCAACTAATCTTCCACAAAGCAGGAAAGAATGTCCAATGGAAAAAAGACAGCCTCTTCAATAATTGGTGCTGAGAAAATTGGATAGCCACATGCAGGACTTTTTGTTTTGTTTTGTTTTGTCCCATTACATCATCAAACATTACTAAATGATGATCAGATTCCAGAACGTGAATGTTAGGATAAATATAAAACTTCTATATCATAAGAATTAATTTATGAACAGATGTTGAGTTTAGTCTGTACTTTAAATTTATTTTTCTGCTTACGTGACAAGAATATAGTTGAAGATTAAACTCAAGTGATTATTTTCATTGACTCATAGCATTAGATAGGGATTTAAAGTAAATCCTCAAAGCACAGAGTTCCTGATCATTGAGATTTGCTTCCGGAATGTGGTTAAGATGCCCTATACATGTAATTGTTTTGAGTAGGAGGGGCGGGGATAGGACTCTTGGGGGTCACTGTGACCCAGTGATCTTCACTAAACCCTTACTTGGGCTCCTCCCCATTTGAGGATGTCCAGTATCCTGGAAAGTTTTATAACCAGGGTTCATGGCCAAATAAAATGAACTTACTTGAAAGTGATCATCAATGGATAAATTTATTATGTGACTTGAATTAATAAATTCAGTAGACCCATCATTCACAATTTCTTCTCTGCAAGCTGGAAATAAACCCCTTACCCAACTGAGAGACCTAAGAACCTTGAGATGCAATCATATTACTTTATCCACTCAAATGTAATGGGGTTTGCCTTAGATAAGATTCCCCAGATGTGGGGTCTGAGCAGGGTTTTGGGCACCTGCAACTGACCAGGAAGTGGTCTCAGAAGAAAGGGTTTGAAGGAAGCCGGATAAGCAGATAAGCAAGGATGCGGGCTCAGATGGAGTCTGGACTGTACGTGCAGCCATTTTACTGTGGGCGGCTTGCCTTCGGTGTGCCCTCCCTCTGTTTTTCACTGACTACAGACTGTCCAGGGGCTGGTGGCAGGATGTTGTTGACTGGGCTGAAAAGCTGGGTTAGTTCACATTCTCTAGGCATCAGACACCAAGAGGGGATTGGCCATGCAAGATAAATACTGGGGGGAAACACTGGGAGGGAAAACGGGAAGGGAGTGCTGACCTTTGTGAAAAGGGAGGACAGGAAGGAAGATGGGCAGACACGCAACAAGTAAAGGCAACATCCACTGAAACGGAAAAAGGCTATTTGGTCAAACACTTCAGTGTAATTAGTTTTCTATGGCTCCCGTAACAAATGACCATAAACTTGGTGGCTCAAAATAGCACACATTTATTGTTCTTAAAGTTCCCTAGTTCAGAAGTCCAAAGTGAGTCCCACTGAATGGAAACCATGGTGTTGCGGGGGCTGAGTTCTCTCCCGGAGGCTCTCAGGGAGACTCCATTTGCTCCCTCTTCCCGGGCTTCAGAGACTGGCAGCTTCTCACTTCCTGCGCTCCTCTTCGGTCCTCAAAGCTAGAAATGGGGGGGGGGGGGTCAGGTGCTCACAGGGCATCCAGCTGCTTCCCTCTTCCCCCATTTTAGGGGATCTCATAACTACACTGAGCTCACCGGGAGAATCAAGAACAGCTCTAGTTTAAGGTCATCCCATCAGTAGTCTCCATTCCTACTGCAACCTGAATTCCTCTTTGCCATAATAACCTAATGTACCTGCAGTTTCAAGGGGTTGGAACAAGCATGTCTCTGGTGGCCATCAGCCTGCAGACAGCACTGAGATCTCGAGAAGCCAGAGTCTTCAGTGAATAATAATGTATCAATATTGATTCATTAATGCCATACCAGGGCAAGACATTAATAATAGGGGAGGATAGGTGCTGGATAACAGGAATTCTGTTATTTCACCATTTTCTCCCTCTAAAATTATTCTAAAATAAAACGTTATTTTTTTTAAAAAAGGAGGACATTAAAAGGATCATTACCATTTTTTTGACTTTCAGTTTTTACCAAATTAGTTGACGTATTTGGTTCATTTCACTCGTATTGTCAGAGCATAGTGAAGTTGAAGAAGAGTGTTCACAAATCAGGATTGTTAAAAGAAATACCAAGGTGGTGATTGATGCCACTGGAATTTCTTAGCATGGGAAGAGATTCAAAGAAAACATTTTAATCATTCGAGTTGACATACAATCTGGATGGAACACTTTTTACAACACGGAATTTCATTTGTAAGAATATTTAGATAGGACATCCCTACATTAAATGGACAGTCAAGTATACCACCTTCTGTGGTCAAAGATAATAGTATTTTTATTTTTTAAAATATGATAGGAAAAAGAGGAATTATAATATGTTACTTTCAGAAAAAAAAAAACAAGTTCTTTAGAAATATATTTGCAAGCCTATACAATACTCAGTTACAGAGTGACAGAGAAATGGATTTTGGACTTTGCCACAATGTGTCACTCTCAATTACATCCCAGTAAACAGAAACATCTGCCCGCGACGTCAACAGTTTGTTATGAGAGGACTCCTCTTGTAACATCAGAGCGTGGTATTGAATATTCATTAGGGATATGCAGATTTCAAGGTTTTGCTTTCTTCCTATTCTCAGAGGTACTAATTATATAGTAAAAGTTGAACAATTCTGGTTTCCGGTTTCACAAATTAGAAGCTGCCACATGTATTCTTATTAAGAATTTGTTTGAAATCGGGGCGCTTGGGTGGCTCAGTCCGTTAAGTGTCTGCCTTCGGCTCGGGTCGTGATCCTGGGGCCCTGGGATCCAGCCCTGTTTCAGGCTCCCTGATCGGCGGGGAGTCTGCTTTTCCCTCTGCCCCGCACCCCACTTGTGCTCTCTGTCTCTTAAATAAATAAATAAAATCTTATAAAAAAAATAAAATCTTAAAAAAAAGAATTTGAAAGCTAGTAAACCAGTGGAGCCATCTCATCTTTTCCTCCAGTAATGACAGGGATGGTGGCATAGCTGTACACACACACACACAAATTAGATGATAATAGAGTGTACGTTCCAAAGCATGTTAACCCCAGGGCTTTTTCTTAGAACAGAACAAGCACACTGGGGAGGGTATGTGCTATGGGGAGTGCTGTGAATTGTGTAAGACTGGTCCCCTTGAAACAAATAATACATTATATGTTCATTTAAAAAGAAAGAAAGAAAGAAAGAAAAAGAAAACAAGCAGAAGAGCTCTACGGCAAAACCCAAGGGCCAACCGCGGAGAGCCTGCTAAGAAAAGCTGGAAGGGCACCTGTGTCCGGTCTGGAGAGCAAGGCAGCATACCCTGTTCAGCAGAGTTCAGAATGCGCATCAGAATGCCTCTGACGGCTGTGAAGTTCTAGGAAGGAGTCCCATTAGACGGGAGGAGCGTCTGCTTAGGACCATTGGCCACACCTTTCCAAGCATCAGAGTTCACCGCAGCAGTAATGAGCAGGGATCCAAGAAAAGTCAGTCCCCAAGGAAACAAAGTCTGCCTATCAACGAGGCGAGGTACTATAATCAGGACCAACACCGCCATTGTCTGCCTTCAGCGGTGTAATCGTCAAGTAATTGAATTTGAAAGTGGATGCAGGAGTAAAAGGCCGGGCTGCCCAGACTCCCTAGTTACAGACCTTCACGCCTAGAAAATATGAACTACCAAAGACCCAGGCAGACAAGCGCTTGGTCAGACTGGCTTGGTACTACTTTATGCCACATACAAGACTATATTTCTGATAGTTATTCCTTCCATACTCAAAATATCCTTTCTTGAAAAGCACTGTCATCTTCATGAAGATATTCCTTTCCTCTTCCAGAATAGAATCTGATACATTTGTTATTAGGTTTTGAACGACTAAAAACACGATTAAAATGACATTTACCATGAAGCCATTTGAGTTTTATTAAGTCACACCAAAAATATTAATTTTTTTTTTTAATAATCAAGGGTTCAAAAAAGCATTTGATGAGTGTGGTAAGCTTTTCCTTTAATCAGTAAACTAATTTCCTCTCTTTGTTCAGTTAAATGAGGTATCCAGCTTCATACTCTGTATTATTTACTTTATACCTAAACACATGTAAATGCTCATTAAATTAGAGAATGATTGGAAAGTCGCTTTTGTATAATCCGGGATTAATTAATGTTCTATGATTCTTATACTTTCCCTTTCCAGAACTCCTCTATTTGCCAAGTTCGAAAGAATATACACTCCTAACTCTGCTCACTACCAGCTCAAAGCCACAGCCTAGGAGTGCTCCATGGAAAGTCCTTAGATCAGCTGTCCACATGAGTGGGGCTCTTAGCAGGCAAATACTGAGGATTGTCCTCCCTTGATGTCCTCAACACATCTTCCTCCACTCCCCTTGTTACTAACAGACCCACTGAGCTAATGCCCGGGATCTAAATTCTCTGAGATTACCATATGGCTCACCCTGCAATAGGCTTTTCACTGATATGACTTGAACCCCCACTCCCAAGTGCTCATCAGTTATATCTAGTATCTTCCCCCACGCCCGCTAACATCTCAAATTCTCAGGTGACTCAAAAATTTCATCATTTCCTACCTTAGCTGTTGAATAATACCTTTTCAAACTGCCTAAGTAAGAAACCTCAGTTCCATGTCACTCTTCCTTCTACCTAAATTTCTACAGTTAGCAGAGACTTAGGAAAAAAAAACACAAACCAATGACATTTGGTGGCAGTGTTAGGAAGCTAAGAAGCACTCGTTACATGTTAAGTTCTGGCAATCTTAGATGGATGCTTATAAGATACGTGTGGTAGTTATCATCAGGAAAGCACCCTAAAATGTGAAGGAACCAAGAGGTCAAAGGAGGTCAAGTGATGTCTCTAAACTCTGCTCTGAATGGCACTGGGAAAATGTACCTGTCAGCTAATCCAGATTTGCACTTGAGGAAGGCATACCATTGACAGCATCTCCAACAGACAGTCCCCACCAGCTAAGGCCTTCCATCGTGGGGGAAGCTGTGTTTCATAAGCCATCTTATTTTCTCATTTTTATTATTATTCACTCTCTTTTAACTCATCTTCTGCCTCCCATTCCTTTTGGAATTAAAAGTCTGGTCAGAGCTCTGAACTTTCCTTAAGTAATATACGGGAGGATGGAAATTAAAGTCACATCAGAAGAGGAACGGCTCTGAATGAGATGGAACATACCACTCTGTAAGCCTTTTTTTTTTTTTAAGTATTAATGAACAATTCACAGATACAAACAAAAACAAAAACAGCAAACAAGCCTGTTTCAAACTTCACACTATGTAGAGAAAGGTTTGTCCATTACTGCAGACCTTGGACGGCATTTGCCGCCTTCCACACGATGTTTTATTTCACCACCCAACCATCGTGGCTGTGGCAGTCTACTCAACACAAGGCACTTGTCTCACTTCTTTTTAGCATCTCATTCACTTCGGATGGAAACCGTCCTGATGTTTTCACAGACATTCATGCACACCGCATTGTGAGCAGAGTCAATGTTTGTGTGATCCTTTGCCTGTTGCGGAATAATTCACAAACAGGACGCATTCCGCTTACCTTCTTCTGCATTCAGTGATTTGTGATGATGGGGAATTAGAGTGATCATGCTTGGGCTTGTTATTGACAAATATTACCAAATGCTTGAACAGGAACTATTAGACAGCTGTTGGACGTCCTGTAGAGAATCAATGAAAACATTTATTTTGCTTGACATAATTCCTTGCATCTTCTCTTGAAAAAAAAAAAAAAAATAGCAGTGCATTTGATTATTCTTCGTTGGATTCAGAAGTGCCATGTTTATGTATTCTTTTTTAGTGGAAGGAATTTTTTTTAATTTTATAATGAGAAAAGAGATAAAAATCTGCCTTCATTTTGTCCTAAAACATAAAAAGAACAAAATATGTCCATTTCCCTACTTTCTCTCTTGATGTTCTCCTTTCCTCCTCTAGAAATTTTTGCTTGAAAGACTAACTAAAATACATGTTTTTGATGCACAAAGATATTGATTATGCCATATTATTCATTGGTAAGTATGGAGATCAGAGAGGGCAACAGGAATTCTTCATGCAGTACGTATATCTGAAGTGTTTATAATGCTTGTCTCTGCTTCACTTCACGCAAACTCAGGCCAGAAAAGGGTGGGCATTGTTCGAAACCACTAAGTGCCAAACCAGCCACACACAGGCCTGGGGCAAAAGGTTATTGGAATATACAGTAGAACCCCTGAAACCTGTAAGCAAATGCAGGAGAGAGTTTCTTTGAGGAATGTGGACTTTCAGAAACATCCGGGTATAATGGGGAACTTGAAAGGACATGTGCATAACGAGGCTAATGCGCAATAAGAAACCAACCGAGAGCATTCTTATCTTTCACCTCGGCCTGATCCCTAGAATCAGGGTCTGGGTGAGCATTGAATGAATGCCCTGACAGTGAGCCAATCTGCATAAACTGGCAGAGGGATCTGTTTCTTTGTTCGGAATTTGTTTTTTAGCTTTTATTATTCAAAGTAATCTCTGAAAATACTAGCTGAACACAAGTTAAGGAGCAGGGATTTCAGTAACCACACACAAGGAAGCATAAAAAAAAAAGTTTCTGAAAGTTAGGGACCCAAAGGAAAACTATAGGTATCAATAATTAGGGTAACAATAATTATCAGTAATTAGGTATCAATAATTATAGGTTTCAATAATTAGGAAAGCAGATCCTGGGAAATGGAAAAAATCCTATTTCCATAGTTACCACACTATAGTATTCAATTAAAAAAAAATATCCAAAGCGTGCAAAAAAAAAGAAAGTATGCCTTTTCAACAGGAAAAACAAATTGACAGGAACCATCCCTGATGAAGTTAGACTCACTAGACAAAAACTTTTAAGCAACTTTCTTAAATATAATCAAGGACCTAAAGGAAAACATGAAAAAAAAAAAAAAAACAACTAAGAAGTCAGGAAACAATCTATGAAAATATGAATATCAGCAAAGAGATAGAAATTATTTTAAAGGGGTCAAATGAAATTCCTGTAGCTGAAATAATCTCTATGGAAAAGTGAAATTCACCAGAAGGGCTTGGCAACAGATTTGAGCAGAGAGAAGAATGATTCAGGAAACGTAAAGATAGGGAACTTAAAATTATTGAATTTGAAGAGCAGGGAGAAAAAAAGATTGAAGAAAAGTAAATAGGGCCTAATGAACCTGGAAAACACCATCAATTGGGCTAGCATACATATTACAGGGGTCCCAGGAGATAGAGAGAAGACAGCCGTGACAATCAAAAGACACACTTTTAAGCATCCCAGGAGTCAATGATATCACAAGGGAAATCAAAAAATACTTAGGGATGAATTAAAACAAAAACATAACATAGCAAAAAGTAATGGGATTTAGCCAAGGCAGTGCTCCGAGGGAAACTTAGAGCTGTAAACACCTTTATTAAAAAAGAAGAAAGATCTCAAGTCAATAACCCAACTTTACACCTTGAAGAATAAGATAAAGAACAAACTAAATCCCAAAGCTGACAGGAGGGAGGAAATAATAATGATTAGAACAGAGAAAAATAAAGAATAGAAAAGCAATAGAGAAGAGCATCAATGAAACCAAAATCTATAACCAAAAGCTACAATGAGCAAAAAAAAAGTGACAAAATTTTAGCTAGACTGAAAAAGAGAGAGAGACAAAAATAACTCAAAGTAGAAGCATTACTACTATTTTTATGTATAATAAAGATTATAAGATAAGAGCAGGAACAAATGTGTGACAACAAATTAGTTAACTGAGACAACATGTACAAATTCCTAGAAACACACAAATTTCCTGAACTGACCATGGTGGTTATTTTTGTGTCAACTCTGCTAGATTATGCTGACCAGTTGTTTTGTCAAAACCTTGTCTAGATTCATTGCTGTTAAAATATCTTTTAGATGGGATTAACCTTTTAAATCCATTGGCTTTAAGTAAAGCGGATTAACCTCCACAGTGTGTATTGGCCTTATCCAATCAGTTGAAAGATTTAAGATTAAAGAATGAGGTCTCCCAAGGAAGGAATTTTGCCTTTGCCTTCAGACTGAAACATAGAAAATCTGCCAGTTTCCTGCTTTCAGACTCAACTCTACAACATCCCCTCTTACCAGATATCCAGTCTACCAGCTTACCCTATAAATTTCGAATGTTCCAGTCCCCCCAACAAATCCCCGGATTGTACTAGCCAGTTCCTTAAAGGGGGTGGTGCCTTCATGCACTCTCTCCCTCCCTCCGTCTGTCTCTCTCTGTCTCTGTCTCTCTCACTCCACACACACACACACACACACACACACACACAGAGTTGGTTCTCTGGAAAACAATAATACAGATTTGGGTACTGAGAGTAGTTCCATAGGAATAGAATCTTAAGAATGAGTTTTATGAAATTTTTCCTGAGTTTTCTGGACTTGATTTATAATATGATTCGATTTGAAGATACTAATGACTCTATTCCCAGTAGTAAAGAGAGATACCATTATATCATTGGTAATCCATGATATAATGTGGCAATAGATACATAAAATAATACCATTGGATAATTGTAATCAAATACTTACAGGAGGCAATTTGGATGACCATGTATTTAATACCTTAGAATATGTTTCTCAGAGTAACAGGTGTGGTAAGATTGGCTGCTTCTAATTGCACTGAACAAAGTGGGGAAGGAGGAGGATTACATCATGGACGTTCCAGCATTGCCAAGATGATCTGGAAGTTTCTATGTATTTCTTGAAAGAAACTTTTATCTCCTGTAGCTGCAGAGGTGGGATTTCTAAAAAAACAAACCCAGTGTCTCCTTCAGTAAGCATCTGAATTACAATACAAATTGAATTTCCAGCCCTGCAGGTTGTGCACTGTTAAAGTGAGAGCATGGACTGGGAAGGAATGGGGTCCCGAAAATCATCATTTGAACATATGTGAAGAACCTGATGAAGCTGGGTCAGTGAACCCTCAAATCTGGCCATTTGGCTCCGTGTTCTCACCTGAGATTAAACTTGCTCTGCCTCCAGAGAAAACAAAGAAACACAAACATTCTGTAATAGAATCCCCTGAGGTAGTTGCTTGATCCTTTTCAGGACACACCATCTTTTCTCTTCTACGGATGTGAATTTCTGAAGGGAATCATGGCGCCGACAGGCATTTCTGTAGTCACTCTTCTCAGTAGCCAATGGGAACTGCAGCCAGTGAACTGGGGAAAAAGAGTTGCGGGGTGATAACTGGCTCCCAGGGTGGCTGGCACCAACGGGCAGCCCTTAGTTAACAAAAGCAAGGTGGGCGTGATGACTTACTGGACAGCAGAGTCAGAGCAGTAAGCAGGATAGTCTGACTTGCAGAAACTGACGGCATTGGCTAGGTGATCACCGTGTCCCCAAAGTGAAACAAATGGGAATCCTACTAAATTCTTACTTGTTCTGTACAAGAAGAATTCTAGGTCAAGTGAACAGAAACCTAAAATGAATGATAAAAAGAGAGTCATGACCCTAGAATCAATTTCCAGACTTGAGCCCTCTTACAGACCCAGAAACTTCGAATGAGACCATGCATTATAGAAAAGGATATAATCAGACTTTTTTTTTTTAAGATTTTTATTTATTTATTTGACAGACAGAGATCACAGGTAGGCAGAGAGGCAGGCAGAGAGAGAGAGAGGAAGAAGCAGGCTCCCCGCTGAGCAGAGAGCCTGATGTGGGGCTCGATCCTCAGGACTCTGGGATCATGACCTGAGCCGAAGGCAGAGGCTTTAACCCACTGAGCCACCCAGCTGCCCCTTATTAGACTTTTTAAGGGTTCTTGGACCCTGACTCAAAACTGACACTGATTCCAGGAGACTTGAATTATCACTGTGGTCCTCCAGTTGGAATAGGGGCTTACAGAGGTTAGCTCATCAATAGAGTAATTTTACCTCAGAGTTGTCTCAGTTGTAATTTTACCTCTATGTATTTGAAATCCTATGGTTTTTGCTATTTTGATGAACATTTATTTGCACATAGTTTTATTTTTTTCGGTTTGGCACTTAAAATATACTTTTATTAAAATTTTTATTTATTTATTTATTTATTTTTTCAGCGTAACAGTATTCATTGTTTTTGCACAACACCCAGTGCTCCATGCAATACGTGCCCTCCCTATTACCCACCACTGGTTCCCCCAACCTCCCACCCCCGCCCCTTCAAAACCCTGAGGTTGTTTTTCAGAGTCCATAGTCTCTTATGGATCGCCTCCCCTTCCAATTTCCCTCAACTTCCTTCTCCTCTCCATCTCCCAATGTCCTCCATGTCATTTGCTATGCTCCACAAATAAGTGAAACCATATGATACTTGACTCTCTCTGCTTGACTTATTTCACTCAGCATAATCACTTCCAGTCCCGTCCATGTTGCTACAAAAGTTGGGTATTCATTTAAATATACTTTTTAAACAAGTTGCAAAGCAGCAGCTTTTTTTTTTTTTTTAAGATTTTATCTATTTATTTGACAGACAGAGATTACAAGTAGGCAGAGAGGCAGGCAGAGAGAGAGGAGGAAGCAGGCTCCCTGCTGAGCAGAGAGCCCGATGTGGGGCTTGATCCCAGGGCCCTGGGATCATGACCTGAGCAGAAGGCAGAGGCTTTAACCCACGGAGCCACCCAGGCGCCCCTAAATACACTTTTTAATATGAGGATCCTTTTTATTATATAATTCAGAAGAATTTTCAGTCGTGTTTTCAAAGATCTTGTCTCCATCATTGTTCCTAAATTTTTATATTGTGTCTGTAAAGTCACATGTTGACATTTTTATCTTCTGTTCTATGTCTTTGAGCTTCTTTTTTCAATATATCAGTTTCCATATTTATAAGTGCAGAATTATGGGTACATTTCAGAACTATCTTGAAATAATTATTCTTCCTTCATAGAAAGTGTATAATGGTTATTTTGATTTCCAACCATTTTTTATCATTTTTTTCTTTTTCCTTTTGTAGTATTTTATTCACTTCTCTGGATATCGTTCTTCCCTTTTTCTCTGTAACACAGTTATACATGCTCTCTAAAGTTGTCTTTTCATAATTTCTTCATTATTTCAAGATCTAAAGTGGTGAATTTTTCTCTTTGTTGAATGAATTAGGTTTCTTAAATTAACTTTCTTTTTTTGTACTTTGACTTCATAGTTTTGGGTTTTGGTTGTGTATGTTTGTTTGTTTGTTTGTTTCAGTCTTTCCTTTCTCATTCCTCCCTGATGGATAGCTTTTGATTGCTTCCCCCCAGACCCATGTGACCACCAGTTCAGAACCAGGTCCTTTGTATATTAGCAGTTCAAATATATTGATGTTTCAGCTCAGGCCCTGTTGGTTGGTTGTCTTTCATTGTCCTGCTGAGCAGTAATTCATTCTAAGCCACAACCCTATCCGCTTTCATGGGTTATGTTCTGATTGATCCACATTTTATAAAATGAATAGATTCCCTTTTCCTTTCAAGTTTGAATTCCTGAACACCTCTCCCACTTTCTTCCCCAGAGGCCAACATCTCACTGATTTCAATGCTGCCTTAATCTGAATTTTCTGTTCTACTTATGGTTAGCAAATACAGCCAACTTGTTTTTGAGTGGTCCAAGTCTTTTCAAACCATTTTTGATAATTTTCTAAGTTTAGAGGTGAATAAAGGTAACCAAAGATGCGAACTTATGTTTCCATTACAGATCCGATGTTTATTGCTATTTTTTCAAAACCAGGGAGTAAAAGTATTTTGAATGGTTAAAACTATGTTCTCATCAGAAAATTCACTGTCAGATTTTAAGGTCTAATTCAACTATGTTAGAAATTCAGTGTTTATTTTTGTATGTTATACTTAAAGGGACAGCAACTTCAGAATACAGGTTCTATTTCAGTTTCTTCTTGAGTCGATTCTTAGCCTGGGGCCATTGTTGCAATCCTTTTGAGTTTGTGTCTAAGAGATAGGACAGATTTGTGAATGTCTATTCTAATTATGCAATGAGTGCAAACACAAATGGTTCCTAACATTTCAAACTGAGAAAAAAATAATCTTGACTCACTCTCCAATTTTAGTATATGTGCTGCCGAAGCAAGCACTTGACTCTCCAACTGGTTAGATTCAACGATATGAGCTTTCACGGGAGTAAATAAAAATCACAGATTTGGTTCAATAAATAAAGTTATATATATGCACATATATTTCATATTTCATATATATTTTTTATATATATATATAAAATAAAGTTGTGCTTTAACACAAACACAAATTTAAATGCAGAAAGTCCCCTGGAATTCCATTTAGGCACTATACATGATAGAAGTCTATGGAACTTCCCTTTGTTTTGAATAATGAAAACTCTGGATGATATGTATTTCTATGATTTTAAATGCATAGTCCATAATAAACATAATGCTACTCTAAAAAGGATTTTAAAAGAATTGTCTTTTCTATGTAGTTCAGTAAAGCATTTTTAAAACCAATGTTTAAAAGCTACAGGGAAAGAAAACTTGCTTTTCTACAAATTATTTTCTATCAATATCCAACTATGGTATTTTTTTATATTCCACATTACTTTCTGTAGAAAATCTTATTCCTTATTACTGGAATCTTTGAGTGGAGGTTTCTATTCAATAATTCAGGCCCCTATCATGGAAATTCTTGCACACAATATGGCTATATGAATAATATCAAATCTTTCTTTCCACATCTTATCTCTTAATCATACCCCATAACAAGCTTCTTATAGGAGGCATTTTTTTTTTAATTTTTTTTATTTGACAGAAATCACAACTAGGCAGAGAGGCAGGCAGAGAGAGAGGAGGAAGCAGACTCTCTACGGAGCAGAGAGCCCGATGTGGGGCTCGATCCCATGACCCTGGGATCATGACCTGAGCCGAAGGCAGAGGCTTTAACCCACTGAGCCACCCAGGCACCCCAGGAGTCATGTTATTAAGAATTGTTAGGCTCTATTTGTTTTACACTGTTATCAAAAAAAACCAGAAAAAGAAAAAAGAGAGAGAATGGGATTCTTGAGTCAGAAGAGTTTTTCTTCTCTTCCACTTATTAGTAGATGAATGAGTTTCAGCTGCTCATTTCAAAAGTAATGTATTTATGATGCCCACATCAGATAACACAGGAACTTGTGTGGGTCAGTAAGATAGCTCAACTATCTTGCAAGGGTTACACCCAGGAGAATATGGAAGGAATTTTCATAGGGTGTGTTAGGGAAGTGTTGAGAGGTATTTTAAATGTTTACAAAACTACCAAAAGTCAACTTACTGTCATCATAGAGGAATTATGTGCTTCTGAGAACCTTTGCAGATCACTACAAAATGCTGGATTAAACAATATGTAAAGAAAATGAAAAAGCCATCCACAAGTAGATAGCAACTGGCAATATTAATTTTGAAAAACGAAATCAGTAACACTTGAGAATTTGTAGCTTACTGACCCAGGAACACTGCTCAGTCTTTATGGTTCCATCTATGAAAACCCCCACTCCTCTGGCTAGCCATGTTAGAGATCAGAATTCAGGGGAAATCCTGGTAGCATGAGCACCTCAGGAGCCAGACCCAAAGTCAGAACCATAAATTGCTCAAATCCCCAGCTGATCACTAAGATACATAATGCATTATGGAAACACCATGTCCCACGTAAAAGACGGTGAACATCAGAGAGAAATCTCCAGAAAGAAAGAATCAGAAGGAGGCATGTGACTTTGAAATATTTATGCGTAGTTCAGATGGTGGGGATAGGAGAGTAGACAGACTTGTGTTATCCACTGTAGGTCAGAGCTGGAAAGTGCAAGAGTAGCCTGGATGCAAGGAGTTAAATATCTCGTTTCAGGATTGTGTGGAGAAGCACTTCTGACCTGGCTTCTAAGTAGTATCTCAGAGGATGGAGTGAACCTTGTTGCCCTAACTGGTACCCTGCTACGTTGGCAGCCTCCTTCTGCTGACTCCTTTTCTTCCCTGCTTTCTCATAACTCTTCTAGGGGACCAGTTTTCCAAAGAAAATAATTTGCATTCTAATGCATTCTTTAGCCTCTGATGTTGGTGGGGGAAACAAACAGATAAAAATTACACAAATCAAGGGCACCTGGGTGGCTCAGTGGGTTAAAGCCTCTGCCTTCGGGTCAGATCATGATCCCAGGGTCCTGGGATCGAGCCCCGCATCGGGCTCTCTGCTCAGTGGGAGCCTGCTTCCTCCTCTCTCTCTGCCTGCCTCTCTACCTACTTGTGATCTCTGTCTGTCAAATAAATAAATAAAATCTTTAAAAATTACACAAATCATAGTTATTAATGAATATTAAGTATGTGATAAATTATGCACATTTTCCTGGCCCCCACTTAAGCATAATTATGAATTGTGTTTGTTATGAACAACATACATAATTGACTCTCAATTGACAGTAGGACCAAATTAGATGGTATTTCTTGAATCATTATAAACCTTAAATACTTTACAATTTTAAAAAAAAAAATTATTTATTTATTTAGCTTTCTTTCTTTCTTTCTTATTAGCTTTCTGGTTTTATGCATGGCCTCCTTATCAGGACAGCCTCTGCTATGGACGCAGAGATAGGGGCAGTAGCCTGATCCGGTCAGAGGGAGCACCCTGCTTTATGGGCCAGCATGGCAGCCCCTCATCTCCTTGGCAAGCCTCCCCAGCATTGCTCTTACTCCCTCTGAGGGGATTGGAGACAGGGTGATCGTTTCCCAGAGCCTCTGGGCCTGCCATTCCTGGAGTTCCCGGCGCTGAGCCTCCATCCTACTAGTGAGGATTGACGAGAGGAAAGGGGACCTTAATGTGTCAGCTTCAAATGGTAGGAATTTAGCCTCTGCCACTTGCAGCCAGTAGGGTTGAGAAATGCTGGCAACCTGGCCCTCCCAGTAATGTAGCATATCCCTTGACCAGGAAATGAGGGAGAGGAAGCTCTATTGCCACCACCCACCCCAACACCCCCCCCGCCCCCACCGCCTGGATTAGAGATTCTGTAAAAACTCTGAGGCAAGGAGAAAGCAGGTGGTGTTCAAATGCCACAGACCATGATTGTTGGCATCATAATTTAGAAGATTTTTATTTTACTTATTTTTGTTTTTTAATTTTTTAAAAGATTTTATGTATGTATTTACTTACTTACTTACTTAATTACCTACTTACTTACTTAGAGAATCTCCAGCAGACTCCCTGCTGAGTGCAGAGCCTGATGCAAGGCTTGATCTCTTGACCCTGAGATCATGACCTAAGCCGAAATCAAGAGTTGGACATTCACTGGGCCCCCAGCTCCTCTAGAAGATTCTCAAAAATGTTTCCGTGTTTGCAATATGCCCTGGGACAATTTCCAGAGACTCTAAGTGCTGTTTTTAAATGATTTCACCATTTGCAGTTGTTCTGTAGGGAGTGAGGTTTAGAGCACTCGTCGTGCTATCATTCCAGAAGTCACACCTTCCCTAATTACGTATCTATTTTAACTGTTATTTGTCCTCTAAATTTATTATGCATTCAATCAGTAATATCAGGTTAAATTCTTTAATCTGTGTAGGGATCATTTCTGTCCCTTAATTATTTTTATATCCTTCATACTGTGAAACACTGACATGACTAAAGACTTTTTAGAACAGAGTCAGAGCAGCCAGTACAGAGAAAACTGTCTTGTTCACCATTGTTTGAACTGACTCATAACTTGGATTGGATGGAACTGCAGTTGTTGTAAACAATTGCTCGAGAAGTCGGGAGGAAAACGGACATCCTGATCACAAGAGGGATGCCCGTGGACTTTCTGAACACAGAATCTGTGTATAACCAAGAGAAAGGCTTTAGCCTTTCTTTTTTCTCTTTTCTTGCCTGATGTAGTTGTCCACTTCCCCTTTCTTTATAAAAACTCCTTGCTTTCTGCTTACAGGCAGGACATGATTTGGGTTTCTGTGTGAATCTGTTTTCTATGAACGGCACTTCTCTGATTCCCAAAATAAACACTAATTTGCCCCTCATGGTGGCTCTAATTTTCATATTAACCATACATATTTGGCCACTCTAGCACCACATTTTTCGATCATGCTTAATAAACCCGGAAGTTTTTCATTTTTTCTAGTATACATTCTGCTGCTAGGACCCCCAAATGTACACCATTCCATGGGGCTGCATGTGGGATGCAAGATACGGCTCTCTTAAAGAATCTCACCCTAATGTTCTGTGTTCTGATGCACTGGTCTTTGTTGAGCACTGTACTTTCTTGTTTCACTACCTTCGTTCTTCAGGTCTGTAATTAGAAATGCACTCTTCTGTGTACAAGTCACTTTGTGATCTTTTGAGAACCCGAGTGTTTTCAAGCATAGATCACTTAATTAGGCAAGCTGATAGTGAAGCCAGCTTATTTCAGAACATGTGACAGTAGAAGCAAAATAGGGTGTATTTTAAGTTAGTATTTAAAAGCCAGTTACTACATTTTCTGTCTCCATTTTTCAAATGGTG
The DNA here is from genome assembly GCF_922984935.1 of Meles meles. NCBI lineage: Eukaryota > Metazoa > Chordata > Mammalia > Carnivora > Mustelidae > Meles > Meles meles. Next base: position 117,015,043 of record NC_060073.1, on the reverse strand, counting down.
TAAAATACTTACGTTTCTGCCAAGTTTCTCCAGTGTAGTTTCATATAGTTAATTTGAATCAGAATATGTTTCAATAGAAATATTCTCGCAATGTCAGAAAGATGTGATGGATGTCATCCAGGATTATCACATAATTTGCTTGTTTCTGAATATGATATTCTTCAGAGTTGAATTGGTTGCTTCCGAGATAGTGAATATGATGGGAATAATTTTCTTTTTTATTTTCATTATAGTGATGATAATTAAGTGTTCTTTTAGAAAAGACTATAAAAATCCAGGAATTTCATCTGATCTGCTCAAATTCCGGACTTGAGAATAATTTTATTTGCTGCCTGTATATTTTACAGGGTGGTTTTGGTATGTCCGTGGCACGTGGCCAGCCTGACATTCGGAATTTACAGGATTGTCCCACCTGCCCTGCTCTGAGGACAGTGAAACGTGTTATGTTTTACATTTTAATTCTGGATGTGTTCTTTGATCCAGTCCCTCTGCAGAAAGGAGACTGTTAGTGAAGAAGATTGCAGGGACTACTCCCCCGAAATACTTAAAATGGAGACTTTGTGACTATTATCTTTTCATTTTACCCCTGTGAGTGTTTACATTTTTCACAAACACCCCCCAAATAATTAAGACAACAATGAGCAGAGGAGTCTGGTTCACAGGTAGCAAATATGAACTACCAGAATTTTGTTTCTGGAGTTGCTGTTAAAGGTCAGGTTGAGCTGAGTTGATGAACGGCAACATGGAAAAAACCTTTTGTCATCCTCGATTTAAACAACCAGAATAGGTTTCTGGAAATCAGCACTGTGTTCTTTTTTCTTTTCTTTTTTTAAAAATTTATTAATTTATTTGTTGAGCAGTGTGTTCCTGCAGGAGCTGGAGTGAGCATGTTCTGTTTCCCCAAGCAGAGGTTTCAACTGTTCTAAATTTCGTTACAAGCAGCTGGTGTTCAGAATTCAAAGTGGGTCAAGCCCCTCATCTAGAAAAGGGAGGTCGGTAGAAGGATTCAAAGATGTACTTGGTATTTATGCATAACAGGTCTTTTAGCAACTGAACCACTGGAAGTGCAAAGGCTTTTGCTGATTTCTGCAAAGCTGCGCTCCACTTCCGGACATCAGTGGGGAGTACTAGGATTATCCCTCCATACACCCCCTCTGTCCCATTCTCCCCTTGGTCCTTGAGAACAGGCACAAATATTCCCAACAAAGCACAGACCAGATGTTCAGTTCAACAGATGAGGCCAGCATTGAAGACATAATTATGGCAGAATAACTGGGAGCCCACTCAGCTCCACAAGGAAGTCTGAGAATTGCCGTGGGCTAGGAGGCAGACGAGGACAGGTAGAGGGACACGGGTACAGAGGACCCCTGAGGAGTCGGGAGAGCATGCTAGTGCAGCATCTTGGACTAGGAAGGAAGGCAGGGAAGGGGGCGGGAGGGGAAGAAAGAACAGTCGTTGGATAATCAGAGGACCTCATGGTGCTTTCACAGTGTAGGTGGATGCGAGTTTGTGAGAGTCGCTAAATGATCTCTTCACTCAAAAATGCTCTCGAAAGATCCCCATGACGTCCCCAGTGATCTCTGTGAAGTCCAACTCTTGCCTGATAGACTCTCCAGCCTTACCCCATCCAAGCCATTGGGTGGTCTTTGTCCCACATTCAGAATTCTTCTGCTCAGGTACGTTTTTCTTCTACCAAGAAACTTACCAGATATTTCCATTCAGTTATTTCATTATGGTTTTTAATTCTCAAATCTTCAATTTATATTCTTTACCTTTTGGCTTAACTTTATTATGAGTATTTTTATAATGATGTCCATATCTGCCTTTGGCTCCTATCAGTTAATACTTTTTTTTTAATTTCATTTATTTATTTGACAGAGAGAGAGATCACAAGTAGGCAGAGAGGCAGGCAGAGAGGGGGAAGCAGGCTCCTTGCCGAGGAAAGAGCCCGATGTGGGGCTCGATCCGAGGACCCTGAGATCATGACCTGAGACGAAGGCAGAGGCTTCAACCCACTGAGCCACCCAGGCGCCCCAGTACTTTTTTTTTTTTAACAACAGTAACTAACTCTGCCTGAATTAAGCAGGAAAAAAATAAATATTAAATAATTCTGGGGAGGGCCATAGAGACTGGCTTAGAAGGTAAACAGCCAGGGGCAAATCTACGATACTAACGTGCCTCAGAAGTGGTCTTATGAAAACCCCACTACACAAAGACGCAGGTTTCTGGACCATGGACCATGGACGATGGCGTGCATCTCTGCCTCTGAAAAGGAGCATAAGTCTGGCTCTGCTGCCCGCTCAAAAAACTGGGGTCTGTATCATCCTTCCTCTTTGTTCACTAATTCTTTATTTTAGCGTCTTTGTTTTTATTTTAGTAGAGCCTTCCTTCTTCATGCATGTGGACCCTGGCTGGTCAGATGCAGAAAAGAAACTGTTTGATTCCTAAATTTTCTTTGTTTTATTTAACTTAATTTAATTTTAATTTTAATTTTATTATTATGTTCAGTTAGCCAGCATATTGAACATTCCTAAATTTTCTAAAAAGAGCTACTTGAATTCCGAACTGTTGGTTCGTGAAATATCTTAAGGTTTATCCCACTGAGATCTTACGATACTAAACATCTCTGAAAAATGCCTTACCCAGTGGTCTTCAGATCGAGCACTCATGACTTTCTCTTTATTCAGTCCCTCCTGCCACCTGATTAGCTTCAGACATTGCATTCAATCAGTTCTAGATGTGCAAGGCTAAGTCTTCACCATCTCTGTGCTGTGTCTACTCATACCTCACCCCCTTAATAATCTCTGTGCCAACAACCTATTTAAAATTGTTGCCGCTGCTGCTTTTTCGCACTCCCAATCCTCCATAAACAGTCTCCTTTTTCTTTTTTATTAGCTCTTACCAACTTCTCCTAAACCACGTGATTTGCTCATTTTAGTGTGTGTACTATTTGTTACATGTTCCTCTTTGTAATAATATAAATTCCATGAGAAGAAGAATTTTTACTCTTTTGTTAAAGTCACATACAATTGGGGTGGCTCAGAGGGTTAAAGCCTCTGCCTTCGACTCAGGTCATGATCCCAGGGTTCTGGGATCAAGCCCGGCACTGGGCTTTCTGCTCAGTGGGGAGCCTGCTTCCTCCTCTCTCTCTGCCTGCCTCTCTGCCTACTTGTGATCTCTGTCTGTAAAATAAATAAATAAAATCTTTAAAAAAAAAAAGTCACGTACAATTGACCCTTGAACACCATGGGTTTGAGCTCTGTGAGGCCACTCAGACTCAGATTTTTTTTTCTGTAAATAAAGTACAGAACTGTAAGTGCATTTTCTCTTCCTTATAATTTTCTTAATAAGTTTCTTTGCTCTAGCTTACTTGAAGAATACAGTCCATGTACCATACAACAATGAACAAAATATGTGTTCATTGACAATGTTATTGGTAAGGCTTCCCAGTCAACAGTAGACTACTAGGAGTTAAGTTTTGGAGGTGTCAAGAGTGGATTTTCATCTGTGTCAGGCGTTGGCTCTCCTAACCCCTGCGTTGTTCAAGAGTCAGTGTACTGGAATGAGCTGGAGCACCTGCCACGTGGGAGATGCTTAGTACCTATTTGTGGAATAAATGTGTCTTTGAATCATCTCAAAAAAGGAAATAATGAAATCAAAGTGTCACATGGGAATCTTAGTTTTGAGCTACCAAAATAATTATTTTTTTAATGCAGGGCAACATGGGATTAATGGGAATAATGCAGAGACAGCTTCAGAGAAATATATGACATAATACAGATGCATATATATAATGAATAACTTCAGACTGAAACCTTGAAGTCTAAACAAAAAGAGGGATTGAGGACTTTGACTTCTCTGGTGGAAGACAAGTGACCCTTGAGATTAATAAGTTCAAGATCCTGTGACCAACGACGAGAACCAGCAAAACTGATGAAAACTTTTTGTAACTAAGTATATCTCCTATTAAGTATATCCTATTAAATAGATCTGGTTTTGAATAATTTTAATAATTTTTAATGATAAAAATTTTAAAATAATTTTTAATAGAGTCTAGTTAACGTGTAGTGTTCTATTACTTTCAGGTGTGCAATACAGTAATTCAGCACTTCCGTACAACACCAGATGTTCACCGGGACAAACGCCCTCCTTCTTCCCCGCTGTCTCTTTTACCCATCTCCCCCCGACCCTCTCCCCTCTGGTCACCATCATTGTGTTCTCTGTAGTTAAGAGTCTATTTCTTGGTTTTCCTCTTTCTTTTTCATTCTGTTTCTTAAATTCCATATATGAGTAAAATCATGTGGTCTTTGTTTTTCTCTGACTGATCTGTTTCACTTAGCATTATACTCCCTAGCTCCATCCATGTCATTGCAAATGGCAAGATTTTATTTTTTTTATGGCTGAGTAATAATAATATTCCATTGTGTGTATATGTGTGTGTGTGTGTGTGTGTGTGTGTGTGTGTGAATATATATACACACCACTTCTTTGTCCATTCATCTGTCGGTGGACACTTGGGCTCCTTCCATATTTTGGTTATTGCAAATAATGCTGCAGTAAACACAAGAGTGCATCTATCTTTTTCTAATTGGTGTTTTCATCATCTTTGAGTAAATACTGAGTAGTGGAATTATTGGATCACAGAGTAGTTCTATTTTTCATTTTTTTGAGGGACCTCCATACTGATTTCCACAGTGGCTGCACCAGTTTGCATTCCCACCAACAGTGCATGAAGGTTCCTTTTTCTCCGCATCCTCACTGACCCCTGTTGTTTCTTGTGTTTTCTTATTTCAGTCATTCTGACAGGTGTGAGATGATACTTCACTGTAGTTTTGATTTGCATTTCCCTGATGATGAGTGATGTTCACGTCTGTTGGCTGTCTGGGTGTCTTCTTTGAAGAAATGTCTACTCAAGTCTTCTGCCCCCCCCCCTTTTTTTAAAGAGACAGGAGATACTTTTTTTTTTTTTTTTTTTTTTTTTTTTTTTTGACAGACAGAAATCAAAAGTAGGCAGAGAGACAGGCAGAGAGAGAGGAAGGGAAGCAGGCTCCCTGCTGAGCAGAGAGCCTGATGCGGGGCTGGATCCCAGGACCCTGGGATCATGACCTGAGCTGAAGGTAGAGGCTTTAATCCACTGAGCCACCCAGGTGCCCCTTCTGCCATTTTTTAATTGGTTTATTTGTGGTTTTGGTGTTGAGTTGTATAAGTTCTTAATATATTTTGGATACTGACCTCTTATCAGATATGTCATTCGTAAATACCTCCTCCCATTTAGTAGGCCGTCTTTTAGTTTTATTGATTATTTCCTTTGCTGTACAGACCCTTTTATTTTGATGTAGTCCAAATAGTTTATTTTGCTTCTATTTCCCTTGCTTACAGAGACATATCTCGGAAAATGTTACTGTGCCAATGTCAGACTTCTTACTGTTTGTAGTCTCTTCTAGGATTTTTATGGTTTCAGGTCTTATAGTTAGGTCCTTAATTCATTTTGAATCTATTTTTGTGAATGGTGAAAGAAAGTGGTTCAGATTCGTTCTTTTGAATGTTGCTGTCCAGTTTTCCCAGCACCATGTGTTGAAGACACCATTTGTGCACATCCCTGCCTCTTTTACCAAAGATTAATTGACCATATCATCTTGGATTTATTTTGAGGCTCTGTATCTGTTTCCATTAATCTGTGTGTCTGTTTGGGGGACCATACCCCCGAAATAGCTTTGATCATTATAGCTTTGAAATATAGCTTGAAGCCTGGGATTGTGAAGGCTCCAGTTTTGTTTTTCTTTTTCAAAATTGCTTTGGCTATTTGGGGTCTTTTGTGATTCCACACATATTTTAGTGTATTTGTTCTAGCTCTCTGAAAAATACTATTGGTGTTTTGATAGAAACATGAAATCGGTATATCCCTTTCAGTAGAATGGACATTTTAATAATATTTGTTCTTCCAATTCACGAGCATGGAATACATTTCCATTTGTTTGTGTCACTCTCAGTTTCTTTCATCAGTGTTTTATAGTTTTCAGATTACAAGTCTTTCACATCCTTGGTTAATTTATTCCTGGCTATTTTTTTTTTAATTTGGGGCAGAATTGTAAACGGGATTGTTTTCCTATTTTCTGCTGCTTCGTTTTTAGAGTATAGAAATGCAACAGGTTTCTGTACATTGATTTTGTATCCTGTAACCTTACTGAGTTCATTTACCAGTTTTGATAGGTTTTTGTTTGTTTGTTTGTTTCTGTTTTTGTTTTTTTGTGAAGTCTTTAGGGTTTCTTAGATCATATTGTCTGCGGATAGTGCAAGTTTCACTTCTTCTCTACCAATATGGATAACTTCTTTCTTTTCTTGTGCTTGCTGTGGCTGGGACTTCCAGATTTGATTAAATGTAAGTGGTGACAGTGGACAGCCTTCATTACACCTGTTCTAAAGGGGAAAACTCGGTTCTTCTCCACTGAGTATGATGTTCATTCTGAGATCTTCATATAAGGCCTTCGTTGTGTTGAGTTTGTTCTCTCTAAATCTGCTCTGTTGAGGGTTTTTTATCATGAATGGATATTGTACTTTTTTTTTAAGATTTTATTTTTATTTATTTATTTGAGAGAGAGAGAGAGAGTGACAGAGATAGCGAGAGAGAGCACAAACGGGGAAGAGAGGGAGAAACAAGCTCCCACTGATCAGGGAGCCCGACGTGGGGCTCGATCCCAGGACTCTGGGATTATGAGCTGAGCTAAAGGCAGATGCTTAACCCCAGACACCCCTGGATGTTGTACTTTGTCAAAAACTTTTTTTGCATTTATTGAAATGATCTATGGTTTTTATTATTTCCCTGTTGATGTGATGTATTACATTACTGATTTGCAAATATCGAACCACCCTTGCATTTTAGGAATAAATCCTACTTAATCATGGTAAATAATTTTTTTAATGTATTGTTAGATTCAGTTTGGTAATATTTTGTTGAGGATTTTGCTTCTATGTCCATTAGAGATATTAGCCTGTGGTTCCTTCTTTTCATAGTGTCTTTGACTTTTTTTGGTATCAGGAAAATGCACTGCATTGAACAAATTTGGAAGCTCTCCTTCCTCTTCTATTAATAGTTTGAGATAATAGGCATTAATTCTTCTTTAAATGTTTGGTAGAATTCACATATGAAGCCATCTGGTCTTGGGCTTTAATTATTGGGAATTTTTTGCAATTTCATTGCTGGTAATTAATCTGTTCAAATTTTCTATTTCTTCCTCCTTTAGTTTTGGGAGGCTATATGTTTCTAGGAATTTATCCATTTCTTTTAGGTTGTCCAATTTGTTGGCATATATGTTTTCATAATATTCTCATTGTCGTGGCCGGTGCGACAAATTGACCAGGAAACGCGAGGGTAAGAGGCTGGTGAATAGAAATCAAAGAGACAAAGAGATGGGGCAGGAGGAGCACTGAGGAGGACGTCCAACAGTGCCGACTTTATTCAAAGCAGCAAGGCATTAATATAGCTAGCAGAAACAATTAATGGAAGTTTCTTACTTGACTGATTGTAAAGGAAATTACTACATGTACATGCTAGCCCTCTAGGCCTCCCCTTGTCCTGTTTCCCATGCCCTAGCAACAGACCCTCTAATGCCAGTGATCTTTGTTTTTAAGTAATCTATTAACCAGGTACACTATCTTCCAAGTAACTCATGATCTTACAATGGTATGATTCATGGTCCGTGGAAGAACAGTACAAACCCACGATAGCTTAGTAGCCTAGCTAAAGACATGCAGGCCGCCAGGTCGGCGAGTCTTGGAATCCATAGCTCAGGCCCCTTCTCAAGCGTACTCTACTTTTACACCCACAAGGTTATTAACTCTTGAGCTTCAAGGAGGCGCGAGTTAGGGCCTGGTTTGGTCTCCTGACTCCAGCTCAGTCCATGGCTGCCTACACCTCATAAAATTTTGTATTTCTGTAGTGTCAGATGTTGTTTCTCCTCTTTCATTTCTGATTTTGTTTATTTAACTCCTCTCTCTCTCTCTCTAAGTCTGACTTAATGTTTGTCAATTTTGCTGATCCTTCAAAGGATCTGCTCTTGTTTTCCTGGGGTTTTTTTCGTTTCTCTTTTGTTCATTCTTGCTCTAATTTTTATTATTTCCTTTCTTCTACTGGTTTTGGGGCTTTTGTTCTTCTTTTTCTAGCTCCTTAACCTTAAAGGTTATGTTGTTGATTTAGATTTTTCTTTCTTGTTGTGGTAGGTCTGTATTGCTATAAACTCGCCTTTAGAAAAGCTTTTGGACCTAAAGGCTTTGGACCATTGTATTTTTATTTTCATTTGTCTCCATATATTTTTGATCCCTTCTTTGATTTTTCTGTTGACCCACTCATTATTTAGTAGCACTTTATTTTCCCTCGAAGTGTTGTGATCTGTCCAGGATTTTTTCTTGTGGTTGATTTCTAGTTCCGTAGTGTTGTAGTAAGGAAAGGTGTATGGTATAACTTCAGACTTCTTTTTTTTATTTTTTTAAAATTTCATTTATTTGTTCATTTTTTAGTTCACAACCTCTGAGAAAAGGGTATTATTTCAGAGTGTGTTAATGTAACCCCTCTTATCCTGTGGGGAGAGGATAGGCTGGTCTCTGCTCTGTGCATGTGAAATACATTTTCTACTGCATTTAGGCGATATTTTTCTCACTTCAGTAAAATATACTTAATCTCCAGAATGACTTTTCAAGCCCACTTGTTTTCTTCTGTCTCCCATATTTAAAGCTATAGATTGAGAATTCAAGCACCGGTGATTGTCCCGTTTTAATCCACAGTCTCGAGCTGTGTTTCGGGCCACTCATCACTGTTTTGTAGCCTCACTGTCTGTCTGTCAGGTAAGAAAAGGCGGAAGTCCTTGCACCAAATGGTCTTTTTGTATAGCTGACCTGCTCCGCTGAAAGTGAGGAGTAGAAGAATTCAGAGAAAGCAGTGGCATCCTTGCCAGGAGTTTTTGTTGTTACCGGTATTGTGCTCTTGTTGTTCATATCGGTAAGCTCTTCTGCTCATGGACACAGAATGGCCAACCAAAGACTACACAGATAGATGTCTTGGCATTAAAATCAAAATGACTTAACTGAAAAAAAAAATCTTGGAAAACTGGATTTTAGGAAGCACAGTGGACTGGAGATTTACCACTCTGCACCGAGGACAGTTATACACTGCACACAGTATTTCCACTGGAGAGATTCCATCCGAGACAAAGTCATCAGTGAAAACATAAGAGGAAGGAAAAGCACCGATTCTTGAAGTACTCACTTAAATCCATTTATGTCAACTATAATTCAAGGGAGCATATTAAGCAAGGAGGGAACAGTGGAATAAATCTCATCTGCCTCAACCAATAAATAATGTCTTTTGGTCAGAAAATAAAAAATGTGTTTTGAAAATCTTTATACTTTGGGTCACAAGAAATATAGGAAAGCATAGCAAAGAAACGCCTTGCATAGAGTTCTCTTTCTGCCAAGACATGTTTAAAATGTAGTACCCGGCATGGTTAAACAGTTAAGTTTAATAGAGTGTAAGTTTCTGCCGCCATAAAATAATTTCTCTTTGCTTGTATTGATTTACTAACACTTGATTGAGTGGAATGTGTGTTTGGTGGGGTGTTTTTGGTCATCTTATTGATTCACTGAAAGTCAAGAGGATGGGAAGAATAGAAATGGCTTTGATTTCTTTTTTTTTTTTCATTAAAAAGTCAGTTGTGATCAAAATTAAAACTCAAAGGTAATATCAGTATTATAAAGTGTGTCCCTTTAAAAATGTTTTCTCCATGAGGCCGAAAGAAGCTAGCTAGAATTTAAGCTTCAATAATGGAAAGAAAGAAAGATAATGGTGTCTTTCTGTTCTGAGCCAGTGAGACCAAAACTACAGAAATGTATTCAAATCTGGGTGATAAAAACTTTAAGGAAAGCTAGAGGTAAATCACAAATGCATTAAGAATAGTGTGGCCAAAACCCTGAGAAGACTTGATGCCAGGCAAATGAGGAAATGTATATGTTTTCTTGTTCCTTATTTTGTGTGTATGCGTTTGTGTGATCAGTGTCCTCATGCATTTGGATGATTGCCATGTGCCAAAGGGGTTATCCTTCAGAAAGTCTGAGTATAGGCTTTAGGAAACGGATCCTGAATCAACAGAAGGAAGTATATTCTCAGCACTTCGGAAGGCTGCAAACACAGAGATGCTGGCCATTTTCATGAGATGTGCTCAAGCTAGAAGTCCGACTAGAAAGGGGTACGTTATAGAGAAGACTCCAGCAGAAATGAGCATCTATCCCATTTAGATTGGAATCTAAATTGTATGAACTTTTAATTTCACCTAAACCAGAGAATTTATAATGTCGTTAAAGCTTATGTATGTTTCAGATAAGTCACTATTCCTGAAAAGACATGACTAATACTTAATTTAAAAGTAAGTACTTTGTGTTTTCATAAGAAAGAATTATTCCATTATTGAAAAATTCTAGAAAAAATCCGTAAAAATAGAGAAAAGAAAAAAATGATTCCATTCTACTTGTGCAATGTTAATATGCTCATGCATTCATGCGTTTCCCCATTTTATGACTCTATTTTCTAAAAAATGTTTATTTATTTATTTTTAGTTTAATCAAGTACAATAAGCATACAGTGTAATATTAATTTCAGGTGTGTAGTATAGTGACTCAGCACTCCTGTGTATCAGCCAGTGCTCATCACGACAGGTGCCTTCCTTCATCCCTGTCACTTGCTTCTGCCACCCCCCTACCTCTCGTTCCATGACCATCAGTTTGTTCTCTATTGTTAAGAGTGTGTGGGGGCACCTGGGTGGCTCAGTGGGTTAAAGCCTCTGCCTTCGGCTCAGGTCATGATCCCAGGCTCCTGGGATCGAGCCTCGCATCGGGCTCTCTGCTCAGAGGGAAGCCTGCTTCCCTTCTCTCTCTGCCTGCCTCTCTGCCTATTTGTGATCTCTGTCTGATAAATAAATAAAAATCTTTAAAAAAAAAAAAGTGTGTGTTTTTTTAATTTATATGTTTCTTTTATGTCATTATAATCATTTTGTAAATATAGCATTTTGAAATCAATATAAAAGCTGTGTTATTTCTATTATACTACATAGTTGAATGATTTAAATGATCCTATGAATAATAAATAATAATTTATCACTAATTCCCTTATTGCTGTATATTTAGTGTAAGTTGGAAGCTTAATATTACAAATAATACTGAGATCTGGGGTGCCTGGGTGGCTCAGTGGGTTAAAGCCTCTGCCTTCGGCTCAGGTCATGATCCCAGGATCCTGGGATCGAGCCCCGCTTCGGGCTCTCTGCTCAGCAGGGAGCCTGCTTCCCCCTCTCTCTCTGCCTGCCTCTCTGCCTTCTTGTGATCTCTCTCTCTCTCTGTCAAATAAATAAATAAAATCTTAAAAAAAAACCCTGAGATTTAAAAAATCAATGCATACAGATTCTCCCTTAATTGGATTATTTTATAAAAGTATTACTTTTTTTAAAAACAAACGAGGATGAAAATACACTCCATATGATTTTTCTTTAGGGAAATGTAAAGACCACAAGGAGACAACACTACACAATTACTAGAAAGACTAAAAATCAAAATGCAAAACGTACCTAAGTGTTGAAAAGGAGGACTAAAACTTTCACACGCTACTGATGAAAATGTAAAATGGTACAATTTTATGACAGTTTGGCAGCATCTGAAATAGCTAAACATGCACCAAGTCAGCAACCCAAACGATGAAATAACAGAAACCAACCTCAAGATCACATCGATACAGCATTTAGCAAGGGAAACTTTAAAGCAGTTAACAAAGAACCAAAGTAAAACATATTGCAAATATTAAAGTAAAATGTTATCATGATCAGTAAACCAGTAGGATATGTCAAAGTTTAAAAAGTATTTAAAGTGTCCAAAGTGAAAGGAAAATGTCCCTAAATTAACTCAATAACAGTTTGAAGATGTCAGAGGTTTAGTGTCAGTGAAATAGAAGGCAGAAAAATAGTAATTATCCAATCTAAGGAATAGACATCAAATAAAAAAACAACAGAGTCTCATTACCTATGGGAAGCTATTAACTGGGTTAATGTAATTAGAAAGTGATGAGGATGAGGCCAAAAGCAAAGTTGTGAATAAATAAAGCACGATAGTCCCAAATTTGGCTTAAAAAAAAATCAACTTACTCATTCAACAAACTCATGAAACATAAGTAGGATGAATAAAAACAAACAAAACCTCTTACATAGACACATAATTGTGAAACTTCGGAAAAACTTAGGGAAAATAATGAAAATGTCAAATACTATTTCTGATATAACATCCTTAAAATAAGAAGTTGAAATACAGACATATTCAGATTATCGAAAGCCAAAAGAATCTGCTCCAAAAAACGAGCGCTGGGGGAAATGCCGAGAGATACTGTTCAGGCTGAAGGAAGAGGATACCGAACAGAAACTTGGGTCTATCAGAAGGAGTAAAGAGCTTCTGAGATCATTAAAATTTGTACTTTTCTTCTTGGAGTTTCTTTATTAGTAATAATTGCTTAAGGCAAAATAACCGTGCCAGGTGTTGGTTACTACATGCAGAGATGGAAAGTATATTTAAAAAAAAAGAAAAAAGCAAAGCAGGAGTTTGGGTCATTGGAATCAAGCTGTTGTAATGTGATATTGCTGAACATGCAAGCCAAAAATGTAAGAGGTAAAATGTGACTTTGGCAATATTAAAAAAAGACTGTTCAAAAACCACCATGACAGACATGAAAGGACAAGCCATAGACTGGGAAAAGCATTCCACTACAGACCCCTGGCGAGGACTGAAAGCAGAATATAAAAGTAGCTCCGTAATGAGAAACCACCCAATAGAAGATACTCAAAGGAACTTTACAAAAGAAGATTCAGAAATGATCAACAAGCATAGGAAAAGATATTTAATATCATTCATTATGGGGAAACTCTAAAGTCCCAGATTAGATACCACTGCACCCCTAACAGAATTTCTGAATTAAAAGAAAGAAAAAAAAGACAGTTCCAAGTGCAGGTGAGGATGCAGAGAAATGGTGCATTTCTCAGAGAAATGGTGGGAATGCAGAGGCGCGTAGCCACTTCAGAACTAAATATCCACTTCCCGTATGACCCATCAACGTCAGTCCTGGGCATTCACTGCACAGAAATGAATATGTGTCCACAAAAAACTTATCCAAGGATGCCCACAGCAACTTTATTTTCACACATTAAAAACTGGGAAAAAACAAACAAGCAACAGGTGAACTGGCAAATGTGTACTTTAGAATGTTAAAAGGCAATGAAAATGAGCCAACCACAGATGCGGCAACAACAGAATTGCATCTCAAGAATAGTATGTTGGACAAAAGAAGCCAGGTGCAGGTTAGTATATGCCGTATCATTATTTTATACAGAGTTCAGAAGTGACCCACATACAGTAAAACTTCCCAGGATCAGCCCTAATTCCCAAGGCCGTATTTCGTACGTAGTCACGGCTCCCACCGATTTCTGAACGCCACAGCCACTTTCAACACTCAAGAACTTTGAACTAATGTGTGTCAATACGTAGAGCAGAAAAGATGAGATTTAAGTTATCACGCTGATAAGCTGGGGAGGAAAAATGACAGTGCTAATAAAGTGTAAGAGTTCAGACAGTTCGCTGAGTGACGTTACTTTCTTGACAAGTGTCTGTGACAGGCAGTCAGAACACAGATCATGTATTTCATGCAAAGATAAGGCTCCACAAAATGGAAGAGTGAATCAGGAGTGTGCTTTGTATGTCCTTTCTGAAAACTTAAGTGCCTCCGACAGGTCATTCTAGAGTTACCTGCAAAGGTTTGGCTTCCACTTTTCCCCCAGTAACCACACTCAAGAGGGTTGATTTCGGTCAAACAACATAAATCACGAGACCGCTACCATGAGGACTCCTGTGCAGTAGGCCTACCCTTCTTCAGAATTCTAATATGTGTAAGACTCCTTGCAAATTGTACCTATAATGTCTGTTTGGCTTCTCATTTAGTTTTCCTGATTGAATAGTATAACTACTCTGTGCTTTTTAAAAATTTATTCTGTCCATTTCTAAAAATAGTGTGATTATTAGACAACAACACAAACTTACTTTGTTTTTTTACTACCGAACTTACTTTGTTTTCTGCTAGTTGATACCTACTAAAAAGAAACCAGGTCTCTTGTCATTGATGTCATCCATGTGGTCTTCCCGCTGACTTTCCTACTGAGAGACTTTCATGAGATTTGGAGGGATACTCTCATTTTATATATGTCTTCATAGCACAGCAACTATTTCATATAACCTTGTTTTTTTTTTCAACAATTGCTTTTTAGACAAGGTGCACTTGAAAATTATCATGTCTTAATGTGTAAAATACGAGTTTGTCTTTAGAGGTTGCTACACTGAAGAAAAATGAAAACATAGGAATCACATCTTGACGTTGGTTATTTGGAGCTGGAAAGTGGGCACGGTGATTTGTTGGCAGGTTGTGCTGGAGTGAGCCTTCACTAACTGCCATGAGGGGGGGTGCTGAACACCGCATCACAGAGGGCTGGAAGGATGACCTCATTTTCAGATCTGTGAAGCAAGGAAGGAAGATAACTGGGTCTTCAAATCCATGAGGCAAAAATGAAGTCAGTGTCTGCTAAAGACCTAGCATTAAGTAAGCTCAAAGTCAAACCTATGACACTACTACAAGAAGGTCAGTTGCGTGGTTATAGACACAGAAATGTATCAATTATTGGAAGCTATACTTCTAAACCCGCAGCATTTTTTCCTCATCTGAATATAGCATTATGCACCATTATGATAGTCTTTGCTATGCTCATAGAGCATTAAGTAACCTAAGTATTTTCATTAAAAAGATTAGTAAATGAAATTAAACATTAGTGCTTTAATATCATCTATTTTTTGTTCCCATTCTAGATTCTAGTTTTAAAGAAATAAAAGCCCAGAGAAATTTGTGTGGTCGCGATTGCCAAAGTTTCCAAGTGAGGTCTCTTCCAAAAATACCAGCAGACAAGGAAGGAGGCCCCGAGGTCTTAAAAGAGGTGAGTACAGTTAAGACCTTCACTAAGCTCCAAGCATTTCCCCCACCTCCGGCAAGTAGTATGACAAGAGACATTGAGAACTGATAAAATCATACATTGTCATGTACTGTGAAATCAATCATTAACTAAAGCATGCCCGCATTTACACCATCTCAGAAGGATTTTGGTTACCATGGATTTAGGGTGCCAGGCACTTACTCTAACTCCTGGATAAAAGTGAACCTCAAAGTGATGGACTTAACCAACTATCCAGATTTTTTTTAAAAACCAGACTTAGGATCTTATGTGACTGAATCGTGGCTGTAAGGTAGAGATCACATAGCCTACCACATTTTATTCCCAGAGGTGGCATGGGGCTGAGCACCCAAAGTGATATGTTTAAGGACACATCACGCGTCTGACGCCTGGAGACAGTAATGGCTAGCTAGAGAGGAATTGAAATACATGGACTAGCGAAGCAAATTAAATGGATCTTTTAAATTATCTTGGAAAATAGTCTTTCATAAGTTTGAATTTCACTTCAGAAAAAAATGCTAATTAAATTCTCTGCAGACAATTGAACAGGTACTGTGTACAGTATCCTATAGTTGTCTCCCTCTCTGTTTTTTCCTGAAGTGTGTTTATTTTATTTCACTTGGAGGAGAGTCCTTCAGTGTCTATGCAAACCGTGTCCACATTAACCTGTGGGAATTCGCCTCCAAACCCCAGGGCTTTCTCGGAAAGAACTCCTACAGTTCTGCTTCAGTTTGTGAAGGGATATTCTTTTCTTATTCACAGTTCTCATTAACGATGAGGGCTGCAGGGCCATGAACATTATCCTTTTGCTTCTTCTGCACAGTGGAAACATTCTTAGGTTGACTAGATTAAGCTCTTGGTTTTCATGTGTGTACTCAGATTCTTGTCTCTGATGTGCCGCAAATCTCCAGGATTTCCTCTACATTAAAATCCCAGTTATAGATGTTTTCTCCTTCAGTAATTAACATCAACCCTCAGACCTTTCTAAACTCAAATTGAAATTACAGCCAACTAAAAATTCCCCACTGTTTCTTTCAGGAGTAGGCATTTTGTGCTTCAAATGAAAACAGGGGCTTTCATTCTGAAATAGATGTTTTAGAAAATCTAGACAGCCATCAGAAATTCCCCCACAGAGGTGGAAATGAGACAAATTAAACCTTCATCAAGATGAAATCCTGGAGACTTAGCCTGTCTACAAAAGCCAAACAGAGGCAGAAGAGATTTATGAGGAAATTTGTTGTATTAATACTAGCGAAATGCACTGGGGATCCCTTCTTGATCTGGTTCTTAATCATTCCAGATTTGTGCCAGGATTTTTTTTTCTACTAATGTAACAAAAGTATGTCCCTATATAATCATAAATCAGGAAAAAGTCAGTCTTGACATGCCTGTTGTTCAAGCTTTGGTGTTGTGACGAATCAAAATATCATTTTGCGAGTGTGAACATCAGTTACACTCTGGGCTCATGGACACGTTCTGCTTTTGCGGATGGGAGGAAACGAGGCACTTTAGTTATGCCATATGTTGTGAACCTTTCTCTACTGTCCTGTCCGGGCTCTTACTTTCTTTGAGAGTATCTTCCTTTTGTCTTTGAATTCATTGCTGTACCCTGTGTAATGATTGATTTAGTCAAGTTTGGAGCATAAGGAAATACTCATCATAGCAATCCAAATTCGGGACTACCTTAGTAGCAAAAAAGAAGCAAGGACATACCTCTAAGTTCCTGCTCAAGGAATTCTAAGAAGTTAGTTTTGCTAGAAGTAGGAGTCAGACTGAAATGCCATTCAAGTGTTATTTACGGGTGGGATTTTTGTACAGAGAACCAAGAATATTTAAATTCTGCCTGACTCCCCCCAGCTCTCCTACTTGCCAGGTGTTCAGAAGAAATACGTCTACGTAAGAAATAATGGAAAATAGAATAAGGGGCCCCTGAGTGGCTCAGTGGGTTAATCATCTGCCTTCAGCTCAGGTCATGATCCCAGGGTCCTGGGATCGAGCCCCGCTTTGGGCTCTCTGCTCAGTGGGGAGCCTGCTTTCCCCTCTCTCTGCCTGCTTCTCTGCCTACTTATGACCCCTCTCTCTGTCACATAAATAAATAAAATTGTAAGAAAAAAAAGGAAATAGAATAAAGTCAACCTTTACATTAGCTAGTGATTTGGCCACAAAACCCACTGTAGGACTCCTGTACACTGAATTTGTTTTCTTTCGAAACCCTCAAATCAAAGTCCACTCTATACTTCCTTCATGTGCGGGTGGAGATCTCACATCGCATCCTCCTGATCAACGGAGGAAGCAGTCCAAAGCACAAAAGTCAATGCCCACAAACAGGCATGTGTGCAAGTAAATCCACAGCACATACAAACACACCCATGGGTCCAAGCACGCGCACATGCCTGCTCAAAAAAGATGGAAAGAGTGTATCTTTTCTTAATGTCTGTCTTAGATCTGTCCTAGCCACAGACTCAGCTTTCTTGGGCTGGCACAGAGTTTAGACATTGTATGAGCAGAAATTCAAAAAAGGAAGGCAGGTGTGTGGCTCCTTAATCTTCTGGTACATTCTTACCTATATTTAGCAACATGTGTTGCAGCAAGAGATAGCAGTCTTGATTTGAATACAGCTCTGAAGTCCTTCCTCCCGTGCAGTCCCATTTGTATCCCATTCCATATGCCACTTCCTACTTCAGCTCCAATGGGTTTGACCCAACAGACAAATATGGAATTTGGTTTAAGGTGTTATCTGGATGAACAGAGTGGACGGAATGTCAAGGGTTCTCTCGGGGACACTGGACCAGATCTATTGACAAGGCAGAGGTCAATGAACTGGCCTCCCTAGGCTGACTGAAGGTCTGTGTAAGAGTTACTGTAAAGAGATAGAGGGCAAGGTTATTAGGTCATGGGGACAGTTTGACAAGAGAGATGACGGCACTCTTTCTCTTCTCATCCCTTCTCTTTGGGGACCACTGTATACTCTCCCACAGAAAGGGAAAGGATATAATGGGTATGTGCTACTCATTTCCTTCCCAATCAGTAACCTTCAAGGAGTTGTAATGACCATGATTGTGAAATCATATGAAATTGGTATAAAAACATTTTTGAATGAATAATTTTGCCATCAGAAGTGACCTTACTCCATTTTCAGTGCTTCCCCAGACAAATAATAGATAGGCTTTTTTTTTTAAATGTTTGTCCATTCCTTTACTAAATATTTATTGAGCTCCTGCTTAAGGTCTGACACATTTAATGATGCCTTCCTCTCTAGTGTAAGTGAAATAATCAATACAATGGAAATCACGAGATTCCAGGAGCCAGGATGGGTCTATTACAATGCGAGTGTGGGAAATTCCCATGGGCACCTCACCGATGGTAATTTATTTAATCTTCCCTCTCTCTGTCTTTCTCTCTCTCGCACACACATAAAATCGGTTCTCTCAGGGTCCATCAATTACTTGCCGGTGTCACACAGCTAGTGAACTGTGAAGCTGTGATCTGAACAGCCTGCCCCCTGCGTCCGTGCACTTAAACTTCACGCCGTGTTTCATCGCTTTTCATGCACTAATATAATAAGAACAGTTTTTACTTAAGTGGAAGAAGATAATAATATAATATTTAATATAAGAAAAATATACAACTAACCCAGGCAGAGAGGGAGCAGGTGGAGAGAGAAAGAGAAACAGAGAGAGAAATGCCAACAGCTGGGGCACTGCTGTGGAGAGGGATTTCCTGCTGGGCCGGGCCCACCTAGGTAGCTGTTCTCCACGACTTTACTCCCGTAGAACCAAAGACCCAGATGGATTGAGAGGTGGAAGTTTAGTCAGGACTTCACATCTTTCTATCCCCAGCGTTTCAATATTAAATTCCTTTGAAATGAAAACAGTGGCGATATTGGGTCCATGGGACGATAAGAACAACCTTGCAAAGAGAATTTAAATGAAAAAAGGAAAGTCTTAGGGGATGGCTGTTTCTAGACTGTGAAGCCATCATCTCTCGTTCAGTCTAACTCGATAGCATCTTCCAATGATGACACAGTAACACTTTATCTTGGCTCTGACGTCTGCCGACTGTTTTCTTTGCAGGGACCCTGGTTCAAGAATGCTCATTTCCTCTTGTGGAAAAAAAAAAGAGAGAGAGAACTTTGTTTCTACCTCCTCAATTCATATCAAGACTTATCTTTTTGACTCAACGTATCTTAATAAGCTGCCCAAGGCAATTTCCCAAAACTTTTCTGTATTAATATTGTGAATTTTGGGTTTCACTGATGTGATTTTTCAAATCCCCAAATTAAATCTCTTTAGATTTGAAGGTATGAGAGATAGTTTAAATAAAAATCAACTTATGGAGATTTTCAATTGTAGTGTTTAAATGATCTGTTACAATTCAGAAGAGAATAGTGTCTGTTATGATTAGACATATATTTGGTGATTCTTAGAAGATTTTGCCTTCTGGAGTGGTAGCTATTGAAAACCATGGAGTTAAAGCAGGATCATGGGAAGTGAAATTTTGGGATTATCTGTGACACCTAGAATACTACACAAATGGTTGATTTCTCTTAAGAAAAAAGATTTATTACGTATTATTTTGTTATGTCCTGTTTAGTTAGTGAATGTGTTGCTGAATTTGAGTTGCTACATATGGGAGCAATATTTTAGAGAATAATAAGTTAACTGTATACATTATTAAATTTTAATTTTTGGTTACCTCAGACTTCCATTTAAAATCGAATGCAATCACATTGACTGCTCCCTCTTTTCTGACACATTATCAAGTTTTTTTTTTTTAAGGTTTTACTTATTTATTTGACAGAGAGAGATCACAAGTAGTCAGAGAGGCAGGCAGAGAGAAAGGAGGGGAAGCAGGCTCCCTGCTGAGCAGAGAGCCTGATGTGGGGCCCAATCCCAGGATCCTGAGATCATGACCTGAGCCGAAGGCAGAGGCTTTAACCCACTGAGCCACCCAGACGCCCCACATCATCAAGTTTTGTGTCTCTGTACTTCTGTTCCTCCTGTTCCTTAACCTGGGATTACTGCAGTGTACAGATCTGGTACTCCACACAGATCACCTTAACTCCCTGGTGCAGTCTCACCCACATCCTTGAGAAAAGTGGCCACATAAGAGAAAAGTTTTTAAAATGTAACTTTCTCTAAGCCAATAATAACCAGTTAAAAGACAGTATAAGAATAATTGCATTGATAGCAGTGGCACAAACATAAAAAGATAAGAAATATTAGGAGTATATATTTATAAAAATCTATAAAATATACTATTATATATATTTACTCTAATAATACATTTTGTAGATTTTTTAAAACCTAGAAAATATATAATATATTACAAAATAATATATGATATAAATATATATATACAACATATATAATATTTATATATAGAGAGAGAGAAAGGAAGATTCTAGGTCAGAAAATGAAATACTTTAAAGATGTCTCTATCCCAAATTTATTTACAGTTTAAAGTAATGTCACTGTCTTTCAAAATGGAAACAAAATAAAGATGTTTTCAGATAAACAAAAGCTGAATGAATTCATTTCTGCAAACTTGCACCGAAAGATGCATTAAAGTTCCCCAGGAAGGAGAAAAATGATAGCAAAAGGAAATTTAGTAGAAGTAGAAATACAAATAGAAGAAGATATGACAAGTTCTGGAAGTTGTAGATATCAAGAGTGCACATTAAAAAAAAATTGTTACTCTTTTTTATTTTTTTATTTTTTATTTATTTATTTTTTTAATTGTTACTCTTAAATCTTTAAATAGTGGTAAGCATTTAGTACAAATATAATGGCAATGTATTTTGGAATTTATAATATAAGCAGAAGAAAAAAGTGTATGACCACCATAGCATGAAGAATGGTGAAGGAATTTGAAATACCCTGTGGTGAAGTTTTTGTATTATATACGAAGTGTCGTATTACTTGAAAGTAGATTATGGTAAGTTAAAAATACATTATGAAACCTAAAGCAACCGGGGTATAATTTTTTTTTCTTTTTAAAGAAGTATAGTTCTTAAAGCAGTGGAGATGATGTAATGAAATCCTAAAAATATGTACAGTCCATAAAATCATAGGAAAATGATTAAAAGGAACAGCTGGCAACAAATGGAAACAAATTTAAAGAAGGAATGCTTAAGACCCACCCTATTGATAATTATGTTAAATATAAATTATCTAAACATTCCAAATAAAAGGCACAGATTATCAGATTGGATAAAAAAGCAAAACTGTACTACATGCTGCCTATTAGAAATCCACTGTAAATAAAAAGACACAGAGAAGTTAAAAGTAAAAGGATTTAAAAAGACATACTGTGAAAACAAAGCTCAAAAGAAAATTGAGGTTACTATATTAATATTAGAAAAAGTAGATCACAGTACAGGAAGTATTACCAGGGACAAAGAGGAGAATTTCACTAAGAGAAAGGGACCAGTTTATCAAGAGGACATAATCATTCCAAATGTGTATGCACCGCATAACAGAGCTTCAAAATATGTGAAGCAAAATTTCATGAGAACTAGACAAATCCATAATTATCACTAAAGATGTCAATACCTCTCTCTCAATTCTTATTAAGAAACTAGCCAGAAAATTAGAAAGGATATATAAGACGTGAAAAATACTATCAATCAACTTGCAGGTCTTTATATATTTTTTTTTTCATTTTGTTCCAAGATTCATTGTTTATGCACCACACCCAGTGCTCCATGCAATCCATGCCCTCCTTAGTACCCACCACCAGGCTCACCCATCCTTAGCGCCTCCCCTCCAAAACCCTGTTTGTTTCTTAGAGTCCACAGTCTCATGGTTTGCAGGGCTTTATATTCACAGAATACTCCACCCAAAACCACATTAAATATGCATTCTTTTCAAGTAAAAGGGAACATTCATGAGGCTAGAACACATTCTGGGTCACAAGAAAAATCACAATAAATTTAAATGGACAGAACTTGTACAAAATATGTTCTCTGACCAAGTGAAATTATACAAGAAAGAAAAAAATATGAGATCTGAAAAACCTCCAGATATTTGGAAATTAATCAGTACAACATGGGTTACATATAATCCATTGAATTGAAGAAGAAAGTATAAATAATACTAAAAATATTCTAAATCAATGAAAATCAAAACACAGTATCAGTATTTATGGGATGAGGCTAGGCAGTGCTTAGAAGAAAAATAATTATCATTTTAAATGCTTATATTGAAGAAGAAGAAAGGTTTTATATCAATGATCTTCTACCTTAAGAAATGAAGGGATAAAAGTCAAAGACAAAGTTAGCAGTAAGAAAGAAATGCTGATTTGAAAAACAAAAGAAAAGAAGGAAATAAAAGCAGAAACAATAGGAAAAAAATAAAACCATAAGCTGGTTCTTTGCAAAGATGATTAAAATTTATAAATTCTTTTAAGTCATACTGATCAGGACAAAGAAGACACAAATTACAAATACTACAAACATCACCACGGATCCTACAAACATCAAAAGATACATATCGAATATTATCAATAATCTCAGACCAACAAATGAACAATGCAGATGAAACGTACAAATCCCTTATGAGACACAAACTGCCAAAGCTCACACAAGGAGAAAACTATAACCCAGAAAACCTTTTATCTATTAGAGAAACTGAATCTATCTTTAAAGATTGTGCCCAACTGGGGCACCTGGGTGGCTTAGTGGGTTAAAGTCTCTGCCTTCAGCTCAGGTCATGATCTCAGGGTCCTGGGATCGAGCCCCACATTGGGCTCTCTGCTCAGCGGGGAGCCTGCTTCCCCTTCTCTCTCTGACTGCCTCTCTGCCTGCTTGTGATCTCTCTCTGTCAAATAAATAAATAAAATTAAAAAAAAAAAAAGATTGTCCCCAATGAAAATTCTAGGCTGAGATAAGTCCATTGTGGTTTCTGCCAAACACTTGTGAAAGGAATAATGATGGTTTTACATAAATTTTTCAGAAAACAGTCTCCCCAGCTTATTTTATGAGGTTAGAAATATCCTGATAGGAAAAATCCGAAGACAGTGCAAGAAAAGAAAAGATCCCTCATTAACTTAGATGCAGATAAATTTAACAGTACTTTAGAAACTCAAATCCAGATGTTTATCTCAGGATACATGGCTTTCATAACATTTGAAATTTAAATAATGTAATTCACCATATTAATACACTGAAAAGGAAAAAAATATTTATCTCAATAGATGTAAAAGATATTTCTTCATACCTATTCATGACTAAAATGATAGAAAAACCAGCAGCAAACTAGAAATAAGGGAACTCCGTCAACATAATCAAAGCATGTATGAAAATCGTACAGCTAAAAAAAAAGAAAAGAAAAGAAAAAAAAAGAAAATCTTCCAGCTAGCATAATTAATGGTAAAAGCTGAATGTTATCCCTCTAAGACTGAAAACATTACAACATGTCTGCTCACATCACTTTTATTCCACTCTGAAATAGAGGAGGTAGTTAGTGCAGTAAGGAAGTAGAGGAAATAAAAGGCATACAGATGGGAGAGGAGGAGGTAAACTGTTTAATTCCAGATGCCATGTTTATGAAGAAAATTCTAATATATATATATATATATATATATATATATATATATGAGAAAGAAACTAGAAGTAGCAAGTTCAGTCATGATACAGCATGTGAGGTCAAAATAAAAATTCAACTGTTTCTATATCGGAACAGTGAAGAATGGAAATTGGAATTGGAAAAAAAATACTATTTACAATTACAAATGAAAATAGGAAACATTTAGGAATGAATTTAGCAATGTGTAAAATATATACAACGAAAACCACAAAATACTGCATATACCTGAAGATGAAATCTAGAAGTTATACCATGTTCAGTAATCTGAAGACTAAGCATTGTTAACGTGGGAGCTCCCCAAAGTGGACTATAGATTCAATGTGATCCCTATCAAAGTCCCAACGGGCTTGTTTTTGCAGAAATTAAAAAGCCCTTGTTAAATTTATATGCAAACAAAAGAAAGTAGCATAGCCAAAATACCTTTGTAAAAACAGACGAAAGTTGAAGCCCTTATATGTATCATTTCATGACACATTATAAATTTATGGTAACCATGAGTGTGCTGTTGGTATAAGGATAGACCTACAGATCAATGGAAAAAACAATTTAGAAATAGAGACAAACATTTGATCAACTGATTTTCAAACAAGGACTAAAAGTAATTGGATGGGAAAGGAGTTTCTTCAACAAATGATTCTGATAGAATTGAACATACATGTGCAAAAGAAGGTAAACCTTGGGGCGCCTGGGTGGCTCAGTGGGTTAAAGCCTCTGCCTTCGGCTCAGATCTCTGCTCGGCAGGGAGCCTGCTTCCTCCTCTCTCTCTGCCTGCCTTTCTGCCTACTTGTGATCTCTCTCTCTGTGTCAAATAAATAAATAAAATCTTTAAAAATAAAAAAAACTTAAAAAAGAAGGTAAACCTTGACCTACTTCTCACACCAAATATAAAAATTAATTTATAAGAGACAGTAGACCCAAATATTATAAATGGAAGCATACAATTTCATGTACAAAACAAAAAATACCTGTGACCTTGAGTTTAGCTTATGTTCTTACATAGGACATGGACATCACAAACCATAGGCAAAAGAATGGAAAAACGTATTTCATCAAAATTAAAAATGCTTCTTTCTCCCAAGACATTATTAAGAAAATGAAAAGGCATGCCAGGCCTTAGGAGAAAGTATTTATTGAATATGTCCCTGATAGAGGGCATATATCCAGAATAGATAAAGAACTCTTAGAGCTTCTGGGTGGCTCAGTCGGTTAAAGCGTCTCCCTTCAGCTCAGGTCCTGGGGTAGAGCCCCATATCGGGCTCCCTGCTCAGCGAGGAACTTGCTCCTCCCTCTCTCTCTCTGCCTTTCCCTCTCTGTCAAATAACTAAATAAGATCTTTAAAAATAATAAAAATAAGGAAATAAATTGCCCTATTAAAAAAGAGAGAAAAACGGAAAAACAGAAAAAGAAAAACCAACAGATCTGAGCAGAAAGTTCAAGTGTAACGATCCACTCTGAAAAATAGCCAGAGCTCAAAAACATTATGCTAAACGGAAAAGTTGTCAGCTAGTTAGAAGAGACTATATATTCTATGATGTCATTTACATGAAATGTCCAGAATAGGTGAATCTGTAGAGAAGGTGAAAGAATTAGGGGTTGCCTAATCTTTAGGAGACGATAAGACTATTCTAAAATTAGATGATGGCAACATTTGTACAATTCTGTAAATAAAGTGAAAACCATTGAATTGTATCTCCCAACTGGGTGGCTTTTAACATACGTAAATTGTATCTCAATAAATCTCTTAGTAAAAAGAGCCACAAAATTATAACTAAGCATTAAAAGAAGATGCTTAAGATAACAATTAGGAAAAAAATCACAGTGAGGAATCTCTGTACATCTAAAATGGCTAAAATTAACATTTGAATAATCCCAAATGTTGGAGAAACTCTGTTAGGATATTTACATCCCGTCTGTATAAGGCTACAAAATAGTACATTCTTTTTGAAAAACCATTTGACTGTTGTATATAAAGTTGACTATATACTTTTCTTGTGACCAAGAAATCTTACTTCTAGTTATTTATCAAATAGACATAAAAACCCATGCCCATACAAAGACTTGTATTCAAAAGTTCAAAGCAGCTTTATAAATAATAGTAAAATACTGGTGATACCCTAAATGTCTCTCAAACTGTGAGTGGGTAAATGAATTAAAATGTGCTTTTATGATGGAATACTACTCAGAAATACAAAGAAGAAATTGACACATACAGCAACAGAGGTCAATGTCCACAGCATTATGGTAAGAAACGAAGAACTATATACACTGTATAATTCCATTTATATGAAATCCTACAACAGGAAAAGCTATAGAGACACAGCATATTAGTGGTTGCCATAATTGAGAAGTTGAGCTAAATCACACATTTAAAATTAGTGAATATATTATTTATCAATTCTGCCTCAAGAAAGTTTATTTTTAAAAAATCATTTAAATAGGGGCACCTGAGTGGCTCAGTCAGCTAAGCAGCTGCCTTTGGCTTGGGTCATTATCCCAGAGTCCTGGGACCAGGTCCCACATCAGGCTCCTTTCTCATCAGGGAGCCCACTTTTCCCTCTGCCTCTCCCTGCCACTCTGCTTGCTTGTGCTCCCTCTCTCTCTGACAAATAAATAAAATCTTTTAAAAATCACTTAAATAATTGCTGTATCTTTTGCTTATAACGTATTACTAGTGTTGTATCAAAACCCAATTATACTTTCCCATTATTAAATATTTAAATTTTTGTCCTTCTGGTTTGCTGAGTAAAATTGCTCTTTTTCCTACTTAGGCATTTTTGAATTGGAGAAAGGATGGATGTCTTTCTCCCCCACAGTGATGATAGCTTTTCATACTCCAGCGTCTTCAAGGAGGCATTCTTGTGATTAAATCTGTTTGCACATGTGAATTATTAGGAATTTTTGTGTGGTGCTTCTGTGTCCCAGTTCTGAATCAGAGTGTTTGTTAAAATTGCCCATTTACTGTCTGCGTGGTCTGAACAAGACTTTGAGTCTCTTCCTTTGTTCAGTAAAGAAAATAACAACACTTATTTCATAATCATGGAGATGAAATAAGTTAGAAAAATGCCTGGCATATGATAAGTACTTAACAAATGCTAGCTTATTTAAATGTTAACATTACCAATATTAATGAAATGTAGCTTCTGTTCCCTGAGAATTCGTGTGCTTTGCACAGACTTGCACTCTGCTCCAGAGACACTGGACAGACTGATTATCTCATGCATAGGCAGCTACATTTCTTGTGGCAATGAATGAGACTCCATTTTAAATGGCAAAAAACACAGGTGTTCTTTTAACATGTTGAACTAAATTAATAACTGTAATTCCTGGACCAAGGTGAGACATCAGAATTCTAAAAAGCAAGAGAAATTTTCTTTCTTTTACTTTATTTTCTTTCTTTCTTTCTCTTTCTTTCTTTCTTTCTTTCTTTCTTTCTTTCTTTCTTTAAGAAAGGAAGAGAGAGAATGGGAGGGAGGGGCAGAGAAAGAGGAAGAGAAAGAATCCCAAGCAGGCTCCTCCATGCCCATCAAGGGACCCAAGGGACTTCATCTCACAGCCCTGAGTTTATGACCTGAGCCAAAATCAAAAGTCAGATGCTTAACTGACTGAGCCACCCAGGTGCCCTGGCAAGAGAAATTCTTGATTTCATAAGGTAGGTATGCCCTAATTTCTAACATTTACTGATCTCTCTCTGAGTAATGAAATATAAAGAGAAATTCCAAGATTATGTCTTTGCTGTTTTAAGAAGTATGCCAGAGAGTGTTTAATTTTAGTAGGAGAAGCTTTCCACTTGCCTCTAATAGGGAAGGCATATTCATTTACATGCCTTCCAATTACTTATTACAAATAATTAAACAAATGAGGTACTATACTAATACAGTCCTATTTTTCTCATCTATATAAGTTAATGAAAAATACACAAATGAAAACACCTTTGTTAGCATAACAGATTCACTGAGAAGTCAAAGCTTTTGAATTCACACACGAAAAAGCAGGAAAAACATAGTAGTTCACAGGTAGAGTCAGTGCTTGTAAAGTAAACAAGGGATTTATCTTTCAGAGTTTAAGAGGAAAAGAGTTACTCAGTATATTCACATATTAAATGCAATTACCATTTAAACAGACTAGATATCAGACGGCAACACCGCAAAGCGATATTTACGTTTAGGAAGAACAAAATGGGGTCTCCAGCCCACTAATGCTGATTTGAGGCTATTTCCTGCATAGCTTTGTGGGTTGGGCAGGAAACAGGCTAATGCATGTTTATTACACCTTTGACCCCCTGAATACCAGGAGGAACAGTGGTATTCCTCCAGGAGGAATTCAGGAGGGTTGATCTCTACCTTTGTCACTGTTCCTCCTGGTGAGCTGATTTTCTGGAAGATAAAAGGTGAATAATAATAATAGCTTAAATTTATGGAGTTAGTATTATTGGCATATTTAGGAGCCCTGTGGAGAGTGTGCAATAATTGCCCTCAATTCTGAGACCCGGAGATATTAAGAGGCACACAGGATCACATGGCTCTAAGTGGCTGAATTAGTAAGTGAGCAAACAGTCTGACTATCATGACTAACCATTTTGCAATCTGACTCCTAAGTCTCCATACTTTAGTTAATGTCTCCATTTTACACTGCCCGGAATCCCCTTTCCCTTGAACTATGGCATGGACCTCAAAAGCGGTCCTTGACATGTTGGATTCATTCTACCCATTGTGGTCTGAGCAATTTTTATTAAATAACAGCTTCATAATGCCAAATTTCAGGTGAAAAATTTTGATGGCTCCCCATTTCACAATCGATAATAAAATTGTATAACTCCTAGAATCTAACCATTTCCCAGATATCTAGCCATTTCCCATTTTCTCACATTTCTGACTTAGTTCATATTGTTTCCTCTGCCTGTGATGGAAATGAAAGTAAAGATGACCGTAAGCTAACATTCTGCAATTTACTCCTCCCAACTTCGTAAACTATTATTTACAGAAACGGAAAAAGTCAAGGGATATAGCAGCTGTCAAAACTAATAAAAACAAGAAGATATTACGTTTTGGGAGCAATTTCCAATAATATCAAGACAGATTGAGAAATTCAGTCCTAAAGTGATCTCTGCTTACAATGATACAGAATACAGTAGCCAATCTCTTCATCTATGGCTTTCGGTGGTTTCATTACATGAGGTCAACTGCCATTTGGAAGCAGATGGTCCTCCTGACATATCGTCTGTAGGTCAACAGTGGCCTCATGCTGCCTCACAATGTCTGCCTTGCCCTACTTCATCTCATCACATGGGCACTTTAACATATGACATCATCACAAGAAAAAGGAGTTCTGTACAATAAAATATTTTGGGGGGCAGAGAGAGACCACCTTCACATAACTTTTAATATAATATATTATTAATTGTTCTATTTTATTATTAGTCATTGCTGTTAATCACATACCATGCCTGTGGCACGTGGGGGGCTCAGTTGGTTAAGCATCTGCCTTGGGCTCAAGTCATGATCTCAGGGTCCTTGGATTGAGCCCAGAGTCACACTGGATTCCCCACTCAGTGGGGAGTCAGCCTCGCCCTCCCCCATGGCCCCTCCCTCAACTTGTGATGGCTCACACGTGCTCTCTCTCAAATAAGAAAATAAAAATCATTAAAATAAAAAAAAAACCTCACGCCATGCCTGATTTATAAATTACGCTTTATTATAGGTATGTGTGTAGAGGAAAACACCCATAGCATGTATAGGGTTTGGTACTATCCATGGTTTCAGGCATCCCCTGGGAGTCTTGGAGCACATACCCTACAGATAAGGGGAGACATCTACTAGTGACAAAGAGGCATGCAGGAGAAGATCAGCCTCTTCCCTACTCGTGTCCTTCAGTTGAAGAACAGAAATCTGTATCAGTCAGAAAACCAGCAGAACATCAAACCCTCCTGCCAAACCTTCCTCCTCAACCTAACAACCTCAATGTCTTTCAGCATCCACTGAGAGGCTACCATCTCAATGAGAAGACATGACAGGAAATAAAAGGTTTACTTCTGCATGTTGCATGCAGGACTTGTGACTTCCATGCACAGCACATAATTCACTTAATGGAGGAAGACCACCGGTGGCCTTGTCCTGTTCTTCTGTCCATAATGAGGAGCAGAAGATGAGTGACTCAAGAGACATTCAGCTGTGCAGGAAGCAATCAGAGAAATGTCAGTGGGGAATTTGAGGACTTGGAACTGGACCCATTATTCTGCTTTCCAGTTCTATCTATGAAGAAGCATCTGAACAGAGTGGGTGAAAATCAACTCAAACGTAATCTCCATTGGTAGAGATAGTTGTGATAAAGAAATAGCTGCAGCTCAAAAGAAAGGAAATACTGCGTAAAGCCCGAGACAAAGAACAGATCTCTAGAAATGAGGAAAAAGAAGAAAATATTAGGAAATTTCTACTTATTTTCTAAGTTGTAAGAAAATACCAGCCATATGGCACATTCTACTAAATGTTCGGGTTACCAAGAAAGAACTTCTTATGGCATGGCCTCAAGTAATTAGAGTTTCTGTATAAGGAAAGGGACAGAAAGAATCCAGATATACCAATCTGTTATTTTTAAGTTATTCAGTGTCTAGTATGTATATAAGCAGTGTGTTCAAGCCAAAAAGAAAAAGCTTGAGCATATAGTCGGAGTATGATGATCTTATCAGATGATATACCGAATAAAGATAAGTATCCACCTGAATTTGCTAGTGTAGGCTCTAAATCAAGTGCAGTCCCATGTGAACTTGCCTGCAGAACTCAGTGCGCTTTGAAGCAATGTTGTGGAACACAGATGCAAGCCCCTCCTGGAAAGGATGCAGAAAAGGCCCCAACAGTTAGCATTCCTTGTCTAGAACTTAGTGACAATCTAGAGAAGAAGCCCAGGAGGACTGAAGTTGAAGTCATCCCAGCTATTGTGATAGAGATTTTAAAAAATGCCAGACAACCTGAATCATCCTTGTGAGTCTTCAGGAAGACTGATATTTGACTTTTGCTTTAAACTCCAAGAGGAAGAAAGATTCCATTGAAATTCTAAGTAATGTAATTGAAATCCTTTTCTGGTCACACAGTTTAATTCTGTTCTTGTAAGAACATAACGGGCCTGCTTCACAGAGTTCCGTATTACAACTCTGTGATTATTAGGGCAGAGTACAGTCATGCTGTAACAATTTTGGGAAGCCAGTTTCATGTTACATTTTTGTTTAAAGTAAGTATAAACTTCATATAACATAATGACATTTGGTTTCGAGTTTTCCAATGGTAAAACATTAAATAGGCGATAAATAAGTTAAACTTGTTACTGGAGGGAAAAAAAGATAACTATCTACCTAAGCACATTGAGACAATTTAATATATTGTGGAAACAATCAAGTTAAAGAAGCACGTAGGGACAGAAAAGGACAAAAACATGGTGTTGTCTTCAGACACAGATATATTTTTATGCACGCAAGACCTGAAAAGTCATACTATTGATAAACCATTAATAAAAGGTAACTTAGGGACATTTTTAAACCAAAACGTAAAATGTATCATTGGAGTTGTAATGACATGAACGTTTAAGATATGAAGAACATGGAAATATCTCAAATATAGAGCTAAGTTAAAATAACTGCTGGGGTGCTTGGGTGGCCCAGTTGGTCAGAAGGCCAACTCTTGATTTGGGCTCAGGTCATGATCTCTGTGCCCAGTAGGGAGTCTGCTTTTCTCCTCCATCTCCCTCTGCCCCCCCCCCCATTCAAACACACTCTCGCTCTCTTAAATAAATAAATAAATATTTTTAAATAATAACTGCTACAAATTTCTACTAAATTCAAATGCAGGGGCGCCTGGGTGGCTCAGTGGGTTGAAACCTCTGCCTTCGGCTCAGGTCATGATCCCAGGGTCCTGGAATCGAGCCCTGCATCAGGCTCTCTGCTTAGCAGGGAGTCTGCTTCCCCCACTCTCTCTCTCTGCCTGCCTCTCTGACTACTTCTGATCTGTCAAATAAATAAATAAATAAAATCTTAAAAAAAAAAGTAAGAAGTAAATTACAAAATTTTATGTAACATACAGAGCACATTTGCATCAATAGATGTATAGGTAGATAGGTGGACAGAGAAATGACATAGATTAGATAGAATTTAGGCAATTTTATTTAATTTTTCTTTGAAAAATTTTCATTGAAGAATTTTCTTCAATGTTATTTAGTAAGTTGGTAGCAGCCAGAAAATCTTATTAAAGTAATTGTAATATAATAAAAATCTATAAAATAATTCTGACAACATAGGGCTTTGGACTCAAATCTTTTATAGATAACCTTTTCAAACATATATATTTCTGACTTTCCTGACATAAAAAGGAAGAGAAAATGCTTCCAAAGTAAAAGAATAGACAAAAAGCTAAATAATCCATGTTCTGAATACGCTATAATGTTGATATCAAAATCTAAAATGATAGCTACAAAATAAATATGTTCACTTATGGACATAGATAAAAAGTTTATAAATAAAATAATTAGATGAAATTAACAGAATAATCTATAATTACCAAATTTGATCTTTCTTTGAAATGAGTAGCTATTTTAATATTATGAAGTACAGTAATATGAAATATCACAACAGAGTCACAAGAAAAATATGTTAAATATTTTTACCACAGTAAGTTTAGTTAATATCCATCACCTCCTATAGTTACAAAATAATTTTTTTCTTATATGAGAACTTCCAGGATCTACTAAACTTTCAAAGATACTATACAGCAGTGTTAATTATAGTTATCATATAACTCCTAATAGAAAACATATTTTAAAAAGCTTCTATACATGGGTCTTGGCAATGGTTTTTTAAAAAATATGACACACAAAGGATAAGGAACAAAATAAAAAGTAAGTGGGACTACTAAAATCTATCAAACTAAAAAGCATCTGCACAGCAAGGAAATCATCAACAGAATGAAAAAGCAACCTACTGAATGGGGGGAAATATTTGCAAATTATATATCTAATGAGGGGTTCATATCTAGAATATTTAAAGAACTCATACAATTCAATAGCAAAAATAAATAAATAAATAAATAATCCAGTTAGAAAATGAGCAAAGGACCTGAGTAAACATTTTGCCAAAGAAGACATTCAAATCGACCTGTACCCCTGGGGATAAAAATACATTATATGCTTATAAAAAATAAATAAATTTTAAAGAATCATAAAGAAAAGCAGGCTGCTAGTTATCACAGTTTTTCAGGAGTTACTCAGGAATTACTGGTCAATGCAATAAAGCAATGACAAATAAAACAAACAATAGGAAAACATTTTTGGAAGGAAGAAAAACATTTTTAAAAAAATAGGAGGGCCACCTGGGTGGCTCGGTCAGTTTAAGCCTCTGACTCTTGGTTTTGGCTCAAGTCATGATCTCAGGGTCATGGGATAGAGCCCCATGTCAGGCTCCATGCTTCGTGGGGAGCCTGCAACATACTCCCTTTCTCTGCCCCTCCGCCAGGCAGGTCATCCTCACTCGCTCACTGTGTCCCTCTCAAATAATAAATTTTTAATAAAAACAAAAATAATTGGTTGAAATAATGAATTAGTCACTAAGTTTATGAGGTAAAGGATAACTATGCAACATTCAAAAACTTCCCTTCATACTATTGGTAATTAATTAGAGGGGAAAAATCCAATTGTGGTAGCATCAAAATATGTGAAATAGCAGTGTATTTGCAATGACTAAGGTATATGGAAAGAAGCCAAAATGCCACTGACTGAGATAGTTTTAGAAAGACTAATATGTATGTTTTTATGATGAATTTGGATGGAGAGGCTAAACAAATTTTAAAGCCCAAACAATTCAGTAGGTTTGGTTTTGGCATGTAGCCATGCCATGTAGCCACATGAATGGAACATAAGAGGGGGCCCAGATGTAGAGCCGAGTAGATGTGTGCTCAGGTATTGTGTCCTAATGGAGAAGTCCCAAAGTGAAAGGGACAAGGGGGTTATTTGATAAATGGTGCTTAATGATTCATCATTCTTTAATAAAGCAAATCTCAGAAAGATCAAAGAATAAAAGGACTTAGGAAATTATTTCAAAAATAAAATAAATTGTGTACGTTGTGTTGGATCGTTGGATCTGGAAAGGATTTGACAGGTCCAGAAAGTAGAAAAAACCAAAAAC
Organism: Meles meles; assembly: GCF_922984935.1. Classification (NCBI taxonomy): domain Eukaryota; kingdom Metazoa; phylum Chordata; class Mammalia; order Carnivora; family Mustelidae; genus Meles; species Meles meles. The sequence goes on along the minus strand of NC_060073.1, from coordinate 116,981,231 downwards.
TAAAAGTTTAAGAGAGTTGATTTACTCAAGTTTAAATGATCTGATAACCATAAAAAATATCATCAGAAACATATTTCAAGGAAATATGGTGGAGGATTACTATTTTTTATCTATAATGAAATCATACAATAAGAAATTAGACTCCAGCGTGTAGACATAAACCTCAATATAATTGTATTAAACAGAAAATATAAAAGAGGAAATGCATATAGATAACAGATTATTAGAAACGTGTTTAATCTTTCAAGTTAATGAAATTCATAGTTTTAAAATACAAGGTGATTTTTTTCTCATTCCAATCACGACATATTCATAATGGAAGTAACAATATCAAACAAAATAAGAGTACATTGAAACAGGCACTCTTACACTCAAATACTATCATATATTTTTCATAATCTATTTAGAAAGTTATTTTGTGATGTTTATCAGAAGCTCTCAGATTGTTTGTCTTTTTCATGGTACAATGACTGATAGCAATGTATCCTAAGAAACTAATTTGACAAGCCATTGGGGCATTACCTGTAATAAAGAAATTGAGAAACATCACAAAATCTAACAATAAGTGATTAGGTAAAATAGAATGTGTTTACATGACAGATTATTGTGTGAACAGAACGTATTGCTGTCTTTGACTTGGAAAATGCTTAGGACTTAATATTAAATAGTAAAATGAAGTTAGGTAACACAAATATAGTAAAAATCTGTCTCTATTTTTTTATTTTTAAGATTTTATTTATTTATTTGACAGAGAGAGACACAGCGAGAGAGAGAATACAAACAGGGGGAGTGGGAGAGGCTTCCCGCCAAGCAGGGAGCCCGATGTGGGGCTTGATCCCAGAACGCTGGGATAATGACCTGAGCCAAAGGCAGAGGCTTACCCCATTGAGCCACCCAAGCGCCCTGTAAAATCTGTCTTTAAAAAGCAGCATGGAGGGGCGCCTGGGTGGCTCAGTGGGTTAAGCCTCTGCCTTCAGCTCAGGTCATGATCTCAGGGTCCTGGGATCGAGCCCCGCATCGGGCTCTCTGCTCAGCAGGGAGCCTGCTTCTACCCTGCTTCCTCCTCTCTCTCTGCCTGCCTCTCTGCCTACTTGTGATCTCTGTCTGTCAAATAAATAAATATTAAAAAAAAAAAAAAGCCGCATGGAACAAAGGGAATCCATGGTTATTTCACTATTGTGAGATAGTGAACTGTTTTCATCTTATTCTTTTTATGATTTGAGCTTTTCAGAGCTATGAAATCAAACACTTTTGAATAATTTAATCAGGGTTTACTGAAGAAGTCAAATTCTCCTCTTTTTTTTTTTAGGTTTATTTATTTATGTTAGAGACAGAGAGAGCAGGAGAGTAATACAGGAAGAAGGAGAGAATCCTCAATCTGCTGAGCAGGGAGTCCAGTACAAGGCTGGCCCCAGGACCCTGAAATCATGACCTGAGCCCAAATCAAGAGTTGGCCACATATGTGAGTGAGCCACCAGCTGCCCCTCAAATTCTCCTACTCTGGAGAACTTCTCTAGGTGGAGTAAGTGTCAAATAAGTAAGTGTCATAGACATTTCTCAGTCTTCTGAAAGAGTAAGAACATTTTGCTTGTAAATTTGGTATCCCACTGCTTGCATTTTTCTTATATTGTGTTATATATGGTGTATTTGCTCTTTACATTAAATTACAAACAAGCTGAAAACACACCTTTCATGGTTTATTAGTTCATTCTCTCAAAGTCAGCTAATTGAATATATACACATAGATCTGGAGATATGCCATATTAAATCCTATCTGGGGTCACATCCAGTGGTGACCTCGAGTGGCTGGCACTTATGTGGCCAAAATATGGGGTCAACTGTGCGTTTTACCTACTACTTGCTGGGAGGAGGAAGCAGAAAAGGCATCATTCTTCTGTTCTCATGATTCCTAAGTTATAACATAAGCCTGACTTTCATTGTGCTTTAAGTCCACATTTCCAACACGATCTTGGGGCCCATCAGTAGTCCTGCCCACATCTTAAGTACAACACCTCAACATCCACAGTCATGGTCTCAGTCTCATCCTCTCCATTTATTCACAAAAATTCCAAGTTTGAGTGTCAGGTATAATGAAATAATTTCAACCCCTCTTTATTCACTAGCATCTGTATCTATCAATTTGTTCATGGCAAAGTTCTGCTTAATCTTTTTACCTTTACTTATGATCAGGCCCCATTACTTCAATTTTGTGTTTTCAGTAGCTTCCTGATTCCACAAGTTTCTCCAACCCAAATTTATTCTTCATGTTGAACCCAGACAAATTCTCTAAAGTATATCTCTGATTATGACTGTCTCTTCTCCAACAGCATTTAATTTTTCCAAGAAGGAGCCACATTTGGACTCTTTAAATAGTTTTGTAAACCCTATACAATTTCATATCAATTATTATCTTGTCTTTTTCTGTGGCAAAAATGTACAAAGATGCCTTTCTTAAAGATTAACTATTTTCTTAACTAGATACTGAATTAATTTCACTAGGGAAGCAGAACATACCATATTTCACTGACATACACTGCTTCACATTTTCACATCATTGAAATCATGATGTTTCTTACAATTAATGGCACCTAATTAATACCTTTTTTCCTTTTAAATCATATATAAAATAACATTGCATCTTAAAAGAGATAGCATCATAAATTTGTTGAAATAAGATATCTTTTTTGGTCCTCACCATATATAACCATGATTTTCAAATAGTAAATGTGCAAATATTGGTTGATACACAAATATATGTTAGGAAACATGTCTTGTGTTGAAACGCAAGGAATTAGCCCCATATTTTGTTTAGTTTTGCTGCACACTTTCCAGCAGTAATTTAAAATGTAACAGCTATAACATCAGAGTGAGACGGGAAGGAAAAACAAAGAGGCATACGTACCAAGTTGGCTGAACATGCTAGTGTGGACAGAGAGAAGTAGAAAATTGCACAGAGCACAATTAAAACCCAATCAAAGTGATGACTTCATGATCAACTTTCACACAGTAGATATTTTACAAAATATCTCGTTATTTTTCTAAACTGACATTTTCTCTGACATTTATCTTACCCAAGTCTCCACACTAATTACAAAGTGTCCTATTTTTAACAGGAAAAAAAAAAAAGAAGTATCCAGTTAATTACCACAGTGATGGCAACAACGACAATTATTGTCTTTCCAAAACCTATGTGTGTGAGCAATGGGGTAAAAAGAAGTTAATTCCTCAGGAGAGGTTTGCTTAGTCCCTTTCAAATCGGAACAAATTGAAGATTGCGTTGTTTACTCCACCAGCAAACCGGAGTAATGTCTTTCGCTCTGAAACGACAATCACGTTCAAGTTCACCATACTGAGTATATAGGTTCTATTTAAACTATCTGATGAAACACAAGAAACCTTTGAATGATTTGTCAATTTTCCAAATAGTTTTGCTTCAAAGTTTCTAAAATCAAAGACAGTGCCCTCCTGCAGAGTGGAGCAGGTATGTTGTAAGTAGCGTGGCCATTGTTTGACTTATCCCAGACAGTGTCTCACCCACTCTCACTGTACAAGAAATGCCCATCCCAGATTAAAATTCTATAAAATCCCTTGGGCCCCATTGCTAATGTTCATCCTGTTGTTCAGTCATGGACCTAGCCTCATATTCCCTTTCAAAATTCAAAGGTTCTCAGGAGGAAAAGTGTTTCTTCCTTCATTCCTTGGTGTGAATTTGATGGGATGGGGCTTTCGGAGGTGTTCACAGCAACATGGAGATGCTGTGCTTGTGGGGTGAGCTGCACAGACATTCCCAAACCGAGGAGTCTCTGTCGCAGGCACCTGCTCGGCTCATCCAGGCCTGCAGACCACCATGGTCTGTGGTCAGATAGAGCAGGTTTGTAATGCGGCTTTGTCTTCTAGAAGCTCTGTGACATTGGCGAGTGAGTAACTTCTCTCGGCCTCAGCTTCCTTACCTATTAGAACTTGATATTAGGGGCGCCTGGGTGGCTCAGTGGATTAAGCCGCTGCCTTCGGCTCGGGTCATGATCTCAGGGTCCTGGGATCGATCCCCGCATCAGGCTCTCTGCTCTGCAGGGAGACTGCTTCCTCCTCTCTCTCTGCCTGCCTCTCTGCCTACTTGTGATCTCTCTCTCTGTCAAATAAATGAATAAAATCTTAAAAAAAAAAAAAAAAAGAACTTGATATTAATTTAGGCCTCATACATCTGTAAGAGGGGGTGTATATGCATTTACTTAGCCTGGTGAATTTTATTTATATAGCAACTGTTTTCACTTCTTCTAGGAGTATTTGGTGTTGAAGAAACTGCAATTCTTTTTAAGATTTTTATTTATTTATTTGACAAGGAGAGAGAGACAGGGAGAGAGGGAACACAAGCAGGGGGAGTGGGAGAGGGAGAATCAGGCTTCCTGCTGAGCAGGGAGCCCCATGCGGGGCTCGATCCGAGGACCCCAGGATCACGACCTGAGCTGAAGGCAGAGACTTAATGATTAAGCCACCCAGGTGCGCAATTATTCTTTTTTTTTAAAAAAAAGATTTTATTTATTTAACTGACAGACCGAGATCATAAGTAGGCAGAGAGGCAGGCAGAGAGAGAGGAGGAAGCAGGCTCCCCACCGAGAAAAGAGCCCAAGCGGGGCCCGATCCCAGAACCCTGGGATCACGAACCAAGCCGAAGGCAGAGGCTTCAACCCACCGAGCCACCCAGGCGCCCCACCAGCAATTATTCTTAAAATAGCACTACTACTTTTCTTATAAGCAAAGCAGACAGATCAATGAGACTACGTTCTATAATGTCACTATATGCTCAAAATAGACTATTTTACCTTCATCCCTCTTTTTATTTTACTTTCTTCTTCTTTTGTTGTTCATGTCTTTCTTTGATCTTTTTCTTATCACCGAGGTTCTTATTTTCACAGGATCTTGGGGTCCTGTAGAAAGAAGTAAAATGTGCACATAATAAGAGTTAGCATGGGTACAAAATGTGTTTAGGAATTCACCATGTACTATTTTGGCCATTCAGAGGAGAAAAATACCACAACTTGCTTAAGGGAAGGTGTAGAGGTAGCAGACGGATAAGAGAAGGTTTCATGGCAGTGGTGGGGGGAGTGCCCGTGTGGCTCAGTTAGTTCAGCATCAGACTTTCGGTTTCAGCTCAGGTCACAATCACAGAGTCATGAGATCAAGCTCCACATCAGGCTCTACACAGAGCTTGGAGTCTACTTGATGGTCACTCTCTCCCTCTACCTCTGCCTCTGCCCCTCTCCCAACCCCAACTTGCTGCTGAGAGTTTCATGGACAAAGGGGACACTGGGACTGTAGGATTTGAACATGAAATGGAGGGAGAAGGCATTGCTCACAAGGAGTTGCCAGGAGGATCCACGTCCAGTGACCTGGACAGAGTTGTGACTTCAGAAAAATAACCAAGCTCCACATTCTACGTAACACTGTGAAACAGAGAGAGAATAAGAGAAAAGGTGTCTGTGTGTGCACGTGTGTGTGTGTGTGTGTGTGTGTGTGTGTGTGTGTAGGTAACACAGTGTAATTCACTCCCATCTTTGGACCTGTCTTAAATGATCTACTAAGCTGGGATTTTACTCAATTTATCTCTCTGAAAAAAATTCTCAGCGTGTTACATAAGACTAACAAGTACAAAGTTCCCAAGAAGCATCTTTAAAAAGAATGTGTGACCTGGTGTAGACTGGGGCACTTAGTATTTTAACACGTAATGGAAAAATTTAGGGACAGAAGTGTAAGGGTTGCAGCTACCACTGAAAATGTACATTTAGACAGATTGGAAGCACTTAGCAGAGTGTCTTAGCCATGCTAGGACACAGCAGTGGCAGACAGGCCAGCTTTGCTCCTGGCAGGCAGTGAAGGGGCTGTTCTTTGGAAACAATGATTCAGAACAGACAGCAACAACACGAGGCAGGGCTGGATTGCTGAGAGAAATCTGAAAATGGTGTATTTTGCAATAATTCTATGCATGGTATTTCTGTGGAGTTAGGGGTCATGAACCTCCAGGGAAAAGTCGATAGAAGTATCCACATGAAGCATCATTTTCTTAATTCTCAGGTAGCAAATTGTACAGACCTCAATTCACCTGCAGGGGAGAGTCTCCTGGCTCTTTCCTGTGGTCCTAGTTGGGCTCTTTTCTTGCTTTACCATCTCTTTTCTAATGCTCAGACACACCCCCTACCCCAGAGAGTGCAGAAAATCTCCCTGCCAGACAGTTTGCAGGTTTTATCAGGCAAGGGAGAAAAAACACTAACAATTAGCAGACTGAACATTCATCTCTGGTTTCCTGCTGCCCTTCATGGAGCCTTATTTTAAATTTCATCCTACTAAAAAGGATCCCAAGCTCTAGGAAAACTACACACACCAGATTTGGATCATACCTTCAGTTTTTTAAAAGATATGTTGGTAATTTGGTTCAACATAGAAAAAAAAAGCATAGTGATACATTGGAAGAATCGTCTTGTCTAATGGAAATGTAGCAATAGATTCAGTGATCAATAAGATTTGGACAAAGATAGAGATTTTACCAGTTTTTTTTTTTATTAAAGATTTTATTTATTTATTTGACAGAGAGAGGGATCACAAGTAGGCAGAGAGGCAGGCAGAGAGAGAGGAGGAAGCAGGCTCCCTGCGGAGCAGAGAGCCTGATGTGGGGCTCGATCCCAGGACCCTGAGATCATGACCTGAGCCAAAGGCAGCGGCTTAATCCACTGAGCCACCCAGGCACCCCGAGATTTTACCAGTCTTAAAATCCCTTTTGAAGTTGTTGAAATGTTTCCCTGTAAATTTTCCAAAATGTTGAAATATACACTGTATTTTGTTTCCTTTTCCAACAGAAATTCAGTGTTTAAAGTTAACATAGGTTTTTTAAAAAAATATTTTATTATTAATTTATTTATAGCACAAGTCAGGGGGCTGAGCAGAAGGAGAGGGAGAGAATCCCAAGCAAACTCCCCACTGAGCATGGGGCCGGCCAAGGGGCTCGATCCCACAACCCTGAGATCAGGACCTTAGCTGAAACGAAGAGTCAGATGTTTAACCAAGAGAGCCCCCCAGGCATCTCCAGTTACCATAGGTTTTAACAGAGGAACTAAAATGGTTGCCAGATTTCCAAGGGTAGAAACTGAAAGTGCTCTTCTTGTCATGTCTTTAATCTCCGTTAGATGTATTTAGTAGGGTGAAGACTCCAAGCAGGGCACAGACCTATGTGTTTGGAGTTGAAGGACTTGCCAAAAATGTGTGACTTTAAACAAGCTGTTTATCTCTCCAAACATCAATTCCTTGGGTATAAAACTGAGATGGTATGATTCACCTTCAGTGACTTTCCCAGAATTAAGTGCAATAAGCCCTAGTTGTTTTTACCTTTTCCCCTGTTAATGAGAGATGAAATTTCGAGATGTCTTATTAGATATTTTATAAGCTCAAGAAATAAAACAAACTTCTCTTCTTCTCAGATGTATTACATCTGCTCAGAATGTCTTCACCGGCCTCTTTTTGGAACATACATGCCTGAGGATCGACTTTAAAAATATGATTCTTCTCAAGTAGCTAAACAAGCCTTAGAAGACAATCTCTCCACAGAGAGAGGAAAATTGAAGATTCAGAAAAAACACAAGATGTGATTAGTCAATTTACAGGTAAGTCCTCAGTCTTGTCATGTTGACACATAAGCAGAATTATTTTTCTTCTCACAAACGTGTCTCATTGCTCCGTGTTTGGTCTGAATCCCCACTATGAACACGACTCAGGGTGCAGTAGTTCCAAATGTGCCACAAGAAAACTTTTTAATACTATCCCTGATTGTTATCCAAATCCTGTATCACTGTTTATGCAACTCTGTATATACATACCACCTCCCTGCCCGCCATGGTTTACATTCTTTGAGGATCAACAGTCATATTTCTTAACTGGTTAGTCAATAAATAAATAGGGGAGGTAGACTAGTGTTCAAGATCACAAACTGGGTTCAAATTTCAGCTCAACTTATTATCCACATGATCTGCTAATGTTTCTAAACCTCTCCATGGTTCTGGAAAAGCAAGACCAATAACCATACTTACCTTGTGGAACCGACACAGTTGTCATTTCCTGGTACAAATTAATCACTCAGTAAGTGATTGCCATTACAATGTAACTGTCTGTATGCTTACTAGGAGTAAGACACAGGCTGCACCTTATATATGCGTTCTATCCAATTCTACAAGTTCTATTATGATCACCAACTTCCAGATAATAACATTGAGGCAGAGAGGGTAAGCTTGTTGACACAGTTTGCAGGAGTGCAGTTGAGATTTGAAACTATATGTTTCTGGTACAAAATATTCTCCCAGTTTGTCTGCTAAATCATGTATCTCCTTTTTAGTGTTTTTTTTTTTTTTTCTCTAACATTCACCAATCACTTAATACGTGCCAGACATTGTTCTAAGTGCTATATCTACATTTTCTCTTTTAAAATTCTCACACAAATCATGTGAGATCAGTCCCACCAGTCTCAGTTAAAAACAAAGCAAAACAACAAACAAACAAAACTGAGGCACAAAGGTCTTTAACATGTCCAAGATCACAAAGGCGGTAAGTGGGAAAGCCAGGACCTTGGAGCTCTCCTTGTATCCCTTCCACATCGTTGACTGATACCTACCACTAAGCATATACTGCATGCCAGACTCTGATCTGGGAACAAGAGATAGAGCTGTGAGCAGAACAGATAAGACCCTGACTGTCGTGGAGCTTCCATCTGAGGTAGAGAAGACAGACTAACAGATGCACAGAGACTATGTCCCTTGCTGTTCAGGACTTTGGAGAAAACTGAAGTTAGGTAAAAGTGATTGAAAGGGTTGAGGAGCAGCTTAGAGCTTTACATACAGTCACAAACGATGGATTGTGGATTCCCTGATACCCAGACAAGGCCGAAGCTGAGCTCTCACAGTCAGAGAAGAGCACGCCAGGCCAGGGAACAGCAATGCAGAGCCCTGAGGAAGGGCTATCCTTGGCCTGTTTGAGGAGCCACAGTTGGGTCCGCATGGCTGCAGTAGAGGGAGGGGAAGAGAGTGGGAGGGGTTGGCTTCAGGGCAAAGGATGATAAAGGTCCAATGAGCGATGGTAAACATATTTTATGTGAACGAATGGAAAATCACCAGAGACTGTTGAGGAACAGTGTCCAGTGATACGGACACGGGCTGCGGTGTAAGTAACAGGTCCGAGCGAAGACAGAGACTAGTTAGGAAATTACTGCAGTTCATTCGCATGAAGGTACTACTTAATTGTATGAAAGGGGAAATGGTAACAGACACACACACACACAAACAAAAACTGTCATATATTCATACATAGAACAGCAGGATTTGTTGACATTCCCAGGACCTGCCAGTATATTGATCCAGGACTAAAAGAAGAGAGAAGTCAGGGTCTCATCACGAGGAGGAATAGAATTGCTACTTAGTGAGTTGGAGAGAACTGCAGGAGGGAAAGCTTTGCAGGGAAATAATGAGGGTTTATTGGAGACATAAATGACCACCACGCAGGAGCTGAGTAAAGAGGAAGTGTGGGAGTTCTGGGGGAAAGGAGTTTGTACCAGACAAAACACTTCCTTATGCAGCCATTAACAAGTGGCCCCAAATCTCAGTAAGCACATTTTTTATTTCTCAGTCATACTCCATGGCCACCTTAGGGCTGCTGAGGCTCTGCTCCAAGTTGCATTGATCCCGATACCCAGGCTGACAGAGCAGATGGGTTAACACTTTGCCAGTCTCCGGGCAGAAGGAAAAGACAGGATAAATCCCACGCTGGCTCATAAAGCTTCTCCTTAGAGGTGAGCAGCATAATTTCCATTCTCATTCCATTGGCCAGAGCAAATCACATGGTCAAGCCTGACATTTTTGGAGTGGGGATATATAATTATCACCTAGAGAAGATGGGCATAATAATTCAGTCTACTTCAGGGATAAAGGATATAAATTCGGGCAATATCTGCATGAAGAAGCCCGTTGAAGATAAGCTTGAGTATCACCAAGAAGGTGATCATAAGACAGCGTCAAGTGTGATGCTTGGGACGTTCCAGATTTTAGAGTTCTGGATAAATCGGGAAAAGAGTCTGCAGTGAAATTGTCAATAATGGAGGAGGAGAACAGAGATGGGTGTCTTGGATGCCAAGTGAAATAAATGCTTCAAGAATGAAAGACTGATCGACAGTGTGCTAACCAAATACACTGAAGACCACGGATTGACTGTTGTATTTAGCAATGTGCCAGTTATCTGCTAGTGTGGAAGTAACAGCCTCTCTAGAAGGACAGGGCACAGAGCCTGGTTCATGCGGGTTCCAGAGCGAATGGGAGGAGAGGGAATGGAGCATAGACCACTCCCTCCAGGAGTTCTGCTCTAAGTAACACAGAACCGTGTCGCCAAGAGAATGCTTCCCCCCCTCCATGGGGGGCAAAGGGCTGCAGTCACATCGGCAATCCAGACTAATAGAAAGCTTCTAGTTCTTAAAAACAGGACAGATGTCATAAAAACATCAGCAGCCATTCATTTTGGGAACTCTCGGAAGGCAGAAGAAATAACCAGAATAACACTTGGGAAATAACACTTCCTTTTCTTAAAAATAAAAAGTGTTATCTGTGTGTTCACTTCAATTCATTCCTAGTGACACCAGATGGTGTTATAATAAATCATTCCTTTACTTCCCTGAAAATCTATCTGCTTTCTTCTCTGGTCCTTCTGTGGGGCTTCATTTTTCCTTCTGAAGTAGTATGTGTTGTTATTGTTTGTTGGCCTATCCGAGTATAGATAAACACTCGAGTCTAGGGGACTGAGGCACTCTTTGTCTTTGTGCTACCTTTACTATTTCGTGTCTCATATGAAATATTTGCCTCAGGTATTAAGTGCACACATTAAGTCAACTCCTCTTTCAAGCCCATTGTTCATTTCCTGTCTCCATGCTTCTCTCTGTAGAATCTGTGACTGTGTTCTGGACTTCAGTTGTCAATGGTTTTGAGGACATACTCCACAAATGGACAGCTCACATCTCACACCAGGAGGCCAGGCTTGGGGACATCAGCACCTGCACATTATTGGCTTAAGTACTTAGGAGATAATTTGTTGGCCATCATTTATTATCAGAAAAGCTCCCTCATTTTTGTTCTCATATTTTCTTCTTCTCTCTAAATGATGATGATGATGGTGGTGCCGATATGAGAAAGTATTTCCTGAATTATTTGGAAAATATGTTTTCCTGTACATACAAAATAAATATTGGGAAGGCAACTGACTCTTGATTCTCTGACATATGAAACAATGATGATATTTGTGCACTGGGATTCAGATTCAAAGATGAAGTGTAATCCGTCATTGTTGTTACCAAACATGCAAAGGTTTATCAGAAATCAGAGACAACACAGCCATATGTGTTTATTACTCATTTCAGAGATGACTCTGCGGATGGATCATAAAACCAAAGTGATCAAAATAAGCAGACTTTGATATTATAGAAACAACTTGATAATTAAAATCACTTAGTTGGATTAATGATGTAGCAATTTGATCATTTTTCAGCAAGCAGAGATTTTGAAGACTGAAGGAATGAAGTAATTGGACTATGATAAATTCAGGCATGGTACAAAGCATTACCAGGATGTGCCAAACACAACATTTTTGTTATTGTTGATATACAGTTGAGTTTTCCATATAATCTATTTAAGAGCAATACAACATTTAAAAAATTCAAAATCTGTAAAACCATTTATTATGGCCTTCTCTTTCTAGACACAGAATGTAAGGTTGCATTTTAGTGCATATATGCTTTAGCTCTTCACAGGTCAATATTTTATCTCTCTTGAAACTCAAGTATTTTGGTCCAAGAACTGTGGACTGCTACACAGTAAGTACCAAATAATGCACACTTGAGAGTAAATGGCTTCTCTCTTCCACATTCTCCTATCACTCATTTGAATGAGGAGGGATCAGTGGTAAGCCGGTCCTGCTTTCCTTTTCAACACTTAGGCTGACGTCTATGAAAACCTTTCAAGGACTTTCAAGGGAGGTTAGACCCAAGCCCTTACAAAACCAAGGTGGATTTAAAGTCGCACTGTCAGTGTTTAAATGTTTCTTTCCAGTAATAGAAAACAGGAGCCCAGCTGCACACCCTTCAGAGAAACAGGGTCACGAACGTAATTCTATGGCTTGCCCAGGATTGGGTTTCAGTTCATTAAGTAAACATCACAGTCAGATGTTCCTCACAAGAAAATATATAAAGCAAGAGGAAAAAGTGAGCATCTGGTATGGACCATGAAAGTTTCTGAAATGTGTAGTCTGTACCAAATAACTAACAGTGGGGAAGTAAAATGTAGTACACACAGGGTTAAAGTGTGCATGCATAGGTAGGAGGGTAAGGGCAGTAATTATGAAATAGCCTTTACTGAAGTTTTATTTTCTGAATTTGAACATACCTATGTTGTAGAACTATATCAGTATTGCATGGTCTTAATTTTTCAAGGAACTGAAATAAGAATGAAAGAAAATCTGCTCTCCTTACAGTAGATACTTCTTTACACTGAAGTGGATAAATGCTTGACTCGTAGATCTTTTATGCTTGGCCAAAGCCTGTAAGTGAAAAGAAAAGCCTCAGATAACAGGGATATTAGAAATTAGATTTTTAACATTTTTATCATTTAAGTACAGATGAAATATAGGTTCCTAGTGATTACATAGTGCTCATGACCATGCCAAACTTTGTTATAATATTAACTGTATTGCTAATACTGTATTTTTCATTCCCGTGACTTAACTTACCTTATAACTTGAAGGGTGTAGCTAGAAATCCCTGCACTTTTCAGCCCATCCTCCCAAACACCCCTCCAGCAAACACTAATTTATTCTGTATTTATGAGGCTGCTTCTATTTTGTTTATTCTTCATTTTGTCTTATTTTTTATTTATTTATTTATTTTTTTTAATTTTAGAGACAGGGAGAGAATCCCGAGCAGACTCCGGGGTGAACCCCAAGCGGAGCTCCAAGGAGGGCTCCATCCCAGGACCCTGAGATCATGACCTGAGCTGCAAGAAGAGTCCGACGTTTCACCAGCTGAACCTCCCAGGGACCCCTGTTTGTTTTGTTTTTAGATTCCACATTTAAGTGAAATCAGATGTATCATTGGTATTTCGTATGTACTTCTCTGACCTAAGAAAAAAGATTTTTTATTGAATTCAATATTGGCTAAGCACAAGCTCCATAGACCCAAGGTGCAGCCGCAGCCTAGAGACTTCCGGTGCAAGATGGCGCCGCAGGAAGAGCCCGCGCTCGCCCCGCCCCCCGCGTCTCCACCGACCCGGACAGCCGTTCCTCCCTGAGGAGAACCCAGAGCCGCAGTGGAGCCGCTCCTGTCCAGAAGCCAGAGGGACCCCAGGCAGAGGGGGACAGAGAGGAGGCGCTGACACACGGAAGCCCCGGCTGTGCGAGCACGGAGGGACCCGGAGCAGACCCGTGTGCCCCGCGGGGCGCGGACAGACGGCCGGTGTGAAGGAGCAACCGGCACAGAAAGGCCTCAGCCCTAGAACCCTGCCAAGCAGCGGAGGAGCTGCTGGAACCTGTCCAGCTCCGGAGGCTGGCGAGCGCCACTGTTTACACTGGCGTCCACCTGGCGAGCGCCTGGTGCTGACGGGAACCGGGTTCCGGGCGCCGCGGCCGGCCTGCTGCCTCCGTGAGCCCCGAGCGGCCCCCAGCTGCCCCCGTCGGGTCCCCTCAGGCCGCCCGTGGGCAGGAGCAGGACACCCTGGGGCGCCCCAGGTCAGCGCTGTCCACAGCTCCAGCACGGAGTGACACAGATGCGGGGCACCAGAACATTCCAGAGCCGCGCCGCTCCCGCGCCACACAGCCGCTCGGGCTTTCCGTGCACGGAACGTTCTGGAAACTCCTGGCCCGTGTCCGCTTCCGCTCCCAGGGATCCCGGCCCTCTCCGTCTCCCTGGCGCGGGTAGTGCGGACAGAGCCTCCAGGATTTCCGAGAGCAAGAGACCCTGACGTGCGAGTGAATCACGACGGAAGTTTGATCATTTCCAGCTTCTTTGTGGGACACGGACGCCCAGCATCTCCGCGCGCGCGAGCGGAGGGATGCCCGAGCCGCTTCCCGGCCGGGCCCCACAGAGTGTAGGCCGTGTGCAGACCCTCGCCGGCACAAGAAGACTTTTCCAAACCCTTTTTATTTTTTTCATTTTATATCTTGCCATGAGCAAGGGGTTCAACTTCTCTGAGCCCCATTTTTTCATAATAAAACCCACTTCCCAATGTTGGTGAGGATTCACTGAGAAAAATGCGTGGAGAGCGCTTCCCGCCATGCCTGTCAGGGTTGCAGGATCCGAAAGGGGTGGGGACGTCCTAAAACCAATTTCGGGGGAAGAATGGAAGTGCCTTACCCGCACGGCCGCGAGAAACGCTCCCGGATACCTTCTGCAGCCACCTTGCAGCCGCAGGCCTGTGACCTTGAGCTGTGGATTCGCCACCTGGGTCTGGCCACCCGTCACACCCACCTGTTGCCCTCACCGCCCCGACGGTGGGATCCGCCGCAGGAAGCCCATCAGCGCCAGCCGGCAGAAAAACGGCCTTGGTCCCACCCCACAACTCAAGGTAAGAGGATCCCATCGCGTTGTAAGTCGCCGTTGTACTTGCGAGAAGATGCCCACAAGGGTATAGTCCTCGTTCCATGCGCACGACCTTAGCATGCTTGACCAAAAGTGCATCTAAATACCCCGCAGTGTGAACGCCGTGGGCCAGAGTCGTTCTTTTCAACCTTGTAACTCTACGTTATCAGATGTTAAAATGAGCAAATAGGACGGATTCAAAATAGAAATTGATGTTTCTTTAACTGCATGTGAGAAGATCAAGGGCTATAGAAATTTCTAATATTCATTTGCAAACCTGCAAAATTTATGTATTATTAAATTTGAAGTAATCGATAAACGGCTAGCATTACTGTAATTGTGATGTTCTTTACAGAAGCATTAAAACCCAGGCTCACACTTTATAGTGTGTAGCATTTTCTAAGAGTTTGAAAATGCACTCGGAAGTGCAAATTCAGAAGTTCCGGGTTACTGTCTCTTCTGTCCTTTTCTTTTAATACTTACAACTGGATGAGCCCCGAAGTAAGGAGAAATAGCAAGTAAGTGCAGTTTTCTTATAGAAATGCCTGGGCGGGGCTCCTGGGTGGCTCTGTTGGTTAAATGTCTGACTCTTCGTTTCTGCTCTGGTCATGATCTCAGGGTTGCAGGCTCCAGCCTCTTGTGGGGCTCCCTGCTCAGCAGGGAGTCTGCTTGATAATTTTCCCCCTCTGCCCTTATCCACACTTGTGGGACCACACGCACTTTCTCTTTTTCTTTCAAATAAATAAATGAATCGTTTGAAAAAAAAAGAAAAATATCTTGGCTATTACATGGTCCGGTTATACTAAGGTTTTGGAAAGGTAGTGTTTTAGCTTTTTATGTTTCTAACATTAATTGCTACTTCTATGCACTGTAACACTCTTAGCCATGTTTGTGATTTAGTTTTAAAGAAGAATTTATTTTGAAAAGCAATTTGCAGGTTACATACTATGAAAACCAGTATTACTTTCTGCCAACTTTTTAAAAAGATTGAGTCCTGGACAATCTCATTTTTGATAGGTAAATTATAACAGTGTAATGAGGGAAGAGAGCAGATTTTTTCCCAAAAATGTAGTGCTTTCTATTGACTGCATTTCTTTTTTTAAAATTTAATTTTTTTTCAGTGTTCCAAAATTCATTGTTTATGCACAACACCCAGTGCTCCATGCAATATGTGCCCTCCATAATACCCACAACCAGGCCCTCCCAACCCCCCACCCCGCTGCCTCCAAAACCCTCAATTTGTTTCTCAGAGTCCGCAGTCTCTCATGGTTTGTCTCTAGAAAAAAGATAGAATGAGTACCACACCCACTGTTGATCTGTAAAGTCCTTTGGCTAAAGATTTTTACAGTGTTCAGTTAAATCGTAATGACAGATTTGGACCATGTATAAAAACACAGCTCAGGGCTAAAAATTGTAATCACAAGGATGCTAGAAATGAAAGATGCTAGAAATAATAAGGTAGTCTATAAGGTCAATTGTACCATCTACTTGAAGTCTGCATTACAATAAAATAATTGTGCTCCCGTTTTTAAATCAAATGCAAGGAGCAACACAGGGCCCTATTTTTGCTAATTAAGAAATTGCATTTTATTTGCAAATTTAAAATCATGAACATAATTTTTCATGTTTACTCGCTTGGTTGAGTATGTCTCTAAATTCTTTACCCTACCTTTGTGTAAGAGTCAGAATAAAACTGAGTATTGACTTGCCCCCAAATGCTTTGTTGAATAAGCAGGTGAGGATGTGGTATGGGTGTGAAAAAAAAACAAAACATCCAGAGGCATGTTTCAAACCACACACTCTGGCAAAAGGAAATGACACAGCTTTACTTTGTGAAAAGCCTGTAGCTAAAAAGTTGTCTGTAAATCATTTTATTTTTGCAAGTCAATTTCATATATATTTCAGAGCCTGATATTTTAAAAGCACCTCCTTTCTGTTCCTGTAGACTGTCACACTGAAGCATAATTCTGCTTTTATTACCTGGGATGGTGGTAGTGGTGGTAATTGTTTAGATGTTCTGTTCTCTGAATGCGCTTCACCTCATAGCTACAAGTCCCCTTCTGTGCTAAATGCTGAGCAATTTAGAACTCCAACCTTATTCCCTGTGCTTAACTCCAGACTCACATAACCAATTTTGAAGACCTTTACCTGAAATTCAAACAATAAATTAAAATGCACAGGAATGAATTTACTATCTTTCTCCCACCTATAAAACTGACATGACTAAAGGTCACCAGCACCCATCAGACAACCTTAAATAAATCACCCCCTTTCTTTCCAAAGAAAGGAAATCCACTCAACCGATCCATCCACTCCAACTCCGCAAGTAGCTTTTATTCCTCTCTTTAGTCCCAGGGCCCCTGGCCAGTCAGGGCTGGGCACACTCTCCAGGCCTGAACAAACTACTGCACCCCCCGACTGTAGGTGTATATGCATGTTGGGGTTGGGGTTAAGAATGGAGGGTAAGAAGGCTGGAAGTCAGAAACACTCTTGGGATTTTCCTGGGAGGTTTGGGAAACAGAACTTTTCTCTTTTGAACGGGCCGG
Organism: Meles meles; assembly: GCF_922984935.1. Lineage (NCBI taxonomy): Eukaryota > Metazoa > Chordata > Mammalia > Carnivora > Mustelidae > Meles > Meles meles. The sequence goes on along the minus strand of NC_060073.1, from coordinate 116,964,047 downwards.
GTAAGCTGGGAGCCTGTGACTGACCTTCAGAGTAAGTGGCGCCAGGAGAAAGATAACGAGAGTCCAGCATCCTAATGACACAGGTCAGCCCCCTAAATCTTGATGTGCATGCTAGATGTACCCCTGAAATTTGCAGTCAATGCCCCGAGCCTTTCTATAATTGAAACTCTTCTAAGTTGTCACTTGCAGTGGGGGAGGACCAGCCCATACAGACTCCATAGTCACGATTGTGTCTTTGTTTTCTCTCCTTCACTTTTCCCTGAACATGGGCTTCAGCTGACCATGCCTGGGTCTTATTTATCTTTGTATATATAGTATTTAGTCAACTCTGTCCCAATGAAGCTGTTCAAGTGTTGCTGATTGAAAGAGTGAATGAGGGGCACCTGGGGGCTCAGTGGGTGAAGTGTCTGCCTTTGGCTCTGGTCATTATCCCGGGGTCCTGGGATTGAGTCTTGCATTGGGCTCACCTCTCAACGAGATGTCTGCTTCTCCCTCTTTGTCTGCCCGTACCCCTTCCCCTGCTTGTGCTCTCTCTTAAATAAATAAACAAAATCTAAAAAAGAAAGAAAGAAAGTGAATGAACACATTTTTAAAAAGAATTAAATTGAGAGAGAGAGAGAAATGAAACACAACCATTTCCTCATGGTCAGTTAATGCCAGAGAATAATTTTATTCTTGAGTTTCATGCTATATTTTATGAATGTATGAAAATGAAAATTTTACCCCTGAATAATAAAGGTATGGGTTTGACCTGAGGAAAACTAGTGCATGGCAACATGATGTTACATCCCATTAAACGGGATTCTGATAGGACACCTCATTTAAAATCTGACTCAGTGAAAGTCATATAAAACTGGTATGAAGATCTCAGGAAATAGACGGATGTGGTCCTGTTAGGACTGCACATAAATTATGAAAGATAGGGCTGTTAGTTATTTCTGGGTTGTTGCTATAGATACAGTTTTAGCTGTGAAACCTCAGGGGCTCTGGAGACTGGGGATACAAACCATCTTATGAAGTTTCCATCTCTCACTGATCCTTCCTTCAGTCACCTTACCTGTGTTTAGAAGGATGGAACTGTTCCAAGGTCTTGAATTGGATTCTTGTGGTCTCCATGTTCTATCATCTCTTTTCCTCCTATCCTACAACTGTCTTATTCCACCTCTTCTGAGTATTAACATTATTCCTAAATCCTAAACTTCCCTCATTAGAAGGACGAACTCCAAGCCTGTGTTTGTCTAGACATCCCAAATTGTGATGTGCCAATCATTTTTTGTAGAGTAGATTGTGTAGTCTTTTTGGTTCTTACGTAAAAAAAAATCCTTTGTCTATCCTAGTAATATAAATGTTTTGGATTTTCTTTTAAAAGCATAAGGGTATCCTTCGACACATTTAAGTTTTATCATATAATTTATCATACAAACCTGGACAGGAGGTCATAATCACACTAGGTTACAGGTGTAAGCTGGGACTGATCTGAGCAAAGTGAAACCTAGGGTCATCCTTTTTTAATTCATCTTGACCTGATATTTGTGAATGTTATGAGAAAGGGATCAAAATAATATTCTCCAATATAGGCAATTGTCCCCGCATGATTTTTGGAGTATTCTTTGTTGAGTGACCTCAGTGATACTACCTCATGTATCAAGTTCCATACGTGTATGTGCTTTTTTCTTATGGTTTGCTTTTTTGTCGATGCATATTCTTAAATATTGTACCCTTGTAAAGAGTCTGTATATAGTAGGAGAATCTCTTGATGTTACTATTTTTTTCAAAATTTTTTTGGTACTCTTCACTCTTTTCCTTTCTATGTAAAGTTTGGACCTTTTCCTTTCTTTGTAAAGTCTGGTCAGATTGCACATAAAAATAAAGATTTTCTTTTGGGATTTGTTTGAAAATGCAAAAATGTATAAAAAATATGAGAAAAATTAAAACACACAAACTTTTTCTATCCATTAATATGAGGTATCTCTCATTTAGGTCTTATTGGTTGATTTTCCTTATTTTTACATATTTCTCCATAATGAGCATGCACATCTTTTGCTATACTTAGAACTAGGCCCTCAGATAATTTTGTTGATTTTTTTGTCACTTCTATTACTAAGTTGTATGCTATATAAATTAATTTTCTAAATGTTGTTGGTTTCTAATACTTAGGGATAAAATTGAATTTGGCAAATAAGACTTATATAGAACAGTTGCTGAATTCTTATAAACACTTTGTCTTATGTGAGTTGTGAGTATTCGTTATATATTCTGTCTATAGGTCCTTTATCAGATATATGTTTCACAAATATTTTACCCTAGTCTGTGGCTTGTCTTTGTTTTTTTAACACTATTTTTCAAAAAGCCAAGTTTTTATTTTTGATAACAGTGAAAAAATTTTCTTTTCTTTTATGAGTCATGCTTTTTGTGTTAAAGAAATCTTTCCTTCACTCAGTTTTAGGTTTTTGTTGTTGTTTGTTTGTTTGTTTTTTTACCCCAAGAGTATATATATAGTTATAGTTTGGCTCTTACATTTAAGTCTATGATCTGTTGTGAGTTAATTTTTTTTTTTTTTTTTACTAAAGTCATATCATTGAACATATATCATTGTTCACATACAACCTCTTCCATTTATTAACTGTATCGTATGGCTTTGGGAAAATGGCAGTAAAAAAGCCCAACCTTAAGTGGTTTTTAACAATGGTAAAATGAGATAATGCTTTGGAACTCACACCATCATTATGCACAGAGTAAGTATTCATTGACTGGTTGCTACAGGGTTACTTGTATATGAGTTTGCAGAACATAATACATATTCAAAACATGTGTCAGTGTCTCTCATATGAACCTTAATACATGTAGTTAATCACTTCATGATTTATATCTGTATGAATATATCTGTATATTCTGTAACTTCATACTATTTCTCAATAAAACATAGTTTTAAAAGAAGCATCACAACACTAACATGTTTTAATGATTTTGTATAAAAACCAGTTTCATTAAAATGTTATTTTCCTAGACCCAATGATATAATACCAAGGTACTGTGAAAAATGACATTTTATGAAAAAGCAAGTCTAAAAAGAAATTAATTTTAGAAGTTCTGAACTGTATTATGCTTATGTCATAAAAGCTGTTAAAAAGACAACTTATAGATCCATGGTAACAGAAGGCCTTTAAGACTTGGGTATCAGGAACCACTAAGCAGTCAAAATAAATTGTAATAGTTAGCGCTTACATGTTCCTATTTGTGCTCGTGTGATAGGCACATGAGCTATTTGGAATCCATGAGGGCGATAACCAAGGAAGTGAAAAATTTAAAGCACACAAGACAAATGAACATTTTACTCTACTTGTTGAATATTTTTTATAAAAAAGTGAGAACCCAAAAAGAAACTAAAGACAAAGTATTCATCACAAATTCTACTGTGAGCCTAGAAGGTGATTGGCATTTCCCTGGGTTGGTTCTGTTGGAAGGAATTAGCACTGCACTGCCATCTAGCCCCAAGCAGAAAGCACCCCTTTGTGCCTTTCCTAATGATCTCGGGATACTACTTATTATAGTATATTGATTGAGGAAAATTTGGAGCAATAAGCTCTGACAAAGAGTTATCATCCAAAACATATAAGAGTATTTCTGTGAACAAGGATGTCGCTGACAACTTAGTTGCCAAAGGCTGTTTCTGAGTATCCCATTAAGGGCATTCCAAGGGCCTACACTAATTCTCCGGTGTGGGTAAAAGTCCTATTATAGCTCTTTCCTCTACACTTCCTACAATTTACTTCACTCTGAAAATGCATAGTTCTCATTATGGCCACGATTCAGGAGCAGGTGGGAGTAAAGGACTGAATTTAAACATATGATGCACATAATGCTTGTTCCAAGTCTGTGTTCTGACGTGTAAACCTAGGCAGGCTGTTTAAATCCTGTCTCAATATGTTTAAGTGCAGGATCAGAATAGTTGCAGCCTCAAGTTTATTCCAAAGGTGAAATGAGATCAAGTATGTAAGGTGGCCTAGACACCACTGGTGCCCAATAAAAAAATTTGCCTGACATACTCAGGAAACAGGCTATGTGTCTCCTACAGTCTGTCGGTTACATCTCACCTCCTTGTCCCTGTCGTCTGTGCTTCCAATTTTTTTCTTTTAATGATTTGACTTACTTATTTGAGAGAGAGACAAAGAGAAAGTGAGTGGAGTGAGGGGCACAAGTGGGGTGAGGGGCAGAGGGGGAAGCGGACTCTTCACTGAGCAGGGAGCCCGATGAGGGACTCGATCTCAGAACCCTCAGGACAACTCAGGAAAAGGCAGATGTTTAACCGATGGAGCCACCCAGGGATCCTGTGCCTCAAACTTCTGACTAAGGAAATATCCTCATGCATGTTGATGTTCAAGGTTCTGTATTTGTAGAGATTATCAGTGTATACCAAGTCTCCATTTGTTTTTGTTTTTGTTTTCTAATACGAAACCGTGATGAAATTTTTCTAAATACAATAACCTAATTGATTGAAAAGTTTTCTGAAATTTATCTTGGAACAGCAGAAGGTACCTGGATGTATTCATTTTAAAATTGAACTTGGAGTAGGTGTTTATCATTTTGTAGAGACAAATGGATAAAGGGGAATATTGAGCTTTTGTTGACAACTCATCCTTTTGAAATACTGGCACAATTACTTCCAAACCACCCTCACAGCCCCCTGACAAAAATGTACATTCTTCTGTACTTCTGCACATTATGGGCTGGCCCTGAGCAATTTAAAAAAGCTTTCATAGGAATTCAAGAGTGAACTATAGCTTGAAATGATAGAAAGCCTCTTGCTCTTCTAACTCCTTAAATTTGTAAAGAAAAGCACCCCAAACTAGCAACACAGACACAGATTAAGAGAAATTTCTGCTACTAGACCAAAAAGTGATATTCATTTTCTCTTTGGATTGTGCTTATAGTATTTGTAAAGAATGTATTTTGCCTCTCTCCCTCCATAGAGTTGTCTAAGAGAAAGGTTTTCTTTCAACAAAAACTGCTTTTACTAAAAATACTATCTATGTGTCAAATTAACACAAATTTCCTAGAGTATGATGAGGTGCAATCATCAGCAACAATATATTCAAATGCATGAGTGAGATGTTTTTGAAGGACATGAGGCAAACAGGAAGCTTTGTGTGAGGTTAATATATTTTCCCATTTCCCTTGTTTTCCTGTTAAATCTTAAATTTTGGCAGCAGACTATTTAAAAAAATAGAAGGTTTTAAGGTCTCCACCCACATTAAAAAATAAGAATTATGTATGAAACAACTCAACTTTCATTTCTCTGCAGAAGAAATTATTTGTATCTATATCCATAATCTTTACTTGTTTCTAACCACAGAGGTTGAGATGATCTATCCTAAGCCTTTGATGTCATCTGTCCTCTTCCATTTTTTCCAGTAAAGAAAAACCATCTCCTCTCTTTCACTGTTAATGTTTCTCTTTGTATTGACTTCTTTCTCCAAGACCATGGACATGGCCAATTTTGTACCATTCTTAAAAATAATTCTCATGGTTAAAGTTCTAGTTGTGTCCTTTTTCTCCTTAGCACCTAACAAAATTTCTTTAAAGAAAGGACTTAGAATTATCTTCTCAAGTTCCTCATTTCCCTTTTATATCTCAGTGCAGAGCAGTCAGATTCTAGGCCATACCATCCTCTCTTGACCTGCTTCCAAGGGCATGATTAGTGGTCCCAGTGTAACCACACCCAGTGTGTTGCCCATGCAAAAACCTCATGTCACTGGTTTGTCTGCCACATTCGATATAGTCACCATCTCACATATTTCTGCATCTTAATCACGTGTTTGGATGACTCACATGTCTATACATCTCAGTGGACTTTTGAGCTCTGGAGACATTTCATAGTGTAGACACATTCACAGCCATCCTGAAATCAACATTTTCAATTCGGATCTCATCATCTTTCCTCTTGAACCTGCCCTTCCTCCTGTATTCCACAGCGCAGTGAAGAAATCACCACCACACATCTTGCAAACATCAAGTCAGAAGCTAATAGCAATCCTGGGTCTTTTATGACACTCCTCAACTAAGTAACCTTATCCTGCTCATTTGATTCTGTAAAATTTTCTGAATCCTACCACCATTTCTTCCCTTTTTGTTCTGTTCAGATCTTCATCAGTATTTTTAACTCTGTGTTTCTCCCTGGTGACCTTAAGTGCATTCTTTACTTTGCTGTTAGGCACATCTGCATAGGCTCTTCCCTGAGTCTGGAGGAGGCTGCTCTTCCTTGGAAACATTCCCAAGGACCTCTAAGGTAAGTAGTGTGCGCAGTTGTGGCTCACTTACAAATATTATCTCATTTCTAATACAAATTTGTCTTCAAACCCCATGAGTCATTTAAAAATTGTGTCATAATTTCTAGACATTTAACTTTTTTTTTTAAGTTCTGTATGTGGATTTTAACTTAATTGCATTTTACTCAGAAAATGTGGGAGGGGCTTCTGGGTGGCTCAGTGGGTTAAGCCTCTGACTTCGGCTCAGGTCATGGTCCCAGGGTCCTGGGATCAAACCCCACGTCGGGCTCTCTGCTTAGCGGGAAGCCTGCTTCCTCCTCTCTCTCTCTCTGCCTGCCTTTCCAACTACTTGAGATCTCTGTCTGTCAAATAAATTAAAAAAAAAAAAATTAAAAAAAAAAAGAAAATGTGGGAGGCATGATTTCAATTCTTTGAAATTTTTGAGGCTAATTTAAAGACCAGAATGTGGACTGTTTTTCAACTTAGAATAGTCTAAACAGAAGGTGTATCTTCCAGTTAGTAAGTTTAATATACTCGATGTGTCCAGAGCATAAGGGGTTCACCAGTTGTTTAAATTTTCTCTCTCCTGATTAATGGATTGTGAGATTCGGCTGTCAGTTTCAGGTAGCCTTTTGTGAAAATCCTTCTCCATAATGATGCTGTTGTCAGGTTTTCCTAGAGGATTTGCCAAATTTTATTTTATAGATTTGTGGTATTATATTAGTATATTTGTATATTTGTAATACATGTGGACATATTAATAAAATTATAATTAGGAGAATATAGTTTAAATTTTTATATACCTATGTTTGATTTAGCTTCTTACCATTTTATGGAGCCCTGCTTTATTTCTGTACTGCCAAAATGCCTGTTTTGTCTCATGTGAATGCATTCCTACCATCTTCCTGCAAGTTGCTTTTTTCTACTGTATTGTTTTCAGTCCTCAACTTTTATTCTCTCTTTCTTTTTTTTTTTTTTCCTTTTTTTTTTTTCCCTATATTCTCTCTTTCTTTATGTCTTCATTATTTAGCAGTAAACACGAGACAGCTACATTGTCTAAACATATGTAGGGTGGCAATCTGTCTTTAGTGTTTTGAGACTTTAGTCTTTACACATTAATTGTGTCTATTGATATATTTGGATTTATTCTTATTTTCTTATGATATATTTCCCATTTGTCCTTCTTTTTCAATTTCATTTTCCTTCTTTGTTCATCTTGCCTTCTTTGGCAAGGACTCAGTTTATAGTTGTATCTCCTTCTAATTTTCCCTCAACTTGTTGAGAAGTTTGTAGTCTATAGGTCTTGTTATTGATAAAGTTTGTGGACATTGACTAGCTCAGGTCTTCTATGTACGTTATGATCATTTTGAAAATGAGCCTGTATAACCTATATTCCATCAATGTAAAGAGCATGTTTATCTTCCCCAGAAAATCCCTCCTGCCCCTTCTCAGCTAGTCCAACTCCCCCACCCCAGGACACAACCACACATGATTTCTATTAGAGCATAGATTAATGTTATATGTTACAAACTTTGTATAAATTAAATCATATGGCATACTCTCTTACGTATTAGGTTTTTCCCCACTCAGCATAATGTTTGTGGAATTCATCCATTTCATGTCTGTCAGCTTTTTGTTCCTTTAAATTGATGAGAAGCATTCCATTTAATGGAAGTACTATAATTTTGCAGTTTTTGTTTTGTTTTATTAAAATACATTCTCAGATTCATGGCTTCCTGAGCTATTTCTCGTTTCTGACTTTTATGAATAAAATCACTATGAATATTTGTATTCAAGGCTACTAGGAAGGTGAGGGGTTGAGGCTTCCATTTCCTTTGGAAAAATAACTAGTAGGGGAATTACTGGGTGAGAAGGTAGAAGCAAGTTTAACTTTTTAAAAAACTGACCGTTTTTCAGAGTTTTCTACTATGCCCATCCTTCTCCCTACTTACATGCTTTGTGGTTTTATTCTTTTTCTCCTAACCGTTATCAGCATTGTCAGTGTTCCACACACAGTTTGCTTAACCTTACCCACACATTTGCCAATACCTCTGTGCAGGATTCACGCTGACATGAATCGGACATCTTTCCTGCAGGATCATTTCATTTCTTCCTCAGCCCATGCCTTAGCATGTTAGTCTATGAATGTGGCTCAAGTTTATCTTTATACTCCCAGTATTTATTTCATCCTCCTTCCTGAAAGATAGCTTCTCTCAGGATTCAGTTCTTGATCGTTTGTGATTTTTCTCTCAGAATTTGGAGGCTCCTGTCCTCTGGCTTCCACTGCTGCCGCTGAAGAGCAGCCATCAGAGTAATGATGGTGCTTTGGGAGGCAATTTGCATTTGCTCTGTGGCTCCTTAAAGATACCCTCTTTCTCTTCCTGCTGTTAAGTGACAGTGTCACAGGATTTCGGATGATTGTTTCACTTCTTCAAGTGTTGCTTTCCCCCATTCTTATTCTTGTCTCATTCTGGGACTCTGAGAAGACGAATGTTACCACTTCCCACTGTCTCTTCCCTGACTTTTAAACATTCTGTCCTATCTTCATGTCTCTGCATTCTGGGTAATTTTTAAAACATGTTTTCCTTCTTCACATTCTCTAACAAACTCCACTATTTAGCTCATTCACTGAGTTTTAAAATTCAATTAAATGTATAATATATCACACACATACATATATTATATATGTACTGTTTCTAAGAGTCTTATTTTGTTTTATTTAGCTCTCTTATTTATAGTTTTTTGATCCTTGTTTTTATGGTTATTATGCCTTTCATTTCCTTAAATGCAGTTAAAATATTATTTACTTGATAATTCTGAATTATCTGAATTCAGATAAATCTGAAATCGACGTGCAACTCATTGCATTTTCTGATAATTTTTTGAGTCTCATTCCAGGGACATTGTTTCAGTATATACAATGTGACATTTTATTGTAAACCACATGTTCTCATTGGAATTACGTGTATGGGAAATTTTTAGGCTTTGGTTGATGTTATCATTTGATTTGAGGGGCTGTTATCTGGGGGCCATTTTCAATTATCTGCTTGATATTTTTTCAGACCAAGCACATACAGTGATTCAGACATAAACCAGGAGTTGACTGGCTTCTAAAAAATTCTCAGACAGTTTATTTCCTTTTGCTTATCCACTGTCAATCTCAGATCAGGTCTGTTTACTATTCCTTCTGAGCAGGAATTTCTTTAGTACTTATTTATTTATTTCACTTTTACACTGATGTGATTCCACTTTTCTTTTTTTTTTTTTTTTTTTAATTTTTTATTTTTTATTTTTTTTTCCTTTTTATTTATTTTTTTCAGCGTAACAGTATTCATTCTTTTTGCACAACACCCAGTGCTCCATGCAAAACGTGCCCTCCCCATCACCCACCACCTGTTCCCCCAACCTCCCACCCCTGACCCTTCAAAACCCTCAGGTTGTTTTTCAGAGTCCATAGTCTCTTATGGTTCGCCTCCCCTCCCCAATGTCCATAGCCCGCTCCCCCTCTCCCAATCCCACCTCCCCCCAGCAACCCCCAGTTTGTTTTGTGAGATTAAGAGTCATTTATGGAGAATAAATGAAACAAGATGGGATTGGGAGGGTGATTCCACTTTTCTATATGGGTCTTTTCGAAGGTGTCTAGCAGAGGGTAAGCTCTACCTGCTATTGCCTGAAGCTCAGGGTCTCCATGGTGTAACAGAGACCCCTCACTGGAAAAGATGGCTTAGACACACATAACACTATTTCTCTTTTACTTTATGAGCTCCACAGAATTCTTCCTTTTCATGTCAGATCAGAAATTCATCTAAAAAGGTGTTTTTCATATCTGACTGAACAGTTTTGTGGTTTCATTGGAAGGGTGGCAGCTAGTCTGCCATATTGCTAGAGGTGAACGATGTTTGTTTCCCTTACAAGCTAACTCATTTTCATACTTGAAGACTCAGTTCAGATAGCATGTCTCCTTCCTGGAATCTTTCCTCTCAGTCCAGATTAAGAATAGTCCTGTGCTCCAAAAGTACCTTAAAGATTGCCATTTTATATTTAAATTATCTCTCTATATAATCTCTGCCATTGTTAGACTGCTGAACTATGGGTTATATTTGTACCTTCAAGAGTATGACAGCTTATGGTAGGGGCTCATTAATATTGTTAAATTAACTACTTGTCAATCCTCCTTGCATACAGATCTACAAAGTTCTGACTTTTGTCTGGCTCTCTGGTTTCCCTTTAAAGCTTGTAAGAACCTCCTCTTGCATGGCTGTTTCACTCCCATTCTAGCGACTTTAGCTCCCACTACCCCCCACCCCCCAACCAGGTTTTCATCTAACAGAGTTACGTGTGTGTGTGTGTGTGTGTTGAGAATACTTAAGATCTATTCTCACAGCAAATTTCAGTTGTCGTCTTTGACCAGCAACTTGCCATTTCTCCCCCATCTCTGCAGTCCCTGCAAACCACCATTCTACCAGTTTTACTTTTTTAAGATTCCACATCCAAGTGACAGGCAATATCTGTCCTTCTCTGTCTGGCTGGTTTTGCTTAGCATAATGTTCTCTAGCTTCATCCATGTTGTCACAATCGGAAGAATTTCCTTCTTTTTTATGTTTGAATAATATTCCATACACCGTATTTTCTTCATCTTCTCATCTGTGGGCAGAGGCTTAGGTTGTTTCCGTATCGCGGCTATTGTGAGTAAAGCTGCAGTGAACACTGGAGCACAGATATCTCTTCAAGACACTGATTTTATTTCTTTTCGATTTATACCCAGAAATGAGATTCTGGATCATATGATAGTTCTCTTTTTAATTCCTCAAGGAAACCCTGCTGTTTTCCATAGCGGCTATGCCAATTTATGTTTCTGCCAACACAAAATGAGAGAACATATTTGTAAACCATATGTCTAATAAGAGGTTGATATCCAAAATATATAAGGAACTCATGTAACTCAATAACAATTAGTCAATCAATAAATAATCCAATTAAAAAAAAACAGGTAAGGAACCTGTATAAGCGTTTTGCCAAAGAAGATATGTAAATGTCCAACAGGTATATGAAAAAGTGCTCCACATCCTGATTATCAGGGAGATATGGATTAAAACCACAATGAGATGTCACTATCTGTTAGTGTCATCAAAAAGATAAGAGATGGCAAGTACCAGTGAGGATGTGGACAAAAGGGGCCTTGTGCTGTGGTGTTAGAATGTAAATCAGTGTCTTTAGCTTTTAATCTGAAATATTTGTTTGGGGTTATTTTCACTTGAAATTACAGTGGTCTGTTTTGGAAACAATCTGGACATGACTTTCATACTTAATCTAAGCTTAACCCTTGTCTTGATTCCAGTCTTATTTTCAGTCCAGGTCCGTATTGCCATTCATTAGTTCCTATTATTTTTATTCCCTCAAAGCCTCAAACCTAATTTGGAAGCAACATGTATGGTGCTAACCCATCAATGTTTAGGAACTCACACTTTCTGGAAACATCTGTCAGTTTGCCAGTCAGGGGTTTGGGCCAGGATTAGAATGCATTAAATAAGAAAGCGCATATTACAATCCTTGGCATATAACACATGCATGACACAAAATAAGGGCATCATTCTTATTATTGTTATTTTTAGGGCTGTATTCAATTTGAAAAGGATCATTAGTGTACCTATTACTACATTATTAGGAAATTTCAGGACTGGGGCCTTAGGGGAGATTTTTATCCCCTTAGAAAACAGCATATTTGATATTATCTAGTTGAAATGAATTAATCTTAAAAACTTCTAGTCAGGAGCCAAGTCAAACAAATGTGGGGGAAAAAGCTGCTGCTTTCATGCCCCTGACTGCCGTCTTGCCTCTCACCAGACACTGAAGCACATCTTCCCTTTACAAGTGCCTTGTGCCTTCTGAACTGAACATAAATGAGACATTTACTTAAACTACAGAGGTACGGAGTTTTGACATTACCCCACACCTAAGAGGTTTTTTTGGAACGAAAGAACCATGGATAAGGACAGTCTCAAAGCCAGTGGAATAAATCTGTATTGTCATGTTGTGAACATGGGGTCTGGCACTAAGGCATTTCTAATTAGAGCCACTGCTCTCCAGATGGCCTAGGGCAAGTTTCTTAGTCTCTGCTTCCAAGGGCTTGTCTGTGAATGGGGAGATAATGCCTAAGTTGGTTGCTGAGAGAATTTAAAGATAAAATAAGCAAAGCATGTATTGGAATACCTGGAATATAATAAATGCTCAACACAAAATAGGGACTATTGTTATCATTATTTCATATAATATATATCATATATAATATATTTTTATATATAAATGTATATTATAAAACTTACAATAATTGTTATTATTATTTCGGGAAAATCTTAGGTCTGGGTCTTCATTGGGGCTACAGGTTTTCACCACCTGGGTGTTCTACTCACCTGGTGCCCTTCTTCCTGGGAGTGGCACAGTATTAGCTCACATCAGGAAGGTGGAGATTCAGACCCGGCATCCTTGTGTCAGCTGTAACTCCATTACCCAGGATTTATTAAGGACAATGGCCATAACCTCCTTGTACGTAATGGCCAATCCCACTTCTCCACACCCATGCTTTGGCACTGACTTTATTCAGCTCCACTCATGCATTAGTTTCGTGTCAAAGCCAATATTACCTTTCAAACCTGGTGTTATAGTATTTAACTCCAGCTCCATTTCTCTCCCAAACACTATTTCATAATGCAGTGTGCGAGTTATTATGGCCCATACTGGAAAAAAAGGCACTGACATTTATCAACCTTGTCACCAGATAAGGTCTGATTTACTGTAATTAATGTCAGACTGTATCGAAAATGTATTTTTTAAATATAGGGGATCTACTTAACTCCACTATTAATCCCAAACATCCAGAGTACTGCTGCACGGTCTTTGATGTGACTTTAGGTGTTTTAAGCTACTGTGAATATAAAACTAGAAGAGATTTATGGACAATAAAAGGAAACGTGCTCATAATTCACAACTGGCCTGTGAGACCCTGGCTCTGCTTTGGAGCCACCAAACAGTTCATTAGTTTCACTAGACAGCCCTGGAATTGAAACAGAATGGTCAAACATCACTAATGGAATTAGGGCTCTTGATTTCATGGTTTAAAACAAAACAAAACAAAACAAAACAACAGATGAGTTAACCCAGCTGTGATATGAGGGGTTAATAACCAATTGTTGACAAGAGATAGGATAACCTTGAAATGTTCAGGAGTTACTAAGGTTAGAACTCACAGAGAGGTTCTGTGTGCCTATTTTCCTTCCACATTGAAAATAAAAACCTCACTGGCACATTCAAAACAGTTGTCCGAAATGATGAAATAACTCTTCATTTGGTAAAGGCAACTCACGTTCATTTCCACACAGTGAATCCCTGTCTACCCTCACTGCCTTTTTTTTTTTTTTTTTTTTTTAAGATTTATTTTTTTGACAGATAGAGATTACAAGTAGGCAGAGAGGCAGGCAGAAAGAGAGAGAGGAGGAAGCAGGCTCCCAGCCAAGCAGAGAGCCCGATGCGGGGCTTGATCCCAGGACCCTGGGATCATGACCTGAGCCGAATGCAGAGGCTTTAACCCGCTGAGCCACCCAGGTGCCCCCCCTCACTGCCTTTTGAATGTTTGATGAAGGAACCAAATGTAATTTAATGAACTTGCCTAGGTTAAAATTTCCACCATGCATGATAGCACTGAAACATGTTTAACACATGAAGAAACATCTGAATCTTTTTTACTGAACAGTTTTGTCTTCTTTTAAGAAGCACAATTAACTTCTATAAGCTTCTGCTAATTTCTTTCCATTAATTTTCCATCACTATAGAACTATAGGAGTCATGCTAACTACATGTCCATCCTTGGTATTTACTCATTGGCCACTTTTTCAGGCACAGTTTAAAACTAGATTTACATAGTTTTACATACATACTCAGAAATATAGCCACTGGTGTGGTCTGGTGATAATCCGTGCTTTCCTCCTCTCCACAAAAGCCTGTGCTGGAGGTGACATGTGAAAATCCTGACCTTCCAGAATCTGAAGAGCGATGTGTAAACCACTCCCACTTGTAGGCTGTGCAGTATCCTGCAATAAGTTCTCACACAGAGGATTTCTTCTTCAACCCCAGGGAAAGGCTACAACTATTTTAATTTGTTAATGGATATTTTCTGCAATGTGAATGTAAATGACAAAATCATTCAGTTCCCTTTAATTTCCAGTTAACACACACGCACACACACGCACACACACACACACACACACACACACACACAAGTACATGATCTTGTGCAGGGGAGGTAGAGTTACTGAGGAGCAGACCAGAGTGAGTGAGCAGTGCAGGCTCTCATCGCTGTTGGTGGTCATGGTGGCGCTAGAACCTGGGGCGCCACGGCCTTGTCCAGTGGACTTTACTGCCAATGACCTTTTTTCTTTCCTATAGTCTTTACAGTGGACCTTTGGCATTCACACATTTTATATTAGCTCTTTTGATTCTTTGAAAGTAACCATGATATGTAGTAATTCTTTGTTTTGTTTTTTGTTTGAGGAGGGCTGGAGTTGTATGTGGTTGCTTATGTGAGGGAGCCATGGGCTAGTGGACATTTGGTAGTGCACGAACCCAGGAAAGCTCCGGTACCTGCCTTCATACATAGTTTTCCCTCTTCCTACTAATCATTTCTCATTTAACTACCTTCACAAGAAAGCTTGTTTCTGTTTCCTATATTTGGATTCTAAAAGAAACACAAAATGATAGTATTAACAAAGTTAGTGAGAATAATGCAAAGGAAGGAGTATTTTCTAAACTGCAAATACAGATTTGGGATCGATTAAAAAATTAATGTGAATCAATTATACATTGCTGATGGAAACATAAAATGAAACAGCCACTTTGGGAACCTCTTAGCTCCTATAAAACTAAACTTGCACCACCATACAACCTTACAATTGCACTCTTGGGTGTTTATCCCAGAGAAATGAAACCTTATGTTCACCTGGAAACCTGTCCATAAATGTTCCTAGCAGTTTTATTTGTAATAGTCAAAAACTAAAAGAGCCAGATGTCCTTCAGCAGAAGAATGGTTAAACAAAGTGTGGTACA
This sequence comes from Meles meles, assembly GCF_922984935.1. NCBI lineage: Eukaryota > Metazoa > Chordata > Mammalia > Carnivora > Mustelidae > Meles > Meles meles. The sequence goes on along the minus strand of NC_060073.1, from coordinate 116,948,685 downwards.
TACATACCACAGAATACTACTCAGCTGTAAAGAGAGATGAATTATTGATACAACAATTTAGATGCATCTCCAGAGAATTGTGCTAAGTGAAAATATCCAATCTCAAAAGGTTACATTCTGTAAGACTCCATCTATATTACATTTTTGAAATGACAGAATTTCTGAAAGGGAGAACATAGCTGTGGCGGGGTGTTAGGGATGAGCATGAGAGGGGCGGGCAGGAGGGAGATGGATGTGGCTACAAAAGGCCACCTGGGGTCCTTACAAGGATGGAACTGTCAGTGTCTTGACTGGGTGGTGGATACAGGAACCCACACATATGATAAAAACTGTGGAGAGCAATTCAAAGCAAAACCACATTGAGATACCACCTTACACCAGTTAAATGGCCAAAATTAACAAGACAAAGGCCAACAAGTGTCAGAGAGGATGTGGAGAAAGGAGAACCCTCTTACACTGTTGGTGGAATGCAAGTTGGTGCAGCCACTATTGAAAACAGTATGGAGATTCCTTAAGGATTAAAAACAGAGCTACCCTATGACCCTGCAATTGCACTACTGGGTATTTACCCCAGAGATACAGATGTAGTGGAAAGAAGGGCCATTTGTACCCCAAAGTTCATAGCAGCAATAGCCACAATTGCCTAACTGTAGAAAGAGCCAAGATGCCCTTCAGCAGATGAATGGATAAAGAGGATATGGTTCATATATACAATGGAATATTATGCCTCCATCAGAAAGGATGAATACCCAACTTTTGTATCAATATGGACGTGAATGGAGGAGATTATGCTGAGTGAAATAAGTCAACTATCATATGGTTTCACTTACTTACGGAACATAAGGATTAACATGGCGGACATTAGGAGGAGGAAAGCAAAAGTGAATTGGGGGAAATGGGAGGGGGAGATGAACCGTGAGAGACTGTGGACTCTGAGAAACAAACTGAGGGTTTTGGAAGGGAGGGGCGTGGGGGATGAATGAGTCTGGTGGTGGGTATTAAGGAGGGCATGCATTGCATGGAGCACTGGGTGTGGTGCCTAAACAATGAACCTTGGCACACTGAAAAGATAAAATGTAAGAAAAAAACTGGAGAACAATTATGCACACATACATACACACTCAAATTAATAGAAGTCAAACTGAGGAAAGCTGAGTGAGATCAGTGGATTGTATCAACATCAAAATACAGGTCGTGATATTGCACTGGACTTCTGTAAGATTTCACTATTAGGGAAAGTGGGATAAATTTACATGGGATCCCTTTGTGTTCTTTCTTAAAACTACACAAGAATCTACAATTACCTTAGTAAAAATCTTCATTAAAATAAAATTCGAGGGGCTCCTGGGTGGCTCAATGGGTTAAGCCTCTGCCTTCAGCTCAGGTTGTGATCCCAGGGTCCTGGGATTGAGCCCCGCATTGGGTTCTCTGCTTGGCGGGGAGCCTGCTTCCCCTTCTCTCTCTGCCTGCCTCTCTGCCTGCTTGTGATCTCTCTCTCTGTGTCAAATAAATAAATAAAATCTAAAAAAGTAAAATAAAATACAAAGAAAATTGAATCTGAAATATTGATTGTGTTGAAATTATGAATGGCTCATGTATAAGTGGTTTATAAAAAAATGCTATGTAAGTAAATAATGAAAGCCCACCTTTCCAACTGTTTTAATAAGAGCTCTATGTAAGACAAAAACTATTCAGCAAATGGGAGCTAAAAGGTTAATTATATTTAAGGTCAGTTACTGTGTGTCTTGAGGATGTACATAGTGAACTTGATTTTCTCTCCTACCAATGCTTGTTTTGACAGAAGGGCAGAAAACTGGACAAATAATACTGAATTTGAGAATTAAGGTTTCGTGATGGTTTCAGGAAGCATTCTTCAAAAATACTTGACAATGACAGTGTAGGTCCTGATATTTCAAAATGGTTGAGTATTCAGTTTTTATTGAAAAAATTTTTTCCTACTTTCTGCTTGTTCTGGGTTTACTTTTCTCTTCTTTGATATTTATTTTTGTTAGCAACATTGTAGATCTTTCCTTTTTCCTAACGCAGGCCTTCAGTGCTAGGCATTTCCCAGTGCTTCCATTGGAACCCACCTATTTCAATATATTGTTTTTCTCTTTTGTTCAATTCTGTGTATTTTTTATTTCCTCAAGTCTTCCTCTTTTATGCATGGATTATTTGGAAACAGTATTTAATTTCCACATGTATAGAGATTTCCTTTATTCCTTATTGTATTAAATTCAACTTTAATCCCATTATGGCCATAGAATATGCTCTGAGTTATCATTGGTTCTTCCAGATGTTTCCAAGTTTCTTTTATGGCCAAAGATGTAGTCTGTCTTGGTGAATTTTGCATGGGCATTTGAAAAAATGTTGATTTTCCTGATGTTAGGTGGAGTGTTTATGCCAGTTAGATTGTGTTGGTTGTGTTGTTCAAATCACCTACATCCTTGCTGATTTCCATCTGGTAGTTCTGTCACTCTGAGAGGGAGACTGAAGTTTCCAGCCACAATCCCAGATTTGTGTATTTTTCCTTTTGGATCTATCAGTTTTTGCTTCATGTATTTTGAGACTCTGTGGCTTATATACATTTCTAACCTTGATTAATGTAATTTCCCTTTGTCTCTAATAACTGTTTTTGCCCAGATATCTATTTTATCACATATTAATAGAACCACTCCTAATTTTTTTTAAAGATTTTATTTATTTATTTGACAGACAGAGATCACAAGTAGACAGAGAGGCAGGCAGAGAGAGAGGAAGGGAAGCAGGCTCCCCGCTGAGCCGAGAGCCCAATGTGGGGCTCGATCCCAGGACCCTGAGATCAAGACCCGAGCCGAAGGCAGAGCCTTTAACCCACTGAGCCACCCAGGCACCCCGACTCCTAATTTTTTTAACTTAAGGTTCGCATGGTATATTTTTCCATTTATTTACCCTCAGCCTATCTGTGTCACTGAGTTTAAATCAACTTTCTTGAAGGAAGAGTATAGTTGCTTCATATTTGCATCTTCTCCTCTAGTCTGTGCCTTTTATGTGGTATGTTTGGACCACTTGCCATCAAAGAAATTATTGATAAATGTGTCTACTTCACCTTCACCCCATTCACTCCACAAACAGGTAATGATGGGAAGTTCTTTGTCAGCATGTGGGAAATTCCCTGCCACTTCCCCAGAGGACTTCCAGGGACTTAGATAAGAAATCTGCTGTCATTGGAATTGGTGTTCCCCTAAGGTGATTTGTCATTTCTCTCTGGCTACTCTCAAGGCTTTCCTCATTGGCTTTATTTAGGTTTCAGAAGTGTAATTATGATGTGTTTTGGGGTGGATTCTTTGCAGGGGTTGATCATAGTTGGGTTTTCTCAGCTTCTTGAATCTCAGCTTCTTGAATGTGGGAAATGTTTAGCATTATTTTTTAAAATACTCATTTAGCCTCATAATGTTTGATTTTTCCTTCTAGGATCCCATGATATGAACGTTGGATTTTTTGTTACTATTTCATAGAGCCTAGGGATCTGTTAATTTATGTTTTGGTTCATATTGGGAAAATTCATTTGACCTGTCCTCCTGTTCACTTACTCTGTCCTCTGTCACCCAGCTATTGAGCTCATCTAACAAATTTTTTATTCATTTATGTGATTATATATATTTTACTTTTGTAAATTCTTTTGGGTTCTTATTTATAGCTTCTATATATTTGCTGAAACTTTCTATTTTTTTTCATTTGTTTAATAAGAATTTTTAACTACTTGGGTTATTTTTTATGAGTTACTTTAGAATTCTTTTTACATGATTCCCATATCCCAGTGTTTGCTTGAATTGTATTTTCTTTTTCTTTTTTATTTTTTTTTTTTATTGACATGTAATGTATTATTTGCCCCAGGAGTACAGGTCTCTGAATCATTAGGCTTACACATTTCACAACATGCACCATAGCACATACCCTCCCTGGTGTCCATAACCCAGCCACACTATCCCTCCCTCCCCACCCCCCAGCAACCCTCAGTTTGTTTCATGAGATTAAGAGTCTATTATGGTTTCTCTCCCTCCCGATCCCATCTTGTTTCATTTTTTCCCTCCCTACCCCCCCACAACCCCCTGCCCTGCCTCTCAAATTCTTCATATCAGAGAGATAATATGATAATTGTCCTACTCTGATTGACTTATTTTGCTTAGCATAATACCCTCTAGTTATGTCCATGTTGTTGCAAATGGCAAGATTTCGTTTTTTATGGCTATATAGTATTCCATTGTATGTATATGTGTATATATGTGTATGTATGTATATATACACATATGTATATATATATGTACATATGTATACATATATCCATCCTTATTTATCCATTCATTTGTTGATGGACATCTAGGTTCTTTCCATAGTTTAGCTATTGTGGACATTGCTGCTATAAACATTCAGGTGCACTTGCCCCATCAGATAACTACATTTGTATCTTTAGGGTAAATACCCAGTAGTGCGATTGCTGGGTCATAGGGTAGTTCTATTTTCAACTTTCTGAGGAACCTGCATACTGTTTTCCAGTGTGACTGCACCAGCTTGCATCCCCACCGACAGTGTAGGAGGGTTCCCCTTTCTCCACATCCTCGCTAACATCTGTCATTACCTGACTGGTTAATTTTAGCCATTCTGACTGATGTGAGGTAGTATCTCATTGTAGTTTTGATTTGTATTTCCCTGATGCTGAATAATGTTGACCACTTTTTCCTGTGTCTGTTGGCCATTTGGATGTCTTCTTTGCAAAAATGTCTGTTGATGTCTTCTGCACATTTCTTGATTGGATTAGTTGTTCTTTGAGTGTTGAGTTTGATAAGTTTTTTACATATTTTGGATACTAGCCCTTTATCTGATATGTCATTTGTGAATATCTTCTCCCATTCTGCCAGTTGTCTTCCAGTTTTGTTGACTGTTTCTATTGCTGTGCAGCAACTTTTGATCTTGATGAAGTTCCAACAGTTCATTTTTGCCCTTGCCGTCCTTGTCTTTGGTGATGTTTCTAGGAAGAAGTTGCTGCAGGTGAGGTCAAAGAGGTTTCTGCCTGTGTTCTTCTCAAGAATTTTGATGGATTCCTGTCTCACATTGAGGTCTTTCATCGATTTTGAGTCTATTTTCATGTGTGGTATACGGAAATGGTCTAGTTTCATTCTTCTGCATCTGGCTGTCCAGTTTTCCCAACACCATTTGTTGAAGAGACTGTTTTGTTTTTTTTTCCATTGGACATTCTTTCCTGCTTTGTTGAAGATTAGTTGACCATAGAGTTGAGGAACAATTCTGTTCCATTGATCTGTGTGTCTGTTTTTGTGTCAGTACCATACCATCTTGATGATTACAGCTTTGTAATATAGCTTAAAGTCTGAAATTGTGATGCCACCAACTTTGGTTTTCTTTCTCAAAATTCCTCTGGCTATTTGGGCTCTTTTCTGGTTCCACATAAATTTTAGGATTATTTGTTCCATTTCTTTGAAAAAAAAAAATGGATGATGTTTTCATAGGAATTGTGTTAAATGTGTAGATTGCTCTAGGTAGCATAGACAATGTCACAATATTTGTACTTCCAATCCATAAGCTTGGAACATTTTCCATTTCTTTGTGTCTTCCTCCATTTCTTTAATGAGTACTTTATAGTATTCTGAGTACAGCCTCTTTGCCTCTGGTTAAGTTTATTTCTAGGTATCTTATGGTTTTGGGTGCAATTGTAAATGGGATTGACTCCTTAATCTCTCTTTCTTCTGACTTGCTGTTGGTATATAGAAATGCAACTGATTTCTGTGCACTGATTTTATATTCTGACACTTTACTGAATTCCTGTATGAGTTCTAGCAGGTTTGGAGTGGAGTCTTTTGTGTTTTCCACATAAAGTATCCTATCATCTGCAAAGAGTGAGAGTTTGACTTCTTTTTTGCCAATTCAGATGCCTTTTATTTATTTTTGTTGTCTGATTGCCAAGGCTAGGACTTCTAGTACTATGTTGAATAGCAGTAGTGATAGTGGACATCCCTGCCTTTTTCCTGACCTTAGGGGAAAAGCTCTCAGTTTTTCCTCATTGAGAATATATTCGCTGTGGATATCTCATAGATGCCTTTGATGATACTGAGGTATGTATGTACCCTCTATCCATACACTATGAAGAATTTTGGTCGAGAAAGGATGCTATTCTTTGTCAAATGCTTTTTCAGCATCTATTGAGAGTATCATATCGTTCTTATTTTTTCCTTTATTAATGTATCTCATTGATTGGTTTGCAGATGTTGAACCAATCTTACAGCCCAGGAATAAATCCCACTTGGTCATGGTGATTAATCCTTTTAATGTACTGTTGGATCCTATTGGCTAGTATCTTCGTGAGAATTTTTGCATCTGTGTTCATCAGGGATATTGGTCTGTAATTCTACTTCTTGATGGGGTCTCTGTCTGGTTTTGGGATCAAGGTAATGCTGACATCATAAAATGAGTTTGGAAGTTTTCCTTCCATTTCTGTTTTTTAGAACAGTTTCAGGAGAATAGGTATTAATTCTTCTTTAATGGTTGGTAGAATTCCCCTGGGAAGCCATCTGCCCTGGGCTCTTGTTTGTTGGGTGATTTTTAATGACTGCTTCAATCTCCTTACTGGCTGTGGATCTGTTCAGGTTTTCTGTTTCTTCTTGGCTCAGTTGTGGTAGTTTATACTTCTCTAGGAATGCATCCCATTTTTTCCAGATTGTCAAATTTGCTGGTGAATAGTTGCTAATAATATGTTCTTATAATTTTTTGTATTTCTTTGGTGTTGGTTGTGATCTCTCCTCTTTCATTCATAATTTTATTAATTTGGATCTTTTCTCTTTTCTTTTTGATAAGTTTGGCCAAGGGTTTATCAATCTTACGAATTCTTTCAAAAGAAACAGCTCCTAGTTTCGTTCTATTGTTTTTTTTTTTTGGTTTCTTTTTCATTGATTTCTGCTCTGATATTCATGATTTCTCTTCTGCTGGGTTTTGCCTTTTTATTTATTTTATTTTATTATTATTATTATTTATTTATTTTTATTATTATTATTATTATTATTTTTGCTTTTCTTTCTCCAGCTCCTTTAGGTGTCGGGTTAGGCTGTGTACTTGAGACCTTTCTTGTTTCTTGAGGGAGGCTTGCTATCACTATACACTTTCCTCTCAGGACTGCCTTTGCTGTGTCCCAAAGATTTGGAACAGTTGTGTTTTCATTTTCGTTTGTTTCCATGAATTTTTTCAATTCATCTTTAATTTCCTGGTTGACCCATTGATTCTTTAGTAGGATGTTCATTAGCCTCTATATATTTGAGTTCTTTCCAACTTCCTTCTTGTGATTGAGTTATAGTTTCAGAGCATTGTGGTCTGAAAATATGCAGGGAATGATCTCAGTCTTTTGGTACCAGTTGAGACCTGTTTGTGACCCCAGGATGTGATCTATTTTGGAGAATGTTCCGTGTGCACTAGAGAAGAATGTGTATTCTGTTGTTTGGTGATGGAATGTTGTAAATATATCTGTGATGTCCATCTGGTCCAGTGTGTCATTTAAAGCCTTTATTTCCTTTTTGATCTTTTGCTTAGATGATCTGTCGATTTCAGTGAGGGGGGTGTTAAAGTCCCCTACTATTATTGTATTATTATTGATGTGTTTCTTTGATTTTTTTATTAATTGGTTTATATAGTTGGCTGCTCCCATGTTAGGGGCATAGATATTTAAAACTGTTAGGTCTTCTTTTTGGACAGACCTTTTGAGTATGATATAGTGTCCTTCCTCATCTCTTATTACAGTTTTTGGCTTAAAATCTAATTTATCTGATATATTGGATGGATTGCCACTCCAACTTTCTTTTGATGTCAGTTAGCATGGTAAATTGTTTTCCACCCCCTCACTTTAAATCTGGTGGTGTCTTCGGGTCTAGAATGAGTTTCTTATGGACAGTGTATCACTGGGTCCTGTTTTTTGTTTTTTTTATTATTTTTTTTATCCATTCTGAATCCCTGTGTCTTTTGATTGGGGCATTTAGCCCATTTACATTCAGGGTAACTATTTCAAGATATGAATTTAATGCCATTGTATTGCCTGTAAGGTGACTGTTATTGTGTATTGTCTCTGTTCCTTTTTGGTCTGTTAGTTTTAGGATCTCTCTCTGCTTAGAGGACCCCTTTCAGTATTTCCTGTAGGGCTGGTTTGCTCTTTGCAAATTCTTTTAGTTTTCGTTTGTCCTGGAAGCTTTTTACCTCTCCTTCTATTTTCAATGATAGCCTAGCTGGATATAGTATTCTTGGCTGCATATATTCTCGTTTAGTGCTCTGAATATATCATGCCAGTCCTTTCTGGCCTGCCAGGTCTCGGTGGATGGGTGTGCTGCCAGTCTAATAGTTCTATCATTGTATGTTACAGACATCTTGTCCTGAGCTGCTTTCAGAATTTTCTTTTTGTCACTGAGACTTGTAGGTTTTAAGATTAGATGATGGGGTGTGGACCAATTTTTGTTGATTTTGAAGGGGATTCTCTGTGCCTCCTGGATTTTGATGCTTATTCCTTTTGCCATATTAGGGAAATTCTCTACTTTAATTCACTCCAATATACCTTATGCCCCCCTCTCTCTTTCTTCTTCTGGGATTCCAATTATTCTAATATTGCTTTGTCTTTGGTATCCATCATCTCTCGAATTCTCCCCTTGTGGTCCAGTAGTTGTTTGTCTCTCTTTTGCTCAGCTTCTTTATTCTCCATCATTTGGTCTTCTATATCACTAATTCTCTCTTCTGCCCCATTTATCCTCGTAGTAAGAACCTCCATTTTTTATTGTACCTCATTAATAACTTTTTGGATTTCAACTTGGTTAGATTTTAGTTCTTTTATTTCTCCAGAAAATGATTTTATTTCTGCAGAAAGGAATTCTCTAATATCTTCCATGGTTTTCTCAAGCCCAGCTAGTACCTTGATAATTGTCATTCTGAACTTTAGTTCTGACAAATTACTGATGTCTCTGTTGATTAGGGATTAGGTCCTTAGCCATTGTTACTGCCTCATGTTCTTCTTTTTTTTTTTTTTTTTGTGGTGAGTTTCTCTACCTTGTCATTTTATCCAGATAAGAATAGGTTAATGAGAAAGCAAAAAAGGGTAGCAATGACCCCAGAAAAATAAACACTAAGCTAATCAGAAGAGACCCAAAATGGGGGGGGGGGAGAAGAAAGGGGGAAAAAAAAAGTGTGTGTGTGTGTATATACATATTATATATGTTATATTATATATATATTAGACTGGTGAATAGAACAGAGCCACACCCTTGTTTTGGGGTGTATTTTGGTCTGTTAGATGAAACTGCCTCCCAGAATTTTAAAGAAAGAAAAACTTATATGTGTATGCAAAAACAAGTGTAAACACAATGAAGGAATGGAATATGACTGTAAAGATGAAAATTTTAAAAAGATTCTAAGAAAGGAATTGATAAGAAGTTGGTTGATAAAAGAAAAAAATTGGAAAGAGGTGGACACTAGAACAAAGCTATGTGCTAGATTTAGGGAATATTTTGATCTATTAGAAGAATTTGTATCCCAAAATTTTAAAGGAAAAAAAAAAACCCTATACGTATACAAAACATAAAGTTAAGTACAATGAAGGGATAGAATATGACTATAACAATGAATATTTTAAAAGATTTTTTAAATGGTATTTGAAAAGTTAAAATAGCTAGAAAAATAGTAAAATAGGAAAGAGGAACAATTTTAAAAATAGAATTTTTAAATTTTAAATTAAAAATTAAAATTAAAAAAATTAAAAATTAAAAAAATTTTTAATTTTAAAAATTTAACTTTGAAGTACTAAAGGATCATAGTAAAAAGGCATGAATTCTTTGTGTTGCTTTCCCTTAGCTCTGAAGTTCCACAGTTCTCATTGATTAGTGAACTTGGGCTTAGATGGATGTTCTTGCTGATCTTTTGGGGTAGGGCATGTTTTAGTGATTCTCAAATGTCTTTGCCCAAGGTGAAATTGCACCACCCTTACCAGGTGCCAGGCAAAGTAATCTGCTAGGTTTGGTCAGGAGCTTTTGTTCCCTGAATGCTTTCTGTACAGCTTTGGAGGACTGGAATGAAAATGGCAGCCTCCCAGTCTCTGGCCTGTAGGAGCCGAGAGCTCGGGGCCCCACTCCTCAGTGCACCCTCAGAGAAAAGCAGTCAATCCCTCCTGTCTCCCTGGTTTCCAGCTGCACTCTGTGCTTACCGGCCCATGACCAAGCGTTTCTATCTCTGGCGCACAGCCCCATTTGGAGTCTCCAAACCCAGCAGATTCTTGCCACGTACTCCTGTACCACTCCTCCTGGAGAAGGAAGGTGAGTGTCCCCAGATCTGCCACTTGTGGGGTCCCTGCTCCATGAGCAGTGGCTGGTGCCCTGGATCACAGTTTAAGGTAACCCTGAGCTGAGAGCCCACTTCTCGCCTCCGTGTCTACAGCCGGCTTCCCCGCTCCGATACCTGAGAGCTCTGCAACAGTCAGACACTCCTGGTCTTTCTGTGACTCCATGGGTCCTGAGACCACACTGTCCCAGCGAGGGCTCCATCCCCTCACTAGCTCTGGAGCGACGTCCCCGAGTGGAGCAGACTTCCGAAAGTTCCAGTTTTGTGTTCTGCTTCTGTACCGCTTGCCAGGAACTGGCCCCTCCCACCACGGTCTATCTTCCCATTTTCACCTTGGATTCACTTCTATGCAGTCCTACCTTCTGGAAAGTGGTCAATTTTCTGTTCCTAGAATTGCTTTTCTTCTCTCTGCCTCTTGTTGTGTTTGTAGGTGTTCAGAATGGTTTGATAACTACCTCATTGAACTTGGGATCTGATGATAGTTTGGACTCCTACTCTTCTGCCATCTTGCTCCTCCCCCTCTAGCTAATTGTTTTTTCTAAGTTGTGATTTTAATGGTCCTTGGTATGATGGGTGTTTTTTTGTTTGCTTTCTGGACGTTTTGGCTATTATGTTAGTCAACTCTGTGTTTCATTTAACTCTTTGTTTATTTTAGCAGGCAGTCATCCTGTTTATGTATAGCACAGAGGTCTTGGCTTGCTTTTGTGGCGTATGTTTCCTACGATAACCTAATTTTCAGACTCTTTGTGCCATTATGTTGGCATTCTTGGTTTATCTGATGCTACTGGTGTTCCCCTTGGTTCCTCCTTATGTTGCTTGAGGAGTAAAAAGAGTGCCCAGGCCAAGTGGCTGGTGCCTGTAGATGGGGGAAATGGAGTTTCTAGCCCATGACCATGAATTGCTTGCTGGTAAGTGCTGGTGCAGCAAGCTGCTGGGGTTTGAGTGGAGTAGGGTAGCCCTCAGGCCCATAAGGACCAAGAGGCTTCCCATATGGAGTGCTTCTTGGCTCCAGGTCCCTCTTCTTGCCTCTCTCCCCTACTTTCTTGGTGACTTGGGCTAGGGAAGGGAGTCTCAGGCCCAGAAGGAAAGGTTAGCACTCCCAGACCTGGGTCCCTCATTGCCAGTCTGTCTAGCCACATGGGATGCTTGAGTCAGGGAGGCAAGGTATCTTCAGTTTTGCAGTAACAACTAGTAATGATCTATTTCTTACCATAAAATTCATGTATAATTTTCATCTATGACACAGATAGTTTTAATCAAATCTCCAAGTAGTTGCTGAAACTTTTCAGTGGGTAATACATTTTGTCTCTGTTCTTCTGTAACAATAATCCACAGTATTTCTTTTACATCCAGTGATCCCAGAGTGCCCAAGAAATTCACATAATTCCTATTTTACAATTAAATATGTTCCACGTATTTTTCATCTTTAGCTGCTACACTGAAGTTCATAGAATTTCTTGCTGAGCATCTAGACCATGCATTCAAGTTCTTACTGACATTGTTTAAAGGGAAAGTTAACATTCATGGTATGCTGTCAAAATAGCTTCTATGCCTGGGGCTTTCTATATCTATTAGATAATTGATATTTGACAAACTTCTGTGCCCTTTTAAAGTTAAAGTAGATTGGGTTTTTCTGTCACTTTTAGGGTATACCTATGCCAGAAAGAGCTGATCATGGGGAACCAGTGTTCTAAACACCTCAGTAGCAAAAGGATATACCAACTGGAACAAAAATCATAGCCCACTTCATATTGGTAATACTAGAGTTTATGACATAGTGCAGTGATTTAAGACTTTATCAGAAGACCTACACAGTTGAATTACAATGTATTGGTTTTTCAGCATCCTTATATTTTATGTTTTAAAACAGAAATCAGAACTGTCTTTCCTGATACAGGATCTTTTCTATAACTTGAGGAAGGAGTCCTGTTTTGCTGGTAGGATATTATATTTTGCTACCAACAATAGGATAAGAGTAGAATTGCTAAATGTGTGAACAAGGTAGCTATTATTCTCAAAATACATATGAAAAATAAGTATATATATGAAAAATACTATTGCTTATGTGAAAAGAAAAATGCAATATATATATACACAGTAGTAACCCAAATTTCAAAGCAAGAAAGAAATGCCATTTCTTTACATTTCTTTTTAATATTATAGTCATAGACATAGTGATATCTTCAAGTCAGTAAAATAGGACATGGCATAATATATCTCAGATTTCAAATGCCATTTCCAAACATTGCTAAAATTTTCATAAATGAACAGTGGAAGCATCTGTTTTAAAAGATGCTGATTGCTTACTGATGAATATAAAAATGTTTCAAGACTGTATTTCCAAATATTATTACTTCCGTTTCTGTAAAAATGCATCAAGTACCTAACGTGACCCACATTGAACATATTTTGCTTTAATGGATGTACTTGGATTGATGTAACATCTGTTTAAGATAAAGGTGGTCTGTTAAGTTTAAGGTAAGGAATATGATATGGAGAAGACAATTTGACCCTTGTAAAGTGTTTCTCCCCCCTAAAGGCACAAGTAAAACCATAAATGGTAATAATATATTATGTCTATTATTCTTTAAGCTGTGTCGTACACTCTTCTAAGTAAATAAAACCCATAAAGTTTACTTCTTGCATAAAGTCTTACATATTTGCTAACTGGGGATACAGAGGTTAAGTAAGCCTGGTGACTAGATAGTGATAAATTTCAAAGTGAGAATAAATAGGGGCAGTAACATAAGGACATATTCTGGACAAGGAGCTCTTTTAGGTGGGGAGAAAAGGGCAGGACTTTCTGAAGAAATGTGATTTTGTCTAGGTGGAAAGGTAGATGTTTTAGGTAATTTATTAAACTCGTCTTAGTTTTATCATTCCTCTCTGGAGAAAGAAAATATTAGTACATGCCTTACTTGGTTATTGAAAGGATCAAACACAACTCAGATAAAGAGGCTGAGTGCTCATTGAGTAAAAGTGATCATTATCACTGTTAAAATTAGTTATTTTAATTCTTTTCCTTTCTTTACATTTTTACTTTAATACCAGTTAACATACTTTGTAATATTTACTTCAGGTGTACAATTTAGTGATTCACTTTCATGTATCAGCTGGTACTCATCTCAGCACGTGTACTCCTTAATCCCTATCACTTGTTTTCCCCATCCCTCTGCCCACCTCTCCTCTGGTGATCATGAGTGTGTATTCTGTAGTTAAGAGTCTGTTTCTTGGTTTGTCTCTCTCTCTCTTTTTTTTTACCCATAGCTCATTTGTGTCTTAAATAACACAAATAAGTGAAATCATGGTATTTGTCTTTCTCTGAATTACTTCAGTTAGCATAATACTTTCTAGTTTCATCCATGTCCTTGCAAATGTCAAGATTTCATTATTTTTTTATGGCTGAATAATATTCCATTGTATATACATACCACATTTTCTTTATCCATTTATCAGTCGATGGACACTCAGGCTGCTTCCATATCTTGGCTTTTGTAAATAATGCTACTATAAATGTAGGGGTTCATGTATCCCTATGAATTCGTGTTCTTGTATTTTTTGGGTAAATACGCAGTAGTGTATTTGCCGAATCATAGTGTAGTTCCGTTTTTAACTTTTTGAAGAACCTCCGTATTGTTTTCTGCAGTGACCACACCAGTTTGCATTCCTACTAAGAGTGCAAGAATGTTGCTTTTTTCCCACATCCTCACTAATACCTCTTGTTTCTCGTGTTGTTAATTTCAGTCATTCTGACAGGTGTGAGTGAGGTGGTATCTCATTGTAGTTTTGATTTGCATTTCCCTGATGATGAGAGATGATCATCTTTTCATGTGTCTGTTGGCCATCTGTAAGTCTTCTGTAGAGAAATATCTGTCCATATCTTCTTCCCATTTTTTAATTGGATTATTTGTTTTGTCAGTGTTGAGATTTATAATATTTTATCTTATATATAATATATATATTTATATATTATTTAAATATATTTATTTATATGTAATATAATAATTTTATCTTATATATATAAGATTATATATTTTGGATACCAACCCTTTATCAGAGAACTCATTTGCAAGTATCTTCTCCCATTTCACAGGTTGTTTTTTAGTTTTGTTGACCATTTCCTCCACTGTCCAGAAGATTCTTCATTTTGATGTAGTCCTAGTAGTTTATTTTTGCTTTTGTTTCTCTTGCCTCAGGAGACCTATCTAGAAAAAAGTTGCTATGGCTGACGTCAGAGAAGATACTGCCTATGTTCTCTTTGAGGATTTTTATGGCTTCAGGTCTCTCATTTAAGTTTATAATCCAGTATATATTTATTTTTGAGTATGGTGTAAGAAAATGGTCCAGTTTCATTCCTTTGCATGTAACTGTGCAGTTTTCCAACACTATTTGTTGAAGAGACTGTCTTTTTCCCATTGGATTTTCTTTTCTGCTTTGCCAAAGATTAATTAATCATACAGTTGTGGATTTATTTCTGGGTTTATAGTCTGTTCTATTGATCTATCTGTTTTTGTGCCAGTACCATACTATATTATAGCTATGTACTATAACTTGAGGTCCAGAACTGTGATGCCTCCAGCTTTGTTTTTCTTTTTCAAGATTCCTTTGTCTATTCAGGGTCTTTTGTGGTTCCATACACTTTTTAGAATTATTTGTTCTAGTTCTGTGAACAATGCTTTTGGTATTTTGATAGTATTTTGGTACTTCGTTGAATGTGTAGATCATTTGGGTAGTACAGACATTTTGAATGGTATTTGTTATTCCAGTCTATGAGCATAGAATGTCTTTCATCATATTATCTTCAGTTTCTTTCATCAGTGTTTTACAGCTTTCCGAGTACTACTCTTTAACCTCTCTGGTTAGGTTTATACCTAGGTATCGTTTTATTTTTGGTGCAACTGTAAATAGGATTGTTTTCTTAATTTCTCTTTCTCTGCTACCTTACTGGTGTTTAGAAGTGCAGTGGATTTCTATATTTCAATTTTGTATCCTCCAACATTACTGAGTTTATCACTTCTAGCAGCTTTTTGGTGGAGCCTCAGGTTTTCCATATATAAAATCATGTCTTCTGCAAATAGTGATTTTTTTTTCTTCCTTACTGATTTAGATGCCTTTTATTTATTTTTGTTGTCTGATTGCTGTGATTAGGACTTCCAGTACTAGGTTGAATAAACATGGTGAGAGTAGATATCCTTGTCTTGTTCCTGACCTTAGGGGAAAGATTCTCAGTTTTTCCCCATTGAGGATGATATTATCTTTGGCTTTTTCACGCATGGCCTTTATACTGTTGAGGTAAGTTCCCTCTAAACTTTCTTTCTGAAAATTTTTATCATGAATGGATGTTGTACTTTGTCAAATGCTTTTTCTGCAGCTATTGAAATGATCATATGGCTCTTATCCTTTCTCTTAATGATGTGATGTATCATGTTAATGGATTTGCAAATATCAAAACCATTCTTACAACCCAGGAGTAGATCCCACTTGATCATGGTAGATGATTTTTAAAAATGTATTGTTGGATTTGATTTGCTAGTATCTTGTTGAGGATTTATGCATCTATGTTCATCAGAAATAGTGGCCTGATGTTCTCTTTTTAGTGGTGTCTTTATCAGGTTTGGGTATGAGGGTAATGCTGACCTCATAGAATGAATTTGGTAGTTTTCCTTCCTCTTCTACCTTTTGGAATAGTTTGAGAAGAATAGGTATTAACTCTTCTTTAAATGTTTCGTAGAATTCCTCTGTGAAGTCATCTGGTCTGAGACTTCTGTCTTTTGGGGAGTTTTCTGATTATGGATTCAATTTTTTGCTGGTTATCAGTATGTCCAAATTTTCGATTTCTCCCCATTTCACTTCTGGTAGGTTATATGTTTCTAGGAATTTATCCATTTCTTCCAGGTTGTCCAATTTCTTGACATAAGGTTTTCATAATATTCTCTTATAATTGTTTGTATTTCTGTGGTGTTGTTGTTTCTCCTCTCTCATCTGTGATTTTATTTGAGTCCTTTCTTTTTTTCTTGATAAGTCTAGCTAGAGACTTACCAATTTTATTGATTTTTTTTTCAAATAACCAGCTGCTGGTTTCATTGATCTATTCTGTTGTTTTTTTAGTTTCTAGATCATGTATTTCTTTAATCTTTATTATTGCCTTCCTTCTATTGGTTTCAGTTTTGTTTGTTCTTTTTCTAGCTCCTTTAGATACAAGGTTAGACTATTTGAGATTTTTCTCACTTCTTGTAGTAGTAGGCCTTTATTGCTATAAACTTCCCTCTTAGAACCTCTTTTGCTATATCTCAGAGGTTTTGGATCATTGTGTTTTCTTCATTTGTTTCCATGTACTTTTTACTTCTTTTATTTCCTTGTTGACCCAGTCATTGTTTAGTAGCCTGTTATTTAATCTCCATGTTTTTGTGGTCTTATCAGATTTTTTTCTTATGATTGATTTCTAGTTTCATTGTTGTGGTCAGAAAGGATGCATGGCATGACTTTGATCTTCTTGAATTTGTTGCAGTTTGTGTTGTGCCCCAATATATGGTCTGTTCTGGAGGATGTTCCATGTGCACTTGAAAGGAATGTGTATCCTGCTGTTTTAGGATGGAATGTTCTGAATATATCTCCTAAATCCGTATGTCCCAATGTGTCATTCAAAGCCATTTTTGCCCCGTTTATTTTCTGCTTGGATGATCTGTCCATTGATGTTAGTGGGGTGTTAAAATCCCCTGCTATTATTGTATTATTGTTGATTAGTTCCTTTATGTTTCTTATTAACAGTTTTATGTATTTGGTTGCTTCCATGTTGGGTGCATAAATATTTACAATTGTAATATCTTCTTGATGAATTGTCCCTTTTATTATTATATAGTGATCTTTTTTGTCTCATGTTACCATCTTTGCTTTAAAGATTTTTTTTTTTTTTTTTGACAGAGAGAGAGATCACAAGTTGGCAGAGAGGAGGCAGGCAGAGAAAGAGGGGGAAGTAGGCTCCCTGCTGAGCAGAGAGCCTGATGTGGGGCTCGATCCCAGGACCCTGAGGGCATGACCTGAGCTGAAGGCAAAAGCTTAACCCACTGAGCCACCCAGGTGCCCCATACTCTTCACTTTAAACTTGATTTTGTCTGATATAATAATTGCCACTCTGGCTTGCTTTTTTTTTTTTTTCTTCTTTGTCGTCATCCATTTGCATGATAGATGTTCTCCATCACCTCATTTTCAATCTGCAGGTGTCTTTAGGTACTTAATGAGTCTCTGGTAGACAGCATATGCATGAGTCTTGTTTTTTTATCCCTTCTGTCACCTTGTGTCTTTTTATTGGAATATTTAGTGCATTTATCTTCAAAGTAATTATTGATAGATATATATATTGTCATTTTATTATATGTTTTGTGGTTGTTTATGCAGATTTTTTCTGACCCTTGTCTTTCTTTTGGATGATTTCCTTTAGTAATATTAAGTTGATGGTCATTACTCCTCTGTATCCCATGTTTTAGGTATATGTTGTTTTATTTTGTGACTTCCTTTACCGATTTTTCACAGAAGTATTCATTTTTACTGCTTTTGTGTTTCCTACTTTTACACTGTCACATTTGGTTTCTCCTTTCCACTCGAAGAATCTTCTTTAATATTTCTTGCAAGGCTGGTTTTGTGGTCACAGAGCCCTTGAGTTTTTATTTGTCTGGAAACTCTTTATCTCTTTTTCTATTCTGAATGATAGCCTTGCTGGATATTCTAGGCTGCAGATTTTTCCTTTTCAGCACTTTTAGTATAGCATGCCATTCTCTTCTGGCTTGCAAAGTTTCTGCTGAAAAATTTCCTGCTAGACTTATGGGTTTTCCCTTTTAAGTTACTATCTTCTTTTGTCTTCCTGCTTTAATTTTTTTTTTAATCACTGTATCTTGCCAGTTTAATTACAATATGTCTTGGTATGTGTCTGCTTTTGTTTGATGGGAGTTCTCTGTGCCTCCTGGGTCTGAATATCTGTTTTGTTCCCTAGATTAGGGAAGTTTTCACCTATTATTTCTTCAAATAAATTTTCTGCCCTCTTTTCTCTATCTTCTTTTTCTGGGATTCCTATAATAATGAATGTTATTACATTTGATGGAGACACTGAGTTCCCTAAGTTTATTCTCATTTTGGGTAATTCTTGTCTCTCTTTTTGTTCAGCTTTATTACTGTCCATTCCTCTGTATTCTAGATCATTAATTTATTCCTCTGCCTCTTCCATCCTGCTGTTCATTTTGTCAAGTATGTTTCTCATTTCATTTATTGAGCACTTTATCTCTGCTGTGTTGTTTCTTATCTCTGTATTATACGGCTCATTCATGTCTTCCACTCTTTTCTCAAGTCCAGTGAATATCCTTTGATCATTGCTTTAAATTTTCTATCATACATGCTACTTATATCTGTTTCATTTAAATTTCTGGCTATGGCTTTGTCTTATTCTTTCATTTAGGATAAACTTCTCTGTTTCTTCATTTTATCTGCCTCTCTGTGTCTGTTTATGTGTCTTAAGGAAATCAGCTACATCTCATATTCTTGAGGGTAATGGTTTTATGAGAAAGAGGTCATGTACTGCCCTGCCATGTGGTGTCCCTTATTCCCGAGGGCCTGGCATTTCCAGAGGTGTCTCCAGTGTGTGCTGCATGTGCTCTCTTGTTTTGTCCTGGCCACTTCATCCTTCAGTCCTGTGATTTGCAGAGGCTCTCTTTGTCTCTTGTGGACAGTGTTTGGTCCACGGCCTGAATGTGGCACATTATAACTAGGTGTGCTCTCGTCTGTTTGTGAAATGAGACCCGTTGCCACTGCCCCCAGAACTGAAGCTCTGTAACTCCTGCATTGTGAGTCACAGTATGAGCTGGGATTTGGGTTGATATTTTGGGAGAGGAGGCCAGCTGTATTGGGACAGAGGCAAGCATTACTGGGAGGGGCAGTTATTTCACATTTGATACCTACTCTTTGACTTCAAAATAGCATCAGTTGTGAAAGTGACTAATTGTGAATTTCCCTTTAGGGAAAACAATCTTGGACTCTGTATACTGTCTTTAAACCATGATCACAACACAAAATATTTTTGTCTTTATTCTCATGGATTAATGAGTAAGAAAAAAATTGATATGTTTATACATTTATGAATATATATGAGCATCCATTTTGTTGCAAGAATTTGTTGAGTGCCATCTAATTTCCAGAGCACTTTACTTGGTATGATTTATCCATTCATGAATTTCTTTGGTTAGTAAAATTTCTGCTTTTAAGGACACTCTTTAGAGTGGTTTAAAAAAAAAAAAAAAAAAAAAAGGATACGTAGACCAAGCCTTGTCGGTCATTCATCTAACCCTTCTGTAAGCTTCCACTTCTATAAAATGGCTGAAGAATAAGCCTAAATATCAAAGCTGTTATGGGGACTAAAGAATAGTGAAAGTTTTATACAGGTAAATCATCTCCAAAGTAGTGTGCGACTTAACACATGTAAAGACGAAGGGCTTTTCCTTATCTTTCTGTCAGAATGAGCTAGAAACAATAACAACTCTAATGTCTTGTCATCTTAGTTGTACATGGTCTGTCATCCTCACAATAAATACAAGTTTTAGAGTCAATGATAGCTATATTTGATAAATGCATTTATCACAATACACACAAATGCATCTAAAGTACCCCTGAATCCTTTTCTTATACCACAGATCCCCTTCCCTTGTACCCCAGCTCCCTGGATATAACTTCCAATTTCAGGTTGGTTATGTATATCTCTAGATTTTTTTTATCTTTACAAACATACACATGTGCCCAAAGAAGATGATTGTTTCTTTCCTTAATTTCTTAAACAGTTTTCTACACTTTCTTTTTTTTCTTTTTCTTTCTCTTTTTTTTTTGGTTTTTTTTTTTTTTTTTTGGTGTGGTCTTTTTTGCCAATAATACTCAGTTACTAGAACATAAAGAAACTTAAAATAGTGACTGTAAAAGGAAATCAAGCTCATTAACTTATAAATCCATGTCATATGAGAATACATAAAAATAATGATGAATTTTATTTGTAAATATTCATTTGAGGTAAAACAAAAACAAAACCCTATGATGGCATTTTCTGTGGAAACTCTGTTGTCTCCTTGTCCAGTTTCATAGTGAATCTGAGTCTGGTTATGATCATTACTGACGTTAAACAGTATCATCTAATAAAGAATGCAGTTACATAGTTTCAGTACTATAAATGAGAAACAATATTAGTTGGACATTTTGTAATAAATATCTCACTTGATAGTTTGTTTTGCTTAATTATTAAGTATCTTTGGAAAGTATTTTGAATAATAAATGGAGGATTTTGTTGGTAGAAATTTCCCCATTCATTTAAAAATACTGCCTTACCCTTACTTTGTCAGTTGATATTAATAAACAGTAACATATACCCATATACCATACTTGACAATATTATAAAGCTCTCTGAAGATAATTTACTTTTTCATAAGTCTTATTTCTAGCCAAAGGATCTAATGGGTTATACTAGCAGTAATTGAAAAGCCAGCTTTTTCTCAGTGCATTTCATGGTTGACCTAAGTAAAGCAGTATATTATCAAGAACCACATCAGTGGACCTGTGTTTCTTAAAAATATCCTAAATTTAATTACCACCAGAAATTATATAATACTTTTAAATTATGGCAATCTTATGTCATATTTCTAAGAAAACCCAAAGAAAAGGAGTAAATCGTTAATCTGGAAAAAGAAGATAAAGACAGTCAGCATTATTCTGTTTTTTCCTCCAGATGGTCTAACTGCACCCTTTGAGAAGCATGCTGGTCTATGAGAACCAGAGATATCAACATTAATGAGTGTCAGAAGACCTAACTTTAATGATGACAATAACTTACATGAATAGTGCACGTTTAACCTTGTGTAAACCTCACTACCAGCTCACGAAGTAAATGACTTCATTGAAGTGGAGAAGACCTCTTAAATTCGCTGGGGTGCCTACATGGCTCAGTCAGTTAAGCATCTGCATTCAGCTCAGGTCACAATCCCAGGGCCCTGGGGTCGAGCCCCATGTCAGGCTCCCTGCTCAATGGGGAGTCTGCTTCTTTCTCTCCCTCTATTTGTGCTCATTAATTCTCTCTCCCTCACTCTCTCTCAGTCAAATAAATAAATAAGGAATCTTAATAAAGAAAAAAGGGTGATATTTTTTAAACAAAGTAATTTGCTGATGTCAGACCACACACCCTATAAGAGATGAAGCTATGATTCAACCCCATATGTGACTCATCTTAAAGCCAAATACTTTTTACATCTATGCTGTTGTTCCTAGCTGTATCGTTTAATCTCTTGGAGTCTCCTTTACCCTGTCAAAAGGCTACAGTAATTTGTGCTCTGCCAGAATTTTTGTAAACTGGAGATAGGAAATGTATAAGAACATACCCTGACAGTTGTAAAGGCACAGTAATGACTATAGAAACTTGAGATGGGGAAACCAATTAGCCACAGAGAGAGCAATATATTTGATATGTCATGGGAAGGCTAAAACAGAACTAAAACATTGCAAGAAGGAAGCATCCCAGATTCTGGAGCCTCTTTTTTTTTTTTTTTTTTTGCCTTGAATCCTACACAACTCACAAGACAGAGTTTGGTAGAAAGCCTATGGATAGTCTGCAAAGGATTGGGCAGTTAGAAGTAAAGTAAAAATGTGGTTTAACAATTATTTCAAAACATATTAGAGCGTTGGTGGTATAGTGGTGAGCATAGCTGCCTTCCAAACATACTATGGAGAACCACTAAGCCAAAACAAATCACTGCTTCTTAGGCTTAAGCATGGTGACCCATATAACATAAACCTGAGAGAGGATGTTGGAAGAAATATGAGAAGCTTCATATAAATTACCTGGGTCTGTGAGCCACCAGCATCATATGCCATGGCAGTTGAAATTGATAAAAATATAAACTACTAGTAGCTCTTCCTATCTAATTTCCCTACCTTGATAAAATGCTGTTTCGATCCTGAGGTCATACAACTGCCAATACCTTCTCTTCTGAATCAATATTAAATTAACTGTGACTATTAGATGAGTTAAACTATTTTTCTGAAAATTAAAAATTCACATAATCTCAAACTGTTTGAGACATTGTTCAAAGGATTTAGTGCACAATTCTAAAGCAGAAATAACAATTATTTTAAAGTATGCTACAAATTACTATATACATATAATCGAAGGAGTCTTTCCTTGAATACTGAGATGCCATAGGTTATCAGATTTGAGAGAGGATGTCAAGCAAATGGCAAAGAGAGAGGACAACCAGGCAAATTAATTAGAGCATAAATTGATTATTAAATTATGAAGGTGCTTAAATAGATAATTATTGTGATAATGAGATCAGCTGTATTTATCAAACCCTTGCTCCCTCTTGCAACATTTATTTTTGTGTTATGATTTGCCCATGGGTTTCTTCCTCTTTTTCTGGCCACAGCTTCTCTGCTGTCTTTGTGTGGCAGTCCTTCAAATGCTGTGATTCCAAACTTTCTCTTTTCACCTTATATACACTCCCTTGGTGATGTCCTTTAGTCCTAGAGTTTATTAGTATCTCTTTGCTCTCTCCTCTCCAGCTTTCTTTTCTAAGCTGTAAATCAATAGCATGTGATGCTGCCTGAAGGCAATCTCTACCTGGTTACCTCACATGGGCAGAACTGAAATTATGCAATTAAACAGTGTAACCACCACCTGTCATGAATCAGTCTGTGCCAGCTCCAGCCTACCACTGCTATCACCTGTCACCTGGGTACACACGATGGTCTCTGGTCTGGTCTCTTTCTCACATATTCTCTTAAAAGCAGAAAGAGGGATCCTTAGCATGCAAATCTAGTATTATTTTTCTGCTTAAAATTTTAAAGTTTTCCTTTCCCATCATAATAAAATCCAAACCTGTCAGTCTGTCTTGTAAAACTCTCAAAGATCTGTGCTCTGCAGCCTTATTTCTCCTGGTGTTCCCATCCCCCCCCCCCAACATACATCATCAGGTAATTGTGCTGGATGGGCCGCGGTTGTTTCTGGGAGAAGCCCACCATGTATCTCATTCCCTCCATCTGGTACTGTTTTCTTGTCATTTCTCCCATTATTCCAAGTATCTTCTCACTCTTCAGACCTCTGTTTCTTCTAAGAAGCTTTGGTTTACAATCACTCACTCCTTTCCCACCTCTCCCTGCATCCTTCTAGGAAGTAGGATGTGTTCTTTCCACATCTTTCTAGGAATATCTATGCAATTGTAGGACTTCTGAGAATTTAATTTTGGATGTAATTGTGCTATTTTACCTATGATAATGTATAGTCATTATATGAGGCATTGTATCTATTCTCACTTCATATACCCAGTGCCCAACACACTGGCAAGGATCAGGCAATCAGTAGTATGTGTGGAATAAATTAATACATATGTGAATGAGTAGGACATCTAAAAACTGCAAGGTTCTTTTGTGTTCATGTTGAACTAACATTCAGTATCATCTTGTGTCACAAGTATTGTTTAATTTTCAAGTTTTTGTGGTTTTCTTGAATTTTCATCTGTTACTGATTTCTAATTATGGAATTAGATTCTAATTTAATTAATTGAATTTTGGCTAAAGCAGGTACTTTTCATGATTTTAGTACTTCAGAATTTATTGACACTTGTTTTGTGGCCTAGTGAATTTATTCTGAAGAATGTTCCATCTGCACGTAAGAAAACTAAATTCAATCATTGAGTAACATGTTCTATAAATGTAAATTAGGTCAAGTTATTTAGTAGTAGAATTTAAGTTTTCCATATCCTGGCTTATCTTCTGTCTCATTCTGTCAGTTACTGGGAGTTAGGCTATGCATGTCTACAACTACTATTGATAAACTGTGTATTTCTCCTTTCAGTTCTGCCAAATTGTGTTTCACATACGCTCTTATTCAGTTCATGTCTATTTATTATGTCTTCAAGATGAACTGATCATTTATCATTATAAAATGTCTGTCTTATTTTTTAGTAACTCCTTTTGATCTTAAAATCTATTTTTTCTAATATTGGTATAGCCACTCCAGCTCTCTTGTGGTTACTGTGTGCTTGGCATGTTTTCTCCTTTTTTAATTTTAAGCTATTTGTTTTCTTTGACTGTAAAGTCTCTCTCTTATTAATGGCACATAGATGGATTCTGATTTTCATCCAGTCTGATAATCCCTACATTTTGATTACAGTGTTGAGTCATTTTATATGTAACGTAATTAGTGAGATGGTTGGATTTACATCTCGACTTTTTCTATATATTTTTTTCTGTCTCATGTCATTTGCTGTCACCCCATCCTTCATCATCTTCTTTCTTTTGTGTTATGTGATATTTCCTAGTGTGTCATTTTAATTGCTTTTTTTTTAACTGTACTTTTGTGGATTATCTTCTGTGTATTTTTCTTAGCATCTCTTAGGTTGCTCTGAAAATTGCACAATGCAATCTTAATTTAAAACAATCTACTTCTGATGAATACTCAAATAGCATATAGAAATTTTGCTCCCTTCTCTGCCTCTCCTTTGTGTTATCATTGTGAAACAAATGATAGTTTACATGTTTTAAGCCCAATGCTACATTGTTATAGCGGTTCCTATAGTTGCCTTTTAAGTCAGTTAAGAGAAAAGTAAATACACACACGTGCAGGCGTGTGTGTACGCACACACACACACACACACACACACACACACACTGTTTTTTATGTTTATCTTTGTAATTATCTTAATCAGTGCTTTATTTCTTTGTGTTGATTTGAGCTACTTCTTATCAGCCCAAAGAATTTCCTTTCATATATCTTATAAGTCTGCAAGCAACACACTTTCTCAGTCATTGTTTATCTGGGAATGGCTTTATTTTGGTTGATAGGAAGTATTTTTCCCCCAGTGCATTAAATATATCACCCCCCCATACCCCCCACCCCACCCACCATTCTGGAACCCGTTGTGTCTGAGGAGAAGGCATCTGCCAGTCTTTCTGAATGTCCCTTGTATGTCTTGGTCATTTTTTTTTTTCCTGCTTCCTTCAGGATTTCTTGTTTGTCTTTGTCTTTTGAGAGTTTGACCATGTTGGGTTTAGGTGTGGAGGTCTTAAGAGTTTATTCTACCTGGATTTTGTTGCGCTTTTTAGGTATGTGTATATTAAGGTTTTTCTTCAAATTTGAGATGGTTTTGGTCATTATTTTTTCTCATGTATGTATGTATTTCTTTCTGCCCCTTTCTCTTTTGTCTTTTGGTAATGCTATCACACAGGTCTGTTAGGATCTGTTCTTTTTTTTTTTAATTCATTGTTTATTCTGTTATTCAGACTGGCTAATCTCTGTTGACATATCTTTATATTCACTGACTCTTTGCTCTTCTAACTCAGATAAGCAGTCAGACCCTTCTAGTGAACTTTTCATTTTCAGTTACTATTCTTAACCTCAGAATGTATTTTTTTCATAACATTTATTTTTTATATTCTCTATGTGGTGTTTGGTGTCAAATATTTCATTTAAACTTATTTTCCTTTTGTTCTCTGAAAATAGTTATAATAGTTGTCTTAAAGTCAGAGACAACTTTTACTGTTTGCTTTCTTTCCCCATATAGCCAGTTTCCTGTTTCTCAGTATGTCTTGCAATTTTAGCTGAAGACTGGACATTTTGGGTCAATTTTCTGTAGCAACTCTGGATTCTGATGTCCCCCAGTCGTTGTTTGCTTGCTTTTTGGTGACTTGCCTGGACTAATTCTGTAAAAATTGTCTTTCCTAGAGTATTCAGACACTAAAATTTCTACTTACTGTTTAAAAATTTTTTTCATTTTTTTAATTGAAATTCAGTTAGCCAACATACAGTACATCATTAGTTTCAGATGTAGTGTTCAGCAATTCATCAGTTACATATAACACCCAGTGCTCATCACATCACGTGCCCTCCTTAATGTTCATCACCCAGTCACCCCATCACCCCAACCACCTCCCCTTCAGCAACCCTCAGTTTGTTTCCCATAGTTAAGAGTCCCTCGTGGTTTTTCTCTCTCTCTGATGACTTCCCATTCAGTTTTCCATCCTTTCCCCTATGATCCTGTGCCCATTTCTTACATTCCACATGAGTGAAACCATGTGATAATTGTCTTTCTCTGAAACTTATTTCACTCAGCATAATACCCCCCAGTTCCATTCATGTCAGTGTAAATGGGAAGTATTCTCCCTTTCTGAGGTCTCAGTAATATTCCAGTGTGTGTGTGTGTGTGTGCGTGCACGTGCGTGTGTGTCCTCCAAAAACCATGAGATACCTAGGAATAAACCTAACCAAAGAGATAAAGAATATGTACTCTAAAAACTATAGGACACTTAGACAAAGGAAATTGGGGGAGACACAAAGAGTAGGAAAACATTTCATGTTCATGTATTGGTAAAATAGTGTTAAAACGTCTGTGCTATTCACTTATTTTTAAATGCAGTCTCCTAAGCACAGCTTAGTGTTCCGGGCAAAAACAACAACAACAAAAAAATAGCTTTTTTTTTTTTTTTTTTCTTTTAGAGAGAGCATGCTCACAGGGTGGGGGTAGGGCTGCAAAGGGAGAGAGAGAGAATCTTAAGCAGGCTCCGTGCCCAGCATTGGGCCCCACACAGGACAAGATCCCATGAGCCCGACCGAGATCATGACCTGAGCCGAAATCAAGAGTCGGATGCTTAACCAACTCATTGGTTTTTCTTTTTCTTTCTTCTTCTTTTTTTAAACATCATGAACCAGTAAGGCTTCCACCATTGCTGAGGGCATCTGTGTGTGCATTACGGCACACGTTCGAAGTTCAGGTGATTTACATGTTTGCTTAGACTTTCACTTTCTTTCTGTAAAGTGTCTCATGGTCTGCTGGGTATGTGTGACTGACTGGAGTCCTCCTGAGCGTCCGTGCAGCCCTGCGCACAGCGTTGTAGATTCTTGGGGATATGGTGAAGCTTTCCAGAGCCCACCTGAATCTCCCGTCATGTTTCGACCAGCCCCTTGCTTGCCCCAACCAGCATCACAGCATTAGTCAGCTGAAATAGCGGCTTTCCCTGTTATCTGCCAGGTGCTCTTGTGTTGGATGGTGGCTCTGGGTGTGAGTCTTCACGGAGCCTCAGACCAGATGAGCCCATCTAAACTCTGGAAGCACAAGTTAAAGCACCACACACTCTGCTCTCATTACCAGGATTTGGTAGTTCTTCCTTCCTCGGGGTGTGTATATGTACACACACACACACACACACACACACACACACATAGCACATAATTCATTGCGTCCCTTAGGTTGATTTCCAGAGTTCTGAAATGGCTATTTCTGGTCTTTGGGAGTGAGTTGGGTATAGTTCCTTTTTAGGGGACATTTGCCAAGGTCCTCATTCCACCATTCCAGAAGGCACACCATACGTGCACTCAATTTTTAAGCATGAGCTGTAGGTTTCCAGGTAAATATTAAGAGAAAAATCACCCCAGAATATGAGCACAGGTAAACAGATGCATGAAATTGCACAGTGGGTCAGGTAGCTACAAACCATTCACTGGCAGCAGGGAGTAGGGAAAGATAAGGCTGAGCAAGTGTACAAGAGGTTACCTATCATGTCAATGAAGCGAAATATCATTTAGGAGGTATTAGAAAGTGGATAAAGAGTTTTGAACAAGAGGATAAAGTTTATTTAGAAAACTCACCCAATTCAGGTGCACTGCAAAATAAGGCTGAAGAAAGGAATAACAATGTGGAGGCCTTTTAATATTCTGGCTAAGGAATGATGGTTTGAACTAGGACTGGGGAAGTGCAGAGGTGGATAAACATGAAAAATATTTAAATGTTTAGAGGGTGGTATGAATAGAGCTATCTAAAAGTAGAAGGCAAGCTCAGAGAATAAAACAAATCTAGGATTCTCAGATACAATTCAGGTTTCAGGCATGAAAAAACTGGATGATAATGTCATTCTCTTATATAATGTTAATAAACATTTTAGAAAACTGAAATACGCATGGTAACCTTTTGACTGGTACACAGTTTTCTGTAAGTGTGTGTTTTCACTGAGCACACATTCATCTTGCCCATGAATATCTAACCTCTTCTCAATTACTTTATAATAATAAATCTGTTAAAATTATCAGAGGTGAAATACAGTAATTTTAAACCTGAATATAAAAATCATGTGAGTCAGGGGAACCTGGGTGGTTCAGTTGGATAGGCCTCAAATTCATGATTTCATCTCAGCTCATGATCTCAGGATCATGGGATCAACCATGGGATGGAGCCCTCTGCGTTGGGCTCCTTGCTCGGCATGGGATCTGCTTGGTATTCTCTTTCTCCCTCTGCTCCTCTTCCTACACACACACACTCTCTCTGAGTAAATAAATAAAATTAAAAATAAAACACTCATGTTAGTAACCAATTTGTTCAGTCAGCCAATAGGCATTTCAATAAAGAGAAAATATGGATAAATTAATTAATGTATCTGTTTTATGTTCTTGAATATGTGATTTTAATGTAAAACAGATGAAGGTTTATCTGAGAAGTCATCAAAATTTCTATTCTATTGTATAAAAATAAGAGATAAAAAAGATTAAGGAAGATTAAGGAGATAAATTCCTAAAATACAAGGAATAAAAGTCCAATTGTTTTCAATGGTAAGAATATGGTTGCTCTATCCCAGTATGTACAGTTTCAATAAATAATAAATCTTTAATAATAAAACTTAAAAGAATGGCTGTCTTTTTTTTCTTAATATTTTATTTATTTATGTGACAGACAGAGATCCCAAGTAGGCAGAGAACAGGCAGAGAGAGAGAGAGGAGGAAGCAGGCTCCCTGCGGAGCAGAGAGCCCGATGCGGGGCTCAATCCCAGGACCCCGGGATCATGACCTGAGCCGAAGGCAGAGGCTTTAACCCACTGAGCCACCCAGGCGCCCCAAGAATGGCTGTCTTAAACTCTAAGTTTAAGACATTTACTCTCAGAAAAGCCAATAAATAGGTAACTATGGCTGAAAATTGAGTAAGGCAAATTCCCTTGAGTTGCAGGAAGTATGTTAGCAACATGAAAATAATTAATTTAATTTAATTTAATTCATGAAAATCAGTAAATGTCTTGATGGGTCCTACCAGGACACACCCAGTTTGCTAGATCATGCAAAATCCTGAAGTGTTTATTTTACAGGAATATGCATGCATGAAGAGAAAAAGTCTGAGTAAAGTTATTTTTGTGTTTTTTATCTGTGTGAAAGTTCTTGCTAGTGAACTAGGCCTAATTTTTAGATATTAAGCATTTAGCAGTTTTTGATAATAACAAAAAAAGAAATTTTGTTTTAACATATATAAGATAGCTTATCCATACAAATAAGTCTAAAAAACATTGTTGTCAACTAAATTCCAACTAGGCCCATTCTTTCAACCGAAAAGTAAGAACACACTTCTTCTTTTCCCAATTAATGGTGCTAATTCCAAGCTTCATTTATACCATGTTTCTGTATCCCTGAAGATTGAGTTGATATCAGCAGTTAATGGTTGGTTTGCTCTCTAGGCCTGCGAGGAAACTCAGAGCAAATGAGTAGTTTAAAACAAGCACACTGATTATGTTAATAAGTGACTTGGAAGGATTAATACTAATAAAAGTTGTGAGTATATTTTTAATGACTAGCATATCCATTTAAATTACACTTGAGTTTCCATGCAGTGTGTGGGAGGAGGGAGGGACGAACTGAAGGTTTTCATTATATTTGTTGTAGACATATTGCACTACTTTGAATCTCCGTCAGTTTTTCAGTCCTCTTTCTTTCTTTTTTTTTTTTTCAAGATTTTATTTATTTATCTGGCAGACAGAGATCACAAGTAGGCAAAGAGGCAGGCAGAGAGAGAGGGGGAGGCAAGCTCCCCGCTGAGCAGAGAGCCCGAAGTGGGGCCCAGTCCCAGGACCCTGAGATCATGACCTGAGCCAAAGGCAGAGGCTTCAGCCCACTGAGCCACCCAGAAGCCTCTCTCAGTCCTCTTTCTAAAAATGCTGGCAACTGCTCCATAACAGAGCGTGCATTCAGACAGTCCTGATGCCTTCAAGTCCACAGGAGCAGTGGCCTCTATACACATAGTAGGATATCTCCAAAAACAAACACACTCGTCCTGTGTCATTCTCCGACACTCCAAGAAAGCATTCACATGTTATAAGACTCAATCCACAATGTTATCATCCTAGAAAAAAAAAGTCTATTTTTTTAATCTTTTATAGACTTACCAAAGAATATTTTATTTCACAGAAAAAAAGCCAACATAATTTTTAAAGAAGTGCTTAGCATGTAATAATAGATTTAAAAATATAGAAGAATGAATATAAACTATCTAACATGTAAAAAGGAAACCTCACACTTCCTTGGATTTTGAAGGGACACTTGACCATTTCTGTTTTGTAGACAGTATTATAATGGAAGACTAGAAATGATCCCCATATCCTTCCCATTTCCTGGATCTTGGTTTCCAAAGAAATCACAGTTAAGGCCCAAATATGAATTCTCCATTTCTAGTCTTTGTTTTCCCATTGACTTGCTAGGTGTTTCTGAAATTGTGTCTTAACCAGTAGAGTTTGCTTCCTTACAAAAACAAATATAATCATTTTTTCCTCTTCCTCCTGGTCTGCTATCCACTGAAAGGCCCCAGGCCCATCACTCTGTCATCTCAGCTTTTACTGAACACTGAAAATCTCAAAGTCCAAATGTGATCATAATTTCCAGTAATATGTATTATGTTTATCCCTCATTTCTCCCCAACATTGAAAGAAGGAAGGTTATTTGTTTCACTCTGGGTGATATCTAGTGTATGAATGCTGAATTACACATGCCGTATGTCAGCTCAGGGTCATGTGAGTCCCAGCTACCACTTACTGGCTGCAGTGGCTTGCTTAGGCAAGTTATAGCTCCTCTTTGAACTTGAAAAAAGGGATTTTATGAGAGGTAACCATATTGCTTGCTTAATAGTTACCTTTTTTCAACTTAAAATTTAAAGAAATAAGACATTTTAAATTGAATCAAAATAACCTGGATTTATTTTTAGATAAAAGAATTTTCTGTTTTGAAAAAGTATAATTGTAAGAATACACATAAAGAATTATAAATAAGAAAGAAATGCTGAATGAGTACTTACATCTTATTTTTTAATCTTTTTTTTTTAATTCTCTGTAATCTTAAGACGACTTAATTGTATCTGTGGTGATGGGGACATGATGAAAGTCTTCTTTAGAGAGACAAATGAACAGCTACAGAGCATTCAGACATATATTTATCTCAGTGGTTACTACTGTTGAGTAAAATTAAGTTCAAAAATGACTGAATCTGACTTCGTTTCAAGCATCCATCCGTTTACTTCTCATGCACCAGAAAAAACATAGAAGAATGCCTACATTAAAAAAATTTCCTTACAAAATAGAGAGCCCAGAAATAGACCCTATGGTCAACTATGGTCTATGGTCAACTAATCTTCGACAAAGCAGGAAAGAATGTCCAATGGAAAAAAGACAGCCTCTTCAATAAATGGTGTTGGGAAAATTAGACAGCCACATGCAGAAAAATGAAATTGGACCACTTCCTTATACCACACACGAAAATAGACTCCAAATGGATGAAGGACCTCAATGTGAGAAAGGAATCCATCAAAATCCTTGAGGAGAAAGCAGGCAGCAACCTCTTCGACCTCAGCTGCAGCATCGTCTTCCTAGGAACATCGCCAAAGGCAAGGGAAGCAAGGGCAAAAATAAACTATTGGGATTTCATCAAGATCAAAAGCTTTTGCACAGTAAAGGAAACAGTTAACAAAACCAAAAGACAACTGACAGAATGGGAGAAGATATTTGCAAACTACATATCAGATAAAGGGCTAGTGTCCAAAATCTATAAAGAACTTAAAACTCAACACCCAAAGAACAAATAATCCAATCAAGAAATGGGCAGAGGACATGAACAGACATTTCTGCAAAAAAGACATCCAGATGGCCAACAGACACATGAAAAAGTGCTCCACAAATAATCCTAAAATTTGTATGGAATCAGAAGAAACCCTGAATTGCTAAGGAGATGTTGAAAAACAAAAATAAAACTTGCGGCATCACGTTACCTGATTTCAAGCTTTACTACAAAGCTGTGATCACCAAGACAGCGTGGTACTGACATAAAAACACATAGACACATAGACCAGTGGAACAGAGTAGAGAGCCCAGATATGGACCCTCAACTCTATGGTCAAATAATCTTCGACAAACAGGAAAAAATATATAGTGGAAAAAAGACAGTCTCTTCATTAAGTGGTGCTGGGAAAACTGGACAGCTATTTGTAGAAGAATGAAACTCGACCATTCTTTTACACCGTATACAAAGATAACTCCAAATGGATAAAAGACCTCAACATGAGACAGGAATCCATCAGAATCCTAGAGGAGAACATAGGCAGTAACCTCTTCGATATCAGCCATAGCAACTTCTTCCAAGATATGTCTCCAAAAGCAAAGGAAACAAAAGCGAAAATAAACTTTTGGGCCTTCATCAAGATCAAAAGTTTCTGCACAGCAAAGGAAACAGTCAACAAAGCAAAGAGGCAACCCACAGAATGGGAGAAGATATTTGCAAATGACAGTCAGACAAAAGGTTGATATCCAGGATCTATAAAGAACTCCTCGGGGCACCTGGGTGGCTCAGTGGTTTAGGCCTCTGCCTTCAGCTCAGGTCATGGTCTCAGGGTCCTGGGATCGAGCCCCACATCGGGCTCTCTGCTCCGTGGGGAGCCTGCTTCCTCCTCTCTCTCTGCCTGCCTCTCTGCCTAGTTGTGACCTCTCTCTCTGTCAAATAAATAAATAAAATATTAAAAAAAAAAAAAAAAGAACTCCTCAAACTCAACACACACAAAACAGATAATCACATCAAAAAAATGGGCAGAAGATATGAACAAACACTTTTCCAATGAAGACATACAAATGGCTGTCAGACACATGAAAAAATGTTCATCATCACTAGCCATCAGGGAGATTCAAATTAAAACCACTTGAGATACCACCTCACACCAGTTAGAATGGCCAAAATTAGCAAGACAGGAAACAACATGTGTTGGAGAGGATGTGGAGAAAGGGGAACCCTCTTACACTGTTGGTGGGAATGCAAGTTGGTGCAGCCGCTTTGGAGAACAGTGTGGAGATTCCTCAAGAAATTAAAAATAGAGCTTCCCTATGACCCTGCAATTGCACTACTGGGTATTTACCCCAAAGATATAGATGTAGTGAAAAGAAGGGCCATCTGTACCCCAATGTTTATAGCAGAAATGGCCACAGTCGCC
The DNA here is from genome assembly GCF_922984935.1 of Meles meles. Classification (NCBI taxonomy): domain Eukaryota; kingdom Metazoa; phylum Chordata; class Mammalia; order Carnivora; family Mustelidae; genus Meles; species Meles meles. The sequence continues at coordinate 116,915,053 of NC_060073.1, read as the reverse complement.
AAACTGTGGAAAGAACCAAGATGCCCTTCAACGGACGAATGGATAAGGAAGATGTGTCCATATACACTATGGAGTATTATGCCTCTATCAGAAAGGATGAATACCCAACTTTTGTAGCAACATGGACGGGACTGGAAGAGATTATGCTGAGCGAAATAAGTCAAGCAGAGAGAGTCAAGTATCATATGGTCTCACTTACTTGTGGAGCATAACAAATAACATGGAGGACATGGGGAGATGGAGAGGAGAAGGGAGTTGAGGGAAATTGGAAGGGGAGGTGAACCATGAGAGACTATGGACTCTGAAAAACAACCTGAGGGTCTTGAAGGGGCAGGGGGGTGGGAGGTTGGGGGAACAGGTGGTGGGTATTAGTGAGGGCACGTGTTGCATGGAGCACTGGGTGTGGTGCAAAAACAATGAACACTGTTATGCTGAAAAGAAATTAAAAAATAAAATAAAAAAAAAAAAAAGAAAGAAAAGAAAAAAGTGCTCCCCATCCCTCGGCATCAGGGAAATACAAATCAAAACCACAATGAGATATCACCTCACACCAGTCAGAATGGCTAAAATTAACAAGTCAGGAAATGACAGATGCTCGCGAGGATGCGGAGAAAGGGAAACCCTCCTATAGTGTTGGTGGGAATGCAAGCTGGAGCAACCACTCTGGAAAACAGCATGGAGGTTGCTCAAAAAGTTGAAAATAGAACAACCCTATGACCCAGCAATTGCACTACTGGATATTTACCCTAAACATACAAACGTAGTGATCTGAAGGGGCACATGCACCCGAATGTTTATAGCAGCAATGTCTACAATAGCCAAACTATGGAAAGAACCTAGATGTCCATCAACAGATGAATGGATAAAGAAGATGTGGTATATATACACAGTGGAATACTATGCAGCCATCAAAAGAAATGAAATCTTGCCATTTGCGACGACGTGGATGGAATTAGAGGGTATCATGCTTAGTGAAATAAGTCAATCGGAGAAAGACAACTGTCATATGATCTCCGTGATATGAGGAAGTGGAGATGCAACATGGGGGGGGGGTAGGAGGGTAGGAGAAGAATAAATGAAACAAGATGGGATTGGGAGGGAGACAAACCATAAGTAACTCTTAATCTCACAAAACAAACTGAGGGTTGCTGGGGGGAGGTGGGGTTGGGAGAGGGGGGTGGGGTTATGGACATTGGGGAGGGTATGTGCTATGGTGAGTGCTGTGAAGTGTGTAAACCTGGCGATTCACAGACCTGTACCCTGGGGATAAAAATACATTATATGTTTATTAAAAAATAAAAAATAAATAACAAATCAAAAAAAATTTCCTTAAAAATTCTTTAAAAAAAAAATTTCCTGGGGGCTCCTGGGTGGCTCAGTTAGTTAAATGTCTGCCTTTAGCTCAGGTTATGATCTTAGGGTCCAGGGATCAGGTCCCACATCAGGCTCCCTGCTCAGCGGGGAGTCTGCTTCTCCCTCTGTAGCTCCCCCTGCTTGTCCTCACGCTCACTCTCAAATAAATAAAATGTTTTAAAAATTTTCTTGGAAATACTCATTTTGAAAAGGAACCTTAGAAGAAGAGGAAAACAGAAGAAGGTGGGAAGCAGTTAGGAGGGTCAGACCTCTGAGTCCTTGTTCTTGGCAGCAGGTCCTGGCCCACTGTCAGCCAGCGTGGATTGGGCCACCGTGCTCACAGGGCTGGTGCAGGGCCAGTGCGCAGCTACCAGGACACTCCCTGCTTAGCTTCATGACAGCTTCCGCAGCAGTGCTCCCACAGCTACTCACTCTACACTCACTACATGCCCGTGGTACGTGCCAACCTCGGGAGTGATACAGTACCAACTTCAGAACGCCTGGTACCAAGAGATGCTGGTCAGAATTCCAGTGCCAGTATTCCAGTATTTTCCTTTCTTTTTTAGTGAGCTCTGTCTCCTTTTCTCCCTTGTATAAACATTTTGCATGAATTTTTTATCCTTGATATTCAGATAGTTTACCATAATACATGTAAATGTAAGATCGTGTGTGTGTGTGTGTGTGTGTGTGTGTATTCTCAGTGCTGCTGGATCTTCAGTGAGCTCTTTCCAGCTCTGGGAATTTCTCTTTTATGAATTCAGTGGTTATTTTCCTCTCTACTTTTCTATTTTCTATCATTGAAATTTCTACTATTAGCTGGATGGTGCCTAGGCCATATTGATCCTATCAGATATGAGCAAACATTTTCTGTTAAGGAACAAATAGGAAAAATTTTAGACTCAGGGAAGGTGTCACAGATTTCTGTTTCTCCTCCTCCTCATTCTCTTGCCAATCCGTGTGTATGAGTGTGTGTATCTTTTTTTTAAAGATTTTGTTTATTTATTTGAGAGAGAGAGAGTGAGAGAGAGCATGAGTGAGGAGAAGGTGAGAGGGAGAAGCAGACTCCCCGTGGAGTCGGGAGCCCGATGTGGGACTCGATCCCAGGACTCCAGGATCATGACCTGAGCCGAAGGCAGTCGCTTAATGGACTGAGCCACCCAGGCACCCCTGTATTTTTAATTCCCGTCTCAAGTGCCATATAAAAACTAGAGCAGAGGCCGTGGTTGGCTGACTCTTGCTCGAGCTTTTAGTTTATTTTTTCCTATACTTTTCATTTGTTTATTCTGCTGAAATATTTTAATCTTTCTTCTTTCTGTGGACTTTATATCTAGTTAGGCACAAAGTTAGAAAGTCATTTAATTTCTCTATATCTCATTTTCTCATCTGAAACTGAGGTTAATAAGAGTTGTTGGGGGTTAAATGAGATGATGTCTATAATGCTTTTAGAATGGGGTATAGCCTAGAAAATACACAAAAGTGAGTATTATCCGTTGCTCGCACGGATGCAGTGTAGCCTCATAACCTCTAGAAGGGCACTAAAAATAATTGGTAACGTTCTTTCTTCTCTCCAACTTTGTATCCTCTAGAATAAATTGTTGCACATTTTCATATTAGAACTTCTCACTATGAAGCAGAGTTTTCCCATCTGCCTTGTGAGCTTTCTTGTCCATTTATTTGGGGTGAGGATCAAAGTAGATTGCCATGGGTGGCTACCATGGATTTTTTGCCCCAACCAGTATTTCTCTTTCCCTTAGAAGTGCCAGTCCTGAATGAGTTGGCTGGTTGCTGGCTCTGTGCCCCGAGGCAAGGCACGTGGGTGGGTAGGATTGATTCTGTAGTGTGAATGAGAAGTATGCCAGATTTTAGTAGGGGCCAGCTCTGGGATATAGTCTCCTCTCTAGGGACCCCAGATCATCCCAAGTAGATCATTCAGTTTCTTGGACAATCTCTTGTTGGTTTCATCCTGAAGGCAATTACTGGCAACTGGGGCATGTGAGGAGAAAAGGGGAGCCTTACTCATGCTGTCCTTGAGCAGATAGGCTCTCAGTCATATCCTCCATCCCACCTGGGTCTCTGTACTGATGTATTCAGAGCCCAGAAACTTCTTGATACTCTATTCTGAGGGAGGGATTATACCTTCTATGACACTTCTTTTCAGTGTGTACTCTGCATTCCACATCCACATAATTCTATCACCTTGCATGTTCTAGAAGTGTGTGAAAATCTGTGATATGCTGTTAACTAGCCACGACCACCATTCACTACACAGTTCTTGTCCTTCTAGAATACATACTTTCTCATATTTTTTTATTGTGATTTCAGGGGGATTTGTGAAGGTGAGAGTTAAAACTATGGGCTCAGTCCAGCAGCCTACTTTAGGTATACCGTGATAATCTATAAGGCTTAAATTTTCCCCTTTTAAGTGAAGTAATAGAGCCATGACAAAGCATAGATCCAAAATTATGTTTACAATAGTTTTGAAATTGGTGAATGAAAGCTATAGTTAATTATATGGTATTTAGTTTGTATGGATTTCTTAGGATAAATAATTCTGATCTACTTACTGTATATCCATTTTATATGGATGTTGATTCTTAGCTGCCTTCCATTAACCCGTATGTTTTTCTAGTATAATACAGTGGTTGAGTTTATCATCTAGAGTCATAGAGACCTGGGTTCAAACCTTCCTCTGTCACTAACTTTTTAAGTTGAAAAAGTACTTAACTTTCAAGGCATTTTTTTCTGTCATAAGAGCTATTTATTTATTTTATTCCGCAAACATTGTTAAGTACCTAACTTTACTAGGTCTCCATAAAGAATAATAATAAAAGGCTAGAGGGGTGCCTGAGAGGCTCAGTAAGGTGAAGTGTCTGCCTTCGACTCAGGTCATAATCCCTGGGTCCTGGAATCAAGCCCCACATTGGGCTCCCTGCTTCTCCCCCTCCCGCTCCTCCTGCTTGTGTTCCCTCTCTCTCTCTCTCTAATAAATAAATAAAAATCTTTAAAATAGTAATAATAATAAAAGGTTAGAAATAAAGTGATTAGCCCAATATACCATTGATAAACATTTGCTCTTAACTGTTTTTATTTTCACCTGTTCTTTATTTCAAAGCAAAGAAAGAATTGAATACAGATAATATATTGCCAGTCTTTCTTCATTGTGCGGTATACTGCTGCTAGAAGACAAACTATAAATGCATAAAATAATTTCAAAGTTCTGAGATTCATATTGGTCAGAAAACAGATTTTTATTAAAGCAGTATCAACCAGGGAGAGATGGGGAAACCATGCTGAAAAATGGTGCCTGGCCTCTTCCATGTCCTTGAAAAATCCTTGGAAAGCAAATATTTAAATTGAGTCCTAAAAAGAAGTACATGGCATAATTTAATGTCCAAACAAAACCTTTCATTTTATCTCTCAAGGACAGTTTTCTGAAATTAACATATCAGAGTTATGCATAGCTTCCTGTATTAACCAAAAGGGAAGGACAAGATTATGCAACTGGGCTTCTGTTTTTAGCTGGTAACTCCGTGTTCCCTGCGCCAAAACTCCAGGGTGGTTTACTTCATGCCTTCATGCTGCCTTTGGCCTCCGGACTGACAGGCTCAGTGCTTATCTTCCCAGAGGTGGCCCTGATCTCCTCTTTGAGATGATTACTATCAGCATTTCACTTGGCAGTAAGGGAGGTAACTATCTTCCTCAAGGAAACCAAAACAGTTTGGATAAGAGCCAAAGAAGAGCTAGGGTTACTTTCATTTCTTAAATGATCTCTCATGTTACAAAATGAAGACACTAAAAGAAGGAATCCCATGCCCTTTCATTGTCCACATACACAAAGGTAGCATTGCACCGACACCAGCCTCACCAACGTTACCTGGTCTATTAGTTTGCTAGGGCTGCCCTCGTGGAGTACCACAGACCATCGGCCATAAACAGAACCTACTTCCTCCCCGTTCTGGGGGCCAGAAATCCAGCAGGAAAATGTGATCAGGAACCTGCAACTGTCCTTGCCTTGCAGACACCCCATGTCTTCCTCTCAGAGTCCTTCTGTGCCTGTGTTCAAATTCCCTCTTCTTGTAAGGACACCAGTCATACTGTGACTTTAGGACCCACTTCAATGACCTCATTAATCAGCTCCTTAGAGGACCTGTTTGCAAATATAGTCATGTCTTTTATTACTGGGGCTTTGGACTTAAAACATGTGAATTTGGGAATGGGGTGAGACGTAGTTCACAAAGCACTTGATAACCAATTCCATAATTTAAGAAGAATGTCCCCACCCTACACACCATCTCACTGTTTTCTATTTTTTTTTATTGGAATAAATGGTTAAAACAGATAAAAACTGCCTGTGACAGGTCTCCCAAATGAAAAATGATTTTCTTTTTTTATTTTAATAATTAAATTTTTATTTTTATAAAGATCTAATTTACCACTTGATGAAGGATCACCAAGTGTTATGACAAAGGAAATAAATGCTCTGAGACTAGAAGGACAATAGCAATGAAAAAATTTACTTCTGAGGAACCAGTACTGAAGAAGTCTCGTTCAGATCTCCCTAAAATAAGGCAGAGAAGATAGATTAAATGTTTTAACCTACGTTTGATAAGCAACACCATCAAAAGAAAAGGCAGCACTATAAAAACAGCACTGACCATTTCGAGAAGGGAGGAGGCCATCCTATACAAAATGCACTGCTTTTTTCCTGGAAGGATCCTGGACGCTGAACACAACTTAGCAGGGACTAAGAGAGTATGAGATCAAATAGCTCTTCACTTAAGAATGGCTTGGCCACAACAGACACATGAAAAAGTGCTCCACATCCCTCGGCATCAGGGAAATACAAATCAAAACCACAATGAGATATCACCTCACACCAGTCAGAATGGCTAAAATTAACAAGTCAGGAAATGACAGATGCTGGTGAGGATGTGGAGAAAGGGAAACCCTCCTGCAGTGTTGGTGGGAATGGAAGCTGGGGCAACCACTCTGGAAAACAGCATGGAGGTTACTCAAAATGTTGAAAGTAGAGCTACCCTATCACCCAGCAATTGCACTACTGGGTATTTACCCTAAACATACAAATGTAGTGATCTGAAGGGGCACATGCACCCGAATGTTTATAGCAGCAATGTCTACAATAGCCAAACTATGGAAAGAACCTAGACGTCCATCAACAGATGAATGGATAAAGAAGATGTGGTATGTATACACAGTGGAATACTATGCAGCCATCAAAAGAAATGAAATCTTGCCATTTGCGACAACGTGGATGGAACTTGAGGGTATCATGCTTAGTGAAATAAGTCAATCGGAGAAAGACAACTATCATATGATCTCCCTGATATGAAGAAGTGGAGATGCAACATGGGGGGTTAGGAGGGTAGGAAAAGAATAAATGAAACAAGATGGGATTGGGAGGGAGACAAACCATAAGTGACTCTTAATCTCACAAAACAAACTGAGGGCTGCTGGGGGAGGGGTGTTGGGAGAGGGTGGTGGGGTCATGGACATTGGGGAGGGTATGTGCTATGGTGAGTGCTGTGAAGTGTGTAAACCTGGTGATTCACAGACCTGTACCCTGGGGATAAAAATACATTATATGTTTATAAAAAAAACTAAAAAATAAAATTTAAAAAAAAAAAAGAATGGCTTGGCCGCAGGACGGAATCTGTAAACACAGGATCAGTTCCTACCCCCTGCGACGGTCCTGTGAAAGTCAGTGAAAACTCAAGAGACTTTTCATTGCTCTAAATTCCAGGATTTTAAACATGTGTTCTGTATTGTAGAGCCTCACTTAAAATGTTACCTAAAAGTGGTTGATTCAGACCTATTTCAGATGAAAAAAAGTCCTTAACGTAGTGGAGACAGTGCCTCAGCTTGGCTCCAGATATTTTCCCGTGTTGCCAGGAATCATGCCACACATGGTATTGCACAGTGGTGTCCAGACACTTAGAATCATGAAGGACTGAGTTTGGCCTGTTAATGGCAAAAAGAGCGAATTTTATGTCCAGGACAGTTTAGCCTCTGGCTCTGCTAAGTCTTGGCAAAGAAAGGGTGGCCAGGGGTTTAGGTATCCACCGCATTACCTGATCTCCTCAAAACTAATTTCCTCATTAAATAAAAAGGAGTCTAATAAAAATATCCAGTCCATCTTCTAACCACAGTATTATTATTAACTATCCCATTATTAATAGCATATTTCTAATGCCATTCTTACCTTTTCCCCTAACATTACAGATCACATTCCGTTTCCCAGATCCTGGCTTTTTTTTTTTTTTTTTAAAGATTTTATTTATTTATTTGACAGAGAGAGATCATAAGTAGGCAGAGAGGCAGACAGAGAGAGTGAGAGGGAAGCAGGCTCCCTGCTGAGCAGAGAGCCCGATGTGGGACTCGATCCCAGGACTCTGAGATCATGACCTGAGCTGAAGGCAGCAGCTTAAACCACTGAGCCACCCAGGCGCCCCCCCAGATCCTGGCTTTTAAAGAAACGATTTGTTTCAAAGACATCTTCGTTGTTTCTGTTCATATACTTAATCTGTCTCTGTGTATTTTTCATCTGAAAATGAGGATAAATATTTTATATATATCATCAACTTATCTGGACTAAATGAGATAATGCTGATAAAGCATTGGACACTTTGGCACTTACTCAACCCTCAAATATTGTAACCAACTTGTATCATTTTAGGCTGGGGCAGATGTTGCCTGTTTGCCACACTATATTTTGTCTCAGGCCACAGGCATGTAACAGAGAAGTCAATATGGCAACATCCGGGGCTTTGGAAAAATGTAATGGGTAAAGAAGGAAGACACTGGGCACTGATACTCTTGAGAACAACTCAACAGGTGCTGTGGAGGCATTTAGAGTCTATGTATGTAAAGCAGCTCCGTGGACTAGAGTCACGATCACTGGCCAAGACTTAACATTCTAAACTCTGGTAGTTTGTCACTCCCTGGTAGACAGAGAGCAGTGTTGGAGGTTTGGCTGACCCCTGGGAGGCTTGTCCGTAGAGTCTCAGACACTAGGAATGAACAAGCCATCTGGTCCCAAGCAAGAACTTGCAAGAGCAAATCAAGGATGCAGAAATAAATGAAAGTCTGTTTGTGGCAACTGGGTGTATGGCATGAGGACACTAAGCACTCTAAGAGTAGGCGGTAACTTGGAAAGCTCAACTGTAGGCCAATGAGAGAGGATCCGGAGAGCCAATTCTGTAGTAAACTGTCATGCTGGGTACCCTGTAAAATTCCTGCCCCTTTAAGGATTATTTTAAGAATAGGGTGGAGCCAAGTTTAGTGGGATGAAAGGAATGAGCACCCCAAAAGTGAGTTCCTGGGAAAGTGTCAGGTGCATGGCCAAAACTTCCCAGTTATAAAAGCTTCCTTTCTCTCTTAATGCTCATAGTCAATCCCCAAATTCTACATTCATAAAATGTCTAAAAGTAGCATTGTCTTGTAACAAGAAATTATTTTCCCTGGAACATTTTCATCTTTATTCTAAAATCTGTGGCTGCTTACACACTCTATATAGTAATGGAAAGACTATTGGTGATTTGAGTTCTGCCCTCTGGCCTAGCACTGATGTCTCAATGATATTGGGAAAACAGTGAATGTCTTTGGTCCATTTTCTGATCTACAGAATGAAATTGGACCTTCTTTTTTTTTTTCCCCCAGTTTCATTAAGATAGAGTTAACAGATGATTATAAGTTTAAGGTGTACAACATAATGATTTGATTTACAGATATGGTTGCAAAATGATTGTCACAATAAGGTTAGTTAACATGCACCACCTCCCATAGATGTTTTTTCTCTCGTAGTGAGAACATATAGCTTCTACTCTGTTAGCAGATCCTACGTCGCTATGTATATACCACAGTCCTATCTAGTCTAGTCACCATACTGTATATTAGATCCCCAGAACTTATCTTATAAATGGAGGTCTATAGCCTTTGGCCAATATCTTCTTGTTTCTCCCATCCCCAGCCCTTGGCAGCCATCACTCTGCTCTCTGTTTCTATGAGTGGACTTGAGATTTCACATAAGTGAGCGTATAGTATTTGTTTTTTCTGTCTTTCACTTAATGTAATGCTCTCAAGTTTCTATTATGTTTCCATATGTTGGCTATTGTGAATAATGTTGCAGTGAACATGAGAGTGCAGATTCCTCTTCAGGATACCCTATTTTTACTTTTTTTTAAAACTCCATAGTGGCTGTACCAATTCACATTGCCACCAAGAGCAAACAGACATTCACTTTTCTCCACATACTCAGCAACACTTGTTGTCTCTTGTGTTTTGTTTTGGCCATTCCAACAGGTGTAAGGAGATGTCGCATTGTGGTTTGGATTTACGTTTAGACCTTATTTTTGTCCCTGCTTTTGTTTCACTTGTTTATCCCACTTCTTTTAATTATATCTCATAAAGGTGATGACTGAAGAAATGAACTTACTCTAGAGATCTTGATGAGACTTAAGTGTATTTATTCTTTCAATAAATATTTACTCATTGTCTTTCACATGCCAGGCACTGTTCTAAGTCCTGAAGGTATAACAGTACACAAGATGCATAAAGCCACTATTTTCCTGGCATTTTCTATTCCATAGAGTGCAATAAAAATAATACACCAGACAAATAATTAATATAAACATGTATTTATATGTGTACCCTACTTCTTGGAGGAGGTGAGCTCTGAAGAGAAGTAAATGAAGGGTGAACATGGGGTTCGGATAGGGTGGGGAGGGTGACTTGGATCCAGTGGTCAGAGAAGACACTCAGAGGAGATGACACCCACACAAAAACCTGAATGAGCTGCGGATGAGGCCCATGGAGGTCGGTGGAGAGCCGTCCACAGAAAGGAGAAATAAGAGAATAGTCCTTGAGACAAACACGTTGGGCAGGTTTTTTAAATGTAAGAGCTGGTTTGGTGAGCATGAACATAATTGTAGGATTTGTGACATTTGAGAGGTGACCAGGACTAGCTGTAGACTATGACAGGGCATCTGCTGGGGACTGAGAGCGGGGGAGTGGCATGGCCTACATTACATTTTTAAATATCATGCCTTCTCCTAGGTGAAGAGACCGGGGAAGCAGAAGACAGAGAAGAAGAATCATAGAAACCAATTAGAAACCTAAAGCACTGTGCTTGGCAAAACAGAATGGTAGCTTGCCTTACTTGGTATCATAGCCCTGGATGTCATGATGTGTGGCTGAAAACATAGTACGCTGTTTTGGAGGTAGATCCCTCATGTGTCAGTTGTAGGGAGGAGACAGAGGTTAAGAACCGCTGGATAAGTGATCTACCAGGCTTATTCCAGAATTTTTGATCTGTGAACTCATAGTGGTATAAAGCTCCCTTTTGTGGCTGCTCATCGTAAGAGATTTTATCTGAATCAGTTACGTTTGTTAACAATTGAGCCGCTGAGCCACTCCAGTGGGTCACTTTACACTTGTGGTCATTTTCCCTGTTCAAGTGAGAGAAGTAGGGTGTTTCAGGCTTTCTCATGTAGAGGTACCGTGATGGTTAGAGAGCATGTCTGGACCTGTGTAATCATGGCTCTAGCTACTCATGAGCTATGTGACCTTGGACGGTTATATATGGCTCCCAACCTGGGATGCTCAAGAAGATAAAGTACTTTTCTCTTATGGTTGTTGTGAAGTTAAGTAAAATATCTCATTCAGTAGCTATGTCTTGCTCATGGTCTATGTTATAGTGGGTGGACACATTGACATCAAGATGTTGAGGATGAGGTAGACACACTTCTGCACAAAATATTCTTTCTTGTGCTTCAGAGAGCCACGCCTGGGGCCTGGCCTACAGTAGAAACTCACTGGGAGCTAGTTTTCCTTCTTCCAAATCCAAAATTACATGCTTATATAAGAGCATAGGGTACACACTTTAAGACAACATAGGTGTATCTTCAGTGTATCCTTCTGAAACTCATATTCTAATTCAAATGAATGACTCTGGTAATATACCTGCAGGGGAAATAGCAGGTAATAAAGGAGATCCTTTTGGAGAAAGCAGACATTTTGCCCTCCCTCAGGTAAAACATATTTTCCTTCACATTCACTCACTAATTTTTTTTAAAGTGCTAATTTGCATTTAAAATTATAGAGAGTGCCTGGATGAATAACTTCTAGTGTCGTATCTATTATACTTTGTCAGTGAAATGATCCCACCCTGAGACTTTTTAATCCATTCACAAAGCTATTTTTTTATTACGTATAAATTTATTTTTTCAATATAGCAGAAAATGCACAGCCAATTCATCTGGCCATAGGCATGGCAATATTTTTAATAGCATTTTATAGGATTGTCGTAGTCAATTAGTAATTTCACTGTGCTACCTCAACAATTAGTGAACTAATCCAGGAAGTGCCAATAAAAATCACATCAGGTGATAGTTTCCTCAGCCATTTATAAGTTATTAATATGCTGTCAAGTCTAGAACTCAAGCTGAATTCAAATCAGAGTCCCTGATCTTCAAATTGCTCAGTGATATTATAGACCAGTGACATATAAGTGAGGGGTTCTGTTTTCTTATGCCTCTTGATCTGCCTCGGAGTCTCTGCGTTTCCTGCTTGTCTCTACTACCCTCCCGCGCGACTGGGAGCACCAGTCCTGTCAGTGCTGAACTGAGACTCCTCATCGACTCAGTTGCCATGTTCTCTTTTCCCGTCAGGAGGCGACGGCTTTGGCTGAACTTCCGAAGATAGAATATGCCATTAACGTTGATTTTTTTAATCTGTAGTAGGGTATTGTGTTGGCATCCCTCTTCATTGAAGTTCTCAGTGTGTAGATTAATCACAAAAGCACATTCTTCAGAAATACCGAAATTACAATATTCATATGTTTTCATATATCAAAACTGCATTTGTGCTGTGTTTTCTTCTTTTTTTTTCCTTTTTCCTCTTGTAATATGCCAAATCACAGGAGGCAATCTCTGGTTGTTGCTTTTCATAAATGTCAAGATAAAAATCAAGATCTGTTTTTTCTAGGGCACAGTTTCAGAACAATTGCATAGTTTTAGTTATGCCCCCACCACCAGGCCATAAACTAAGTAAGCTATTTATTGACCGACCAATATTTTTAATTATCTACTTTAAGAACAACTTAAGGGAATGTGAAAAGATGCCAACATTTTGTCCTCAAAGAGGTTATAACTTAGTTTAGAATAAAATAGTTTAGAATAAACTTTGTTTAAACTTAGAGTAAAATCAATTAATAATGAGCTAAATTGGAATTGCTGTGCTGGTTCAAGGGGTGTCATTATGTATTATCTGACTGTGAAGTGAGTAGTGCAGATAAGGTTTCTGGGGTCCTGTGAAGCTTCAAAGCACTTGAGCAAGGCCTTGAAGGACAGCCTCAATATGTGGAGAATGCTGTAGAGAATCCAGTCCCATGCTTCAGATTTATTACATAACAAACCCTGATTCTCTCTTGGGGTCGTTTTAATTCCACTTGTCCTTAACTCACCATCCCAGGCCCTGTAACACCTCCTCAAAAGACATACAATCCCCAGTCCTACTCGACCGTGATGAGCTTTTGTGTGGAATCACTGACCTACTCTTGCCTGTGGTAGTTCAGTTCAAATTGGCTGTCTGTCACCACAAAATTTGTGGTGGGTGCCTCAGGGAATATTAAAATAAGTATATGCTGAAAATAAACAAATAAAAATAAATAAATAAAAAAAATTTTTAAAAAGGAAAAAAATCTAATTCTGGAACATAAGCATTGTTCCATTGGACAGTTATTTTTTTCCTTATTGTAGTTTTGTAAAATAAATATTTGGAAAAGAGATGTAAGGACCAGTAAGAATGATAATGTCTGCTCACGCATTCTTTCTCAGAAATAGAGTAATGACTTTTCTTAAAGGATTTCATGGTGAATTTTGTTTGCAAATCACATCTGAAGTTAAACTAAATGTCTTTGGGAATAATTTTAATTCTCTGCTGGAATTAGAAAATTTAAGATTGTTTCTTCTTGCCTATGCTCATCAGATTGAGGCCTCTCTATCAACCACATTTTTAATATTATCTCAAAATACTGAAAGCTTTAAACAATGTTTAGTATGGTTTACACTGTCAAAAATAGAAGCTTAATGCAATGCCATTGCACTCAGTCTTCTGCCAAATGTTTACTAAGCATCTGCTATGTTCTAGGCAATGTTGTATGTACATTGTCTATTTCTCCAAACACAGATTATTGTTCTACTGTGGATTAGAGGAACATATTTCTTCATCACAACTGGTGAGAAAATCAATTACTTAAAATGAGCCCAGCCCTGCAATCTTTCTTGTACTGTGTGTGTGTGTATGTATGCACATGTATGCGTATGTGGACATCCATTGTATTTGGAGAATTATATTATTATTAACTTGTCTGTGTGTAATAAAGACGAATTCCATTATCACTAAAAAAAAAAATAAGTATAATATGGTTGTTGTTTATATTCTAGTGCCTTGTGAGAGAGATATTTAGGTATTAAAATTCCAAACCAAATAGAGTAGGATGAGACCTGAAATGCAGGTAGAAATCAAGCTGTATATGAACCAGACTATACTCCGATCTCAAACACTCAGTTCAGTGTAAAAATATAGACAGTCTTCCAAAATAAACATGCTTTAGGAAAGATGATTCGTCTCTTGGATTTCCCCTCCCTCCTCCGGCTCCTTTCTAAAATAGCTTTGACTGTATGGTCGAGGATGTCTAGTTTAATTGATTCTATGGATTTATAGTAAGAAGGTGCTGATACCCACAAGGATCTTCAGGAAACAGGTTATGGCATTCAAGTGGTTTGCTGTGTCTAAAAACTGAACAAGTGACTGATGAGCTTCACCTGGTTCTACCTGGTTCTTTTGGGGAGTTAAATATGATATAGTTCATGTCCACTGCTGTAGTCTGTGGTCCTGGTCATTCATTCCTGATCTTGAAGTTCAAGAACATCAACATCTATTCATCCTGAGATAGGTGTCTGCCTTTGTGTCTGTGCCTGCAAGGCAGACGGGAGTTTCTGGGATCCCTGCACACAGCTTAACGGCTTTGGGTAGACAGGACCACCTGTGTGGATGCCTCCTATCAACGAGTCTGTACTATCGTACAAGTGGTTGCTTTCAGGGATTTCCCAGAAGCCTACAGACCCTCACCTGCACCCTGAGGGCAACATGACACATACCCTTTTGTCCTGACCTAACCACCCCTTACTGAATATTTCCAAAACATTAATTGGTTTCTAAGTAGCAGAGCATTTGAGGTTAAGGCATGAAAAGGCACAGTTAAGTCTCTTTCTTCTCCTACTATATATTCTTACTACCCTTAAGCTGCAAGCTTCCTAATTATCACAGAAAGAAGGAAAATCTTCCCTACACCTATAGAAGAAATTCTGTCATCTAAGTCTTTAGAGTTGGTTATTATTTTAAGGGAATTTGGAAAATTATTTTGTTTTTTGTCCACACCTAATGTTAAAGACTGGTGCTATAGTTCACAATCTTATTTTAATTGTCAGTTGTTTACTATTAATTCTGTATTACTTTTGAAATTATCCCGATTAATATGCATTTACTCACTCATGCAAATAGCTCAAGTTGGTTACATATAAAGTCAGATATGCAGAAATATAAACAAAAAAATATTTCTTCAATTAGACTCTGGGAAAAAAGTGATAAGGGTCTGTATCATTCAGGGTTCTACCAGAGAAAGAGAACCGGTATGATATGTATGATTAAAATGACTATATATATCTATATATATAATTATATAAATGTATAGATATATCTATGGATGTATCTATCTATCTCTGTCTATCTATCTATCTATCTATCTATATATCACAACAATGCCTCGGTTAGTGTTTGAATAAATGACTACTACAGCCTAGCCTGGTTACACAATAAAACTAACCATCACAGAGCCAAAATTGGTGGTAATGGAAAGGGAATATACAAGATCAACTATGAAGAAAGAAGAAACTAACTGGACAAAACAGACAAAGTTAAGGGGTCACTTGAGGATAAGTTGGAGTTTTTTACTTTAGATAAGAAAGTGGTATACTTGTTACAAAACCACAGGGAGCTGACTTGGAGAAGAAGCTAATTAATCCAGTTTCAGATGTTGACAGACATGAGTTAAATGGCCAAATAATTGGAGTCAATTTGTTCACCCAGTGTACTTTAAGTAAATAACTGAAAACATGGTCATATACTTCCACTTCCCTGCCCTGGACATACCTGTGAATGGATCATTAGTACCCTCTTGACCCAATCCAAAGACTAAGGTTAAAACATTTGAATACCACACACACAGATGAGTCAAATGGTCATGAGTCCTACAGCTAAGGATGGGGTTCTAGAGCTGCAGCTATGGACTTGCAAGTATATGCAAGTGTATAGCCCAGCCCAGACAGATAGAAAAGCATAGATGAGTGAGATTAGGCAGTTCTTAAATACAGAGAGTATGACTTTAGTTCCTGTCTTTATAAACACCTTTTCATGATTCCTGGCCTAATTTTCTAAATATATTTGAGTTAGATTGAGTGGATTTCTGTTCTCATATCCAGGAATAAAATCAAGTACTCTGAGCAAATCTAGTTGGAAATATCAGCATTATCTATTTCTAAACATTTTGCTACCTCAATAATTAATTGCTATGTTTGATAGCAGTAAAAAGGAGAAAGAATTTTAAAACTGGGACCAATATGAGCCTGAGTGTAGTTGAACTGAAAAATAATGGAGTCCAAAATTAGTTGTACTTGGCAGAACATGGTACTTACATAATCAAAATGAAATGTTTGTAAAGAGAAATTTTTGGTGTCTTGACTGCAACAATTATTCAACTACACCTGAAGTTATACTCCATTGACCCCACCGTTTTTGCACTGGCTATTGCATTGCTTATGTGCTCACTTCCCATGTTGTCCAGCTTAAATCCCTCAATCCATCATAATCATCACTGTTCTTACATAAGTCCCTAACTCCCATCCTAGTTTTTGCTTTGCTACTCCCATCTGGTAAAATCCCAAACCAGCCAATTCCAGCTCTGCCTGTTCCAAACCTCCTACACACAGAACATCATTGGAAGAATATATCCAATCACGTTGTCTGATCTAAATTAAAATGTATGACCCCTAACTTCAAATGGGCTCTTCATGTTAACCAACAAACATACCACATTTGCTTAATTTAGTCAAACCAGCTTTTCTGGAAAATGATTATATATTTTCTCCTACTATCATTAAAACTCAGTGCTTCTTTCTTTCTCCTCCATTCTTATTCTTACGATGATTATCAAGCTTCCTACTTTACTGAGAATATAGAGCCAATCAGCTATGTAAACCCATTACCTTTCTTCCTTTCCCACCAGTTAGATTGTATCACTTCTGCAGAAATCCTCCTTTGTCACTTCTGCAGATCAGTTTTTTCCCTTCTATTAGTTGACTTCTATCAGCAACTAGAACTCTCATTCATTGACAATGGAAGTATAAAATAGTATCAATTTGGAAAACTATCTGGCAGTTCATTACAAATTTCAGTATTGCTCCCTACAACTCAATAATTCATTTCCTATTTCTTTTATATAAGAGAAATGAAAAGATACATTCACAAAAAGACTAGCACAAGCATGTTCAAAGCCCCAAACTAGAAACATTTCAATTTCCTATCAATAGAAGAGTAATTTTAAAATATTCTGGGATATACCTGTGATATTACCCAGCAATTAAAATAAATTAACAACTGATATATACAACAAGTGAATGAAATTTTTAAAATTACATAAAACAAAAGAAGCCATATCCAAAAGAGTATATCCACATGATTTGATTCATGAAATGTCAAGAAAAGACAAAACAGACCTGTGAACATAAAAAATCAAAACACTGGATGCCTCTTAGTGCAGGGACATTGTCCAGAAAGGGGTATGAGACCTTTTTAGGGTGAGAAAAAGTTCTAAATCTTGATTGTTGTATTACACAAGTTTATATATTTGTTAAATATACCATAAAAGGAAAATCTGTATGTTTCTGTATATGTAAATTATAACTCTTAAAAAAAAAAGATTAAAAGTTAACATGCTTCAGTAGGCTTAGTTATCAGATAGTAGTCAGGAATAACCTGTCACTAGCTGTTGGAAAGATATAGATGCATATTGTTGTAATAACTAAACATGTTTAAAATTGTTTCCTTTGAAAATCTGGGTAGTGCATAGGAAAAAGTCTAAATAGAATATTAGCAATGTGTTTTTTGTAAACTGATGCTTATAGCAAAATGTAACAAAAAAGAGATGAGCTCTGGGAAAAATTGGATGCTTTGAGAGCAGAGGTAAATTCACACCAGGAGAATTCAAAAATCTGGATCTTGCACAATTGGAAAGCCAACTCTTCTAGATCCCGAACTGGAAATGGCACCCTAAGATCTTTTACTTGAACAAGGACTTCACTCTTGGCAGGGAAGTGTGGAAGAGTGATGAGGACTGATTCATAAAGTTCAAATCACATGGTCTCAATATTGTCATTAATTTTGGAGGGAAAGAGAGAAAGTCAAGGCAAGATACCAATAAATGAATGATGCTAACTAATTTCGTCTATCAAAGAACTTGCATGTGGTTACAGATGATGTGACATTTACTAAGGTAACTGGATTCATTTTTACAAGAATTGCATGGCCACTATTCAGGACATTCCATAGATCACATATTAGGCCACAAAACAAACCTCAACAATTTCAAAAATATTGAAGTCATACCATGCAAATTTTCTGAACATAATACTAAGAAACTAGAAATCAACCACAAGAAAAAAATGTGAAAGACCATGAATACATGGAGGTTAAAGAGTGCGCTACTAAACAATGAATGGTTCAAACAGGAAGTAAAAGAAAAAAGTAAAGTACATAGAAACAAAAGAAAATGAAAATACATGCAAAAACTCTGGGATGTAGCAAAAGCAGTTCTAAGAGGAAAGTTTATAATAATATAGGCCTACCTCAAGAAGCAAGAGAAATCTCAGCAATCTAACCTTACATCTAAAGGAGTTAGAAAAAGAACAACAAAGAAAAATCTAAAACTAGCAGAAGAAAGGAAATAAATATGAGACCAGAAATAAATTATATAGAAGTAAAAACAAAACAAAAAAAAAAACAATAGAACCAATAATGAAACCAGGAGCCAGTTTTTTGGGAAAAAAAAAAAATCAATAAAATGGATAAACCTCTAGTGAAATTTATCAAGAAAAAAGAGAAAGACTTAAATAAAATCACATATGGGAGAAGAAATAACAACCAACACCACAGAAATACAATTAGAATATTATGAAAAATTATATGCCAACAAACTGGACAACCTAGAGGAAACAGATAAATTCATAGAAACATATAAATCACCAAAACTGAAACAGGAAGAAATAAAAAACTTGAACAGATTGATTACTAGCAAAGAAAGTGTATTAGTAATCAAAAAACAAAAGTACAGGACCAGGTAGCTTCACAGGCAAATTCTACCAAACATTTAAAGAAGAGTTAATGTCTATTTTTCTCAAACTATTCCAAAAGATAGAAAAGAAAGGAAAACGTCCAAATTCATTCTATGAGGCCATTATCATCCTGATACCAAATCTGATAAAGACACCACCATAAAAGAACTGCAGGCCGATATCTCCGATGAACACAGAAGCAAAAATACTCAACAAAATACTAGCAAACTGGGCCCAACGATACATCAAAATGAGAAAGTGGGGTTTATTCCTGGGTTGCAAGAGTGTTAAATATCTACAAATCAATCAACATGATACATCACATTAAGAAAAGAAAGAATAAGAACCATATGATTGTTAAATTCATGCAGAAAAAGCATTTGGCAAAGTACAACATCCATTCATGATAAAACCCCTCAACAAAATAGGTTTAGAGGGAACATAGCCCAACATGAAAAACACACAGCAAAAATCATCATTGGGGAAAAACTGGCAGACCTTCCCCTAAGGAAAGGAACAAGACAAGGATATCCACTCTAACCAGTTTTATTCAGTTTTATTTATTTAGCCACAGCAGTCAGACAACAAAAAGAAATAAAGGGCGTCCAAATGACAAGGAAGAAGTCAAACTTTCACAATTTGCAGATGAAATGATACCATATATAGAGAAAACCCTAAAAACTCTGCCAAAAAAACTGTTAGAACTGATAAATGAGTTCAGTAAAGTCCTAGGATACAAAATCAACATACAGAAATCTCTTGCACTTCTATACACCAATAATGAAGCAGTAGAAAGAGATCTTAAGGAATCAGCCCCATTTACAATTGTACCAAAAAGCCATGAGACACCTAGAAATAAACTTAACCAAAGGAGTGAAAGGCCTGTACTCTGAAATCTATTGAATACCAATGAAAGAAATTGAAGAGAATGCAAAGAAATGGAAAGGTATTTCATGCTCATGGATTGGAAGAACAAATGTTAAAATGCCTCTACTACCCAAAGCAATCTACACATTTAATGTAATCCCTATCAAAATACCAACAGCATTTATCATAAAACTAGAACAAGCAATTCTAAAATTTATTTGGAACCACAAAAGACCCCAAATAGCTAAAGGAATCTTGAAAAGGAAAAACAAAACTGGAGGCTTCACAAATTCTAGGCTTCGAACTATATTGCAAAGCTATAGGAATCAAAATAGGATGGTACTGGCATGAAAATAGACACAGATCAATAGAATAGGAAAACCAGAAATGGACCCACAATTCTATGGTCAACTAATCTTTGACAAAGCAGGAAAGAATATCCAATGAGAAAAAGACAGTCTCTCAAACAAAAGATATTAGGAAAACTGGACAGTAGTAACATGCAGAAAAATGAAACTGGACAATTTCCTTATACCATACACAAAAATAAATTTAAAATGAATGAAAGACCTAAATGTGAGACCTGAAACCTTCAAAATCCTAGAGTAGAACACAGGCAGTAACTTCTTTGACATTGACCACAGCAACTTCTTCCTAGATAGGTCTCCTGAGGCAAAGGAAATAAAGGCAAAAAGAAACTATTGGGACTTCATCAAAATAAAAAGCTTCTCTTTAGTGAAGGGAACAACAAAACTGAAAGGCAACTTTCAAAGTGGGAAGAGTTATTTATCAATGACATAACTGATAAAGGGTTAATATCCAAATTCTGGAAAGAACTTAGATGACTCAACACCCCCAAAAAACAACTAATCCAATTAAAAAATGGGTGGGAGACATGAATAGACATTTCTTCAAAGAAGATGGCTAACAGACACATGAAAAGATGCTCAACATCACTGATCATCAGGGAAATAGAAATCAAAACTACAATGAGATATGACTTAAAACCTATCAGAATGGCTAAAATCAAAAACATAGGAAACAACAGGTGTTGGTGAGGATGTGGAGAAAGGGGAACCCTCTTGCTCTGTTGGTGAGAACACAAATTGGTGCAGCCATTCTAGAGAACAGTATGGAGGTGCCTCAAAAAGTTGAAAATAGAGCTACCCCATGACACAGCAATTGCACTACTAGGTGTTTACCCAAAGGACACAAAAATACAGATTTGAAGGGGTACATGCACCCCAATGTTTATAGCAGCATTATCTACAATAACCAAATTAGGGAAAGAGCCCAAATGTCTCGTAATTCATGAATGGATAAAGAAGATGTGGCATATATATACAATGGACTATTACTCACCCATAAAAAGAATGAAATCTTGCCATTTGCAACAACATGGGTAGAGCTAAAGAGTATGTATGATGCTAAGTGAAATAAGTCAGAAAAGATAAATACCATATGATTTCAGTCATACGTGGAGTTTAAGAAACAAAACAGAAGCAAAGAGGAAAAAAGGAAAGAGAGAGTGGCAAACTGAGAAGTAGACTTTTGAGAAAAAGATTTTATTTAAGAGTGTGAGGGAGCATGAGTGGGGTAGCAGCAGAGGGAAAAGGCCAAGCAGATTCCCTGCTGAGTGGGGAACCCCACTCAGGGCTCAATTCCAAGACCCTGAGATCATGACCTGAGCTGAAGTCAGGCACAACTGAGCCACCCAAGTACCCTGATAACTCTAGAGAACACACTAATGGTTGCCCGGTGGGGGTGGGGCTTAATGGATGATGGGGATTGAGAAGTGTACCTGTCCTGGGATGCCTGGGTGGCTCAATTGATTGGGTGACTGCCTTCGGCTCGGGTCATGATCCCAGGGTCCTGGGATCGAGTCCTGCATCAGGCTTCTTGCTTGTCCGGGAGCCCTCTTCTCTCTTTCCCTCTGCCTGCTGCTTCCCCTGCTTGTGTGCTCACACACTCTCTCTCTCTCTCTCTCTCAAATAAATAAATAAAATCTTAAAAAAAAAAAAGTGAATCTGTCCTGATGAGCACTAGGTCATTATGTAGAATTGTTGAATCACTGTATTGTACACCTGAAAGTAATATTACACTGTATGTTAACTACACTGGAATTTAAAAAAAAGTCATGTTGCCAAATAAACTGCAAGGCTGGCCTAAAAATACCTGCAAATTTGTACTTGGAGGGTGTGGCTACAGAACGTGAATCCTTAGGGAGGGCATACTCTCTAATGCCTGTTACCGACTCTCTAATGCCTGTTACCGATGTAGTCATAAACCACATAACAATGCGGGGTGGGGGGAATGGAGAAAAGATTTATTCCCAGAGAACAGTCAGGGTCTCTTCCAGTAATTTGCTCCACTACCAGAGCAGAGACTCTTTATAAAGCCAGTCCCAAAGATTTCATCATTGCTATGGACCCTCCCATCCTTCCGTTTCCTAAAAGGGGCTTTTAAGTGCCCTTTGCACTTATCTCATCCCTGCTCCATGACAGAGCAGATCCCTTGTTTTTGTCCTTTGATTATCAGAGTAGGATGCCACACAAGAGGATTGTATGAGACCCACAGACCCCTCTTGACTCTCAGCTACATGCATTACCTGGATGGGGCACAGTGTGTCACGAGGCTCAGGAGGCAGGCCATGCAAGGATCGCTAAGCCAAATGAATGAGTTCAGTTTAGGAGCAATGGTCAGTCATTGGTTTTAGTTCACAGAGGACATGACCCGATGCATGTTTTGAGAATGCCTCTCTAGCTATATAGTGTGTTAAGTAGCCTGGAAGTGGATCAGAAGGAATAATAGGCAGTAAATTAGGTTTTATGACAATCCAGAGGTCATACTCCACGTATGACTGAAATCATATGGTATTTATCTTTTCTGACTTATTTCACTTAGCATCATATTCTTTAGCTCTATCCAGCTTGTACTGGCTAGTGTCTTAGGAGTTAGGATATTGGGTCAATATGAGAAATATTTAAAATAAAGTTAGTTTAACTTGGTGATGCATTAGAAGTAGCAGGTGAGGGAGACTGGAGATAGCAAGACAGTATTTTAAAATTCCGACACGAAAATTCAGGTGGACAATGGTGTTAGTTGCTGAAGAAACAAGTAGAAAATAACCAGGTTTGGAAGAAATAGCTTGAAGTTGGACTGGTTGGATCTGAAGTATTTGCAGTTACTTGGAGACGTCTGATGTCTTGAATTCAGAATAGAAGTCTCTCCTGGGCATTTCGTAGAAGAATAATTAGGATGTGAATAATGATTGAGGCTTTAGACTTGAATTAGGCTAGGAAGAGGCTATAGAATTAAAAAAGAAAAAGAAAAACACCGAGGAAAGCCTAGGTAAGTGAAAGAGGCAGCTCTGTAAGAGAAGTATATGTAATGCACTTAGGCTCAGGCAAACAGCAGCCTAGCCAGGTATCACGTTCCACGGTTTTTGGAGGAATGGGCTGCAGGAAGAGAATTTGAGCTCTCAAGTTAAAATATTATTTTATACCTAACTGACCTTGGAATAATTTATTCAACCAGTCTCGGCTTCTGTTTTTCCCATGAGAAAAAAAATAATAAAGATAAGACTGAGCCGAAGAGCTGTTGTGAAGGGTTATCTTTGTTAAAAAAAAAAAAAAATAGGTAAGACATACGATATATAATAGGAGTTCAAAAAAGAGTAGCTCAGGGCACATGGGTGGCTCATTTGGTTTAAGCAACTGCCTTCGGCTCAGGTCATGATCCTGGAGTGCTGGGGTGCAGCCCCGCTCCCAGCTCCACAGGTAGTCTGTTTCTCCCTCTGACCTTATCCCCTCTCATACTCTCTCTCACTTTCTCTCTGTCAGATAAATAAATAAAATCTTAAAAAAAAAAAAAAAAAAGAGTAGCTCTTATATATTATCAACTCTGTGACCTTAGAAATACTAGAAGAAAATGCATTCCTATTTGAAATATTAAATGTTAGTTCTTTAAATGGTCAATGTATTAATCACTGTGACAAGTCAGAGTTACTAAAAATCTTAAAAATAATATTCCAGATTTATTGTTTATAATCACTGTAGATTAAAAGGATGCTGTAAAATTTAACAGACAAAAACATTATTTTCATAAGGGCTGAGATAAAAATAAAATGACTTTGCCATTGTCTAATAGGACAACCATACCATTAAGCTGACTTTTTTCAGTGGTTATCAATATCATTTTCCTATCACATTAGTTTCAACATTAGAGAAAAGTGGCAACTCTTGGCTGCAGTTACTCTGAAATATTTCATTCATGGGACTCTCGTTACTTGTACACTTAAGCTTTCTCCTTTCTTCCCTCTTAAAGAAGGACAGTTAATACGTTGGCTGGGAAACGGCTTGACATGCCAAATTCCCAAAAGGAGAGAAGGTTTTTGCATTTCCTTTCAGTGTCCTGATTCTACTTCCATGTTAGGAAATCAGCTCTTTGAGGGGGTAAAATGTCTTTTATTTTGTTACAAAGTTTTTATCTCTGAAGAGATTCTGGGTCGCACAAAGTCCTCTACAGCAGTCATACCTAATAAAGTCTGCTGATTAAAACCAGGGAGGCACCTGGGTGGCTCAGTGCATTAAGCCTCTGCCTTCGGCTCAGGTCATGATCTCAGGGTCCTGGGATCGAGCCCCGCGTTGGGCTCTCTCCTCAGCAGGGAGCCCACTTCCTCCTCTCTCTCTGCCTACCTGTGATCTCTGTCAAATAAGTAAATTATAAAAAATAAAATAAAATAAAACCAGGAAGGCACACTTAAAAGCACAGTCTCTTTGACAACTGGCCACTTTATTTTCTACTGAATATTCTTCCTGTCCTTCCTCTGCATAGCTGTGTGTATGAAATTCACTTCTGCAGACTTTCCCGGAGTCAGCCAGTCCTGTGGAGTTTAGGGACAGGGTCAGAGGCTGGAAAACAGACTTGAGAAAATGCTCTGTGCTGTCCCCTGACGGAGTGCATTGTGTGTAAAATAACAGTTGCCACGTTACCTTCAGGCCAGGGTTGAGGGAAGCAGGCTGCTACTGAGAAAAGAACTTGAGGCCACCTGTGAAATGAAAGGTGTTGATCCGCCTTGTCAAAAAGTTGGTGGGAATGCAAGTTGGTGCCGCCACTTTGGAGAACAGTGTGGAGATTCCTCAAGAAATTAAAAATAGAGCTTCCCTATGACCCTGCAATTGCACTACTGGGTATTTACCCCAAAGATACAGATGTAGTGAAAAGAAGGGCCATCTGTACCCCAGTGTTTATAGCAGCAATGGCCACGGTCGCCAAACTGTGGAAAGAACCAAGGTGCCCTTCAACGAACGAATGGATAAGGAAGACGTGGTCCATATATACTATGGAGTATTATGCCTCCATCAGAAAGGATGAATACCCAACTTTTGTAGCAACATGGATGGGACAGGAGGAGATTATGCTGAGTGAAATAAGTCAAGCAGAGAGAGTCAAGTATCATATGGTTTCACTTATTTGTGGAGCATAACAAATAACATGGAGGACATGGGGAGACGGAGAGGAGAAGGGAGTTGAGGGAAATTGGAAGGGGAGGTGAACCATGAGAGACTATGGACTCTGAAAAACAACCTGAGGGTCTTGAAGGGGCAGGGGGGTGGGAGGTTGGGGGCACAAGGTGGTGGGTAATAGGGAGGGCACGTATTATTGCATGGAGCACTGGGTGTGGTGCAAAAAACAATGAATACTGTTACGCTGAAAAGAAATTTAAAAAATAAAAAATAAATAAAATTTACATGCAAGTACAAAATTAAAAAAAAACAAAACAAAACAGTTGGTCACCACTTGTGACCCCCTTGAGAAGAAGAGGCAGGAACATTGTAGCTAGCCTCTTCACAAAGTTTCCCTCCCTGTGCAAAGCAAGCATGCCAACCATGTCTGGGTGCTTAGCTCAGAATTGTATTGTATTGGCTCCACTTTGAAATACCAAGGATTTCCAGTCTGATTCTGTTACACAT
Source organism: Meles meles (assembly GCF_922984935.1). Lineage (NCBI taxonomy): Eukaryota > Metazoa > Chordata > Mammalia > Carnivora > Mustelidae > Meles > Meles meles. The sequence goes on along the minus strand of NC_060073.1, from coordinate 116,889,393 downwards.
TTACCATTCCGAAACTGGCCCCTGTGAACATGGATTCCTGTGTTCTACCAGGAAGACAGCAGTATTGTGTGAATTTCATCTGGTCAGAGAATAGTAACTAAATGAGTAGCATTTGGGACATTTGGGGGATGCCAAATTACTCACTTACTGAGTAATGAATTGATCTCTCATTTGCATTCTTATAGAAATGAAAGCCAATGGAAAGGTTAGAATGTCTGTGTTTTCCTGATCTTAATATCATATTTTGTGTTTTCTTTGTTCAATTTAAATTTGCTGATTTTTGGCTCAAATTTTAATAGGGAGATTGGAAGGCTTTCATCTTATACTTGGTTGTGGGGTTTTATTTTCATTTTCTTTCTTCCTCCTGTCATATTTTAAATTCTGTTTAAACTGTATTTGGTTGTCTAATTAGGCATCACTTTTTGTTGTTGCTCTTGTTGTCTTGATGTTAGAATAACTGGTTAAGAGCAATGAGACTATTCATTCATGCTTTTTTATTCTTTCCTTCAGTGACTTCACTGTATAAAGGGGGTAGATTTGACTCATAAGACTGTAAGACTGAAGCCAACCTTTTGCTTCTTTGTTTTCAGTCCCTGCCCCAGCTCACCACAGGGGACTTCCAGTGTTCCTCAAGGCTGGCTGAACCCAGATGGCTGTGCTGAGCTTCCAGAGTAACTCAGACACTGGAGACAATCTGGCTCATTTACTAGCTTCTGACTTTTTGGCCCAAAGAACAAAATCTTATGAACAGCACTTACAAAGATTCAGTATTTCAGGATGTCAAGTTTTATGACAGCCTTTCTTTTGGAAAAGATACATTGTTTTTCCCTCAGCCCAACTCATTATTATATTGACATTTCTTTTTGGAAAGAAGAGCTGTGGGATTTAATTGGAAAAAAAAGTAATAGGAAAAAAAAGAACCCACAAAAAACCCCAAGTGATCCAAATAGTAGTAAAGGAAGAGCTAAATCAGCAAATCACTCAAAGAATTTCAACATTTTAGTTCCCAAACCAAATTTTCTAAAGTAAATTTTATGTGATCTATGGATGCTTAATGAGCTTGGATTCCAGTCCCATTAAAATTGTTATTCAAAAACATAACTCAACATATCCATTGCCTTTAACTCTAACTTAAGGTTGACAGGAGGTCTTTGCATTAGCAGAAGGCTCCTGAAGCTCAAATACAAAAGATTATTTCTCTAAAATTGAGACATAATTATAGTATCAGTAGCTAGCATTAAGCATCTTAACAGCTTTCAGATCCTGTTGCTCTACACAAGTCATGGTTTCTTTCTTTGTTATTAAAAGGAGGAAACACAGGTGAAGTGGCCGAAATGAAGATAGTATAGTGGTTATACCCAAAACGTGTCCACAGTTATTGTCATTTAAAAGCTCCAGGGTGGACAGGGCAAGACAGAAGCCAAGGGTATCAGAGAGCAGCCCTGAATCAGAAGCAGGTAGATAAGAACGGGGCGTGGCAAGGGCTGGGGTCAAAAGCAGAGTTTAACAGCAGATACTGAACAGAGGACAGAAAGTCCAGCAGGTAAGACACCAGGAGTGTGGGCTTAAATAATGAAATCAGTACCTGAAAAGGGAAGTGGGGTGGCAGAAGATGAGGTCCTGTGAAGAGAAAGCCAGGCAAGGCATCCAGATTTTACCAGACACAGCTCTGTCTCAGGGCTCCTGTCTGCACACTGGGGTTTGGCCTTTAAGATGAATTAGTTGAGACTTGAGGCCCCAGAACATATTCTCCTGAATGAATTATCTTGAAGACTCAGTAGCCAGTAAGTTAATTTCTATACCTGAGTGCTATATGTATATAATACTCCATGACAGGGTATTTTTTAAATAAGTATTCTTAGGTATTTATTTTTCTGCTTTCTATATTCTACTACTCGAACATAATAGGAGTACCATCCTTTTCTATCATGTTCGTGACTATATTCCCCAGCAAATGAACTAAGACTGGCATGTATCAATTGCTTTTGAATATTGGTTAATGGATCAATCAACAAGTCATCTCTCTTTTATATTCTTAAAATTACAAAGTATGTCTCCTAACACTTTCTATATATTTTCAAGCTCTGTTTTATTACATATGAAAACTGAACATCTTTAAAGGCTATAGATAGATTAGCACTGCTCCATAGCATCAGCAATTAATGCCAAATAGCATTTTTTAAAATTGAAAACACATCCAAAATTCTAGGGAGTTTATAAAGATGAAACAGTGACATATGGTGTGATTGCATTAAAAAGGACAGGATGTAAATTTACAACATCATCTCTTGAAAACAAAACAAAGCAATATTTTAAAAGAAATATTTTTATCATAAAACATCATAAATGCATAATTTTAACAATATTTGTTAGTTGGTAGTACAATTTCTAAATTTCTATAAATCATGAAGACAGTGTTTTTAGTTATACAGGCTTTGTAATATCTAGACCACTATATATTTTGAGAAATCTATTATATAATGAGCAAATAATTAATATTACAAATCTGGGATTTAGCACTTGCCTTTGTTTTGGTCCTATATGAGCTTGCTGTAAAGAACTCCTTTTATAGGTAGCCTGTGGCAGTTCACTCATGCCAATGTCAAGACCAATTCCCAAATCTGGCTTCAATATAGATCTAGATCAGTCCAATGTATGTTGTCAAATATTAGATCATGTGAGATACAAAACATGGCGGAGGATTCACCGCCTCTGTCATGTCATGTCTGTCATGTCTGAATGGCGCAGTTCCCTTACTATGGGCAGACAACGGGCAGTCTGCCATCCAAGGAAAGTTTGGATGGTACAAGAGAATTCCCCAGGGGCGCCTGGGTGGCTCAGTGGATTAAGCCGCTGCCTTCGGCTCAGGTCATGATCTCAGGGTCCTGGGATCGAGCCCCGCATCAGGCTCTCTGCTCTGCAGGGAGCCTGCTTCCTCCTTTCTCTCTGCCTGCCTCTCTGCCTACTTGTGATCTCTGTCTGTCAAATAAATAAACAAAATCTTTAAAAAAAAAAAAAAAGAGAGAATTCCCCATAAAGCACTCTGCTGTTCACTTTTGGAGTTTTATGAGGTCAATAAATAATATCTTTATTTTTTTGGCAAATATAAAAATAATGGAGAGATAGACTCAGGAGTCACACAAATGGAAATCAGAATGGCGGCTTGAGAACCCTTAAGGATGTTGGAGAAACTTGGCCCAGCTCTCTGGCAACAGTGGCCTTCTTGGTGCCATACTCCAGAATAAAATTGATCCATGTAGTCGCTGACCATGCAGAGACACCCTAGAGCTTCTCCAAAGGGGCTGTCCCTCTAAAATGTTTGGCACGCAGGGGAGCGAGGGCCCCTCAGTTGGTCAAGCTTCCAACTCTGGGTTTCGGGTCAGGTCATGATCTCATGGGTCTCCAGGTGGAGCCTGGGTCAAGCTCTACACTCAGCAGGGAGTCACTCAGCTTGAAGGTTCTCTTTCTCTGCCCCTCCCCTACTCGTGTACATGCTTGTGGACATGCGCTCTCTCTCTCTTTCAAATAAATAAATCTTTAAAACTTATAGCACATAGAAAGAGAGAGAATCCAGAGTCAATGGGCAAAAATAATTTATTTTCAATTCACCAGTCAAACGAATCTACCTCTGTTTGATGGAATGGTTCCCAAAAAGCCATAGGGATATAGGTCAGGACTACCCTAGGAGGTCCTTTCCCATGGGAATGCTCCCCAGGGTGCTGGGGCTAAGAGTGCTCGCCAACATCTTTGTGCCTCTGGTCTCCCTTGCTACTTTTCTGAATAGATAGCTGTGTAAAGTTACAGATCAGTTCTTCCTCTTTTCACCCTGCTTTATTCATTTCCAGCTATTTTATTCCATGTTTTCCTATTTTTATAATGTAAACTTCATAATTAAATGATATTCAGAAACAAATCTCTGTATGAAAAGATATTAGGGTGCTTAAAAGAACGGGAAATCCCCATGACAAACTCTCCCTCACAACAAAATTGGAAAACAGGCAAAATCCCCTATAGTTTAGTGAAAGCAGAGGGGTTCCATTAAGTGTTAACATGAGCTGAATTGTTAGGGAAGGAAGAAGCCTATCAAGGGCCAGAGAGTTTACAAGGAAAACAAAGACTGAGTAAACACTGAGAGGAAATCTTGTATCCAAACCCTGTTTCGGTATAATAGCCAGGAATATTTAAAAAAAAAAAAAAAAAAAAGTATGATCAAGAGTAACAAGGTTTTTCTTTCATGCTTAACCGTAATGAAATATTTGAGAAAATGCACTACTTTACTATTAAGACAAAGTATTTACAACTAGTATAAAGCATCAAACATAGGAAGCTTATAGCTTTGTTAGCAAAGGTTGCAAATAAAAATAAACCATTAAAGTAGCTTTAAGAAGTCAAAGAAATCTTAAAATGTCAGGGAAAAAAATTAGTCTACTTTAAAATAGCATTTCATCCCCTACACATTTCTTACATATTATGATTTTAAGTAATCATTAAAATAGTTGCTCTGTAGTCCACTGTTTATGTAAAGAGTACCTTTCATTACTGACAATGTAATATGTACCTTTGAAGGCTCAGCCATCAGATGGTGAACAAAGTCTCTGCTACTCCAGGTGGGCCACGTGATCGTATAACATTGTGCACTCAAATAAATGGCCTTGAAGATTCTTCATCCCAATTCAGAAGTAGCAAGAGCCATTTCTCATGTTTGATGTAAGCATAAAAACCCAATCTCATTGTTTTATCCAGGATCCGAAGAGCAGATGAAAACAGCCAGTCAGGAGGGCTGCAGGTCAGGCTTATCTTGGATGAACCCGCTAAAGGTTAAGGACAACCGTGGGTCAAGAACAGCTAGAGGTCTGTACCTGAAGCCCCAGAATTGGAGATTATATGATTTCAATGCAGACTAAATGCTTGAAAGTGAAGGTAATGAAAGCAGGGACTTAGCATGAGAGAGCAGAAGCAGGTCAAGGCAGACAGATGTCCATGGGTGTAAGATATCCCAAGGATGCTGAAATCCCATGTGTGCCAAAATCTAGATCTACATTATGTTTGCTTTAAATATTTTAGTACATTTTGTCAGCTATGGGAGTCCATGACTCATAAAGAACCATAGGAAATAGTTACAGTCAAAGGAAAAGTCAGAAATCCCACAGAAACTGTCCGACCAAGCCTTTCCCCTTGAACAGCCAGCAGACACACAGGCACACTTGTGGCCTACAGCTCTATTTTTCTTTTATCTTTCTTTTTTTTTTCCAGAAAATAATTAGAATATTCAATTTTAATATCTGTGCTCCTTCTCTCAGTGTATTACATTGCATTTGTGGCCTACAAATCTTGTACTTTTGATTCCTTCTTTGGTGTTCAGATTTGAGAGTAGAACCCAGTCTGCCTAGATTCACCCCTTATTGCTGGATCAATTTGTTGGGTGTCCCATTACAAAGTACCACAGACTGTGGCTTGAACCACAGAGACGTACGGTTTCACAGTTCTGGAGCTGGATGCCCGAGATCGGGATGTGGGCAAGGCTGGTTCATCCTGAGGGTTGTGAGGAAGAATCTGTCCCAGGTCATTCCTCTAGCTTCTTGTTTTCTGGTAGCTGTTGGCCTTCCTTGACTTGTAGATGCAACACCCCGTCTTGCTTCATGTTTAATGGAATTCTGTGTGTGTGTGTGTGTGTGTGTGTGTGTGTGTGTGTGTGTGTCTTTGTCCAAATTTCACCTTTTTATAAGGACATCAGTCCTATTGGATTAGGGGTCTACCCTACTCCAGTGTGACCCCATCTTAACTAATTATATTGCAACAGCTCTGTTTCCAAATTAGCTCACATTCTAAAGCAGTGAAAATGCTTCAACATATGAAATTTGAAGGGACACAATGCTCACTGGGAAGTCTGGAACCCATGCTCACTGGGGAGTCTGCTCCTCCCTCTCACTCTCCCTCTGTGCTCTCGCAAATAAATAAAAATCTTTTTTAAAAAGTTGAATAAAATTGAATGGATAAATGAATGGACAGGTGGGCGGGTGGATGGATGAATACATTTTGGACTCAAGAGCAATGGGAAAGCAGTGTAAACTTTCAACCAAGGAAACTGCATGATTAGGTGTGTATTCCTTTTCTTCTTTCAAATTAGACTTATATACGTTTAAGGTGTAGGACATGATTTGAAATGTATTTGCGTAGTGAAATGATTACTCAAGGCAATTTACACATCATCAACTCACATAGTTAGCATTGTGATGAGAGCACCTCATACCTACCACTCTTAGCAAATTTCCAGTATTCAGTTCAGTATTATTAACTATAGTAATCATGGCGTACGTTGAATCTCGAAACGTATGCTGTACGTAACTGTAGCTTTGTACCGTTTGACCATATCCTCATATCCCCCATCTCCCCACCCCTAGAAGCCGTGCTTCTCCTCTCTGCTTCTAGATGTTCTGCTTCTTTTTATATTCCCTGTATAAGTGAGAGCATGTAGTCTTCTTTCTTTTTTTTTTTCAATTTTTTTTCCCATTTTATTTATTTTTTCAGCGTAACAGTATTCATTGTTTTTGCACAACACCCAGTGCTCCATGCAAAACGTGCCCTCCCCATTACCCACCACCTTGTGCCCCCAACCTCCCACCCCTGACCCTTCAAAACCCTCAGGTTGTTTTTCAGAGTCCATAGTCTCTTATGGTTCGCCTCCCCTTCCAATTTTTTTTTTTTTTAATAAACATATAATGTATTTTTATCCCCAGGGGTACAGGTCTGTGAATCGCCAGGTTTACACACTTCACAAGATGGAACTAGAGCGTATCATGCTTAGTGAAATAAGTCAATCGGAGAAAGACAACTATCATATGATCTCCCTGATATGTAGTCTTCTTTCTTTGTTTGGCTTGTTTCACTTGGCATATTCCTTACTGCTATCTCCACACATTTCTTTTTCTCTAACTTCAATTTTCCCTACACTTCTTTGCCAACTTTTTATTTCAAAATAATGTCTTTGTTCAAGAACTTTAATGCTAATCCTTATTTAATGAGCAGTAAGATTACACAGATCAAGATCTTTGATTTTTCACCAGCTCTGCTCCTCACTGTTTCTAAGACCAAGTGCTCTGAGATCAAGATCAACTGTTCGCTGTAGCCTAAACTATTTCTATTTCTGTGCTTTTTCTACTGCCATTCACTGTGCCTAGAATATCCTTTGTAAATAGTGTATTTGTTAATGAAATCACTTTTCAATGTGTTGTCAGTTACTTCCTGAAAAAACATGGTTTTTGCCTATTTTCTGATAATTTTGTTTCCCATAAGTAAAAAAAAAAAGTCAGTTATTTTATTCTGGGACTTCTTAGATTACAATAATTCTTATTCTTATTTACTTCTACTTCTCAGAAGTTCAGTGCTTGCTGTTCATTTCATACTCCTATGGAACCTCACTTGTAAGGTCTGTACAATTCTTTAACTTTCTAAAAAACACTTATAATTCCAACTTATCTGGATTTTCCTAGTCTTAGGCAAAGAAGAGCAAATGTATGTTAGTTTTAGGAAGTTATAAACCAATTGTTTATTTGAAGATAAAAATATTGAGATGACAAACTAATATGAAGTCATATGAGAGATCCAGAGTCTTTCAGTTTTTGAATGTTGATGCATAGAAGAAGCTAGAATTTCAAATAGAAGGAAATTCACATTCTTCATAAATTTCTGTCCTTTTTTCTTTTCAAAATGACATATTTCTATCATGGCAATGTCACTGTTCTCCATTACATTGAAAATATTGAAAATGGTTCTACATAAAATCTGTTGTATTTGTCCTTGAAAGAAGACTTGAAAATACCTTGACAACAAAATTAGAGGAAATGTAAAGGTCCATAATTCAAGATTCTTTGGTTTTGTTTTGATTTTTTAGAGAGAGAGAGGAGTGAGAGAGAGCGCGCACATGTGAGGTGGGGCAGGAGAGGCAGGGGAAAAGAATATCTTAACCAGACTCCACACTCAGCATGGAGCCTGACACAGGGCTCGATCTCATGACCCTGAGAAGGTGACCTGAGCTGAAATCAAGAGTTGGATGCTTAAATATCTAAGCAACTCAACTGCCCTTCATTCAAGTTGTTTTATACCAGTTTTCTATTTTCTCTCACATGTTCCTTATTATAAAGTATGTTCTGAATACAGGGTATCAGCATCTTGATTCAGGTCTTCTTCATAAAGCAAACAGGAATCGAGTTTTACATTAATTTTTAGTACTGTGCAAATTGACATAATCAGAAAGTCCATAAATAATTTTTATATAAACTTGGTATTTTATAACAGTTTTTTATATTTACAGAAAAATTGCTAAGACTGTACAGAGTTCCATATTTCCCATGCCATTTCCCCTATAAATCACATCTTACATTAGCATATTATATTTGTTAAAATTAACAGATAAGTTTGATAAATTATTAACTAAAGGCCATAGTTTTTTCTGATCTCTTTTGTTTTTAACCTAATGTCATTTTTCTGTTCCAAGAGACTGCCTTATATTTTGTTATATCATCTTGGGCTCCTCTTGACTGACAGTTTCTCAGACTGGCCTTGTTCATAATGATCTGGACAGTTCTGAGGAGAACTGAGTAAGGACTTTGTAAAATGTCTTCACCTGGTACTCGTCTGATAAATTTCTCATGATTTGACTGAGGTTATGGGCTTGGGGGAGGAGGACAACAGAAAGAAAGTACTATTTTCATCACATCATATTAAGGTTACATTCTAACAACATGACTTACAACCATTAATGTTGACCTTGTTCACCCAGGTGAGGATGCACTAGTGTCTCTGGTTCCTCAGTCCCACCCTTCCAACCCCCCCCCCACACCCCTGTACTCTTTGTGGGAAGGTCTCTTTGCACAGCCCACACTTGAGGAGTGGAAAGTTACGCCCCACCTCCTCCAGGGGAGAGTATGTGCATAAGTAATTTGGAATGTTTCTTCATGGGAGATGTGACTCCTCTTCCTCATTTGACTTATTTATGCAGTCATTTGTTTCTGTCAACATGTACTTATGAACATTTATTTCTTTTTTACTTCAGATTATGATCCAATAACACATTATTTTGTTGCTCAAAAGATTTCAGATTAGACCATTGAGTGATTTTTATTGACTCCTGTGTAACTTCGATATGCTTATCGTTGTTGCTATTGTTGTTTTTTAGCAATTGCCCACTTTCTGGCACGATCCAAAATCATTGTTTATATTTTCTGCACCAGCCCTGGAATGAACCATTTTTTCCACAGAAACTTGGTTCCTTTTATTGAGAATGCTATTAGAAACCAAGATCTAGGTGCTAGTTCATTGCTACTGGGGTGTTATTGCTTCCAGGATCTCTCAACTGACAAAGCAAGATTTTAGATGTGTGTATACTAACTTACATACATCCATATCTATAAATATTTCTATATGTAAAAATTTGTATCTAGAGTAAACTAAACATGAGTTCATACTGGTGTCTTCCACTCTAAGCTACTACTCTGTGGATCATGGGAGTCTCCTCTTCTTGCTTTTCTGTAACCTCCAAATCCAACAGTGAAAAATCTCGCTCCCACCATCTGCCAATCATTTACTTAATTGTTCAGTTCCAGGATACATGTACAACAGTATCAGCATTTTAAACCTGTTCCCCCCTGGGGAATAGCTTTATCAAACTAGAGGGCAATCCTTTGAGCAGTTTATTTTGTCTTTATTCAGATAGATTCCGGTCATTTCCAAAAACCCTTAAGTCATCATCTTTTCATTGTACCTCTCTTTAGTGAAGTTGTTTCATATATTTGTAATACGGTGAGATTTTCTTGTAGAGTCGCATTCTATCCTAGTATCCCACAACTCCCAAGTGATTTTTGTAAATTCATGTATGTTTAGGCTCACGCTTCGTATTGTAAAGTTCTATGGGTTTTTACAAATGTATAGTATTATGTATTCACCATTATAGTATCAAACAGAATAGTTTGAGCACTATTAAAAAAAATCCTGTTTTACCTATTTAACCATTCCACTCCAGCCCTCCCTCCCCAAAACCCTGGGAAGCCATAGATCTTTTAGTTTTACCTATTTCAGAAGGTCATATACCTGGAATCATACATGATGTAACCTATAAACTGGCTTTTTTCATTTAGCAATATGCATTTAAATTTCTCCCATGTTTTTCCTTGCCTAAATATCTTCCATTGTACAGATGTTCCTGAGTGTTTTTATCTGTTCACTTATTGAGCACAAATTGGTTGCTTCCAGTTTGGGGCAATTATGAATAAAGCTTCCATGATCATTTATGTGCAGGTTTTTGGGTACACATAAATTTTAAAATTAGTTGGGGAAATGCCAAGGAACACAATTGCTGGTAAGACTGTTTTTAGCTTCGTAAGAAACCACCAGCACATTTTCACAGTGGCTGTGTTGCTTTGCCTTTCCACTAGCAATGAATGGTATCTCACTGTTATTTCAATTTGCAATTACCTGATGATAAATAATTGTGAGCATCTGTTGCATGCTTATTTGATGTCTCTAGGTCTCTTTTGATGAGGTGTCTGTTTAGATTTTTTCCCGTTTTTAATTAGGGTTATTTGTTTTCTTATTCTTAAGCATTAAGTGTTATTTGTATACTTTGGATACAGTCCTTTATCATGTATGTGCTTTGCAGGTATTTTCTTTGCAGATATGACTGATCTTTTCAATTTATTAACAGTGTCTTTCACTAAAGTTTTTAATTGTAATAAATCCAAAATAGCAGTTTTCTTTTCTTCTTTTTAAGATTTTATTTTTAACTAATCTCTACTTCCGTGTGGGGCTCAAACTTAAAACCCTGACATCAGGAGTTGCATGCTCTACTGACTGAGCCAGCCAGGCCCAACCAAAACTTCAGTTTTCTTTCATGGATTATGCTTTGGGTTTTGTATGTAAAAACTCATTACCAACACAAAACCACATAGGCTTCCCCCTGTGTTTCCTTCTAGAAGTTTTATAGCTTTACATTTTACATCTAGGTCTGTTTTCAGGTCTGTAGTCCATTTTGAGTAATTTTTATGAAAGATATAAGATCAGTGTATAGGTACATTTTTTGTTTGTTTTTGTATATGGAGTCTAATTGTTTCTGTTCCATTTGTTGAAAAGACTGTCCTTTCTTCACTGAATAAGCTTTGTTCCTTTATCAAATGTCATATGACTAAGGTGTGTGCACCTATTTTTGGATTCTCTATTCTGTTCCAGTATTATACTCTCTTAATTACCATGGGTTGATAATAATTCTTAGAAGCAGATAAGTGAATCATCCAACTTTATTCTTCTTTAGTATTGTATTAGCTATCCTAGGACTTTGCCTTCTTATATAAATTTAGAATCAGTATTTTGATATCTAAAAAATTGCTTGGCAGTATTTTCATAGGAACTGAATTGAAATTATAGGTCAAGTTAAGAATTGACATTTAAAAAATATTAAGTCTTGGGGTGCCTGGGTGGCTCAGTGGGTTGAGCCGCTGCCTTCAGCTCAGGTCATGGTCTCGGGGTCCTGGGATAGAGCCCCATGTCGGGCTCTCTGCTTGGCGGGGAACCTGCTTCCCCCCTCTCTCTGCCTGCCTCTCTACATACTTGTGATCTCTCTCTCTCTCTGTGTCAAATAAAAAAAAAAATCTTAAAAAATACTGTCTTCTAACCTATGAACACGGAGTATCTCTCCATTGATTTTTATCTTTAATTTCTTTCCTCAGAGTTCTATAGTTCCCCTCTCTCTCACTCTCCTTCTCTCTATATATATATAAATCCATGTGTATGTATCCTATACATATTTTCTTCGGTTTATACCTACATATATTTTTTATTCTATTTAACTCTTTTTCATTTCAAATGCTAATTGTTTATTGCTAATATATAAGAAACTACTTGACTTCTGTATATAAACCTTGGATGTCCTGCAACTTTATTATAGTCATTTATAAGTTCCAAGACTTTGGGTTTCATTCTTTTGTCCTGATGTAAAATGACAAGTTTATATACTTACACTAGTGACGTGTTTGTTTGTAATCACTTTGACTACTTTAAAGCTTAGTAAACCTTCCCATATCAAAGGGGTTCATGAATATTAATCCTTTTTCAAGCTTTTTAACTGTTTGATTTTTTTATATATATTTAACTTTTAATCCAGGTGAAATTTCCATATAGTATGAGGCTGAGAGATGCAATATTCATTGGTTTTTAAATTTGTCTAGTAATATGCTTTATTCTTAATATCCCTAATATCAAACTCTATGATTGAATATTTGATATTTTTATTCTTTCTGAGAAAGAAAAGTAATAGCTATTTAAGTCAGGAAGATTTCAGGTTACTTCTAGAAAGTATTTCTGTCATCTTTTTCTTTTGTTTTAAAAAGAAAGCCATAAATCATCTTGGCAGCCAATCATTGGTTCTGTCATCAAAAAGGAATCCGTAGATGGTTGTCTCCTGTTTTTTCAGTTAACCATTGAGTACCACTTTATAAATTTTGATCCCAAACTAATGAGATTATGTGAACAATTATAAATGTAGGTCCTGATGTACATAAGGGGAAAAAAACCTCTTTATTTTAAGCTATTAAAAATTATTCAAGGTCCTACATTTGTTAAGGGAGTGGAGTAGTAAAATGAATTATATTTTTACATTGAGGTGAGGATGGGGTAAAGTGTACTTCATAGGATGTGGAAAAGGTTAAAAAAAAAAAAAAAGAGATGAAAAATACAAAGGTAAAGGGAGCACCCAAATCACCCTCTTCCACCGATGTCTGACGTTTGTAAATGGACTTTATAATTTGGGGATATCACTCCCCATAAGGATTTTACTGTTTAGGTTAATTTAAAAGAGATGATTTTCATGAAGATTAAAGGTATATATTGAACCTAAAGATATGTGTCTAAGTGAATATTTTTTCTTATTCTTATATCCTGTCTCTAAATTATGGGGTAAAGTATATGAAGAATTGGTTCTCCAGAGAAGTTAAGTAAAGTTGTTGACAACTTTATGCCTGTGGAAGGATCTTATTATATATTTTAGAAATGTAAATTATTACATATGCATTAAGTCTTTCCTAAGGGGATATTCTTTAGTATGTGCAACTAAGACATGAATAACTACAAGATTATGCTTTATCATTGGCCATTGTCATCTGGAAGGCTAATCAATTTCATTTTCTTCTAAAGCACCCACGGTCCCATAACTGAAGGTATCAGTTGAGATACATAATGCAGAGCAGTAGGTCTGACTTGATAAGCTCAAGGAACATGGATCTCAAAGGGGTAATTCTTCTTCTTTCTTGAGAGGGACATTTTATCTTCCTGTTAATTAAAGTGATTTTGAAATGATAAAAGAAATCTATAAAGATCTTAAAATGAATGACACTGAGGCTAAATGTACAAATGGATCTAGTATTCTAAACTGGCAAAAACAGTATCAGGCCCCTGGGTGGCTCAGTGGGTTAAAGCCTCTGCCTTCGGCTCAGGTCATGATCTCAGGGTCCTGGGATCGAGCCCTGCATCGGGCTCTCTGCTCAGCAGGGAGCCTGCTACCTCCTCTCTCTCTATCTGCCTCTCTGTCCACTTGTGATCTCTCTGTCAAATAAATAAATAAATAAATCTTTTTAAAAAAACAAAACAAAACAGTATCAGGCCCAAAGGTGGGTTAAATGTATTCTGATGCATGGCAAAGATGTGAAGAAGATCCGTAGTTGCACTCGTGTGAGTGAGGTACAAGGTATGAAATTGGCGTAGTTGTAGAGATCTTTGCTGGAGCTCTCACTGATCTCATATTACCCTCAGCCATACACATGCAAGACCATGGAGTTGGATCGTTTAATCTCAGAACTACTTCTAACATTTGCAGAGCCTGTAGCAATAATACCAATGGAGCCTGTATACCATACGTCAAAGTAATTCAGATTTATAAATCAGTTCTTCAAGTTGCTGAAATAGCTTAAAAAAAATCATTACATAAAATGTGTTCTAATCTCCTTTCCTGACAGACATAACTGTAATGATCGGCAACACACTGATACGGGGAAATCAGCTACACTAGCCCCTGGGCCCTGGCTCTGCCAAGCTCCCTACGCCCCCAACTTACTTCCCTACTAGCTTACAGGAGACCTTACCTACATGTGTGCACACTGCAAGATGCATTGGTTTCATGTTCCCCTAAGGAGTCACCCTTTGATCCCTCTCCCTACAAGTTTAGGATTGAGTACAGTGGCTGTACAGTGTACTGCCAGGAGGATAAGCCAGAAAGTGTCCCAAAGAGGTTCCAAAAGGAGCTCAGGGCCATTCAGACACAGAATCACATGCTTCCAGGCACCCAGAATATTGTGCCGGGGGGAAAGACAGCATGCTTCCATCTCCTGGTCCCATAAATTCTCAGCCCACAGGATGGGAAACTCAAGATCATGACCAGAAAATGCTATTTAAAAAACATGAGATGTGCTGCAGAGACCTCTCCTGTGAAGATCTGTTTGTGAAGTCCTGCTTTCCATAATCGGACAGACCTTTTGAATAAATACTTAAAAACTGAGCAACATTATTTTTACTGAGTTCGAACAGAATCTGGGAATGTCAAAATAATATTTCAATTACAATTTCAGTATAAAATACATATGAATTTTAGATGATGCCAGTGACTTTTGTAGCTTTAGGAATATCAAAATGCATATAAATTCCACTTTCAGTTTCATGTAATTGTTATTTCTGTTGCTTTGGCTGTGTGCCAAGCACTGTGCCCACCACACCGTATATAAAATTGAACAAGACAGGTACGACCTCAGCCCTCTTGGGAGAAGTAGATAATTGATGTGTAATAAGGATTCTGATGGATTGTAGGCCCAAGAGGCAACTGATGGGGGCAGGAGAGCTCGGAAAAATCTTCCCAGAGAAAGTGATTTTAAGTTGGGGCTTGTAGGATAAATAGGGGTTAGCCAGACAAATGAAACAGCCTCTGAAAAATCATGAAGTTTAGAGGAAAAAAGACAAATTCTAAGAACTAAAAGAAACGTATGGTTCTGTATAATATGAGTAAGGAGAGGATTGGAAGAGAATGTTCAGGCCGTATCCTAATATGATGCCAGTGAGGACTTGAGTCTGCAGGAAACAATACCCCGGTGTCGTTTGAGGCCAGGGGAGCTGCAAGATCAGGTTAGGTTCGTTGGCTTGTTTGTTTGCTTTGAGAGCTTAGATCCAGGACATCAGCTTTGATCCTGGAGAATGGATAAGCTTGGAGCAAGACTGAAAGTGCGCATCCAGGTGAGAGAATGAGCTGGACCAGCGCGGTGTTTATGAGGATGAGAGAGGTAGGCGGAGATGCAAGGGCTCTCTGGAAAGTGTAACTGACAACAGTGTTGATTCGGTGAATGCGAGGAATGAGGGAAAGAAGGAATCTGGGAGATGACAGGTTAAACCAGGTGTCTGCTGGTGCCATTCACTGGGACTACGAGGTAAGAGGAGTGAACAGTCGGTAGTCATGTGTGAGGAGCTATCTTGTCCCTCGGTTTGTAGGACAGTACAGAAGGACAAATGAGTCCTCCTTCCATGTGCCTGAGTATATTTATGGAAGTTATGAAGCAAGCAACAAGCGGTTAAATAAAAGGTGTTCTACCCCTCACCTTCATAACAACCTGGAAGGCCAGTTTCGACTTTATGATTCTTGGACTCCCTCTGGTCTTACCCTGGGAGACTGTGACTGAGAGACAACTTGTCCCCACCCCCTTTCCCTTCTCACCCCTGACCTGTGTCACTGATATGAAGACTGCAGCCTGCATGTCCACACCCACGGGAAATGGATTCCCCTCGCACACCCACCACCACTCAGGTACAGGGCTCAGCATCCCTGTAGGTGAGACCCGCATTCAGGACAGCCCCAGGAAAAGACCCAGGCAGGCCCAGGAGGGAGTTGTGAGTTTCTGGGATGGAAAGTATGGTCCAGAAGTGGGGACTAAGCCCAGTCCTGCCAGCCCCTCCCCTAATGGAAGAGGGGGCCAGCTAGAGGGTAGTTGGGAAGGCGTTCCGCGAGGTACAGGGCCCTGGGCCTTCTTTCCCCTGGCCTGGGTCTTAAGGAGGTGAGCTGAAAGCTGGATGCAGACAGGAAGTAGTGAGTTCCCTTGGGAACAGATCCATTTAAAAGTACTGGCAGGAGAGCTCAGTAATGGCATTCAGCAGCCAGTTGAAAACCAGGTACATGGCGTTAGAAAACCAGTGCCTCCGTCTGCTGGGGCTGCCGTAATGGAACACCACAGGCTGGCTTCAGATTTTCTCGTGGTTCTGGAGGTTGGACGTCCAGACTCAGGATGCCTGCAGGTTCTGTTCTCTGTCTGTCTTGCAGTTGGCCCCCTACTAGCTGAGTCCTCACACAATCGCCCCTCTGTGCACAGGAGCCCCAGTACATTTGTGTGTGTCCAAATTTCCTTTATTAGGACTTTAGTAAGATTAGACTAGCCCCACCCTAACAGCTTCATTTTAAATTTAACTTAATTACCTCTTCAAAGGCCCTATCTTCAAATACAAGTTAGTGCTTCAACATATGAATTTGAAGGGGGATACAATTCAGATCATAAGAGCCATTTTGGCCAAAACATAGACTTCAGTGGTATCAGTTGCTATGGGCAGAATTGTGTCTTCCCAAAATTTACAGGCAGCTGTCCTTACCCCTAAGGTGACGGTATTTGGAAGGGAGCTTTTGGAAGGTAGTTAGGCTTCGATGAGGAGGTCATCAGGATGGATCCCTCAAGATAAGACTAGAGCCCTTGTAAGAAGACACTGCAGAGATATTGCTCTCTTACTGTCTCTGCCAGAAGATAGCGGTCCACAAGCCATGGGAGGTGTCCTACCAGAAACTGACCTTACTGGCCCACTGACTTTGACAGCCCCCAGAGCTGTAAGAAAATAAATTTCCATTGTGACAACCACCCAATCTTTTGCATTTTGTTACGGCAGCCTGAGAAAAAAGAAAACATCTGTAAACAGAGGGTAGTTGATGCCATGTGAAGGTCACCTCACTGGAAAGACTATGCAGGGAGAGACCCTGAGGAATGTCACCCCTTTAAGTACAGGCAGAGGCTGTAATGGAAGAGGCTCTAATCTAAAGAAAACTAGAAAAATAGAATAAAGTTGAAGAGGGAGAAATCACTTTGGTCTGGAGGTTGGTTTACATAATTATGAATTCAAAGGCATAAACCTGGAGAAGTGAGAAAAGGAACCCGTGATGGTTAATGTTAGGGACCCAGTGGACTGGACCCTGAGCTGCCCAGACCTTTGGTCAGACGCTTCTCTGGGTGTGTCTGTGTGGGTGTTTCTGGAGGAGAATAATGTTTGAAGTGAGTAAAGCAGATTGATCTCCCAGTGTTAGGGAGCCTTTCCCATCAGGTGGAAGGACTGAGTGGAACAAAGGTCGCAGCCTCCTGCGATGAGGGGAGAATTACCTCCTGCCTGCCTATTTTGAGCTGGGATATAGGATTCTGGGTTTTGTTGTTGTTGTTGTTTTGCTTTTGGACTTCAGTTGAAACATCAGCATTTCCTGGGTCTTGAGCTTGTCGACTTTGGGACTGGAACAACATTGTGGCTTCTCGCAGGCCTCTAGCACCATGCCTGCAGATCCTGGGACTTGTCACTTCCAGTTACGTAATTTCTTATACTACTTTACAGTAACAAATCTCTCTTTCTCTCGCTCTCAGTCTCTGTCTCTCTATGTATATGTATCACTGATAGAAATGTATATTGGTTCATATACGTATACTGATATCATTGGTTCTGTTTCCCTGGAGAACAGTGACTAACACAGATATAAGTTAACATTACCCAGACATTCCTAAACAGCAGGCAATTTCAATAACAATTTGCCAAATGTATCCATTTTGTAGAAATCAGAAAGATAGCCCTAAGTCTGAGGACATTTTATTATCAGAGGATCAAAGAAAGAAAAAAAGTATCCAGGGAAAAATACAAAATAAATATGCAAATAAATATATGCCATGTTTTAGAAGGTACATCATCAGTGAGGAGGGCACACTTGTGTTCAAAAACAACTGTACATGAAACTTTCCAATTAATAATGGTTCTGACACAATGAGTTTACTGTTAAGATATGGAAAAAATGAGAAAAAAACATTGCTTAAAATTTGTCTTTAAACACAAATAGAATGACAGTGACAGAATATACTTCATTCTGTATATTAATTATTGAGCCAGTCATTGTGCTCTATGATGTGGCTACAAAGATGCATAAGTAGCAAAGGAAGAAGAAATATATACATACATTATTACAGTCACACATATTACTATTTTAAATAATTCTCAAGCCCATAATTTTTCACACCTATTGTATCTCTCTACCTATACCTGTAACCTTGTACCTATATTTTTAGTAATTAATGGGCTTGCAGAAAGATTAAAGTGTCAGTCGGTATTTAGTGTTTTGTATTCAGTATTAGTATTTTATTAGTATTTATTAGTATTCAGTATTAGTATTTTGCAAACCTTTAACAACAAATTACATTTAATGGAAAGAAAAAAAGGTAGCTTTTTTTGTTATTGTGACTAGTTTTTCTATTCTGTTTTTATATGGTTACCTTAAAATATACTTTAATAATTTCCCTATAGAGATACATACCACAGTGATGATTGGCAATTATCTTCATAATCATTACATTAAGGGTCACAATTTTATATCTAAGCCTGTTCTGTGTGTTAATAATTGTACCATTAATGTGGGGGGGGAAGATCTATAAGAAGTGACAACTTAAGAAGTCTTATGGTCTCATCAGAAGAAAATTATATTCAGTTTTATTTATTTATTTCACACAAAACTTTGTCATAGTGCTTGCTCTTAAAACTATATAACTCCCTCTTTTCTCTTCACATTGAAATTGCATGCAACTAAGAAACTGCTTTTTCTCTTTATCACTAGAATACCACTTCAGCCCTTTAATTGGACAGCTCAGAGAGCTTGACTGATACACACTAGCTCTCAGTATTGATTATTCCTTTCTGCCTCTCCCTGTCTTTGTAGCCAGAAATAATAATCTGCCCAAATTCAAAGTCCCAGATCAGAAAACATGATTGGCCCAGCTTGGGCAAACTATACAATCCTGATTAAATCAACTAGAGCTAAGGATATAGGTTTATATGGTAATATAAATAAATGGTGTTGGGGGGGTGGTGAGAGAGGGACAGACCAGCAGACACAGAGAGACTTTCTGTTGCGGCAGTACTTTTAGGAAAAGAAGTAATTATGACAGAGGAGATTATATAATCAGTGAGACCAGAGTAATTAATCACCCAGAATCCTGTTCTCTAATACCCTGTCCTTAGGAAATGGGTTTCTTCTTTGTAGCCACATGGGATCAGTGTGCAATAAACTTTTGACACTTCTGCATTTTAAGTTAATATTTAATTGGTATTTACTGAGCATCTGTTTTGTACCTAGTACTGTAGAACCAAAATATTTAGTGGGAAGGGATGACATTTTGCAAATATTCTAAAATTTTATTTTAGCCAAATTTAATGTCTCATAAAAGACATAAAACTACAAAAAGTCCTTATAGTCTTACTTATCTCTCCCCCAAGAAACTAGTAAGATATTTCAACAAGCATTATAAATAATAAGAACAGTTTAGTCATAGTTAATTGTTAAACATGAATTAACTCCTTCCTTGGGAGAAGTGTTTGTCATCCTTCCCTTGTAGAGGATGAACTAGGCACAGAGTTTGTACAAAACAACTCCAACTAGAAAGTAATAGAGAAGAGATTTGAACTCAGTCAAGCTTTCCTCAGAGCTTGCTCCATAAAACACACTTCATATAACTATTAAATTTAAAACGAATCACCATATTGTTGAGACAATTAGTCAAAATTAAAATGAAAACAATTCAAAATATTTCTCACTATAAAGGCAAAATAAATTTCAAGTAGATTGGAAAGTTAAATTTTATGAAAATACATAGGCAAATCAAGCCCTAAATATATATTGTGGAGATATATAACTATGTAGGAATAGTCACCAAACCTGTGAAGAAGGGAAAGGTTTCTACATTTAGAAACAAAGGAAACTAGAAAGAGGAGGAACATATCTCACCATCATAAAAAACAAAAATCTTCTCCAGTAGATGATGAAAAATGCTGCTTAAATGAGCAAAAATTAATATTTTTGTGATAAATATAAAAATCAAAAGTTATCATTAACACATAGAGAATTTTCAAAGGTTCAATCCACTGGTCCAAATGATTAGTGCTTTTATCTATTGCAGAGGGAACAGAGAGAGCACCCAGATTTTAAGAGAAATGCTCAAACTCCAGTGGACGATAGGAATAAATTCAGATTTTATGAAAGGATAAATACAACAGAGAGAAAACTGTAGAGAAGTATGCATTCCCTTTGATAATACCAGCATTATGAAATTTAAATATTAATGCATTGTTTTTACCATTTGTATTAGGAAATATTTTAAGACACCCAGTGTTGCTAAAAGAGTACTTAAGAATATACTCTCATGTATTGTTCATAGAAATATAAATCTAATATCAGATATTACCAGTATCCATAAAATAGTCACAAACTATCATACAGAAATTTTTATTTGTGGAAACAGCCCCTAAGAAGGTATTAGGAAAAGAAACAGTACATACATCATAAAAAGCTGAAAATAATGTAGAAATCCGATAGGAATGTATGCAATTGAAATATTAGGAAATCTAGATTATACCAATTCAGAGGAATATTAGATATTTCATTTTTATATGCAATAATATAGAGGATATGCTGATAGAATATTAAATGCAGAGAACAGCACATAGTACCATACATTTAGTATAAAATACTTATGTTCTTATTTATAATATGTTAATAATTATAATGAAGGTACAGATGTAAGTTTGTGTGTGTGCACGTGTGTGTGTACAGGGACAGAGAGAACCTAAGATGAACTTGACCAAAAAACCAACTAATTTGTGTGAGTGACTGTTTTTGAGTTTCTGGGACACCTTCATTAATTATGGATTACTCTTTTTTTTTAAATATTTTATTTATTTGACAGAGAGAAATCACAACTAGGCAGAGGGGCAGGCAGAGAGAGAGAGGAGGAAGCAGGCTCCCTGCAGAGCAGAGAGCCCAATGTGGGGCTCGATCCCAGGACCCTGAGATCATGACCTGACCCGAAGGCAGAGGCTTTAACCCACTGAGCCACCCAGGCGCCCCTAATTATGGATTACTTTTAGAGTGAGAGGGAAAAAATCTTTACTAGAATGACAGAAATAACATATGAATAAGGTAATATAATGAATTATCAAAAATCTTTCTAGTGAAAAGAACTAATATGCTGCTATTTTCTCTACTACTTTGTTACTTGTTTGTGATGTACTTCCCACAGACCATGGGTTTTGGGAAAGTGCCACGCATAGCTACGACTCTATTTCATCATTTAGAAATGTGCGTGTCAGACAATCCAGAGAGAGACCCAATTTTTAGTTTGCTTTTGTTAACTGCTGCGTTCAACTGAGACACACTCTTCAGGTTACCATTCAGTTAGAAAAAAAACAACAAAAAAACACAAAACACCTGAGGATACTCTCCTGAGCTGAAAATTAAGTCCTGGGAGACTCTGAGGAAATACAGTCATCCAGCTGTTCATGGAATGCCACCCTTGCCTTGCATTCTTGGCCCCCCTGGCCATTTCAGAGTTATCCTCATGGGGAGAGAAATGACTGTCATAATTGCTCCATTACAGGACAGCCTGTCTCCTGGAGATCAGGAGCAACGTAATGGGCTGCTGAAAACAATTACCTTTTCTAGAGTCAAGTGGGTAGCCAGTGAATTCCAGGGGACCCACAGGATAATGGAATTTTTTCATATACTTTTCAAGTGGACAACTGTATTTTAATACATTATTCTTCTATACTATGCTATATCGGAAGAATAATTCTGATAATATTATAAGGTCTAAAAGGGGTTTTTTTTTCCCCTCCTGCCTTAGAATTTATAAAGTAAAAATGCTGCTCAATAGAAGTTTCACAGTCCATGTATTTTCTACTTTTAAGTGACTTTACTAATTCAGTTTTGCCCAAGAAGTTAAGGTACATTTATTTTACAAGGCACAATTTAGTAGACTATTAGTATGTATTCTGTATTCTAAGAGCAAGCAAAATTAAATTTAAAATAGCATGTTTCTAGGAACAGGAACATATTAAAAAATAAAATTTTAGCATGTAAGGCAAAGCAAAGGTCATTCTTTGCTTTCTAGGGTATTTTAGAAAATTCTTATTTCATGAAGTCCTAAAATATTTTTTTTCTGTCTTTTAAAGACTTCGGTGAACCTCCTTTCCTTTTCTTCTGCCCATTTCTAATTGATCTTATCTCCTCATTCCCATTAATTTTATTAAATCTCTTTATTGATCGATAGTCTCATCCACTATCCCCATAAACCATTAATTTCAGAGTCTGAGGCCACAGCCAGGACCAACTTACCCTTTTTGATCCAACTCCTAAAAGTCTGTTCTGCCACACAAATTCTGTAAAAGCTGAAAGAATATTTAATGGGTTTTTTTCTCGTTTTTTTGTGATCTTTTGTATTTTTTAGGTATAATCCTATTTAATAGTTTAAGGTTCAGAAAAACATATATCACCAAAGTTGTTCTGTACCATATAAGGGAAAATAAATACATCTTTTCGGAATGCTAAAATTTACTGTATCAGATTAATTCCATTAGTAGCCATTGTAAATGGCAGTGCATCTGATACTGAAATACATATTTAATATATATTTAAAATACATAAACGGGGGGCCAGGTTGGTTTTGTGTCTGACTCTTGGTTTTGGCTCAGATTGTGATCTCACGGTAATGAGATGGAGCTTCGCATGGCTTCACACTCAGCGCAGAGTCTGCTTGAGATTCTCTGTCTGTCCACCGCTCCCACTCATTCTATCTTTCTCTGTCTCTCTCAAAAAGATAAGTAAATCCTTAAAAAGATACATAAACAAGGTTTCTTTTGTCCTGTTGTTGTGAAGTCATTTCAAAAATGGCACCTAGTCACTTCCACAAATTTTAAGCATTTCATGCGAAGGAAATTAATATTTGTTCAGCAAAAATTATGCCAGTTTAACTCTACTTCCTTGGCTTTAAAAATATAATGAAAAACAGTCCTTGCCATTAGTGTATATTAAGGCCAAAATTATACACTGCTTCTATTTAGTGTACAGGACTGAGCTTCTCCTAGACATCATCATTGACTGAGATGTAAAATGGAGGAAGAGGAAAGAAGAGAGAGATTGAGAATATTGATTTCATTTTGGATTCATCACATTTGAGGTTCTTCTCAGCTAAGTGAAGATGACAGATTGATAAAGGGATGGATCTAGAGCTCAGGAGCAGGCTCAGATGGGATTGATTGATCGATTGATCAATCAGCTACACCAGATACATCAGCTGTAGGATGATGGCCGGATCTGGGATAATGATGAGGGTGCACAGAGTGTATGTACATCTGAAAATGAATCTTTGTAGACCAGCACATCATAAAAGGATGACAGCGGACAGTCAGTAAAGAATAAGACAGAATGTTTTTGAGGGGGAAGTGGTACCAGTGTTAGACATCACTACTAGAGTCAAAGGGAAGGAGACTTCGGAGAAGGGTGTCTGAAAGTATTGGATATCAGAGAAGTTAAAATTAAATAACAATTTTCCATTGAACTTGGTATCTGGAGGTCATTAACAGCATTATCCTAATAATTTAAGCGGATTGGCAGAGGCATGAAATAGACTGCAATGGACTGAGAAAGGAATGGAAGATAAAAAATTTTAAAAACTAAAGTAGAACTGACCAAGTTCCAAACTGATCAGTCAAGAATCATGCAGTGTTAGACAGAAAGAACAGACTTGAGAGAAGGTTTCTCTCTTCCCCTTTATTAGTAATGAAGTCCTGATCCTTTTTACATTCCCAGATAAAGAAGCCATCAGAAAACAGGTGGAGTGTTAAAGGATGGTACAAGGATTCTGAGCATCCTGGCACTAGAACATGAATATGTCATGAGCATCACTGTTTGTCTTGAGGCAGGGGTCAGAGAAGATCAGGTGAAATTGCAGTGTTGAATCGGCACAAAATCACACAGGGTATGCTCTCCACTAATTCAAAAAGAAACATTATTAAACCTAACAGTGCATCTAAAGTTTGACCAAAAAATTCCTCAAAAGGCTGACTGTTGGAATACATTGCATAGTATTTCCTGGGCAGAGATTGTTTACGAGGAACCAATACTTTAATAAAATCTCTGTGCCAACCTAGACCATACCAGATAATGATTATGAAAATGCCCTCTTATTTAAGATTCTGTACCAAGCTTCTGCAAACTCTATTTCTTCCATCTTTTATTTTTTTCAGTCTGTAGGTTTAATTATATTGTTTTGTACTCCTTTTCTGCCTCTTAGAGTTCTCTACTCATTATCAAAGTATGCAATAATGTCATATTGGCTAAAGTTCCTTCCTTATTTTTAAAATTTTTTATTTTTATTTTTATTTTTATTTTTTTAAAGATTTTATTTATTTATTTGACAGATAGAGATCACAAGTAGGGAGAGAGGCAGGCAGAGAGAGAGAGAGAGGAGGAAGCAGGCTCCCTGCCAAGCAGAGAGCCCGATGCGGGGCTCGATCCCAGGACACTGGGATCATGACCTGAGCTGAAGGCAGAGGCTTTAACCCACTGAGCCACCCAGGTGCCCCAAAATTTTTTATTTTTTTAATTTAAATTCAAGTTAATTAACACACAGTGTAGTATTGGTTTCAGGAGTAGTATTTAATGCTTCATCAGTTGCATATAACGACCAGTGCTCATCCCAACAAGTGCCCCCCTTAATGCCCATCACCCATTTATCCCATCCTCCACCCATTTTCCCTCCAGCAAACCTGTTCGTTCACTATAGTTAGGAGTCTCTTATGGTTTGCCTTTCTCTCTGGTTTTGTCTTACTTTATTTTTCTTTCCCTTCCCCAATGTTCATCTGTTTTCTTTCCTAATTCTACATATGAGTGAAACCATCTGATATTTGTCTTTCTCTGACTGGCTTATTTTGCTTAACTAATACCCTCTAATTTCATCCATGTTGTTGCAAATGGCAAGATTTCATTCTTTTTGATGGCTGAGTAATATTCCTGTGTGTGTGTGTGTGTGTGTGTGTGTGTGTGTGTGTGTGTACACCAGCTCTTTATCCGTTCATCAGTCAGTGGACATTTGGGCTCTGTCCATAATTTGTCTATGTCTGATAATGCCGCTATAAACATTGGGGTGAATGTGCCCCTTTGAATCAGCATTTTTGTTATTCTTTGGGTAAATACCTAGTAGTATTGCTGGGTTGTAGGGTAGTTCCATTTTTAACTTTTTGAGGACCCTCCATACTATTTTCCAGAGTGGCTACACTAGATACATTCCCAACAGTGTAAGAGTGCTCCCTTTTCTCTGCATCCTTGCCAGCATCTGCTGTTTCCTGACTTAATTTTAGCCATTCTGACAGGTATAAGTGTATTTCATTATGGATTTGATTTGTATTTCCCTGATGACTAATGATGTTGTTATCTTTCATGTGTTTGGTAGCCATTTGTATGTCTTCTTTGGAGAAATGTCTATTTATGTCTTCTGCCCATTTCTTAAATGGATTATTTTATTTTTGGCTTGTTGAGTTTGATGAGTTCTTTATATATTGGATCCTACCCCTTTATCAGATATGTCATCTGCAATTATCTTCTCCCATTCAGTAGACTGTGTTTTAGTTTTGTTGTTTCCTTTGCTCTGCAACTTTTTATCTTGATGAGGTCAGAATAGCTCATTTTTGTCTTTGTTTCCCTTGCCTTCAGAGACATGTCTAGTAAGAAGTTGCTGCAGCTGATGTTAAAGAGGTTACTGCCTGTTTTCTCCTCTAGGATTTTGATAGTTTCCTGTCTTACATTTAAGTCTCTCATTCATTATGAATTTATTTTCGTGGGTGGTGTAAGAGAATAGTCCAGTTTCATTCTTCTGCATGTTGTTATCCAGTTTTCCCAACACCATTTGTTGAAGAGACTTTTTCCATTGCATATTCTTTCCTGCTTTGTCAAAGATTGGTTGGCCACAGGGTCGAGGGTCTATTTCTGGGCTCTCCTTTTAGTTCCATTGATCTATGTGTCTGTTTTGTGCCAATACCATACTGTCTTGATATTACAGCTTTGTAATAGAGCTAGAAGTCCAGAACTGTGATGTCACCAACTTTGGTTTTCTTTTTCAGTATTACTTTGGCTATTCAGGGTCTCTTCTGGGTCCATACAAATTTTAGGACCGTCTGTTCTAGCTCTGTGAAAAATGCTGGTGTTATTTTGATAGTGATTGCATTGAATGTGTAGATTGCTTTGGATGGTATAGACATTTTAATCAATATTTGTTCTTCCAATCCATGAGCATGGAATATCTTTCCATTTTCTTGTGTCTTCTTTAATTTCTTTCATAACTGTTAAGCAGTTTTCAGAGTGCAGATCTTTTACCTCTTTGGTTAGATTTATTCCTAGGTATCTTATTGTTTTTGGTGCAGTTGTAAATGAGATCAATTCTTTGATTTCTCTTTCTGCTGCTTCATTATTGGTGTATAAAAATGCAAAAGATTTCTGTACATTGATTTTATATCCTGAGACTTTGCTGAATTCATGTATCTGTTCAAGTGATTTTTTTGGTGGAGTCTTTCAGGTTTCCTAACTAGAGTATCATGTCTTTTTCAAAGAGTGAAAGTTTGAATTCTTCTTGCCAATTTTGATGTCTTTTATTTCTTTTATTGCCTGATTACTGAGGCTAGGACTTCTAGTACTATATTGAACAACAGTGGGTAAGAGACATCTCTGTTGTGTTCTGACCTTAGGGAACTCTCAGTTTTTCACCACTGAGAATGATTATTAGTTGTGGGTCTTTCATGTATGGCCTTTATGATGTTGAGGTATGTTCCTTCTAGCCCTACTTTCATGAGAGTTTTTATTCAAAAAAGATGCTGTATTATATCAAATGCTCTTTCTGCATCTACTGAAATGATCATATAGTTTTTACCCCCCCCCCCTTTTTTTTTATTAATGTGGTATATCATGCTGATTTATTTGTGGATACTGAACCATCCTTGAAGCCCAGGAATAAACCCCACTTGATTATGGTGAATAATCCTTTTAATGTCCTGTTGGTTTCCATTAGCTAGTATCTTGTTGAGATTTTTTTGCATCCACATTCATCAGGGATGTTGGTCTGTAATTCTTTTTAGTGGAGTCTTTTGTTTTGGAATCAAGGTAATGCTGGCTCTATAGAATGAATTTGGAAGTTTTCCTTCCATGTCTATTTTTAGGAACTGCTTCAGAAGAATAGGTTTTAATTCTTTAAATGTTTGGTAGAATTCCCCTGGGAAGCCATCTGGACTCTTGTTTATTGGGGGATTTTTGATTATTGTTGAACTTCTTTACTGGTTATAGATCTGTTCAAATTTTCTATTTCTTCCTGTTTCAGTTTTGGTAGTTTATGTTTCTGTACATTTATCCATTTCTTCCAGATTGCCTAATTTGTTGGGATATAATTGCTCATAATATCCTTGTATAATTATTTGTATTTCTGTGATGTTCATTGTGATCTCTCCTCTTTCATTTGTGATTTTTTTTTTTTTATTTGGGTCCCTTCTCTTTTCTTTTTGGTAAGTGTGGCTGGGGGTTTATCAGTTTTGTTAATTCGTTCAGAGAGCAGCTCCTAGTTTCATTCATATACCGTCTTGCAAAATGTACTCCAGGAAGGGGAGCATTCTCTCCCAGTGCGACCCAGGGTAACCCCACACCATGGCATCTGGCACAAAGCCCACTCACCACTTTCTCCCTCTCTCCCTGACTGTGCTCCAAAAAAAGGGCTCCCTCTCCCATGGCTTTTCTCTCCTCACTTGAAGTCTCCAAACCTCTTATCGACCACATTCTCTCCCTCCAGTTGTGCAGATTGTTTTCTTAATCCTCAGATTGATTTCTTAGTTGTTCAGAATGATTTAATGTTGATCTGGCTGTGTTCAAGGGACAAAGTTAAGCCCATATTAACACTTCCTCTCAAGTTTCTTTCTTTTATTTTTCATGCTAATGATTATACTTAGATCATTATTGCCTATAAGAAATATATAATATACAGACTTAATTCTCTCCCAAACTTGGTGAGGTAGTGTGGTATGTTGAACTATTGTTTCTATCACTTTCCTTCCTTCTGGAAGCCAAAATAGAAGTCTGTAACCAAACTCAGGCTTCTGGATCATGCCACTTTCTTTGATGGAGAATATATACAAGTGTCAGTGTGTTAGCTATGAACAGTTTCATACAGTTTGCATATTTCAACTTTCCCCTGGAGCTTCTCTCTCCCAATGAGAACAGTATGCTCCAGACAGTGGTGCCTCCTTGTGCCTACCTTCCAGAAAGAGATGGCAAGTGTCATGGAACAAAGCCCCACCAACCTCAGATAAGCCCAGAAAAGTCTAGAGTACTTGTTTGAGCTGAGAGAGCAGTGTTGTTTGTTACTATAGCAAAAATATATCTTGTGCAAATATGTATTTGAGCAAGAAAAAAGAAAAACTCAGAGTTGAAATAAACTAGTAAATCTACATTTGTGTGATGAAACCTTGGGTATTAGGAACAGTAGATATCTCAACTACAGAAGCATAATTCCCTGAAGAAGTCATTCCTAAATATACAGGAAAAAAAAAAGATGGATTTTCCTTCAAGAAGCTGCTTCTTTCTCAAAACCCAACAACTCCCAACAACAAAACCCAAAAACTCCATTTATTTTCCCACAAATATATTTATGTCATTAATATATACAGTATAAATGCTCTGCTTCTTCCATGACTTTATTTTATGTCTGTAAACTATTTATTAATCCCTTTATATCAGTTTCTTTCCTGGTTAGAGATTAATTTCAATAGAACTGGTATGATAATAGCAGTGGTTTGTAAATAGTCAAAAGTAGGAATATGCTAAGTTTGGTACTACTACGGTTTTTACAGCAAGACACATTGTCCTTTCTAAATCAAGGTTAGAAATGCCTTCCTAACATAACAATAGCCTTGTTATGAAATAGGAGACCTGGAGCTAAGAGTCATTATTGTTTACAAAATCATACTGTTTACAAAAATATCCAAGCAAAAACATTTTAAAAAATGGAGAAAATATTGGGGCATCTGAGGTCGCTCAGTCGGTTGAGTATCCAACTCCAGGTTTCAGCTAATGTGGTGATCTTAGGGTCTTGGGATCAAGTTCTGCATTGGCAGCTCTGTGCTCACCATGAAGTCTGCCTAGGATCTCTTTCCCTCTGCCCCTCCCACTCATGTTCTCTCTCTGTCTCTCTCTCTCTCTCTCTCTCATATAAATAAATAAATAAATAAATATGTTTTTTAAAAACTTTGAGAAAATAGAATATTAATAAGCTCCAAGTTACCAGGCCAAATAAGACCCTAAAGTATCCTAGGATCCTAAGATAAATGTTGTCAAACTACCTCTCAGTCGTTCATTTATTTGTTTAGTAATTTTATCAGTCAGCTGAGACTGCCATAACAAAACACCATAGGCTGGGTGGCTTAAACAGCAGAAATTTATTTTCTCACAATTCTAAAGGCTATAAATCCAAAGTCCGGTGACAGCATGGTCCTGTTGTATTGAGAACCCTCTTCTGGGTTGTAGAATGAAGATGTCTCCCTTTGTCCTCACATGGCAGAGAGAAAGAGAGGAAGGTCTCTGGCATCTCTTTCCATTGGGACATTTATCCGATTGTGAAGGCCCCACCCTCATGACTTCATCTACCCTATCTCCCTAAGGCCCCATCACCAAGTACCATCACATTGGTACATGTTAGGGCTTCAGCATGCATCTGAGGGAGAAACAGTTCAGCGCCATCAGCAAACTGCTGTCAGTATGGATTATCAGTATTTTATGTATTGCCATCAGCACATAGCAAACATGAATGATCATCTACGCACCAGATACTATGTTTACACTGGATGTAGACTTATGAACAAAAGAGAGAGAAAAGAGATAAAATACTGATCATATGAAAGGAAAGTTCCAGGCTGTGTCTAACAGAAGTTTCCGTGAGATAAAGTAGAAATTATAAAGGAAAAAAATAAATCTTGAAAAGATGGTGCTGTGGGACTTCTGCTTCCAACAATAATAGATGAATGACATTCAACTAGTGAATCTCATTGAGGAAAACATAACAAAAGAAAATACTTGAAAAAGTCATCTTGAATGCAGAGTACTAATAAAATAGTAAATAATGAGGTCAGGGGAGAAGTTCTGAACTTCTCAGAATGAACTCTGCATTTTGACATGCTTTTCTCTGGGGATGTTTGACACAGACTGAGCAGGCTTTTGACAGGCTCTCAGGTCATAGAAACAACTCTTGGGGGGTGCCTGGGTGGCTCAGTGGGTTAAAGCCTCTGCCTTCAAAGCCTCTGCCTTCGGTTCAGGTCATGATCCCAGGGTCCTGAGATTGAGCCCCAAATCGGGCTCTCTGCTCTGCAGGGAGCCTGCTTCCTCCTCCCTCTCTCTCTCTCTCTCTGCCTGCCTCTCCGCCTACTTGTGATCTCTGTCTGTCAAATAAATAAATAAAATCTTTTTTTTTTTTTTTTAATAAATAAAATCTTTAAAAAAAAAAAAAAACAACTCTTGGACTCTAGAAACTGGCAAGGGCAGGAATGTGACACTCTTAACATATGAAGGATTGCCTGCTGGAAGTAGAGATAAATCAGATGTAAATCGGCACTTACCCACCTTTAGGCAAATAAGTACATTTTTGATTGCCCCAGAAATTTGCACTGTCTCATTTGGGTTGAAAAGCATTGCTCTGTATGTAAAGAAAGAAAGGAAGGAAGGAAGGAATGAAGAAAGGAAGGAGGAAAGGAAGGAAGGAAGTTAGAAAGAAAAGAAGGAAGTATATGCAAAAATGAATGCATGAAAATGAAATTTGGTATATGCCACACCATGAATAAATGTATGGTTACAGAATAAAAGACAATGTGAGGGGACTTCTGGGGTAATTTTCTATTTGGATACTGGTTACAAGGTATTTACCTTGATAAAATTCATAAATCTATACATTTATAATTTGTACATTTTTTCCAAAGGTATAACTTGTCCATTTTTATACATATGTATATTGTAATAACATAGTTTAAAAATCTCATGCCCCCCATCCTGGCTCATTTCTTTTCATATTGCATACCCAATACTGTCTGATTTTCTTCTTTAAGTTGAGCATCATCCTTCTACAGGCTTGGTGAAATTTGTTACAAACAAACACACACAAAAAAATTAACTTGAAGAAAATTTATCCCCCTAACCCAATTATACTTTGAGCACTTCTGTGTATATTCAACTTTAACAGAAAACTTTCTTGGAAAATCAATTAAGTATTTTATTCTGTGGTCATTCATGTCATAATTCTTTTTTTTTTTAAATATTTTATTTATTTGACAGAGAGAAATCACAAGCAGGCAGAGAGGCAGGCAGAGAGAGAGGAGGAAGCAGGCTCCCTGCGGAGCAGAGAGCCCGATGCGGGGCTCGATCCCAGGACCCTGAGATCATGACCTGAGCCGAAGGCAGAGGCTTTAACCCACTGAGCCACCCAGGCGCCCCTCATGTCACAATTCTTCATCAGATGGTGCTTATGGCTTTATTTGTTGGCCACCATCATGTGGTAGGGACTTCCTGTATGTCGTTTTATTGAATCTTGCTATGAAATGAATAGCATTCACATCTTGTAAATAAAAGTACTGAGGTTGAGAAACTGCATATGTCCTCAAAATAGTAAGTGATAAACAGGACTGGAAATCATGTCTAATTTCAAGTTCACTATCCCTTGTAGTCACATTGTAAGAGAGGCAGAGACTAGTACTTCTCCTGGTTGATGTGCAAAGTGAAGAAATCTACCTGAATAAGATGGTAGGTGAAACAAATGAGGTGGAGCGTGCCAGAAATATCTCACATTCTCCATGAATTGCTCGAAATTATGGATTATCAGGGTGGATAAACATCTTAATGTCAGCTAATTAGACCACTTTGAATTCCCTTTGAGATCACCTTCAGAGTCTGGGAACTCAGCTTCTCATGAGCTACCCCTTCCTTTTACAACTCTCTTCATTAGAAAAACTTTTCTTATTTCAAAGCCAAATACATTTTTTTTTTCTTGTACCTTGTGCCCAGTGGTTCCAATTCTTCCTGTTTATGGGCATATGAAAAAAAGAAGTTGAGAGAACATCAAATATTCAAAGAAACCCACTTTTAAAAAATCTCTTGAGTTTACTGTCTTCTGGTTTCCTCCAATCGCTTTTAATATTAATATTAATATTTTATTTTATTATATATTATATTGTATTTATTAATATATATAAACAATATATAATAACATATTAATAACACATAACATATACAATTAATATAATGTGCAATTAATTAATGTTAATATAATATTGATATTAATATAACATATAATATTAATATTGTTATTATCGGGTAATATTAATATTACCTGATTTTTGAGGCACTTTGTCATTCTGGTGTTTGCCCCCTGACTGCTTCAGTTTGTTTAGATCTCCTTTAAAACATGGTCATACTTAGGTGTTGCCTGAAAAGCAGAGTAGATCAGGAACTCTTCATTTATCTTTTCACAAACCTCAAGTTCCTTTCATTCCACCAGAGATTTCCAAGAACTAGAAAGAAAGAAATTACCTTTTTTGATTGTCTAAGATAAACTTTGTTTGTTTACCATCAAGTTCTTGTTAAGAGCTTAGGCAGACGTGATATTTCAGCATTTATGACGGAGCATGGAAATATCAAATCCTCAGTTGTGCAAAGGAATTGTGATCAGAATTAAATGAGATGATCCAAGATAGCCCATGGTAGAGTCCCGTACAGAATTCCTGACGGCTGACGTGTGCGTACAGGCCAGCCATGCGAACTAGAGAAACATGTTCCTGTCTTTAAACCTCTGCCTCCTTTCTCATAAAAGTGGGAGAGCGGATTTGGTGAAATAACATTATGAAGGTAACAGTGCTTCATTCTCCCTTTCCTCAGTTCCCAATAAGACAAGGAAATGCAGGGCCAGCTTCTTCAAACAGCAAACATCATCTCCGTCATAACCGGCATCATTGTCAGCAGCATCGTCATCGTCGTTGTTACCACAGACATTTGTCATATAGTGGCCATATGGTATGAATATATGTGGCCCATGTGGTACTTTTATGTATTAATTCCCTTTTACATGTGAGAAAGTGAGGCATAGAGTGGTTAATAACTCGCCATGTCCTTGCTGACACAATGGATGGTGACGTACAGCTGTAGCGTAGTTTCTAAGACCGTTATGAATCAAAGAGAACTCTAAATCTTAGACTTACCATTCATGCATTTGGGCATACACGTTTGCATTTAATCCAAGAGTTATACAGCCTTTTACTGTGGGTCAGGCACTTCAATAAATAAAGATGACCAAGACATCATCTCATCATCTGTTCGTCCACAGAGCTTGCATTCCAAAGGTGTCAGTGATAGTAATTTAGTTGAGCCAGTAGCACAAAGGAAAACTGTGGTGTGCTCTGATGAGATCTGTAGACTAATGGAAAGTTCATTGAATGAGTTAATAGGAAAAGTCAGGAAGTAAAATCTAAGAAACAAAAACATGAGGAGCACCTGGGTGGCTCAGTCAGCTAAGCCTTAGACTCTCGATTACGTCTCAGGTGGTGATCTCAGGGTCATAATCTCAGGACTGTGAGATCCAGCCCCCCATCTGGCTCGTGCTAAACAGGGCGTCTGTTTGGAATTCTCTCTCTCCCTTTCCCTTTGCCTGTCCCCTGCTCCCATGCATGTGCACATTCTCTCTCAAATAAATAAATAAATCTTAAAAAAAATATGTGAAATGCAAACACGCAGAATCTAGCAAAAGAACTCTCTGATTTTAGGTAAGTTTTAAATTAGTCCTCTTGGGGGGGGGGGCACCTGGGTGGTTCAGTTAGTTAAGTTACTGCCTTCTGCCTCAGCTCATGATCCTGGAGTCCCAGGATCGAGTCCCACATCAGGCTCTCTGATCACCAGGGAGTCTGTTTCTCCCACTGACCTCTCTCCTCTCATGCTCTCTCTTTCTCAAATAAATAAAATCTTTCAAAAAAATAAAAAATAAATAAATTAGTCTTGTGTGAGGAAAAACCAACCAACAAAACCCATGGAGTGAGAAGGGCCCTCACATGTAATGAGTCTGGAAAGGTAGGTGGGGGTCAGACGTAGACGTAATGCTTGTGAGTTCTGAACTTTACTCTGGAAATGCTGGAGAGCTGCAGGGTTTTTGTCCAGGGATGACTGTGAGGTTTTACATCTTTCAGGCAGTGCTGTGGACACTGATGAAGAGGGGAGTGAAGTGTAGGGGAAAGCTGGCATCAGGGAGAAGGATTAGTAGCCTATGGAATTTCTGCAAAAGAAACCAGCAAGACGGGGTGAGACACTGCAAAGGGAAGAAAGAGAAGATGGTGAGGCATGAGCCCCATTATCATGAGTGAGCCCATCAGATCTGGCAGCCAGGTGGATGTGGCGTGGGTAGCAGGAAAAAACCCACAGTGAGTCCCGTTTTGTGAACCCCATCTACCTCAACCACATCCCTAATCTCTTTCTCCATAAATAGAAGCAACCCTGGCTTTATTTTTACCTACTCCCCCCCCCCCCCCCCCCGCTTAATGATTAAACCCTATTTTCCTGACCAAAATTTCAGCAGTTCCCCGATTTTCAGAAAAAACAAACTGGAGGAAGGGAGTACTTAAGGTTTAGAACTAAATCACTTTCCCACACATTCAGAATGCAGGTGGATTTAAAACCCCTGGTAACCGCAGAGCTGCTGTTCAATTTCGGAGTCAAGCTCTGTCCGGTCAGCTTGGGAGGCCCTGGACTGCAGCTCGCTCTTAGCTGGAGCAAAAGCTCTGCGGACTCAGGGCTTCCCCCAGGGCACACCTTTCATCCTCATGCTCTTATGTAGGTAACGGGGCTGCCATGCTTGAGATCCAGAGCTCATGTCCCTGAGGAAGCCCTTGGCTTTGGTTTCGGCTTCTTTCTCTGCATGTTTGTTTTTGTGACCTGCGGAGTATTTCAGGGCTCTCCAAAGATGACCACACATCTGTCAGCCCCTTAGCCCGGGGAACTAAAGCACTTGACACCCATTCTCATCCCAGGGCAGGGACTAGTTACCTATTTTTCATGCGTCCCTAAAACTATTTGTGTTCTGAGTATCTTCCGATTGCCATTTTCATGGATCATTCACTCCCATGGGAACATCTTGATCTGTTTTCACTGACTCATGCTGATCATATATCTGAGAAGTAATTTGGGGTTGGAATACTCTAGTGACATAGTCCATCTGTAGCCAAGCCTTACCTACATTCTTAGTCCTTCCCTAAGAGCTGAGCACTTGGTCCCTGTCTTGTTCTGTTTTATCTTATTGTGATCACACGGTCACACCCTGTCAGTTCACT
The DNA here is from genome assembly GCF_922984935.1 of Meles meles. Taxonomy (NCBI): domain Eukaryota; kingdom Metazoa; phylum Chordata; class Mammalia; order Carnivora; family Mustelidae; genus Meles; species Meles meles. The sequence goes on along the minus strand of NC_060073.1, from coordinate 116,853,879 downwards.
CTGCGATGTGATGACTGTCATCTACAAACCTCTTTCCCTGGGATAGGATATCGGGTACATAAACTATCCTGAATTCTTCTCAAAAGCATAAAGTGTTATTCTGAATATGTTACAGATAAAAAATTACTATAATAAGATACAATAATAGCATGCTTTGATTCTCAGCACTTTGAGGAGACTAACTTTATAAACAGCTATAGTAAAGAATGAATGTTTGCAAAATAGCTCATTTTAAATTTCTTCAAATTTGAATTCCACTATCATATACATTCTGAAAAAAAAAAAGTTCTATCTGCCATCTCTTCCAAAATGCATCTATTGATTAGTCCAAAAAATTCACTAGTGTTGGCAAGGCTATGGAGACATTGGAACACTCAGACATTGCTGGTGGGGATTAAAATGGTGCAGCTGTGTGGAAAACAATTTGGCAGTTTCTCCAAAAGTTAAAGATAGAATTTCCATATGATCCAGCAATTCTATTTCTTTAAAACACATGTTTATACAAAAACTTGTATATAAGTATTCATAGCAGCATTATTTATAATAGCCGAAGAGTAGAAGCAATGCAAACATCCATCAACTGGAGAATGAATGTATAAAAAGTGTGCCATGTCTATGGAATGGAAGGAATATTATTTAGCTAAAAAGCAATGGAATATTGATTCATGCTACAACATGGATAAACCTTGGAAACATCAAGCTAAGTGAGAAAAGCCAAACCAAAAAAAAAAAAAAAAAAGGGTCACATATTATATGATTCCATTTATGTGAAATGTGCAAAATAGGCAAATCCACAGAAACAAAGAACAGATTATTATTTCCCTAGAGGGGAAAGAAGGAGGGATAGGAGTGAAGGCTAATGGACATGAAGTATTATTTGGGGTCCATGAAAGTATTCCAGAATTAGTGGTGATGACTGCAACACTTTGTAAATGTACTAAAAACCACTGAATTTTATACTTTAAAAAGGTGAATTATATTCCAAAAAAAATCATAAATGAGGATAGGGGCAGGATGCAATGCAATAAATGAAGTATTTGGAAATATCATAAAGAAATTCACTAGATTAGAGAGTCTGAAAGATTAGCTACAAATTGAACCCTAAAGCCTTAAATCACAAGGTGCTAGACTTGTGTGATATCCTTTCTTCTTTATGATCATATTATTTCCTACCATTAGTTGTGGCTTCCTAGAGAGGTCTGGAGTATTTCAGGACTCCCACATCTGATATATAATTTAAAACTAATAAGACCACTGTGGTTCCATTTATTCCTGCTGTGTTTTTTCTTGCTGGATTTGAATTACTCTTTCAATCCATTGAAGGAAAATGATCTAAATACTTTAATTTTTAGAGTGAAAAAAAAAGTACAAATTGTGATCTAATCCTCTTATTCAAAAGGGAGAGAACCTGAGATCTGCATATGTGAAGTGCGCTTCTGTCCACCAGTATGAGGTTAGTTAGTGGCACAACTGGGAGAGGTTGTAAGAAGTTTCTGATTCAGTCACAATGAATTATTGTTTGGTCTGTCAGAGTAGAGAGAATATGTCCTATCTTCTAGAATGTTAACAGTTCCTAATCATATTATGAAGTACCCTTATCCTAGGTGCTAATGAAGATAACAGGCCAAGCACCCCAGGGTGGGGTCAGGTAACGTTCTGTGGCCTCTGTCTACCCCTCACCTCCTTGGGTGTCGTTCTCCCCTCAGCCATCCCAACTCCTTCCTTATCCCTTTTATCCCTTTGCCTTTCAATATTCTTCTTCATAGAAATTATCATTATCTGAAGATTTTTTTAATTTGTTAGTTTTTTCTATACTGTCCTTCTCTCTCTTATTAGAACATAAGTTCCATTAAGAGGGACTTCGCCTCTTCACCTCTGTATCTTTGTATCTCCAGCACTCGGAACAGTGCCCACCATGTTCCAGACCCAAATAGGCATGTGTTAAATAGCCATGAATTAAACGGAACTGGTCACTTTTATAAATAGATAAAGGTTTTGAGATTTTTTGTAATTTATTTTCTGGCAAAGGATGATGATTTTGTGGGGCACCTGAATGGCTCAGTGAGTTAAGTCCCTGCCTTCAGCTCAGGTCCCAATCCCAGGGTCCTGGGATTGAGGTCCGCAATCAGGCCCCTTGCTCAGTGGGGCGTCTGCTTCTCCCTCTGCCTCTGCTGCTCCCCCCTGTTCGCGCTCTCTCTCAAATAAATAGATAAAATCTTAAAAAAAATCATCCTCACAAAATTGGTTACAGGGAGACACTATGCAGTGTCTGTCTGTGTAAATGCATGTGCATGAATCAGAAATCCACCCATGTGCTTCCTCCTGGCTGACCAAATGATATTTTCAGAGTCCTGTGACATGCTGTTAGTTTGGTATCATGTATTTCGAGTCTTTCTGTAAATGTGATAGACGATGAAGCTATTAGATACACAAATAGTGCTTGATAATTTCAAACAGGAGTAAACAAAAATTCACCTTATTAAAGCATTCTATTATTCGCAGGGTTTCCACAGTGCGGAGATGTCAAATGCTGATTAGCTCTAGTGTTTGGTTGTCACAGCCGTGGTAATTTCACTGCTCATGTGCGAGCAGCAGGCTGTACAATCTTTCTGTCAACTGTTTTTGCAATTAGTGATAAATTGGATTATTTTTTGGTTGGAATTAATTTGTTCCCTAGTCTGTTCCAACTGGACATGTTTATAAAACATGTGGCATCAATTATGTATTAAAAAGAGATTACTTTGCCCTGCAAACTTAGCCCTGAAATATCCCTTCAAAAATTGAGGTACCGATCAAAACCTCAATATTGAACATAAATTATGACTGGAATTGACCGACTAGTACCAGGAATTTCTCTTCAACAAGCATCCTGACAATCCACTGATGTTGACAGATCTTAAAAATAAGGTTTTCCAGATGATCTTTTCTAAATGCAAAATTTCCTAAAATAGGCTGCATCTTGGTATACATTAGTAGCTTATAGAACATTTAACCTGATCGAAAGCTTCATGCTGTACAAATCCTCAGATGACTGTGGGAAGGGCTGTCACTGAGCTTAGAAGTAGAAACATCAATACTACAATATTAGTTTGCTAGAGCTTCCAAAATAAAGTATTCAAACTGGGTGGCTTAAAAACCAGAAATACTGTCTCATGGTTCTGAGGGCTAGAAGTCCAAAATCAAGGTTTATTGGCAGGACTGGCTATTTTTGAGGGCTTTGATGGAAAAATGTGTTCTGGCCTCTCTGTCTGGCTTGTCGATGGCCATCTTTTCTCTATGCCTGTCTACATTGTTTCTATGTGGTCTTCCTCCAAAGTTCTCCTTTTTTAAGGAAATCAATCCTCATGGATTAGGTGCCTACCCAATCCAGTATGACCTGCTCTTAACTAATTCTATCTGTAATAATTCTATTTCCAAATAAAGTCATATACCCAGGTCCTGGGGGTTGAGGATTCAATTTATGAATGAGGGGGATATAATTTAACTCATAACAACTATAAATAATTATCTCCTAATGTTTAATATTATATTTAATCCTTTATGAGGTAGCTAATATTATTCCCATTCTGCAGATGAGGCTAAAAGAGTAAAATTGCCAGACTTTGTTTCCTGCTGAGGGCAGAGTTACTTCCAACTCCAAACTCATGCTGGCTTTCCCTTATACCACTGGATGCTTTGACTGAACTTCACCTGCATCACCTTTGTGACCAGGGTCCATTCTTGAACAGCTAAAATACAATCTAAAAACAAAGTGATGACTCCATGATGTACTGAATTACTGACTTTCAGAATTGTTAGTTACCCGTTCCTGTGTCACTAATTCAAAGTCTTGTGGCTTAAAACCACACCGGTCTTACTATATCTGGTGACAGGAAAGGCTCTCAGACGGCTGGTTAGTGGATGGTGACATCCGCTGGGTTCACTTACTGTATTTAGCTGACAGTTGGTCGGGGCTGGCGGGTCCACGAAGCCCTCCTGTGCATGTCTAGAATCTGAGTGGGAACAACTGCAAGGATGAGCTCAGACCTTTGTCTTCCGGTCTCCACAGTTCTGTTTAGTTTAGCAGGGTGGTTGGACTTCTTCCATGATGGCTCAGGCTCCCAGAGCGGGTCTTCCAAGAGACTGAAACCAAGGTACAGGACTTCTGCCCCGGTCTCGGAAGTCATGTGGTTTGGTTTGGGCCACATTTAATTTGTCAAAAGTGGCCAGCTCGGGATTAAGGGAGAGAGGGTGTAGATAGTGTACTTGGGAGCCATGTTTGAAGCCCTGCTACTAAAAAGCTAGAAGCATCTTAAAAACCACCTCATTCTGTTTTCAGTCTTGTTAGATACCAGTACATGTAAGTTTTGAACATTTGTATAATATCACAAATATCACTACATTACAGTAAAATAATAATTATGTGTTAATGAATTCAGTGATATTTTACTTGATCTTAGATTCTAGTGTATATAATGACAGAAATAAGAAATAAGGGTGTGCCCTACATTCACTTATATTTATCTTAATAAATTAAACTGATCTTAACTACTTAATTGAGCCTTAAGGAACCCAACTGTTAGAATGGCAGCCTTGTTCTGAGCACATAGAAGGAAAAACAATGAATTATTTCAATTCTTAAATATTGTATTTCAAATATATGAAGTCCTAACAGATGATATGACTTATCCAAGATCATCTCTGGTCTAGAGAATAGACCTCCTCCTAATGCCTAGATTGATTCCTAATCAAACCATGCTCCTCTCTCTTCTACTCTACTAGTAAATTTTGCAGCAACACAACACAATATAGCGCTTAAGTATAGACTCGGGAGCCCAAGTATTTAGGTTCATAATTGTGGTTATGATTACGGGATAGTTACCTTGTCTTTCTGGGCCTCAGTTTCTTCATTATTATATAGGGTTAATATTAGTAACTTTTTAATGGGGATGTGAAAATAAAGTACATAGAAAGAACTTAAAGTGATGCCTAGGATATAGTAAGTGCTATATAAATATTTACTGTCATTGTTATACCCACAAAAATATATAAATAACTATTAAGATACTTTAATAGAAAACATCTCTCTTTCTCCTTTATTTGATCTTAGAAAAAGCTCACCATTTGAAATTACTTAATAATGTTAATTATACAGCTTCAGTGTGATATGTAATATATATGTAATATATATAATACATTAATATATAAATATATACTATATATGTAATGATACATAGTAATATAACATGTTACATTATATATATTACATAATATATAATACACAATATAATACATAATAATACATAATTATTACTAATATTATGTATTATAATTATACTAATATATTATACTAATATTATGTATTAATATATGTATTATATATGTATTAATAATATTGTGTGTTTATATATTCTATATTCTATATTATTAATATATGTTATATTATTATGTATTATTATTTGTTCAAAATACCTTAGATAAAATATTATGTAATATATATATATCATTCGTTCAAAATACCTTAGATAAAATCTCTAACCTATACGTGGACTTTTTTAAAAGATTTATTGTTTGAGTGAGAAAGAGACAGGGAGTGCAAGTTTGGGGAGGGTCAGAAGGAGAGAATCTTCAAGCAGACTTCCTTTTGTGCATGGAGACTGATGCACGGCCTGATCCCAGGACCCTGAAATCATGACCTGAGTCAAAATCAAGAGCTGAACGCTTCACCGACTCAGCCACCCAGGTGCCCCATATGTGGACTTTTAATTCTAAAACAAGTTTTAAAAAATTCTATGCAAACTTTTCCTGAATTCTTACTTTATAGATAAGGAAAGTGAGGCCCAAACAGGGTGGGTAATTTATCCAAGTCTACACTGTGTACAAGTGAGAAATAGTATCCATTTCTCTTAATAAATCAGTGACATTTTATCCCTAAATATATTTCAAAATCAAGATTAAGCCATAACTTCCTCAATTTGCATTAAGTGGAAACTTGCACACCAAAGTGTATTCCTTGAATTTTATGGTTATACTGAAATGCATAATATCTCGAGTAGCTGGTAAAACTTGTGTTCCAGTAGGACAGTCAGCAAGTGAAAAGGCACTGTATTGAGACACGCCTGCCAAAGCAAGGTTCAGTATATGATGATTCTGCCTGTGTCCTCTGCCAAACTAGCATCTAACACATGTGCTGACCGAGAGTGCTGACTGGTACAGTGTTGCTAGAAAGATGTAGCATGAGAGTTTTCTCTTTCGCAAGCCCATGCTGTGGAAATGAGAATTATTGAACTTTAAAAGCCAATTGTTGAGTGAAATCATTGCTGAGAAACCAGAGCTGTTGGAAGAGCAGCAGTTCGTTAAGACAAACATGTTGCAGACTGAGAAGGCTTGTGTGCAGTGGGGGAGGATTCACGCAGCCAGAGAGGGAAATCTGTGCTCTAGAACCACTTTATGCCTCTCAAGGAAATGGGAATCCCAGTGTTCAACAAGGAAGACATAACCATTAACCATCTCCCACTGTGTATGTCGCCCAAGTGGGCCAGCTCCTCCCTTGAGCTGTTTGTAGAAAGGCTCCATCTGCAAGGATTCAGCATCTTTACATCTGCGTCCACTCTAGAAAATAAACAGGTCTATATATGAAGAAATAGTTTGTGTTTAATGCCTTTCAGGGTCTTCGCATTGGCCCTGCCTGATTTCCATCTTAACAGCCTCTCCGGTCTTACCTTTACCCCATCTCTTTCTCTTCAACTATATCTGCTTAAGCCACACTGGGCTCTTATTTCTTCAAATATCCCATGTTCTTCTCATTCTCCAGTGTTCACACATCCTAGGCTTTTTTTCTAGAATGCTCTTTCTATCTAGTGTTCATTAAATTAATTCTCATGCATTCTTTAGGGCTGAGCCTGCTTCTTTAGGAGGCTTTCCCTACATTCCAAAATTAGGTAAATACCCCATGTCCCATGTTCTTATATCCCTTTATGCTCCTGCAGTGACTTGGTGAGTTTGTATCTTTTACCCTCTTAGCTGCACGGGAGCATGAACTACACCTCTTATGTTCAGTGCCATGTCCAGCCCACTGTATGCAGACATTATAGTCATTAGGCTGCCAAAAAAATTTTTTGTAGTTAAAAAAGAATCTACTGAAATCTATCATAATTTATGTAAAATTGAATGAAATCAAATAGTTGCCTTAAAAATGACCTAAATTTTTTTAAGATCAAAACCCATGTGATTTGCTCAGTATATGTTCATTCATTCATTCCTTATTCATTCAGTGCATATTCAGTACTTTGCATGTCTGTCACAGTAGATGTGCAAGAAGTAAAGGCTGAATGACAATGCTCAACTCAGAAATCTTACAGTGTTAAATAAATATGAATTATTATCCAACAGTAGATTCCTGTTAGTTAAAATACACACAACAATACGAAAGTAAACAAAAACCTTCTCTAATCCCATGACACGGGGTTAACCATAGACTACTGACAATATTTGTCTTTATGTCCTTCAAGTCATTTTTCTCGGAATAAGCATTTTTCCTCCTCCCTCCCACCTTCCTTTCTTCTCTTTCCTTTCTTCCTTCCTTCCTCTCTTTCTTTCTTAACTAAGATTATAGCATATATAGTTTTATAGTATTCTTTTTTTAATTTTTATTTTTTTAATTTTTCAGTCTTCCAGAATTCATTGTTGATGTAGCACACCCAGTGCTCCATGCAGTCTGTGCCCTCTCTAACACCCACCACCAGGCTCACCCAACCTCCTACCCCTCTCCCCTCCAAAACCCTCAGTTATTCTTTATCAATTCACATTCTATTATGAACACTCCTATTTCGTTAAGAAGACTTAATTATTGTGAAAATGTTTAGGTTAAATAATGGTATTTTGTTTACATTTCTTAAAAGAGTACCTTTTAGAGATAAAAACTGCTATAATGATGGATATGATGATATGATATCTTGGATTTGCTTAAAATATCAGTGAAGCAAGATTGGCCATAAATATATAATTTTTGATCCTGGGTAATGGGTACATTATACTGATGACATAATGATGTTTCATTATATTACTTTCTGTAGTTTTCTGTAGGTATGCAATTTTTCATTAAACAACTCTAAGAAGTCTTCATTTGAAAAAAGGATGAACAGGATAGAAGGTCCAGGTTCCAGTCCCTATAAACTATATGCCTATAAACTATGACCAGAGGCAAGCTGTTCAACTTCTCCTTGTCTCAGTGTCTATATCTCTAACATGAGAGAGGAAGAAGAATAACACCTTCCTTATGGGGATCAAATGAGGAGAAAAATCACTTAACACATTTCAAACATCTATCACAGAAGACAGAATAGTTCAACCCACTCTACGAAACCCCACTTCTTCCCCTGCTATCCTATGAAATAGGAACCAATTCCTTTTCTGTTATTCCATGGAAAACTGAAGCTAGGAAATTATTAAAATGTTGATTTTGGTTAAATATGAGGAGGATAGTTCTAATAATTATTGCTGTCCACTGGGGGGATGAAACCACCTCTAAAAAAAGGAGATCCCTTCCTACTTTGCCAGTGAGTGAATGGATCATTTCAAAAGGAGATTCCTACCTTGTGAAGCAGATGAGACTGGTTATTTCTGTTCTGAGGATTATATTAATCTAATGCTTCCTGATGGGAGGTATTTTTTTAATCCCTTTTTCTCTGGATTTTGATCATTTGATGTATTGAACTATTTGAACAAAGTACATTAAAATAAACTAGAAACATGCTGTAATATGATTTTCTTTGAGCCACAGTTTGCAATAAGACAGGAGTCAGTCACCTGCTTTCATCATCCTGATTTACCACAAGGACCTCGTTCAAAGCCATGTGTTTTCTTATCGATTGACATCAGGGTCCCAGTGAGGTCTGTTGTTAACAAGCATATTAATTCATAGTTGTGCTATACAGTGATTGCCGCTAGCCTATCAAGTCCTTAATGTTGAAAAATATGCTGTATAAGATTATGAACAATTTTATCATTATGTCAGTATGATTTCTCAGTGTGATGCTCAACATATAATTTGGGTTTGAAATAAGAAATCTCTATCCTCATAAGAATAGCAGGTTACCACACATAAAACAATTGCTATAAGGTGGTAATTCTTACTGTGATATTTGTTATTTTATGGTATTTAAAGTTAATTCTTCACCATACAGCATGAAAAGAGTCAGGAGTAAACAGTAAGGGATAGAGTTTCTCAGTGTGTGATCCAGAGAAAACCACACCATCAACATCAGAATTATAGAGTACTAAATAAAATTTCAAACATCATGGTTTCCCCCCAAGACTATTAGACAAGAATATCTTGGAGAGACTAGGGACCTATATTTCTATAAACATCCCTTACAAATATTACAAAACCAAAGCTTTGAAATTCAATGTAACAAAATTTAGCTGAGGACAATATATAAGAACGTAAGCTGTTTGGACCACGATTCATAGGGCCATGTTTCTAAGGCAATGCAAGTAACTAAAATGGTTGTATTCATGATTCTGAACTGAGTATACTATTTTGAAGGCATGTGCTTCTATGGCAGAAGCAAAGTAGACATTAGTCTGGGCAAGGGACAGTGCACCTGGAGGGGGCTTTCACCTGAGGACTGAGTCAATGTTAATATGCATGAGGATCATGGAGAGGCAGGCAAGGTGCACAGCAGAGCTCATGGCTTCTGGGAGCCACCAGACTTCAACTGGAATTTCAGTGTTGTTGAATATTTAGCATAAAGTTATTAAAAATGTTGGGGCACCTGGGTGGCTCAGTGGATTAAGCCTCTGCCTTTGGCTCAGGTCATGATCCCGGGGTCCTGGGATGGAGCCCCGCATCAGGCTCTCTGCTTAGCGGGGAGCCTGCTTCCCCCTCTCTCTCTGCCTGCCTCTCTGCCTGCTTGTGATCTCTCTCTCTCTCTTTGTCAAATATTTAAATAAAATCTTTTTTAAAAAATGCTGTATTAACACAATTACAGAATCCTAGATCTGTGAGAGACTGCGAGAGTCATCAAGCTCAACCCTTTATTGTTTTGAATCTGCTTCACATCCTCATTATATTAAAGTGTATCTGCTCACAAATTGAAGCCTTAACCCAACTCAGTTCAATGTCCATAGTTAAGTGTGTTTTATACAGTAAAAATACAGAGAGGGAGATGGGAGGGAAGAGGAGAGCGGGAGGGAGAGGGATGGGAACTAGGAAGGGAAGAGAGGAAGGCAGGCCTAAGTTTCTTTCAGTGTTGCTATCTATAAAATCCTTTCTTTGCTTTGTAAATGCATATAGAAAATGATGAATTTTATAGAAAACTGGGAGTCACATCTGGCAAGCTATTTCTGATTTACAGAGCTAGGAATAGCTGCAAACACACTTCCTCTTACAGACTTGTATAATCAATCATTTGTTGCTTTCCCTTGCACATCAGCATTAGTTTTACATTACTAAGCTTTTTTCCCCCATTTTCCAGCATTAAAGGAGGTCACAAAGAAATTCAGTTCAGTTTTCAATTCAGTAAAATTAAGAATATATATATTGAACAGTACTTCTCTGCTCTCCCTCTTCTAGGTAGCCACAAAGCCAAAGCCTTAGCTGCCGCAAGCTTCTAGTTCTCCTTGGAGTCTCCCTCCCCCCCCCCCCAGCAAAATAAGAAAAGGAGAATAACAGAATAGACTGCTATAGAATTTGGGCTGAAAGAAAATTGTTTAAGAGCTGAGAGTTGGGGGCGACTGCTCAGTATTCGTAGGAAGATCCAGAGGAGGCTTCACGACAGAGACAGACACATGAGCAGATTAAAGAATTGATAGATGCTGAATAATTCTTCACCATTTCTTCTATGGCAAAAAAAGTTTGAAAGTTGAGTGAACATAACTGTGCTGGAAACATTGACGGGGTATTTTGTCATTTAGAGAAGCCTTTGAACAGCAGGTTTTCGTATGTCCCAGCTCCCCAGCAGGAATCTCAACCCTTTGAGCAGAAGGACTAGGAAGGCAAATTTGACGGCGGAAAGATTACAGCATTTCGAGTCCGCAGACCTTCATTCTCAGTCCTGCATTTGCAGTAGCCAACAATATTATGTGAAAATTTTACTTGCATTCTTTGAGATTTGGTTTCTTTATAACATTGGGAATAAGGGACCCTTTCTGGGAAAGCAGTCATAAAGAGCTCTTCAAGATCAATACAGTTTACAACAAATAATAAGCATTAAAAAAATATGTTCTTTCTTAGAGCTAAGTGTACTCTGCACATAACAAGAGCTGAGTATGTGTGACATGGTTGATGGGCGGATGATACTGTGGGTATATTTTTGCCAACATGTTAGGTACTTGAAAATCATGAAAATGGATAACATTATGCAAAGGGAAAATGTAGAGAGAAAATTAGATGAAGGATAGATGGTATCATCACATTTATACAGTGGAAGGAGAAGAGAATCTCACCAAGAAAACAGACAATAAGTGGTTGGAAGTATAGAGCCATATGCCCCAAAGGGCATAGGAATATTGAAAGCAAATAAATACAAAATACCTGAGTATGTAGAGTCATCCACAGAGTCTAATTTTAGAGAAACCTGAAATTACAAATAGTGAACAATTTCCATTGGTTGGGACCATTGTCAAACTTCCTAAGAGTAGCTTCATGGGCCTGGCTGGCGGGAGTTGTCAAACCCAGCAGGCTGAGCAAAGAGAGATGGCGAGTTCCACTGATTTTTAGGATTCTGACCAGCAGTAGAAGAGAGAAGGTAATTAAGGGACGCTGTGTGAGAGGTGGAAGTAGAGGCAGGAGGCTGACACACAGGTATGGCACCAGAACAGGTCATCACGGATGGAGCGGAGAATGTTTAGAGGGAATGACAGGGACAGTCAATGGGGATCTTTACAATCTGCTCTAAGTTCCGTGGTAGGAAGTGCATATGATCTTCACCACCAGTCCCAGGAAATAGCAGAATTTTCTTGGGTGAATCACAGGGGGAGGGCATAGGAAGAAGAACAGGGGGAAGAGAGGGACTTAGCATGCTTTCTTTGCTGGAATATGTATCAGCAAAAGGAATGTGATATACACAGAGATTATGTATAAATATAAACGCTGTTAAAATTGTTTAAGGCCTGCATAGTGTCCACAGCAAAAAGCAAGAAACAAGGAGAAAGAGAGGTATTTATGTTTAAATGAAAACTAATTTTTTTAAATGTTCCAATATATTTTTTTTTCTTTGTACTCAACTCGGGCAATGAAACAAACAACACTGTCATCCAGGGAAGCACTATTACAGCATTGCTTTGGGGAAAATAAAAGTTTGGGCCCAGTGCCCACCCAGTGATATATTATCTAAGAGAAATTAGAAGAGGCATGAAATAAAAGAGAGAGTTTTATCGTTTGAGTTCTGAAACAACACACACACACACACACACACACACCCCACTAGAATAAAACAAGGAGGGAAGAAACCAGGGTAAAATGAACATCACATTTGTAACATCCATCATGCAAACTGCAAAACGAAACTTCTGACCATTCATTTTCATTAAAGGCCCAACTTCCTTTTTAGCAGCAACTTTGACTCAGGACCTCAGGCAGGATTCCACTTGGCTTATTACAGCTGGCTTCCCCATTCACTAACTTTTATTCAAATTTCTTCACTTCCTGACATACCATGTTTTGCATTATGTTGATGTTCACTTGGAAATAGTTGTTTTCCTAGATTCTAATGATGTCTGTGCCAGCAGCTGTAAGCTTACTGAGAATACAGCAAATGTGTATGCACAGTACAAAATTCTTCCAATTAGGATTGCTGCTTAATTGGCAAGATTGCTGTCAAGTAGCATGACCACTACGTTACACTGGAATCTGAATTTCAGTAAATGGAGATATTTAGAAGCTTATTAGAGAATTTGTTTGGGAGCTGAAAGAGAAAATAGTTGATGTGTTGGAGGGAAGCGAACCCGACAGGATTTTAACATTATTTCCTTCAACAAACTTGAGCAATGTCGCAAACTAGTTAAATGTGTCAGTTGAGAATTCTAGCTATGCATCTTGGCAAGCTGTGTGATCTTAGACAAGGTTCTTTGGCCACCTAAGCCTTGGTTTTTCTATATGTAAAATGGGGATAAAGTATCTGCCTCCTAGGGTTGTGAAATGGTAAATGTCCATCCCTCAGCCTCGTGACTGCGAGATAGTAATTTCTCAGGAAATTGTATCTACTGTTATTATCCAGGGAAGGATAAGTAGGATGTTCCAGATTTCCTAGTTCAACACTATACATTATAGACTCAATAAATGCTATTAAATTTTTAAATTCTTCTCTGTTAAAATTTATTTCATTAGAGTTGAATCCTGGCTTGGAATAAAATAGACATTTTTGAACTTAAGTGCACGTATTTTGTGCCTGGTTTCAGAATTCCACCATTCCATCAGCAGTGGTTCTCTCTCCCTCCGTACTGACTCCTTTGTGGGAAATTTGTAGATGTGATGGAGGTCAGTTTTAGAAGCAGGAGTATCCACAACATTTCCTCATATAATGGAATAAGAAACAATTTCTCTCATTAATTACGATGAAGGGCCATCTGTTGCAAAGCAGTCATTGTCCAATTTTACTTAAGTAGTCTAATCAAGCTCTCGGTGCCTGCATTGGAACTCCTTCCCTCTCCAGGAGTTTAGACGTTACAATGACTCGCTGATCCTCACACAGACAATAGGTCAGACGTGATGGCAATTCCAGTCATCCTCTAACAGGACGTGATGTTTGTTTCATCCAACTACCCATACGTGGGGACCATGTTACCCCTGGGAATTTCTAGTAAGTACTCTCCCAATGCCTAGACATTTATCCTCTTGCCTAGCCTCAACAGTCGTGTCCAGACTCTATAAGTGTGATTCTCAGTAGCCCCACAACCACACACACATAACACCACTACCACAAATTGCTACCACTCGCACTGTGGGAAGAGAAGAAGTACAGAAATTGAAGTGGCCTAAAATGAAGGTTCTCATTTGCTTATGTGGATGGTGGGATATCATTATTATTATCATTATCATTTGCTGATACAGACTCCAAGCCATTCAGAAAGACCAAACCCCACAAGTAGATGCAAAACTTGGCAGGAAACCTGTCATGTCTCATGAACCTAGGGTCATTCCCTTCATCAGAATTGGTGCTGACATCCAAAGAAGTCAGGAAGACTAAGAAGCCACTTTCTGTGTGCACCCACTTGGTGCCTCATTCTAATATAAGGAAGAAGAGATGTTTATCACATGACTTAGGTCCAAGATTTCCTTCTCCCATAACTTTTTTTTGTCCTATCTTACCTTAAACTGTGAAGACATTAAATGACGATTTAAAAACTATATTAATTAAGGTAAAAGAGCTACTAAATAGATCCCAAGTCAAATGGTAGGTGTTGCTGAATGGGAGGATTATCTGAGGGATTGCTGTGCTCCTTTTCTCCATCAACCAGAGTATTTCCCAAGACTCTGCTGAGCTTCAAGAATTCAAAAGTGGCACGTTTTGCATGGAGCACTGGGTGTTGTGCAAAAAGAATGAATACTGTTACGCTGAAAAAATTAATAAAAGGGGGAAAAAAAAAAAAAAAAAAAAAAAAAAAGAATTCAAAAGTGTTTATCCTCTCTATGAAACTCAATATCACAAAAGGCTGGAAGAAAAAAGATTGAGTAGAAGACATGTATTAGGTTTAGATCCGAAAAGTACTACATGTATTGGTTAAGTTTACAGGATTGATATATAGATACAATGGTATCATGTGAGATACCATCTTCTACCAGTTGGAATGACTAGAATAAAAAAGACAAGAAATAGTACCTGTTGGGGAGGAAGTGAAGAAAAAGGAATTATCATACTCTGTTGGTGGGAATGTCAACTGGTACAGCCACTGTGGAAAACAGTATGGAGGTTCCTCAAAAAGTTAAAAATAGAACTATTATCCCGCTACTGGGTCTTTGCCCAAAGAAAACAAAAACACTAATTTGAAAATGTAAATGAACCCCTATGTTTATGTAGCATTATTTACAACAGTCAAGATGTGGAAGCTGCCCAAGTGTTCATGATTGATGAATGGATAAAGATGTGGTATATTTATAAAAGAGTATTACTCATCCATAATAAAGGATGAGATCTTGGCCTTTGCAACAATATGAGTGGACCTAGAGAGTGTTATGCTAAAAGAAATAATTCAAAGAAAGACACCATATGATTTCACTTATATGTGGAATCTAAAAACAAAAACAAAAAGCAAAAAAAAATTCAAAACATAAATTTTCATGTTGGCTTTAAGTACTATTATTTCTTCAAGTCTTCAAGTGCCAAGTGACACTCTTCATGAGCTAGCTTGGAAACCATTGTGTAGGTTAGTCAGCACTAACCTGGAATCTTCCTGCAACATTCCCACAATTGTCGTTGAGAACATTGTGAACAATGTGTGTAAAATTCAGTCCTTCAGAGAGTGCTCTAGAATAGCATGAATACTCGAACATAGCTCTGTGCTTATTATGTGTGACAGATGGTCTTTTGGGATCTGTTATCCTAAAGGAAGTTTTAATGATTTATATTGTTTCTTAATGTTAAAATATAAAATCTTACTTCACCTGATATCATAGAAACAATAAACTCATTTTTTAAACAAAATTAATTAAGACTTTTTGCCAAAGAAATTTCTTCCTTTTAAGTAATCAACATTGTAGAACCTACTGGTTCACTGTCTTGGTTACCTATCGCAAATCCATGTTTTCCCTCAGCTTGCTAAAATTGCCCAGGTTTTTTCAGTGATCCACCCTCTCTTCCATGAATAAGGATTCCATTTAAAAAATAGGCAGTGAGTGGATCATGAGCCTAAGACAATCATGTTGACCCCACTGCACTTTGCAATAAATGATGTAGGGTTGGGTATATGATTCGAACCAATGAGAAAGACAACGCTGATAGAGTACTGAAAGGAACCCCTCACTCTTTTTTGTTTTTAAAGATAGACAGATAGATTTATTTATTTCTTTATATTTTAGATGAGCACACAGTGGGGAGAGGCAGAGAGAGAGACAATCTTAAGCAGACTCCATGCTCAGCATGGAGCCCAATGCAGGGCTTGATCTCATGACCCTGAGATCACTACCCTGAGATCATGACCTGAGCTGAAACTAAAAGTCAGATGCTTAACCAACTGCACCACCCAGGAGCCCCATCCCTCACTCTTAATAAAGAGATAGAGTAAGAGACAACCCTTCTTTGTACTTTGGGGCTTGTTCTATTTAGATGTGAGGTCTGAAAGTGCAGGAATCAGTTAAGGGTAGAGCCATCTCCTAGAGATGTAGGACCTGGGGCCTGATCAACCTTCACGTATTTTCTTATACCAATTCTTAAACCAGCTCCAGATGAGCCTTTATTAATACTTTAAAAATCTAATTCTTTGGCCTTTATAATTCATTGGAAAGGCTATCTAGATTGCAAACACTCAGGAGATTACATTTAGGTTAGCTGCAGCCGAAAACAAATTGGATGATGGAAATGAACATTCACTATATAATTAGGAACTCAGAGCACACTTGGCAAATTCAGAAAAGCTGACACTTCTTAGTGATTATGTTGCTTTGGTTTCAAGTTAAAAGTTAAGACTTTCCAGAGCTACCTGTGTATATTGTGGCATGGAGAGGGTAATAAATACTTTAGTTCTTTTTTTCCCCCAAGATATTCTTTTCTTTATTTATTTGAGAGAGAGTTTGATGGGGGGCACTAAGGGAGAGGGAAAAGCAGACTCCCCGTTGACCAGGGACCCCAACACGGGCCTCAATTACAGGACCCGGAGACCATGACCTGAGCTGAAGGCAAACTGAGCCACCCAAGTGCCCTGAAATTCTTTATTTCTCTTCACTAACCAGGGTTCCTTATGGCCCACCTCTAGTTCAATAGAGTGTATTTGAGATTAAATAAGATAAGATTTAGCGTTGTGAATTTGGATAATATGTTTCAAATATTCAAGAACTAATGGTCTAACTGGAAAACACATGAACTATTCATTTAACACAGTAAGAAACGCAGTGCTTGCAGATAGTAATCACTTGGGACATCCACGACTATAAACCCTGTTGGGAGACAGGGGTCTGGAGGAGAAATGCAGAATTCTGTGATGGTGTCATGGCATGGCTGGGCATGAAGCGATGAGACAATGGGACATGGAGAACTGACTAGTATTTATACTGTGTCATACAGAGGTGGAAGCAGAATACTGTGACAGAAAGTATCTCATGGTGCCGGAGTGCTTCTTGTCAGTCTCTGCAAATTGAATCAATATTCTCCAAGTCACACAGACTGGAGTCGCTTTTCTCCCTGCGTGTGTCCCACAGTCAGGTTACCAGGTTGTGCCTCTTCTTCCGCTGTGCTGTGTTTCATCCTCCCTTTCTTTCACCTGCAGAAAATGTTTCCACTGCAGAAAGCTTCCAACTAGACTTGCTGTCTCTGGTCTGTATGGCTTTTCTGTCCTTCTGGTAATCCGCACAATAATGTTTTTTCAAGGATTTTATTTATTTGTTTGTTTGAGAGAGATTGTGGGTGAGCAGGTGGGGTGGGGATAGGAGCAGAGGGGGAGGCAGAGGGAAGGGGGAAAGAATCTCACACAGACTGGGCACTGGGCACTGGGTACGGAGCCCTAGGTGGGGTTGATCTCGTGACCCTGAGATCACGACCTGAGCCAGAAAAAGGAGTCTGACACTTAACTAACTGAGCCACCCAGGTGCCCTATGCAATCATGCAAAAAAAAAAAATCATGCAAAAGGATCTCAGATCCTTTTGTTCCTTCTCAAAATGTCCTGTGAGTCCTGTGGGAAAGAATATAGAGGTGAAAAGCCTTCTGTTGAAGTCCTCACAGTCTGGGAGGAAGTTACAGAAGAACACAAACATAAGTACAAAAAGTTATGGAGAGGTTAATGACAGAAGTTTTCTCCATGTAGAAAGTAGCTTTGTGATTGACCAATATAAACTTTGTCTAGAGAAAACTATTTGTTAATCCTCTCTACCCAAACAAAGAAGAGAGTTTATCACCACACCTATCCATAGGACATTTCTCCTGCCTGGAAAATCCCCTCCACCCAGTTCATTCATTAATATTCAGATAGTTTCTAGCTTTACTTATAGCTTATACTCATTTTATAAGCACTTAAAATGTTCTTAAAATGGACTCAGAAAGCCTCTTCCTAGCTATCCCTGTACTAGAGAGCATTGCCCTTTAAAGAGCAGCGTGTTCTTTTTATAAACATTTTGAATTATCAGCTGTGGCCTTGTTTACATGGAATCAAAAACCAAAATTACTTCTCTTCAGTTTAAGTTGAATCTTACAAAGCACCATTAAATAATTTTCCTTGTATATAACAATAATATCAGTATTTGAAAATATTATGACTTCCCTATATTTTCTCTCTTCTAGGCCAGCTGTCAATAACAGATTTATTTTTTACTCAAATGGCATTCTTTCTAGACTCTTCACCATTTTACTGTTATGGTAGGAATTCATTATGCAATCATCAACATTTTTTATATAATAAAAATTGTGTCCAAGACATCTGCTTTTGGCTATGGCAGATGAACTTGTATTGTCACAACTATTCCAAACATGATGAAAACCTAATAGTTTGCCACCTGTCTGAAAACTTCTGTGAGCTATGAAAGCACTGAACTTACGGGAAAAGATCAGAGAGAGAAAGGAAGTAGCACTCCTGAGCCTTAGCCAAGAAGCCATAAGCTGAGGGGGGCGAGGAGGGTGGGGGAAGGTTTTGAGGAAACTGGCAAGCCATATAGTACATCAGACAGCCACCTGGGGCTCATAGACCGGTCAGGAGACGTCCTGGCAATCCCCCATCTTCCAACCGGGACCCCTAACAGTCCACCCGCATTAGCAAATGCAACAACTCTCAGAAAAGCTGAAACGAATAATCTCAATCTAAGCATATATTCTAGTGATTGGACTCTTCCTTAATTGATTTCCAAGAAGAAAAAACAGAATTAAAAAAAATAATAATCCTTAAATAAAAATAATATCAGTGTGACTAAATTAACAGTAAAACTGACTCCAGGATAGGTTAAACCTAGATTTTCATACCTGACATCTGGCATTCTTTAAAAAAATCAAGCCCACCAGAAGACTAAATGATGGAAAACCAAGAGAAAAGAAAAGATAAAATAGAAACTAATACACATGAGATCAAAGATATTTCTTTACACAGAAATGGATTTTAAAATAATTTTGATCAATTTCTAAAGATGTATTACAACATGAAGGACTTAGGCAGAGAAATGGCATCTATAGAAAACAGTCAACTCAAAATTATAGCATTATAATTTTGAATAACTGAAATTAATACATTGTTAGGGGAATACAGGGCACAGAAGGAAAAAGACTAGTAAGTAGGAAAATAAAATAATAGAAAATATCAAGGCTGAAGGCTAGATGGGGGGAAGAGATAATTCAGAGAATAATGGAAAAAAATATGAATAAAATGAAAAGTCCTGATATGTGTGGAATTGGGAGTCCCAGGAGCAAAAGAAGGCAGATGGAATTAAAGCAATACTTGAAAGGATTATTAAGTTCTACAAATCCAAAGAATAAGTACAAAGAAAACCACACCAATACATCATGTTCAAAGAGAAAAGCAAAGAGAAAATTTTTTAAGTACATAGAGCAAAAGGATATGTTACCTTCAAAGGAGAAACAGTATGTAGGAAACATACTTCTCCGTAAAATTATGGAATCATTTGAATTGAATAGCATCTTTACAGAACTGGAAAAAAAAAAAACACCCCAAAACCCTTGCTAATCTACACTTCTCTGCCTAGTTAAGATAGTCTTCAAAATTGAAGTAAAAAATAGCAATGTTTTCTGACACGTGAAATTGATACATAAATGTTCTCAGCAACATTATTCACAATAGCAGAAAGAAGTGGAAACAGCCGAAATGTCCATTAACTGATGAATGGATCAACACACCATGACCTTACTAGGCAGTGGAATATTATTCAGTCAGACAAAACAATCAAATAATACAAAGAAATAATTTAAAATGACACATGTTGCATGTGGATGAACCTTAACATTCTGCTAAGTGGAAGAGGGCAGTCAGCAGACAGCATATTGTTTGACTCCACCTACATGAAATGTTAGGAATAGAGGGGAAAAACAGGTTATCACTTGTCTAGGTTTGGGCATAGGTGGGATTCTGGAGTGAAAGGCTTTTTTTTTTTTTTTTTTTTTTTTAGTAACATATATTATTTGTTTCAGGGGTACAGGTCTGTGATTCATTTATCTTACATAATTCACAACACTCACATAGCATATACACCCCCAGTGTCCATCACCCTGCCACCCCATCTCTGTGCACCCCTCCCGCACTCCAGCAACCCTCAGTTTGTTTCCTGAGACTGAGAGTCCTTAAGGTTTGTCTCCCTCTCTGGTTTCATCTTTTTATTTTTTATTTATTTTCTATTTTTTATTTATTTTTAATTTTTAAATTTTTTAATTTTTATTTATTTTTTATTTATTTTTATTTTTTCTTCCCTTCTCTTATCATCTGTCTTGTTTCTCAAATTCGTCACATCAGTGAGATCATATGATAATTGTCCCTTTCTGATTGACTTATTTCGCTTAGCCTAATTAATACCTTCTAGTTCCATCCATGTTGTTGCAAATGGTAAGATTTCTTTTTTTTTTTTTTTTTTGGTAGCCAAAATTTATGAGATTTATTTTTTTCCCATTTTATTTATTTTTTTCAGCATAACAGTATTCATTGTTTTTGCACAACACCCAGTGCTCCATGCAAAACGTGCCCTCCCTATTACCCACCACCTGTTCCCCCAACCTCCCACCCCGACCCTTCAAAACCCTCAGGTTGTTTTTCAGAGTCCATAGTCTCTTATGGTTCGCCTCCCCTCCCCAATGTCCATAGCCCCCTCACCCTCTCCCAATCCCACCTCCCCCCAGCAACCCCCAGTTTGTTTTGTGAGATTAAGAGTCATTTATGGTTTGTCTCCCTCCCAATCCCATCTTGTTTCATTTATTCTTCTCCTATCCCCCTAACCCGCCATGTTGCTTCTCCATGTCCTCATATCAGGGAGATCATATGATAGTTGTCTTTCTCCGATTGACTTATTTCACTAAGCATGATACGCTCTAGTTCCATCCACGTCGTCGCAAATGGCAAGATTTCATTTCTTTTGATGGCTGCATAGTATTCCATTGTGTATATATACCACCTCTTCTTTATCCATTCATCTGTTGATGGACATCTAGGTTCTTTCCATAGTTTGGCTATTGTGGACATTGCTGCTATGAACATTCGGGTACACGTGCCCCTTTGGATCACTACGTCTGTATCTTTAGGGTAAATACCCAGTAGTGCAATTGCTGGGTCATAGGGTAGTTCTATTTTCAACATTTTGAGGAACCTCCATGCTGTTTTCCAGAGTGGTTGCACCAGCTTGCATTCCCACCAAGAGTGGAGGAGGGTTCCCGTTTCTCCGCATCCTCGCCAGCATCTGTCATTTCCTGACTTGTCGAATAGCCAAAGGAATATTGAAAAAGAAAGCCAAAGTTGGTGGCATCACAATTCCGGACTTCAAGCTCTATTACAAAGCTGTCATCATCAAGACAGCATGGTACTGGCACAAAAACAGACAAATAGATCAGTGGAACAGAATAGAGAGCCCAGAAATCGACCCTCAACTCTATGGTCAACTAATCTTCGACAAAGCAGGAAAGAATGTCCAATGGAAAAAAGACAGCCTCTTCAATAAATGGTGCTGGGAAAATTGGACAGCCACATACAGAAAAATGAAATTGGACCACTTCCTTACACCACACACGAAAATAGACTCCAAATGGATGAAAGACCTCAATGTGAGAAAGGAATCCATCAAAATCCTTGAGGAGAATGCAGGCAGCAACCTCTTCGACCTCAGCCGTAGCAACATCTTCCTAGGAACAACGGCAAAGGCAAGGGAAGCAAGGGCAAAAATGAACTATTGGGATTTCATCAAGATCAAAAGCTTTTGCACAGCAAAGGGAACAGTTAACAAAACCAAAAGACAACTGACAGAATGGGAGAAGATATTTGCAAACGACATATCAGATAAAGGGCTAGTATCCAAAATCTATAAGGAACTTAGCAAACTCAACACCCAAAGAACAAACAATCCAATCAAGAAATGGGCAGAGGACATGAACAGATATTTCTGCGAAGAAGACATCCAGATAGCCAACAGACACATGAAAAAGTGCTCCACGTCACTCGGCATCAGGGAAATACAAATCAAAACCACAATGAGATATCACCTCACACCAGTCAGAATGGCTAAGATTTCTTTTTTGATGGCTGCCTAATATTCATTATGTGTGTATAAAGATGCAGTGTATTGTATTTATATACACAGCATCTTTTTTATCCATTCATCTGTTGATGGACATCTAGGTTCTTTCCATAGTTTGGCTATTGTGGACATTGCTGCTATAAACATCGGGGTACACATGCCCCTTCAGATCACTACATTTGTATCTTGGGGTAAATACTGAGTAGTGCAATTGCTGGGTTGTAGGGTAGCTCTAGTTTCAACTTTTTGAGGAACCTCTGTACTGTTTTCCAGAGTGGCTGTTCCAGCTGGCATTCCCACCAACAGTGTAGAAGGTTCCTCTTTGTCCACATCCTCACCAGCATCTGTCATTTCCTGACTTGCTCATTTTAGCCATTCTGACTTGTGAGGTGGTATCTCTCTGTGGTTTTGATTTGTATTTCCTTGATGCCAGGTGGTGTTGAGCACTTTTTCATGTGTCTGTTGGCCATCTGGATGTCCTTTTTGCAGGAGTGTCTGTTCATGTCCTCTGCCCATTTCTTGACTGATTATTTGTTCTTTGGGTGTTGAGTTTGGTAAGTTCTTTACAGATTTTGTATACTAGGCCTTTATCTCATATGCCATTTGCAAATATCTTCTCTTGTTCTGTCAGTTGTCTTCTGGTTTTGTTGACTGTTTCCTTTGCTGTGCAAAAGGTTTTTATCTTGATGAAGTCCCAATAGTTTATTTTTGCCCTTACTTCCCTTGCCTTTGGTGATGTTTCTAGGAAGAAATTGCTGCAGCTAAGGTCCAAGAGGTTTCTGTCTGTATTCTCCTCAAGGATTTTGATGGATTCCTGTCTCACATTGAGGTCTTTCATCCATTTTGAGTCTAATTCTTGGTCACAAGCTTCTTCTGGGGAGAATGAAAACGTCCTACAGTTAGACTGGGTGATGCACAATTCAGCGAATATACTGCTCAACTGTACATGGTAAATTTGTGAACTTCACAGTAGTTGAATTATATCTCAATATAGCTATTAAACCAAAAATAGAATATAGAAGAGACAGGTCAGATTAAAAACAAATAACAAGATAGAAGATTTGAATACAAATACATCAATAATTGTATTAAGTATAAATTCACAAAATAATCCAATTAACAAAATTTTCAGACTGGATAATGAATACAAGAAATAACTTTTAATATAAGGATTTTTCAAAGCATTGAAATTAGAGTGTGGAAAAAGATGTAACTTGCAAACACAAAGTTAAAAAAGTCAGGATAGGGGAGCCTGGGTGGCTCAGTGTGTTAAAACCTCTGCCTTCGGCTTGGTCATAATCCTGGGGTTCTGGATCGAGCCCTGCATGGGGCCCTCTGCTCAACAGGGAGCTTGCTACCCCCTCTCTCTCTGCCTGCCTTTCTGCCTACTTGTGATCTCTGTCTGTCAAATAAATAAATCTTAAAAAAAAAAGAAATTAGGATTATATGCTAATTTCAATATAAATATAATTTAAGACCTGAACCATTTTTTTACTGTTTTTTTTCTGTTTTTCTTTTTATTTAATTATTTATTTATTTTATTTCTTATTTTTTTATAAACATATAATGTATTTTTATCCCCAGGGGTACAGGTCTGTGAATGGCCAGGTTTACATACTTCACAGCACTCACCATAGCACATACCCTCCCCAATGTCCATAACCCCCCTCCCCCTCTCCCAACCCCCCTTCCGCCCAACAACCCTCAGTTTGTTTTGTGAAATTAAGAGTCACTTATGGTTTGTCTTCCTCCCAATCCCATCTTGTTTCATTTATTCCTCTCCTATCCCCCCATGTTACATCTCCATGTCCTCATATCAGGGATATCATATGATAGTTGTCTTTCTCTGATTGACTTATTTCACTAAGCATGATACCCTCTAGTTCCATCCACGTTGTCACAAATGGCAAGAGTTCATTTCTTTTGATGGCTGCATAGTATTCCATTGTGTATATATACCAAATCTTCTTTATCCACTCATCTGTTGATGGACATCTAGGTTCTTTCCATGGTTTGGCTATTGTAGACATTGCTGCTATAAACATTCGGGTGCACATGCCCCTTCGGATCACTATGTTTGTATCTTTAGGTTAAATACCCACTAGTGCAATTGCTGGGTCATAAGGTAGTTCTATTTTCAACATTTTGAGGAACCTCCATGCTGTTTTCCAGAGTGGTTGCACCAGTTTGCAATCCCACCAACAGTGTAGGAGGGTTCCACTTTCTCCACATCCTCGCCAGCATCTGTCATTTCCTGACTTGTTAATTTTAGCCATTCCGACTGGTGTGAGGTGATATCTCATTGTGGTTTTGATTTGTATTTCCCTGATGCCGAGTGACGTGGAGCACTTTTTCATGTGTCTGTTGGCCATCTGGATGTCTTCTTTGCAGAAATGTTGTTCATGTCCTCTGCCCATTTCTTGATTGGATTGTTTGTTCTTTGGGTGTTGAGTTTGCTAAGTTCCTTATAGATTTTGGACACTAGCCCTTTATCTGATATGTCGTTTGCAAATATCTTCTCCCATTCTGTCAGTTGTCTTTTGGTTTTGTTAACTGTTCCCTTTGCTGTGCAAAAGCTTTTGATCTTGATGAAATCCCAATAGTTCATTTTTGCCCTTGCTTCCCTTGCCTTTGGCAATGTTCCTAGGAAGATGTTGCTGTGGCTGAGGTCGAAGAGGTTGCTGCCTGCTTTCTCCTCAAGGATTTTGATGGATTCCTTTCTCATATTGAGGTCCTTCATCCATTTGGAGTCTATTTTCGTGTGTGGTGTAAGGAAGTGGTCCAATTTCATTTTTCTGCATGTGGCTGTCCAATTTTCCCAGCACCATTTATTGAAGTGGCTGTCTTTTTTCCATTGGACATTCTTTCCTGCTTTGTCAAAGATTAGTTGACCATAGAGTTGAGGGTCTATTTCTGGGCTCTCTATTGTGTTCCATTGATCTATGTGTCTATTTTTGTGCCAGTACCATGCTGTCTTTATGGTGACAGCTTTGTAATAGAGCTTGAAGTCCGGAATTGTGATGCCACCCACTTTGGCTTTCTTTTTCAATATTCCTTTGGCTATTTGAGGTCTTTTCTGGTTCTATATAAATTTTAGGATTATTTGTTCATTTCTTTGAAAAAAAATGGATGGTGTTTTGATAGGGATTGCATTAAATATGTAGATTGCTTTAGGTAGCAGAGACATTTTCACAATATTTATTCTTCCAATCCAGGAGCATGGAACATTTTTCCATTTCTTTGTGTCTTCCTCAATTTCTTTCATGAGTACTTTATAGTTTTCTGCATATAGATTCTTAGCCTCTTTGGTTAGGATTATTCCTAGGTATCTTATAGTTTTGGGTGTAATTGTAAATGGGATTGACTCCTTAATTTCTCTTTCTTCTGTCCTGTTGTTGGTGTAGAGAAATGCAACTGATTTCTGTGCATTGATTTTATATCCTGACACTTTACTGAATTCCTGTACAAGTTCTAGCAGTTTTGGAGTGGAGTCTTTTGGGTTTTCCACATATAGTATCATATTATCTGTGAAGAGTGATAGTTTGACTTCTTCTTTGCTGATTTGGATGCCTTTAATTTCCTTTTGTTGTCTGATTGCTGAGGCTAGGACTTCTAGTACTATGTTGAATAGCAGTGGTGATAGTGGACATCCCTGCCGTGTTCCTGACCTTAACGGAAAAGCTTTCAGTTTTTCTCCATTGAGAATGATACTTGCGGTGGGTTTTTCATAGATGGCTTTGATAATATTGAGGTATGTGCCCTCTCTCCCTACACTTTGAAGAGTTTTGATCAGGAAGGGATGCTGTACTTTGTCAAATGCTTTTTCAGCATCTACTGAGAGTATCATATAGTTCTTGTTCTTTCTTTTATTAATGTGTTGTATCACATTGATTGATTTGCGATGTTGAAACAAACTTGCAGCCCTGGAATAAATCCCACTTGGTCATGGTGAATAATCCTTTTAATGTACTGTTGAATCCTATTGGCTAGTATTTTGGTGAGAATGTTTGCATCTGTGTTCATCAAGGATATTGCTCTGTAGTTCTCGTTTTTGGTGGGGTCCTTGTCTGGTTTTGGGATCAAGGTGATGCTGGCCTCATAAAATGAGTTTGGACGTTTTCCTTCCATTTCTATTTTTTGGAACAGTTTCAGGAGTATAGGAATGAGTTCTTCTTTAAATGTTTGGTAGAATTCCCCTGGGAAGCCTTCTGGCCCTGGACTTTTGTTTGTTTGGAGATTTTTGATGACTGTTTCAATCTTCTTACTGGTTATGGGCCTGTTCAAGTTTTCTATTTCTTCCTGGTTCAGTTGTGGTAGTTTATATGTCTCTAGGAATGCATCCATTTCTTCCAGATTGTCCAATTTGTTGGCATAGAGTTGCTCATAGTATGTTCTTATAATTGTCTGTATTTCCTTGGTGTTAGTTGTGATCTCTCCTCTTTCATTCATGATTTTATTTATTTGGGTCCTTTCTCTTTTCTTTTTGATAAGTCTGGCCAGGGGTTTATCAATCTTATTGATTCTTTCAAAGAACCAGGTCCTAGTTTCGTTGATTTTTTCTATTGTTTTTTGGTTTCTTTTTCATTGATTTCTGCTCTGATCTTTATGATTTCTCTTCTCCTGCTGGGTTTAGGGTTTCTTTCTTGTTCTTACTCCAGCTCCTTTAGGTGCAGGGTTAGGTTGTGTACTTGAGACCTTTCTTGTTTCTTGAGAAAGGCTTGTACCGCTATATATTTTCCTCTCAGGACTGCCTTTTCTGCGTCCTACAGATTTTGAACCGTTGTGTTTTCATTATCATTTGTTTCCATGAATTTTTTCAGTTCTTCTTTAATGTCCTGGTTGACCCATTCATTCTTTAGAAGGATGCTGTTTAGTCTCCATGTATTTGGGTTCTTTCCAAATTTCCTCTTGTGATTGAGTTCTAGCTTCAGAGCATTGTGGTCTGAAAATATGCCGGGAATGATCCTAATCTTTTGATACTGGTTGAGACCTGATTTAGGACCCAGGATGTGATCTCTTTTGGAGAATGTTCCATGTGCACTAGAGAAGAACGTGTATTCTGTTGCTTTGGGATGAAATGATCTGAATACATCTGTGATGTCCATCTGGTCCAGTGTGTCATTTAAGGCCTTTATTTCCTTGTTGGTCTTTTACTTGAATGATCTGTCCATTTCAGTGAGGGGAGTGTTAAAGTCCCCTACTATTATTGTATTAATATTGATGTGTTTCTTTGATTTTGTTATTTCTTGTTTATATAGTTGGATGCTCCCACGTTAGGGGCATAGATATTTAAAATTGTTAGATCTTCTTGTTGGACAGACCCTTTGAGTAGGATATAGTGTCCTTCCTCATCTCTTATTATAGTCTTTGGCTTAAAATCTAATTGATCTGATATAAGGATTGCCACCCCAGCTTTCTTCTGATGCCCATAGCATGGTAAATTGTTTTCCACCCCCTCACTTTAAATTTGGAGGTGTCTTCGCGTCCAAAATGAGTTTCTTGTAGGCAACATATAGATGGGTTTTGTTTTTTTATCCATTCTGATACCCTGTGTCTTTTGATTGGGGCATTTAGCCCATTAACATTCAGGGTAACTATTGAGAGATATGAATTTAGTGCCATTATATTGTCTATAAGGTGACTCTTACTGTGTATTGTCTCTGTGCCTTTCTGATCTACTACTTTTAGGCTCTCTCTTTGCTTAGAGGACCCCTTTCAATATTTCCTGTGGAGCTGGTTTGGTGTTTGCAAATTCTTTCAGTTTTTGTTTGTCCTGGAAGCTTTTTATCTCTCCTTCTATTTTCAATGATAGCCTAGCTGGATAGAGTATTCTTGGCTGCATGTTTTTCTTGTTTAGTGCTCTGAATATATCATGCCAGCTCTTTCTGGCCTGCCAGGTCTCTGTGGATAAGTCTGCTGCCAATCTAATATTTTTGCCATTGTATGTTACAGACTTCTTTTCCCGGTCTGCTTTCAGGATTTTCTCTTTGTCACTAAGACTTGTAAATTTTACTATTAGGTGACGGGGTGTGGACCTATTCTTGTTGATTTTGAGGGGCGTTCTCTGCACCTCTTGGATTTTGATGCTTGTTCCCTTTGCCATATTAGGGAAATTCTCTCCAATAATTCTCTCCAATAGACCTTCTGCTCTCCTCTCTCTTTCTTCTTCTGGAATCCCAATTATTCTAATGTTGTTTCGTCTTATGGTGTCACTTATCTCTCGAATTCTCCCCTCGTGGTCCAGTAGCTGTTTGTCCCTCTTTTGCTCAGCTTCTTTATTCTCTGTCATTTGGTCTTCTGTATCACTAATTCTTTCTTCTGCCTCATTTATCCTAGCAGTGAGAGCCTCCATTTTTGATTGTACCTCATTAATAGCTTTTTTGATTTCAACTTGGTTAGATTTTAATTCTTTAATTTCTCCAGAAAGGGCTTTTATATCTCCAGAGAGGGTTTCTCTAATATCTTCCATGCCTTTTTCGAGCCTGGCTAGAACCTTCAGAATTGTCATTCTGAACTCTAGATCTGACATACTACCAATGTCTGTGTTTATTAGGTCCCTAGCCTTCGGTACTGCCTCTTGTTCTTTTTTTTGGGGTGAATTTTTCCGCCTTGTCTTTTTGTCCAGATAAGAGGTTATGGAGGAGCAAATAAACTACTAAAAGGGTGGCAAAGACCCCAGAAAAATGCACTTTAACCAAATCAGAAGAGACCCCCAAATCGTGGGGGGGAGAAAGGGGACAAAAAGTGGTTCAGAAAAAAAAAAAAATAAAAAATATATAAAAGAAAGAAAAAATATATATATTAGAAAAACTAGTCAAAAAACGTTAAAAAAGAAAAGGGTAAAAGTTTAAAAAAATTTAGCAGAAGGAAAAAAAAGAAAAAACATTGAAAAAAAATTGAATTAACCGCAAGACGAAAGAATCATGGGGAGAAAGCCATGAGTTCCGTGCTTTGCTTTCTCCTCCTCTGGAATTCTGCTGCTGTCCTAGGTATTGAACCTGCTTTCCTTGGTAGATGAACTTCGTCCTGGCTGGATTTTTTGTCGCTCTTCTGGGGGAGGGGCCTGTTGTAGTGACTTTCAAGTGTCTTTGCCCGAGGCGGAATTGCACCGCCCTTACCGGGGCTTGCCGCGCTCCAAGCTCACCCAGCCTGCGACCGGTTCAAGGTAACCCCGAGCTGAGAGCTCAGTCCTCGGCTCTGTTTCTGTAGCCGGCTTCCCCGTTCTAATACCTGCGAGCTCTGTGACACCCCGACACCCCGATCCTTCTGTGACCCTGCGGGACCTGGGGCCACGCTGACCCCGTGTGGGCTTCACCTGGTTTAGCCTCTGGAGCAATGTCCCTCAGTGAAACAGACTTTTAAAAGTCCTGATTTTGTGCTCCGTTTCTCCGCTGCTTGCCGGGAGCCGGCCCCTCCCCCCCAGTCTATCTTCCCATCATTTTGGATTCACTTCTCTGCCGGTCCTACCTTTCTGAAAATGGTTGATTTTCTGTTTCTAGAATTGCTGTTCTTCTTGTCTTCGATCTCCCATTGAATTTATAGGTGTTTGCCATGTTTATATCAGCTATCTAGCTGATCTCCTGCTACCTGATGTAGTCTCAGCCTGCTACTTCTCCGCCATCTTGACTCCTCCCCCAGACCTGAGCCATTATTTGATGTTTAAATAGTCTTTCTCATTGTGCATGATTCTGTTAATTTAGCCTCAAAATATACTAAGCAAAAATTATAATGCTAAAAGAGATAACTAACACTATGGTCATCACTGGATATTTTAGCATGTATTTCTTAATAACTGATAGACCAAGTAAACAAAAAAGTAAGCAAGAACATCAAATATGACATGATTAAGCAATGTTAACAATTGACATGTATAAAATACTACATAAATCAACTACAGGAAACACTTTTTTATTCAAATGCACATGGAAAAATTTTGAAATATGACTGAATGTTGCCATAAAAACGTTTCAGGGAATATTATAAAATGACATAGAATGTGAATCTTTGACTACAAAAGAATTATTTTAGAAGTCAATAACAAAAAGAAAACTGAAATTCTTTTTAAAAATATAAGCAATAACTTTTAAATAACTCATGAATCAAATAATAAATCACAGTAAAATATAGTAAATATTTTGGGTTGACTGAATAAAAATGCAGTATACTTAAACTTGTAGAATGCAGCTAATACTCTTCATAGAGAAATATTTCTTTGCCTCAAAAATATACATTCAAAAAAACGCCCTGAAAATCAGTAATTTAATTTCCACCTTAAGAAGTTAAGAAAAGAGGGGCACTTGGGTAGCTCAGTCGATTGAATATCAGACTCTTGATTTCAGTTCAGGTCATGATCTTAGGGTTGTGTGTTCGAGCTCCATACTCAGAAGGGAGACTCAGAAGGGTGTCATACTCTCTCCCTTTGCCCCTCCCCTCCTTTCAAATAAATCTTTTTTTTTTTTACATGAATTTTTTTTTTATTTATTTTTTCAGTGTAACAGTATTCATTGTTTTTGCACAACACCCAGTGCTCCATGCAATACGTGCCCTCCCTATTACCCACCACCTGGTTCCCCCAACCCCCCCCACGCCCCTTCAAAACCCTCAGGTTGTTTTTCAGAGTCCATAGTCTCTTATGGTTCGCCTCCCCCTCCAATTTCCCTCAACTTCATTCTTCTCTCCATCTCCCAATGTCCTCCATGTCATTTGTTATGCTCCACAAATAAGTGAAATCATATGATACTTGACTCTCTCTGCTTGACTTATTTTACTCAGCATAATCACTTCCAGTCCCGTCCATGTTGCTACAAAAGTTGGGTATTCATCCTTTCTTTTTTTTTTTTTTTTTTTATAAACATATAATGTATTTTTATATCCAGGGGTACAGGTCTGTGAATCACCAGGTTTACACACTTCACAGCACTCATGATAGCACATACTGTCCCAAATAAATCTTTTAAAAAAAGAAGTTAAGAAAAGAACGGCAAAGTCAACACAATGTCACTAATGACAGAAATAAAATGCAAAAAAATCATGAAAACCACAATATTGTCCTTTCAAAGTTTAGTAAAATCAATGACCTTCTGACAAAGTAATTCAGAAAAAAATGAGAAAAAATGAATTGCCTATATATATATATAAAGAGAGAGAGAGAGAATATGTATTTTCTATATATATTTATATATATATGGAAATGTACAGATCTCACAGATTTTTAAATGTTTATAAGAGGATACTATAAACAAATGCATGTTAGATTTGAAAAATGAAATGAAATGAACAACCTTTTTGGATACTATTACTTAAAAAGATTTACACAAGAAGCCCTGGGAAACATCTGAAGTCTTAATTCCATTATGGAAGTAAATCTGCAGTTTCACCATTCTCATAAAGTAAACTTCAGATCCAGATGATGTTAATCATTAATTCTTCCAAACATTGATAGGAGTAGATATTGATAGGAGGAAGAATCCAGAGAATGAAAAAGACAAAGTAATCCCTGTGCCACTTTATGAAGATGATAGAGTTTGATAAAATCTGACAATGACTCACGGTGTAAGAAAGGAAAAGTACCAGGCAGTCTCTCAGACAGAGATGTTATCATCCCAAACAAAAGAATAGCAACCCCAATTCAGCAAAGTACAAAATGGATAATATGTCACATCTTAAGATAGGTATATTTCAGAAACATAATCCATTAGGAAAGTAGCTCCATACAAATCACCACACTCACTAAATAAAGTAGAAAACTGTATTCAATAGATGCAGAAAAGCATTTAATAAGTTTCATCACCCATTTATTAGTTCTAGAAAACTCTCTGCAAGATAGAATGGAAAATTTTTAATTCTGTTAAAAGGGACCTGCAATAAAATACATATAGCAATTATTATATTTTTAGTGATGAAATATTGAAAGCTTTCAATCACAGATCAGAGAAAAGATAAAATACATTAACACAGCTTATACTAATTATTATCTTGGAGGTCCCTGGTGAGTTAAATAAGGTAAGAGAAAATGCAAAGAGGTATAAATATAAGAAAAATTAAAAGCATCAATACTCACTATTTTATTTTAAATATAGAAAATCCAAATAATCTACAAACTAGAATGAATAGGTAAATTTAGCAAGTTTATTGCACACA
Source organism: Meles meles (assembly GCF_922984935.1). Classification (NCBI taxonomy): domain Eukaryota; kingdom Metazoa; phylum Chordata; class Mammalia; order Carnivora; family Mustelidae; genus Meles; species Meles meles. Next base: position 116,821,399 of record NC_060073.1, on the reverse strand, counting down.
AGGGTAATATTTAAATATCCAATTTAACGTACGTATAACTATATTTTTTAAATACATTTTTAAAAGAATTTTAAATATAACACTAAAAACAGCACTTTTTTTCAAGTTTTCATTTAGTTAACATACAGTGTACTATTAGTTTCGGGTGCACAGTGTAGTGATTCAGTAATTCCATGTGTCACCCAGTGCTCATCATGACATGTGCAGTCCTTCACCCCCATCATCTGTTTCCCCTTCCCTCCACTCACCTCTCCTCTGGTCAGTATCAGTGAGTTCTCCATAGTTAAGAGTGAAAGCAGCAAATACAGAGTTTCTATAGTTAACAGTAAGAACAGCAAAACATAACAAAAGATGACTCCAGGGACAGTAAAATCAACATTTTATTATTTTGTTGAATCAGCGAACTACCTCCAGTCTGCCACGTTTATTGATTGGAATAAACCATATTATGAAGATACTCTCCTAAATGCACCTCAGTTCAAAACAGTCACAATCAAATGCCTAGTCAACTTGTGTGTGTGGTATGTGTGAAAATTGACAAAATGATTAAATTTTACTTAGAAAACATAAAGCCTAAGAATAACAAAAAAAAAAAAGTTCTTGAAGAGAAGAAAATGGATACTTGAGGGGTAAATGAGTTAATCTTTTGGAAGATACAAGAGGAAAGCACAGTCAGTTCTTCAAGGTCGGCACGTATTCCATGAGCAGGGTCTAGGAAACACTAACCATAAAGAAAAAGTTTGATAAACTGAGCTGACAAAGGGAAGATGAAGGTCACAGACTGGGAAAAGATACTTGCTGCTTATGGAACTAAGAACACTTACCAAGAAAATAAAATTTAAAAATTCAAAAAATTCATCTAAATTAGTTTAAAATAAAAAAAAAAAACCTTTAGAAACATGGATAAAAGACTTAATACACAAAAAATTTTCAAATGGTTAACAACAAGGAAATCACGCATTTCAGATTTTCTGGGACATTCCTGAGCTAGGCTTCCTGGAATTGCTTCCAAGTACTGACACTTTCATTCTCAAAATGTCCTGATTCAGATAATAAATTATAGGATCATTTTGGTAGATTTTAAAAAATGCTTACAACAGTACTTCTCAACCCTGTACCCACATCGCATTGAAATGTATGACTTCGCCCTGCCACTCAGAGATAGTACATAGGAACACCTGGGTGGCTTAGCTGGTTAAACGTCTGCTTTCATCTCAGGTCATGACCTCCAGAGCCTGGGATCCAATCCAGCCCTGCATCAGCCTCCCTGGTCAATGGGGAGTCTGCTTCTGCCCTTCCCCCAGCTCATGCTCGCTCTCCCTCTCTCTGTCGAATAAAGAAAATATTTTTAAAAATCTAAAAATTCAAAATGACAGAGAGATAGTACCTATTCCTCTATGTATCCCCTCACATGTAGTGGGACTTGTGACTGGGGCAGACAGAAGCAACAGGGGCCACGTTAGAGGGCTTCCAGTGAAAAGCCCATGCTGGTCCTTTGAGGATGAGACACCACAAGAGAGAGTCCCTGCTGACAGCTAGCACCACTACACAGATCAGAGACCCTCTGGCCCCAGACGAGCTACCAGATGATTACAACATGCCCCAGCTCTAGGACTGAGCTGCTGATATGGCTGCTGCTTACATGGTTCAACCTATGAAATTAATTCAACTTTCCCTAGTATTGGTCTTTTTTTATGTATATGTTGTACTTCTGTAAGAGTTGTTTTTTTTTTTTTTTTTTTGGTAGGTGGCTTAGTTGGTTGAACATCTGACTCTTGGTTTCAGCTCAATTCATGATCTCAGGGGTCCTGGGACTGAGCCCCACAGCAGACTCAGTGCTTGCCCCTTCCCCCGCCCTCTGCTGGTCCCATTAATGCTCCCTCTCTCTCTCAAATAAATAAAGTCTTGGGGCACCTGGGTGGCTCAGTGGGTTAAGCCTCTGCCTTCGGCTCAGGTCATGATCTCAGGGTCCTGGGATCAAGCCCCGCATCAGTCTCTCTGCTCAGCAGGGAGCCTGCTTCCCCCCTCTCTCTGCCTGCCTCTCTGCCTACTTGTGATCTCTGTCTGTCAAATAAATAAATAAAATCTTTAAAAAAAATAAAGTCTTAAATAAAAACAGTATTTTTGTAAATGTCATCTGGAAATCTTAGACTTCCTTTAAGATCTAATCTTTATACTGTGACTATTATTTCCATTATTTGGGATGCTGTCCTCATATTAATTCAGACTAAAATTTGATTTTAAACCTGCCAACCCATCATCTCAGACTTTGCAGTTACTTTAAGACACTTGAGTTTTACGTGAACTACAACACAGTGACAGTGTTTTCCTCTGCTTCTGTATGGGAAAGCTTTTCTTTTTAGGCCCAAGTGTAATATGTCCGGGGTAGTAATCAATTGCGTAGTTGTATTCTTTGGGCATTATTTTAACCTCCCTTGATATATTTTAATTTTTGTTTATACTCAAAAATCAATCATCACTGTTTTCTTTGCATTACTCATTCTATGAATTTATTAGTTGTATCTCTCACATTTGAGTAATCTGGAAAGTTCTTGCTATTATGCTGACTGAAGTGTTAGGTGGTCAATACATGTTTGTAAATTTATTGATAAATTAAATATTTAGAATTTTATGCCTTTATTTTTATGTGTACTATTATAGGAATGAATGGCTGGTCCATAAGTGCTCTCTAAAGCAGGAGATAATTGTCTTTCTGTTTGAATATTGGACGTGAACAGCAATACAGTGTGCAGAAGAAGAGCTTTAGAGTTGGAGCTGGACTGAGGTGGTTCAAATCTTGCTATGTTACCTCTTCACCATAGGTCATCGGATGAGTAAACGCATGCCTAGGTTAGTCTGTAAAAATGAGATAAATAATGGCACCTACTTCAAACTTTTGTTGTGAAGATTGAATAGTCTAATACGTGTACATCCCTCAGAGTACAGTTGTGCTCCATGACGGCTCTGCCTTATAAGCAGCAAATACTCAGTAAATCCTGGGTAGTTGCCTTTGGGTGGACTCATTGGCATAAACACAAAGCTGCTGAAACCAAGAGACTCCATGATAAAGTGTCTTACCATAAAATTGAATTCTCTTTCCTACATTTTTTGCCTTGTGAGTGGTTCCCTTTGTTCAGACTGTTCAGAGACCTGGGTTCTCTTCACCATGTTGCTCTGCCATCTGGAGTACCTTATTTTTGTTGGCAAGGTCAACAAGGTCACAGACATGGCCATGCCCTCCAACTGACTGGAAGACAGGAATGCACAGAGGACTGCATGCCTGGAAGCTTATCATTGGAAGGTTCATAACAACTGAGTTCATGTTCCACTGGTCAGAAAATGTTATATTACCACATCAAGCTCAGGAGCGTTCTGGTAAATGTTAATTATTCTCTTATCCTGGAGGAAGGGGAGAGGGAATTCCGGTGCACGAAAGCAGCCTTGGCCCTCCATAGTATCTACAGTAGGAGGTTGTTGCCCGTGTGGTTCTAATAGGGAGCATCGAGAGGATAAGAACACTTCTCTCTAAATAAGTATTTCCCAGATCACTAATATTAGGAATGCTACATATAAATAAAAGGGGTATAGGAGAGATGCAGTCAAAGGCCAAATGCAATTTGAATCAATCTGTATACAATAGGATGCAAAACATTAAAAAAAACCACTTTTGCCATATAGAAAGAACTTACTTACCAGGTATTTGAGTAACAATTGAAACACAATTGCCTCAAATTGATGCAATATGAAACCTTTCTCCAAAATTTATTAATAAGCCCTAAAATTGGGACATCGTAGAGTATTCTTTGGGAAATACTACACTAGTTACTACATTGCTTCTAATTCCCAATCTTTTTGTTTGTTTGTTTAAGTTTTTAGCTTATTTAGGTATATTTTGCTCTATTTTTTAATATAGATTTTTTTTAATTTATTGAAATATATTTGACATAACACTGTAAACTTAAGGTGTACGTGTTAATTTGATGCATTTGCAAGTTAGGAAATATGATTGTGATCATATGCTTCATATTAAAAACACACATTTAATGTATACATTTTGAGGAGTTTGGACATATATACATCCATACCATCACCAGAATCAAGGTAATGAGTCTATCTATCACCTCTATCACCTTCAAACGATTTCTAGTGTCCTCTTGCCTTTTTTTTTTTTTTTCCTTTTGGTAGTGGCAAGAGCACTTCATATGAGATTTACCCTCTTAAGTTTTTAAGTGTGCAACTTTGTACTATTAACTCTAGTACTGTGTCGTACAGCAGGTCTCTAGAATTTATTAATGTCCTATAACTAACTTTATACCCATTCGACAACTACTCTCCGACCCTGCATTCCACAGTTCTATCCCTGACAACAGGGAATTCCCTAATGTCAGATCCCCACGTTCTAGAACGTGCTTCTGAATGATTGTGCTTGATTACATCTCACCCCGAATCAGAACAAGGGCATATTTATTTCTGATATGTTACCAGAGGAAGTTGTTTTCAACAGTGTTTCAGCCTCTTTTAAGCAACTAGCAACCTCCTTCTTTTACTGCATACAGGTTCTGTGGTGATCATGATGTCATTTTGGTGAACCCAGATTAGTGTGGCCATCAAGGAACCTGTGATGTTCGCTGGTTTCTTCTGCCAGTGAGCCTTCATCTTAATCTCTTCTCCGCTGACTGTGCTTCCATGAGTAAAAGTCTAAAATCATGTGATTTACCACAAACACCTTTTCTTTTTCCTCCAGTCTAAGTGTTCTTGATGAAAATTTGCTTTTTAGAGGGCATAAGGTTTCTATAGATATTTAAAACTTAACATAAAATATATAACTTACTTCTAAGTAGTTTCATAAAACCATACCATATGTCTACACCTGGATTCAGAAACTGTCCTCATATCAGCTCATATTTAATAAAAATGTATCTAGAATAACATAAGCAATTGAGGGATATTTTATAATAGTTTTTAAATTTGTTTTTGTCTTGAGAATATGAAATCTGAAAATTGAGACTTTTGGTAAAATTATCTCCTTTGATAATAGACAAAAATAAAAATCTGGAACGTCAACTATTAAGGCACGTCACTTTTGATATTACATATCCAAGTATGATACAACATAGACCATTAATTTCCTCTGCCCTGAGAAGATACAGTGTTGTATTTTTTTTCTTTTAGGAAACATCTTAATATCCACAGTTGAGGTAATAAATTGATGTTAAATAGTATCTAATCTAAGTTGGTGATTAAAAATCTAAACTTTTTTTTTTAATTCAAAGCAAATAAAGATAGAGGACCACGAACAGAAACTAGTGCAGGGCTGTGAACGGGAAGCTGGGGTAAGGTGTTTCCCATTTCTGATTTTCTGAAGTTATATTTGGAACTCAGATACGTATAGTGACCTCAGAATATTCAGGAGCATTGTGACAGTGGTCTTGGAGAAGTCTGACGTCATGGTTCTTTCCCTGCAATGCTAAAATTAATTTAAGTGTAGCTATTGGAAATCGTGGCATTTGTAGTAAAGAAATAAAACTGCCAAGGAAGCTCCTATAGAGGAGGTGAGGAGCAGGGCCAGCTCTGAGGCACAGCACTGTGGCCTAGTAACAAGCTACCAGAAGAGAACCCGCCTACGAATAGCAGCATTTGCTTTATCTCGAACAGCAACTGTTTCTTTTATAAGTGGCACACTTTCCTGAGTAGAACCACCTTTGAATATAAATTTATATAACTGGTGACATAACATGAAATCTTGTACCCCAAAGACAAACTTTTATGATCCGGCCCATGTGCATTCCCATTTTAAATTTTCCAGTGGGACTATTTTAAAGCCTGCACCCTCTCTTTACTAAATATAAGAATTATTCATGCTCTCCTGAAATTCATTAAGAATGGAAAAGCTGAGCCCTTAAAAACTGAACCCTAGTGGTAATTAATCGGTTTTTCAAAGCAATTAATGGATCTTGAACAAATGGATACAATGAGCAGATTTAGAGCTTTTAACCCCACTAGGGATCTCTGGACGTCCAGACTTGGGATTTTCCGGAGAAGCGGTAGAAGCAGATCAGGTTGCTGCCTTTTTTTTTTTTTTAAATAGGTTTTGGGTTCTAAAAATTGAGGAACTTAATCAGCACAAATTTTTTTTTACAAAACTTTCACCTTCCATTATGCTTTTGAGACTTGAGGATACACCACCGTGGGATAGGAAGTCTTCAAAGAAAAAATATGTCAGAGTTCACTTCTAACTACTATTTTTTTTTTCCCTGACTGCTCTCCACTGTGTGACATCCCTTTCCTGGAAACTCAGGGAAAATTTATGAGGTGGAACGCATACAAAGAGGGAATTAATTACTGTAACAACCTTGTTCTACTAGGGCATAAATACCCTAAAATTAGATTTCAGATATATCTCTGTGTGTTTTTGAAATTATGTATTAATCAATCTTTTTAAATGTTACTTACTTTTTAAGTGATGTTTACAAAACTACTAGCCAAATAAATAAATTATTTCCTAAGAGGCAAATCTGCCAACAAATTAGGTAAACTAATTATCATACTTAATATAATGACGAATACTGCACCAAACGGCTTTCTCTGAATCTAAGAAGATTGTTGGAGGAACGCTGAGTTAACAAAAGGGAAAAAATCAGATGTTAATGCTTTTCTTAACTGATAAAAATCCAAATACATTAAAATAACAGATTTTTTATTTGCATTCTTTTTAACAAAAGCAGGTATAACTCATTCATTTAAACAATCTCTAAGATCAGACAGTGATTATTTCACAGGCCTCTGGCGCATCAGCTCTGGAAGGCTCAGTTCACAAAATGGAATGCTCTTTAAGACACAAAAATCCCAGATATGTAAAATATGTCAATGCATATGCATCTATTAAAAGTGCTTGACCTACAAAACAGCCTATAACTCAGGAGAAAGCTGAGTCACTGATGCCTTGCATAATCTATTTTGGGACACGACACTGTACATTATGCTGCAGCAACAAAATGCATAATTTCTATATCAATCACTTCCGTATTCAAAAGAATATACACTTACCTTCTCTGCAGCTGTTTACTTGGAATAATCACTGTGGGCATTGAAGCAGCACTTCCAGGGACACACATGAATATATTTCCCACAAAATGGAAGCATCATTTGATCCTTATTTTAAAACAATTAAGCAACTATGAGACAGTGTAAGAAAGCAAACAGTTTGGCCTGTCTTTGAGCTATGGGATCTTGGGCAAGAATATAACCTTTCTTAAGCCAAAATTCCCTTATCTATAAAAGTGGAATGACAATATCTCTGTCACTGAACACTGAACGTTTATGAGGATTAGATAAGATGATGGATGGGAACCAGCCTCTTAATTTTAAAAGGAGTACATAAGGTAATAACCAATAATTGTTACAGTTATATTTAAAATAACACCCTTCTCCCTTCAAACCCCAGAGTTCTACCTGGTGTGGCAGGAATGATAAACTGTAGTGTTCTTTGATGATGAGAGTGATGGCACTGAGCCCGTTGTGTCCAGTGTGACTCGGATTTGGGCTGGGAATTATCCTGGCCATTCATACTCATTCTTGAGACTTCCTCTGCCACCACCCATATGGGGAGACACAGCTAAACGTGAGGTCAACATCTTATTTTAGAATGTGGAGGTTACAACACGAGTCCAAGGCACTTCCTGCCAGCTCTCTTACGTCACGAGCCTTCCCTAGGAATGAGAGAGGCCTTGAGGTTTCAGACAGAGATACTTGTGCAGACGTAGATGATCCTAAAATCTTTGAGTTCCTCAAGTCTCCTAGAACCCACTTTGCCAGCAGAGGCAACCCCTCTCTCCCCTGAAGTAATTAATCTTCCCCTGTGAAACCGGACTGTGAATTCACCTGCAGCATTATCCTCATGCGACATTGGCACCTCTTCAGGATGACGCTCGATGAGGGTCAGATCCAGTGTAGCAGGGACGGGACAGTAGGAACTGTGTGCTGTGAGAAGGAAGATAGATCCGTGCAGGCGCTTCAAGACCTTGGCCGAATTTCTGTGAAAGAAGGACCCAACACTCTTACCATTAACAGTGGCCCAAATTGTTAGTTACTCATAATATCAGTAAGCAAAAATAATTCAGAACGATACAAACGTCATTGTTTTCTTCCCTGCTTGAAGTCATGCACTACTCACTCTAGTGTCCGTAAGGTTTCAAAGCACTTAATGAGAGTTTAGAAACCTTATTTGAGGTTATTACTCGTAGTGAAAGGCAAAAAGCCATATACTATTAGAGAAACACTTTTTCTTTCCTGCTGAAGCAAAAATGACTAGAAGAATAGACTGAAACCATAATGCCTTCCTTCCTCAGCTGAGAATGGCCGAAATCTCATAGAAAATATGACTAAAGGTGTGAAGAGTAAGTATTAGGAAAAAAAGATACAATGTGAAATTTTGTTAGAGAAGTTGAGGAACACAGAGGAATTTGTAACACCTCTTTGCTCCTTGTATTTACTAGACTTGGATTCTGCATGCCTGTGCACCTGCTGAGTGCATTGGGCCAATGACACAGTGCTCGGAGCCAGGCGGGTTTCCGAGGGGCTCTTACTGAGAGCGCCATGGAGGGGCAGGAGCAGGGCCAAGCTCATGGTTCCCTGGTTGTCAGTTTCACTCTGATGATGAAATGAGGGCTAGCGAATGAGCTGGATGTCAGAGTTAGGCAGAGGGGAGGGGTAATTAGAGGTTGTGTTCCAAGCCTTCTGGATGAATCTATGTGATAGAACAAGCCAGTGTTCTCAAGCCCCGATTCACCACTTCATCATTCTGTTAGGACTGGTTATCTCAGGCATTGGTTGTAACCAGTTTTAATGAAGAGCATTTTAGCTTCTAGAGGGTCCTACTAAAGGAGAGGCTGACTCCTTCTATGAGGGGGCATCAATCTTAGAGAAGTTAACCTCTCAAAAAATACAAGAAGAAGGTTCTATGGGGAAAATATTTACTCAACAGTAAATACCACCTTAATTTAAGGAAAAGTGTTATATGATGAAATTTTTATTTTCTACATTGATGGCTTAGCTCATTTAAGCTGAATTAAAAAGGGTTGGGGGTACCTGCGTGGCTCAGTCAGTTGAGCATTGGACTCTTGATTTTGGCTTAGTTCATGATTCCAGGGTCTGGGGGTGGAACCCCACATTGTTAACTCTCTGCTCAGCAGGAGTCTGCTTCTCCCTCTGCCCCTTCCCCCCTTGCTCGCTCTCTCTCTCTCTCTCTCTCTCTCTCTCATAAATAAATCTTTTTTAAAAATGGCCAAAGTTGGCACCTGGATGCCTCAGTCGTTTAAGGATCTGCGTTCAGCTCAGGTCATGATCTCAGGGTGCTGGGATTGAGTCCCTCCTCGGGCTCTATGTTCAATATGGAGTCTGCTTCTTCCTCTCCCTCTACCTCTCCACCACCACCCCGCCCCCCTGTTGTTTATGCTCTCTCTCAAAAAATAAATAATTTTTTTTAAAAAGGACAAAGTGAGAAACTTGGCACCTATAGACATTTTTCATTTCAACCTCAGCAGCAGTCCCTAGAAAATGAATGATTTAATTATTGTGTTGTCTATAAAGATATTCTGACTTTTTAAAAAATATAATTTAACACAGAGAATTACAACAAAATATTTGTAATGACATAGAAATACTGATGGTAAGATTTTCTGGTTATCTATGATAAATAGTTACAGGTGGTGGTTAAATATTTGCCTTCTTCAAAAAGTATTCAAGATATTTTAGCTTTATTCATGATAATCAGTGATTGCAAATAGTTTGATACTTGGTTGTTTCAGAAAATTGCACAAACAATTACATAAATACTACTTTAAATACATATTGCTTTTCAAATATATTTGAGTACACAGCTACTTTTTAAAAGGAATCATAGAAAAAATCTTAAAACATTTCTATTTACATAATTTTTGCTGAAAAATATATCAATGTGTAAAAATCCTCAAGTGTGCATTTCAAATTTTTTAAAAATTACCTTACATCATACTCAGAAATTAACTTAAAATGAAGCAGAGATCTGATTATAAGGACTAAAATTATTAAACTTTCTGGAAAAATACAGGAGAAAGTCTTTTTAAAATTATTTTTATTAACATATAATGTATTACTTGCCCCAGGGGTACAGGTCTGTGAATCATCAGGCTTACACACTTCATAGCACTCACCACAGCACATGCCCTCCCCAGAGTCCATAACCCAACCACCCTATCCTTACCCACCCCCCTCTAGCAACCCTCAGTTTGTTTTGTGAAATTAAGAGTCTCTTATTTTGTCTCCCTCCAAACCCCACCTTGTTTCAGTTTTTCCTTCCTTACCCTCCACAACCTCTGCCCTGCCTCTCAAATTCCTCATCTGAGAGATCATGTGATAGTTGTCTTTCTCTGATTGACTTATTTCTCTCAGCAAAATACTCTCTAGTTCCATCCATATTATTGCAAATGGCAAGATCTCATTTCTTTTGATGGCTGCATAGTATCCCATTGTATATATATATACCACATCTTCTTTATCCATTCATCTATTGATGGATATCTAGGTCCTTTCCATAGTTTGGCTATTGTGGACATTGCTGCTATAAACATTCAGGTGCACGTGCCCCTTCAGATCACTACGTTTGTATCTTTAGGATAAATATCCAGTAGTGTGATTGCTGGGTCATAGGGTAGCTCTATTTTCAACTTTTTGAGGAACCTCTGTACTGTTTTCCAGAGTAGCTACACCAGCTGGCAGTCCCATCAACAGTTGGGGAGGGTTCCCCTTTCTCCACATCTCGCCAACATCTGTCATTTCCCAACTTGTTAATTTTAGCCGTTCTGAATGGTGTGAGGTGGTATCTCATTGTGGTTTTGATTTGTATTTCCCTGATGCCAAGCGATGTGGAGCACTTTTTCACGTGTCTGTGGGCCGTCTGTATGTCTTCTTGGCAGAAATATCTGTTCATGTCTTCTGCCCATTTCTTGATTGGATTATTTGTTCTTTGGGTGTTGAGTGTGATAAGTTCTTTATAGATTTTGGACACTAGCCCTTAATTTGATATGTCATTTGTGAATATCTTCTCCCATTCTGTCAGTTGTCTTTTGGTTTTGTTGACTTTTCTTTGCTGTGCAAAAGCTTTTGATCTTGATGAAGTCCCAGTAGTTCATTTTTGCCCTTGCTTCCCTTGCCTTTGGCGACGTTTCTAGGAAGAAGTTCCTGAATGTGAGGTCAAAGAGGTTTCTGCCTGTGTTATCCTCAAGGATTTTGATGGATTCCTGTCTCACATTGACTTTTTTCATCCATTTTGAGTCCATCTTTCTGTGTGGTATGAGGACATGGTCCAGTTTCATTTTCCTGCATGTGGCTGTCCAATTTTCCCAACACCATTTGTTGAAGAGACTGGTTTTTTTTCCATTGGACATTCTTTTCTGCTTTGTCAAAGATTAGTTGACCGTAGAGTTGAGAGTCCATTTCTGGGCTCTTTATTCTGTTCCATTGATCTATGTGTCTGTTTTTGTGCCAGTACCATACCATCTTGGTGATGATGGCTTTGTAATAGAGCTTGAAGTCTGGAATTGTGAGGCCACCAACTTTGGTTTTCTTTTTCAACATACCTCTGGCTGTTCGGGCTCTTTTCTGGTTCCACATAAATTTTAGGATTATTTGTTCCATTACTTTGAAAAAAATGGATGTTATTTTCATAAGAATTGCGTTAAATGTGTAGATTGCTTTAGGTAGCATAGACATTTTTGCAATACTTGTTCTTCCAATCCATAAGCATGGAACGTTTTTCCATTTCTTTGTGTCTTCCTCAGTTTTGTTCATGAGTATTTATAGTTTTCTGAGTACAGCTTCTTTGCCTCTTTGGTCAGGTTTATTCCTAGGTATCTTATTTTGGGTGCAGTTGTAAATGGGATCGACTCCTTTATTTCTCTTTCTTTTATCTTGCTGTCGGTGTATAGAAATGCAACTGATTTTTGTGCATTGATTTTATATCCTGACACTTTACTGAATTCCTGTATGAGTTCTAGCAGGTTTGGCATGGAGTCTTGTGTTTTTCCATATAAAGTATCATATCATCTGCAAAGAGTGAGAATTTGACTTCTCTTTTGCCAATTCAAATGCCTTTTATTGCTTTTTGTTGTCTGATTGCCGAGACTAGGACTTCTAGTACTATGTTGAATAGCAGTGATAATACTGGACATCCCTGCCATGTTCCTGATCTTAAGGGAAAAGCTCTCAGTTTTTCCCCATTGAGAATGATATTTGCTGTGGGCTTTTCATAGATGGCTTTGATGTTATTGAGGTGTGTACACTCTATCCCTACACTTTGAAGAGTTTTGATCAAGAAAGGATGCTGTACTTTGTCAAATGCTTTTTCAGCATTTGTTGAGAGTATCATATGGTTCTTGTTCTTTCTTTTATTAATGTATTGTATCACAGTGGTTGATTTGTGGATGTTGAACCAACTTGCAGCCCAGGAATAAATCCCTCTTGGTCGTGGTGAATAATCCTATTAATGTATAGTTGGATCTTATTGGCTAGTATTTTGGTGAGAATTTTTGCATCTGTGTTCATCAGAGTTATTGGGTCTGTAATTCTCCTTTTTGATGGGGTTTCTGTCTAGTTTTGGGATCAAGTAATGCTGGCCTCATAAAATGAGTTTGGAAGTTTTCCTACCATTTCTGTTTTTTGAAACAGTTTCAGGAGAATAAATATTAATTCTTCTTTAAATATTTGGTAGAATTCCCCTGGGAAGCCATCTGCCCTGGGCCTTTGTTTGTTGGGATATTTTTGATGACTGTTTCAATCTCCTTACTGGTTCTGGGTCTGGGTCTGTTTAGATTTTTCTATTTCTTCCTGGTTCAGTTGTGGTAGTTTATACTTCTCTAGGAATGCATCCATTTCTTCCAGATTGTCAAATTTGCTAGTGTATATTTGCTCATAATATGTTCTTATAATTTTTTGTATTTCTTTGGTGTTGGTTGTGATGTCTCCTCTTTCATTCATGATTTTATTAATTTGGGTCTTTTCTCTTTTCTTTTTCTTTTTTTTTTTTAAAGATTTTATTTATTTATTTGACAGACAGAGATCACAAGTAGGCAGAGAGGCAGGCAGAGAGGCAGGCAGAGAGAGAGAGGAGGAAGCAGGCTGTCCACAGAGCAGAGAGCCCGATGCGGGGCTCGATCCCAGGACCCCGGGATCATGACCTGAGCCGAAGGCAGAGGCTTTAACCCACTGAGCCACCCAGGCGCCCCATTTTTCTCTTTTCTTTTTGATACATCTGGCCAGAGGTTTATCAATCTTACTAATTTTCAAAGAACCAGCTCCTAGTTTTGTTGATTTGTTCTACTGTTCTTTTGGTTTCTACTTAATTGATTTCTGCTCTGATCTTTATGATTTCTTTTGTCCTGCTGGGTTTAGGGTTTCTTTGCTGTTCTTTCTCTAGCTCCTTAAGGTATAGGATTAGGTTGTGTACTTGAGACCTTTCTTGTTTCTTGAGAAAGGCTTGTATCGCTATATACTTTCCTCTCAGGAAAGTATCCCTTTGCTGTGTCCCAAAGATTTTGAACAGTTGTGTTTTCATTTTCATTTCTTTCCATGAATTTTTTCAATTCTTCTTTAATTTCCTGGTTGACCCATTCCTTCTTTCGTAGGATACTCTTTAGTCTCCATGTATTTAAGTTCTTTCCAACTTTCCTCTTGTGATTGAAATCTGGTTTCAGAGCATTGTGGTCTAAAAATAAGCAGGGAATGATCCCGGTCTTTTGATAGTAGTTGAGACCTGATCTGTCACCCAGGATATGATCTATTCTGGATAATGTTCCATGTGCACTAGAGAAGAATGTGTATTCTGTTACTTTGGGATGGAATGTTCTGAATATATCTGTGATATCCATCTGGTCCAATGTGTCATTTAAAGCCTTCATTTCCTTGTTGACCTTTTGCTTAAATAATTTGTCCATTTCAGTGAGGGGGATGTACCCTACTATTATTGTGTTATTGCCAATGTGTTTCTTTGATTTTGTTATTAATTGGTTTATATAATTGGCTGCTCCCATGTTAGGGGTATAGGTATTTCTAATTGTTAGATCTTCTTGCTGGACAGACCCTTTGAGTATGATATAGCATCCTTCTTCATCTCTTATTATAGTCTTTGGCTTAAAATCTAATTTATCAGATAAAAGGATTGGCACCCTAGCTTTCTTTTGATGTCCATTAGCGTGGTAAATTGTTTTCCACTCCCTTACTTTAAATCTGGAGGTGTCTTTGGGTCTAAAATTAGTTTCTTGTAGACAGCATATTGATGGGTTTTGTTTTTTTAATCTACTCTGGTACCCCATGTCTTTTGATTGGGGCATTTAGCCCATTTACATTTAGGGTAACTATTGAAAGATATTAATTTAGTGCCATTATATTGCCTGTAAGGTGACTGTTACTGTATATTGTCTCTGTTCCTTTCTGGTCTGTTACTGTTAGGCTCTGCCTTTGCTTAGAGGACTCCTTTCAATATTTCCTGTAGGGCTGGTTTGGTGTTTGCATATTCTTTTAGTTTTTGTTTGTCCTGGAAGCTTTTTATCTCTCCTTCTATTTTCAATGACAGCCTAGCAGGATACAGTATTCTTGGCTGCATATTTTTCTCATTTAGTCCTCTAAGTATATCATGCTAGCCTGCCGGGTCTCTGTAGGTAAGTCTGCTGCCAATGTAATATTTCTGCCATTGTATGTTACAGACCTCTTGTCCCTAGCTGCTTTCAGGATTTTCTCTTTGTCACTAAGACTTGTAAATTTTAATTTTAGATGACGGGGTGTGGACCTATTTTTAATTGATTTTGAGGGGGGTTCTCTGTGCCACCTAGATTTTGATGTTTATTCCCTTTACCATATTAGGGAAATTCTCTATTATAATTTGCTGCAGTATACCTTCTGATCCTCTCTCTCCTTCTTCTTCTGGGATCCCAATTTTTCTAATATTGTTTTGTCTTATGGTATCACTTATCTCTCAAATTCTCCCCTTGTGGTCTAGTAGTTTGTGTCTCTTTTGCTCAGCTTCTTTATTCTCCATCATTTGGTCTTCTATATCACTAATTCTCTCTACCGCCTCATTTATCCTAGCAGTAAGAACCCCCATTTTTGATAGCACCTCATTAATAGCTTTTTTGATTTCAGCTTGGTTAGATTTTAGTTCTTTTATTTCTCAAGAAAGGGATTTTAGTTTTCCAGAAAGGGATTCTCTAATATCTTCCATGCCTTTTTCGAGCCCAGCTATTACCTTGATAATCGTCATTCTGAACTCTAGTGCTGACATATTACCAAGGTCCATATTGATTAGGTCCCCAGTCATCGGTATTGCCTCTTGTTCTTTTATTTGTGGTGAGTTTTTCCGCCTTGTCATTTTATACAGATAAGAGTAGATGAATGAGAAGACAAAAATACTAAAAAAGTGGCAAAGATCCCAGAAGGATATATGCTAACCAGATCAGAAGAGACCCAAAACTGGGGGGAGAAGATGGAGGAAAAAATTAAAAATACATATATGTATATATATTAGACTGGTGAATAAAACAGAGCCACCCACTTGATCTTGGGTGTATTCTGGTCTCTGAGAAGAAACTACCTCCCAAAAATTTAAAGAAAGAAAAACATATATATATATGTATATACAAAAATAAGGGTAAATATGATGAAGGGATGGAATATGACTGTAAAGATGAAAATTTAAAAAGATTCTAAAAAAGAAATTGATAAGATAAGTTGGTTGGAAAAAGAAAAAAAGGAAAAAAAGGAGAGAATGTGATCAGTCTGGAGACTAGAACAAAGCCATGTGCTAGATTTAGAGTATATTTTCATCTACTGGAAGAAATTGTATCCCAAAATTTTAAAGGAAAAAAACCTATATGTATACAAAAAATAAGGTTAAATATAATGAAGGGATAAAATATGACTGTAACAATGAATATTTTAAAAAGATTTTTGAAGAAGATATTGATAAGATAAAATAGTAAAAAGCATTAAAAGAGGAAAAGTTAAAAAAATAGAGTAAGAAAAAATTAAAATTAAAAAAAATTAACTTTGCAAGACTAAAGGATCATGGCGAAAAAGCAATGAATTCTATGTGTTGCTTTCCCCTTGCTGTGGAGTTCCAAAGTTATGATTCATTGGTGAACTCGGTCTTGGCTGGATGTTCTTGCTGATCTTCTGGGGGAGGGGCCTGTTGCAGTGATTCTCAAATGTCTTTGCCCAGGGCAGAATTGCACCACCCTTGCCAGGGGCCAGGCTAAGTAATCCACTTAGGTTTGCTCTTGGTAGCTTTTGTTCCCTGATCACTTTCCATACCACTTTGGAAGTCTGGGAATGAAGATGGTGGCCTCCCAGTCTCCCTCTGGAGGAGCTGAGAGCTCAGGCCCCCGTCCTCAGTGTGCCCTGAGAGAAAAGCAGTGAATCCTTCCTGTCTCCCTGGTCTCCGGCCACACTTTGTGTTCACCTGGCCTATTACCAAGCATTTCTGTCTCTGGCGCTCAGCCCCATTTGGAGTCTCCAAACCCAGCAGAAAATCTTGGAGGATTTCCTGGAAGGAGGAAGGTGAGTCTCCCAGATCTGCTACTTGTGGGGTCCCTGCTCAAAGAGTAGTAGCCCTACTGTGCCTCGGATCACAGTTTAAGGTAACCCCAAGCTGAGAGCCCCACCTTGGCTCCATCTCTGCAGTCAGCTTCCCCGCTATGATACCTGGGAGCTCTGCCACACTTAGGCACCCCTGGTCTTTCTGTGACCCTGTGGGTCCTGAGTCCACACTGACCCTGCAAGGGTTCCACCCCCCACTTAGCCTTTGTAGCGATGTCCCTCAGTGGAGCAGACTTTTAAAAATTCCGATTTTGTGCTCTTCTGGTCCAACACTTACCAGGAGCCAGCCCCTCCCTCTGTGGTCTATCTTCCCCTCACTTCAGATTCACTTCTTACGTCCTAACTTTCAGAAAGTGGTCAATTTTCTGTTCCTAGAATTACTGCTTTTCTTCTCTTCTATCTCCTTTTGAGTTTGTAGGTGTTCAGAATGGTTTGATAACTATCTAGCTGAACTCCTGGACCTAATGATATTTCAGTTTCCTACTCCTCTGCCATCTTGCCTTCTCCTCCCAGGAGAAAGTCTTGATGATATCAGGTTCAGCAATGATTTATTAGAGATAACTTCAAAAGCAAGCACAGTTTATTAAAGAAGATGATTAATTGTACTTCTTTCTGATTAAAACTTTTTGTTCTCAAAAGACACCATTAAAAGAAAAATAAATTATGGACTAGGAGAAAATATTTGGAAATGATATGTCTTTTAAAATACCTGTATTCAGAATACATCTCAAGAAGAAGACAACAACACAATTAAATTTTTTATTTTTGCTCTTTTGGGGTTTTTTGTTTCAATTTTTTTAATCTGCAAAAGTTTTGAATAGTTTACCAAGAAAGGTATATACAGGTAGCTCATGAGCACATGAGAAGATACTCACCATCATTAAGTCATATGATAAATACAAATTGAAACTATAATGCCTTAACCACTAAATAGGTACAGTCACAAGTCTAATATATCAAATATTATCCAGGATATAGAGAAACAAACATTCTTCCTCTACTGGTGGGAATGGGGATTGGTACATCTACTTTGGAAAACAGTTTGGCAACTTCTTAAAAAGTTAAATAGCATGATCTACCAACTTCCATGTTACATATCTGTTCAATGAAAATGAAAATATATGTCTACCCGAAGACTGGGATGAAAATATTCATAGCAGAATTACTCAAAATGGGCAAAGCTTGGAATCAGTCATTTTTTTTAAAGATTTTATTTGTTTATTTGAGAGAGAGTGAGAGAAAGTGCATGAGCAAGGGGACAGGCAAAGGGAGAGGAAGAAGCAGTCTCCCCTTTTAGCAGGAGCCCAGTGGGACCCTGGGGTCAGGACCTGAGCCCAAGGCAGACTCTTAACCAACTGAGCCACCCTGGACCCTGGAACCAGTCTTAATTTTAACTCATTTTAGAAGCTGTTAGGAGTGTCTAGTGACAAGAATTTTCAGTTTAGATTATTATTTGTTATTACTTTAACTATTGTCTAATATCCCTAAACAACTAGATGAGAAGCTTCCCCAAGGAAAATACAACCAGGGTTCAGCTAAATGGAGAAATGTTTTAGTTTATGGTTCCCTAAGTAAGAATTAGGAAAGTTTGGGGCACCTGGGTGGCTCAGTGGGTTAAGCCACTTCCTTCAGCTCAGGTCGTGATCTCAGGGTCCTGGGATCAAGCCCTACATTGGGCTCTCTGCTCAGCGGGGAGCCTGCTTCCCCACCTCTCTGCCTACTTGTGATCTCTCTCTCTCTGTCAGATACATAAATAAAATCTTAAAAAAAAAAAGAATTAGGAAAGTTTTATGCTTTCTGCCTTTTAGATCCTAGAACTGCTTTCTTTTTACAAATTGGAGGATATATTTCCTTTTATCAGCCCAACTATTTTTTGAACCTAACTTTTTAAACCTCCTTATAGAATTATGTGATCTCTTATTATTGCATTATATATATGTAATATTTGCTGCTTATTAGTCATGCAATGATATTTTAATTACTGTATTTTTAACTAGACTTTAAGAAACTTGTAAGCAGGAATCTTGTCTGTACTATTCACCTTGCACACCTATCATATATCTGGAACAATGTTCAAAGATACTGGTTTAGGAGTATATGAATGAAGGTAGATACTGACATCAAATTTAGAAAGAATAGTTTAAGCAACGTATACTGCATTAAAATAGCATTCTCACATCAGTCTGTTGTTGTTTTTTTTTAACTTGTCTTTTCCTGAAATAATACAGTAGGAAAATACAGATCTATTTACAGGGGTAGCTGATTATACATGGTGGTGGTGATGATGATGATGATGGAGAGGTAGATAGATAATAGACATGGAGAAAGATAAGTGTATAATAGATATGGATAGTAGTTTCTTATTATTTGTTTTTCCTACTAGAATGTTTTGTCTTCTGAATGAACTGTAAATGAAGAGAAACCCATGAGGTTTCAGTGATTTGAAAATGACTCATGAATAACTACCAGTCTTCTTTTTTCACTAGATCAAAGGAAATGTGAGGAGGTAAAATATCTATAAGAATAAGAGAAAGATTGCCAGTGAATAAAATATGACAGAAGTTACTTCAGAAAATATATTATAATATTCTTAAACATTGATAAAAATCACTCTTTGATTAAGCCTGGATTATTAAAAAAGAAGTACCTTGGATCAGTTTCATAGTTACTATTTAATTTCCTGAATACTGCTGGTAAGAATAAATGTCTAGATGAGTATATTAAATATATATATGTATATATAATATATATAAGGATGTGAAATACCTTAGGATTGAAAATTTATACTGTCTTTAAAATATATTATATTCATGACAGAATGTCATTCAAAGTATGCTATTTCCAGTGAGGTCTCTGGAATCTTTGATACAAATATTCAGGGTTTGATCCCAATGGATTCTTTTATAACGTTAGAATACTATATTACGGAAACTCTATATATGACTATATATTATATATATGACTATATAATATATTATATTATATATAACATAATTATATATAATATATGAATATATTATATTCATGTGTATATATTTATAAAACTAAGCACAATTATAACAAAATACATATATATGTATGTATATATACACACACACACTCATAACTACAATATTTTTCTTAAGAAATCTCTTCATTCTTCTCTCTCCTACCTTTTGGACTGTAGGTTATTACATAATAACAGGAACAATCATAATTATAATTAATTACTTAACATTTATTGATTGAGTGATTGCTGTATGCCAAAAACTGTTTTTATTCCCTTTAAATAAGTTCTAACTGTAAGTCTTTGACAGTTACCATTATTCATGTTATAAATGAGAAAGAAGCCAGAGTTGGTTAAGTAATCCCACCCATGAGTACACAGTAAGAAGGGAAGCCTAGACTTTTAACTCATACAGTCTGATGTCTAGGTTTTGTGCTCCAGCAAATAAGCCAGCAAATGAGAGAGATTTTTAATAAGGAGAAAGATATTTAAGGAAAGCTAATGATGATAAGTTTACCTCCAACAACTAGATTAACAATTTTTTTCAGATCCACTTTTTTTCAGAGTATATACAGAGTTTTATGAATTATTAATAGTATAAAAAAATCCTTATCACCTGGGGATGGGGTTAGTAAGATGAGAGGTATGTATATATCTGACGCAATTTTCTTTTTTCTCATTTTTGAATGCATCTTATTATAAGTAGTAAGATAATAATATAGTTTTATTTCATTATGTGTAATCTTAATACAGTCTTTAATAGCTTATTTTCATTTCTGCTTAGATACATCATGAGTTACCAAAATTTTATGTTTTGAAAAATATAAGACAGAATGGCAATTTCTGTTAAGTCTAATATCGAATCATCAAAATTGGCTCCTAAATATCCAATTCATTATATCTGATTTAAAGTCCTTTTTGAAATCCATGATTTGTTTCGAATGTGAGACTTTGATACCATCCTTCAAGGGAAATTCTAAGAAGATAAATAAAAATGGGAAAATTATTTTTTCTTAATTATGTTTTATTTGGTACTTATTTTTTTAATATTATGCAATTTGTTTTACTTTCCCCAAGAAAGAAAAAGAAATTTTAGCAAATACATGTTCATACTTAAAATTGTACTTTACAAAACCAATTAAAAGATCTTGACAAAATTATAAGAAAATTTTATACCAAATTCTTTGATGTTAGATTATTTCAATATTGAATTAACCAATCTTACTTTGTGTTTAAAAAGTAACACACAAAGGGACAGATTTCCTGTGCAGAAAAGTTCTAATAAATACCTTATGTAGATACTCTGCCCTCAAAAAGGTGGAACACAGTAACTCTCCATTTCTTTAGAGTAGACATGCATAGAGAATTCTTGCAAAGAATATAAGGATGGAAAGTGGGGGTAAGGGGAGGTAACTTTTCAGGAGAAACCTGGCAAACAGTAACTCGCCCAGATGATCAAGGTTAACATCAAAAGATGGAAATCATGTTGCTAGTACATATCCTTGAGATAGGTAGATAGATATCTCTTGATAGTATATATGATAGTATATACCCTAATCAAAAAAAAAAAAAATCAGACAAATCTCAATTGACAGCATGCTACAGAAAACTTGACCAGTACTTGTGAAAGTTGTCAAGATCATCAGAAACAAAATCTGATAAACTGTCACAGCTAGGAGGAGCTTTAAGAGAAATGGATGCCGTGTAGCATCCTGGAACAGGAGAGGTTGGGTGTGGGGGGAACTAATGGCATCTGAATGAGTTGTAGACCTAAATTAATAAAAGTATATCAATATTGGTTCATTATTTGAAACAAGTGTAAGATACTACTGTAAGCCACTAATAATAGGACAAATTGCATGCAGGACATGCGGAAACATTCTGTCCCATCTTGGCAATTTTTCTGTATATTTAAACTGCTCTAGAAAATAAAAATGATGTGTTTCTCTCGTTCTTTTATTTATAAATCTGGATCTCCAAACAATAATTAATGCTGTTTGGACATCTTACTTTTGCACTTAACCTTGTATTGTAAGTATTCTCTTATGCCATCACATGATCTCTAAAGCATAATTGAATTGGGTTCATGAATTTAGTTAATTTATTTTTTAAAACACTATCAATCCAAAAGAAAGTTTTCTAACTTTGATTAATTTTGAGGGAGGATAATTATTATTCTAGAACATAGATGCCTACCTAGTCCTACCATTATTTCTTCAGTACAACTATGACAGTGGGTTACTTATCCAAGAGTAATAGAGTACTTAGATGTTGGATAACCATTGCCACATTGCTTTCCAAAAGGTTTATTTTTCCATTTTCTCTTGTAGTTATGAGCTTTGTGTCCTTGGTTTTTTTTTTTTAATTTTTTGCTAATGGAATAGCTAAATAATGACATTGCATCAATTTATTTTTTCTTTGTTTCATTATTAGTAATGTTGCTATTTCTTTCCTGCATATTGTTTTTACTTCCCCCATGGAAATTAGTTATACAAGTACTTTGTATTTTCTCTTTTTGTTTTAAACTGAAAACAGGCATTTTATGGAGGTTTTTTTTTTTTTTTTAAGATTTTAAAGTAATCTCTATCCCCAGAGTGGGGCTTGAACTCACAATCCTAAGATCAAGAGTTTCATGCTCTACCAACTGAGCCAGCCAACTGTCCCACTTTTGGGGTTTAATAATCAGTTATGTACTAAAGACCTTAACTCCTTGAAATTAATGTTTATTTCTCACATTCCATCATAATTTTTTCTGTTAAATTTATTTAGTGTTATATTTGAAAATAGTCAAATCTGACAATGTTTTTTAATTAATTAATTTATTTTTTCAGCATAACAGTATTCATTGTTTTTGCACAACACCCAGTGCTCCATGCAATACATGCCCTCCCTATTACCCACCACCTGGTTCCCCCAACTTCCCACCCCCGCCCTTTCAAAACCCTCAGGTTGTTTTTCAGAGTCCATAGTCTTTTATGGTTCGCCTCCCCTTCCTATTTCCCTCAACTTCCTTCTCCTCTCCATCTCCCAATGTCCTCCATGACAACGTTTTTCACTGCTACAATATCAGCCAATTTTGTGTTGACCGTGTTGTTTTCCATTTGTAAAATTGTCATAAATATGCACCTGTAGTTTTCTGTGTCTCACCTATTTTCAGTTTATCATTTGTTCTTTTTCTTTTTTGCTTAGTGATTTGGTTATATGAAAGCTCTAAATTACATTTAAGTTCCACTAAGTACCTGGAGAGTAATGACTAATGTTTTATGCAGCTTTATTTCCTTTGCTCAGAGATTCCAGATCAAGCTAAGCATGTGACATTTTTACAAACTGACTGAATTAATGTTGAGTGGAGGAAAAGGTTACGGAGAAAATGGTAAACTTACATGAATTACTTTCTCTGGGCTATCATCATTCATAAGAGTTGAACTAGTTTTTTGGGAGAAGTTTTTCTCTTGAAACTCAAGAATTTAGATTATATTTGTAGGGAAGAGAAGCAAAGGACTACGGAATTTGAGGTAAGAGATAGGGGATACAAATTCACCTAGAAATAGGAAAGTCCCTAATTCTAATTTGCCTCAGAAATTTGCATCCAGTTCTCCATTGGCCTGAATGGACAGATAATTTTTCCAGTCCCATAAGCTAAAGTTCTTTATATGATTTGCAGCCATTGACCTGAAATTCTAAAACTAGATTTCAAACTTAGAAGATCCTTCCAGCTTTAAATTTTGTTTCCTGGGACCTTCTAACAAAGCATCCCTCTCTCTGATTCTCTTCAACTCCTGCATGACCAGTAGTTTGGTCCTACGGCACAGAATGTCTGGATGTTCAGTCACAGCCTCCAATCTTTTCATCTTCCTATTGGGACTCCCTGTCCTAACTGAGGATCCCATCTGCACTCTGTTTAGTGGGAATTGTGTTTGGTTTGGGTAAATGACAGACTGCTATAAAAGCTAATGTAGCATTACATTTGATATCCTCCTCTTATTTTTATAATCAGGAAGAAAAATGAGGGAAAATCTGATAAACTCAATTCAAAGTCCATATTAAATGTTGAAAATATTTAAAACATATTTACATAAGTAATTATATACATATAAATGGAACTGATATACAAATTAAGCAGAAAATTGGAATGTTTATATATATATAGTATTTGAATCATAAAACAAAATGTATAATATCATGATGTTGATAAATTAAAACATGAAAGGAATAACTTTAAAGCTTCATAGTTGAACAAGCCAAAGAAATATTGTTATAAACATGATAGGAGCTCATAGGAATCTCATTCTTATTAAAAGAAAGGAAAACTCAGAATAAAATCTAGCACTGCTTCAGAAAATGAAAAAAAATGTTTACCCAATTTTATTCTCTTCAATATGTTCCTTTGTGTCTGGAGTCTATTATTAATTTAAATGTATGAAATCATGAATACCTCTGATCAAAATCCTATTCTTTCTATTATTAATTAATTATAATATTCTTGAATACAGTATTATAAACTGACATGAATTTTCATGCCCCCTGATATTGTCTATGACATTAAATACTTTATGTTGTCCAATCAAGTAAATGAAGTCACTTTCAGACAAAAAAAACAGAGTATCTCTGAGCATGTATTTGATCTATATTTGCACACCTTTCTTAAGATTATCAGTTGGCTTCCCAGGTAACCCTGTATAACCTATTATTTTTCATCACTATTTTATTACCAATAGGCATTTGTATAGAATGACTGTCAGAACTTTCTTTCAGCTTTGAAAGCTCTGCATATTAAACATGTCTCATAAACATCAGCTTTGTTGTCAGAGAATGCCATTCACACCATTTACCCCGTGATAAATGTCCAATTTCCTTTTAAAAGTCAACTTAAGAATCATCTCTTCTGGAAAATTCCCTTGGAATGTCCTACCAACATATTTAATTCCTCTCCCACTTTCCTGTCCTTGTGTTGCAGACACATCCAGGGTTCCTCATTCTGTGTTGTATTTTATAACTTCACACATCTGTATCCTCCCTAACACACATCTGTATCTTCCCTAAGACTACAAGGAACTTCAGACTATGTCGTTTTCCTCTATGTATCTCTGAAGGTTGATTTACGTTCCATAAGAATGCTGGGCCTCACCTCCTTCTGGTGAGTAGGGCATCTCAGGATAATAAATTATAAATCAGAAGGTTCTTTTTTGAGGAAAGAAAAAAAGCTGCAGTCTCCTCAAGAAAGACATTCCTGTCCCAAACCTTCAGGTGGTCATCCAGAATCAGAAAATTTCTTTTTGATGAGTTGAATAAATTGAGAAATTCTTAGTCCAGTAGGTCATAATTTTCAAGACTATGCTGATCATTTCAGTAGGTTAACAAAATATTATCTCAAGAATTTATTCACAAGGTAACTTAGAGAGGTTTGTTTATTGCACACATTCTATCCCCTTTCCTTATACATAGTCATTATATTAGATTAAGAAATGTTGCTATTTGGATTAGACCAAGAAATATGTTAGTCCTCAGATTGAATTTTGAAATCACTTTGTTTTTAATGGTAGCTTCTTATGAAGTATAAGCCCGGTATAAATATCTGTTTATTTCATAGGCTCTTTTCTTTTCTTTTCTTTTCTTTTTTTTTTCTGATTGATAAAATAATGGTCGTCTTAGAAAGTTGCAAAAGATTTAAAAATTTACAGATGCAGGAAAAAGTAAACACCCATAACTTTGTCACACAGACCAACCTCTTTTAGCACTTTGGCACCTTTGTTTCCTATCTCCTTTTATTAATGTGCTTTATTTTTGTGACCTGTCAAATTCTCTTTTCAGAAAAAAACATTATATCATGGTACTTTTCATTATTAAGGATCTTCATGCACATAATTTCAGACTTCATATTGACTTGAACTGACATATAATTATTTCTCTAACCATTAAACACTTGGGTGAATTTTTCCAATATTTTTTATCTCAAATAAAATGGAAAAGCACTTCCACATGTAAGTTATATTCACTTTCTGATTATTTATCTACAATACATGAGAAGGAGATCACACAAAGAAAAAACAAAATGATTAAGAAAATCATACTGACTTTATTGCCTTGTGATAGATAATAAAATCACTAGTATTGAATATTAAACTTAAAAGTTGTGCTAATTTTATGAGTATGAAAACCTTATAAGTTTGATTTGCATTTATTTTATTACTAGTGAAATGAAATTTTTAAATATGTATTTGTATATACTCTTGTGTTAAATACATACACACACACACACACACACACACAAACACACAAATTGGGGCAATATAGTTTTAGTATCTCTGGGGGTTCTCTATATATTTTAATTTCCTATCCTAGAGTTTGCAAACATTTACCCCAGAGAAACTGTTTCTTAAGTGGATTGTTTTATGTAATGAATTGATCTCATCTTTATTATGCTGATGATATGGAACATGATGATCTTCCATAATTTATGCAGTGATATTTCCTGAATGTATTTCCAAAATGAAATAGCACTGTTAGAAAATAGAGTATAGTATTTTAAGAACTAATTTTAATAAACTAATAAATATTTTGTTTGACTTATTGAAACATCACAGTGGTTCTCTTTTTAATTTAATGATATCATCACCATTACTATCTGACTCTAACACTGTCTTACATATATGTCATAACAAAGGGCCACAATCACTACAGTGTATCTTTTTAATAACAACATAAGATAAATTTATTAATTGCATTTTTTGACATTGAATTAGGCTAATATCTATAAAGTAGGGTATAAATAATAGGAGCAGAGTATTAGAATGACATGAATGTATTTCAGTTTACTATCTGGGTGACAATTTTTTTTTTAATATTTTATTTATTTATTTGACAGAGAGAGATCACAAGCAGGCAGAGAGAGAGAGGGGAAGCAGGCTCCCCGCTGAGCAGAGAGCCCGATGCGGGGCTCGATCCCAGGACTCTGAGATCATGACCTGAGCCGAAGGCAGAGGCTTAACCCACTGAGCCACCCAGGCGCCCCTGGGTGACAATTTTTGCACATAGCGTATGTCCACATGGATTATAGACTATGCTTCTTCTAATCCTGTAGGTAAATGGAGTATGTCACATATGCAGCTATATGTGAACATAATGTGCCACATATGTAAATATGTTATAGCACACAAAGTGAGTTTGTGCATGTTTCTTCCTCTTCAGTTTTTTGGAAGAGTCTGAAAAGAATTGATTAATTCTTAAGTGTTTGGTAGAATTTGGTACACCTGGGTGGCTCAGTCAGCTGAGTGTCTGACTTTTGATTTCAGCTTAGGTCATGATCTTAATTAAGCTTGTAGGATGAAGCCCCATACTGGGCTCCATGCTGAGCGTGGAGCTTGTTTGAGATTCTCTCTCTCCTTCTCCGTCTTTTGCTCCCCGTCACTTGTGCTCTCTCTGTAAAAAACAAAATTAAAAAGAAAATTAAGAATAAAAAATAAATGTTTGGTAGATTTCACACGGGAAGCCATCTGGTTCTTGATTTTTTGTTTTTGTTTTTGTTCTTGTTTTGGGGGTCTTTTTTTTTTTTTTTTAATTTGACAGAGAGAGATCCCAAGTAGGCAGAGAGGCAGGCAGAGAGAGGAGGAAGCAGGCTCCCCGCTGTGCAGAGAGCCCGATGTGGGGCTCGATCCCAGGACTCTGGGATCATGACCTGAGCCGAGGGCAGAGGCTTTAACCCACTGAGCCACCCAGGTGCCCCTTGGGAGTTTTTTGATTACTGATTCAATCTCCTTTTCATTATTGATATGTTCAGGTTTTCTGTTACTTCATGATTCAGTCTTGGTAAGTTATATGTGTTTAGGAATTTAACGCTTTCTAAGTCACTTAATTTGTAGGCATATAATTACTTAAAATAGTCTCTTATGATGCTTTGGATTTCTATCAGTTTCTTCATTTGTTTACAATTCTCTTAATTTGAGTCCACTCTCCTTTTTTAAAATTTTTTTGTCTGGCTAAAGCTTTGTCAATTTTGTTTCTTTTCAAAAAAAAAAAAAATCCTCACTTTTGTTGATTTTTTTTCTTTTTTTTTTTTTTGGTCTTCCTTTATTTCCATGCCAGTCTTTATTATTTCCTTGCTTCTGGAAAGTTTTGGCATAATTTGTTCATTTATACCTTCCTTGAGCTATAAAGATACGTTGTTTATTTGATATATTTTTTCTAAATGAAGGCATTTGTTATTATAAACTCTCTTCTTAGAACTGTTTTTGCTGCATCCTGTAAATTTTTGTATATTGTGTTTTAATTTTATTTGTCCAAGGTTTTTTTAATTTCTCTTTTGTTTTCTTCTGTGATCTATTGGTTTTTCAGAAGTGTGTTGTTTAATTTCCATATATGTGTGATTTTTTTCAGCTTTCTTGTTACTGATTTCAGACAGTTGTGGTTGGAAAAGATATTGATATTACAGTCTCCTTAAATTTGCTAAAAGACTTATTTTGTGATCTAAATATATCCTGGAGAATAGTCCATGTGCACTGGGAGAAGAAAGTATATTCTGCTGCTGTTGGATGGAATTTTCTGTATAACTGGCACAGTTAAGTCCATTTGGTCTAAAGTGTAGCTCAAGTCCATTATTTCCTTATTGATTTCCTGTCTGAATAATCCATCCATTGTTGACAGTGGGGTATTGATGTCCCCTAATATTATTGCATTACTGTCTATTTTTTACTTCAGATCTACTCATTTTTTGAGGCCAGCAGTACCCTAATAGTGAAACCAGATAAGATCACTATAAGAAAGAAAAATTATAGGCCAATATCTCTGATGAACATGGATGCAAAAATCCTTAACAAAATACTGGCAAATTGAATTCAAGAGCACATTAAAAGGATGATATGCAATGATCATGTGGAATTCATGCCAAAATGCAGGGATTAGTCAATATATGCAACTCAGTCAATGTGATACATCTCATTAACAAAATGGAGGATAACAGTCATTATCTCAATAGGTGTAGAAAAACCATTTGACAAAATACAGTATCTTTTCATGATAAACAAACAAATAACAAAAACAAAAACAAATTGGGTATAGAAAGAATGTACCTTAATATTATAAAGGCCATTATGGCCAGCCCATAGCTAACATCATACTCAACAGTGAAAAGTTAAAACCTTTTTCCCTGAGACAGGAGCAAGATAAGGATGCCCATTTTCACCATTTCTGTTGAACATTGAACTGGAAGTTCTATCCATGGCAAATAGGAAAGAAAAATAAAGAAATAAAATGTATCCAAATTGGAAAGGAAGAAGTAAAATTATCTCTGTTTGCAGATGGCATTATCTTCTATATAGAAAACTCTACAAAGGCTCCCACAGAAATCTGTTAAAACTAGTGAATGACTTCAGTAAAGTTTCAAGATACAAAATCAACATACACAAATCACTTTTGTTCCTATGCACTCACAGAGAACTATCTGAAAGAGAAATTAACAAAGCAGTCCCATTTATAATTGCATCAAAAACAATAAAATATTTAGGAATATTCTTAACCAAAGCAAAAGACCTATTCACTAAAAATTGTAAGATATTGATTCAAGAAATTTAGTCTCAAATAAATGAAAACATATCTCATGTTCTTGGATTGAAGGAATTAATACTATAAAAATGTTCATACTACCCAAAGCAATTTACAGAATCAGTGTAATCCCTATCAAAATTTTGAAAGCATTTTTCACCGATATAGAAAAAAAAAACTATTTTAAAATGTGTATGGAGCCACAAAAGAACCTGAATAGCCAAAGCAGTCATGAGAAAGAAAAAAGCTCAAGGCATCACACCTTCTGATCTTAAGCTGTATTACAAAGTTATAGCAATTAAAATAGTATGTTATTATTAAAAATGGAGATAGACCAATGGCACAGAATAGAGAGACCAGATATAAATCCAACCATTACAGTCAACCTATTTTTAACAAGGATGCCAAGAACACAAAATGGGGAAAGGGTAGTCTCTTTAATAAGTGGTGCTGGAAAACTGGAGATCCACATTCGGAAGAATGAAATTGAACCTCTACCTTATACCACTT
Organism: Meles meles; assembly: GCF_922984935.1. Classification (NCBI taxonomy): domain Eukaryota; kingdom Metazoa; phylum Chordata; class Mammalia; order Carnivora; family Mustelidae; genus Meles; species Meles meles. The sequence continues at coordinate 116,791,743 of NC_060073.1, read as the reverse complement.
ACAAAAATGAGTTTGAAATGGATCAAAGACTTAAATGTAAGACCTGACACTGTAAAATCCTGGAAGAGAACCCAGGAAATTAGGTCCTGACATTGGTCTTGGCAGTGATTTCTTGGATAAGACACAAAAGTACAGGCAGCAAAAGCTAAAATAAACAAATGGGTCTACATCAAACTAAAAAGCCTCTGTACTGCAAAGGAAACAATAAATTGAAAAGACAGCCTATAGAACAGGAGAAAATATTTGTAAACCATTTGTATCTTAGCATATATATATATATATATATATATGAATACATATATATATATGAATACATACATATACACACATACATACATATATTTATATATATGTAATATATCATACACACAGACACATATACCATATAAGTCAATAACCAAAAAAAGCAAGTAATGCAATTGAAAATGGGCAAAGAATAGACATTTTTTCTAAAGAAGGCAATAGCTCTATGAAATACTAGGCAAGAGCTATATGAAAAAGTGCTCAACATCAATAATCACTAGGGAAATGGGATCAAAATCACAATAAGATATCTCCTCTCACCTGTTAGGATGGCTACTATCAAAAAGACTGAGTGAACCTTTATAAACTATTGGTGGGAATATAAATTGGTACAGGCATTATGAAAAGCAGTATGACATGTCCTCAAAAAATTAAAAACAGAAATATCATGTGATCCAGCAATTTCACTTCTGTCTCTCTCTATATATATATACAAAGGAAATGAAATCACTATGTTGAGATATCTGCACATCCATGTTCAGTGCAGCATTAGTCACCATAACCAAGGACTTCATAAACCAAGTGTCCTTCAATGGATGAGGGGGAAAAGACAATGTAGTATATTATTCGGTCATTTAAAAAAAAGAAAATTCAGCCATTTGTGACAGCATGAATGAACTTGGGAGGTGTTATGCTATAAACCAGATGGAGGAAGACAAATACTGTATAGTATCACTTATATGTAGAATGTTAAAAAACCCAAAAAACAAAAAACACATTTTGTAGAAACCAAATAGGATGGTGGTTTCCAAGGGCAGGGGAAGGGGGAACAGGAAGATACAGGTCAAATGGTACACATTTTCAATTATAAGAAGAATGAATACAGATGATTTGAGATACAGCATGGAGAATATAGTTAGTAACATAGTGCTGTGTATTTGACAGTTGCTTAGAGGAGATCTTAAGCATTCTCATTAAAAAAAAATTTAACTATGTGAGGTGATGGATGCATTAATTATTTTGAACTTCTTAATCATTCTGTTTTACATATAAAATTATGTTAATCAATTATTCCTCTAATAATAATGTGCAGCATATATAATAAAAGCTTTTATACATATGAACATTTAAATTAATTGACTTAAAATTAGTTTCAGATGTACTCCTCTTAGTGAGATCATCTCTCATGTTCATTCAGTGTGTCTCAAGTCTTAGGCCCTTAGATATCTAACTCTATTATCAGCAGCCTCATATCAGATGACTTATTAGGCAGAGAAACTTAAGTTACAGAAAATAGACATTAATCTATATTTACATCAAATTTATAAAAGTGTTTAATTTATTGAGTCACTTTGTTGCAAAATGTCTGAAAATGAGATACCAATCAAGAAAGCTGCAGCTGTTGGGGTACGTGGGTGGCTCAGTTGATTAGGCATCAGACTCTTGATTTCTGCTCAGGTCATGATCTCAGGGTCGTGAGATAGAGCCCTGAGTCAGGCTGTGTGCTGGACATGGAGTCTGTTTAAGAGTCACTCACTCTCTCTTTCCCTCTGCCCTTCCCCATCCCAACTCACACTGTCTCAAAAAAAGAAAAAAAAAAGTTGCAACTCTCAATTTTGTTAGTAGGTGTATTGGAATAAAGAACTTCAAATTGTATGAGGAATCTGATCTTAATCATCCTTAAAAGAATTTTGAAAGAAATTTTTTGAAATAGTTTAATAATCTTAATGAAGTGGTCATAACATAAATGGGACTTTTCAGATTGGATAAATTCTCAGTATTTTTTATTTAATTCGTCAATTAAACATTCAACTCAGTTTATCTGCAACTGCATTTTTGAATGAAATATACATATAGAGACATATGTGGCATTATAATGCACTCTAGATGGGTGTGTAAACCTTTCATTGTAAATACCATTATTGGCCTCTAAAGTTTAAAATTTTAAGGAGAGTAGATAGCTCAGAGAAAATTACAAAAAGATTAGTAATGATAAAACCAGCATCAAAAAATAAACCTCAAAAGATGGGAACCTTCTTTGAATATTTGAATCTACTAAATTATCTTTCCTTAAGTTCCAGTATAATTAATACACACTATTATATTAGTTTCAGATGTACAGTTTAGTGATTCAGTCATGATTCAGCAGTTTTACCAGTTACTCCGAGCTCTTCACAATTAGTATACTCTCAATCCCCTTCACCTAGTTCAACCATCCTCCCACCCACCTCCATCTGATAACCATCACCATGTTCTCTATAGTGAAGAGTCTGGATTTTTTGTTGTTGTTAGTCTCTGTTTTCCTTGTTTTTTTGCTTTATTTCTTAAATTCCGTATAAGCATGAAATCATGGTATTTGTCATTCTCTGACTTACTTCACTTCACATATATTCTTTAGATCAAATGGCAAGATTTCATTCTTTTTTATGGCTGAATAATATATCATTTGATATGTATACATACATATGTATACATATATACATACATATGTATACATATATACATACATACCCATGTATACATATATGACGTAGATATAAAAACATATATACATATATAACATCTTCTTTATCCCTCCACCTATCAGTGGACACTTGGGTTGCTTCCGTAGTTTGGCTATTGTAAATACTTGTGCAGGAAACATAGGGGTGCCGTTTCCAGATGGCTCATGGGAGAAGAATGAGGCACAAACAAGTCAGCTGCAAGAGAAAGGGAGCAGGGTCGACCGTGAAAAAGACTGTTTTCCGAACGACTCCTCAGTCTCATATTTATTGGGAGGGAAGTAGATAACAACCAACAAAGAAGCCAGAGTAGGTTACACATTGACCATGAGTCTTGTAGATAAGAAAGAAGAAATGCAAAATATGTCTGGTCCCGTAGTACATGACCTATAGTGAGTAAGCCCAAACAAAAAGATTGCCTGACTGACTGGTGCTCTCCGGGGAAGGGGAGATAACGGAAAAATGAAGCATGCCGTATCTGCCGTTAGCGGGACAGCGGTTCCCAGTCGCTCCGCTTCAAGGACGCATCCTGTCCCCCAGAGGCCTGTTGCTAGTATGTTTTTCCTAAGGCTACATCTAAGCATGCTTGTAGCTAGAATAATTTCTCATGGGTTATATTTTAAGCAGTACGTTGTTCTGAGGAATGGTTACATAGGGGTGCATATATTTCTTTAAATTAGTCTTTTTGTATTCTTTGGGTAAATACCCAGTAGTGAAATTACCAGATTATAGGAGTTTGCTTTTTAACTTGGAGGGAACTCCATACTCTTTTCCAAAATGACTACAGCTTTTGGATTCTCACCAACGGTGCACCAGAGTTCATCCACCAATTTGTGTTTCTTGTGTTCCTTATTTTAGCTATTCTGACAGGTGCTAGATAATATCTCATTGTGGTTTTGATTTGCATTTCCCTGGCGGTCAGTAATGTTGAGCATCTTTTCATGTGCTTCTTAGCCATCCGGGTGTCTGCTTTGGAGAAATGTCTGTTCATGTCTTCTGTCCACTTTTAGTTGGATTATCTGGGTTGAGTTGTATAAGTTCTTTATATATTTTGGGTACTAACTGCTTATCATATATGTCATATATGTCATATATTCTCCCATTCAATAGATTGTCTTGTAGTTTTGTTCATCATTTTCTTGACTGGGGGGAAGGTTTTTATTTTGATGTACTCCCAATAGTTTATTTTTGCTTTTGTTTCCCCTGCCTCAAGACACACATCTAGAAAAAACATTGATATGGCCAATGTCAAGAGAAGTTGCCACCTGTGCTCTCTCTGAGAATTTTTATTGTTTCAGTCTCACATTTAGGTCCTTAAATCATTTCTAGTTTATTTTTGTGTATGATGTAAGAGAGTGGTCCATTTTCATTTTTTTCTCCATGTAGCTGTCCTGTTTCCCCAACACAATTTGTAGAAAAGACTTTTTGCTACTGCATATTCTTGCCTCTTTTGTTGAAGATTAATTGACTACATACATACATACATATACATGTACATACATACATATATACATAATTGTGTATTTGTTTCTGGGATTTCTATTCAGTACCATGGCTCTATGTGTTTATTTTTTGTGCTAAGAGCAGACTGTTTTGATTACAATAGCTCTGTAATAGAGCTTGAAGTCTGGAATTAAGATACCTCCAGTTTTATTCTTCTTTTTCAAGATTGCTTTGACTATTCAGAGTCTTTTGAGGTTCCATACAGATTTTAGGATTGTTTGTTCTAGTTCTGTGAAAAATTCTGTTGGTATTTTGATAGGAATTGCATTAAATCTATAGATTGCTTTGGGTAGCATAGACATTTTAACAATATTTATTCTTCCAATCCATGAACATGGAATGTCTTTCCATTTATTTTTGTGGTTTTCAGTTTCTTTCATCAGTGTTTTATAGTTTTCACAGTATGAGATTTCACCACCTTGGTTGTTTAATACTAGGTATTTTATTATTTTGGTGTAGTTGTAAATAGGACTTTTAAAAAAAAAATTTTATTTCTGCTACTTCATTGTTAGTGTGTAGAAATGCAGTAGATTTCTGTATATTGGTTATATATCCTCTGACTTTATTGAATTCATTTATCACTTCTAGTAGTTTATTTGATGGCATCTTTAGGGTTTTCTATATATAGTATCATGTCATCTGCACATAGTGAAAGTTTTACTTCTTCCTTACCAATTTGGAAGCCTTTTATTTCTTTCTCTTGTCTGATCACTGTGACTGGAACTTCCACTTATACATTGAATAAAAGTAACGAAAGTGAACATTCTTGTCTTCTTTCTGATTTTAGGGGTAAAACTCTCAGTTTTTCATCATTGAGTATGATCTTATCAATGGGTATTTCATGTAGGTTGTTTATTATGCTGAGATATGTTTCTTCTAACCAACTTTGTTGAGAGTTGTTTTTTTTTAACCATGAATGGATGTTGTACTTTGTCAAATGCTTTTTATGTCAAATGGTTTTATCTATTTTTTTTTTAATATTTTATTTATTTGACAGAGAGAGAGAAGTCACAAGTAGTCAGAGAGGCAGGCAGAGAGGCAGGCAGAGAGAGAGGGAGAAACAGGCTCCTCACTGAACCGAGAGCCCGATGCGGGGCTCGATCCCAGGACCCTGAGATCATGACCTGAGCCGAAGGCAGAGGCTTAAACCACTGAGCCACCCAGGCGCCCCAAATGGTTTTATCTATTGAGATGATCATAAGGTTCTTATCATTTCTTTTGTTTATGCAATGCATCACTTTGACTGATTTGCAAATACTGAACCACCCTTGCATTAGAGGAATAAATCCCATTTGATTATGGTAACTGTTACTTGTTTGTTTATTTTTAATGTTGTTGGATTTGGTCTGCTAATACTTTGTCTGGGATTTTTCCATGTATATTCATCAGAGATACTTGTCTATAGGTCTCTTTTTTTGTGATGACTTTGCATTTGTATCAGGGTAATGCTGGCCTTGTAAAATGAATTTGGAAGTTTTCCTTTCTCTTTTATTTTATTTATTTATTTTTCTTTTGGAATAATTTGAGAAGAATAGGTATGAACTCTTTCTTAAGGGTTAGGTAGAATTCACCTGTGAACCCAACTGGATTTTTGTTTGTTGAGATTTTTTTGATGACTGATTCAATTTCATTCCTGGTAATTAGTCTGTTCAAATTTTCTATTTCTTCCCGATTCAGTTTTGGGAAGCTAAATGCTTCTAGGAATTTAGCCATTTCTCTTAAGTTGTCCAATTCGTTCGTATATATTTTTCATAATATTCTCTTACAATCCATTGTATTCTGTAGGTGGTTATTTCTCTTCTTTTATTTTTGATTTTGTTTGAGCCCCTTACTGTGTCTTATATTTTGTTTGTTAGTTTGCATGTTTTTTGTTCTCTTTTCTGGATGACTCTACGTAAAGGTTTATCACTTTTGTTGATCTTTTCAAAGAAGAAAGCTCCTGGTTTCATTGATCTATTCAGGATTTTGTTCATTCTTCTTTTTCTAGCTCCTTTAGGTATGAAGTTAGGTTGCTTGGGATTTTTCTTCTTGAGGTAGGCTTGTGTTGCTATAAACTTCACTTTTAGAACTGCTTTTGCAACATCCCAAACATTTTTGGACCATTGTGGTTTCATTTTCATTTGTCTCCATTTTTTAAATTTCCTCTTTGATTAAAACATTAAATCTACTAAATGATCTTGGCGAAATAATTTTCCGGCTTCTTTTCAAATATCTCAAATCACCAAAAGGCAGTACTTCCCAAGGTAACACACTTTTTCTTGGATGGCTCCACATGTATAAATGAATTTCTATAGTGACAGCAGTCCTCTGGACACATTTGGCACACTGATTTTTTTCCCTAGAATTTGTTGGGGACATTCAGTAAAATTTTCTTCTTCATGACAGACCATTCAAATCATGTTCTTCTCTTTAACAGTCATCATTTTTCTGAACTAAACATCACTTAGTCTGCATTTGTTCCATATTTGCTCCTGTTTATAGAAAAATCGCCGTCTCAGTTGCTCTCTTCTTAACACAGGTAGCTTATCCACATATTTCTTAAAATGGGAGATCTAAAACTAGAAACAATATCTCCTGTAATGTAATTGCATAGAAGGTTATATCCCTCTGGCAAGGTACTTGTTATGGACTGAATGTTTATATCCCCCCAAAATACATATGTTGAAGCCCAGACCCCAATATGGCTGTATTTGAAGGCAGTGCCTTTATAAAGGTAGTTAAGGTTAAATGAGGTCATAAGGGTTGGGCACCAATCCAATAGGATCAGTGTCCTTATGAGACCAGATAGGAGAGAGCTTGAATTTTCTCTCTCCCACATATGAGGACATAGCAAAAAGGCAATTTCTGCCAGCCAGAAAAAGTCCACACTAGGAATCAAACTGACCAACGCCTTGATACGTGAACTTCCCAGTCTCCAGAACTGTGAAAAAAAATAAATTTCTGTTGTTTAAGCCACCCAGTCTATTATATTTTGTTATGGCAACCTACACAGACTAAGACAATACTCTGTGTATTATTTCACCCAAGGTAGCCAAAGAATGTACTCAATTTTTAGTAATCATGTCATACAGTAATTTTATCAAATTAACTATCACATAAAACCTTCAAGCCTGTTGCACACGTTACTACTAAGCTGTGTCTGCTCTGTATTTGATTGATATTTGTTTATTTTCTGTGAAAAGCTTTGTGAGTACTGACCTATCCCCCTGCTTGTTGGTATTTCTTGTAGCGCTATGTTATCTACAGCTAATGACCATCTTTTTGCTTTTCATCCAAGTCAGTAGTAAACATGTTCAATAAACTTGAGAACAGAGCTTTCTGGAATACTAGTAAAAAGTTCCCATCAGGGGGTGCCTGGGTGGCTCAGTGGGTTAAGCCTCTGCCTTTGGCTCAGGTCATGATCTCAGGGTCCTGGGATGGAGCTCTCCCACCCCATCAGGCTCTCTGCTTTGCGGGGAGCCTGCTTCCCCCTCTCTCTCTGCCTGCTGCTCTGGCTACTTGAGATCTCTCTGTCTGTGTCAAATAAATAAGTAAAATCTTTAAAAAAAAATTTCCCATCAGATAGGCAGCAATTAATTAATCAGTTTCTTAATTATGAGTATCAAGAAGATTTTTATGATCAGTAGGACTTCAAAATTTTATTTTTAGCCAATTTTATAGTGTTTTATCAGTACATATCCTGTAGAGAGATGCTGCTGCTACTATGATGAGTACCATCACTCATAATAGAATGCCCTTCCAACGTTTCCCTATGGGTGTTAAAACATCTAAAAAATAAAACCATAATTTATTTACTATTAAATTTCCAGTGTTCAGAAAGTCCATGGCATATAATAGGAGCTCACTAACTGTTTTTAAACTGAAATCCATGTCGGACCTCTCTAATGATATTGCAATAGTAAGCCAATTGGAAGAGTCACTATTTAATGATGAAAGGTAGTCACTAGTAATAATATAATACTAATAATAATATAATAATAATAACTGCATAATGGTAAAAATGCCAACTCTAATGTAAGTAGTTTGAGTTAGCACTTTTATTTCCCAGTGTAGCTAATATTCCAATGAGTATTCTAATTTTCATGCTACCATATTATTTAAAATTCAGTGACTTCAGTCAGAGAAAGACAATTATCATATAATCTCCCTGATATAAGGACGTGGAGATGCAGCATGGGGGGTTAGGGGGATAGGAGAAGAATAAATGAAACAAGATGGGGATGGGAGGGAGGCAAACCATAAAGGACTCTTAATCTCACAAAACAAACTGGGGGTTGCTGGGGGAGGTGGGGTTTGGAGAGGGGGAGGGTGTTATGGACATTGGGGAGGGTATGTGCTATCGTGAGTGCTGTGAAGTGTGTAAACCTGGCGATTCACAGACCTGTACCCCTGGGGATAAAAATACATTATATGTTTATTAAAAAAAAAAAAAAGAAAGAAAGAAAAGAAAGGATGAATACCCAACTTTTGTTGCAACATGGACGGGACTGGAAGTGATTATGCTGAGTGAAATAAGTCAAGCAGAGAGAGTCAAGTATTATATGGTCTCACTTATTTGTGGAGCATAGCAAATGACATGGAGGACATTGGGAGATGGAGAGGAGAAGGAAGTTGAGGGAAATTGGAAGGGGAGGCGAACCATAAGAGACTATGGACTCTGAAAAACAACCTGAGGGTTTTGAAGGGGCGGGGGTGGAAGGTTGGGGGAACCAGGTGGTGGGTAATAGGGAGGGCACGTATTGCATGGATCACTGGGTGTTGTGCAAAAACAATAAATACTGTTATGCTGAAAAAAAAAAAAATTAAAAAAAAAAAAAGTTGAGAGGCAACATGGGGGCTTTGGGGGAGAGGAAAAGAATAAATGAAACAAGATGGGAACAGGAGGAAGACAAACCATAAGAGACTCTTAATCTCACAAAACAAACAGGGTTGCCTGGGAGAGGGTGGTGGGGTTATGGACGTTGGGGAAGGTATGTGCTACGGTAAGTGCTGTGAAGTGTGTAAACCTGGTGATTCGCAGACTTGTACCCCTGAGGCTAATAATACATTATATGTTAATAAAATAAAAAAATTTAAAATTCAGTGACTTCATTAAAAGTTTTAAATATAATTTGTATCTATTATTTATTTTATGTCAGATATTATTTGAAAAATAGTTAAGATACCTTATAAGAATGCAAACAACTCAGGACATAATGTACATTTAAATTAAGAAAAATGAGACAAAATAAAAACAAAATTTGCAAAAGCAGATGGAGCCAGGAATGAGGTCACACAACATGCATACCTTCAAATCTTATATACTTGTTGGAGCTGGGCCACAATTTTCCTTCAGTATTGGAGCAATCAACAGAAACAGGAAGAAACATGATTCACAATGCAGTTCCTAACACCGGCACTCAAATGTTTCCTATCTCAGGGTTTGGCACCAAACACCCATCCAGGTTGACAAAGTGGCGCAGAAGGTTCTTCTAATACCCCTGTTGCAGTTGCCATATCCAATCCATCACCCTGCCCAATGACTTTGTCCTCTGAATGTGAACTGGAGTAGTACCCACTCTGAAAACATCTCTTTCTCACTTGGACAAATGCAGTAGCCTTGTAGCTGGTCTCCCCTCCACACCCGTGCTGACCCTCCATCTCTAATACATTTTGTACCTTGCAGCCGCAGTGATCTTTTTTTAATGCAAATTGGATTCTGTTAGGTCCTTGAATAATACCTTTTAGAAATTCTTTGTTGACCTCAGGATAATGCTTCAATGTGGCATACCATATCTTATGTGCTATGTCTCTCTAACACCCAAACCTAAGTCATTTTACTATTTTGTGTTTAACTAAAAAGGCCTCAGTTTAGTTCCACAGTTACCTGGGTCCTCCCAACTCAGGCCCTTTGCACTGTTCTTCCCTCAGATTGGCTTTTTGTTTTTTTCATTTTATACATTTAGTGGTGTGTAGAATATTTTAGGTAGCAGATATCAGAACATTTACATATCATAAATAAAAAACTTTTTAAATATATAAGTTAACTTTTAATAAATTTGGAAATGAATTACTTTGACTAGATTATCCATGTAACGCTAACTTCTCAGAGCTAATAGTTTAACTGTTATAGACCGCAACCTCAAAAGTTTTCCTTTTTCTATAACCAAAATGAGTATTCTGCATTTATTGTTTTTTACATAGCACAATAAAAATGCCATGGTTATGTTTCACAAATATAAAATATTGAACATTTAAAATAATAGTGTAAACTTAAAAAATACTAAGGATCCAAAGCTGATTTGGGAGATGAAGCAAATAAATCTGACATTCTATAAAAGTGAAATTTATTTAACAATCACTTTTTCTATTGCTTATTCTATAGAGCTATAATTTAAAGTTCCTATTTCACCTCTTCTTTTCACCTTTATGAAGTAATCATCTAAAGATGCTTTGGGAAGACAGACTATAAAGTCTTTGAGCTTCCTCTCAAATGACTCTATAAGGTCCGGGATAAATCTCTTTCTAGTCACCATGCTGGAAGGACATTGAGGGTACAGGAGTGCAGACAACACATTGTATTTTGTAGGGAATATTGTTGTTAATAATAGTTGTCCTTCTAAAATTATATTTCTTAAATTACTTTATAAAATGTAGTCACAAGAATAAACTACTTACAATATTTATATCTCCTTTGTCAGTTAAAGAAAATGCACTATATCATGACAATATGATGTTTTGAAAGCACAGTAAAAGTTAAGATGGAAATGCCAATTTTGGGAATATATTTTCTTTTAAGTCTAGAAAGGAAATGGGGTACCTCGGTGGTGCAGTTGGTTGAGAAGCTGACTCTTGGTTTTTGGGTCCAGTGGTGATCTTGGGATCGTGAGACTGAGCCCCCTCATAGGTCTCCCTGCTTGTGTAGGAGTTCACTTGAGACTCTGTCCCCCAGTCTGTCCTACCCGCTGCACTTTTGTGCTCTCTTGCTCTGTCTCTCTCTCTCTAAAATGAATAAATCTTGAAAAAGAATGGAAAGGAAATGATATTTCTTAAATCAAGATCAAGTGTTAAGACGGTGCTGATTTCTGGGTTTTAGAATTTTATTATTATAGTTTTTTTAATAAGAGAGTTTTCTTAAAAACTGGTTCCCTGGTGAGCTTATGCAATCTAAGGAAGTGTTATATCAGGCCATGTTAAACAAGACCAGTTAAATGTGTTCTAGAAGATTATGAAAAGCATGAAGACGTGTTGGAATTTGAAAGTTGTGCTTGTTGTATAAAAGGAGTGGAGGATAGGGAAGGAACTTATTAGTGAGTTATTGGTGCTCATAGAAAGCATGTGTGTGCAATGTGAAGACCACATCAAAGGCAAGATGGATTTTAATAATTGTGGTTATCGATAATGACATGTGGTCAATTTTCTCTCTGTGACCAGAAGTTACTTTTCATCAAAATAAGAACCCACAGCATCATCTAGTAGTAGACCCTGGGTTTGCTTTTGGAAGTAATGGACAGACATGGTAAGAAACTGTAGTTATAAACTATGCAAATATGCAAATGAACAGTCCTATGCTCTTCCACTATCCTTATAGGCACCTCCAAAGTTACAGATCTCTAAAGTTACCCCTAAAAATTGTATTTGTATGTTTTCATAAATTTTTATAGTGTTATTTCTATTTAATTTCACTTAATCATCTCACTGACTATATGTATTTTTTTAAACATTCGTTGGAGAAAAGCAGTGCAAAAGGAGCTGAGAAGGTGCTCAGGGTGGATATGTAAATATTGATCACATATTTTGCTGCTTCATTGGAAGGGAAGAGCTTCCTAAGCCATTTCATTAGCACAAAAATGATCTTCATGTAAATCAAGTATTGTAAGAAGAGAATTGAATAAGGAGCTTGGTCAGATGTGTAGTAGTTGCTGCCTCTACTATTGTTTCTTGTTGCTACTCTACCCCCTTAAGGTCCTCCTCTCTGTAGGATTTCCTTATTTTGACCAAGTTCAGTATGTGTGACCTACTGAATATCAACCCAAACAGAACTCACAGAAATTCAGAATAATGACAGCAGAATATTTTGAAGTGAAGATGGTTACAATGATTGTGGTTACACAAAATTATAGAAAGATTGGGGAAATAATATATCAGAGTGAGAAGAAGTATTTCTCTATCAAGATGGTAATATATGGGTGGTGCTTTTCCATTTCCAGAGTAAAGTGTTAGATTACAGTTTGAGCACACATAAGCAAAAAAAAAAAAAAAAAAAAAAAAGGCTAATCCACAATTGTTTGGGTCTTCATAGGGTTTCATTGGTTTGGAGAATTTAGTGTAGACATTTCTAGCACCCAGGAATCAATAAAAGTATTGAACACTTAACAGCAGTAGGTGTTGACTTCAAAGTCCATAAATAGAAATTAATAGATCACATTTTAAGGAAGGCAGGTAACCAGGCTGGGGTAAAATGGAGAGGTTTTCAGTGCTTGAGGTTTATAACGCCTTGTCATCTTTATCCTTGAGGATTAGTGTTCTTTATTTCATGCCTTAGGTTTATCTGTTTCTTAATTGTTCTCTGCTCCACAGTGTCTCCAGTGAATGCTTGAGTAATTGAAAACATTTTGCTTCCCAGTGGTTGAGCTTTGGTCACTGTGGGACTGAAGGAGCTCAGTAAACTAAACTGATCATGGCATTCACGTAAAGGTGTCATGTTTTAAGATGGAATGGCACAGCATCAACAGCGTAGCCTCCTCTCACTTAGTTAATTACTTTAAATCATTTTTATACGGCAGTGTTTTGTACTCCAGTGCCTGTTACAATAGTGCAGGTGTTAAAACCTGACCTGAATCTGGTCTCTCATTGTAGTAATAATTCTTTCTACCTCCCCAAATGTGGAAATGATCACTTTAACCATTTAAAGAATATTTATACAACTAAAATGGTGGAGCATTTTTTTAAAGATTTATTTATTTATTATGAGAGAGAGGGAGAGAGAGAGGGGGGATGCAAGGAGGGGAGGGGTGAAGGGAGGGAGAGAGAGAATCCCAAGCAGACTCCCTGCTGGTGCAGAGCCTGATGCAGGGCTCAGTCCCATCACCCCGAGATCATAACCTGAATCAAAACCAATGGTCAGATGCTTAACTGACTGGGTCACCCAGGCACCCCTAGATGGAATATTTTTAGTTGTATTATTGCCAGTGGGATGGTCATGGAGTGGAATTTTAAAGGTGACCGATGAATGAAATATTAGTAATCCTAATGAAGAGTCTGATGATGGCATTTGTGTTAGGATTAAATGCAACACCTGGCAAAAATAGAGAACTAGAGCAAGACCAGAACAAGGAAAAGACCCAGTCGTGTTTTACATGCACTTCTGTGCTCAGAGATAGTGTCTTTGAGACACTGTACACAGTCTAGGGCCCTGATTAGAGGTAACAGAGCTTTAAAATATTTGTTTACATATTTTTCTCTATGGAACAGAAAGTTATAAAGTTGAAGTATACTGTGGAGTATGGAGTTGACTTGCTAATGGTAATGAACTTAAGCCAGGTAGAATCATTTCATCTGTTTGAAGCTTGGGGGAAAATAATTAATTTGGCTAATTTTTCTTTCTTTATTCTTTAACATATACACTTATTAAGGCAAAGCTTAGTAAGAAGTCTCCTCCATGAGATCCTCTAAGATCCTGTCAAACTACTACGTAAGTGTTATTCTTTAAGGTCATGTATATTTGTTACTTTTTTTTTTTTTAAAGGCAGGTCCTCTTTTTTTAAAGATTTTATTTATTTATTTGAAAGACAGAAATTACAAGTAGGCGGAGAGGCAAGGCAGGCAGAGAGAGGAAGGGAAGCAGGCTCCCTGCTGAGCAGAGAGCACGATGCGGGGCTGGATCCCAGGACCCTGGGATCATGACCTGAGCTGAAGACAGAGGCTTTAACCCACTGAGCCACCCAGGTGCCCCTATTTGTTACTTTTCTTCATGAAGTATAATTAACATACAGTGTTAGGTTAGTTTTAGACTTGCAATATAAAGATTCAACAATTCTATACATTACTCAGTGCTCATCATAAGTGAACTCAATCCTCTTCTCCTATTTTAGCCATATCCCCAACCACCTCCCATTTGGCAACCATGAGTTTGTTCTCCATATTTAAGAGTCTGGTTGTTTGGTTGGTTTTTTTCTTTGTTCCTTTGTTTCTTAAATTTCATATATGAGTGAAATCATATAATTCTGATCTTTTTCTGTCTGACTTATTTCACTTAGCATTGTATCCTCTAGGTCCATCTGTGTTGTAGCAAATGGTAGACTCTCATTTGTGGCTATTGCTCAGTAGTATACTGCATGTATGTGTACCACGCCTTCTTTCTCTAATCATCTGTTGACGGGTATTGGGTTGCTTCCCTGTCTTGACTATTGTACATAACGCTGCAAGAAACATAGGGTTGTATATATATATTTCAATCAGTGTTTTCATTTCCTTTGGTTAAATACCAGTTAGTCACATTACTGGATCTTAAGGTATTTCTGTTTTTAATTTTTTGTGGAACCACCATAATGTTTTCCACAATGGCTACACTTATTTACATTCTCACCAAAAGTGTACAAGTGTTCCTTTTTCTCTGTATCTTCTCCCACCCTTGTTATGTCTTCCCTTTTTGACTCTAACAATTAGAACAGGTGTCAAGTGCTACCTCATTGTGGTCTTGATTAGCATTTCCTTGATGATAAGCGTCTTTTCATGTGTTTGTTGGCCATCTAGATGTCTTCTTTGAAAAAACGTCCATTCATGCCCTCTGCCCATTTTTTTAATTGGATGATTTGTGGGCTTTTGGTATTGAGTTGTGTAAGTCCTTCATATATTTTGGATATTAACCTCTTACTGGGTATGCCCTTTGTAAATATACTCTCCAATTCAGCAGGTGACCTTGTTGTTTTGTTGGTTTCCTTCCCTGTGTAGAAGCCTTAAACTTTGGTATAGTCCCAATAGTTTATCTTTGTTTTTGTTTCTTTGTTTTTAAAAAGAGGTTTTTTACTCCTTTTCATTTTCAGTATGAATACAATGTTTTTGTCTTAGCTGTTGCTTTATCTTCTGACATCACATGGTAAACTCAGGTTATGCTGTTAATTCTGCATTTTTTCCATTTTATTTTATTTCTTTACAGTGTTCCAGCATTCATTGTTTATGCACCACAGCCAGTGCTCCATGCAATACATGCCCTCCATAATAACCACCACCAGGCTCACCCATCCCCCCACTCCTCTCCCCTCCCCTCCAAACCCCTCAGTTTTGTTTTCCATTGCCTAGAAGACATATCTAGAAAAATGTTTATATGGCTGATGTTAAAGGAATTACTGCCTGTAGTTCTTCTAGGAGTTGTATAGTTCAGGTCTCACATTTAGATCTTCAATCCATTTTAAGTTTATTTTGTGTGTGTTGTATAAATGTGGTTATTTCATTCTTTTGCATGTAGCTGTCCAGTTTTCCCAGCACCATTCATTGAAGGAATTATCTTTACCCCCTTGTATTTTCTTGCCTCATTTGTCATATACAAATTGATCATATAAGTGTGGGTTTATTTCTGGGCTCTCTATTCTACTCTCTTGATCTATGTGTCAATTTTTGTGCCAATATGATAATGTTGTGATTATGTCATCCTTATATCTTGGAATCTAGAATGTGGTATGTCTCCAACTTTGTTCTTTCTCAAAATTGTTCTGGGTATTTGGGGGTCTTTCGTGGTTCCACACAAATTTTAGTATTATCTGTTCTACTTCTGTGGAAAATGCTCTTCCTTTTTAATAAGAATTGCATTAAATCTGTAGGTTGCTTTGGGTCACACATACGTTTTAACAATATTTCTTCTTATAATCTATGAACGTAGAATGTCTTTCCATTTGTTTGTGTGGTCTTCAGTTTCTTTTATCAGTGTTTCATAGTTTTCAGAGCACAGGTCTTTCACTTCCTTGGCTAAGTTTGTTCCTTAGGTTTTTGTTTTGTTTTGCTTTGTTTTGTTTTCAGGGTTTTGTTTGTTTGTTTGTTTGTTTGTTGTTTGTTTGTTTGTTTGTTTTGTTTTTTGGTGCACCTGTAAGTGAAATTGTTTTCTTAATTTCTCCTGCTGCTGCTTCATTATTTGTGTATACAAATGCAGATTTCTGTGTGTTAATTTTATATCCTGTGATTTTATTGAATTCATTTATCAGTTTTAGTAGTTTTCTGATGATGTCTTTAGATTTTTCTCTATATAGTTATGTCATTTGCAAATAATGAAAGTTTTACTTCTTTATGAATTTGAATACATTTTCTTTTTCTTCTCTGATCACTGTGGCTAGGACTACCAGTAATATGTTGAGTAAAAGTGGTGAGAGTGAACATCTTTGTCTTTTTCCTGATCTTAGAGGGAAAATTCTGTGTCTCAACATTTAGTATTATGTTAGCTGTGGTTTTTCTGAATGTGGTCTTTATTATGTTGAAGTATGTTCCCTCTAAACCTACTTTATTGAGAGTTTTTATCAGGAGTAGATATTATTGTCAGATGTTTTACTTGCATCTATCAAGATGATAACATGTTTTGTTTTGTTTTTTTAAGATTTTATTTATTTATTTGACAGAGATCACAAGTAGGCAGAGAGGCAGGCAGAGAGAGAGGGAGAAGCCATCTGGTCCTGGACTTTTGTTTGTTGGAAGTTTTTTGATTACTGATTCAATTTCATTGATGATAAGTGATCTGTTTGATTTTTCTGTTTCTTTTTTGTTCAGTTTTGGAAGTCTATTTGTGTCTAGTAATTTATCTATTTAAGTTGTCCAATTTGTCAGCATACAATTTTTTCATAATATTCTCTTATAATCCTTTATATTTCTGTAGTGTTGGTTGTTATTTCTCCTCATTTACTTCTGATTGTATTTATTTGAGCTCTCTCTCATTTTCTTGATGAGTCTGGGTAAAGATTTATCAATTTTGTTGATCTTTTCAAAGAACCAGTTCCTGGTTTCATTGATCTGTTCTACACTTTTTTAAATTTCTATTCCATTTATTTCTACTCTTAGCTTTATTATTCCCTTCTTCTTCAGGCTTGGGTTTTTGTCTGTTTTTCTTTTTCTAGCTCCTTTAGATGTAAGGTTAGATTGTTTATTTGAGATTTTTACTATTTCTTGAGTTAGGCCTATGTTATTATAACCTTTTCTCTTGGAATACCTTTTACTGCATCCCAAAGAGTCTGAATCATTGTATTTTCATTTTCAGATGTCTCCATGTATTATTAATTTCCTCTTTCATTTCTTGGTTGACACATTCAATGTTTAGTAGCATGTTATTTAGCCTCCATATATTTGTATTCTTTCAAGACTTTTTTTCTAGTGATTGAATTCTAGTTTTATATTGTTGTGGTTAGAAAATATGTATGATATGATTCCAGTCTTTTTGAATCTACTGAGACTTGTTTTGTGGGCTAATATCTGATCTATCCTGGAGACTCTTCCATGTGCACTTGAAAGTAATATGTATTGTCCTTTTTTTGGATGCAGTGTTCTGGATATATCTGCTGGGTCCATCTGTCTAGTGTGTCATTCAAAGCCATTGTTTCTTCATTGATTTTCTGCCTGGATGATTTATCCATTGATGTAAGTGGGGTGTTAAAATGCCCTACTATTATTGTATGACTGTCTATTTCTCCCTTTGTCAATAATTACTTTATGTATTTGGATCCTCCCATGCTGGATGCATAGATATTAAAATTGTTAATATCCTCTTATTGGATTATTACCTTTATCATTATGTAGTGTCTTTCTTTGTCCCTTGCTACAGTCTTTGTTTTAAAGCCATTTTTTGCAATGTAAGTATTACTACCCCAGCTTTCCTTTCACTTCCATTTGCATTGTAAATGTTTTCTAATCCCTTCACTTTCAATCTGGAGGTATTTTTAGGTCTAAAATGAATCTCTTAGAAGCAACATATAGACCCATCTGTGTCTTTTGATTGGAGTATTTAGTCCATTTACATTCAAAGTAATTATTGATAGGTATGTACTTTTTGCCATTTTGTTACTTTTTATGGTTGTTTTTATAGCTCTTCTCTCTTTCTTCTTTTGCTCTCTTCCCTCGTACTTTGATGGCTTTCTTTAGTGTTATTCTTAAATTCATTTCTTTTTTATTTTTTGCAGATCTATTACAGGTTTTTGACTTATGGTTACCATTAGGTTCATATATAACATCTTATGCATATAGCTGTCTAATGGTCATTTCAGTTTGAACTGATTCTGAAAATACTACATTTTTACTATGTCCCATGTCATACTTTATATCTTTTTATTTTGTAAATCCTTGACTGGTTTTTGTAGATACAGTCAATTTTATTGCTTTTGTACTTTGACTTTAATATTGGTTTTATAAATGATTCATCTACTACCTTTATTATATACTTGCATTTTCTTGCGAAATTTTTTTCCTTTTATAATTTTTTACTCCTAATTATAACTTTTTTTCCTCATGCAAAATATTCCCTTTAATGTTTCTTGTAAGGCTGGCTTAGTGGTTATAAATACCATTAAGTTTTGTTTTTCTGGGAAAACTCTATCTCTCCTTCTATTCTAAATGATAACCTTGCCATTAATGTATTCTTGGTTGTACGATTATTCGTTTATTTGTTTTCAGGACTTTGAATATATCATGCCACTCCATCCTTACCTGTGAAGTTTCTGCTGAAAAATTAGCTTATAGCCTTTTGGGGCTTCCCTCATGTATAACTCTTTTTCTTTTCTCTCGCTGCTTTAAAATTTCTCTATGTCACTATTTTTTGCCATTTTAATATTATGTGGTACAACCTTTCTTACATTAATTTTGTTGGGGTATCTCTGTATCTCCTGGATCTGGATATCTATTTCCTTCCCCGTATTAGGGAAGTTTTCAGCTATTATTTCTTCAAATAAATTTTCTACCCTCTTTTCTCTATCTTCTCTAATTGAGACCCTAATAATATGAATGTTATGTTTGATGGTATCATCAATTTCCCCTAACCTCTTCTCATTTCTTACTATGCTTTTTTCATTTTGCTGTTTAGCTTGGTTGCTTTTCATTACTTTGTCTTCCATATTTCAATCTGTTCTTCTGCTTCTTCTAATCTATTATTGATTCTCTAGGGTATATATTTTTAAATTTCAGTTATTGAGCACTTCATCCCTTTTTTTTTTTCTTTTTAGTTTGTTTCTTTAAGGGTCTCACTGAGAGCCTCCACTCTTTTCTCAAGTCCAGTATATTTTTGACCATTACTTTGAATTCTTTATTAGGCATATTGCCTATCTCCTTTTCACTTAGTTCTTTGACTGTGGCTTTGTCCTGTCCTTTCATTTGGTACATATGCCTATGTCTCCTCATTTTATCTTACTCTCTGTGTTTGATCCTATACATGAGAAAGGTCAGGTACATCTCCTGATCTTGGCCTTATGAAGAAGAGGTCCTGTGGTATCCTATAACAAAATATTCCCTGTTCAACAATACCAGGAACTTCGGGGCAGTCTCCTATATGGGTTCTGTGCATCCTGCTATTGTGACTGAGCCTTGTTTGCCTTCAGTCCAGTCACTGTAATGACCCACTTTGCTTTTTGTGGAGGTACAGGCAGGGTTTGGTCCCTGCCCTGCTAAGGGGACTTCCTGGGGCTGCAGTGGGCTTGTAGTTGGGCAGTGTCAGCAGTCAGACCAGATGCTGACTTCAGTCCACCTGCCAGGGCTGCAGTCACACTAATTGGGAGGGTGATCTTGCTGCATTGCCATTTTTTTTTTCTTTTAAAGATCTAACTTATTTATTGGAGAGAGAGCAAGTGAGTGAGTGCATGCACACAGAGGGAGAGCGAGAAGCAGACTCCCTGTTGAGCAGAGAGCCCGGTGTGGAGCTAGATCCTAGGACCCTGAAATCATGCCTCAAGCCAAAGGCAGACACCTCACTGACTAAATGAGCGACCCAGGTGCCCCTCGCTGCATTGCCATTTGTAGGATTTTTTTATTATGTTATGTTAATCACTGTACAGTACATCAGTAGTTTTTGATGTAGTGTTCCATGATTCATGGTTTGCATAAAACACCCAGTGCTCCATGCAATAAGTGCTCTCTTTAATACCCATCACCAGACTAACCCATCTCCCCCACCCCTCTCCCCTCTAAAACCTACAGAATATTTCCCAGCGTCCAAAGTCTCTAATGGGCAGAGATCTTTAGGGGAATTCTCCAAGAACAAAAGAGCTGACAGGTACCATTTCACTTCCCTCTCACAGTGTAGATAGTGACTTGGGGAAACCAGTGTGAACACTCTCCACCTAGCTTGCTAACACTGCCATGTCCCACCCCTGCATTCCCTGCCAGATCTGCTTCATCCAAGCTACCCCACATAACGGACATTTCTCCAGAGCAGCTCCTGTCCCAGCATACCCTGCAGGCAACCCCAGCAGAGACTGATGACGCTCCAGTAGGACTCCTGTCCTGGAAAGAGGGAAAGATAACCCCACACACCGGTGAACCTGCAGTCCCAGCAGCCTTTTTTTTTTTAAGATTTTGTTTATTTATTTGACAGACAGAGATCACATAGGCAGAGAGGCAGGCAGAGAGAGGAGGAAGCAGGCTCCCTGCCGAGCAGAGAACCCAGTGTGGGGCTTGATCCCAGGACGCTGAGATCATGACCTGAGCTGAAGGCAGAGGCTTTAACCCACTGAGCCACCCAGGTGCCCCTCCCCCCAGCAGTCAAATCTATAAAGGGCCCCTTCTAGTGCTGTTCTGAGATTAGTAAATAAACCTTCACATATGCCCCAGGAACTTTTCAAAATGCTGCTTCTGTGCTCTCAGTAGGGTTGTTTATTATGCTGTCTCTCTCTCTTTTTTTTTTATGTTTATTTACAGCATAACAGTGTTCATTGTTTTGGCATCACACCCAGTGCTCCATGCAGTACGTGCCCTCCCTATTACCCACCACCTGGTTCCTCAACCTCCCACCCCCCCGCCCCTTCAAAACCCTCTGGTTGTTTTTCAGAGTCCATAGTCTCTCATGGTTCATCTCCCCTTCCAGTTTCCCTCAACTCCCTCTCCTCTCCATCTCCCCATGTCCTCCGTGTTATTTGTTATGCTCCACAAATAAGTGAAACCATATGATACTTGACTCTCTCTGCTTGACTTATTTCGCTCAGCATAATTTCTTCCAGTCCCGTCCATGTTGCTACAAAAGTTGGGTATTCATCCTTTCTGATGGAGGCATAATACTCCATCATGTATATGGACCACATCTTCCTTATCCATTCATCCGTTGAAGGGCATCTTGGTTCTTTCCACAGTTTGGCAACCGTAGCCATTGCTGCAATAAACATTGGGGTACAGATGGCCCTTCTTTTCACTACATCTGTATCTTTGGGGTAAATACCCAGCAGTGCAATTGCAGGGTCATGGGAAGCTCTATTCTTAATTTCTTCAGGAATCTCCACACTGTTCTCCAAAGTGGCTGCACTAACTTGCATTCCCACCAACAGTGTAAGAGGGTTCCC
The DNA here is from genome assembly GCF_922984935.1 of Meles meles. Lineage (NCBI taxonomy): Eukaryota > Metazoa > Chordata > Mammalia > Carnivora > Mustelidae > Meles > Meles meles. The sequence goes on along the minus strand of NC_060073.1, from coordinate 116,770,007 downwards.
CTTTCTCCACATCCTCTCCAACACACGTTGTTTACTGTCTTGCTAATTTTGGCCATTCTAACTGGTGTCAGGTGGTATCTCAATGTGGTTTTAATTTGAATCTCCCTGATGGCTAGTGATGATGAACATTTTTTCATGTGTCTGATAGCCGTTTGTATGTCTTCGTTGGAGAAGTGTCTGTTCATATCTTCTGCCCATTTTTTTTTAATATTTTATTTATTTATGTGACAGACAGAGATCACAAGTAGGCAGGGAGGCATTCTGCCCATTTTTTGATATGATTATCTGTTTTGTGTGTGTTGAGTTTGAGAAGTTCTTTATAGATCCTGGATATCAACCTTATGCTGTCTCTTTAAGGGCAGGGACTCTGCTTTCTGTTGCCCTCAGGCTCACCCAGAGCTAAACACACTGATGTTTAGAGTCCGTGGAGTTAAGGGGCACCGGGGTGGCTCAGTTGATTAAGTGTCTGATTCTTGGTTTCAACTCGGGTCATGATCTCAGAGCCATGAGATCCAGCCCTGCATCAGGCTCTGTACTCAGTACAGAGTCTGCTTGTCCCTTTCCCTCCCTTCTGCCCCTCCCCCTGTGCTCTCTCTCTCTCTCTAAAATAAATAAATAAAATCTTTTAAAAAATAAATAAATACATAAAGTACCTAGAGTTAAATCCTGCTGATTTTACAAACGTTAAGCCCCACTGGTTTTCAAAGCCAGGTGTTCAGAGGACTTCTCTTGCCAGTGTAGGACCTCCTTGCCCGGGGTTCCTATTGTGGGATCTGCTCCTATCCCTTCTCTGTGCGTGTGCTGTCCTTCCCATCTGTTAGTCTCACCAGGGTGTTTGGTTCCCAGGGTGTGTCTGCCCCTCCTACCCTTCCCAGTATGGCCTCCTGTCTGTGACCAACTATGGAAAGGCTGTTCTGCTAGTCTAGTCTAGCCTTTGGGTTATTTTCAGAGTTAACTGCACATGTGCAGCAGGTATGATGATGTGTCCTTGGGAAAGCTGAGCTCCAGCTCCTTCTCTGCCATTTTTCTCGAAGTCCATTTACTTTAAATTGTGTTTCCTCCAGAAGAACACCTCGCTATATATACTGGGTCGTGTTGCTTGCTCTTCTGAATTGTCTTCGCACGTTCTTATTGCTCTATCAGATTATCAATTGTAAGAAGGTTTTAAATGTTACAGAGACTAATCTTTAAATGGCACAAATAATCAGCTTTCCCAAACTTACAGAGTTTCACTTTGTTTATAGTATTTTGCTATCATGAAGATCTGATATTTGTGTAAACATATCCATCTTTTCATATCAGCTTTAGCTCAGTTGGAAATTCTTTCTCAGTTATAGGTGGTATTTTATTTTAAGTGATCTTAAGTATTTTTACTTTTTTACTTTACTTAAGTTTACTTAAATTTACTTTATTTAACTTTACTTAAGATACTTAAGTATCTTTAAGTGATAGATGATTTTGTCAGAACGCATTTAAAAAAAGAAGAAAACAAGACCCAACTACATACTGTTCTGCCCTCAAGAACCCAGTTTAAATATAAAGATCCTGGTAGGTAAAAAGTAAAGAATTGCAGAAATATACCATGCTAACATTAATACAAAGAAAGCAGGGGTTGATGTACTGATAGTAAACAAAACTGAATTCAGAAAAAGGACAGTTATCAGGGATAATGGGAAGAATTACATAACGAAGAAGGTACCAATTCTGTAAAAAGGAATAAAAATGCTCTATGGTACGTGCTTAACAACAAATCATAAAAATACATGAGACAAAAATTTATAGAACTGGAAAGAGAAGTAGACAAATCCACTATTACAGTTGGAGACATCAGCATCTCTCTCTTGGCACCTAGAGATCCAGCAGTAATAAAATTATTAATGATAAAGATGACCTGATCGGCACTATCAGTCAACTTGACCTAACGGATATTCATAAAGTATTCAATAATAGCGGAATACACATCTTCCTAGGATTACATGGAACATAAACCAAGATGAATCCCAAATGGTCATACTGGTATGCGATATTAACAAAAGGAACTGGGTGTGTAGGGTTTATGGCAGTTGTCTATAATATGTTTACAATTTTTCACTAATCTAAAACCTCTAGGGGCACCTGGGTGGTTCCGTGGGTTAAAAGCCTCTGCCTTCGGCTCAGGTTATGATCTCAGGGTCCTGGGATCAAGCCCCTCATTGGGCTCTCTGCTCAGCAGGGAGCCTGCTTCCCCCTCTCTCTCTGCCTGCCTCTCTGCCTACTTGTGATCTCTCTCTGTGTGTGAAATAAATTTTAAAAAATCTTTAAAAAATGAAATAAAACAAAACTTCTAAAATCAAAAGTTATATTAAAATTATATATGAGAATTTAAAAGTATATTTAGGTTTTTGAATATTCATATTTGGATACATTGCACATAGAAAAATCATAACACTGGATTGAAATTTTTTTAAATGTACAAAATATTAAGTTAAACTTTAAATTTGTTACATATTTAGGAAGAAATGTAATTAAGTTACAAAATATAAAATTATTTTTTTTACATTAGCAAATATATATCTTTTAACTGACAAAGCAGATAGATTTGCCTCCATCAGGGGTTAATTGTTAATTATTCTGAAATATATTTCAGTGCTTTATTATTTTAACTATAAATGAAATGAATAATCTGAGAAAATATTTTTGATACATCTCCTGTGTTTCTTAATTTTCTTTTGATGCTTTCTTTAACACAAGAATTTAAAGATTAATATCAATTTTCATTAAAAATAGCAGGCAGTTTCATGAATATCAAGTGGAACTATGAAGGATTATGAAGGATTTAATGTGAACTGCTAAAATGCATTCAACGATAAGAAAAAAATTATTGCATGAAATGTCACCTAACATTTCAAATTATTATTTGTTGCAAGCCATTAAGAAACCAGTGAATAAACTGTTTCATATAATGGGAGTATAAATATTTCATGACAAAAGTCAGTGGTCACCTGCTGATGAATGATGATGTCAGTTCAGCACATCCTCCCAGCCAGGTTCAAGGGGCTCTATGGCTTAATGTTTGCCTGATTTGACTATGAGGAGCTTTGATAAAGTTCACAGTCCTTCATGCAGAGAGCACAAATTTGTATTACCCTTCTGCAAAAATAATTTAATATTTAGTACTCTGGGACAATATTTTATCTCCGAGTACAATTCAAGTCTACTTAGAATACTTGTAACTTGTTGAAAAATCTCAATCTTGGGGCACCTGGGTGGCTCAGTGGGTTAAAGCCTCTGCCTTCGGCTCAGGTCATGATCCCAGGGTCTTGGGATCAAGCCCCACATGGGGCTTTCTGCTCAGTGGGGAGCCTGCTTCTCCCTCTCTCTCTCTGCCTGCCTCTCTGCCTACTGTGATCTTTGTCTGTCAAATAAATGGATAAAGTCTTTAAAAAAAAATCTCAATCTTGGCATGTTTTTATGATTTTAGTACAAGAATTAAGAATTGTTTCATAGGGGCGCCTGGGTGGCTCAGTGGGTTAGCCTCCGCCTTAGGTTCAGGGTATGATCTCAGGGTCTCAGAATCCAGCCCCACATCAGGCTCTCTGCTCAGTGGGGAGCCTGCTCCCCCCTTCTTTACCTCCCCACCGCCGCCTCCCTGCCTACTTGTGATCTCTCTCTGTCAAATAAATAAATAAAATCTTTTAAAAAATTGTTTCATAGATCAGACACATGCTATCGTTATTCTCTGAGGATAACCAAATTAGTGAGTATTATCAAAACACTCTTTTTCTGAGTCAGAAAAAGAAACATATTATATTTTTATTTTCAGTCATGGCTTTGCTGTCATTTATCCCTCATAAACAAAATTGTTGGCTTTTTGAAAATTTGCAAATTGCTTTGTTATTGCTGTGCAAAATATGATCAATTTTGAAACCCTTATTTCATTCTTTGTGTTTGTTACATATTTGATATAACTTAATTCCTGTGGATGTAGACTAATCAATTTAACTGCATTGAGTTTTAACCCTCATTGTGTTTACTGCATTCCATCCTGTACTACAGTGATTTGAGACATGGACATCTCCAGGCAGGGCATTTTTATACATTTTGGAATCCTCCCCTCAGACGGGATCCTGACATTGTAGATATTTAATCATGATAAAAACTCTTGTACCTCTCAACTATGTTTAACAGTGGCTCTCCCTCTTTCTATTTTTTTTTTTTTTAAGATTTTATTTATTTATTTATTTGACAGAGATCACAAGCAGGCAGAGAGGCAGGCAGAGAGAGAGGAAGGGAAGCAGGCTCCCTGCTGAGCAGAGAGCCCAGCACAGGACTCGATACAGGACCTGGGATCATGACCTGAGCTGAAGGGAGAGGCTTTAACCTGGGGTGGTGACCTGCGCTGAAGGCAGAGGCTTTAACCCACTGAGCCACCCAGGCACCCCTCCCTCTTCCTTCTTTAGGTCTCTCTATATAGCCTCTATGGAGATGCTCCTGAATTCCCCTTTCCCTCTACTTATCCCCCTCGTCTTTCTCTCCTCCCCTCCCCTCCTCTTCCCTTCCCTTTCCTTCCCTTCCCTTCCCTTCCCTTTCCTTTTATCTTCTATGAGTAAGACATTTTACTATGAGCTGTGGAGCAGAACTTCTCAGCAGCTCAGTGGTACCCTGTGCAAGCCTTATAGAGAAGTCAGGAAATAGTGACCTTAGCCCTTGGGATGGATGGGTGGGGCTTAGGGCTTCCGGAGACTCTGGCCAGTCACTTCCAGATTAAAGTAGGCTTGTTGCTAGCTTCTTTGAGGAAGATGGGCATGAGATGAAGTTAAATTCTACCCTCTTGTTGGCAGTGAGCACACTGATGATAACGAGCACTCCCTGCTTACCTACAGGGTGCTGAGAATGACCACAAAGGGGTTCCACCACATGGCGGTCCAACTCAGTGGCCAATGGCAGTGTGCACACTATCCATTACAGAAGGGCTGGGGAGTTTCTTAAGGGCTTCCCTTTCCCAGGGCCCACAGAGCTTGCCACTCAGGCCAAGGTGCTGCTAAATGGGGGCCTGGGAACAGGGAGGCTGAGTGGGGCTCCTGACGGATGACTCTTGAGGTGGTCCCTGCCAATTCTTGTCCTCACCTATACTGATGGGCTGGCCCTTGGTAGGGGGTAGGCCTCGCACTGGCTTCCCGTTGGCAGTGGAGTGGCTACTCCTACAATGCGTGTGTGTTCTCTAGATCAAGAATCACTATTTAGAAATCTTGACCATGTAAAACTTGGATGATATCCAAATCCATGCCCCTTGTTACAAGAAAGTACAACATGAAGTCATTAAAGACTAACATTTTTAAGCAATTTCAACTTGGGAAATGTATTAAATGATTTTTAAATAAACAACTTGAAGTTTTATCACCAACCTCTGAAAAAAGTTCGTAATAGACAAGAACTAACAAAAATGTGAAGAGATCACCACTAAAAAGTTGGGAAAAATTAATTTAGCTATTCAAAACATAAACCCTAATTTTAAAAAAGTGTTTACAAGAAGCTCAAGTTTCTCCTTTAAAACTTGAATTCATGGGGGCGCCTGGGTGGCTCAGCGGGTTAAAGCCTCTGCCTTCGGCTCGGGTCATGATCCCAGGGTCCTGGGATCGAGCCCCGCATCGGGCTCTCTGCTTGGCTGGGAGCCTGCTTCCTCCTCTCTCTCTCTCTGCCTGCCTCTCTGCCTACTTGTAATCTCTATCTGTCAAATAAATAAATCTTTAAAAAAAAAAAAACTTGAATTCATGATTTACTATTTCCCTTATGACTCTATAGCTAAGTATTCTTATCATAATTATTTAATTATTTAACAGTTGGTTGGTCTTTTCTCCAAACCCAATATGGCAGATGGCCCTGCTACAGTGACTCTGGATCAGGCACAGATGCACCACTAGGTTTGAGAGCACTTCATAAACTGAAATGTCTGCAGGAAAATATGATGCTAGACGTATCTAGGGGCTACAGAGATGCAGACAGCTGAGCAACTGTGTTTAGCTGGGGAGTCAGGAAAAGCATGAGGAGGAGGGGAAAGAAATTAAGGGAAAAGACAAATAGAAAAGAGGGGGGAAAAAAGCCTCCTTTAAATAGACTTATGTAAAAATATGAGCAGATATTAACTTTGTCCATTTTGATTGATTTCCGTGCCCTCATCTTCCATTTCCCTTCACCCCCCAAATCTGATTTCTGTCCCTCACTGATGTACTGAAAGTGCTTTTGGAAATTTTTCAGTAGCTTTTCATTTCTAATGAACAATCTTCAGACTACATTCTGTTTGATCTCTGGGGCAGACGACACAGTGACTATTCTGTCTTTTCACTTGAAATTCATGACAGCATTTTCTCCTGGCTGTCCTCTTGTCTGACCTGCCTCCATCCTTCGTGGGCTTTTTTTGGCTGCCTGCTCTATTTCTCCAGGCTGAGTCCAAAGAGGTCCTCCTCTCTTCCCTCTGTACACCCTCTCTTTGAGCTTCCTTGTCCCTTCCGTGGTGTGAAAGACGACCGGCTGCCTTCTATTGAGTTTCATGTCCGATCCAGATCTCTCAGCTGAACCTCAGATCCCTTCATTCTGTTGCCAAATAGACATCTCCATTATGCGCACTCAGGGCAATCAAGTCACAAATTAATATTCCTATATTGCAACACATAATCATCAGCCCAAGCTAGAAATTCTGCAGACAGCTTTCCTTGATCTCTAAGTACTATTCCCTCAGTCCAACAGGTCATGCATTCTTACCAGTGTGATCTCTGATATCTGTCTGCTTCCTTGTGCCACTTTTTTTTAATCTAAAAATGAGAAAAATACAGTTTATGAAAATTTAATATATGGAGTTATATTAGAGGGGGAGAACACAGACCTTATGTTAGCTGGCCATAAGTCTATCTGTAGTATCTGAGTTTTTCGTAGAAAATAGTGGGATTTACATAATCTCAAAGGGTTAATAATGATGCCTTAAATCATTGCTTTGTTCTCAGTATTCCGAGCAGCTTACATGCTCCAAGATGTGTTCGACGTAGTCAATTTTATAAAAGTAATTCTTTAAATCTAAAAATATTTGCAGTTTTTATAAGGGAAGGGGGAAGCCTATTAAAATCTTTCGTATGACACAGAGGTTTGCTATTTAACTAAGGCAAATTACTTAAAAAGTTGGAGAACTTTTAAAAAATGCAGTGTCCCTGGGGTGTCTGGGTGGCTCAGTCGGTTAAGTGAGTCCAACTCTTGGTTTCAGTTTAAGTCATGATCTCAGGTCCATGAGATCAAGCCCCACGATAAGCTCTGTGCTGGGCATGAAGCCTTCTTAATTATCTCTCTCCTTCTGCCCATACCCCAGCTCGTGAGTGCTCTCTCTCTCTAAAATAAATGAATCTTAAAAAAAATACAGTGTTCCAAATTATTGACCTTTTGGGTAAATTATTGTCACAGGTAAATGTTAGGTAAATTATGCAGCATACTTTTTAAAATATGTTTTTGCATATAATATAATAATATGTAATATATAATATAATTTTGTATAAATAACATATAAATAGAGAATAGAGAATATAATTTTATATATATACTATATACAAGTATATATACATATAAGTATATATGTATATGTAATATAATTTTATATATATATAAATATTTTTTTAATATTTTTTTGTAGTGGGTGTTTAGACACCATTAAAGTATAGATGACATTTTAGCACTTGAAAAATAACTTATTTAAACAGTTGAAACACTTATGTTATAGAAATATTGTTTTAAAAATGTACTTGAGAGTGTTTTTGTCATCATGTGGGAATTTGGCTAGAAAAAAAAAAATGTGCATAGGTCTCCTATGTACCAAGTCCACAGAATTGAAAAACTCGGGAATATCATAGTCAAATAAATAGTCCCCATATATTTTAAAGCTATTACTAAAGTAAGACTTTCTGATCAGGGTATAGTTGAATAAAAAGTTTCAACACATGAGCTTTGAATAATTAATGGATTGGACTGAAACATAAATGTAGTGACTGGGTGAAAACCAGTGAGCGTCTTTCATTGAATCTGTGTCTATTTTGGTGTATTTTCAACCTCAGTAGACACTAAAAGCAGTACCAAAACAAACCAACACGATAACTACATCTTTGACCATCTGTCTCATGAAGTATTAAGGCAAAATTTCAAAGCTAATAAAGCACATTGGATTACATTGCCCTCCCTAGAATATCAATAAATATATTCAGCAATGTAAAGTACATAATGTTACTAGATTTTAGTGACAGATTATAAAAATAGTATTTTCGGGAAAATCAAAGCATTTTATCAAAATAAAATATAGTTGAGATATTGTTTCTTACTTTTTAAATTTCCATACTCATGTCTTATCAAAATAAAATATAGTTGAGATATTCCTTGTTTCCTACTTTTTAATTTCCATATTTATATGGTACAGTGTCCAATTCTACTAATATGTTGGGATTGTAATAAATACAGGTCATTTCTGAATTACATTAAATATATATTGGGTCCTATACACATTTTTATTGTACAAATGGAAGGGTGCAGAAAATTTGGATGTAGCTATCATCTCTGTAAAATGTTAAAAGCCCTTCCTAAGATTGGATACCTTATGGCTTCTTTCCCTATAGTCTAGCTCACCAAGTCCTAGCTTGCTAGGTAGACATCAAGTCTACCATTAGGACATACAACCACTTCTCCCCACATTTGTATATCCTACCGGATCCTCAAATTTCTCTGTCTGTTTGTTTTGATCGTTCTCTGTTTTACCAGGGATATCACTTATTTGATATGGATTCTACTCCAGTCGAGATATTCTGCATGCATTTATCCTTGTTCTAGAAGTGTTTGGGTTGGTTTGGTTTTGTCCGTTTTATTTCCTCCAATTACAGGCAAGCTTCTCCACCAATCCATGAACTTCTATATTGCATGTGAAAGTAATCGCCTATATTATACACATTGTCTTTATTTTCTTAGGGTGTATTTTATTCTCACTTACTTGGGGCTTTCCAAAAAGATCTCTCAAGTAGAATTCTGCATTTATGCCAAACAATCAAATAATTTACTTTCTGTACAGTACACATTCTCCCCCTCCATTAAATCCCTATGAGGAACCCAGTGATCAGTTTTGTGACTGTGCCCTACTATTTCATAGACAGTAAGGGAGCCATGGATATTATTAGTCTCTAATAACATTACATAGAAGTGTAACCTATCTGATTAATGTGCAGTAGATTAAAATGAACTATTTTTTAAAATCTATATTCATTAGGTATCATAAAGACTTTAAAGGCCACATAAACTAACAAGAAACTTTACTCTGAAGGTTGTTCTTTAGGAAACATTCAGCTAAAGTAAAGCTTGCCCCACACCCCGTATTTGAAAATGGTGTTTTATGTGTATAAAAGCAAGACAGATGAATTTTAGAAAAGTTTGAAAGTACATAAAAATATGCAAAAGAGGATCCAAATTACCCATGATCCCACATTTCCCAAATAACCATTAATAACATCTTATTTAATACACATCTGATTTTATATGCAAAATTATATTACATGCTATAACTGTATATACTTTCTTACTTTCAACACCATATTTTTTGTATTCTTATAGAATAAAATAAAGGTACACAAATAATCAGGTTTCAGCAGTATATCTGGAAATGATAGTAACTGAACACTTCCATAAATAATTTACCTATAATACCTGTAATAAATTACCTATAATTTACCTCTAATTGGGCTAAGAGGTTTGCTTGGCAAACACACATTGCAGAGAAACAGTCAGAAAAGCAGGCAGGTTTGTGAACAGGATCATCTTGAAAGTGAAGTCATTATGCTCTATGTTATTTTTGTTAAAAATGCTATGCAAAATATATTCAGTCACAGCCAAGGATATTTTCAAGGGAAGGCAGTTGGATGGGGTATGACTAAGTACACACAACTCAATCTTCTTAGGTGCTAATAAAGGAAAAAAAGAAAAGAAAAACAGGAGAGAATCTTCAGTTTATGACTTAAACTCAACAAACCAGAGTGCATGTGATTAATGATGACAAAGAGGGGAACTCTAGTATAAATCTCATCAGTTATTTGAAGTCCGAGGTGGCTGTATCACTAGAGTGTCTGCCTTTATTTTCTTTTCTTTAGACTTTCTTTTCCCTAACCAAGCAAATATTTCTTTTTTTTTTTTTAAATGAAGGTAATACATGTAACTGATCTGACTTTGCTACTACAGCATTTGCGTTAAATGACTCAGTCAGTACTAATGTTTCTACAAAAATGCAAATGTACATACTTTTTCTTTCATTAATTTTTGTTTCATTATGCTTCAGCTTAAGTCAGAGCCAAGGGAAAGATAATTGGTGCAAACCAAATGCTTGACTTTTCTCTTAAATATAGGTGAGAAATGGAAGAGTCAAGTGAGCACAGCCCTTAGGGAGAAAGATGCTGCTTGGAATCCTGCCAAGGCTCTGTGATGACTAGCTAGGTGAGATTGGGCTGGTTACCTAACTCCTTGAAATGTTAATTTTCCCATCTCCAAAACAAAGCTAGGACTGCCTAAACTGAAAGGTTGTTTTAAGAACTAAAAATTACACTTCTGTCAGTAATTGCTTACCAAAGGACAGTTGTATAGCTAACCCTGTTACATTGTCCAAAGTAAAATTAAATTTAAAAATACTGAATGTGTATTTTGTGATTGTGTCTAGTGTAGATGTTTAAATTAGAAAACTTAATCTAACATTCACTTTTGAAAATGTGAATCACTGGGTACCTGGGTGGCTTAGTCGTTTAAGTATCCGACTCTTGGTTTCAGCTCAGATCATGATCTCAGGGTGATGAGATGGAGCCCCGCATTGGGATTCTTGCTCAGCATGGAGTCAGCTTGAGATTTTCTTGCTCGCTCTCCCTCCGCCCCTCCCCCTGCTCACTCATGCTCTAAATCAATAAATAAATAAATAAATAAAATTTTTTGATAAATAAAATAAAAATCTGAATCATTTTGGAAAAGTGTGGTTATCCTAGTAACTTTTATCAATTCTCCACCAACTCTTTGTAGATGAATCAACCCAAGCAAAATGGCCCATGGGTTCATCATTAGAAGAAATACTGTAGTATCTGTTAATGAAAACGGTAGGGGAGAGATGTGTAGCTCAAAGCCCTATTTTGAGTTACTTTCCAATTTATCCTACTAGTATTTATTTCATATTTATATATGCCAGGCTCTTAGAGTCTGACTTTATTCAAACTTTTGGGCCTCCCTGGCTACTAATCCCTTTCATGAGTCCTGTCTCTGGGCTACTCATTGCTCCGAAGGCTCACTTACCTCTTCCCTCTGTCTGGAATTCTCCATTTTTTAACTAATGAAAACCTGTCAGTAGTTTATAGTCAAGCTCAAATATTTACTTTCTCATGATGCTTTTCTTGGTCATTCCTATCCTGGGCTGGGTAGTAAAATGAAGGGATAGAACTAGGGTAGATGATGTAGATTGATGTTTAATATAACAGTATCCCTGCCTTAAAGGAGTTCACATCAAGTTTCTACCACTAATGTAGGGTTTATAACACACTTCTTTGTACTCATGTGTTTGGGGGATCCTGTCATTGTGCGGAGCAAATGCCATAATGGATAAAACACTCTTCCGTTCCATCCTGATACTGTGATTCATGGTAAATGTTCTAGAAATACTTGATGAATGAAGGAGTGAATGAGGGAAAGACTGCCAGGTGCTTCTTGGTGACCTCTTTCGATTACAGTGACTCCAGAGAGGAATGAGGAACATAAAACAGGGAAAGTAATCTTTTTGGTGTAATGAGGATTCTGTGGTTCTGGAAAAGAGCTAATTTATCAGCATTAAAGTCACACACAATGTCAGTCAGCTTCATGGAGAGACCATGTGAGGTGGATAGATGACAAAAGATTAATCAAGCAACTGCTATAGGGCAAGATTAGTGTGCTGATTTCAAGCCAGGGTGACAGACAGATACAAAGGTAGAGCAGCACACTCCGCGAGGCACTCGGGTATTATTCCTGTGACTGGAAAGTGACCTTAGCAAAATACTTGAAGATAAAAAACCATTAATTGGGGAAAAATACATACACCTTCAAAAAAAGAGAAAAAAAAATACTAGGCCCTGATAAGAAAGGATTTAGCTAATAAACACATAAATAAATTTATTAAGTTGTTGGCATTATTCTGGATGATGCAGTATCTTCCTGTAAGACAGAATGCCATGGACAGTGCCATCTACTTATTACTAATGTTTATGGGATTCGATGTTTTCCAGGCATGCAGATAACGAGAATAATAGGCATGACTTTTCAGTAATCACCAGTATAAAAATATCAACTGTTTTTGGAAAACTTAAGTTCAGGTTGATATCATAAGTAAATGTTTCTTGATCCTGGAAGCCAGGTTTCTCATGATTGGAGAGAAGCTATTAGCTGGTTCTATATTCTATAAAGCAAACCAGGAAGCCTTCTACCTATATTTTAAAAATCATCATTATGATGTCATGGATTTCAACAGTGATGTGCTGTAATATATGGCAGGTTTTGTCCTTTTGATAGATATGCACAAAACATAGAAAGTAGGTTAGAATGAGCTCTGTAGTGCTGGATTTGAGTTGGAGTGATCAGTGTGAACCCATGATTAGCTTAATACACATATGATGGATAGATAAAGAAGCAATGACAGAAATGTATCGATACATAGGTTAGTATACTGGCTGCATCCTATGTGAGAACCTGTGAGCAGTGACATCCCAGTAACAAGGAGCAAACCCATTATCAAATTTTGATTTTTAAAGATTTCATTTTATTTACTTAAGAAAGAGAGCACAAGCTGGGGGAGGGGTAGAGGAAAAAGGAGAAGCAGTCTCCCCGCTGATTGTCATGACCTGAGCCAAATGCAGATGCTTCACCAACTGAGCCACCCAGGTGCCCCAAGATTTTCATTTTTTTAAACATCATTCTCCAATGAAAGGAAATAGGACTTCTTAAAGAAATGTATCATGCTGTGGCTGAGACAGGAAATACATACACATGATCATCCTGGGTCACACTGAATTCCACCGAATAGAATATGGAATGGAAACAGTAACTGTACAGTGGCGAAACCTTGCAAACACACTTTAACCAACTGATGAAAGGTACACAAGCAATATCAATGGGAATAGCACGGATCCCTTGAATATGAGGTGATAAGGATGCTTAACCTCTATGGTATTCTTACCAGTAATCCATGACCCCAGTCTAATCATATGAAAAGCATCAGACAAATCCAAATTGAGGGACTTTCTACAAAAGACCCAAAAGTACTCATCAAACTCTCAAGGTCCTAAAACACAAAGAAGAGGATTCTCAGAATAGAAGAGACCAAGGAGATATGGCAACTAAATGTAATAAATTATCCAGAACTAGATCCTAAAACAAGAAAATACATTAATGGAAAAGCAAGTAAATTCCAAACAAAGTCTGGGGTTTAGTTAATAGTAACATGGTAGCGCTGGTTTCTTAGTTTTGATGAATGGACCACAGTGATGCAAGATGGTAACATTAGGGGGAACTAAGGTAAAGGATATAGGGAAACTAGTACATTGGAAACTTTTATGCAAATCACAAACTATTCCAAAATGGAATGTACTTGGAAAATGGGATATACTTGGAAAAAAATCTGAGTTGATTTCCTAATAAATAAAGAGACCAGTGAGGCTTCTATCTGTAGTTTTTGAATTATGATTTCATGGATTTAACAGGGATGTGTTATAATATATTTCAGGCATTATTCTTTTGATACCTCAGTTTTCCCATTTTCAGCCAATGTGAATATCCTCCAGTTGGTTCCTGAAACTTTTGACTTGATCTCAGTAATTATAATAGCTTCCTTGTTTTCTGTTGTGATACTGTGTTCCACGGGCATCTTATATAATTCCTTCCCTAGGCTTGGAATAAGTCATTTTTTCAAGGAGCATGGATGTCTTTTAGTAGAAAATGGTATTAGGTACTACAAATGGTGTACATGGGGATGGGGGACGCTGACTTTTAATAGATTAGTCATTATGTCTAAGCTATCAGCGTGTAGAACTGAAAAAATCACATATTTTATGGAAAATATAAAATAAATCACAGTGCAGCTTCCAATTCAGATTGAGAACCACCAGGTTTTATACTTACCCTCTGATTTTAAATATGTATCACTTTGCCTCAATGCTTTCCCAACACCACCAGCATAATCATTCATTTGCTTCATGCAACAGTATATACACAACATTCTCAGAATAGTAACATCAATACTAGCATCAACAATGTGATTAGTGAAGGCAGTGCAGGCAGTTTTTTGCAATTATTTTTGTCTTTAGGAAATATCCCACTGGAGAGGATAAGCCAGAATTATCTGTTTTAAAATAAATTGAAATAATGTAACTCTGAGTAGATTGATTTGGTTCTTTCTCTCCATCCTGATTTTCTGTTCCTAGAGGAAGTATTCCTCCTCCTAGATAAATGCTAGTGTGCTGCACACTTGTCTCTACTTGGCTCGTTCTCATATAGTATGTCCATGGTGGTCACTCCATACTGGTACATAAAGGTATCCCTCTTTACTTGAATGACTGCTCAGCACCTCATTGTATAGGTAGCCCATAGCTTAGTAAGATAGCTTCCCCTTGATGGACATTTGGGCTGTTTGTGGCTTGTGGTGATAAATAGTACTGGAATAAAAAGCTTTGTGCATGTAGCTTTGGTAATTCTGGCCGCGGATATTTTTAGGCTAGGAAACTAAAAGTATGATTTCAGGGTCAAATGGTACATTTCACTTTTGCTGTTTTGTTCACATGGTCATTTTTCACCTAGACTGTTACTCCAGGTCCCAGAGGTCTGACTACGGCCTCCATACTCATGCCAGGATTTTCAATCTAAAATGCAAATCATGTCATTTCTCCCCTTTGCTTAAGGACTTCCATGATTTCTGCATCTCGAGGACATGGAGATGGACTTGTTGAGTGAGTCAGTTTGTAGCCATGCCTTCATTGCTTTGCTTTCTGGCCTCATTTCCAGCACCTCCCTCAGTGAAACCCATGCAGTCATGGTGAACTTTCAGAAGTTGCCAGAAAGACATATGTCCTCTCATGTGTTGCACATAATTTTTTCTCCACCTGATAATCTCTCCACATCCATAAACATTCGGTTCATCTTCTCTGTCCCTGTGAGTTCTTCCTGAATTTCCCTCACATCAGAATTAGCCTTCCTATTTTTCACACGTGGCATTTAGTGCCTCCCTCTGTTGGAACCTTGATCACATTTTTTAAGCAACTCATTATGAATTAGAATTTTCTTTCATGTGCCAAAACTGTGCTGAAAGTTTACGTAGACTCTCTCAGAACAGCAACGCTAGGTACGTGTCCAAGGTAATGCAGCCAGAAAGCAAAGGGCTTGTCATCTAAAAGCCAGAGGCCTTTTAAAAGTACACTGCTCTGCTTTTCTAAGTATTGTGGATTCTTCCAGGTTACTTTTCTGCTTCCAGACCTCTCATTGCACCTGAAGCTCATCAGCTCCGTACATTTTAATGGAGACAGCATAGTCTTTGAAATCAGACAGGCCTGAGTTTTAGCCTTAGCTCTGGCTTTAACATTTACTAGGAATATAACCTTGAGTAAGAATTTAACCTTTAGATGAGTTTCTTGATGTATCACAAATGTTCTGTAGATCTGGTGAGGTCTACATAGGGCTTCTGCACCGCACCGGCTCCTTGGTGGGGCATCTTCTGGTGCGGGCAGGGATTTTGCTTTGCTCACTTTTATTTCTCCAGCCTTAGACAATAAACACATGGCAGGTGCTCATTATGTAATTATTTGAGTGTGAATAATCTATTAAAAAGCTCATTCCCAAGCAAACTTGCTCCTCCCAGGTTCCTTTCCCCAACTGAAGGCATTACCAGCCTTCCGAAGACTGCAGCTGCTTTTTTAGAGCAGTCAGGCATCAAACTTGGGGGATATCCTTGACCTGAAGTATGAGCCCCACTCTCCATGCCTCCCCGGCCGCTGGAGAGCCTGCCCTGTCAGCTTTGGCCCAGCAGTGCTCTCTCCCTTGCCCCGCCTCCTCTCTCCTGTATGATCCACTGCAATCCGACCCCATCTCACCTGACTTCCTGAAAGGACAGTCTTTAGCCTCAGCCCCTGCTTTTCCTGATCCACAGCAACAAACCAGCCCCTGACTCCCACTCCCCAGAATGTGCCCTTTCTAAGTGTCATTTCTGATGATACTATTACAGATTATACATCAGTCATGAGTTTTAAAAAAAAGTCACCATGATTTGTGTGTGTGTGTGTGTGTGTGTGTGTTTACTTGATATTCCAAGCACTTAAACTGATGTGCCCAACCTGACTTCTGTTCTTATCCACCTCTCCACTCCCAAGTTTGTACCTCCAAACAGCTCAGCGATGTGTGCTTTATACCGCAGACTCTTGGAACACCATTTTTCGACCTACTAAACTATATCTATCTGTATTTATCTCTTCTCATTGAAAAAGCTCCACAAAGCCCCCTTTGTTCCTTGATTCATTGACTCTTTGTGGCCATATTATGACACAGCACGTGAGGGTTTTGAGTAGAAGGTTGTAACTTACTCATCTGGGGATTCCCCACAGCACCAATGCCTTTTCCAAAGCAGAACTGGGTTGACTTCAAAGGGCTAGAGATTTGGGAAGTGGTGAGGAATCTTAAAGATCTTCTGATACGATACCTTCATTTAATGTATGAGTAAATTGCAGCTCAGAAAACTGAAATATTTACTTAAAATAGCCCGAAAGCAATAAAATCAAGTGTGTATGTGCGCGCGCGCGCGTGTGTGTGTGGTTTTTGGTTTTCTCAGCTAGTAATAATAACCTTTTAAATTTTTCATTCTGATGTAGCAGGATCTTTTACCTCTGCCTTTACAAATGCTCCAAAGAAAGGCTCTGGTAAGTGTTCCCTCTAATAGGAGGTATAACTCGAGTCATAATTATAAAATGGTTAAGAGGACCAGACACTCAGAACTAAAAGTGAAAGTGCCAGCCCTGCCATTATTAGACACATTTTTATTTTTATTTAAAAAAAATTTTTTTTTTTTTTTTTTTTTTTTTAGAGAGAAGGAGCAAGAGTTGGGGGTGGGGGTTGGCAGAGGGGGAGAGAGAGAGTCTGAAGCTGGCTCCATGATAAAGACCTGAGATCATGACCTGAGCTGACATCGAGTTGGATGCTCAACCGACTGAGCCACCCAGGTGCCCCAGCCACACTTTTATTCGTGACTGTTTTGTCTTCAGCGTTGTCGATGATCATTTCTGTTATTTATGATGCATATAATCTGCTACAACCCCACTTGCCTTCCTTGGTAACCATCTCCAAACACTTTCCCTCTTGGAACATATTAAAGACAGGTATGACAGGCGGAAATATCTAGAGGTGTTTGTCTATGTAGAGGGATAGAGATATACAGAGAAAGATCATTCAGATTTATAAAATAAAATGGGGGCTTTCATTAACTGGAAAAAACAGAAACTAAAAAAATGCCCAGATTCCGATCTCAGAAAAATACATTTAAGTTATCATCTGTGGTTGGTTCTATTAGCCAAGGTGTCATCATGGTGGTGAGATGAACCCGAAAACTTGTCCGGCATCTAAACTGAGGGTGGCATTACCTCACGGCGAACTCAAGTCTTTCAGTTTTGAGAGTAAAAGTTGCTAATTCTCTGTGTGCATCAAGCAGAGCTTCCCTCGTTGCCCAATTAGGTGATGAGTTTCATGATTTGGTGGGTTTTGAAATTTTAATTTAACTTAAATTCAGCTTGAATTTTATGTGGCCTATTTATTGTCTTATAAGAGAAACGGAATGATATTATCTACAGCCTTGGTTTTTGCACTGACAGAAAAGACAAAAATAAAAACATTTCAACTCCCACTTGACTCCCAAGACCAAAGTCTTCTACACCGTAATGACAAATGTATGATATGTGTAATCCAATTATTCACAATTAGGTTGTTGTTTGTCAGAACGCTTTGTGGCGCAATGTCACAGCAAAGTGGGTAAATACCAACAACCACAAAAAGATGTGACATTAAAAGCAAAACTCAGAACTTAAAAAGAAAACACTCTGGAGAAAAGCACTCTGAAGTTTTAGCAGGGATGATGAAATGTCATTTACAAATTACAAATCCAGGTAATTGGTGATATGTTATATAAGGAGGGTAGCGCGTATGTCAAAAACACGTCTAACCAGGTGGGGCCCTCGTAAGAATTCCACTTCATCTAAGCCATTCTGCTCTTTTCCCAAATGTTGCACTGCGTGAACATGGACACTTGCTATATTCTTTTGAAAATGTAATGGAAAACTCAACTTCAGTTTCCTTAACCTTCAAGGAGAATCTTTACCTGTAATGATTGCTAAGAAGCTTAATGAACTCATCTGACCCACCTTTCCAGGCTCTCAAAAGGTAGCATCCAACCAATAGCACCCAAAGAACTGTAAAGATTTAAACAAGCTTTCTCTCACCGTTTAATGCATTAGTGGATTGCATTTACTGTGGACAGCAGGAGACCTCAGGCCACAGAGAGGAAATCAGAAACCTGTCTTTCCCAGCTGCCACGGTCACTCTCTGGGGTTCGCACAGACTCCATCCAACTGCTGAAATGACCTCACCATGGTGCCCCTGGAGGGACACCAGAGCCTGGACACTTGCTAGGATAATCCGCGTTCTTCTTCCCAGCCCACACAACCATGGACACCATCAAGGCAGCGCTGAAGTCTTCAGCGGGGTGAAACGGAGATGGGTGAATATTCCAGAGCCCCAGCTAAGAAAAGATGTGCTTGAAAATACCCCCTTGTCTCGAAGACTCTTGTGCCCACTGCCCCAAGCACTGCTTGTTCTCCTTAGTCAGCCCTGAACCGTGTCGGGTCATTCTCTGGAAGTGGGCCACAGCACAGAGGGAAAGTGTCCCCCAGAATGGGCTGCTGGAAAGAAAGGAGGCTTCAGTCGCTCTCCCTGCTTTGCACTCCACGCAGTTCTTACTCCTAGTCCTGCCTCATGCCTTTCAAACAACGCACTGGACCCCCCCGCTCCGTGTCCCCCCCCCCCCCCCCCCCGAGTTCTCATTTCTCAGGCTCTTCCCCATCCCGCTCATTACCTTCAACTTTGCTATTTAAATGAACTTTTCGGTCCTCCCTCTTTTTCCAAGGATGTTACCTCTGCCCTGGGTCTCTTCCCCTGCCTTCCCTCCTCCAATTCTCTCCTCTTTGGTGCCGGCCTTTTAAACCTGCTGGGGCTGCCCTTTGCCTTCTTGTCTCCTCCTCTCCCTCTCCGGTCCGCTTCACCTCATCCATTCCTGTCTCAGGCTCTCCAGATTCCCGGGCTGTTTGCTGGTGAGAAATCTTTGCTGCAGCGAGGACCGGAGTCCCCCGCGCGCAGCCCAGTGGCAGAAGAGGGCGAGGCTGGGAGAAGGGCAAGGGCTGTCGGGGAGCGAGGCAGCCGGTCCTCCCCGCGGGCCTGCAAGAATGCGGCACGGGGCCGGGGGCCTGGGGAGCCACTAACTCCCCGAGCCCCTGATCCGGGCTTGCACACCCCGCCCGCGGGGCCGATTTCCTGCCCAGGGCGGCGGAGACGCCGAGGCGCCGGGAGAAGCGGAGAAAGGGGCGCAGGGGGTGCCCATCACCGGAGTAGGTCCCTCCGCAAGCTGGGGGAGAACAGAGGGGGGAGTGGGCAAGTGGTGAGCAGGGAAAGCCCGGCTCCAGCCCGGCCGCGAAGCGTGGGGCGCACGGGGAGCGCCGGCGGGGTGCAACCGGCGGAGCGGGGGGCGAGGGGCGCGCAGAGGCAGCGCGGCGCTCGGGGAGGGGCGCGCGGGTGCGGGCGTGCGGGCCGGGCGCGCGTGCGGCGGCCGCGGCGCAGTGTCGGTGTGTGTGCGCGAAGGCGAGCCGCCGGCCGGGCGAGGGAGGCGAGGACAGGGCGCATGTCTCGTCCCGGCGAGCAGCCACTAGACGCGCCACCACCATCTTCTGCATGTGCAACATTCGCAGCCGGACAGGAAACCGCTCTCACGGCTATGGAGACTGCGGGAAAAAGCTGGCAGCTCGCGATGGATTGCTGAAGGGGAGCAGTCATAATCGCCAACCACCCACATCTCTCTCCTGTCCTTTTTTTCTTTTCTTTTCTTTCTTTTTTTTTTTTTTTTTTGGTTGTTTTTAATTTTAGCGCCATCGTCGTCAATGCCTCTCTGAACAGCCTTTCGGAAGAGTGAGAGAGAAAGAGCGCGCGCCAGGGAGAGGAGAAAAGAAGATGAGGATTATTTGCAGACAGATTGTCTTGTTGTTTTCTGGATTTTGGGGACTCGCCATGGGAGCCTTTCCGAGCAGCGTGCAGATAGGTAAGCTCTGCCCGGTGCGGTGTGCATGTGGGTGTCTGGGGCAGGTATCCGAAAGTGAGTTAAACGAGTTGCCGGTGAGCAATTCAGGGAGACCTTCGGCGGCTCCCTTTACCTCTGCCTCTCCCTTCCCGTCGCCCCTGTGCACAAGACTGCCTCTTCGGCGCTGGTTCAGTTGGAATATGCACACCCTGCCCACCCGTTCCTCCTCGCCCGTGCTCCCACTGCCACCTTCGGTTCAAGTCGCTTAAGTAGGGTTGGAATAAGTTGGAAAAAAAAAACCTCCGTGGGGTTTGATTACATTGAATGTGCTATCTCTTCTCATTCTTCTCCCTAGAGCATGAAGGGATGTCGAGTTTGTTGGGGTTTTTTAAATTATTATTCTGTATTTTCAACACACTTCTTCCCATGCTGAGCTTCTCCGCTTTCTGCTCATTCCAGAAAGACACTGTTTGGACAAAAAGCATTTCCACCCGCACTCCCCTGTCTTTGCTCGCTGTTGGTTAACCGATTCCAAAGTTAGATCCCTTTTCTGTGAAACATTCTCTCCTTTTATTTTGTTTTCCTCTTGAGTCTCTTGCTCCTGTTCCTCCCGCTGGACTCCGCTGCCAGCGACCCTACCCATCGGTGGCTTTCCTTGCTGTTCTCCTTTCCTGTCTTTTTATGGGACGCAGCTATTGAATTTCTTCCAGCCAAGCTCAGCCTCAACACTGCATCATTTCTCGTGGACTGTGCAACAAAACGGGGCTAATTAGGCGGAGTCCAGGAGCTGCAGGAAAACAAAGTTCATGTCTCCTCTCCCATTCGCCTCTGCCCTTCTTGTCACCACGTCCCTTGATTTCTGCATTTTAATGCAAACCCTCTGTTGTGTTCATCTGCATGCCTCTTAGACAGAAATGCCCTCAGCTTGGCTGATGGAGCAGTGTGCTGGGAATCATGGGGAGGGCAAGATAGAGGAAGGAAAACACGCTCAGTGGTCTCAGAGGTCATTGTGATCATGACAAATTGGGACAGTAAAGCGCTGAGCTGTCCTAAAGACTAAAATACTAAGCATACACCTTAGGGACAAAGGGCAGTCCCAAGATGTGGCAGGGAGAGCTTCCTAATCCTGTGTGTTGCCGAATGCCTGGTGGATTTGACAGTGCTGGGGGGTGGGTATTGCATTTCCAAGAGGAAACACCGAATATGCTTTTCTTGCTGTTTTTAAATAGGTGGTCTCTTCATCCGAAACACAGACCAGGAATACACAGCTTTTCGATTAGCGATTTTCCTTCATAACACCAGCCCCAATGCGTCGGAAGCTCCTTTTAATTTGGTACCTCATGTGGACAACATTGAGACAGCCAACAGTTTTGCTGTGACAAATGCTTGTAAGTAAAACGCAAGTTCGGGCTAAATTAGAAGAGAATTAAAATGAAGTAATAGAGTTCCCCCCCTCCCCTTCATTATATTATTTTTAAAATGGTTTTTGAAAGAAATGCAAGATTCCCACAGTTGACTGGTTCCAGAACAAGTCAGAGTTAAAAAAAAAAAAATGTGTGTGTGTGTGAATGATTTAGTCTCGGGGATATTCCGCTGGTCTTTCTCCCTTCTCTTCTTCCTTCCTTATTTATTTATTTATTTTCATTCTTGTCTGGATAATTCAAGTTGATTTCTCCGGCCACATTTCAGTGGTATTCCTGTTACCTGAATGTCAAGTTAGTGATAATTGAACTCCGTCTAGTTTTTTATTCTGTTCCTTTGTGTCTGCATATTTACTTCTCCCTTGAGGAAGCCTGTGCCTTGCTTTTAAGGAAGAGACATGCTGTCCTGCCCTGGGGAGGGCGAAGGAAGCCTTGCTGAGAGCGAGGCAGAGGGGAGCGCTGGTGTGGAGGATAGATATTGGGGTCCTTTGGTTGACGCTGCAGATGATCTGGTGATGTCACTTGAGGCTGCCCTGCTCTTATTTTCTGGGTTGTAAATGTCTCTTACTGTCACGTAATGCATCTGTCCTGTGGCTAGAGCTCCATGAATCCTCACCTTGGTGCCAAATCATATTAGTACACAATCCACCTGAATTCAGGAACCAACCCAGCTTGCTCTCTCATCCCGCTCTGTGGACTGAGCCAGTGACCTCACCTCATGCTGTAACACAGACACTGTGGCACCGTGCTCCCTCACCAAAATACAGTCTAACTTAGTGTAAAAAAATATAATCAGTGATGTATTTACTTGAAACTCTCTAAAATATAATCAGTCAGTAGAGCATTCACATAGCATTTTCATTCTGAAAACACGTTTTAAATATCTCCTCAGCTTGACGTGCTAATTTACTACTGTTCAGAAATTTTTGGTTAAGATAATGGCCCTAGATGATGTAAAATGTGTAGAGATAGATTCTATATAAAATTTTGCATTACAGTAATACAATGTTTCATTTGATTTGTATTTTTGTGATACCAAGTAGAGTCCATTTTGATTTTAAAAGTCCTGTCAGCACAAGAAAGTATACTGAACAAGTAAGTCATATAGAAATAGAGTTTTTAAATATTTAGAGGATATCTGTTTCATTGATTTAATTATTTTAATTCATATTTATTTGCCATTAACTCGTCTAACAGATACCATGATCGCTTTCCCTAAATTTTTGGCACCCAACTCTTACTTGATTTTAGAACTTGGTTTCCTAAGGAGGTCCAAGCATTTGACATTTTGTAAACCGCTGCAGTAATATTACTTTGCAGAAATTCTACAGTTGCTCTGAACACTAATTAGTTAGGAAAGATCATTTGTTGTGTTTAGTGAGAAAATCTACATTATAGCAGAAGGGAATCACCTTTCAGCAGAAACATACATGAATTAGAGCTGTCTTTGGGATAGTTATTTTTGCAGGTTTTATCAGATATTAGTTTTCTGTTTCAGGTTTTGAAAGGGATGTCAACATTGCAAATAGTTTTAGATATAAAGTATTCTGCGTAGTACCTGAATATATTTATTTTTTAAGTAATTTTTTTTTTTTATCTCTCCTGAGAGTCTATCAACAAAACATTACTAAGTTTAAAAATAACTCAGGATCCAAATATATGTGATGGTAATTTGTCAGCAGTAAGCTACTATTTAAATATTAATCTTTATTACTAAATTTTGGAAAGACTTTCTTAAAAGTGGCACGTGTATTACTTTTATGTTATCTTGGTTTTACAAATTAAGTTCTTAAGTATTTTAAAGTTTATATTGTGACTTCCATCTATAGAAAGTATAAAACACTGATCTTTCTTCATATCATTTGTTAATCTTCTTCAGGATAATGTTAATGGCATTGTTTTATTTATGTGGTGAAAATATTATATAAAGTATTAGTGGTAAAGTACACATGGGAAATTGAGAAGAAGCTGCACACAAATGAAAAAGTAAAAGATATAAAAATAAAGATATGTTATTCTTTAACATGTTGGGATTGAGAAAGTTGAAACTAGGTAAACTTTGAGATTACTGATTTTGAATCCAGGCGTAGTACAATGTTAATGATATCATATTTTTCCATTATCACAAATAATTGATTTTGTATAGGGTTAAAATATTAAAAAAACATAAATTGTAAATGAGGAAAAAACATTTTCTAGTGAAGAAAAGGACTTTTTTTTTTTTTTTTTTGACAAATGAGTGTGCCAAATGTCCTCAAGGCAAATCTAAGTAGAACTTGGGGGAAAAAATTCAGTTGTCAGAGAGCGTGGGTCAAGGGATTGATGTTTGTTAAGTGGACTGACTGGGAGCATATACATGTACGATTTTCCAGTCTGATTAAAGGTGAAATGTAAGCACTAAGTATGAGGCAGACTCATCTACCAAGCTCTCTGCCTTTGGGTACAAAAGGATAAAAATAGTATTCTGGAAAATTAACATGGAACTCATTCCTCAGAGTGATACAGACTGGATTTTTAAATTTCTCATGTTAGATTAAATATAAAGATATATGACTGGCTAGATTTACTTTAATTGTGGTTTACCTGCAGCGGGTTCTTATCAAACTGTGGGATCCAGTCTGTCTGTGAACAAGGGCCATTAAAAGGCTGTGTATACTCACAAGACAGAAAAGCAGATTAAAGAAGGACGAGTGTTGGTCATCTGTTAGACAGATATAATTTTCTGCTGCTGCTTCTACCTTAGAATTAATTTAGCACTCTAAGAATACTTTGGACCATCTGAACATTCTGTGTACATTTTGCATACTATGTAAGTCTAGACCTGATTAACTCGAAAGTACCACTTTGGGTATAAATCCCAACTTCCTGAGGGAGGACAAATAATTTTGGCTTATGTATTATTTTGTCTTTAATAATATTTGATAATAATTAATATTAATCATTAATTAATATTAATACTGCTTTCCTTTTAAACCATTTACATCATTGGAAAGTCACATGGCTCAATATAAAACTGAAATTATAAGAAATACAGATAATAAAAGATTATGACCTATTACAATAACAATAAATAATAGGTATAATAAATAGCCCAGGTATTCAAATTTCATTATCATTTTGTCATCTAGATCACTAATTCTATCTTCTGCCTCAGTTACCCTAGCTGCTAGAGAATTTAGATTAGATTGGAACTCATCGAGAGCATTTTTAACATCTTCACTGGTGGCTTTCACTTTTGCCCTAATCGATTCTATTTTGTCATTCAAATTTCAAAATGTTATTGAAAGTATACCTTCCTTTGTTGTGGTTCATCTGAAGTATGGGGTATAGCAAAATGGATATTTGATAAATAAATTCAATATGGCAGTGCTCTTTAAGAAAGTGCCATACAGTTGACCCAAATTAGCTATCCTTACAAACAGACATGCTATTTAAATTGGATATGTCCTTTGCAAAACACTTGAGACAATCTCAAAGCATGTTGTTTTCTTGTATTTTCAGTAGTTAATGAATGGAAGTATTTTGTTTTGGAGGATGTTGTATATTAAATCCGACCAT
Organism: Meles meles; assembly: GCF_922984935.1. Taxonomy (NCBI): domain Eukaryota; kingdom Metazoa; phylum Chordata; class Mammalia; order Carnivora; family Mustelidae; genus Meles; species Meles meles. Next base: position 116,744,672 of record NC_060073.1, on the reverse strand, counting down.
AAGCAATAACCAAAACACTAAAGTAGTCTATCACCAAATGTTTTCAAAGATAAAAATATTGGTGCCATAACAATTAATAGTTAAGTCCAGTTGCATCAGAAATCCTTCCTTCAGTAAGACAGTACCTTTGCAATGTAATCCACAAATATTCAGTTTCTGAAATTCAGTTTCTGAAATTTCGTAAGTTTCAGATGGGCAAAAGGAAATGCATAATAAAACAGATCAAGTACTGTATTATAACTTTGGTGAAATAATAAAAGAATCTTATGACATATTTTCAACTTTTTTAACTTGGAATAACCATTCAGCTAATATATTTTTTAAATGATGTTTTAATCTTACTCTCCTTTCTCTGTCTAAAATCTATTTAGTGGTTTAAAAAATAGTGGGTTTGAAAATTGTAACAATCCCAAATAGAATGGGTATGACACCCTCATCGTGGTGAAAAAGTTATTCTTTTTAGAGTTAAATAATACTTCTGTTTGTGGCCAGTTTCTTTGTCAGCTCTAAATATCCAGGATGACTGCTACTTGTAAAAGTAGGTTGGTCTGTAAAATATATGTGTTCAGTTAATCTAAATGTATTGAAAATGGCACACTGTATCCAGTAGGCTCTACAGGCATTTCCACTTATGCAGTAGGTACTTGATTAAAAATTCAGTGAACATAAGTGATACTTTCTCTTCACTCTATTTCAACGGCGTTTATAATTGTACAGTTTTCCATTTGAGGGGTATGAAGCCCTGAAAAGACCGTCTTAGAGTTTACATTGGGCTGATACAATAATCTTAAACATGCTAAAAGTAAAATTCTGCTAGTTTGACTTGTAGAGTTGTTGACAGAGAATATAATTATTGAATACTGTTTGACTCCGGATTCTCTCTCTTTTTTTTTTTTTTTACTTTGAATTATTTCTTATGGAAATGAATGATGTGAACTTACATGACTGTCTTTAAATTTCTTTACTTTGAATTGATAGCAAAATTCTATGTTGATTTGAAATAATTCTGTGATGTTTATTTCTTCCTCTTAATTTTCTATCATGAGATTATAGACAAAGATGAGTCATATTCCTATAGTTTGTCCCCTTCTTAAGGGATAAGAAAGTACATAATTTGCATTGCTGAATTTCAAAATTTTCACAGGATTAAGCTTTCATAAAATTATTAGAAAAAAATGCATAAACTTTATTTCAACCAGATTATTCCAAGTGCTGTTTATTTCCCGAAGAGGAAATTTTTTTATTTTGTGGCATTAGGAGATACTTAGAGATCTTATTTACAGAATTTTATTATTGTGCAGGAATTTAAAATGAAGAATAAATACAGCACACCTTACATTTTATAATGACACATAGTTTTTAAACTGCTTTCATATATATGATTTTATTTGACCTCAAACTAGTGTGAGAAGGAGACATTCTGAGAAGAGTATTGAGAATAAAGAGTATACATCATTATTTTGGTAGTTAAGCTAGCTTTAGCTTAAAGGAGTCACTTGACTTGGCAAAGACCAGGTAGCTAATAAGCTGCAAGCCAGGGCTTGAACTTTGGTCTTCTAACTATTATCCTAAGTTCTTTTATAAGGAGTCCGGTGGATGTGAAAAATACATCTATATTGAGATTACTTAAGAAAGTGAAAAGAATCACCATTTATCTTTTTCTCCAATTTACTTGCGCTGTTTTGAAGAAAATAAGGCAAGACACTTCTGGGCAACTTTTTCATTAATCATATGACAGTGAGTGATACAGCAAAGGCTGAAGTCATATTATGTAATGAATTTTTCCATCCATTCACTAGATTAGATAATGTGACTATGTATTCATTAAACCTGTTTATCAAGGGCAAGTGCGTTTAAGACCCTGTGCTAGGAGCAAGGGTAGCAGAGCCTATAGGGATAGTTGCTGCCCTCAAGGAGCTGATAGCCCAGTGGAAAAGACAGACGGGTCCGTTAGTACAGTGGCAATGAGGCAAAGTGCCCGGACAGAGAAACAGAGAGCTGGGACAGAGATGACCGTGGGAATAGTGCCAGACGTGGCCTGGCATCCCAGGTGAGGTGTCAGCGGATCTGGCTGTTAAGGCTCTTGTTGAGTCATTTGAGAAGGAAGAGGGAAGGGGAGGCCAGCCAGCTGGGAGCAGCACAGGATGTGGCCCTAAGGTATGGGAGAGCCAGCTGTGTTTGAGCCCCCGAAGAGGTTTTGGTCTGCCTGGCTGTAGCACCCAGTGTGAGAAAAGGAGAAGAGGACAAGGGGACGGTCTGTGGACCCACAGAGGATCTTGTCGCTGCTGTAAGGAGACTCTTCTGAATGTAACGGAGGCCCATCAGTGACGTAAAACACAACAGTGACATACAGAATCAGATTTATATTTTACGAAGAATAGGCTGGTTGTGGGAAGGAGAATGAATTGGAAGGGGACAACGCGGCAGGAAAAGGCAAGTCAGTGGAGTCTTGAAGTCATAGTTTAGTATGGTTCATGCTTGAAGAAAAGTAGACGCCCTGAGGAGGGAGAAAAGATCCAAGAATAGAGAACTGTTGACAGAACTTAGTGATGGGTTGGGGACACATGGGGGGCTCAGTTGGTTAAACGTCTTCCTTTGGCTCAGGTCATGATCCCAGGGTCCTGGAATCTAGCCCCACACGGGGCTCCCTGCTGAGCAGGGAGCCTGCTTCTCCCTCTCCCTCTGCTGCTCCCCCTGCTTGTTCACTCTCTCTCTCTCTGACAAGTAATAAATAAAATCTTAAAAAAAAAAAAAAGGAACTTAGTGATGGGTTGGTATCTTTGTGGGTGAGGAGAAAGGAAGTATGGTAAGAATTCAAGATGAGTTCTCTGATTTCTAGCTTGGGGAGATGACTCAGGGCTGTTTCTGTTGACTGTTCCCCGCAGGAGGGGAAGCAGCTCGGAAAGCAGGAGGTGAGGTTGTCAGAAGTACGGTCGTGGCGGGTGACATGACACTGAGCCGAGCTCCGCCGAGCTCTGCCATAGACAGCGGGGCCGGTGCGTGTGCAACTGCAGGGCTCAGAGGGAACGGAAGATGGGCATTTGGGGGTGCCTGCGGCCGTGGAGGTGGCGAGACCACCCAGAAGAGCAAGAAGAGGGAAAATGCTGAGCACAGAGTCCTAGGAAGTACCTTTCCTTTGAGGGGCAACGAGAGATAGGAGACAGAAGGACGAGGGGTCAGGAAGTTCTGAGGAAAATGAGACAAGAGCAATTTCACAGGCGTCAAGAGGTGAGAAAGCATTTCCAGTAAATAGTGAAAAGCCTTGTCAAAGCCTGCAAAATTTAAATAACGAATTGCGAGGATACTTGATCTTTAACATCAGGCTTCTCTTCTCTTTAGAGTGGTCTTTTGCATTTTGACCAGATTTTTTTAAAAAGCAGCCTTTATTAACTCCATGTAGATTCCGTTAATAATTTCTGTATGTAGGGGCCTAGCATATTCTCCTGTTTTCCTTAGAGATGGGGAGATCGTCTTCCCCGGGCTTTTGAACCAGTCGTCTTCCCCGGGCTTTTGAACCAGATGGGCTTGAATTTGCAGTCTGATAGTGGGGAAGTTACTTAACACTTCTGAGCCTCAGTTTCTAAATCTGCAGGGCAGTAACATGTATGCATGTGAATTTTATGAATATTAGAAAAGTGGGAAATAGACAGAATACAGTTAGATTGCAGTTTAGTTGTGAACGTTTTCTGTGATATGGAGAATTTATCTCTGAGCTGATCTTAACTTCGGAAGAGTTATATTTTCTGTTTATATTTTGAGAAAGCAATGTATGTGTTGAATACCTATATTTTATAGATATTTCATAAGAATATTTTTACCTCTCATTGAATTGCTAGTTTTAATTTATGTACACAAATTGAAATTCCTATTTTTCAAAAGTATTTTCACATCCTAAGAGAGGGTATCTTTATCTGGAATCTGTGGATGATTCAGAGAGAGGTTTTTTTCATGGATCTATTAAAGAGGTTGATAATTAATTAATTAAACACAAAAATTAATTAAACACAAAAATTTTGTGTTCTTAAGCAGTGTGTTTGTGTGTGTGTGTGTGTGTGTGTGTGTGTGTGTGTGTGTGTGTGTCTAAACTTTTGGAAGACTTCTCAGTAAATCCCAGTCACAAAAAAGGGCCCAGGACCACAGCCTACATGTAAATTAGAAATAAACAAACAGTACTTCATTCCCTACTTTATCATTTTAGAAGCCAGTCGGATTTTTATCCTTGAAACTAACCAGGAATCTTTCCCTAAAATCCATCTCCATTAGCTTCTCTCTGGACATAGGAAATAATCAGTGTGTCGTGGCTGGAAACATGCTTGGCTTGGTCCTCTGCCTCTCAGACTGTCCTCCTATTATTTTTATTCCTTCTCTTACTATCCGAAGTTCCACACATTCCACATCCATTCCTATTTTTGTCATGATTTATCTTTTCCCTCACTATCCCCACTCCTAGAACACTGTGTTGTTGAAGGTCAACACTGACTTACAGATCTGCAAGTCCAGTTGTTATTTCCCGTCTTCCTTGGCCATTGGCGTTTGGCGAGATCTGGCGTGGCTGCCGACTTCCTGGCCTTTGACGCTCCTTTCTCCTCCTTCCTCCTCTGGTGAGAGTAGTGACTGCAGGACGGGGCTGACGGTGTGCCGGGCCCTCCTGGGAGTTACCTCAAGCCTAATACAACTCTGAGAAGCCGGCGTTATTGTGATTATTATCATCACTTTACATGCGGAGAGAGAAAAGTTCTGTAGTTAGGGCGGTTTGCCTGATGTAAAGGATCCGGGCCTTCAGTTGGTAAAGTCAGTTTTGCCTGCCATTCATACCGTAGCAGCTTGCAGGCATGGTGTCCTGTCCCTCAGTGTGACAGCAGCAGGCAGCTCTTCTTTTAAATAGAAAGATGTTTTTCTCAAAGCTACCTCTTTCCTGGACCAACTGGGATTCAGCCCCGCGGATCCGTGTTGCGTTTCACTTTGGACGTTTCAGATTCTACTGTGCGATTTGCAGTGCGGCCCACAAATGAGAGAGGTCTCGTTCTGTTGATGACACCCCCATTCCTGTCCGCTGCCGGAACCGAGTCCTGAATGCCACCCGGTGGACTCTGTTAAGTGTCATGCAAACAGTATCGCTTCCTTCATCAGTTGGCCAGCCTATTTTATTTCTCTTTATAGGAGTCATATTTGGTTTCAGGATAACCTGTTCAAAACATACTTTCCCAAGTACTTCACTGTCAGATTGGTTTAACTCTTGGGCATCTTCTTTCGGGTTTTCTCTGACTCGTTTGGGGGTTCCAAAAAAACACAGTGTTGACCGTGTTTTTAAAGAACATCAACCAAGTCAGAATTGCTCCGTCATCTTAGTGCCAGCAGTCATCCCTGACTTAATAAATCTACTAGGATCACAAATAAAGAGTTAGCTTAGAAATAAATGGTAAGAAAGAAAATGTGAGATTGAGAGCTTTCCTTGAAGAATAGCCATGTTTCTCCAGATACAGGACAAAGTACACAAGTCGGCTATAGGTCGTGTTGGCTTACCTTTGTTGCTTATATGCTTCTTCTAAAATTAGCAGGTTTTCACCAGTAACTTCAAATATATTATGCCCTTGTGTTCTTCCCATTTTACCATTTTTGTCTTTTTTTGAACAAACATGTACTTATAAAAATTTCAAATAATTCAGAAATCTTAAAAAGCCAAAGTATTTTGTAATCCTACCCCTTAGAGATAATCACAGTGCAGGCCCAGGTAGGGAGACAAGAGTACTGAAAACATACGAAGCAATTATATGTATATCTAAAGATAAAGGCATTTTAAAAAAAATGGTAACATTCTGTGCTTGCATGTTATTAATGGTTTGTCTCGCATGCCGTAACAAATCAGCATGTCAGAGCCGTCTCATTTTCTTGTACTGCTACGTCATACGTCATGGTGCAGTCACTATGATCAGCATACTCTGTACCCTCTGGATCGACATTTGTGTGGTTCCCGCATTTCTGATTTTACAAACAAAACAGAAGAACTGTTTATGTACCTGTGCGACCATTCCTACGGGACCAGTTCCTGGTAATGAAATTTACTCTATTAAATAATGTGGGGTTTTGTTTTTAATAGATATTATCAATTTCTTCTCCTCAAAAACAAACTGTTACTTAAATTTACAACCACCAAAATGTGAGAATAATTCTTTCTCTATGACCTGCCAACACTAAGCCATTCTGTCTCTTGAATCCTCACTTGTCCTGATGGATAGAAATGACATCTAATTGCTCCTTTCATTTGCATGTTTCTTATTAATAGTGAGGCTGAGAATATTTTCTTCTATTTAGAAGATCTGTGTCTTTCTTTGGGGTTCATCTCCTTTGCCAACATTTTCTTCTGCATCTGAGGGTGCACTTTATGTACGGTAAAAATTAACCCTTTGTTGTCCACGTTACGGACTATTTTTGTACTGTGCCTTTGGCTTCCAGCTCCGTGTATGATGCCTTTTATCATACAGACATTTTAAATTTTTATGTAGTCAGATCTGTGAGTTATTTTCTTTACAGCTTCTGGGTTTTTGGTTATACTTACAAAGGTATTCCTAACCTTAAAAGTATAAATATATTGTCCCACATTTTTTCTAGTACTTTTATGATTTTGGGCCTTATATGCATAACACTAACTCTTTGGGGATTTTTTTTCTTATGTCTGTTAGGAACTTCCATTTGTTTATTTTTGGTACTATTTCTTTGAATGAGTTATTCTTTGATAGCTGCTTTGCGCAGAAACATTTGTGCCGATCTCCTGCTCTTCCTGGACTGAATTTGAGCTTGGATAGGAGGCCTGCATTTTCTCTCTTCCCATGTTCTCCTCCTTGTTGTTCCTCACCTGCCTTTCCTGTCCATCTCTGGTGGTCACACTGCTAGTTTTGATATTTTTATCATCCCGCTTTCTTGCTCCTCTTACTTCCTACCTTTTTTTTCTTCAATTTGTCACTCACCATCTGACTGAAGGACATCTCCAACGTGTGTCACAAATATTCTCACCCTTCTCTGTTTCTGTCCCAACATTCTGCTGCAGTCGGTGGTCCTTTTCTCATGATTTCAGAATTATCCTCCTGCTTTGACTGTACTTCCCTCTGTCCACTTGACATACTGCAGCCAGGGCAGCTCCTCTGAACTTAAACATCAGAGGCCATCTCTTCCTTTCTTGAAGCTTCCAAAGGGTTTTATTCTCGTAGAGTAAGATTGTGAGTCTAGCATGCTCCCCCACCATCTGCCTCTTGCCCACCTCTTTGCCTTGTCTACCCTCCTGGAGTCCCCTTGGGTCTTCGTTTTGGTTCTTTAACCTGCTTTAACCCTTTCTCTTCTCTATGTCTTGTACTTGTGTTCATTTTTTTTTTTTTTTTTGACTCTTCATATGCAGTTATTTGCTTCACTGGCTTGTTCTGAACCTTCGGGACTCAACTCAAAATCACCACGTCAGAGAAGCCTTCCTGATCAACCTCTCTGGAGTAAACCCTTTCCCTCCCAAATTCTAGCTACTCACATTGCATTACCAACCCTAGGATCATCTTTGGTTTGATCACAATCTGTAATCATTATTTCTGCTTATTTACTTATTTATCATCTGTATTCCCTGCTTGAAGATCAACTCCCAAAACCAAGGGCTTCCTCTGCTTTAAATGATACATCCTCATAACCTTGCCCAGTGCCTGGTACAGAGTTAAGTCAATGAATGTCTTTGAGTAAATGAGTGAGCAGTATGTGATGAATTTTCCCATTGCTCAACTTTGGGGCATCCTTCAGACAGCTAAGACTATTTTATATGTTATTTTAGAAGAAAATCAAGGAGAGAATATGAAGGCAATGAGGTAGTAGATCCAAAATAATTGTTACATATTTTCCTTATCATAAGCATGTTTGTTTTTTTTTTTTTTCTATTTGTTTCCATTAGATCTAAGTATGGGATGGGCTAAGTGAGGGAGAAAGTAAGTCCTGTAAGAAGGAAAGTGGGACTGTTAACGCACATTAACATACATTGTGCTGGTCAGATAGCACTTTGATAAATGTGTATATGGTAGAAGGGAACTCCTAGGTGCTTTTACCATGTGGTGTCTGCTGACAAACTCACTAGAAAATGCTGATACAATCCACTTTCAAAGTAGAAGAAAGCCCGTTTGGGAAGCCAGGTGAACTAGTAAGCACACTCAGGAGAATCCCATCTGTTCAGACACTGGCTGCTTGTTTGTACTTCTTCAAGTTCATGAAACCAGAAAACTTGTGAAAATAGGAGGCCGAAGTCAACGGCATGATGTTGTGCCTGCCAGTTCTGCATTATCTCCACTGCACCTTCAGTAGTAGATTTCACAGTTTGCTAGTTGCTCTAACCCTGCTCCCTCCCTCTTCAAAACTAGTCTACCCTTGGTTAAATTATTTAATTTTCAGCGATGTACACAGTCTTTCCCAGATAAGACCAAAACGCATTTCACCACTCCTCTGCTCCAAAGATTGATAAAATTAAGAGATTCTTTTGCTTCTGAGAAACATCCATGCTTCTTCCTTTCTTAATGGAAAACTTGTAAGTCAAACTCTTTGTCTTTTTCCTCTGTTAACCAGGGAGCTCAATTCCATTTTTACTGTTGAGTTACAGGACTCCTCACTTTAAATGTTTTGCTTTGTTTTCATGCCCTTGATTTTCCTGGAATCATATATGTCATATAAATAACACATGATAGGGTTATGTTAAATATGGTATAAATGTGTGTTAGGTAAATAAACCTTGTAAGACTGTGCATGTTATTTTAGGAGAGGAGCATGAAGACACAGGAGCTATAAATTTAAAAACCTAGTTGATGCCTGATGTCCCATCCAGTATGGATGTTGGTCAGCTTTTGCTTGAATACTCAGATTTCCTGTTTAGTACTTTCTGTATTTTGTGTATGCTTTGGGAAAAGATTTATACCAAGTGGGTAGGTAGCTAGATAGGTGGGTAGGTAGGTAGATGGTCTCTCAATTCCAGCAGACTTCAGGTTCCTTGAGAACAAGGATGATAGCTTGTGATTCCTCTGCTCCTAGGGCCAATCACAGTGCCTGAAACATTTCTATTCCCAACTCAATAATTGTTTGCTGATGGAATGTAAGAGGAAGGAGAGAGAAGGAGGAGCGTCTTTCTTTCTTCTTCTTCTTTTTTTTTTAGATTTTTTTCTTTTTTATTTATTCATTTGAGAGAGACAGAGCGAATGAGAGCATGGTCGGGAGCAAGGGAGAAGGACTATGCAGGACTCAATCCCAGGACCCTGAGATTATGACCTAAAATGAAGGTAGACGCTTAACTGACTGAGCCACCCAGATGTCCCAGGAGCTTATTTCTTCTTAGCATATTTGTCACAATGAATTCTTAGCCAGAATTGAATAACAAAACACAAGTCTAACTCCTGTGTGTGACTCAAACCCTTCACATTTTTAAAAAGCTTATCACATGTCCCCTTTGTACTACTTTTCCCAAGCTAAATATCATTTCCTTATATAACTTGATGTCTAAGACCTTTAACATCTAAGTTCTGACATTCTAATAGCCTTTGGATTTATCATAATTTCATTAAAATATATTGGTTTGAATTAGCCCCATACTCCTGTTATGATCTGTCCAGAACTAAACTCTACATTTTTGGAATCCATGGTCATGATCTAACATGAGCTAAGAGAGAATATTAATTTCAGTTACTTAGACATTCTACATATAAAATATATATATACATATAGAACCCAAATTCTTTGGGTTGTAGTCCATTACAACATTAGTCTATTCGTGTTAATAAGTTCATGGTCAAAACTTAAAAGTCTGCTTTTTCTTTTTTTTTACATAAATTGCTATCAATCAGCCTCTCTGTAATGCATTTTGAGAAATACTAAATGAGGGCTCCTGGATGGTTCAGTTGGTTAAGCATCTGGTTCTTGGTTTTGGCTTAGGTCACGATCTCAGGGTCACGAGATTGAGCTCTGCCCTGGGCTCTGTTCTGATTCGGAGCCTACTTAAAATCCTCTCTTCTCTTTTCCTCTGCCCCTCCCCACTTGTATTCTCTCTCTCTCTAAAAATAATAGTAGTAATAGATATGTAAATAAATAAAAATAAGGGTTGTGAATATTTTGAATTCATGAATATAGGAAAATCTCTAGTTATGAAAATGCTCATTAAAGCATTATTACTTAGTGATATTTAGTTGAGAAATGGTTAAATTAATTGAAGTCCAGGCAGACTGTTTAAGGCGAATGTCAGTTATGAGAGTCCTCTGGCTGACTTGAGCCAGTAGTTCTGAGTTCAGGAATTCTTCTCTATGTAAGTAGAGACTCTCTCTGCCTTTTTTTTTTTTTTTTTTCCTTTTCTTTCTTTATGTTATTTTGTTTTCTTACACAAGAGCCAGGGTCATAATAGGAAAAAAAAAGGTTCTAGTCAGATGTAAAAAAAGATGTCCTCAACCTGTAGTAATGACTTATTTATGGAATTGCTGGAACTAGCTGAATGATTTCTTAAAATCATCAGTTGTGTAGAAGAGCGCAGATCTCCCAGTTCTGGCTGATAGCTAGGGTGAGCTAGGTTCCGTGTTTGTCCTAGAGGAGTATACTCTCCAGACTCTGCAGATATTTGGAAGTTCTAGTCAAGGAATGACGTGGAAATCACTGTTTTTGTCCTAACCCCTTCCTTGTTCCCTTCCTCTTTCCTTTCATCCTCTGCAGCACAGAAGGCATTGCAGGAAGATTCAGAAATTATGGGATAATCCACCTGGGTCTTGAAAGATGCGTGAGATTCTGTCATGTTGTATAGAGAGACCAAAATATTCTGGGCGGACAAAAGAGCATCATGGGAAAAAGTGTAGAGGGGTATGGACATCTCTGGGGAGTAGTAGCGAGGGGGGAAGTGGAGGCAAAAATGCAGGTGAGGGGGTCTGTAGAGTGGGAGATCAAGAGAGGATGCAGTTAGCTCTGCAGAAGCAGGGACGAGCCTTGCAGTTGCCTGGGGAGCTAGGATGAGGGCCAGAAGACAACAAGAACCATTTTAAGTAGTTTATGGCATAATTATATTTATGTTTTAGAAAGAATTCTAGAGGCACTGTTAGTCATTCCTGTATATAGCAAAACATGGTTCCTTTCTCACATCCAACACACTAAGAAACCATTTCCTAGACAGGAAATACTGTATTGCTACTTGACTTGCTATTCGTAGAACCCATTATTGTATGTAATTCTGCTCACTATTTTCCATTGAGAACTGTTACTTCCAGCAAAAAAAATACTTAGCTTAACATCTCAAACATGTGTCTTCAGACTGCAAACCAAGTCTTTTATGATAATAGGCAGGTTGGAAAAGAGCTGGGGTTTCTGGGAAGAAAACAAATGAATAAATAAATATCATTTATGATATGTGTAAAGGCAATTCTGTCTCCTTAAAGAACATTGTAGTTACTGACGGAGCACTGTGTATCCCATTCCAGATTAAATCTTCAACTACCCCCCTTGTTACTGCTCTTCTTTTGTTATGGCTCTTGGTAGAGGTTTATTTAGTCCGTTGGCTCAAATAACCATCTCTACTAAAACTGGAACTTGCCACTCAGTCACATAATGCAGAGTAGTAAGAACTGGCTTTTAAAAAGTGAGAGGTGCCTGGGTGGCTCAGGTGGTCAAGCTCTGACTCTTGGTTTTGGCTCATATCATGATCTTGGGGGCGTGGGATTGAGTCCCGAGTCAGGCTCTGCGTTCACCAGGGAGTCTGCTTCAGATTCTCTGTCTCCCTCTCTCTCCGCCCCTCCTCCTACTCCCCCACAAAATAAATAAATAAACCTAAAAAATTAAAAACTAAAAAATTAGTGAGTTGAACAATTTTAAGACAAATTATAATTAGTACCAGTGCCCCACACGTGTGTGTCTGGACAGCGTATGTGCATACAGACGGACACCCAGAGCTCAACAGAGGAAAAACTAGGGAAGCGATAGCATGTATACTTTGTATGGTAATGGTGTTTTCATTGCCTTCCAAGTAATGAATAATAAACATTCCGGTATATATTTTTGCGCGATACTACTTACGAATTTATTTCTTTTGAAAATAAAATACAGCAAAATCACACACTGTATTTCAGAACAACTTTGTAAATGACTTTCTGTCTTGTTCTGTATGCGTACAGCATATGCATTAAAATCTGCTGTACGCGTATGTAATAAACACATGCCCTTAGCTTTTTTGCTCGTTGTTGTCACAAAATCTGATAACGATTATACATCATGAAAACATACATGACTGTGCAAATACGCCTCATTTTACAGAAGTGATAAAATCACAGATTAGAAAACCAAGTGTGGATATTTTATTCAGAGACAAGTGTCACTAAAATGTCTTTATTTTTTATTTTCAGAACAACAATGTCTTTACCTTCCTCACATTTTTTGCTTTGTTTTATTTCAAGGGGAAATTTTTCAGTCAGTGTCTGCAAGAGTCTAGTGCTGTTAAGTCATCTGCACGTGGACAGGGTGCTGTCTGTGAGGCAGAAGAGGGCGAAACCACTGAACAGCATGATTTAGAGACTTCCGGTGTGTGTGGACGGGGAAGCGCAGACACTCTCTGTGATTCCAATTCCATGAGAACCACCATGTGCAGAAGACATTGAAGGAGACAATACCGAAATGTAATGATTATTTTTCTTTGGTGTTAGTATACAGTTAATATTTTTAACTTATTTTCCTGAGTTTTCTACATGTTTACAAAAGTATATATTTATACTTCTCTGGCTAATAATATCTAAACAGAAGAAAATGTAGCAGTCTTTCCACCAAGTCTTGAGTTTGCCTTGCTCTGTCTAAATGAGCAGACAATCCAGGGAGATCTGTAGACATTTTAGCCAATACAGGCCTTGTTGTCACAATATCACGTCCGCTTAGCAGTTGCTGTGTTTAACCTCTTTGTTTACACTCTTTGATTATTTTTAGATGAAAATATCAGCTTCCATTAATTAATTAAAAGTATTAAATTAAGTCATTTGAAAGAATTAAGGGAACAGTTGGTCACTACGAGCATGTTTCATTACTAATTGAAATATGAAACTTATATTAGACTTGCATACAATATGCTCTATTCCACAGAAAGGACAGTAGCTACATGGGGGGCTGATGGCTCTCAGATATCTGGTCACTTTCTCAGGTCAGTCCTTTCCGACTACCCTATTAGGCTTCACTGGGCTGTGCTCCCATGGCATCCTGAGCTTACCTTGCTGTGTTACATAATCATTCTCCCTCTGGAATGTGAGGTCCTGAGCCCTGAAATGCCATTGAATTTGTGAACAAAGCCATAGTGGTTGGCCTTTGGCACAATCCCTGGCACATAAAAGCACTGTACTGATACCCACTGAATGTATGAGGATGCTGGGATTTTTTTTTAAGAATTTATTTATTTAAGAGAGAGAGAGAGAGAGCACAAGAGGTGGGAGGAGCAAAGGGAGAGGGAGAAGCAGGCTCCCTGCTCATCGGGGAGCCTGACTTGGGGCTCAGTCCCAGGACCCTGAGATCATGACCTGAACCAAAGGCACTTAACTGACTGAGTCAGACACCCATGGAGTGACTTGTTTTTATTTTATTATATTTTTAAATTTTAATCTCAGTGTAATTAAGGCACAATATTATCTTGGTTTCAGGTGTGCGATATAGTGGTTCAACAGTCCTGTATATTACAGCTCATCAAGATACAGCTCATCTTTTTTTTTTTAATTTCAATTCCCGTATAGTTAACATGCAGTGTTATATTCGGAGAATGGAGTGCTTTTTAATTGACGGTTAGATATTAGCATTTTAATTCAATATTTTGGGCACCCATTTAAGGAATTAGGGCAGACTCTATATTAGTAACTGTGGGGTCTATGAAAACAGTTTCTCATGGACTTTTCCATATGAGTAGGTGACTGGTCAAGGATTGTAAGGATTCTTGCTCATTAAAGCATTGTGTCTGGGAGGTAGAGGTTAAGAGTCCTGGAATGAGAGACTCCAGGTGAGGATGGACAGCCATGCAAGTGGCTCTGCACCCTCCTTCTGAGTCCACGTGTCCCCCAAGGACTGCTTCGGACCACTGACAGAGCCCGACGCTGCCCACGGACAGGGCTGTCCCAGCCCTCCACTGAGAAGTCTGACCCAAGCCACAGCAGCGCATTCTCGTCCTACCCCTCCCCTCCTGCTCTGCACAGTGCTGGACCCACTAGAGTCCTCACTTCTCCTCTGTTTCAGAGGCAGTTTTCGTGTGTCTGGTGTGCTAAGCAGTATTCCCTCGGGGGACACAGGCCTCTGAGCCTCTAAGAGTGTGTCCAGTGACGACCACGGACACTCTGAAGGCAGTGTGACAAAGCCTGCGATTACGCGGGAGCCCCGCCGGCAGTGCTGTATTTGTAATGTCCCTCCAAAGGCATTTCTCTTTTCTCTCCTCATGGGTCGGAAGGACAGTCCCCACAACTCTCACAGGGCCAGGGTAGTAGACGGAAGAAAAGGGCTCTCTTATGCAGACTTACTTGATTAATGAAGTAAAATTGGATCAGTTTACTTAGATGCTTCAATTTGTGTGGAAAGAATAAAACCACATCTTTGTCTACTGCAGGTATACTCAAAACCTGTGACTCTGTTGGGGCGCCTGGGGCGCTCAGGCGGTTAAGCATCTGATTTCAGCTCAGGTCATGATCTCAGGGTCGTGGGATGGAGCCCCGCATCCGGCTTCATGCTAAGTGGGCAGTCTGCTTGGGATTTTCTCTCTCCGTCTGCCCCTCCCGCAGCTCATGTGTGTGCGCGTGCTCTCTCTCCCTCTCTCAAATAAATAAATACACACGATCTTTAAAAACGAGCAAGCCTGTGAGCCTGCACCACCCATATCATCTCAGCACAGCCACTCATCGACGCGGTCTTCTATGTTCCTTCCGCGTCTGTATGTGTCTGCTACCGCGTTGTTCTGCCCTTGTTAATATGCAGCTTTGTAAGTGTCCACTTGTCACCTTAATTGAATGTTTTTGACACCTGTCTTGCCTCCTCCACTGTGCCACACATATTACTGGAAAGAAATATTAGATGTGATATTGGACCGTAAAAACCTGATAATCTTCTGGAAAGACAGAAGTAACTTAATATGAAACAAGGGAATAAGTAGGCGTTACATTAGAAGGAGCTGTGTACAGCATAATTGCCGAGGAAGGACGATCAGGAGAGAGCAGACTTTATAAACAGTCACCTTAGTAAGGTGGAATTTAATCTTGTCATAAAAAGAATGAGGAAGAAGGGGAGGGGCATACCAGAGGGTTAAAGAGAGTGAGCACAGGCTGAGCGGCACGAGTGCAGGATGGCACAGGACAGCCTCTTGCTGGATCTGAGTGCAGATGGGGTGGGGGGACCTTATAAATTCAGGACTTTCAGAGCTGATACAAGAATCTGAACAGGGAAGGTTTGCGCGGGGGACTGGTGTTATGGGAAGGAGAATGCCAGGACTGTCACTCAGGTATGGGCACGCAGCATCAACTGAGAGGATCAAGAAGGTAGATCCAAGAATGTAAAATGAACCAAATTAAAGGCTCGCTCATCAGTCATCAGCCCGCACTGTTCTGGATTCTCTTGAGTCTGTAGTTTTAACCGACGTCCCATCTGCTCAGAAGATCTTCGCTGGACATGTCTGTTTTTGCCTCTCACTCTCCAGCCTGTGCTCTTTCACTTACACTCAGTTTCAGAGACCATAGCACTGCTTTGAACCTCTTTCCAGCTTCTTCCCATCAGTAGAAACACGTGTACTGGGGCACCTGGGTGGCACAGTGGGTTAAGCCCCTGCCTTCGGCTCAGGTCATGATCTCAGGGTCCTGGGATCGAGCCCCACATCGAGCTCTCTGCTCAGCGGGGAGCCTGCTTCACGCTTTCTCTCTGCCTGCCTCTCTGCCTACTTGTGATCTCTCTCTTTCTGTCAAATATATAAAATCTTAAAAAAAAAAAAAAAGAAAGAAAAGAAACACTTGTATCCTTCCATCATGTAGGGAGAGCTTCCTTAGGCTCTGGATTTGGTTCCCACTGTGTTGCTCAAAAACTACGTGAATTTTCAAAAGGTTCATCAACTACACTGAATTTCAGGATTCTAAATTACAAATCAAGGTGGGGGGAACATTACCTTGCCTTTAATTAGAAACAGATAAAGCAATGCATTAAAATACATTATGTAAAGTGTTTTAAAGTCCTCTGAGGATTAGTGTAACGACAGTCATCCCTGAAATAATACTGAGTTTCATTCACTCAGCCTCCTGGGCACCAGATGAGCAGACCAGTGGTTACAGGTGGTGAAGGAAAAAGGGCTTCAGGATCATGACTGAGAAGAGGTTGGAAGGTGTTGCTAATAAGTAGCATATGAAATGCAGGTGGAATGAGAGACCCAGAGCAATTTTATGCATTCATTTTGGATCTAATTGAGTTAGAAATTTCTGTCTGATGGAGGACTTCTGTATGGAGTTGAATATTCAAGTAGCTGTAGAAAGATCTGGGCTAACGATATGGGTTTTAGAATTACCGGCATGTAGGTAAGAGTCA
This sequence comes from Meles meles, assembly GCF_922984935.1. NCBI lineage: Eukaryota > Metazoa > Chordata > Mammalia > Carnivora > Mustelidae > Meles > Meles meles. The sequence continues at coordinate 116,728,127 of NC_060073.1, read as the reverse complement.
AAGCCGTAAACAAGGAGATTGTTGAAATGTATCCAGTTAGCATTAAACAAAATCAGGATTTTCAAGGAAGATCAACAACATGAGAAGAAAGATACAAACTGTGTCTGTTTGGTCCACAAAACTTTAGCAAGTTTGAGAAAAAAGAACAAAGAGTAGTTTCTCAGGCACCATGAAAGAACACACATCATGGCATATGTTTCTGATAAGGGTGGGAAGTGCGAACTGAAATGTCTCTTTGAGGGGGGGAGACTTTTCTGCTCACAGATCATGTGCTCAGGTAATCTCTCCAACACCTCAGCTCCTTGCTGTGGTTCTCCTGTGGGGTGCCATGTTGTATTTTCTGTATCACGGGAAATACTGGTTGCATGGGTGCCCGTAATGACTAAAGGACCTTAGTTTTAATGTGTGCAGTCTAAATATAGGAACTTTACAATCCAGTTTATGGATTTCTGTTTGAAAATGACCTTTAAACTCAAGATTCCTTTTCTTAAGAAGGAATGTGCTTTTTTTTTTTTTTTCTTTCTCTTTTTTACTGACAGTATTGTCATTTCTTAGAGGTTTTATAGTTTGGTACTGAGTACTCTTGAAAATGGTTTCTGCCACTTCCTAGACATCATGACTTCAGGCAGGTTTCTGAACTCCTCTGAGCCTCCATTTCCTGATCTGCAAGCTGGGACCGTAATAGGAACCTGAAGGGCGCGCCGTGAGTCTTGAGGGAGATGTTGCCTGCAAGGTGCCTGGTGTAGAGCCTACACGTGCATCGACCCAACCGTGGCCATGACAGCTTTGCTGTCTGCCCAGGGCCCCTCATCCAGGAAGTGGGCTCACATCCAAACCTTCTGAACCCAGATTCCATATGTTGTTGTCCCCTTTTCACCAAGGACTACTTACACGTGCTTAAGACTTACTCTGTTTAGTATCTCTGATTCTAACAGCCCCCAAATTTCCTTGGTTTCCCCTATGGCTTATTACATAATATATAGGATATTCTCTTTTGGACTGACTGCATGATTCTGAAAAGAAAACACTGTCAGTTATATTCTAGGTATGGGGGAATGTCAGAAAAGCTTTTGAAAATTCACTAGAAGGTACAATCTACAGAGCTTGCACTGATATTTTATTAAATGATTTTTGGGCATGTCCTTTTGGGGTAGCATATGAAATGACAAGAGGAGAAACCTTTGTCTACATACCTGTGATAGTAAGACCTCATATATGTGTAGTACTTCACAGTGTTTCAGAAATGAGGCATAGGGGCACCTGGGTGGCTCAGTCAGTTGTGTCGTAACTCTTGATTTCAACTCAGGTAATAAACTCAGGGTTGTGAGATCAAACCCCACGTAGGGCTTTGTAGGGCTGGGCGTGGGGTCTGTTTGAGATTCTCTCTGCCCCTCTCCCTCTGCCCCTTCCCCCATTCATGCTCACTCTATTTCAAAAAAAAAAATCTGTATATAGATCGATAGAGGTATTCATAGGCACTGAGAAATTAATTGCTATGCAGAGCTTCTGACAACTATATTGACAGTTAAAACTGCGATTAGCATCTTTTTCTTAAAGATCCACAATCAAATATAGGACTCTTATATTTAAATATTATCTAATATAATGACATCAGAGACTTAGAAAATAAATTATCTTTAATTTTCTTTGGAGTCCAAAATAGAACTGGGGGAATTAAGCTCTGCTTAGGAAACTAATAGCTTAAAAGTAAAATAAAATGTCAGTATTTGAATTATAATCATGCAAAGAAAGTTTAGTATAAATACACAATTTTTGCCTTGGAAGCAAAAGCCAGATTTGAAGGGGAAAGGCATTATAAAGACCTGTCACTGTGCTGATAAATGATAGCCCCACAGTAAGTGTCAAGTGCAAGAACATACATTAAAAATTTCATTGGTTTTACTTTAGGAAGAAAGGCTAGGTGAAATTGAAATAGGAATTGTGGAAATTATATTTTTGACAAAGGAAAATACTATGAGGGACATTTTAAAATTTCCATGGGAATCGCAGGGATGAGTCTTGTCCTGGCTTCATGCCATTTCACAGATCGTTAGCGTCCCGAGTGGAGGCTGCGCCGTGTCGCCTGCCTGGCTGCATGTGGCATTGCTCTCACCGTCATGCACAGGAAACCATGTCAGTGGCCACGGGGAGACTTTGGCCTTGCCTTTGAAGACTTTCAAACTAATTCTCACACTTATACTTGCAACCTAGCTGTCGCAGTAAACGAACCCTATTTACATAAATATTCTCACCTTCTTCAATTCAGTTATTCAGCAGTCCCCCTCATGGAATGTCTAGTAGTGTAAAATGTTCACATTTATTAAAGACAGGAATATTAATGAAATGGACATTTTAAGGCAAAAAGGAACACAATCTGTGAACATGTGGATCGTATAATTTCCTGTTTCCCATATAATTGCTTGCTCTTTTCATTTTATCCCTCAAGAATAGTTTGCCATTTTTCATTTTGTTCAAGAACAGTCTCTTTTCGACTTCCACATGACTTTTTATTCAGAGTCTCATTTACTTTCTCTGCCCCACCTGACACCTGTACCAAATCAAAATCTCCTCTATGTTCATCCTTCCCCTTGGATATAATGATTAGGTACCTGTACACTGTGCTGACATGGCAAAGATTGTCCCCTCCCCTTTTCCTAGCATCCTCAGGCTTCCCTAACCCATAGTCCGCAAAGTCTAGTCTCATTTAGTATGTGCCATATGGTGATGCTTCCGCACTGTTGTGAAAATGTCATTGTGAACATATGCCTTCGAAAAGGATGCTTATTTAATCCGTGAACTCTTTTTAAAGAGAAATCTTAAAACAATGACACGGGATGACAGTATCTCTCAACAGTGATTTGTTTCAAGTAAACCACCAAGAAGCTCAGGTCCAAGTGTACTTGTCTAGAATTGAATCAGTGCCCTATCTGTCATGACCGCGAAACCATGCGGTTCCCCTCCCTGTGATGTGTTTGGATCTGACCACACAGTCGTTTGGTTTCTTGACTTTTCAGTTGGCAATCATAGGACAACGGCCTCAACATGTATTTACTATATAATGATGCTGTGTTGTTGTTTTTTTTTTTACTCTAAAATCTTAAGTACAGAGACAGAAAAGAATATAGAAGATTTTTAAGATTAAAACTCTACAAAATGCAGTTTAATTTTGATATTTGTACTCCACAGTATTGTTGAGAATATCACCAACCATTTGAAAATATTTCTCATGAAACTAGATCATCTTAATGGTACGAGGTATGAATAGAAGCTTTGTGGCCCTTAACATTAGAAAAGGAAATACGTAATTAATTTTAGTGCATTTCATGATATTAAAAATAGAATGCTATGTCTCTCACCTTTAAACAATCCTTTTGCTTGCAACAGTATTATATAACATTTTATTAAAATTTCTATTTTAAAAGTAATTCTTTTAAATTGAATTGAATTTCTCTGGGGACTAGGAATCTCTGGATTTTGTGCATATAATGTGATGGGAATCATGTCAAAAAGCATTTGCGTTGGTTAACACCATGATTTATAGTATTTACTGAAAGTCTGTCCGGTGCTTCATACTGTCCAAAGCAATATCAAGGATTCAAAGAAAAGCCAGATAGATGTTCTGCCTGCTGAAGTATTAAATGTACAAGGAGGAATACACGTACATAGATGAGCACTCTGGTAGACAGGGGTGGATCCTGCTGTTTCTAGCTCCTAAGGATGGAAAAGTTCCTAGCCAGGAAGATGTGGCTTTGCATCTCAAACCTAGGCAGATACTTTGATAACTTGTATTTGACAGTCATTATAGCATATTGTTACTCTACAAGGTAGGTTTGAACATGATGATTCTTAAAACCTAGTCCATATGATGTGGCACCTGGGTGGCCCAGTTGGTTAAGCATCTGCCTTCCACTCAGGTCATGCTTGGGGTCCTGGGATCGAGTCCTGAGTTGGGCTCCCTACTCAGCAGGAAGTCTGCTTCTCCATCTCTTTCTGCCTGTTCCCCCACTCTCGCTCTCTCAAATAAGTAATATCTTAAAAAAGAGAAAAGAAAAGCTAACCCATATGAGAATGATCATGAAGGAAGATGGTTCATCACCAATGAAGTACTAGTAGCAATTCAAAGGGCGGTCTGAGATTCTGAAAGCTTACACTGGTGTATTTTTGCTACCGAGGTGTCACGTAAGTTTGAACTCATTTCACTGAGTCACCGGTAAATGATAAAGGTTGCTTGTTTCCGGAAGAGCTCGAATCGTCGGTCATGATGCCAGAGTGGGAGCCTGAAGCTCTTCCCTGGAAGCAATGCTGAGGCTCGCATTGGAGCGGGAACGGAAGTACCGGTGGTGACCGACAGGACACCAAAGGCAGCAGAGAGACCATGCTGTCAGGGACATCCCTGAGGGCTCAGGGCCAGAGGCTGTCCATACCCACACCCCACCACAGACTGTGTCTGCAGCTACCCGGAATCGGCCGAACACCTGTTGTTCTAAATCATACTATTTTATTCCATAAATAGCACAGAGTCATTTTAAAACATATATGGTATACAGTCAGAGTAGTGATATTATCATACAGTTTTTTAGGAATCTGCACCCTAGAGAATGGTTTTTCCTTTATATTATCTTGGTGCTTATCATCTCTTCCCCTTTCTAAATAGCATCTGCTCGTTTAGCCTGTCTTTCCACTAAACATCACTCCTACTTCGCTTACCCAAGTGCTTTAAAGTCTCTTCGTTGCTCTCTTTCACACCTTCTCCTCCATTGGATCTTAAGTTCACGGGCTTCTTTCTCTGTACTTCTGCCCTGCGCGAGGGATCGCTTTCTCTCTTTACCAGTCTTTCTGTCTTCAAGTGGGTTATTAAAACTCACTCCCTTCTCTTTCTCTGACTTTTCCAGGATAACATTCATTGTTCCTTTCCCTTTCCGATCACCTTTTACCTTGTTTATTAGTGAAGTGGCCCACATGTCCTTTCTGTTCCCTGTTCTCAGTTTGCAAATCGGCATAGTGCACCTAGTAGTTAATCAGAGAGTGTTTACTAAGTACTCAGTATTGCACTAACATGTGTGCATTTTCTCTGAAAACAGTAAACCAGCGAGAATCAAAGAAATCCCCGTAAATAAAGCGGGAAGTACGTCTTAGCCTCCTCTTACTTGGAAAGGGCCTACTTACTCTGTGACATTAACTCCGTGGGGAGGAGGGAGTATCTGGGCTCCAGCAGTCCTAGTGCAGCCTTCCTTCTCCCTCACTCCTGAGTCCAGTGCGTGTGTCGTTAAGTCCACCGATTTCGCTTTTGAAGAACAGTTAGGGGAAAGAACGTTTACTAAGGGGACGAGTCCCTGAACAAGTAGAGAATATGTTTTCAAAATTCATTGAAGCAGACGTACTAGTTTCATGGATGAGGGACACTCATGGCCATGTTTGAGCAGTAGATGTGACAGGGACCCAGGCCTCTGGCCCCACAAGGATCTCAGCACCAGGGTCCTACGCGTCCTGTGGGGTAGGGAGCCTCAGTCTTTCCTGGGCTTTACAGCATTTGTGATAAATTCAAAGAGTCTTATCTTAGGAAAGTTGAGGACCTCTCCAACATCCAGTATAACATTTTACTTCAAAATCATACTGTACATTTTTAATTTGCAGTGTTAATGCCGTCGTATTATTATTCATATTTAAACTATAGCCTTGCTCACCACAGGCTGGTAAACTGAAAGGTACTTATGAATCAGGTAGTTCCTGTCACCAAAAAAGGGAAAGGGCTCTCCTAAATTCACAGCGTGCCCTTCTGATACAGCTGGGGCTTTGAATCCAGTCTGATACAGCTGGGGCTTTGAATCCAGTCTCTTTAATCCGAGGCCAAACTTGTATGGTTCTGTAGCAACCTTGCTAATACAGAGAGAGCAGAGGATCATAGAGTTTGAAGAAAGCAATCAAGATGATATTTTCTACAGAACCTTCCATTTCTAGACAGCATCTTAATTTTCACTTAAATGCGAAAAAGAAAACGAGTGCCCTTTTCCTAGGTCCTCATACTGTTTACATGTCAGGCGACAGGTGCCATCACTTGCTAAATTCCAGGTACTATGAGTGTTAAAAATGTTTGGCATTTCGTGGAAATTAAAAAAAAAAAAAATCAGGGGCGCCTAGGTGGCTCAGTGGTCAAGCATCTCCCTTTGACTCAGGTCATGGTCCCCGGGTCCTGGGATGGAGCCCCGCATCGGGCTCTCTGCTCAGCGGGAGTCTGCTTCTCCCTCTCCTCCCTGCTTGTGCTCTCTGTCACTATCTCTGTCTTTTCTTTCTCTCTCAAATAAATAAATGAATTATTTTTTTAAAAGTCATTAGAATTATTGCAATAAGTGATTAATGAAGAATATAGAGAATCAGCATTTATATTAATAACTATATTTTAGCTTTTCAGAAATAATCTGGGATTTATTTCTGACCAAGAGTCTGATGCAGTTGTGTCCCTAACATTCAGAAAAGGAAAGTAAAGAGAAGACATTCTCTGACTTAAGAAGTAGGGTGTTCCATAACAATTTCAAACCCACAAAAATGAAAAATTTTATTTTCCTTGTATTCTGTAAATTCCTTAGCAACACATTTATACTTGTTGCTTTGTTTTGACAAATTTTTTTAATTATCACGGTAATGTGCCTGTAGCAGGCAATTTGAAAACTACAGTTACAGCAAACAAAACAATTAAAATCACAGTAATCCTATTACCAATTGATAAAAATGTTCATACTGGTTTTTCTTATTTTATAAAAATATAATATTTATTATGTTATTTAGGATAAACTTTTATTTTAGGCATTATCCTAATAAATATTATTCAAAAATACTATTTTAATGATCACGTAAGAATTTAGTTTATGGGGCACCTGGGTGACTCAGTGGGTTAAGCCTCTGCCTTCGGCTCAGGTCATGATCTCAGGGTCCTGGGATTGAGCCCCGAATCGGGCTCTCTGCTCAGCAGGAAGCCTGCTTCCCTTCCTCTCTCTCTGCCTGCCTCTCTGCCTACTTGTGATCTCTGCCTGTCAAATAAATAAATAATATCTTTTAAAAAAATTTAGTTTATGGATGATCATTTATTTAATGATTTTGTTTTTAAATGTCTAATATTGTTTTAGTGTTTAACAATTATAAGTAACACTTTGACCATATTTCTACTTATTTCCTTTGGGTATGTTTCCAGAAGAAAAATTACTGATGAAGGAACATGCATATATTTTTTTATTTAATTTTTTTTTTTTTTTGCATTGAAGTAGAGTTGATGCACAATGTTACATTAGTTTCAGACAAACAGCATAGTGATTTGGCACACTCTGCTGTGCTCCTGACCAGTGTAGCTGCCATCTGTCACATGCAACCCTCTTTCAATACCATCCACTGCATTCCCTGTGCTGTGTCTTTCCTCCCCACGACTTACTCATTCCACAACTGGAAACCTGTACCTGCTACCCCCCTTTCACCCATTTTGCTCATCCTCCAACCTCCCTTCCCTCTAGTAACTGTCAGTTCGTTCTCTGTATTTATGGGTCTGTTTCTGCTTTTTGCTTGTTCATTTGTTTTGCTGCTTTAGCTTCCATATACAAGTGAAACCATATGGCATTTGTCTTTCTCTATCTGACTTATTTCACGTAACATAATACCTTCTAGGTCCATCCGTGTTGCTGCAGATGGCAAGATCTCATTCTTTTTATGACTGAATAATAATCCATTATATATATATACCACATCTTCTTTATTGATTCATCAGTTGGTGGACACATAGGCTGCTGACGTATCCTAGCTATTGTAAATAATCCTGCAATAAACATGAGAATGCATGTATCTTTTCAAATTAGTGTTTTTGTTTCCTTTGGGTAAATACCTAGTAGAATTACTAGATTGCATGGTATTTCTGTTTCTGATTTTTTGAGAAACCTCCATACTGTTGGAGCAGCATATTGTAAAGGTTCTCAGTATATACCATGAAATAGACATCCATGACTCTCAGTAGTGTGTGCTGATACCCTTTCCATCACAATGTATATTAACTTTTTCTTAATTAGGTAGATGACTAGTGATAGCTAAGTATTTTCATTTTGTTTTGCTTTCTTTGTAATATATTTCTTAAAATTACATTTCATTTGTTTAATTTTTACTTTTCATTTAAAATGTAAAAATAATTAGATTAAATTAACATGTAAAAATAAATTAGATTAAATCGATGTTTTGACACTTCAAACAGAGCATGTTTTATGACATTATTCCTATCCTAATTATTATTTTTATGTCAAATCACTATGTTTAGATTCATGGAGCATTGCCTTACAAGTTTTTAATAAACATTTGCAGAAGTTTACAAGAGTATTTATCCAATACCTGTCACAAAAACATTGACGAAAGTAAAAGTAGAATAAAATAGAACTTTGACTTATCATTTAAGTCTAGAACTTCATTAGCATTTAATGAATAAGTGATATAAGCATAATTACTCCCTGTGTTTAATACAGTTCTGAAATCAGTGACTATAGTAACTTTCTACCTGAAAGTTACAGAATTTAGATCTAGCAATTTAACCTAAATTATTCTGTGATATTAGCCTTTTTTTCTCTCAACTCACCTTAGCTATTATTCTCCCTTCTGATGTTACTTTCCAGCTCAGTCTGGTCACTGATATTCATTGTAGCAGTTACTTGAGCAGAAAATTGAGAAGAATTTTCCTGCTTAATGACTTAGCTAAGACTAGTATAGAGAGCATTTAAATGGCAACAGACTTTGCAGGTAAGACATCTCTGATTTTTTTTTCTTTTTTTAATCTCCGAAGAATCCTTGAGTATAGCAAGATCGATCATATCTCACGAACACAGGTGCAACTGTAGAATACCTTTCTGTGTCGCTCCCACTTGGGTCATGTGATTCCTGAGGGCCCTGTGCTGATGTGACTCACCAGTTTGAATTCCAGCCCATGTCGAGTTAGTCACCTGTCCAGCCTTCAGTACCTCGTGGCAGGAAAAGTTCTCCAGCCCATGTTGTGTTACTCGGCCACCAAGCAGTGCTGCCTGTAGTTTCTTTATTTCAAGACGGAGAATGGCTCTTTCTGACCTTTGTGCTTTCACAGGAGCCCACATGTGAAGGAGGAGGGGTAGCGGCAGGCAGGCTGAGAGCAGAGTTGGGTTAAACTCAGTCACCTGTCGCTCTTGATGGAAACCCGTTATTCATTAAGCAACCTTGTGTGCTCTATCTCCGTTAAACATTCAAGTGAGTGACTTGGGTCCATGTAGTTGGGGCACTTCTAACATCCTTGGGAAGTTAAAGGGTGACCTTGATTCTTAAGTGAGAACCTAAATCTTGACTCATGTGAAGCCTCAAAGGTGTTTAGCTATTATATACTGTCAGCTTCTCAGTTTTTATGCAAAATTTTCAAAATTGTATGGCCCCAGCAGCCCTTTGTGCCTTTTTACCCCCGATTCCAATGTTCCAGTAAAAGATAAAAAATTCAAAAAATCCAGAAAACCCAAGATGTGTCTAAATTAATCAAGACTGTATGTCATAGGTGTTGAGGTAGGCTTCCTGTTGGACATACTAAGTTTTCATGACTTTGTTGAATAAGCCGCCTTTGGCTTAATGTCTTATGTCTGGTTCTGATGTAGAGCCTCACATTCTATAACTATTCAGGTAATTTGTTTGAATGAAAGTATGACATCTTTCTTCCTCTGATTTTTGTTTTGAATATATGTCACGTTTCAATGCAATATGTTTGCCATGTTCACCATATCGTCTGCTTCTTGCTTTCTGAAAATGTGGTGGTCAGCATTCAGGGCAGTTAGACAGATGTCGAGGAGGAGCATGAAAAAGCCAAGATCCTACAGGATCCTTGACAAACTCTTCCCTTTAGGAAAGTTGACCTCTTTCAGCTGCCAGCATGTCTAAGCAGTTACTCCCTGGTTAGAAAGCTCTTGTCCCTTCTGTTTTGATTCTGAGGATTTGTTTAGGGATTTTTAAGATGTGCCGTCATATGCCTTACTGAGGGGCTAATGTCCTAGGTGCTCCTCCTTTCCTGGTTTCCTCCGGTGTAGCAGCAGGAGTCATCCCTGTCCAAGTACCGTCGTAGTAGTGCTCGCAGGAACGGCGGCCGTAGGATGGAAGCAGCAGTGCGCTCGATGCAGCTGTGCCTGCCACGCTTTAGCGGAGTCAGCGATCTGCTCGGACCAGACGCGGAAGCAACTGCGTGAAGAGCTCTGCACGCACGTTTCCCAAGGATGTTACTGAGACCCGGGTTTTAAAACTACCTCACCTACTTCAAGGGCAGGAAAAGAGGATGATGAGAAGCGATTCCTGAGGTTTGTTTTGGAGGCAGTGACTTCCATGCCATGAGATCCCGTGTCCCCCACTTCCTCCTCGGAGCTCCATCACGCTTGCTGGTGTCTAATGGTTGAGTCTAACTCTTTATCCTTTTAGAAAATCAAAATCTTATTTGCATAACTGAAAAGGCTATTTCCAGGAAGTATGTTAAGAACACATTGGGATAAGATAAATTTAAGGTAAAAACACTGTGTTTATGCTGACTCTTGGAGACTAATAGCCCTAGCCCTGAATCATCACAGGTTCCAGGCAGTACTTTCCCTAGGCCGGGAGAAGAACGCTGGCCCTTGGCCCCGGCCTCATGAACCCGGAGCGGCGTGCCCTGTGTGAGAAGCAGGCTGCTGTTCCGAGAGGCCCTGGTAACAAACCCTCAGTAGATGTACCTCGTGAGATGCCTGGTGGCCCCCAGAGGAAACAAACTCCCAGCTGAAGACTGACACCCTACCCCCCAGAGAATTTTGGCCGCAGCAGGACTGAGGGGAAGGAGAGAGGACAGACAGGAAGAACCCTGACTGCAGCGGGCCTGACTCACACACTCCGTGCAGCCCCGGAGTAACTCACCACAGCTCCCTGTTCCCAGTACAAAGAATAAGAAGATGGTAACGGCATCCATTGAAACATGATAGGAAAACAAAAAAGACAACGTTATTTTGGGACAAATGACAGGAATGGATGGAACTGCCTAGATTCAGAGGTGAAGAACATAAGAAACAAAAGCAATGAAGAATATCATAGTGATGCTGTGGAATTTCTCTTAAAAATGATGAAAAGGAATACAGCATGAAAAGACCAGTAACAACTGTGCATTTAAATGTATATCCTAGAAATTGTGGGGGGTAGGGAGCAGGTTTTTGAACTTGTAAGAAAATTAAAGAGACCATGAATTCTATGAAATGAATCAGAGGAATAAAGAAAAAAGAAACCATGAGAGATTACAGGGAGCTGGCAAAATCGAGGAAACCATTTGATGAGAAAAGTGAAAATATTTCGAAATCAAAACAACCTGCATGAGCAATTTCAAGGAGTGGAATTAACATTTTTTGAAAAACCAAGTATAATATCAGGAGAATAGAATGCAGAAAATAGCACCCAGTGTAGAGCTACAGAACCTAGAGAAGGAGAGAGCGGATATTCTAGCTATTGAATATAATGTTGGTCAAATATATAAATAATTACCCCTTCTGAAGAAAGGAAAAATTGGAACAAAAAAATATGCAAAAATGAATACAAGAAGACTTATGTGGAATAATATTCACATGACTCTCTGTACAGAAAGAGCTTTTTATATTCTAAGAAAATATATTTCAGTAAACAAAGTTTTACCAAATTCTTAAACTTGATAGGAAACATGTTACTAAAATCTGGAGATAAATATTATTTAAGTAATGATTAGTCATGAAGCTCTAATGATTTTTGTTGAGAAATGGAAGCAGGTGTAATCCTTGAAAGAAAGTAGAAAAATAATGTTACACTGAATATAATTCACTGTTACAAAAAAACAAAAACAACCCCCCCAACCAAAAAAAAAGCAATAGGTTACCAAAAAGGATACTAGGGAGGAAGTAAAAGAGTGGAGTGAGGTGTGCTCACAGGTACTGTGAATGGCTGAAATCCGTGCACTGAGAAACAGCCGTGTGATTTAGACACAGAAAGATGACCACTGTTTCATTTCCCCTCCACATTACTAGTGGGGAAAAGGCTAAAGCATAAAATAAGCCATATCACAAGTGATAAAACATAGAGGACATATTAAGGAAATTGAAGGAATAAAAAATATAAAATAAGATGAAAAATTGAACATTTCTGTTCTAATAATAAAATTTATTATTCCCAATTATTAAAAATATTTCTTATATTGCATAAAAACTATATCCTGTACCCTAAAGAGAACAAACGATCTTCTTTAAAGTTGAAAATTAAATATTTGCAAACATATCAAGGAATGCAAAAACTAGCCAGGAAAGGAGGGAGAAAGAAGAAGACAGATTCTGAAGAGAGAGGAGGGAGGGTAGAAAGGAGAAAAGGAGAAAACTGCAATAAGAAAACTAATATAGATGCACGACTTTTTGAAGCTTTCAGTCCATGCGTGGTAGCTCATTTCATCTTTTCAATACCCCCATGAGCAGGTACTGCTGTTCTTGCTGTGGGCACAGCCAGCCTGCAGCATAGAGAGCTAAGGATGTTGCCTTGGGTGTCAGAGCGGGTGCTGGGGGGCTCAGAGCCTGTGGGGGTGAGGTGCAGCCTACAGGCAGTGCCCTGATCATGCTATCGTGCTCCCCAAAGTTGGCTTCATGTAAAACACTCAATAGGGTAAGAGAGGTTACTCGCTGCTCACAACTGTAGAAATTATAGGTCACAAAGAAGTTCTTATAAATCTTCAGACATCACACATATTGACATACAGAAAGCAAAAACTGTAAGATAGTTGAGGAAGAAATCAATATAAATGCATCGGTAGTAACAGACCATGCTAGATCAGGTAGGTGAGAAATAAAGCTATAATGTATTTAAAAATGTAATTAATTTTTTAGTTTATCTCAGCTAAACATCCCCGAGGTTTCCCCATTTTCATTTATAAAGTCTTTGAGTCTTTCAGTATAGAACTTGAAACCTTTCAGAAAATTATGTGTGTTACTAAAATTATTTCATCCCGTTCTTGGCCTTAGATTATATCTTAATAATGTTTATTATCATTCCATTGGTCTGATAGTTCTGCTATTTGACAGAAAAGGTTAAAGATAGAAATCAAGCACTTCGGCTTTCTTTTGGTATGCGTTAGCATTGGCCCATGAATGTGACCCTTTTTGCTTTGTCTAATAACTAAAAATATCCTATCAAAAGCAACATGCCTATTCATAACAAATTAGCCAAATTTAAAAAAGGATAAAATTTTAGCCTTGTGAGATTTCATACATAGGTTTTATCAGATCCTAATAGTGAAAATTTACATTGGTTTAATCTTTCTGACAGCAATCTTATTATATGCATCAAGAACTTTACATTTTCCTAACCTTTGACCTGTAAGTTAATAAATTATTTCAGTGACACAGTAGATTTCAGCATTATTTATAATACTGAAATGCAGGTGCTTTCTAAATGTAGCAATATAGCAAAGTGATTACTGAAATAATAAATCCCTCATATACTTGACTCAGATGAAGTCATTAAAAGGATGATGCTAATAGTTTTGAATTATCTAAGGAAATAGCTATGAAAGAAGTTATTAAGATAAAAGATCAGAATCTTAAAAACTTGTATATAAAATGATCTCAACCATATAAACAATTATATGAAGAGAAAACATTCAGAAAAAAATGCCAGCTTGTATTCCCTGAATCTTTCTGCCTTTGGGAAGGATAAATGAATGATGTTTCACTTAACCATTTTATATTTACAAGTGTTCCAAAATTATAATTTGAAAATAGTAGAAATACTTCCTTTCACTTATATTTGTAAGTCTCTTCTCTTTGGAGGATTATCCATTCTTCCTTTTCATGATGGAGGCCTTGGAAAGTTCGGGTCTCAAAAAGAGTATATTTTCAAAAGAGAGGGACATGCAGATGAAATAAAACAACTTGCCCTGTTTTCATGTCATGGGAATTCCTAGAGTCTGCACTCAGAGCAAAGTCCTGAGTATGGAAAATAGGACACCTGTTACAACACCATTCAAGCTTTAAACATTTTGTTATGGGGCAGCCAAATAATACGAAAATCATGTTTCCATTACTGAAAAAGTATTGACGGCAAAATAAATCTCTTAAGCATCCAGACACAGAAAAACTTCAGATTTTGACTGGGGAATTTCAATATTCAGTACATCAGAATCTCTGGATGTAGTGGAGAGGTACTTTGAAAAAATTTTGAATTCAAGGACTTCAGCTCTGAAGTATTGATCCACTTGGTCTGGGGTAGGGCACAGAAGCTAGGATTGTGAGGAGAACTCTCAGGCAGTTTATTCAGATGGGCCATGAAGCACAGTCACATTAAACTAACGAACGAACTGGCTTTCTTTTCTCTCTTGTTCGTATGATATTTTTTGTAGTTTTATTGAAGCATGATTGACATACAATTGACATATAATTGCATACAATGACACATACTCAATTATGCACATATGTAAACACCCATGAAGCAATCTCCATCTTAAAGACAAACAACATGGGGCGCCTGGGTGGCTCAGTGGGTTAAAGCCTCTGCCTTCGGGTCAGGTCATGATCCCAGGGTCCTGGGATCAAGCTCCACATTGGGCTCTCTGCCTCTCTCTCTTTCTGCCTCTCTGCCTACTTGTGGTCTCTGTCAAATAAATAAATAAAATCTTTAAAAAAAAAAAAAAGCAACATATCACCAGCAAAAATTTTCTCAGGACCCTTGATTTTAAAGAATTCCATAGTCTCTTGATTACTATAGACTTGTAAAAACCTTAAAATGTACATCTTCAGTCATCTTTTCAAAGTTGGTTTAACTATTCTACCAATTTAATTATTAATCAGACCCCAAAATGTCCTTACAGAAACACCCAGAAATGTTTGATCAGATATCTGGTCATCCTGTGGTCTAATCGAGTTCACACATAAACTTAGCAGTCATCCTCACTCAGGAAAAAATACAAAACCTAAATAACTCAGTATCCACTAACAAAGTTGAATTTTAGTTACTAATCTTCCTACCAGGAATTCTCCATTCCTCTGTTTTCCTGGTAAATTCTACTAAACACGTAGGAAGAACTAGTGCCGATTTTATACAGATTCTTCTAGAAAATTAAAGAGGCAGAAGGATTTACCAACCCATTCTAAAATGCTGTCATTACTCTGATATCAAAATAATCAAAGATATTATAGTAAATTAAAATTACAGACCAGTGCCAAATATCAATGCAACATTTATCACACTTTTAGAAAATCAAATATAACAATACATAAAATGGATAATCCATCAATATCAAGTAGATTTTATCCAAGAAATGTAAGTTTGGCTTAACATTTGAAAATTAATCAATGTAATTTGCCACATTAAGCAAAAAAGAAAAATCATATGATCATCTCAACATATACAGAAAAATTATTTGACCTGGGGCAACATTTCCTGATCAAAATTCTTAGTAAGCTAAACTTTCATATTACAAGTGGCTTTCTCTGTAGAAATCTCAGAAAAGAGATCATTCGTGAATATTCTCACCAGAATTAGATAGTATGTGAATAATATAGAATCTTCCATAGGCTTCTCTTACCACAAAATCTTATCAGGCAGATTTGGGCAGATCTAGTCTATTAACACAGATGGGCATTTGAGGGAACATTTTGTAATTTGATCAACTGAAGTCAGAAATGTATTTTAAAAATCTAAATCTTAAAACTTTTATATTTAAAAAATGAAATAGGCAAATCGGCCTTTCACAATGAATTTTTCTTGGGAATTTTCAAGCAGCTGATTAAATACAAGAAGAAAAAAGTAATTCCAGTTAACTTTGGTAAACACAGAAATTTAAAGAAGATGAATGTTTATGCCTAATTAATAATCAATGAAACTACTATTCTAGAAGGACCATCAATACCATTTCCTTCAAATAATGTCACACCTTGACTTGGAGCCAACATCTTTGCAACACGTGGTCACCCCGAGTGAGCCGAAGTGTGTCAGCACTTACCTTCTAAATCTGTGGTGCCTTAGTCTGCATCACGGTCATCTGAGATATGCACTGAGATACATAGAACTCAGAAACTTGGATGAGGAATTGGAAAAACGGAGAGAGAAACACACAAGAATGTCTTGTTTTAGAAAAATATCCACATAATTTTGGTGACCAGTCATGTTTGAGGACCACTATTCTAAATAACCACCTAGGATGTTCTTCCCTAATAGAGACCTGTATTTTGGCTTCATTAGATACCAATGGGAGTTTCTCACATCCACCTGAATGGCTCATGACACTTTGATAACACTCCACATTGTGTCCACATCACTGCAGTGCTTTCTTCTGCACACTTCGTTTGGGGTTGCATCAGTTGGACTCGGTAGATAGTAACAATTTTAGTAGCCTGTTGCCATTTATCATTCCTCTATCAGCTTCACTGTAATGAGAATTGCTTCAATGCCAAAAAAATGAATAATGCTAGTCTTTGGGCTAATTGATGGGACTCTTGTCACTTTATGTCCAATATAGTAATTAAATATTGCTGATGAAACAGGTCCAGATTTCACACACAATGTGGGCCATTTTACAGACCTTTAACTTAATTTGGGGCTTTCTAGAACATTGATGCTGGACTTGTGTGTTCCACAAAGGAGGGGGATAACTTTCTTGTGCTAATTTTCTTGATATTTTAAAATTATTATCAGATATAAGGACATCTCTTCCATGAGGGCCAGTAAGCCAGCTACTGAAAATCCTGTACTCAAAGAAAAGGATGGGAGTTGAATGGTATCTCAAGAGAAATACAGTCTCACTGCATTGAGAAGAGGACTTGATGATTTTATTTAAATCAATAATGAGCATATAAATCATAATCAGGTTCTAAATCATTCTAAGTTGAAATACAGGGGGATAGCAGAAGGAAGAAGAACAGATTGAGAGTATGCTGGGGGAGAAAGACACCGGGGAGATCTGACCAGACCCTCATCAGGTTGTCTGTCTAAGCTGACCATCGGTGGGCTGGCTGCCCACAGACTTGACATATGTCTAGAAACTTCTATTTAATATAGGCTCCCAGTGTAACTAATATAACACGACTCCTAACTCTGATTTTTTTTTAAATAGATGTTCCTTTATTTGTGTTTAATCTGAATGAGAAGAGGAATAGACTTCGTTTTCCAGGTGACGTGAAGCTAGCAGCTCATTTCTGATGCCCCATTTTGGAGAAGTGTGGCCTTTCTTCCCCCAGGAAAGTCTGCGCTTTCTGTTTTTTTGACTGCAGCACGGGGTCACGTGCTTTCAGACAGTCCTCTTCCTGGATGAACCTGATAGGGTCAGTCCTAGGATAGAAATACACCCAGAAAGTGAGATTACTTGCAAGGGTAGAGGAAGAGAAGTCAGGAAACAGGGAGTCAAGAAAAGCACCATAGAGGTAACATACATGGAAATCTTTAAAAATGAGCAAAACCAGGGGGTTTGGAAAGGTGGTGCGGGCTCTGTTTTTGTTCTGGTGTCACTTACTCGTTTCACTTTGTGGAACAAATTATGGCCTGAAAGCAGTAAGAACAGGAATGTTCTATGTACAGGACAAGGTGTGTTAATATTCTGTTAACATTATGAACTATCTTGTTCGTCGTGTTATCTCCCTGTCTACTGATCCTGGCTTCTGAGTTAAGTTCAGTAAAGGGAAAGACCGACAGTTCCAGCGGCAGTCTGGTAAGATCCCTAGTCACCTGACTCGCACAGGGCCACACCACCAGGAGGTTGTCCCTGCCCAGGCTATTCTTCCACACAGGAGAGGCAGAGCAGCTGAAGTAATTCGCATACATTTCTCCCAATGACCGAGCAAGTCCTCAGGGGACGTGACGGGTCTGAGTACCTAGCAAGTCCCGAAACCACAGGGCCCATAACCAGACCCCCAAGTACAAGCTCAAGGCCACAGCTCTTCCTCCTGGTCCTTTGTCCCACTCTCACAAAGCCTTCTTAACGTCCTCCTTTGGGACTTCTCCAAGAGAACTACCTGGGTGATTTATACTTCGACCCCTCACTTCTATTTACTGAATGTGCGTCTGGCTTTTCCCTTTCTAGCGTCACTAAGAAAAGGGTGGGTGCCTGAGCCTGGCAACCAGCAGGGGGCTTGTGCCACTGAAACTTCCTAGAGACCTTTTTTTTTTTTTTCAGTCGGCAAACAGGGAGGCAGCCACATCACATCGCGGTCCAGGTACTCTGTCCGCAGCATCGTTACCAAGCTCTCTCTTCCCTTTCTACATAGGCTTTTTTTTTAAATAATGCAATTATAATTTACAAGATTCTTCTCCTTTATACACAAGACTATTATTGTTACCTTAATACAGTAGGTTTCTTCTCTTGATTGTTTGGGTTATACCACTTCATGGGCATAGCTGTGTAGATAACATTGTGACAGGAAGGATTTCCGTGTCGCTAAGACTTTTCCGAGTTACAGCTCTTCTTTTTGTACAGTAAGAGGTAATTTCTCTGATACTTTCAGATTTTTAAAGTTCTTTCCGCCGATCATAACATTTCTAATTAGTGTGGGTACTGAGATCCCTCACTGCAATTAGTTTATCAGAAATAGGTGTGTGTTTACTGTTTTACAGTGGTGTTTTCTTAAAAAAAAAAGAGTCTCAGTATGTGTTTTTTTTTTTTTTTTAGATTTTTTATTTATTTATTTGACAGAGATACAAGTAGGCAGAGAGGCAGGCAGAGAGAGTGAGAGGGAAGCAGGCTCCCTGCCGAGCAGAGAGCCCGATGCGGGACTCGATCCCAGGACCCTGAGACCACGACCCGAGCCGAAGGCAGCGGCTTAAACCACTGAGCCACCCAGGCGCCCCTCAGTATGTGTTTTATATGCGTAATCATCCTAAGAGGAAGCAGCTTTGATGTACAAAGGGAAAAATGATGTGCCGGCCTCAATTGGCAAACGGGAGAGCCTCGCTCAGAAGACGCGTCCTTACTGCCGCAGGGGTGAAGCGCACAGACGAGCGTGTGCCGAGCAGACGTGACAGTTGAATGAAGTGGTTTAGGGTCCTAACTTCAAACTGCCACTTGACCTGTACAGTTAAGAAGATGGGCGTGTCTCTCCAGGAAGCACACGCAGTGTACATTAATGACTGTGAACCGAGAAAGCTAATAGAGGCCACAGAAAATGTGTAGGGAACCCAGGAGACAGCAGTGGCAGCCCAGGACTTAAGTCCAGAACGAGCAAGTCTGCCCTAAGGAGATAGTTACCGTTAATTGACAGAAGCTTAACCTTTCCACTCTCTGTTCATCAGTAACAGTCAAGCTTTGTAAAAGTTACTCAAACTTTTCAAAAACATTTTTACACATATTGGGACAATTTTTTTCTTTTCCTTAGTTAACAGAGGAAATAGCATGATTCTTAAATGCATTCTCGATCTTCCAATGATTTGTACTCAGTACTATTGGCAGGGAGCTACCAGCCTTACCCTTCGAAGTACAAAACGTGGAGGGTGGGTGCATGGTGCCAGTGAAAGCCATTGCTGAGGCCTCTTTCATTTGTCGCTACTAAACCATCTTTCCAGATCCCTTGGAAAATCAGCGCAGGTGTGCCTCAGAGGATCCTGACTGCTGTAACGCCTTTCAGGTTCACAGTCAGCCACCCGCGAGTGGCATCCAGCAATATTTCTCATTGTCGTCTGATCATCATCGTGTGTTCAGCTGTCATGTTGCCGGACGCACATACTCTGTGACCACACACAGCTCAGGAATTTGCAGAGGGGACACAGCAGTCTGAAATCAAGTCAAAGGAATAGCACAGGACTTCTTTTTTCTTATGTAGAACTTCGAAGCACGAGGGCCACTATAGGTCCTGGAAAACAAACAAACAAACAACAACAACAACAACAAAAAAACTCCAAAAACTAGAAGGACATTGTAAAAATAAATACCACGTGTGAATAAATAGCAATAAATAGAGCCCAGTACTTTAGGATAAAATCTTCAAAATTGATTTTATTTACCTAGGAGATATCTATTGCCTTTTCATTGTGGCTCTCTTGATGTTGCCAGTCAGTTTGACGACACCTTTCTTGTGAACTTGTCAGAGTCAGGAGTCTTCACATTTGCACCTTGACAATTTGCATGACTAAGATAATCCTTCCGAGTAAGGACAGCTGCATCTGCATCCCGCTGCTTCCACTTTTCGAGATTCACTCATCTTCATAGTACCTATTTGTTACAACTCTGACATATTCTTGAGACATCCCAGTAAATAGTAATTCTGATTTCAAGAAAATGAGCATCTAGATGTCAGTCAGCAACCATTTTCTCTTTCTTTGGAACCAGTGGTGTGTTACCATCCACATATCCGAAGAGCTTCATGAACTAAGGATGGAATTAGGCAATAGGCATCGCGGTTGAGTACCAAAGGGAAGGCGCTCCTCCTCAGGGAAGAGAACATTTTTCTTTGAATATTTATGTTCTCCTCAACACAGCAAGTTTCTTCTGCATTTATTTCTATATTTGAAGAACAAAATAGTTGCTTTATCTGTATGCAGTTTGTAAACACCGGCATTTTATCACAGAGTTTCTTCATGGTCATCCTCTTGATAGAATCTGTGTTTAGAAGGTGTGCTGAACTGCAAAAGACTGTATATATCACGTCGTAATCATAACACTTCACCGTGCTTTGGACAGTCACGAAATAGAGGCCAGGGACCAGGAAGGAACAGTGGATCACAGGACATAGAGAAAATGTGAATTTCATTCTTAGAAGTAGTAGAGTCTATTTATCAGTTGCTGTTGGTAAAGTCTTCCTCTGTAGGGAACTTCTACCTTCCAAGGTTATAACATAAACAACAGTTACAGAATCGATGAGTAAATCCGGGCATTTACAGTGTGGAATGGGGAAACCAACATGTAAAAAATGCACGACCACGTATTAGACTTTCTGACTGAGATTTGGCATAAATTTTGCATTCTTTTTCACAAGTGCACAAGCAGCAATTTATTTAAGAGTCTAAATCAAAGTAGTCTATCTGAAAGGAATTTCAGTTGTATATGCAAAATTAGAGGAAGTTAAACATGAAAAGGAAAAGTAAGATTCAGATATATAAAGAATATACAGATGGAAGCTTTTTTGTCATCAAAAATAGTTTTAGATTTATATCTTTTAAGTTAATTAATTTTATCATTGAATACGTTTCTCAGTTTTAAATATTATTTTTAGAGAAAATGCTAACTAGCATATTTCATAAATAGAATAAAAAAAGGAATTTTGCTATGAGTGTCATATAGTCTCAACTTACAAAATGTTTAAGTATCTGGTCCTTCCTAGTTTCCAAGTCATCGGTAGTATTACTGGATTATGTATAGAAATTGATAGGATATATATATGTATTTCAATGTTCAAACCATGTGGCAGACATTATCATCATGCCCCAGAAAGAGTAAACGTATTACACAATTTATATACGTAGCGTCATAAACTTTCAACTTACCAGTAACAGAAATATTTCCAGTGATTAAAAATATTTTTTAAGCTTTAGAAGAAAATCAGCAAACCTAGTGTTAGAGAGACTGCAGTTTCTGAATTTTTTAATAAATAGGTTGAATTTATTATTTCTACTGTTGACTTTTGGGAATGGAAATGTTTTGAAAATTACACTCTGTGCTGTGCGTGTATTTAGAAACCGGAAGCACTTGTGTAGAGGGAGGATGCTGGGTTTGGATTAAGTTATCATTTGTAAACGAGCATCATGATTTTTCACAGAGGGTACCTTAAATCAATAATATATTTAAATAAATTACAAATATTTGAGCTGAATAAATATTTAAGTACATTTTGGGGGGTTTAAGTCACACTGAGAGGGATGAAATAGGTCTTTGGATGTTTTTGCTACTTGCCATGAGTTTATAGGATAAAAAAGATGGAAGAACTGCATTATTACTTTTCATCCTGAATAGATTTTTTCCTTTTAAAACTCATCTACAATGCAAAAATGAGGTTCAGAATAACAAGCAACTAATCTTTAAACGAATATTTTAAATGATCTGGAATTTTTAAATGATCTATTATGTTAGAAAGGAAAATCTGGAGCTTGTCTAGAAAAAGAAAAGAGAAGTGCATTCTTGTAGGTAAAGAGAAACAGACATGACATTAAGGGTTGACTTCCGTGGGACCAGCTGGTGGAAGTCTGTGAATCCACTATGAGTAATTTCATGCAGAAAGAAAGGATGAGAAGGGAAAATTACTCATAATTTTTTAAAAAAGGTCAAAGAAATTATTTTGGCAGTGACATTTGTCATTGTCTGTAAAGAAGAAATTTATAGGGATATAGGATTCCGGTCTGAAGTGAAAAAAGATGCCCTTAGAAGTTTCTAAGAGAGGTTTTCTTTGGGAAGGTAGTACAATGTAACAAACTCATCATTTTCTCCTTAAATGTGAATTGAAAAGATCGGTAGGTCATCACAACTGCTGTTGAAATGGAATTCTTCCATGCCAAGATTATAGACTGAATTCACATGTTAATTTCTCCTCCCTAAAGCACTGCAAAATAATATTCAAATAATAAAAAGACATTAAGTCCACACTGACGAAGACAGTGGGAAAAGGCCATCAGTGGATGCTAGAATGTTCACAGACAGGAGGTTAAGAGGGAGCCAATGAACTTGGCCAAATTCTGAGGAGACGCAGGAAACAAAACTACCTGGGGTTCCAGAACAGTCATTGACTCCTTCCCGAGGCCTGTGTGACTGCTGCAGTGGGCTCTTTACCCAGATGGCATCTACATCACCCTCCAAGCATTTCCTTGTTGACAGATTCTAGCTGTTAGCACTGAGGCTACAAGTGTCAAAGTCTTACTTAGGAAGACTCCTTCACTTCTCAGAGGGAGCATTTGACTCAGACCTGAGCAGTCGGTTATGACGAGGTTTTGAGAGACCGCTGGGGAAGATTATCTCCCTGCGGATAGAGAGAGTACTAGGAGAAGCCACCCTTCTTCTGCACAGTATTCATTGCTTCTATTTAGGATACGTGGACTTGTATCGCCATTTGTGACTAAGGGACAAGTCTGTGAGCCTCTGCGCTAAGTGACATCATTGCAGTTACTGAATTAACCCAGGAGTAACTTATGCCCACAGCTATAGATGTTCCACATTGTAAAAGCCACTTTATTTAAATATTCTGTTACTTGAGGCCCACAGTCTTCTGACAGATAGACAGCCTCAAGTAAAGCCTGTCAGTTTGCAAGCTCCTTCCTGTGCACCGAGCCCCAGGCACGTTTGTATTGCCCAGTTCTAAAATATGAACACATAGGGCGAGGGTTACCAGGCATTTGAGGAAAGCCTCAGGATTGTAAGAATATCGGAAAAATTGCCACAAAAGAAGAAGATATAATTCAGTGCAAAGAACATAAATTTAAAACTAAAACCTCTAATTAGTATCCTCAGAAAATTCATTGCCCCTCAGAACTCATCTAAGAGACTAAAAACACAAACAACTAAGTAAGTAATATGTGATATGTGCATCTTGTTTGAATTCTGATTCAAATAGTCTTTTGAAGGAAAAAATGATGTTGAGATAAATAGGAAAACACAAAAATGGGCTAAATATTAGATGAAATCAGGGAATTGTGTTAGGCAAGAAAAGGGCATCACATTACATGCTGAAAATACCAATATTTTAAGGAAATTAATGCTTAATTCCTTGTACAGGCTGATGTATAAATTGATAAATGAGGGGCGCCTGGGTGGCTCCGTGGGTTAGGACCTCTGCCTTCGGCTCAGGTCAAGATCCCAGGGTCCTGGGATCAAGCCCTGTGTCTTGTCTCTCTCTGTCTCTGCCTGCCTCTCTGCCTACTTGTGGCCTCTGTCTGTCAAATAAATAAATAATCTTTTTAAAAAAATTGATAAAAGAACATTATGTCTGGACTTTGCTTTTCAATATAATCCAGCTGAGACAGGGTGAGAAAGTAATACAGTAAATAATAAGTAATATATAGTAAATATAGTAATATATATATATAGTAATTAGAAAGTAATATAGTAAATTCTTGGTAACTGTTTGATTTAGGTGATGGGATATGGGAGTTACAAGAATATTTTTTTAAAACATAGTTGCTCCTAAGGAGAAGGACTGAGAAGGTTAAGAAAAGAAAGAAGAGATTTTCTGGTCATTTTAGGGCTTTCTATACTATTTGATTTTTAAAATCATACATTTCTGTAAAAAACAAATCTTAATAAACTCATTGTTCCGGCGCAACTGTGAGGTTGAGGTAATAAGATTGCCAACCACACAAAGTGTGCATGTGCGCACATGTGTGTGTGCACGTGTGCCAAATGAATGTTAAAAACAAGAACTCTAGCTAGTTGACAAGGGTAGAAGAATGGGATGTGGTAAATCAGCAAGACATGCCTAGGCGGATGAGATTTTATCCGAGTCCTAAAGAAATAATTGGGTTGTGTACATATTGGCTAGAAATCGATTAGAAATTTGACAGTTGGCTATATTATCTTCTCTAACTGTAAAATTAACAGTTTTATGGATGAAGACTGAGTCAGGTTAAGTTGAGTAACTTGCCCCATTCATAAATTTCTGAATGTCAGAACTAGAAGTCAGAACCAGATCTACCTATCTCTTCCCCCATGCTTCTCCCTCTGAAACAATGCAAGTGAGAAATAAAGACATCGAGGGTGGCCTTTGATGGGGATGAAAGGTGTGGAGACGGGTGCAGTGACAGACGCGCTGCTGGGGGGAGGGGTAGGCTGGAAGTGAGAGCGCAGGCAGACCACTGCGGAGAGTTCAAGTTTGGGAGGGAAGAAGAGGATGAAGCCATAGTTACCAGGCCACAGTCATGAAGGAGTAGTGAATTTTTAGGGAGGAAAAAAGTTTTACTCTTTACCCATTCTGAAGTAGATTTAAAAAAAAATGGAATGTATTACAATAACAAAGCAAAAGCTACTTAACAAAGGGATCCATTGTAGGAAGATATGGTGATAAAAGCAAGGGAGATGGGAGAAAGCTAAATACTTCAGAGAAGATGGTGGTTAAGAAGCAGGTAAAAGGAGTTCCGGGCTGAGACTCAGGTTCTCCCAGAGTCAGTGGGAGAAATGGCGGGAGAGCCACCCGCGTTCCCAAACCCCACCCGATGGGAGCTCGCTGTGTCTTTCATGCCTCACTGCCCACTTCTTGACCACTGTGACACAGACAGCAAAATGTAAATAAAACAGTATCGAAAATTTTGTAAACAAAAGCAGTTTTGCCAAAAATCTCTACGTAGCAGATAATTTAAAATTCCCTAATACCTAAAGAGACACTGAATACCAGTCATTATTATAAACTCATGTATTTGAGAAAGAAAATTTTTAAAACGAATTAACTGTCTAAAACCCGTAAACTCTTCATATCAAATTCATCAATAGAGTCAACCAGTTTTTATTATAGAGAAGTTTATATATTCCCAGCTCATAGTTTTCCACTTCAAAAGTTACTTGGTTAAGAAGATGCACTGTGAACCTCTCTACATCCGTTCGACAGTGAGATCTCCTTTTGGTGACTCATAACTGGGATTCTCCATCAATTCCTTCAACAAATATTTATAGCAAGTCTATGTTCTAGGCACTGGGACTCGACAGGCAAATAAGGTACAGTCTCAAGGAACTCATGGTTTCTTGTGGAAAATGAGCACGTGAACTTCAAAGTGATGTCTTTGTGACATGTCATCGAAGCCCAGAGGATGCCAGGAGGCGCAGAGCTCAAGTACTCCTTTGTCTTTGCTTGTAGGGTAGTGGGGAGAATAGTTTTGCAGCCAGACACAGCAGGTGGCGAGTTGTGTGGTTACTTACTATAACGCCATGATACTCCATGCCTTGCAGTGTCCTTAGGAAGACTGAAGGGCGGGCATTGTGCGTCACGAGCCATACGGAGTCCATTGGGGAGGCCGTGCTTATTCCACGCTCGACAGATAACGTAGTGAGTGCCTAGCATGTGTGATGAACTCCTCAAGATGGCAGGGAAACCAGAGAGAACAAGGCAACTGAGGGTTTTTGGAGCTGGGATTCTGCCAACATGAGTGGTTAGGGGAAGTCTCTAGGTCAAGACCATTTTCAGCAGAGATGTGAATGCCTAGGAGTCAGACAGTGAAGAGCAGGAAAGAAAATGTCTACACCAAAGACCCAGGGATTGAAATGAGCCTGTTGATTTTGAAACTGGCAGAAACCAATGTTTCCAGCTGGATCGCAGAGTGGCAAGCAGGTAAGTGGCACAAAGTGAGAGATCCAGGAGGTGGGAGCGTATAGGAATTCTCAAAACCAGGCTGAGGGGTTTTGATTTGTATCCCAACTTGGGATATGAGCAGGAAAGCAACTTAATTGGATGCATACCTTAAAATGAATACTTCAGCTAGGGTATATACAATTTGTAGCTTTGGTACACAGTGCCGTTAATACTGTCTGGCACTTTCTTCTGTAGCAGAACCAGTCTCTTCTGTTTGTAGAATAACCTGCTGAAACAAGCAATTAACAATCTTATTTTGTGAAACTAGTGTGATTCAATTAGCTCTCTGTACAAGACAGCAGTATTCTGGCCAGTCTTCAAGAAAAGAAATCATTGCAGAACCAAGTGGTTAAATCAGATAAGGTGTCAAAGGATCTCAAATATAATTATTTTGTGAGTTGAGAAATAAGCTTAATTTTAATCTTTTTTTTAATATGCACCCCACAACAGAATCAATTGGGTGATTCTCATTTTGTTTAATGATGCCCCAAGGATCCAAATGTTTGATTCCTTTTCAGAAAGGATAAGCAGTTATAAGAAGTGCTTTCAATTAATTTATTCAAATTTAAACTGGCACTATTTGAGAGATAATTTGAAAATATTTGGGAGATAATTCAAAAGGAATTAATTTGAGGTAATGACAAAGGGTACCTGCCCGTAATTTAACTTGCCAAATATTTTAAACTTTAGCAACTTCTAAAAAGAAAAAATATGGTCTGACTTTTATGGAGAGATAGTTTTAAAATTGGCTTGTCCTCTTTTTCATTAGTTAGAATTAAGGTAAAAAATTGATCTTATGAGAAGCAGATTATAATATAACCAATTTATTCACTTCTCGGTTCTTTGCTCAAGATCAAAAAGTACTACCTTGGTATGAACACAGAATGATGACCTCTTTTGGCGCTGCAGTATTTATCTGTTCCTTTCTAATGCATCAGCATTACAAACAGATGCATTGTCGTAGTAATCTTTGGTTTTAGCATTAAATAGAAGATCAAATGTTAGTAGCATGGGCCCCACAGGACGGAAAGTATTGCTAACCTTTGCAGAATGATTTGTTAGTACTTAGAATGAAGGCCTCTTGGCCTCCTGTGAGTCATGAACTTTTCTAGAAATGTCTTCCTTTAGCTTAGAAAATGAATCATTGAAAATTCTTTTATATATTTGAATTAGTAAAATATTTCAGTTTGAATTGTTTATCTGAATACTTTGGAAGTTCTTCAGTGGCACAAAAAGAATAAAAGATTTGATTGTGGGATAAGAATCACGGACTGACCATTATATGGCCTTACTGTGTTCCAGGCACCATTTTAAGTGCTTTGCACAGAGAAACTTGAGACTCACTGCCTTCTAAGATCCTTTTTGTTCCCATTTGGCATACACTGAGCCCCTGAGAGTTTCAGTTACCTGTCCTGATTGTACCCGTATTAAACAGCAGAGCCATGATATGCACCTAGCCAGGCTGGCTCTGACTCAAGGGTTTTAACCATCAGTCCCTACTGGAGGTGTCTTGGCCATGGAGGGTGGCCAGTGGTTAAGAGCAGGTGGGACGCTGCAAGGAGCCCGGGCAGAGTACAAGGCCTCGGGAGCTGGAAACGGAAGGAGCCCAGGAAGGAGGAAGCACAGCGTGAAGTGAAAGCATTTGGCTGAGTGTAATATCTCAGCAAATCATTTAGTAACTCCTATTTTTAATGGAGCCAAAATAAAACACATGAAGTCCTGCTAATTTCTCGATTTCTCACTTGGATTTTAAAAACCCTCTCTGGGAAACAGTTTATGCCAAAATGACTCCATGAGCATTCAGACAAAATTAGGAGTGTTACTACATTGCATCTATCGGTGAGATGCTTCCTACAATGGATTTAATGCTCATAAAACATTTTCACAGAAAGTATGCCAGGCTTGTTCCCTGTGCCATTTATCGAAGAACACTTACACTTGCTTGCACACAGGTGTGTGATGGATGGATGCTTTTGGCCAGGAAGGGTCTTAGTCATACCTTTCATTCGGAGAAGAAATAACAACTAGTGATCAGTCAAGTGAAATTCAGTTATTCATCAAAACCTAGTGCCTTTCCATCTTATTTTTGAATCTGTATTATTTTAATGCAATGCATGATTTTAATGAGGCAAGATTGATAGCTATAAATAGGTAAAGTTGTGACCCTAAGTCACTTTGGACCAGGACTTGAGATTTTGTAAAATCTGGGCACTAATGACAATGTATTAATAACCACTGTTGTTCTCTCTCAAGGGACAAAAAGTGAAAGAAACCATTTTAGTCAAATATAAGTTTCAGAGAACAATTAATTTCCATCAATTATACCTTATTTTTCACTAATCCATTAAAACAATACTTATTGAATATTTTTTATGTGCCAGCTACTATGTTAGTGCTAAAAATATATTTCCATAAAGTTTTATGATGTCCTTTCCCAACTGCCTATAGAAAACTGGGGGGACAGCTGGCCAGAAATAAACTATATTTTATCAGTGATTCATGATACAGATAGTAACCTGAGTTTATTCCTTCATGATTTCTGAGTTAACTGGTTATAAGACAGATATACTAGAAAATGTAATCTTTAAAAAAAGATACACACACACACACACACATATATATGTGTATATATATATATATATATATATATATATATATATAATTGAGGCAGTGCTTGGTATAGAGTAAGCTCTCAATAAATGTTTGCTGCTATTTTTTGTTGGTATTTTTATTACTGAAGAGAATTCCTTAATACTTGATATGTGTTATTTTGATCATTTTTAATTATTCATGGAAGAATTTTTTTTTTATAGCAAATGTTGTGGTAACCTAATCACCTACAATTAAACCAATTTTTTTAACCTCTTAGCCTGATCATCTTTCTGCCTTATATAAAACAATGTTCAGTTTCCTCCTTTGTTTGATTTTGCTTCTGAACATCTCTTTTGACTTTTAAAAGAAATCGTGCTTTTTTTGGTCATGCTTAAACTGTCAGGTTCCTAAGCATCTTCCTGAATTAATTACCCGCTGTCTCCACTGAGTATCGAAACACATGGTCTCAAAATCGGTCAGTCTCTTCATTTGCTCACGTGAGAGCATGAAGCAAAAGACAGGAGGTGTTTCCTACAACAGGCTTCTCCAACTATGACGCAAATCCTTTCAGAGCCACGTATCATAACCACATGTCTTCACAGCCACTCTGAATACACACACCACAGACAAGGTAATTCAAATTCATAATATTTTCTATTAAACAAAGCCCAGAAACCTATGTACCTTGTGCTGGAATTTTTTTCCTCCCAGATAAGAAACAAATTTGATGGCAAAGTACCACTTAGAAAACATCCTATACTTCCCTTCTCTGGATTTTACGTTCCGTGAGGGTTGGATATAAACTATCCTGGTTGAGAAACATAGAGTTGATGACTGAAAAGGGCAGTGGGGTACGATGGATATGAAGGTATAAGGACTGACTGAAATCCAGATCATTTTGGGAAGAAATGGCCTCCTGCAGTTGGTTGTTTTTTGTTTTTGTTCTTGTTTTTCCCATTTTAATTACACAAATAATCCTGTTAAGGTCTGAAAATATTAAAGGAGAATGAAGTCTCAAAATTAGAGCTTTTGAGCTCTACCTTATTCTAGTTTTCTCTAGGCCACCCACAATTTGTTTTAATTTTCAAGTAAAAAAGGGTTTATAAACAACCCCAGTAAAACTATAGTTCTCATAAAAATGCATGTTAATCAACGATTTATGTGTATCTCATTGATGAGTTCTTCACTTTTTTTTTTTTTTTTTTTTTTGCTATCCAGTGTGGTTAAAAAGGTGAATAAGATATGAATTCTTAATCCCATCATTTTCCCTGAGGTTCATTGATCTGTTTCTAACCTTCCACTGGAAATGGCCAACTAGGTGTCCCAGGCACCACAGTGTCCAAAAAAAATTCAGCCTACCTTCATTTACTGTTTTTCTTAGAGTGTGTACTTTTCAGTTATGCCAGAAAACTTGGGGCCATTTTTATATTTCCCACCCTGCTACATTTAACCAGTCACCAAATCCTGATTATTCCTGCTATAGTATCCTGCAGTTTCTTTCTTGTTCTCTCTCCTCTTTTCCACTCTTACAGATTCTGTCCTAATTTAGACATTCTCTCCACCCTGGACTGTTACAATGACCTTTTTATGTGTACCAGCTTTACATTAATGTCTCTGGACTTCAGTCTGTACTCCACAGCAGAGTTAAAATATCTAATTATGTATATTATTATATATGTATATGCAGTCATATAATAATACATATATAATCCTGAAATAATAGAACAGATCAATGAAAGCAGTATCTGGCTCTTTGAAAAGATTAACAAAATTGATAAATTTCTAACCAGACTCATCAAAAAAAAAAAAAAGAGAGAGAGAGAGAAAAGAGAAAGGACTCAAACAAAATTACAAATGAAAAAGGAGAGGGGCGCCTGGGTGGCTCAGCGGGTTAAAGCCTCTGCCTTCGGCTCAGGTCATGATCCCAGAGTCCTGGGATCGAGCCCCGCATCGGGCTCTCTGCTCTGCAGGGAGCCTGCTTCCTCCTCTCTCTCTGCCTACTTGTGATCTCTGTCTGTCAAATAAATAAATAAAGTCTTAAAAAAAAAAAAAAAAGAAAAAGAAATAACCAAAACCACAAAATTCAGTTATAAGAGATTATTATTAAAAACTATATGCCAACAAATTGGATAACCTAGAAGAAATGGATAAATTTCTAGAAGTATATAACCTAACAAAACTTAACCAGGAAGAAATAGAAAATTGGAGAGACCAATTACCAGCAAAGAGATTGAATCAGTAATCAGAAAACTCTGAACACAAAAGTCCAGGACCAGACAGCTTCATAGGTGTCTACCAAATATTAGAAGAAGAGTGAATAGCTATTCTTCTGAATGTATTCCAAAACTAGAAGAGGAAGAAAGGCTCCAAATTCATTCTGTGAGGCCAGGATTACCTTGAGACCAAATCCAGATGAAAACTCCACTGGAAAAGAACCACAGGCCAATATCCCTGATAAACATAAATTAAAAAGTCCACAACAGAGTACTAACAAACAGAAACCACAGTACATTAAAAAAAGCATTCACCCTGAGTGCTGTGAAGTGTGTAAACCTGGTGATTCCCAGACCTGTACCCCTGGGGATAAAAATACATTATATGTTTATAAAAAAATAAAAAATAATAATGAATTTTTTTTTAAAAAAAGCATTCATCCTGATCAAGTGGGATTTATTTCAGGGATGCAAGTGTGGTTCACAAGTCAATCAACGTGATATATCACATCAATAAGAAAAATGATAAAAACCATATGGTCATTTCAATAGATGCAGAAAAACCATCCATGATACAGCATCCATTCATGTCTCAACAAAGTAGGCACAAGGGAACAAACTCAACATAATAAAGGCCTTATATAAAAACCCACAGAGAGCATCTTACCAATAGTGAAAAACTGAGCACTTTCCCTAAGGTCAGGAACAAGATGAGGATGTCCGTTTTTATTGCTTTATCCAACATAGTGCCAGAAATCCTAGCCACAGAAATCAGACAAGAAGAAGAAATAAAAGGCATCCATATTGGTAAGGAAGAAGTATTTGCAGATGGCATGATATATAGAAAATCCTAAATACTCCACAAAAAGCTAGTAGAACTGATAAATGAATTCAGTAAAGTCACAGGATGAAAATCAATGTGCAGAAATCTGTTGCATTTCTACACAGTAATAATGAAGCAGCAGAAAGAGAAATTAAGAAAATGATCCCATTTACAATTGCATGAAAAATAACAAAATACCTAAGAATAAACCTAATCAAAAGATGAAAGACCTAGACCCTGAAAACTATAAAACATTGATGAAAGAAATTGAAGACGACACGAAGAAATGGAAAGGCATTCCGTGCTCATTTGGAAGAACAAATACTGCTAGAATTTCTATACTAAAGCAATCTACATATTTAATATGGTCTATGTCAAAATACCAACAGCATTTTTCACAGAACTAGAAGAAGTAATTCTGAAATTGTATGGAACCACAGAAGATCCCAAATAGTCAAAACAGTCTTGAAAAAGAAGAAGCTAGAAGCATCACAATTCCAGTCTTTATGTTATATGACAAAGCTGTAGTAGTCAAAACAGTATGGTACTGGCAAAGTAACAAGCTTCTGCACAGTGAAGGAAACCATCAACAAAACTAAAAGGCAGTGTATCGTCATCATCACTCATCAGGAAAATGCAAATGAAAGCCACAATGAGATAGCACCTCACACCTGTCAGAATGGCCAAAATCAACAACACAAGAAACAGCTATTAGTGAGGATGTGGAGAAAAAGAAACACTTGTTCACGGTTGGCAGGAATGCAGACTGGTGCAGCCACTCTGGAAAACAGCATGGAGGTTCCTCAAAAAGTTAAAAATAGAGCTACCCTATGACCCAGTAATCGTGCTACTAGATATTTTCCCCCCAAAAGACAAAAAGACTAATTCAAAGAGATAAATACATGTTTATTGCAGCTTTTTTTTACAATAGCCGAGATATGGAAGCAGTCCAAGTGTCTATAGGGGAGTGGATAAAGATGATGTGACAAATACACACACACACACACACACACACACACAAATATTTTTCAGCCATAAAAGAATGAAAATCTTGCCATTTCATTGACATGGATGGATCTAGAGATTATAATGTGAAGTGAGATAAGTCAGAGAAAAACAGATATGTGGGATTTAAGAAACAAAACAAATGAACAAAGGAAAAATTTTAAAAAGTGAGAGAAAGATAAACCGAGAAACAGACTCAACTATAGAGAATACGCTAATGATCACCAGAGGAGAGGGGTTGGGTAAAATGGGTGATGGGGATGAAGGAGGGCACTTGTGATGAGCACTGGGTGTCGAATGACATTGTTGACTCTAATACTTGAAACTGATATCACACTGTATGTATGTTAACCGTATTATAATTAAAATAAAAATAAAATAGTTGCATACATAATATACTTATATGTATGAAGTAGCTTTTATATACATCAGGACTAACCACAGTGCATTGTACTTCATGGCTAACCTGTTGGTCTCCCCGGCTCTAATCTTTTATCAAACTCTGAGATCAAAGGCGTGCCTGAGTGGCTCAGTGGGTTAAAGCCTCTGCCTTCGGCT
Source organism: Meles meles (assembly GCF_922984935.1). Lineage (NCBI taxonomy): Eukaryota > Metazoa > Chordata > Mammalia > Carnivora > Mustelidae > Meles > Meles meles. The sequence continues at coordinate 116,694,711 of NC_060073.1, read as the reverse complement.
CAGGTCATGATCCCAGGGTCCTGGGATCGAGCCCCGCATCGGGCTCTCTGCTCAGCGGGGAGCCTGCTTCCTCCTCTCTCTCTCTCTACCTGCCTCTCTGCCTACTTGTGATCTGTCTCTGTCGAATAAATAAATAAAATCTTAAAAAAAAAAAAAAAAAAACTCTGAGATCAGAGACTGTGTGTATGTGTACATCCTTCTCTGTGCCGGGTACCTGGCTGGCTGCCTGCTCAGCTTAGGTAGATACTGTTCGTCAGTGGGTAAACATTCTGTGTCAAAATGTTGTGTATGCCACATGATTCTGTGTTGTCCATCTTTACTCATTCTTGAAGAACTCTCTCTTGTGGCACCAAAGGTGTACATTTTGTGGAGTTGCTGATCCTGCATGAGGGGATCTATTTTATGGATTTTAAATAGATGTCTGTGTTTCTATACCCAATGGGAGGATTGTTCGAAAAACACCCTGTGGACTCCCAAGCCATCTTTATATTAGATGGGTATAGTAAATATAAAGCATACTAAAAATTTAAGATAAAGAATAAGTAATCAGCATGTACCATTTATTGAGTAAATTTACTTCTAAATTCTGGGAAAGTGACCAAGAACCTTGAGATATATCGTGCCTCTGTATTCAATTAGAGCATGCACATAAAATCCTTGTGTTGTTTCTTTTTATGTTGATGTATTTTAAGGTAATTTAATTCCCATGGATACTGTACTGTGATCTTTTAAAACATCCTACATTTTCAGAATATTGTAAAGTTTCTCCATAGCCAGTGCATATATTGCCTCATTTTAAACAAATTGAGACCCTATGCATTATCAGACTGATTTCCCAGGTGAGGAATGACGTGCACCAGAAAGGGGAAGGATTTGTCTAAGACCACCAGAGCTAGGAGGTGTTAAGATGATCTAGACTGACTTTAAGATTAGTTGTACTTCTATTAAACAATAATCAGCTTCTGAGCAGTTGAAAGCATATAGGGCAAACATAATTTTGGTGATAAAAACCAGTTCTGAATACTTTTGTGTGTTATATGTGTTAGTGTTGTTTATTATAAACCTCTGACAACCTTAGCTAAAACTCCCAAAGCTGAATTTCTCATAACCAGAATGTCTTTCTCTCATGGCAGCTACTAGTCACATGAGTACTTCTGTTCTAACTAGACAAACACAGCTGGGATCACAGCCAATGCCTTCTGTATTTGTTTTCTATTTCTGCTATAACAGATTACCACAAGTCTAGTGGCTTAAAAAGCAAAACCTCATTTTCTTACAGTTCCAGAGATCAGAAATCTGGTAGGCATCTCACTGGACTAACAGTGAATTGTCAGGAGGGCTTCATCCCTTTCTGGAAGCCGTAGGGGAGATTCCTTTCTCTGCCTTCTCCAGGTTTTGGAGGCCACCTGCATTCCTTGGCCTGTGGTCCTGGTTTCCATCTTCAGAGATACCAACAGTGCATCTCTTGTGCCTTTCATTCATAGCTCCATGTCCCTCCCTGACCACAGCTGGTAAAGAATCCTTGTTTTTATGCATTTGGGTGATTAGATAGGCCCACCTGGAACAATGCAGGGTAATCTCCTGTCCCAAAGTCTTCAACATTTGTCATTTATGCAAGGCTGTTTTTGTGCTCTAAGATAACATCGTCACAGTTTCCAGAAATCAAAATACAAAGATGTTTGTGAAACTGTTTTTCTGCCTACCATGATGCCTTTTACCAAAACAGAAGTGGCTTGGAGAAGGATGAGGAGTCATTAAAAACAACATATACAAGAGACAGTGAGCAGAGTTTTCTTTGTTTTTTGTTTGTTTAGTTTTTTTCTTTTTTTTTTTTTACTTTGTCAATAGACCAAATGAGCTTCAGAAAAAGAATTTAAATAATTTTGGACTTAATTGTATAGTCACTGTCATTTTAGGGGAAGAAGAGGTAGACAAGGTGATCATTGTAAAATCACTTACTTTTAAGGAAATATTTATTAATGTTAGTAAAGTTCTATTCCATTATTACAGTTGATCTTTAGGGTCTCAGGTAAAACTGTACATCTCCAGACTCCACATCCTCTGGTTGCTGACTCAGGAGGCTTCTGTGTGAGCTTGGATTTCTGCTTTTTAACAAACATATCAGGTGATTCTGATGACTGTGTCCATTTACTGCCACCCTCCAAGAAATGCTGCTGTAGTGTTTATTTCTTTACCACTGGAGCTAAAACAGCTGACTCACTCTCACTGGAATTTGAAGCTCTTCCTCTGGAGAACATATATTATTCAAAAGTGACATTTAGTATGAGATAGCACAAACTCGAATTTCAAGCTAATGTAAATAGAGTGATTGGAGCTTATGAAAAATACAATTTTTTAAATCCTTCACTACACTTTTTTTTGTCATTTAAGCATTGTGTGCAATTAAATTGAGTTGTGTAATCATAATTTTTGCCCTTTATTCAAAATACAGTCTTTGATTGTCCAGTCTACATATCAAACAGGGCCAAGCACTATGGGAGGATCACAAGAGGATTCTCAGTCGCCTCATCTTTAAAAAGCATATTTGATCGCAGCCATTCTGCTTCAAAGCTAAGCAGGAAGGCAGTTCTCGATGTTAATAGAAAAATGAAGCTAGTATAGCTCATAAGTTACTAAACAAAACATGATTTAATATTACTATATTTAGTTTACTATAAATAGAATAAATTGAAGGACACTTTTTAAAAAGATTTTATTTATTTGACAGATAAATAGAAAGCACAAGCAGGGTGGGTGGAGAGGGAGAAGCCCCATGCAGGGCTTGATCCAAGGACCCTAAGGTCATGACCTGAGGTGAAGGCAGCGGCCTAACCCACTGAGCCACCCAGGCGCCCTGAAGGACACTTTCTAATGCTAAGGCCCAACTATGAAACTCTTTCAGGTAGACAAGTCCATGATTCAGCAGAAACAGTTTGACTTCTTTTTTTTTTTTTATTAAAGATTTTATTTATTTATCTGACAGAGAGAGATCACAAGTAGGCAGAGAGGCAGGCAGAGACAGAGAGAGGAGGAAGCAGGCTCCCTGCAGAGCAGAGAGCCTAATGCGGGACTCGATTCCAGGACCCTGAGATCATGACCTGAGCCGAAGGCAGAGGCTTAACCTACTGAGTCACGCAGGTGCCCAGCAGCTTGACTTCTTAACATAGAATTCAGAACTTTCCAATGCAAAGCTCAATATTGATCTGTAATGGCGATGCTAATGGTATCCTCAAAGTCAAACAGTTGGTTATAACTTTATTTTAATGAATTATCACCTGGTATTTTAACTCAGAGTTGCAGCCATCCCCATGAGTTAGTTCATCTACAAGTACTGTAAGAAAAAAATATGTAAATTAACTAAAGGACTAATTACTAGGAAAATGAAATTACTTTTTTTCCGTTTTTGATTACTTTCAATGCTGTAAAATTTGTTTTCTACTCCTGTATCTTATTTACCAATTTTTATAACACACATGTAGTACAGATATGTCATTTATTAAATACCAGAATTTATTCAACAATTTATTTTTAGAATGGGTCACGTCATCTCCTTATAGCCAAACTGAACTTTCTAATTGTAAATGAATTGGATCCTTCACTTGAGTTCCCTGTATTCTAATACACTGCTTCACTCTCAACTTGAACGTGGCTGAGAAAATCTGCACCATCAGCCTCCTCACCTCTCCAGCCTTGCTGCATACCACTTCCCTGCGCCCACCTAAGTTCTAACTGCTGTGATTCAGTGGGTGAAACCATGTTCTCTCTACCTCCTCTGCACCTGTGGCATGCTTTCTGTGCCAAAACACTCCATTCTTTCTCAACATCTTGCCTGGACACCTACGTTTTCAGCTCTCACTGTTTCCTGCAGGAAGCCCTCTGTTTCACACCACACCCAGATTAGGGCCTCACCTACATTTTCCTGTGGCCTCAGCATCCCTTATCGTCTTATCTGGCTCACTCTGCGGTATTTGCCTACTTTGTCCCTCCACCAGAAGCTTGTGGAAGTTAGCACCCAAGAGTAACTGGAGAAGAGCTGTCCTATGTGCTGAAACCACACAGGCAGACAAGGAGGCCTGACTCCAAGGAGTTGACAAAATCAGGTACAAAAATAACGTGTACGCACAGACTGAAGGTCCTAAGGTCAGTAACGTGAGTAGAGAACTATACATACGTAAGTCAGCGTGCACAGAGACACGTGCCCTGCCCTTCACATTGAAGCTGGAAAATATAAAACCAGAAGGAACCCCTGTTTAAAATGATTTGGAAAAGGAGAATTCTTCTTCCATATGAAAAGTAGCAGTTTTACTCTTCATTCCTCCTCTTGCGAATTTTATGAATCGTAACAAGATAGCAGCTCCTAATTTGCCACTTTCATTTTTTTTCCACATTCATCTCACATGAAATGACTCTGTTTATTTTGAAGTTCCCAGTTTTACTTAAAAATAAATTTGGACACATTTGTTTAATTAAAGATAAAAAGATATTGAAAACACATGAATTAAATATTGTATTCAGAATTTTGGTCACTGATGAGACTGTGCCTTAAAGTTATGCACATCAAATTAACAGATTAAATATAATTTTAAAGACTTGACCTTTTATTTACTTATTTGTTTTTAAAGATTTTTTATTTATTTGCCAGAGAGACAGAGGGAGAGAATATAAGCAGGAGGGAGGGGCAGAGGGAGAGGGAGAAGCAGATTCCCAGCTGACCAGGGAGTCCTATGCGGGGGTCAATCCCAGGACCCTGGGATCATGACCTGAGCTGAAGGCAGAGGCTTAACCAACTGAGCCACCTGGGCACCACTAAACATTTTAAAGAGGAGATTCATATCTAACATTTAAAAATTTAAGTGCATTTTTATGTGTTTCTGGATTTGTTTCATGTACTGAGATTCAAAGACAGAAACTCAACAGTCATCTGCAGGTGCAACCGATTACATGTTACATTGTGTATTTGAAGTGTGATATGTCACTTACCTGAAATATGTGTGAAGCATGGAGAAAGTGAGAGTATCCGTAGAAATGGAGAATTAACATTTTAAATATCTATCTCCTCTAACAGTGAAATATTCTACCAATGTGTTGCAATCATGGTTATGGAATATGGGTAGATGGATGGATGGATGGGTGGATAGATAACCTATATATTCCAGCGTGTATTAATGTTTTACCATGAAGTAAATGAATTTTACCATTAATTTTAGCAATGTTCGATTAGGATGGGATTAGGAAAGTAGAGGATATGTGTGTATGAGTGTGTGGACGGGGAGAGTGCAGCTTTCAAATTGATTTAAAGTAGTGGAGCTCACAGCTCTGTAGCTTTATGGCTACTGGATGATGTAGAAACCCATCTGCTCAGGATGGTTTCCATATTGGCTTAGTTCAAAAGAAGAGGATGGAGCAGATAACCTCTGAAGATAGTCATAACCCTTTGGCCAAATACAAACTATAATTCAGTCATGGACAAATTATGAATTTCTGTGCGGTCGGACCACATGGCTCTGGTATGCCAGCAAATTTGAAATTGTCTGCATAAGCAGTGAACCCAATTATTCTAGTATTTCCATTAAGTTACACATTATACCTGAGATGCCTATATACATTATTAGTATGGTCGTGGATTAAAAAGGTACATCAGAAGGAAAAGCTACTTTCCAGGTTTACGAAAGGGACATTGGGAGAAGAAAAGGAAAGTTTAGTATCACTACCAGGCAATATAAAACAAATCTATTACTCCATGAAAAATAAAACAAACTCTGATTCAGGCAAGAAGCTCAGTTGTAAAATCGAAACCTCATCTTACAGATGAAAGTATTAGCATTCTCTGCCTAATCCTCAGAGACTTGTAAAGAATTGAAGATATAAGTGCCTATGTGAAAAAGGAAATCCCTGTATGGAGACCGTTTTTAAAGTACGAAAAGAACTCCTCGGGGGATATGTTCCTACAGTAGCTGACAGGCAGAGGGTTCATGTTCTTTTTAAGATTTTCATTATAGCTGAAACTCAGGAAATCGAGTAAATTAATGGCACAGGCTTTGGGTTGGTTCCTACTTTCAAGTAATTAGGTATGAATTGATGGCAACACAGAGTAAATTCCCTTGAATAATTGCTTCCCCCTTGTGCTGTTGCCGTCTTTGTAAAAAGCTGCTGCCATTTATTTATATGAAAAAACAGAAAATGTTGTGCGATTTTTGTGACCCATTCTTTTTTTAAAATATTTTATTTATTTATTTGACAGCAAGAGATCACAAGTAGGCAGAGCAGCAGGCAGAGAGAAAGGGGGAAGCAAGCTCCCCGCTGAGCAGAGAGCCGGATGCGGGGCTCGATCCCAGGACCCTGCGCAGATCATGACCTGAGCTGAAGGCAGAGGCTTAACCCATTGAGCCACCCAGGTGCCCCTTTGTGACCCATTCTTAACAGAAATCTGCACATTTTGAATTCCACAAAAAGGTACTTACTGGAGTCATCTGTTTATTGACATGGTCAAAGAATAGTGGTTCCAATATTTAGGATTCAAAGCACAGTCTCTTGACCAGTAAGTAGATTTAACTAATCTCTACAGTTTCTCTTTTGCTTAATTTTTAATAGAAGACTTTGAGGTAACATAATGTGACACTTAAAAATTCTATCCTAAGGGTCATACTCTTCCCCATTTGGAATTCGATTTTTATCTTCGACCTGTTTCCTTACAAACAAGGATCATCAAACAGTAGATACCATACCCAGTTAGCTTCAGTGTTTCCTGGGATGTTGAACTCAGAAAACCCATCCCTGTAATGTTTGATTGCCTATAATAGTTGGTAGGAATGGCTTACCATGTACTGTCTTTTATTCTTTCTGAACCTAAAAACCTTTTTTTTTTTAAATTTGGGGAATCACAGTTTTGGGGAAATGTGAACATTTACATACCCTGACATTAATAGCATTTCAGGATATTTAAAAAATGTAGATATGTTCCAGATACCGCACATATTTTCATGTGTTCCGAGGCTGCTGTAGTACGTCTAGTGGTAGAATTACAGCATCCATGCAAACCACATCAGTGCACTCCAGTCCTCTCACACCAGTCTTTTCACAGGTATAAATGTATTAAGTTATGCAACAAATATTGAACAAACACCGGTGAACCAAGTAAATATGTTAGGGATAATGAATGTATTCATAAATAAGATAGAGAATATCCTTTTAAACTCTTTTAAAATTTAAAATCTTAGGGCACCTGGGTGGCTCAGTGGGTTAAGCCTCTGCCTTCAGCTTGGGTCATGATCTCAGAGTCCTGGGATCGAGCCCCGCGTCGGACTCTCTGCTCAGCGGGGAGCCTGCTTCCTCCTCTCTCTGCCTGCCTCTCTGCCTACTTGTGATCTCTGTGTGTCAAATAAATAACATCTTTTTAAAAAATTTAAAATCTTTAAAATTCTTTTAAAATTATTATAAAATATATGATAACATTAAATATTGGAAAGAATAAAAGGAAATAGATGGGTGGATATAAAAATCGTTAGACTCCATGTATAAGGACATTTTGTAGTGAATGATATAATCGCACTGTTCCCTCGGAACCAGCTCTTTGGGTCTACTCCAGAAAAATAACTATACAAGTACATGGAAGGCAGTTTCAATATTTTACTGCAGATTTATTTGTAAAGAAAACAGCGGAGCAAACCAAATGTCCTTCTATCAATAATGGCTGAATAAACCCTTTCATACTCATACATTGCAGTACTTTGCAACAATATGAGAGTAGAATAAGTTTCTGTTGGCTTATTGACTATGTTCATTAGTTAGCTTCTACGTTAAAAGAATCTATAAAAGATAAATCAAGGTATCTACAGGATGTATGGATACATACATGCTCAGAAAGAAGTCAGATAATGTATGCAAGAACTGCTAAGCACAGTTCCTTGTGAAGAAAGAATGGGTCATGTGGGTATGGGAAAAGTGGATCTCAGCACTCTCTCTCATATGATACCATAATATTTGTGAAATTGAAAACAAATATAAAAATAAAATTTAGTGTGATGGACATAATTGTGGGATCATGCATGTTTAATGTCAGTGAAAACCAGGAAGTGACTAATTTAGGCTAGCTCTAGAGCAAAGAAACAGTTCACATTACTGGGCTCAACAGATACTCATGAAGTTCGTATACATCCTTGTGTGCATTAACCTTCCAAAATATGTTACCAAGTTATATCTTCATTAACGTTTTCATGGAGACATGATAGAGGGTTTGTGAGTTTTTCCCACAGCAGAATTTCTGACATTGCCATTTAGATACTGTTTACCCCAAGGTCTCCCGGTGAGCAGCTGCAGGAAATCTCTTCCACTCCTCTCTCCACAGAGCCCTGACAGCCCATGCTCCTTTGTCTTTGGCATCCACCTTTCTGGTCCTGTGAATCTCATGCAGCCCTCTCTTGTCCAAAGCTCCTGCACGGCACACACGGTCTTTCTACTGCAGTGTCATTTGGGAGTTCAAGTAACCTAGCCCCTAGTCTGCTTGTCCCGTGATGAAAAGCTCTACCTGAAATTCTGGCCACTGAAACCCTTGACGTCGTTATGCCCTGTATCTGCAAAACATTGCACTAGGTGAGTCAGACACACTCCCATCTTCAGAGGCTTCATTTCTAAGAGAGGGGAAGAGACAGACCAAAATTGTGCTAATGTGTAAATGTAGAAATAGAAGTATGTCAAGAAGACGTTGCCCTCACGAGGATATGGTTACGGCAAGGACGGAAAAAGATTGATGGCAACATTAATTTGTTTTATTTGATTCTGGTTGACATAAAATGTTACATTAATTTCAGGTATACAACATAGTGGTTCAGCTTCTATACCTGACTTTACTCACTTTAAAAAGTGTATCTACAATGTCACCATGCAATGCTATTAAAATATCATTGACTATATTTCCTATGTTAGGCCTTTTATTTCTGTGACTGACTGACTGCATAACAGAAAGCCTGTGTCTCCCACTGCCCTTCACCCGTTTTGCCCATCTTCCACACCTCTTCCATCTGGCAGCCATCAGTCTGTTCTCTGTTTTTATAGGTCTGATTCTGTTTTTTGTTTGTTTATTCAGTTGCCTTTTTTAGACTCCACATGAGTAAAATCATATGGTGTTTGTCTTTCTCAGTCTGACTTACTTCACTTAGCGTAATGCCCTCTAGCCCATCCACATTATCACAAAACAAAATCTCATTGTTTTTTAAGGCTGCTTGTGTTCTGTTGTATACATAACACACCTTCCTCACCCACTTGTCTCCTGGTGGACCCTTGGGTCCATATCTTGGCTATTGCTACAATAAGCGTAGGGGTACATATATCTTTTTGAATTAGTGTTTTCATTTTGTTTGGCTTAACACCCAGTAGTAAAATTACTGGATCATCTGGTATTTCTATTTTGAATTTTTTGAAGACTCTTGATACTGTTCTGCACAGTGGCTGCACTAGTTTACATTCCACCAACAGTGCAGGAAGTTCCCCTTTCACCACATGCTCACCAAGACTTGGTATTTCTTCTCTTTTTTATTTTAGCTGTTCTGACAGTGTAAGGTGGTATCTCATTGTGGTTTTGATTTGCAGTCCCCTGATGATGAATGATGTTGAGCATCTTTTGATGTGTCTGTTGGCCATCTGTAAGTCTTCGTTGGAAAAATGGCTCTTCAGGTCCTCTGCCCATTTTTTAATCTGGTGGTTCATTTTGTGTGTGTGTGTGTGTGTGTTTTTATGTTGCGTTTGTAAGTTCTTTATACATTCTGATATTAACCCTTTATCAGCTATATCATTTGCAAGTATCTTTTCCCATTTAGTGGGTTGACCTTTTGTTGATGGTTTCCTTCACTGTGCAAAAGCTTTTTATTTTGATGTAGTCCCAATAGTTTACTTTTGCTTTTGTTTCCCTTGCCTCAGGAGAATTTCTAGAGAAATGTTGCTACAGCTGATGTCAGAGAAATTACTGCCTCTGCTGTGTTCTAGGATTTTTATCATTTCAGGTTTCATATTTAGGTCTTTCATCCATTTTGAGCTTATTTTTTTGTATGATGTTTCATTCTTTTGCATGTGGCTGTCCAGTTTTCCCAACACCATTTGTTAAAGAGACTGTCTTTTCCCCCTTTATATTCTCTTGCCTCATTTGTCATACAGTAATTGACCATATAGGCATAGGTTTATTTTTGGGCCGTCTGTCCTGTTCCGTGAATCTGTGTGTCTGTTTTTGTGCCAATACCATACTGATTTTTTGTTTGTTTTTTTAGTACCGTACAGTTAGATTACTGTGGCTTTGTAACGTATCTTGAAATCCAGAACTACTTGTTTTCCTTTCTAAAGATTGCTTTGGATATTTGGGTTCTTTTTTGGTACTATACAAATTTTAGGATTATTTGTTCTAGTTCTGTGAGAAGTATTATTGGTATTTTGGTAAGGATTGCATTAAATCTTGCTCTGGATAGACATTTTAGTAATATTTGTCCTCCCAATCCGTGAGCATGGCATATCTTTCCATTTGTTTGTGTCGTCTTCGATGTCTTTGATCAGTGTTTCATAGTGTTCAGAGTGCTTGTCTTTTACCTCCTTGGTTAAGTTTATTTCTAAGTATTTTTAGTCTTCGGTGCAATTGTAAATGGAATCGTTTTCTAAATTTCTCTTTCTGCTTTTTTATTATATTGGTGTATAGAAACACTGTTAATTTCTGGGTATTAATTTTTGTATCCTGTGGCTTTACTGAGTTCATTTATAAGGTCTAGTAGCTTTTTGGTGGAAAATTTAGGATTTTCTAAATATAGTATCATTTAATCTGCAAATAGTGACAGTTTAACTTCTTTATGGATGCCTTTTATTTTTGTTGTTGTTGTTGTTGTCTGATTGCTCTGGCTGTGACAGCCAGTACTATGTTGAATAAAAGTAATGAGAGTGGACATCTTGTCTTGTTTCTGAGCTTAGAGGAAAAGTTCCTAGTTTTTCACCATTGAGTACGATGTTAGCGGAGGTTTTGATATATGGTCCTCATTGTGTTGAGGTGTATTACAAGTATATTCCTTTGTTGAGAGTTTCTATCATGAACAGATGTTGAATTTTGCTGGGTGCTTTTTCTATATCTATTGAGATGATGATATGATTTTTTTTATCAGAGAAGATGATATTTTAAGTACTCATTTTAAAAGAGCAAGTAATGCTTTTTCTAGGCCCTGAAGGAGGAGCTAAGTGGCTTAGCTCAAGAGAATACATTTTAAAAACCAGAGAAATGTTGAATACTTCAGTATTGCTAGAGAAAAGAAGTCTTGGGGAGTAGAAGGAAGTGAACTTTTCCCTTTGCCTATCTGTTGTTGATATTTGGCTGTTAATATGAATATAAATAAATTACTCAGGTCACATGTTTTTGAAGAAAAACATGAATTCAATTTTTAAATTCACTTAATCTAACCACAGAATTTATAAAGCACAAAAGTAACTCTGTATTACTGAAAAATAAATACATGTGAAAAATAATTGGGTTAAGATAAAATTATTGCTTGGGGCGCCTGGGTGGCTCAGTGGGTTAAAGCCTCTGCCTTCGGCTCAGGTCATGATCCCAGTGTCCTGGGTTCCAGCCCCACAGCGGGTTCTCTGCTCCGCAGGGAGCCTGCTTCCTCCTCTCTCTCTGCCTGCCTCTCTGCCTAGTTGTGATTTCTCTCTGTCAAATAAATAAAATATTTAAAAAAAGATAAAATTATTGCTTTCACTATCTGCAGATGAGTGGCAACTGAGTGATCCAATCTTTCTAATTTTTATTTATCTTTAGAATAGTTGCTAAGTTAATAATCAAGCTCTAAAACCTTAAAGACAAAGTGCTTCTCAGCAATGAGCTTAACTCTCTGGTGTGCCCCCTCTGGTCAGTGATAGAGAAGGGCAAAGTGATAACCACAGTCCATCCATGCACTCTTGATACCTCTCTCATTAACCCAGCGACTGGTTAACTGGGCAACAGTATCGTGAGGTGGAATTCTCCTAATTTTCCTATAGCAGGAAACATTCCTAATGAACTTCATGACCAGTTCATAAAATACCATCAGATTAAGAAGATATTGAAAATAGGAGGTAATTAACACAATAGAACTAGCAATTTTTTTTTTCAAAAGGTGTTTGCAAATTCAAACAAAGAAGCAGTTTATCCAAGTAATCCATCCTGAAACGAAAACAAAGCAAACTTCAATTCAGAACCTGGAGAACATGCTCGGTGTTATGACTGTCTTTTTAAATATATGTTAATACGTAATCTATTTTATATTTTAAATGTAATGTAGTTCACACACAGAGTCCTTATCTTTCATACCAGTTTTCCCTTTGAACTTAAAAAAATAACACAGCCATGCGGGGATTTAAAGAAGATAACATTTGAGCTGAGACCTGAATCAGAGGAAGGAGCTAGCATGGAAAGAGATGTTCGGCAAGAATTCTGGGTTCAGGAATCGGCCACTGGAGGGGTATGCATGGACACAGGGGACACTCCTAAATGGTCAGGTCACAGGGGCAGGTGGACAGTGAAAGTAGTTGCACCTCGTGGGCAGAAATCTGGATGTGTTCCAGCGCCATCCCCTGTTTGTGCCTCCCACCAGCTTGTCTTTGTGTTCGGTGAGTGCAGAGCTCTGCTCCGTCTGTCACCGATGCTTCACACTGTGCCTGGCACAAAGGAGACACTAAATAAATGTTTGTTGGATCAGATGATAGATGAGCAACCTGTTTTATTTAACTTGGCACTTCCATCTGTAATTCCTATTCAGTGTGCTCTGAAAACTACGGTAGCGTATATATTTCATAGCCTAGGATCAAGCTCGTGTTAAGCAGGATTTGGGTCACTAACACTAATAAGAAAGCCCTCTATGAGTAAATGTAAAATTCAGGTGGGGCCCAATTATGCGCACGCTTTTGGATAAATCTATCTCAGCATTGATTATGATGTTTCTCTTCTCACTTAGAACTGTAATGGGCTTTGCCCATTATCCTGATCATTAGCGAGCAAGCATTTCATAAGATGAAAGAGAGCGGTAATAGTTGAAAATTGTTCTTGCCTGTTTTATTCGCTCTAATTCTATACTTAATTGGGGAAGCTAATGCTTGCTTTCAGTTTTCTATTCATAATTGTTGCCTCGTGAAAGCAGTGTGGTTTTGACACTTCTCGTAAGCAGCACTGACTTTGTACTCGGCATTTGTTTAAGCAACTCTCACAGCCTGTTGCTGCTTAAATAGTTCTACGTGTTGTCTCCAAAATTTACCTCTGAACTCCGGCTTTTGAGATTAATTTCCAAGTGTTTTTCCACAGAAGCTCTTGTTGAAATTACCATTCAGTGAAACACATTCAGAGATTATGGCTGGATGAGACTCTGAATAAGCCATTCTCGGATAATTCCTCAGATATCTTCAGGCTAAAAGCATTTTATTTGTAGAAATAAATAAAAGGGAGCTAATATTTAATCATGAAGGGTAAGATGGAAGGTTTTGGAAGAATGGAAGGGTCATAAGTGAGCAGAAAATTGTAGTTAATTTTCCCACTTGAAGAGATTCCAACTCTGAATCATCAGAATGCCTTGGAGAATATTTTTTTAAAAGGAGAGAGTGAGAGAGATTTGGAGACTCCACGAAGGAAATTCTGATTTAGCTGATGTATTAGTCACAGCTCTCCAAAAAAACAACCAAATGAATGTGTGTTATATATAGAGAAAGAGATTTATTTTAAGGAATTGTCTCACATGATTATGGAGCCCAGCAAAGCCAAAATGTGCAGACTGGACGGGCGGGCTGAAGACCCAGGGGAGAGACATGTTGCAGTTCATTTTCAGAAGGTGTCTGCTCCCAGAAGTCCCTCTTCGCTGACGGGGGTCAGTCTTTGTTCTACTAAGGCCTTCAACTGATTGGACAAGGCCCACTCATATACAACAGAAATAAGCTGCTTTATTCAAAGTCCATTGATTTAAATGTTAATCTTATTCAAAAAACACCCTCACAGAAACAGCCAGAAGAATTTTTGATGAATTATCTGGCAGCCGTGGCCCAGCCACGCTCGCACATAAGAGGAACCATCACGAATCCGCCCCATGTCCACTTGGCATCTACATGCATCCCTAAGTCATACTTAATCTTCGACTAAAGGTAAAAACAAGCTCATACTTGTGCCTAACACGACACAGCTATCCTGCACACCACAGCAAACAGCAAACACTTTCCCAAGAAATAATGCTAAGTCCTTGAGTGATATCTGCTCTTCTCCTTGCTGTCCTGTGGTTGAGACACTATGGTGCAAAGTGAGTAATACTGAAATGCTATGATAAGAAATCTGTATATTTTATGTGACTGGATAGGATAGGAGAGGACAGAAAATAAAGATTTTATCAATAAATATAAACACAGACACAAATATATTCATAACAAAATAAGGCAAGTGCTCCTGACAGCTTCTTGTTTCTCTAACTGGTCATGTGGTCATAGCTGGTATCTTTCCTCAACCCACACCTCAGCTGGTCCTGGTTCTTTACCTGGAGCAGTGAGGGCAGTGACCCAGACCTCCATTCCTGAGACATAGATATGTGGGTATTGTGTGATACACCCATTCAGGTTTTATAGGAGCTTCTAACTGAAGCTAGATTTCTTCTTGACTTAAATGCTGCTTCCAATATATTCAGAAGGAAGTACCATTAAAGGCAGAAAACAGTAAACAGATTGGATTATTCCATTTTTCATCTCTTTCCAGGTTGAAATCCCTCAGTGGCCAGAACAGAACATTTCTTTGAATTTCTAATTTTAGCAACAAATGCATGCAAAACCTCCATAAAATTTTATTTGCTTTAAATAATAGTGGTTTTTTTATTACTTTCTATGGAGTAAAATGAACACTTCAAGGATCATATGCTGCTCTTTTCATCTCATGCTCTAAGTAATTCTGGTCTCACTGGAAACTCCCGTATAAACAATGTGCTCAGAAGGCTGTAGTTAAGATCTAACTACTTAGCAGTGGGATTTAAGCAGATAGCAACCAGCTCACTTCTTGGATAGAGTTGTGGTCAGCCCTGCTCCCACTTAAAATTCCAGCCTTGAACGTTACCTAATCCTGTGATCAAAAAGCAGTTATGCTCACATTATTTTCTGTCTCACACTTTTATTTTAACTCAGTGCTGTTGTTGGCTCAGATGATTAATTAACCAACACTCCAACTTAGAGAAGAACAGAGCTTGGTACCCTAACACTAATCTCTAGGAAATGAATGTCATCTTCTCAGTAATGAATGACTTGGACCAGTGATGTAGTTGTCTTTGGCAAAAACTGTGTGCTTCAACTGATGATGCATGCTCCTGGTGTGAGGAATGACAAAACCCTCACCCCTCGCATGAAAATATCCCGGAAGCCATCCATTATTTTTGATAGGTCAAACACATCCTATTCAGAGGAGGGAAAAAATCTATCATCTAATATTAATTATACCCCTGAAATCCATGAGCCATTTATAATAATGGTAGGTCTTGGGTTTTTCTGGTCTTAGAATTCTAAGGAAGTGAATTAACAAGCTAAAATTAAAACATTTAAGGTGGAGTATAAGAAATAAGAAAAGCCCTATTTTTCTCTGAGTCCATTAAAATATGTATTAAGTTTTTAGACCTTTCATTCAATGACATTTAATACAAATTTAATACATAAACGTTATTAATTTTGCAAATGAATCACATGGCTCCTAAAATAATAAGACCTTAGTTAATATTAGTAATTGTTTCCTCTCCTCCCGCTCATAATTGATGTGAAACAGCAAATAACTAGCTTAATTTGCACCTTAAAAATGTATATTTTGAATGGAAAATGTGTGATAACAGAGAAAATGTACTCAAACTTGGAAATGAGTTTAAACCTAAGGCATCTGAAGGCCAAATGAATGTTCTTTATAAAATAATATATAGTCCACTTTCTAGAAACTTTGTAAGTTTAATTTGTGAATCAGTTATGAAATATCTTCATCAGTTTATAAGGATAAAGTACATTATTCATTGGACTATAAAAGAAAAACCCTTGCTTGATTACCACATCTTTATCACATAATATATAGTACTTTGATTTGACATTTTGAGCATAATTTTGGAAGATACATGGTTGTTCAGTACAATATTCTTTGAAAACAAGGTGGAGAAAAATTAGAGCCTTCAGGAGCTGAAGAGGGAAAAAAGGGGAAAGCAGATGATACTGGGAAAAAGGGGGGCGATACATGCATATTCTCAGAATGGGGGTTTGCCACACACAATGTTTCAAGGGAAGCCCAGTGTCAGAGTATGCTACATTTTATATCCTCACGATAGTCTTGGCTGAAGAATTGTACCGGTGTATTTTACAAATAGGAAGCATCGGGGTTGCGTAATTTGTCCACCATGGCTCTGTCACAACTGTACACGGTCCTGGTGTTCGACGTCTCAGTCATTTATTTGGATGAAGGAGTTTGCTTTCAATTCAGTTGCGTAAACAAAATTATACGAAGATTATGTCATCTTAGAGTGACCACACTGATAGAGAAAACAAAACAAAAGCAAAAAACCCTTAGGTGATTCCTTTCCTGAGTAAAATAAGGTAAATAATATAACATAGAAACAGAAGTCTGTATTTCTCCATCTCATTTTAGGGACAAAGGGAAAAATGAGGCTCACTAAACCCTGGCTATTCTGAAGGTGGGTACTTTGGAAATAGCATGAATGTGTTTTAGAATTGTTAATATTGTGTAAATTGATGTATCACTGGGGTTTTTTTTAATATTTTATTTATTTGTCAGAGAGAGAGCACAGGCGGGGGCAGGGCAGAGGGAGGAGGAAGCAGGCTCCCGGCTGAGCAGGGCTCGATCCCAGGACCCTGAGATCATGACCTGAGCCAAAGGCAGACGCTTAACCAGCTGAGCCACCCAGGTGCCCCGATGTATCACTATTTTTAATGCTCCAGAAAACAATGCATTCACTGATGTTCTCATAAGGAAAGTTTTTTTTTTTTAAATTCTCTATCTTAGTAAGTTTCCTTATAAGGATTTTTTGATATTTGGTATATGCTTTTTTCCTATTAGTCATTTAAAGATTTGGATCTTTGAATAACTGCATTGGTTCTTCTTGTGACTCTCCCTCTCTCTCTCTCTCTATATATATATATATAGATATTTATAGTAATAATATGAATGATCTCCTAGCTAAAAAAAAGGACAATATTCTGGTATGTCGGTGTGGCAGCATTTATGATCTCTGTATTGATTACTTGCCACAGATTCTTTGAGTCTGTGGTTTTGTCATGAAATCCTGGTAACAACAAAAGAGAGAGAAGGAAGGAAGGAAAGGAAAGAGGATGGAGGGCGGGGAGGAAAAGAGGAGAAAAAGATTAAAGAGTGTTCCTCTTCATCACTCAGCCAGAATGTTGAATACGCTGCAGTCTGTCTGCCCTCAGAGATGTGACGACACCTCATTAAATTGAGGTTCGCAGCCAAAGCTCTGATTTTCAAAATAAAATATAAACTTGAAATGAATCTGTGATCCAGCTACCAGACTTAGTCCCTGGCTTGAGTCGCCACCAAACTGGCTGTGTGAGAGCAGCACGTACGATGGCAAACTGGACGGACTTGCCGTCTTTTTTTTTTTTTTTTTTAATTTTTTTTTTCTTTTTTACAGATAGAGAGAGAGAGAGAGAGAGAGAGAGATTACAAGTAGGCAGAGCAGCAGCCAGAGAGGGGAGGAAGCAGACTCCCTGCCAAGCAGAGAGCCCGATACGGGGCTCGATCCCAGAGACCCTGAGATCATGACCTGAGCTGAAGGTAGAGGCTTAACCCACTGAGCCACCCAGGCGCCCCCGGACTTGCCGTCTTGAGGGTCCCCGCTGTCGAGTATGAGCTGCATCCGAGGACCTGCACCCATATCACCTGTCACCCCAGCCAACGGAAGAGTCTCGTAACAGGAGAGAGTGCAGAGACAAGCTGTAAGTTTGTCTGCTGACAATTCTTACTTACATAAGAGAGAGAGGGCACATATGGAGAATTATGATTTACGTGTGATCAGAAAAGTCTGGAAGTGGATGAGATTGGACTGAGAGTGGGAGGAGGACGACAGAGAAGGGCTCACCACTGTGGGAAGGCGGGGAGGCGGGAAGGCGGCATGTGCGTCCAGAGAGCCAGAATGAAGATGAAGCTGGCTGCCAGTTACCGGTGGGAAAGCAGGAGACCCTGGTCTGCAGGGCAGCGGTGGCCAGACTGAAGATTCTTGAGAGATAAATGAATGCAAACCTAGCACAATAGAAAATGAAGGGTTTTCATTAGAAAAGTCCCATTAACTGAATGTTTTTTAAAAAAATGAACAAGGCAATGGTAGGAATCTTAGGCAGAAAGCAGTAAGAAAAGTCACTCCAAGTGGAGAAATAAAACTGAAGCTATAGGAGAGAAATGCTGGAAAGCCAGAGCCAAGTGGTGGCAGAAGAAATGGGGAGGAAAATTTAAAAGAAAAAATGGAAATGGGGATTTGAGAAGCCCTGTGAGGAGTCCGTGTACAAGAATCAGCGTGTTTGGGGCGCCTGGGTAGCTCAGTGGGTTAAAGCCTCTGCCTTCAGCTCAGGTCATGATCCCAGGGTCCTGGGAGTCAGCCCCATGTCGGGCTCTCTGCTCAGTGGGGTACCTGCTTCCCCCTCTCTCTCTGCCTGCCTCTCTGCCTACTTGTGACCTCTCTCTGTCAAATAAATAAAATCTTTAAAAAAAAATCAGTGTGTTCTTTGCTGTCCTCTAGGGACAAGGCACCGCTAAGTGCTGGGAAATCAGTATTCAAATAAGAGGTAGACGAGGCCCCGTGGACTGCGGAGTGTGGTGGAGAAGGCAGCCCGTGTGTGTTAGGAGTGGTCCTAACGCGCCCGGCCCTTCCACGTGTCCACAAGTCAGGGCGCTCCAGGCAGAAGGCAGAGAGCGGCGCATGGACACCCCTTATTCCCTTGTGTTCTGCTCGACTGCTGTTCATCCACAGTGAGGTTTGTTTGTTGTTTGTTTCTTTACAAATTAATGGTTGGTGGCAACTCTACAATCAGCAAGTTTATTAGCTCTTTTTCCAGCAGCATGGGCTCACTTTCTATCTAGGCTTTATATTTTGGTAATTCTTGCAATACTTCAGACTTTTTCATTTTACTGTGTTTATTGTGGATCTGTGATCAGTGACTTTTGGTGTTACTCCAGTCATTGTTTTGGGGTGCCACAAACCACGCCCATATAGGACTCCAGACTAATCTGCAAACCCTGTTACAGCTGCTCCACCAACCTACCCTTAGCCCATTTCTCTCCCTTTCGTTGGGCCTCCCTAGTCCCTGAGACACAACAGTATTGAACGTGGACCAGTTAATAACCCTACAATGCCCTCTAAGTGTTCAAGTGAAAGGAAGAATGGCACATCTCTCACTTTCAACCTAAGCTAGAAATGATTGAGCTCAGTGAGGAAGGCATGTTGATAGTGGAGAGTGTCCAAAAGTGAAGCCTCTTGTGCCAAATGGGTAGCCAAGTTGTGAACGCAAAGAGAAAGTTCTTGAAAGAAATTAAAGGTGCCACTCCAGTGAATGCACGAACGATAAGAGAACAAAACAACAGCCTTAGGGAGCCTGGGTGGCTCAGTCAGTTGAGCGTCCGACTCTTGATTTTGACTCACGTCGTGATGTCACGGTCGGGAGATCGAGCCCTCTGTCGGGCTCTGCGCTCAGCGTGGAGTCTGCTTCAGATTCTCCTTCTGCCCCTCCCTACACCCACTTTCTCTCTCTCTAAAAGAAAAAAAGGGAGGGAGGGAGGAAGAAAGGAAGGAAGCAAGTCAAATAGCCTTATTGCAGTACGGAGAAAGTTCTAGTGGTCTGGATAGAAGATCAAACCAGCTACAACGTTCCCTTAAACCAAACCCTAATCCAGAGCAAGACTCTACCTCTCTTCAGTTTTGTGAAGGCTGAGAGAGAAGAAGCTGCAGAAGGAAAAGTGTGAAGTGAGCAGAGATTGCGCATGAGGTTTAAGGAAAGAGGCCATCTTCGTGACGTGAAAATGCAAGACGAAGCAGCAAGTGCTGGTGTGGAAGCTGCAGGGAGTTCTCCGGAAGGTCTAGTGCAGAGAATTAACGAAGGCGGTTACACCAGAGAAGAAAGAGATATTTGGTGTAGATGGAGCAGCCTTCTATGGGCAGAAGCTGCCATCTAGAACTCTCCTAGCTAGAGAGGAGAAGTCTGTGCCTGGCTTCAAAGGACAGGGTGACGGTCCCTTGAGGGCTCCTGCAGCCGGTCACTGTAAGTTGAGCCAGTGCTCCTGTTCCGTTCTGAAAACCCTGGGACCGTTAAGAATTATGCTCAGTCTCCGCCTGCATTCCACAAACGCCGTCACAAGGCCTGGATGACACACATCTTTTTATAACATCATTTCCAGAATATTTTAAGTCCAGTGTTTAGACCTACTACTCAAAAAAAAAAAAAAAAAAAAAAAAAAAACCTTTCAAAACGTTATTGTTCATGGACAATGCACCCAGTCACCCCAGAGCTTCGGTGGGGACGAATGTTCTCGTGGCTGCTGATGCATGTGTTCTGCCGTCGGTGACCGAGGAGCTGTTTCAGTTCCGGAGTCTTCCTGTTGAATAGACACTCGTGGGAAGGCTGTAGCTGGCATAGACCGTGATTGCTCCAATGTGTCTGGGCAAGGAAAAAAGAAAACCTTCTGGAAAGGATTCACCTGTCCGGATACCAGTAAGAGCATTCATGATTTGTGCAGGTGGTCAAAACATCAGCATTAAAAAGGGTTTCACAGCAGAGGATTCCCACCCTCAGGGGAGACTCGGAGGGGTCAGGAGCTCGGGGCGGGAGGCGGCTGCAGTCGGGGTGGACACAGCGAGGGCGCTCGAGTCGACGCGGGGCCTGGGCACGGGCCGGACGGCGGCGTCTGGTGAGCAAACTCGGAGGAGGAGGAGTTGCTGCTCGGGGCTGGGCAGAGACAGTGGCTTCTCGGGCTGGAACCTCCCCGGGAAGGCGCCGTGAAGATGGCTGAAACGGCAGCAGAGGGCTCAGTGTCACGTCGGCGTTGCTGATGGAGCAGCGCTGGGTCTGAGCGGGGGACCCCGGTCTGGAAAGATCTCCTGCGGCAGAAGGCGCTCGGCCGGCCTCCGGGGCTGCAGGAACTCGATCCTGACGGGAGAGCGGATCCGCGCAGCCACTGCCTGGTTGTCTTGGGAGCTCGCCGCGGCCGCCCCGGCCTTCAGCAGCCCGCAGCCCGGCCCGGCGGCGCCCTCAGCACTGCGGGGGACCCCCGCCTGCCCGGAGCTCAGGACCCACGGCCAGCTCAGATGATGGGTAGTATTTATTAGCAAGGAATGTACATTGTTGGTTTTTTTAAAGTAATACTGTTACACACTTACTAGGTTACAGTAGAGCGTAGACATAATGTATAGCTCTGGAAACCAGAACATTCATTTGACTCATTCTGTTGCAATATCCCCTTTATTGTGGTGGCCTGGAACCAAGCCTGCTCCATGTCCAATCCTGCTATGCCTGGATTCCTGGAGAGCCAGGGCCGGGGAGCTGCTCCTGGGCAGGAAAGAGAAAGGTGGTGTGAAGAAGGGGGAACAGTACCCAGGTCTTTGAATAATTTTAGATCTTGGCTCATCAGGATGACTTGCGATTCATTCATTACAGGAGACTTGGCGACTGAAGAAGAATCAATGATAACTAAATTTCCAAACTTGGAGAATGACCGTGATCTCAGGAAATAAACACCTCTCAGAGGGTGCTGTAGTTCTCAGGGATGATGGTGACTTCTGAGGCAACTGTGTGGCAGAGGGGAGATGCCAACCCAAAAGCAGGGTTGTGGGGATAGGGAGGGCTCGAGTCAGGCAGAGACTCACTAAGACATTCCAAGACACTCTCATGCCCGCGTTTCCCCTTAAAACTGCAGTTCGGCACAGCTGATCCCTAATGTTTCTAACTGTGGTTTTAAAATGATCTTTATCAATTTTGTAGTTCTCTTTGCTTTCTCCTTGTTTTTGTCAGCAGCACCAGTGGAAGCATTTGTTTATAAATAAGTGAAGTTTTAAGTCACCATCCAAGAGTGATTTCAGGTGCAGCACTAAGTAGAGAATCAGCTTCATGAAGAGTCTAGGTAGTTCCCTAATTTATTTCCACCTCGGATCTCTTTGTCTCTCTCTCTCTCCCATAAATATATATACACATGGTGTGTGCATATATGTATACACGCGTACATACACCGTCTATGTTTGTGGGTGTGTACATGTGTGTGCATAACTACTTCGTGGTATAGTATAGTAGCTGGCACATTTCATACATCTTCAGGGTCCAGAGAAATGAGAAAAATACGATGAAAATAAAGTGGAAGAGGAGATCCTTGCGTTCAACAATATGCATCCATGAACATTCAACAGGATTGTGCCCCGTGCCAGGGACACAGTGGTTACTGGAATAGAGAGTTGTGTTCTCATGGTGCTTACCTTTCATTCGTTATTCCTTCAACAGGGGTGCGTTCTGTGCGTCTGCTGTGAGCAAGGCATTCTGCTAGCAGAAAGGCAGATGGTAAACATGTAACGCAGACAATGTATCATTAGCGGAGAAGGCGGAGCTAGGAAGAAGGCGGCTCAGGTGCTGTTTCTGTCGGGGAATCCGACCTATTCTAGGTGATCGTGGAAGGTGTCTCCAAGGAAGGGACATGCAAGCTGACACCCAGACAACGACTTACCCAGTAGATTAATTGTGGTAAGAATATTTGAGGCAGATGAACAGCAGTGCTGGAAAGAGAGAGAGAGTGCGTTGGCTAAGGAGATGGAGAGCAGATGTTTAGATTCTCCCCTATAAGTTACATTTAACGAGATTATTGGCCATTTTAAGTTGAGAAATGTATTTTATGGTGAAGGTATTGAGTGTGTTGGCCATGACTCATGACCCTGGTTATTTGGGTGAGGGCACAAAGGGAGGTGGGATTTCGTTAAATTGGAGACATCTTCTTTGAGCAAATGGAAGGAATCTGTGAAACACTTCCACCGCATTTAAGAGACAACAGAAATGCTTTGGTGGCTTTCTCTAAGTCCCGACCGCCCTCTACCTGTTTCCTGATGCAAAAATCAAGGCTCTGGCAGCTACCAAAAACCAAATGCCCAGGAAAGTGCTTGAGTTCTGTGCTCCCTTCCTGACCCGACTTATGACATAGCAGTTGGTGTCTCAGTTCTCCTGTAAAACCACACGATTGTGAATTAAACTAAATTTTGTTCTGTAAATAAACCTCTAAAATTCTATATCAAATTATTTTCTTAAGCATGTTTACTTTACCAAAGTAAATCATAATAGATACCAAAAGAATATCACTTTCAAGAGTGAGGTTTTTGTTTTTCTGTTCTTCAAATACATTGTCTCTCCTTCTCCAAAGTGTCAGCCAGTCCTATGACATAACCCCTTCACGCAGTCAGCCCAGAACTTTGTGCTTCCAAGTCCAGCCTCTCTAGCAACTACCTTTTGCAGAGTCTGACCTCTCCAGATTGTGACCACGGTAGCCTCTCCAGGAAGCAAGATTATTTCTTAACTTTGAAACTTTGAAACTTAGTCCTCACTGAAGAGCCATCAAGTTTCTGCAGGCAGTTCCTGGGCTCTGAGGCTGTAATCAGTGCTTACCCTTACACCATGGCTAACCCCTTATGTAGAGCCGCCTTCTGCTAACCCTGGTGGAAGCATCATCTTACTGGCATTTCCCCTCGTGCCTATCCTTGAATCTTTTTTCTTCAAGGTCAAAGAGAGGGAGTGGAAGACTGAGAGAGATTGAAGAAATGCGTTGTCTCCATGCCTCTTGATCCCATGGGTTTTCTGCCCTGTCAGCAGGAGAGTTTACCCTGATTTCCATGGCAACCCCATGACTCTTGCCCTTGGCAAGTTTACACTTAGCTTCCCCCCAGATTTAATAGTGTTGACATTATTTTTCCTAACTTAACTCACATTCACTTGCTGAGAAGCTACTCTTCCCTCCCTGTTCCCCCTTTTGAAGGATCTGACAGTTTTTGGAAAGCTTTAATATTTGACTGGTCTGCAGTACTTGTGTGGTAAACTTTGCTCCGTGTGGGTTAATATATTAAGCAGCAGTCTGTCACTTACATCCTCTTGGAAATTAATAGATGATGACAAGGCTACTCTTAATAGAGTTGGGGGACGAGGGGCTGAATAGAGCTGCTGGCATAGAAACGGTTTTCCTCAAACAGGATTCTCACAAGTGCTGTGATCAAGATGCTTACAATCACAGAAGTATGTAAGTCTCTCAGAGAAAAAGATACGTGAATGCCGCATCCCAGAACTTTGAGAATATCCCCCACCCACCATGGGTGTCACTTTCCTGGCAGTGCCAGGGATCGATCCAGGTGACCTTTTCCGGAGCTAGAAAAAAATTCACATCCCAGACCCCAGTCATTTTTAATAAAGGCAAAGTTATTAAAGAATCATAATCAACTTCAAGATTAAATATTTAAACTATGTGGGTTAATTAATTTTCCCATCAGTCTTCTCTTTCTCTCTGTGAACGTGTGTGTTTTATTTGCAGTTTTTATTTCCTCATCTTTGAAATGAGAATGTTGAACTTGCCTTTGAATCCTGAGGTTTAAATGGAGATAAGTTAGTCAGAACTGGGCTCTCTTACGATGCTGTGTGGATGTGTGTAGGTGTGGTGTGTGCGTCTACATCAGGAAGGAATCCTTGTTACCGTTCTCTTGTACACAAATGACTGATGGTATCAATTCTCTTCAGTGTTAAGGACTTTTAAAAAATCATCCTTAAAATATAAATAGATACTTTTCCTGGGGTCAATGTCACCGTATGTTACTATTGTCCTTGGACAGCCAAGGGCAGGCAGCGGGAGGTCAGGAGGCTGGGTGGTAGGACCCTGAGGGAAATAAGTAAAATTGGTTGCTTCCTGGACAGTTTGTACTGACTTGGGAGTCATGGGGCTAAGACAAAGATGACAGGAAAATGGCCTAGTCCCTGTCTGTTGAGAGTTTTTATTTCTCCACTTAATTAGTTCACTAGTTAGTTAGCTCTTTAGTGTAAGCCTAGCCTGCTGTGAAGTAGGGACGGACATGATTCGGGATACAGATTTTTGTAAGTTACATTGGCCCAGTTAGAGAGACCGTCAGTATGCCTGCTGAGGGTGACATAATTGAACAATCAGAAATCAATAAATAAACTTCCCAGTAGTGATGTTTAAATATGGAGAACAAAAGCAATACAGAAAATGAGATTTCCTGCAAAGAAGTAAGAAATATAGTCATTTCTTTTGTTTATGTTAGCCAGAAGGAGAAGCTAAATTTTCATATGAAAACCAAACTTGAGTTCCACAAAGATGTCTGGATAGTAAACACTATGCTTGATTTAATTGAAAACTCTAAAACACTGTGCCTCAATGTCATCATCCGTAAAATGAAAAAAATAATAGTATTATGTCATAGGACTATGTAGATGATTAAATGAATTGTTGTTTTTTATTGAAATGTATTTCAAAATTCCAGCACATACTGTTAAATAATAGGTATATAAACACATTATCGCTAGCTTATAAAACCACGCATTAAAAAGAATATCTAAAATCGACACAGAGTTACCAGGCAACTTGGTGCTGACCTAACTGAAAGGTAACTCGTCTCTCAGATGTAACAGAATCGTGTTGGTGATACTGATGATGATGAGAACTAGAATGACAGTCATCATTTATTGAACACCTCTTGTGGGCTTGATCTGTGCCCAGAATCCTTATATATGTGATCACTTGTTCTGAAAACAAAACAAACAAACAAAAAAATGAAGAACTCCACTGCACATGACATCTGTTGAGTGATGTGTCGGTCTGAAGCACCACTGTAAACATTCTTATTATTGGAAACACTTCACGTCCAGTGAAGCCTGTGCCTCCAAGGCACCCAGTGCTATTGGGAGAGACATGACATGGACTGGGAGAGGCTAAATATTCAGAGAAACATTTGCAGCAGCTTAAACTTTATAGCCACCCCCCTTTGACTGTTTTCAAATGTAAATAACATGTAAGATCAACCCAGGGGAAAAACCTGTCTTAACTTGGCCCTTTGAAATCTAAATTAAAAGGATAGAATCTCGACCCCATTTAACTGCTTAACTCAGAAGAGTCATTTGTCTAAGGGTTTTCATAACATTTTGGTAACTCATTATTTCAGCTTTAAATTTTTACCCCAAGAGATACGGAATTCTGAAACTGGAGGCTTTGCATTCTCTAGGTCAGTCAGTGCACAAGGCCATCATCCGAAATGCAGTGATCTCATCTGTAACGTATCAAGAGTAATTTCTCATTTCTAAAATAATGCAAATAATTTAATATAAATCACTAAGCTAATTTATAATATTTTTCTTTCAGCTAAATAATGTAGTCTTGAGGACTGCTGAAATACATAAATATACATGAAACATGCAAAAGAGGATTATAGCCTTTTTAGTGTATATCGTGCTTCTTGGAAAAAAAATAAAACATGCCCAGATTCTGGACTCACAGTATTCTGCTATTAAATAAGTTGGTCATTATCTGCCTCAGACATCACTGAAGGCATGAATTTCAAAGCTTCAGCTATTTCTATACCATTTTATGTTATTAATATTAATACATTCGGTTTTTAAAATATTTTCAACCAACCAGTGATTAAGTCATAACCTAATAAAATAAAGGACCAGAATCAAGTCATCATTTGAAAAGAGCAAAAATGTAATGACGAAGTTTGCTACTTACTCTGCTGCACACCGATCTCCTCGTGTATGTTATGAAAGCATTATTTATGACTATATTCTTGATCTGATCAATATGCAGTTTATCCAAAGAAGTAGCAGGTGACATCTGGCTAAGGGAAAAGAAGAACACTTCTTGATGTTTCGAATTTCTAAAAATAGCTATTAAAAAAAACCTCAATCACTGGTTTTGATTTAAAAGAGCAAAAGTTTTAGGTTTTTGGGGGGGGGGGGTGTTGTTTCAACTCTTTATTTAAAATCCAGTTAGTTAACATCGGTCTCAGGAACGGAGTTTAGTGGTGCAGTGTAACACCCAGTGCTCATCACAAGTGCCCTCCTTAAATGTCTCATTGTAGAGCAGTCTGTGTCTTAAGCTCCAGAACATAAGAAACAGAGCATGTCAGCATGTCGGTATTCCTAGACATGACTTCCCCGACGGCCAGAGAATCTGGCATTTCTTCTTGTGTGTCCATGCTTCCTACTCAGAAGACTCCGCCGGTGTTCTCAGCGTGGTGTTCACACCTGTCTGTCCTGTAAATGCTGGCCTACCTGTTTGTTCATTGTAAACCCTGACACAGTACCTCGTATTTACTTCCTTCCTCCCTCTCTTCCTTTCCTCCCTCCTTCCCCCCTTCTTTCATTCCTCCCTCCCTCGCACCAGAAGCATGTTCTTGGAGACCGCTAGCCCAGACCTGTACCTTGTTCCTAACTGCTATATCATACCCTCTGTCGGGATTCACTTCTTTTTGCCCATCCCTTCTTCCATCAGCTAACTCTGGGCTGATCCAATGTCTGAATATAGTGTCCTACAATCTAAGAATCTAAAATTTAACTGCCTGTAGAAAATGACTTTTCTTAGAAAACATTTATTGAGAGCCAGCTCGGTGCCATGTCATCTCCCAGGTACTGAAGATACATCCGAGACAAGGCAGACAGAAATCCCGTCTCCGGGAGTTTATATTTGATTCGGTTGCTTAAAGGAGTCAAACTTGGAGCCAACTCTTATTTGTATTGTCCATGGTGTTTGTTTCTGAGTTCAATTTAGAGCACTTTTAAAAATCCTAAGGCAGGGGCACCTGGGTGGCTCAGTGAGTTAAGCCTCTGCTTTCGGCTCAGGTCATGATCCCAGGGTCCTGGTATTGAGCCCACATCGGGGGCTTCCTCCTCTCTCTCTCCACCTGCCTCTCTGCCTACTTGTGATCTCTGTCTGTCAAATAAATAAATAAAATCTTTAAAAAAAATTCTAAAGAATTTTTAAGTTGTAGCACCCGTTCACTTTGGAAACTATTTTTATCTATATGCTCTGTCCATTAAATTAATAAAATGGAGGAATTATATTAACCATGTCTTGAATAGAATGTTGTAATCTCAGAAGGTAAATAAGATACTCTCTCTGTGTATATGTGTATGTTTATATGTTAAAAACAATCTTTGTAGGAAGTTTTTTTACTTCTATGTGTGTAACCTTGGGTATATTAACTTTTACTAAATTTATTTTTCTTATCTGAAAATGTGGATGATAGGCTCTATTTAACAGTTCCATTGCAATGATCAGAAATGGGAAAAATGCCCAGTAACCAGCCACTTAGTACTCCCAGACATCTACACAGACGCGGAATCTAGGGACTGAAGGTAACACGGGAACTTGTGTGAGGGTGCCTGGCTGGTGAGCGGCAGTTCTGAACTCAGCATCTTGCTTTATCGTACCATTCCTCCAACAATCAAACTCTGATGACTGCTAACTTGTACACAGTAACATGCCATCTATTCATTTAATTTAGACTGAAAAATCGTTTTAAAAATTGTTATTCCCCACTTATGTATGACCTCGCAAAATGCTGTGTTGGCATCTTAAGTTTTTCAGTTTGGTTTTGTTCTGTTTTGTTTTTAAAAAGCCCACTTAGTGGGGTGCCCGGGTGGCTCAGTCAGTGAAGCGTCTGCCTCCAGCTCAGGTCATGTTCTCAGGGCCCTGGGATCGAGTTCTGCGTTGGGCTCCTGCTTCTCCCTCTCCCTCTGCCTGCCACTCCCCCTGCTTGTGCTCTCTCTGTCAAATAAATAAAATCTTAAAAAATTGAATAAAGAGCCCAGTCGCAGACCTTGTATATCTGCCGTGTACCTCCAGCCATTCTCATCTCTGCTCTGACAGCGTCTGCCGGTCTGTTCTGAGAATCGTCCTCAGTTCACAGAGTGGCTGTGTGGCCACCGTCTCTGCTCTCCTCTACCTTGCTTTCTTCCCTCTTCTTGTTGAGTTCCTTACGTTTTTATCCTCACCGAGAAGTGTATGTGTTGGAGGGGGGGTATCTTCTCTTGTCTTGCTTCTCCCACTTTCCTTACCTTAATTTGAAAGGACTGGTCTTTCCCAAACAGTGCCACTCAGTCAGGGTTTCTCTCCTAACCTTTAGCAGACCAGTCCATGACTGAGTTCAGAACACGGTCGTAAAGTCCTCTCCTCTTTATAGTTACATTTATTTGTTTTAATTTCCTGACCAAGAAAGGCCATTCCTTTGACAGGAAATGAGAATTTAGATTTTTTTTTTTTAATTATTTTTTGCCTAGAAGCCATCCCTTAAACTTGAAGATTTGGGAAACCAAATTCTAGAGGTCTGAAGTATTCAAACTAATTTCACTTAGCTGTGGACTTGTGAACACTTTGGACATCAGATAGCGCTGGTTTCTGGTCCCGAGTGTTGCATCTTCTGGTTTGAAGTCTTTAGTCCGTGCCGTTGCCCTCTGGATGAGGACAAACAAACTCTTTTAAGAAATGACCGGGAAGACTGACCCCTTTGGCATTTCAGTTCTCCTGATGAAATGTCTAGCTCCCCAAAGAAGCCAGTCTCCCTGATGTGTCTGGATGTTTACATTGGCCGACCCTGCCGGCTGGTGCGCTGAGCTTTCACTGTCTCTTCCCTCTCCCGACTCTTGGTTTACTCACACCTGCTATTCAGGAGTTACTTCATCTGTGAAACTGCTTCCAAGCTCCAAAGATGTGTTAGGCACTTGGCTTCGGTTCATCCAGAACGCCCACACGCCCTCCTAGTAAGACTTTTCACTCCCATTTCTAATGCCTTTCTCCACCTGGCTGGACTACGACCCTATGGGCAAGGTCACGTCTAATTCTCACTAGTTCTCACGTCTAATTCCACAGAGCTTAGCAACAAGGGAGGACTGCAGAAAATACGGATTGAGTCAGTTAAACCGTTTGTCTCTAATGTGCAAATAGTTCTGTTGTATATGGTCACTGTACCAGACTTGTGCACTTCCTAGGTGCACCCAGAATGTGTATTAAAGGTGCTTAAAATTTGATAATGTAAGCACTCTGTAGTTTGTGAGATACTACTTCGTATTAAAATTTAATTTATTGAAATGCTCAGAACTGATAAGGACTTTTAAAGTCTATTTTGTTCTGCATAGAAGGCAGTATCTGAGAGACAAAAGAATAGCATTTTCCTGCTAACATAGTTTATGTTCCAAAATAACTATCGTTTATGGTTTCTAGCATACTTAGTACTTTATTATTTTCTGGAAAAAAAATAAAAAACAAGCCCTGAGAACACAGTGAGGGACTTTTTGGTGATGTGCGAAAAGGCACCTAAAGGTAGTTATTAACCTGCATTGAAGACAGCATCCCTTTGAAAAGCTGATAAAAGCTTTGGGCTCTCTCTCTCTTTGCTCCGGAAAAATGCGCAAATGCACACATACTCACCAATTTTGCCTACCATTTTAGGACTTTTGCGTTTCACTCAAGAAAAGTAGGTTAAGAAACCCTAAGCTAAGATCAGCCTGAAATATGGACTCAGCCAGCCGAGAGGCAAGATGAGGGTGGAGGGACGGTGTATGCAAGATGGTCAGGGAGCGTGAGCTTCCGAAAAGCAGAATGCACGCGCTTTCTGGGCCTCAGGGAGCTCCTCCCTAACTCGGATGCTCCCTGACAGGATAACGGGAACTGTTTGGAGCTCAGACACTTGTGCTTCTTCATTCATCCGCTCAGCCAGCTGGGGGCTCTGCTAGGGCCTGAGGGCTGGGGGAGGGGCGGCCGTAGCAGCCTAGTTATTACTGTAGACAGGGCCGTGCCCTGCGTTCCCCACGTTCCAGAAAGAAGGAAATATCTTTCTACAAATAACGAAGATGAATCCATCTGTGTAGAAGTTTCTGCTACCGTGGCACCGATTTTATACCCAGCAGCCATTTTTCATCTATCATCCCTGGTGCTATTATGTGCAAATAAATGAAGTCTTTAATGAATTTTAGAACCATAAAATATAATTTAATTATTTGAATGTTAGGTGACTATAATGAAAATTATTAATGCAGTGTATAAACAGTGCAATAATAGTGTAAGGTTATGGTTTAAAGCATCTTAACAGTGCCCAAGATAGAATGAATATTTTTATAGAAATTTAATGAAAACTGTGGCATCTCTTCATTTCCCCGAAATTCTGTTTCTATGCACATAGGGAAGCCTCAAATTAAGATAACAGTCTCGCGTGAGCTCCAGTAGAGCTCAGGTGGGGCTGGAGGGAATTTTCACCCTCCATGCCATTTACTGAGACTCAGACTTGAGTCTGTTTCCCTAGTAACGTGGAACTGCTTCCCAGTGAGACACCAAGGGAGACTCAGATCAGATCAATGTGGACAGAATTGCAGCCTCGAAGAAACTGCAGTGAGAACCCAGGAAAACTTTGTGCGTATCGTATCGTCTGTCAGAAAACCAGAGTGAAGGTGTAGAGACTAAACGGCCACCTTGGGGATGAGGGTGTAGCGCCGTGTGCGTAGAATGCTGTTCGCCGCCGTCCTTGGTGATGACACGCTAATTCTGGCGCGCGCGCAGGTGTGACTGAAAGTCTGATTTGGAACAATGGGCCCTTTCAGTCTGCACATGCCACGCGATGCTTCGCCTTTGCAGCTGCGGCTGCTGCTTGCAGAACATGCTGCTGATCAGAGGCTGTCCGTGTCGATGTGAAGTCAGGCCTGAATCTTTGCCCGGAAGAGCACCCGGTTCCTGCATTTGCCGCGTCCACTGGGTCTGTCCGTGCGGGTCCTCCTGACTTCCTCTCGGCTGCATCGTACTGTTTGCCTGTGTACACAGAGCTCCCCCCCACCCCAGGTCCACCTGTCTTCCTTTCTACCCTTTATTAATGCCGAAACAGTCAAGAGTTGTGTTTTCAGGAATGGCACTTAAACTCTGGGCATTTGTTTTCTCTTGCGTGATCCGTTCAGAAAATCTTTACTGGAGAGCCTCTCTCTTCCCACGTGCTGCGTGTGAAGGATGGAACAGGAAGAAGGCCAACAGCTCCCCCACACCCTGTTTCTGGGTGCTCCAAACTTGCTCTTTGATTTTATTATTTTTTAAAGGTTTTTAAACTTATTCATTAGAGAGAGAGCAGGGGAGGAACAGAGGGAGAGGGACATGCAGACTTGATGCCAGGAGCTCGATGCAGGGCTCGATCCCACAACCCTGAGATCATGACCTGAGCCAAAACCAAGACTGCGCCACGCAGGGGCCCCCCGCTATTTGATTTTAAAGATAACCTACAAGGCCTGTTGATAGAGTCACTCAGGAAGTGAGCAGTGCTCTCTGGGACAGGATCATATTGTGTGATGATCGCACCATTTGAATGTGACCCTCACTTCGGGTATCGTAGGCCGTCCCGGCCGTTTGGGTATGGATACGACATTGACCTTTCGCTGCTCCGGTTCTTAAGCAGTGCTCTGTTTCCCAGTCCGTTCTGCCAGAAGTGACACCGTAAGTTTTTCTTTACATTGACACCTCTGCTTTCTACCTCTTTCACCTCCTGTATTAAAGTGCACGTGTCGAGAGGGCAGGGGCTGCGTTTACGTCTCTCTGTTTTCCGTGCTAAACCTTGCACAGACCGTAGCAGTGCACAACGGCGGTGCTGTTCTGTGGGGACAGGAGCACGTTCCTGTGTTGATCCTGCAGGGCCTCTGCACTAGCTCCTCCTTCCACCTGAGACACTCGTCCCTGCTGTCCACGTGGCTCACTCCCTCACCCCTTCCCTCAGCTGGAAGAGCATCTCATCAGAGAGGTTCGTCCTAACCACTCTTCTTGCATTACAAATTGCCACCGCTGCCCACACTTCCCGTTCTTCTTACCCTGATTTTTCATTCTTCCGAACATGGTTCACCCTCGGGCATATTCATGTATCATCGGTCTTCAACCACGAATGAAGGGGAAGGTGGGAACTTTGTTTAGTCACTGTTTTATTCCCAGAGCCTGCAGCAGTTCCTAGGACCTAGCGGGACACTCAGTAAATGTTTGCTGAGTGAACGAACGGACAACGGTTCCAAATCCACGCACATCGTGTGCTGCCGAACAAAGGATAGAGATGCGACGGTCTGTCATGGACGCGGGCAGTACGGAGGGAGGGCAGCCAAAGCTGCTCCTGGAAGTGTCCTCCGAGAGGATGACACAGATCACGGTGGCAAAAACGTTTTTGACAACCACTGACCTGCATTAATTATGTAACTGCAGAGAGAGGAATGAATCAGCTCATTTTGGGTAGAACACTTGAACCTTTGGTAGGTTCCACAATTTTACAATATTGTCTTCATCTTCTTTACTAAGTGAGACTGTTGCTTTGGCAATTGTAGGCCTATGCCAGGCACGTCCTACTAGGCCAGAGTAAATCATTCCTATTACTAGTTTCCCTCCCAGGTGGCCTAATTGCTTCCCTCCATATTGGAGCCTCACTGCCAACAAAGGTGCGTAAATCCCATGTGACATTTAGGAGCTGGCGGACCTTCAGTGAATACATTTATGCTCAAGGTCCGAGTGAGGGGGCCATCCTCAACTCTTCTCTCCTCCTCACCACAAAATCCAGGCATTCAAAATGGTAAGTCAACTCTGTCCGGAAAACCGTCCTCTTCTTTTGATTCCCATTAAATGAGCTGAGGCCACCAGCACGTCTTGAGACCCGTGCGTTACTTCCTCTCTGGTTTTCCTGCCTCTGGTCTGGCTCCTCTCCAGTGCATTCTCCTAACAACGCAAAAATAAATGCAGATCTGTATCAACTTCTCCTTATCTCAGAGCGAAGTCAGAGTCTTGAGCATGGCATGAGACAACCGTCATGCATGGATGCCTGCTCGTTTTCCAGCTTCCCAGTTACTCCCAATCCCTTTGAGTGCAGTGGTTTTGAGTTACCTGGAAAATCCCTGAAGATATGTTCTTCCCTGACTCTGAACTTCGCACACGTTATTCTTATACTTTGTAAAACTTCTCTCCCACTTTTAGTGGGGTTTATTCCCATTTCTGGTTTCATTTTGAAGACTGTCATAGCCAGAGTTTTCCTGGTCCCCTGAGACTGAATTAGGCATCTCTTATCTGTGCATATTTGTCATACTGTTGTCATCCCTTTCTTAGGGTTTAAAACGCAGAGTGCTGAAATGCTTTTCTTCCTTCGCTCTTTCCCCACTGGCCTACAAATATGCCTTCTGTGCTCAGCATGGTGCTTAGTACACAGTAGATGTTCAGCTTTGTTTATGGAATGAGTTCTTTCTTAACTGCAACGCCATTGTGTTTATATGCACGGGGGTGGTGCAGGATAAGGATCCATATTATATCTACTTAGAAGTCACTTTTGGAAGTTTACAGATCCTTCAAGACAGCTAGAGGCTTCAGAATATGTACCTGTGTGATTTTAAAGTAAAGCATTACTTTATCTCAGAGCAGAATGTATCCATTACATGTTCATCAAGAATTCCATTCCAGGGGTGCCTGGATGGCTCAGTGGATTAAGCCGCTGCCTTCGGCTCAGGTCATGATCTCAGGGTCCTGGGATCGAGCCCCACATCGGGCTCTCTGCTCCGCAGGGAGCCTGCTTCCTCCTTTCTCTCTGCCTGCCTCTCTGCCTACTTGTGATCTCTCTCTCTGTCAAATAAATAAATAAAATCTTAAAAAAAAAAAAAAAAGAATTCCATTCCATTGTAGAAAAGAGAGTTATGTGTGTTCATATGAATGTGAAATGGGGTCTATTTAAGATAGTGGCTGGTACTTCCAGCAGGTGTGAAGCAAACATAATTTTTAACCTCCTTGAATGCAATTAAATAGTGTGGGGTGAGTCATTGATTAAGATCACACCTTCACTTAGCCTCTTCTACGCGGAAACTGTTAATTGTTGGATGTGTGACAGCACCTGAAAATGAAGAAATTAATAAGTATAATTCACATTCAGACCTGATACTATGGAATTTTAAGACAACTTTCCCTAAAGTTAGTGTGTGACTTAACCTGGTAATTCTTCTGTTTATATTTTTACTGAAAAGTAAATATTTGATAACAGAAATATACTAATTTTTATCTAGCCACTTCTTATATGAATACTTTTTCTAGTCTTTGAAGACAAGTTACGTTATCACTGTCTACACCTTGAAGATAAACCACAAGTTCCAATTCATTATATATAAAATAAGACAATTGAAAATAGAATTTAATATCCAAGTATTGAGATGATTCTGGAGCAAAATAAGAAAATACAAAGATACAGGGATAAATATAAGGTATTTTAAATGCGCATTTATGTATAATCAGAAAACAAAACATATAATAATAATAAAGATAATAAGAGAACCAAAGAATGAGAAACATACACAACTAATGGCTGCTGGAAAAGGGAATAGAAAGAAACTCACATGGTAAAATATTTTTTAATGTATTAACAAATCACAGTAATAATAAATAACAAATGCGGTGATTTTTTAAATGTTACTGAGATGTAATTGACATAGCGTATTGTGTAAGTGCGAGGGGTTCCATCTATTGGTCTGAGACACGTGTATTGCAATATGATGACCGACACAGCTCTCACTGATACCTGTGCCACGTCCCACATTTCCTCTCTGTGACAGGAAAAACTAAGTAAAGTCTCTTAGTGACTTTGAAATGTACAATACTGAATTGTCGTCTATACTCTTGATTCTGTGTGTTATATCTCTAGGAATTATGTATCTGCTGGTTGCAACTTTGTATCCTTAAATAGCATCTCCCCAGTTTTTCCATCCTTCACCTCTGGTAATCACCGTTGTATTCTGTTTTTATGAGTTTGGGTTTTTGGGGTTTTTTTTAGATTGTACATATATGTGATATCATACAGCATTTGTCTTTCTCTGACTACTCTAATTTAGCATAACACTTTCGAAGTCCATCCAGTTGTTCCAGTGGTAGAATTTCTCTTTTTTTTTTAATTTTTTTTTAAAATATTTTATTTATTTGATAGAGAGAAATCACAACTAGGCAGAGAGGCAGGCAGAGAGAGAAGAGGAAGCAGGCTCTCCACAGAGCAGAGAGCCCGACGTGGGGCTCGATCCCAGGACCCTGGGATCATGACCTGAGCCAAAAGCAGAGGCTTTAACCCACTGAGCCATCCAGGTGCCCCAAGAATTTCTCTTTTTCATGGCTGAAAAACTACTGTGTGTGTGTGTGTGTGTGTGTGTGTGCATGCACGCACACGCACGAGATATACATGGATATAGATACGGATATCTCACCTCTTCTTTACCCATTTATCTGCTGACGGATACTTAGGTTGTTTCCGTACCTTAGGTATTAAGAATAATGCTGCAAAAATTGAGGAATGCAGATACTCTTCTCTGTCCTAGTTTTATTTCCTCTCCATATACAGGCATGCCTCAGCAATATTGAGGGTTCTTTTCCGGACCACTGCTATAAAGCAAGTCGGATTACTGTTTTGGTTTCCCAGTGCATATGGAAGTTATGTTTCTGCTGTACTGTCGTCTATTAAATATGCAATTAAATAGCATTATGTCTGAAAAAAACATTCATATCTCAATTTTAAAAGACTCTCATTGATGAAAAATGCTAACCATCAGCTGAGCTTTCAGCAGGTTGGGGTCTTTTTGCTGGTGGAGGATTTTACCTGATGCTGACGGCTGCTGACTGGTCAGGTGGTGGCTGCTGAAGGCTGGAGCGGCTGCGGCAGTTTCTTTAA
Source organism: Meles meles (assembly GCF_922984935.1). Taxonomy (NCBI): domain Eukaryota; kingdom Metazoa; phylum Chordata; class Mammalia; order Carnivora; family Mustelidae; genus Meles; species Meles meles. The sequence goes on along the minus strand of NC_060073.1, from coordinate 116,658,001 downwards.
ATAAGACAACAATGAAGCTTACCCCACTGATGTCCGTTTATGAACTTTTCTCTATAGAATGCACGTCTGGTTGATACTTTACCTACAACAGAACTTCTTTTGAGAATTAGACTCTTCGTAACTCTGTCTCTGCCTTATCAACTTAGTTTATGTTATATTCCACACGCCTCATTGTATTTCAACAAATCTCGTAGTATTTTTACACGTAGATTCCATCTGGAGAAACTGCATTCTTTGCTCATCCCTAAGAAGCAACTCCTCATCTGTTCAGGTTTGATCACAAGATTGCAGCATTTCTGTCCCATCTTCAGGCTCCCTTTCTGGTTCTAGCTCTTCTTGCTGTTTTCACCGCATCTGTAGCTACTTCACTGAAGTCTTGAACCCCTTGAAGTCATGGCTGGGGGTTGGAATCAACTTCTTCCAAACTCGCGTTAATGTTGATATGTTGACCATGAACCGTGAATTTTTTTACTGATACCCAGACAGGTGAATTCTTTCCAGAAGGTTTTCATTTTCTCTTTCCCAAACACATCAGAGGAATTGCGGTCTATGCCAGTTATAGCCTCATGACACGTATCTCTTAAACAGTAAGACTCGAAGTTGAAACTTCTCCATGCATGGACTACAGAATGGATGTTGTACTGGCAGGCACGAGAACAACACTGATCTCATTAGACATCTCCATCAGAGCTCTGGGGTGACCCAGTGTATTGTCCATGAGCAATAACGTTTTGAGAGGGATCTTTTTTCTGAGCAATTGATCTCAGTAGTGGGCTTAAAATATTCAGTAATATTCATGTTATAAACAAAGGTGTTATCATCCAGGCCTTGCAGCGGCGTTTGGCGTTTGTGGAATGCAGGCGGAGACTGAGCATAATTCTTAACGGTCCCAGGGTTTTCAGAACGGAACAGGAGCACTGGCTCAACTTACAGTGACCGGCTGCAGGAGCCCTCACGGGACCGTCACCCTGTCCTTTGAAGCCAGGCACAGACTTCTCCTCTCTAGCTAGGAGAGTTCTAGATGGCAGCTTCTGCCCATAGAAGGCTGCTCCATCTACACCAAAAATCTCTTTCTTGTCTGGCGTAACCGCCTTTGGTAATTCTCTGCACTAGACCTTCCGGAGAACTCCCTGCAGCTTCCACATCAGCACTTGCTGCTTCATCTTGCATTTTCATGTCGCGAAGACGGCCTCTTTCCTTAAACCTCATGCGCAATCTCTGCTCACTTCACACTTTTCCTTCTGCAGCTTCTTCTCTCTCAGCCTTCACAAAACTGAAGAGAGGTAGAGTCTTGCTCTGGATTAGGGTTTGGTTTAAGGGAACGTTGTGGCTGGTTTGATCTTCTATCCAGACCACTAGAACTTTCTCCGTACTGCAATAAGGCTGCTATATATATTTTTTTTATCATTTGTATGATTTCATTGGACTAGCTAGCACTTTAAATGTCCTTCAAGAACTTTCTCTTGGCATTCACAACTTAGCTAACTATTTGGCACAAGAGGCCTGGGCTTTTGGCTTATCTCAGCTTTCAAAATGCCCTCATCACTGAGCTTAATCATTTCTAGCTTTTGATTGAAAATGGAAGATGTGCAACTCTTCCTTTCACTTGAACACTTAGAGGCCATTGTGGTGTTATTAATTGGCCTAATTCCAGTATTGTGTCTCAGGGAAGAGGGAGGCCTGAGGAGAGGGAGAAAAACGGGGGAAGGGCCAGATGGTAGAGCAATCAACACCAATGTCAAGGAACCAAGACCAGTGTCAAAGATCTTCTTTCCTGTGTTTTCTTCTAGGAGTTTTATGGTATCAGATCTTATCTTTGCATCTTTAATCCATTTTGATTAAGTTTTTCAATCTAATGTGACATCAGGGTTCAGTTTCACAGTTCTGCATGTGGTTATGAGTTTTCCCAACACCATGTCTTAAAGAGATTATCCTTTCCCCATTGAGTGTTCCTGCCCGCCTTGTCAACTATTAGCTGACCATAAATGTGAGAGTTTATTTCTGGGCTCTCGATTCTGTTCCCTTGGTCTCTATGTCTAATGTATGGCAGCACCATACTCTCGAAATTACTTTAACTCTTTAGTATTATAGTATGAAATCAGGGAGTGTGATGCCGCCATCTTTGTTCTTTCTCATGATTATTTTAAAGATTTGGGGTCTTTTGTGGATTCATTCAAATTTTAGGATAGTTTTATTTCTATGCCTATGGAAAATGCCATTGGAATTTTGATAGGAATTGCATGGAATCTATAGATGCCTTTGAGTAGTACGTGCCTTTTAACAATATTATTTTTTTGTGATCCATAAACACAGAATCTCCTTCCATTTTTTGGTGTCTTCTTCAGTTTCTTTCTTCCAAGTCTTGAAATCTTCATTGTATGGCTCTTGCCCTTCCTTGGTTAAATTTATTCCTAAATTTTATTTTTTTTAAAGATTTATTTACTTATTTGACAGACAGAGATCACAAGTAGGCAGAGAGGCAGGCAGAGAAGGAGGGTAAGCAGGCCCCCTGCTGAGCAGAGGACACCCCCCACCCCCCACCCCCACCCCCCACCCATGCAGGGCTTGATCCCAGGACTCTGAGATCATGACCTGAGCCGAAGGCAGAGGCTTAACCCACTGAGCCACCCAGGCACCCCTATTTTATTGTTTTTGATGCTATTATGAATGCCATTTTTTCTTTAAGAGAGAGAGAGGAGGTGGGTGGGGGAGAGGCAGAGGAAGAGAGAGAATCTTAATCAGACTCCCCACCCCTCCCGCCCCGCCCAGGGTGATGTGGAGCTCAGTCTCATGACCCTGAGATCATGATGTAAGCCAAAATCAAGAGTTGGACGCTCAACTGATGGTGTCTCCCAGACGCCCCATGAATGTCGCAGGTTTTAAATTTCTTTTGCAGACGTTTTGTTGTTAGTATGTACTTGTTAGTGCTACTGATTTCTGTATGTTCATTTTATATAATATATGATACTAATACCTTTATATTGATAGTTTAATAGGAGTTCTTTTGTAGGTTATAATCTTTTAATCTCTGGCTGCTTTTGGAACTCTCTCTTTAGCTTTGATTTTTAGCAGTTTTGTTATCGTGTATCTTAGAGGAGGTTTTTTTGTATTGAGATAATTGTTAGCTTCCTGAAGCTGGAGGTCCAGTTCTGCCTCTAGGTTTGGGAAGTTGTCAAATAAACGTTCTGACCCCTTTTACTGTCTCTTGTTCTGGATCCCTGATTAGTCTAATATTTGTTCTGCTGATGGAATCCCATAGATCATGTAGATGTTCTCTTTTCTGCACTTTTTTCCTTTGTTCTCCTCTAAATGGGTTATTTTAAATTCCTATCCTCAAAATCACCTGTTCTGTCTTCCATTCGCTCTGCTCACTGCAGATATGCTCTGTTGGATTTTTCATTTCATTCATTGAAATTTTCAGCTCCAGAATTTTTGTGTGTTGTGTTTTTTTAATGATTTTTTTCAGTTGTCTTTCTCAGTTTTATTGTAGTTCATTGAGTTTTTCAAAGACAGCTATTCTGAATTCTTCATCAGCTAGCTCATAAAATTTCACTCCTTTGAGCTTCGTTATTGGAGAATTATTATCATTAGTGTTAGTATGCTTTCTTGACGTTTCATATTCCTTGTATTTTTAACACTGCTGCCTCTGCATTTGAAATAGCAAAAGTCTCTACTAGTTGCCTTAAGGTATAGGTATTCTGTTCATTGGTGCTGTTTTGACCTGGGGCTTTCTGTCTTTGTATGAGTACACGCCTCTCTTCTTGCTCCCTCTTGTGGCAGAATTCTTCAGTTTTTATGTCTTCTCTGGTCCTTACAACTTATCAGTCAGGCCACTAGAAACCTCTCTCTTATTTTCCAGAAGGTGGCGCTATAGCTCAAATCCGTGGTTTCTCCGCGACCCACAGACCCTGGCCTGCTTCTGCCTGCTCTCCCTGCCTCTCCCTAGCTGCACAGGAGTGCACCCAGGGGCCCAGTCAGTGTGTGTTTAGCAGTTGGGCATTGAGGGTGCCTGCAGACCAGGTGGGGAGATCCTCAAGTGAGGGGCTCCCAAGGGCTAATGGGAGGACTTCTTGGAGAAGTCCTGAGTGCAATCAGCGGGGACCTCATCCCTGTAATGCTCTTTGATATTCTTATCTGCCTCTTGGCCCATCTCCTTCCTGTTCCCAGTCATGGAGGTCCTGCCCCAGTACTCCAGGTGTTGCTGGAGAGAATGGGCAATCACTTATGTTCTCCTTTTCCTTGAGGAAACTGGTCACGATCACCTGATAGTTCAGCTCTGTGTGTTGTTGCAGTGGGAGAGGTCAACACTGGGAAGGTTATTCCTACCATCTCCACTGCTTCCACATATATGTGTGTGTACATGGTTTTCTCCTATGGCATGTGAGGACCTCCCCTTGAGAAGCTGGACTGCTGAGATGTCTTTCTCACCCATGGCTGCCCAGGTCAGTGCTCCCCGGGTCTTTTCCTGATGTTGGCTAAAGGGGTTGTGCTGTTCCACCAGCTCTAGGGCCTGAGTGGGGAAGGGCCCCCTAGAAAGAAAAGTGGCCAGTGTGCTTAAAGCCCACAAAGTCCCAGAAGATGGGGGACTTGAGAAGCCTAATTAGGAACTCAGTCTTCATCTTCATAAATGTAGAAGCTTTACAAGCACTTTGAAAGAAAATGAGCAGATTTACATTTTTAAAAGATCACTCTGGATTGACTATAGAGAAAGGACTGGAGGAGGACATGGATGTTCGCTCAGAGTTTCTTAAGTAGCTTAAGAAAGAAAGATGTGGGGGCGCCTGGGTGGCTCAGTGGGTTAAAGCCTCTGCCTACGGCTCAGGTCATAATCCCAGGCTCCTGGGATCGAGCCCCACATTGGGCTCTCTGCTCCGCGGGGAGCCTGCTTCCTCCTCTCTCTCTGCCTGCCTCTCTGCCTAGTTGTGATTTCTCTCTGTCAAATAAATAAAATATTAAAAAAAAAAAAAAAGAAAGATGTGGACGAGAGGGGCAAAGCCCCTTTAGCAACTACCACAAACAAGACGACAAGACGAAGGATGTAAAGAGAAATGTGTGATGAAGAACTTTATAAAGAAAACTAAAACATACCAGAAAGACACAGAAGGGGACCTGAAGAAGAGGAAAGACATGTCTTTCTTTTGTATTAGATTACATGATATTATAAAAATGTCAGTTCTCCCTAAATTATTTTATAAACTTAATACAATCTTATCAAAATACCAGCAGGGTTTTTTTTTTTTTTTTTTTTTTAGTGCAAGACAAACTGATAATCAAGTTCATATGGAAAAACAAAAATCTAAGAAGAAGCAGGAAAACACTGAAAAAAAAGTCTGTGAGGGGGTATCAGCTCCCCCCCTAGATACAAGGGGATAAAGGTGTACTTCAAAATATCCATAATTAAATTAGTGTGGCGCTGGCCTGGGAGTACACAGTGAGACCAGGAAACAGAATGGAAAACCCAGAAACAGATCGAAGTACGTAAGGAAGTGTACTCTGTGAGATAGGTGACATCTTTGGGGTATTACTAGGGCGAAGCTGAACTTTTAAAGTAATGATTGTAGAGCATCTGGGTAACCGTTTGGAAAAAAATAAAATTTGGTACATTTCTCATACCTTTTACCAGAGTAAACTCCAAACAGATCAGGAATTTAAGCAGAAAAAAATGAAAACATGTAAGAACTAGAAGAATAAAGAGATAAATTTCTCTTTATTCTCAGTTTGGGAAAATACTTTCTATTTCTCACACTCCAGAGGAAATTTAAAGAAGACATCGATAAATTGGACTACATGAAAATTAAAAAAAAACAAAAACAAAAACACAATATCATAGACAATTGACAGACTGGAGGAAAATATTTGCAACATGAGACACAAAGGGCTAATATTCTTAATATATAAATAACTCTTAAAACCAAAGAGAAAGAGATCAAAACCCATTGGTAAAATATGAAATAGACATGAGTAGAAGCTCACATATATTTTTTAAAAAGCTAAAAGTGACTCCTTATACATTTTTTAAAAATTCAAACATAGAGAAATACAAATTAAAATCATGTCATTTCTCAGCCATCATATGGATAAACTAAAAAGTATGACAGCATATCCTCTTGGTAAGCCTATGGGTAAACAGGGACTCTCCTGGATTGATCGTGAGAATGCGAACTGGCACAGTCCTGGTGGGAGAGGTGATATATATAACAAGACTGTGCATGTGCTCGTCGTTTGACCCAGCAGTCCCACTTCTGGGACTCTGTTCTGTTCTGAAAGGTACACCTCCAACAGTAGCTTTGCACAAGGTTCTTCCCTACAGTGTTATTTGATTTGTACAATATTGGAAACAACTTAAACGCTTGTACACAGGAGAGTGTTTGATCAAAATATGGTGCATCTCCCCAGCAGAGTACTAAGAAACTGTGGAAAAGAATGAGGAAGACCTCAATCAAATAATATAGGGTAATTTCCAAGACATATTATTAACGTTAAAAAAAGCGTGTATGCAGACTGCCGGGCATGGCCACTGGGAGAGGATGGAGGCTGCTGTGTCACACGGACAGTGCCCACGCAGAGGGAATGGTGCGGAGAGGGGACGCGGGGTTACTGCTGGATATGCTCTGACTTCCTCCCTTGCCTGTCCAGGTTCACGCCCGTAGCCCCCTTGCAGAAATGCTTGAGGACCTACTGTCTTTCACCAGATGAGGCCACTGTCCAGGAAACTGGTTCCTCATCTCACTCAGGCTTACGACAAAGATGCAAAATTTGGTGCAGATGTCTGAGCCTTAATGCTTCAAAGTATAGTAGACCTTCAGTAGATGCTGGAGTGATTACTAGTGATTATTAGTGAATGAGAAGTCCCAGAATATGGTGTGACCATTGCAAAGTCAGTTGACCTAAGGGTAAATGTAACAATATGTGGGCTATGCTTGTTCAACACATTGCCAGTAACACAAATGAAAAGGCCAAAGATCTGCGACCACTGCTACCAGATCAGTATCCTATCCGGCTGAGTAAGGCTTGGAGAAGGTTAGCAGAGGTGCTAATCCCGTGGAAACTGGAATAGGAGTGATGTTAGCTGTAGATGCTATAATTGCTAAATTTAAGAAACAGTCCAAAACTGTGTTGACCCCCCAAAGAAATTGCTTAGATTGCTGTGATTTATGCAAACAAAGAAATTGGCAATATCATTTCTGATACTGTAAGATAAGATACTGAAAGGAAGGATGTAATCCCAAAGAAGGGAAACACTGAATGATGAATCATAAATTATTAAATTGAGGTTTGATTGTTTCTCCATACTTTGTATACATCAAAGGCTCAGAAATGTGAACACCTATGTTATTTTGAGTGAAAAGAAGATGTCTATTGTCTGGTCCATTACACCTGCTCTTGGAATTGCCAGTGCTCCTTGTAAGCCCTTCGTCATAAAAGCTAAAGATGTTAATGAACAAGCTCTAAATACACTGATTTTGAATAGGCCAAAAGCTGGTCTCCAGATTAGAGCAGTCAGATCTCCAGGTTTTGGTGACAAAACCTACTTAAACACATGCTATTGATGTTGGCGGTTCAATGTTCAGAGATCTTGATGATCTTGATGATGTTCAGCTTTATGACTTAGGAAAAGTTGGAAATGTCACTGTGACCAAAGATGAACCCGTGTCCTGGAAAGGAAAAGATAATGGGCTCAAACTGAAAGACCTATGCAGGGAATCCCTGAGCCTGGCATGCCATAACCAGCAATTACGAAAAAGAAACACTGAATGAAGATCTTGAAAGACTTGCAGATGGAGTCACTCCGCTGAAGATTGGTGGGACAAGCGACGTGGAAGTGAATGGAAAGAATGAGCTGCGAATGCCCTCAAAGCTGCAGCGGGATGCTGTGGGAAAAGGCATTGTTCTGCAAGGGGGTCTGAGACTCACTAATTCCAGCAAATGATTTTTTTTTTTTAGATTTTTTAAAAATTCATTTGAGAGAGATACAGAGACAGAGACAGTACAAGCAGGGGAAGAGGCAGAGGGAGAAGGAGAAAGCAGACTCTCCACTGAGCAGAGAGCCCAACATGGGGATCGATCCCAAGACCTGGAGATCATGTCCTGATCCGAAGGCAGACGCTTAACCATCTGAGCCACCCAGGTGCCCCAGTATTTTTTAATAATACAGAAATGTTTAAAAGAACTCTCAAAACTTTTGCAAAGATCATTGCTAGGAATGTAGATGTTGAAGGATGATCGATAGTTGAGACAACTATGCTAAGGTCCTCCAAAGTAGGTTGTGATGCTCTGCTTGGAGATGCTGCGAATGTGGTGGAGAAAGGAATCATCGATCCGGCGAAGGTTATAAGAGCTGTTTTACTGGTAAGTGGAATGGTCAGGGAGGAATATGTTCTGCTCTCTACAGTGGTGCTACAGCAATGCTAATAAACTCTGACAGGATGCTCGGGGCAATGTTTCACACCAATAATTTCAGAGAAGTCAGTTAAAGAAAGTGAAAAGGCTGGCTGATGTTAAGAAATTCACTATAATCATCAGTTTCTAGTTTCTGTTGACAGTACATCATGATTTACCACTGTCATTGTCCATGCCTACAGATGATTTAATTTGTTTTGTATTTTTTAATACAAGGTTATTTACACATTCACCGAAAAACATGCTGTGAAACTGTCTACAGTCTGCTATTCTTTAGGTTCAGAGGAAGGAGGGATGTGAAAATACACACTTAGCCACTAACCTTTGCAAAGGAAATGTAGAAAAACAAACCGTAAACTAATGAGATTGTTTGGCAATGTAAGCTGGTTAGGAGTGGCGATTAAAGAATGTGAAAGGAGTGAAACTTCTCTTAGTTTTCTATGTAACACTGCCTTTTAGGACATACGCCAAAGCATAAAGAAATAAAACCAACCAGGATTTGGGGAGCCCAAAATAGAATACAAAAAAATAACAAATGTACCTAACTGTGTTAGAAGTGAATGACACAATCTTATGGAAGGAGGTAGAGAAGAAAAAAATTAACTTGAATAATATTGAAAACAATATTTTGATTGCATACCATATGCAAGTGTATACTCCACATCAGCCCTGTACTGTATTTTCTAAATTTTTTTTAAGATTGTATTTATTTATTTGACAGACAGAGATTGCAAGCAGGCAGAGAGGCAGGCAGAGAGAGAGGAGGAAGCAGGCTCCCCGCTGAACAGAGAGCCCGATGCGCGGGGCTCCATCCCAGGACCCTGAGATCGGGACCTGAGCCGAAGGCAGAGGCTTTAACCCACTGAGCCACCCAGGCGCTTCTAATTGTTTTTAACAAATATATTAACTAGAGATTCTGAAGTCCTTTCTGTGCAGACTAAGATTTAGCAGAGAGGTAAATGCATCGTAAGTAATGAGAGACAGGTTGCAAATAAGAAAAGGGGAAGAGCTGGAAGGAGCCCTCTGGTATTGGACTGAAGCTGGAGGAGTGAGCATGGACCCATGGCCTTAATGTATAGACAGAGTCTTAGGTATAGAAAGAAATACAAACGTGTGTGTGTGTGTGTGTGTGTGTGTGTGTGTGTGTGTCCATACATGTATTTCCTGAGAGCACCTAGAGGCGAGAACATTTCTATAGCCGTGAATGCTCCTGGCATCCAGATCTTAATTTCTGGATACCATTCTACAATTAAAGGAAAATGACTTTTAGAAAAAAGGCAGATTACAGGGTAATACAGAGAAAATTTAGGATGAGACAGCGTCATCTCGTGGTGTCAGAAAGCAAGGGAGTACTTACAGAGTGACAGGCTGAGGCATGCGAGAAGGATTCAGGAGCTGTTGATGGAAAAATCTGGGATGATGTGAGCAAGACAACAAATAATGGTCATAATATAAAACAACCATCGAATACAATAAATATCCCTGAGTGCCAACTGGTAGCAGTAAATAATTGAGTAAATAAATAAATGGGGGAGAAGAGAAAGCTCTTCTTTACAATTCAGTCACAATGAATAATGGAGAAGGAAGGATGCAAACGGAAAATCACCATTAGGCAAACGACAGTAATGATTGTTGCAGGAAAGAATTATTAATGATGCTAAATTTAATAGGTGAAATTTTGATGAGAAACAGGATATTTGAATCATCTCTGGGTACTTCTCCACAGAATACTTCTTAATTACTAAGGGAAAAATTATAACTTGCCCATGGAGAAACCCGGCAGACGCCATCCTGATCAAGTGACTGAAGTTGACACCCCCAGTCATACAACCTGCCAGCATCGCGTACCTGCACACGGAGACGCATCTGTGGTATTTCTGCTGTGTGCGAAGATGTCAGAGCCCTAAATTAGGAAACACTGCAGAAGAGAGAAGGAGGGAGAGAAAAGATAGCTTTGGAGTGTGGTTTGGGTTAAGAGGTCGACGTTGCAGACAGAAGTGGAAGAAGTAAACCTGAAGAAAAACAGTACAACAAAACCTGACAATCAATGCCAGCTGTAAAGGGTGTGTTCTAGAGAGAGCAGAAGGCGGAAGGCGCTTTAGAGAAAGACACTCTTTGTGATGCTTGGTAATCCTGTTAGGCATGTGCTGTATAACTTCCTGAGGGTCTTACAACCTTCCCCGAGATTTCCATTGTAAATGAAGTCTTTTTGACCAATTAGTCCTTTTTATTTGGCCTGTTAAGTTATTTGGGGAGGGCTGTCAAACAAATGGTGATAAGCCTTAGGTTATGTTGCTTGGGTAGATGCTCTGTTCCAGAAATCCTCTGAAATTCCTGAAGTTTTAATATGTTCTGGTATAAGGTCATCACTTGACATTCTAATTATTAAAGTATTATGTGTCACAGGAAAAAGAAAAGAAAGACAGCCAGACAGGTGGATAGTCTTGCCATTTATTAACCAGAGCAGGAGACCAAGTTTTAATAAGAATTATCCTCTAACTTGGAAATACCATCGATTTATTAATACTGTCATCCTAAACAGGTGGCATATCTTTACTGATGTGCTCTTATTTTTTGTTTTGTTCTGTTTATTTTATTTTATCAAACGCGTCCATGGGGAAGCTAGATTTTGACTGACAAAATTTCACAGTTGGCAGGCCAGTTCACCTCAGAATACTTTGTCTTCATGAGACCTGGGGCCAATGGGTGAGGAGCCCTGTTCCCCCTGGTTTATTCTTTGTAGTAAAAAGAAGTACCTTTTCTACTTGACGGGCTTGCTCTTTGCAGCTTGTGTTATCTGTAGGAAGCAATGGTAGCCTCATGCGAGGCCTCTAAAATGAGTTTTGGTCCTCACAGTATTAATATCAAAAAAATCTCTGACCCCTGAACCCACTATCTCAGGAAGTTTTCTATTTGAAACATGTAAAAGGGAAGTGGTACAAGATAAAAAATAATCCAGAGTCCAAAGTCTTTCATGGTTTGTCCCCTTCTCTGATCCCGACCCCCCCCTTCAGTTTTCCCTCCCTTCCCCTGTGGTTCTCCACACTATTCTTTATGTTCCACGTATGAGTGAAACCATATGATAATTGTCTTTCTCTGCTTGACTTATTTCACTCCGCATAATGCCCTCCAGTTCCATCCATGTCCATGCAAATGGTAGCTTACAGAAGGGAGGAGGGTGGGGTATGGGGTAACGGGGTGATGGGTATTAAGAAGGCCATGTGTGGTGATGAGCACTGGGTGTTATATACAACTAATGAATCATTGAACACTACATCAAAAACTAATATGTTGGGCGCCTGGGTGGCTCCGTGGGTTAAGCCTCTGCTTTCTGCTCAGGTCATGATCCCAGGGTCCTGGGATCAAGGCCGGATGGGGCTCTCTACTCAGCAGGGAGGCTGCTTCCTCCTTTCTCTCCTCCTGCCTCTCTGCCTACTTGTGATCTCTCGCTCTTTCTCTCTGTCAAATAAATAAATTAAACCTTAAAAAAAAAAAAAAAACTAATGATGTTAAATATGTTGGCTAACAGAACATAATAAAAAAAAAATAACAATCTAAAAACAGCAACAACACCCAGCACAGAATTTAGAAAGAAAGAAAAAATAATAATACTGTCAAAAAAAATGAAGACCAACTTTGAAACTTTCAATAGCTTCTAATTGCTCTTGGGATAAAGACCAAAATTCTAACCAAAAAAACAAAATAAAACAAAAAACTACAAGAGCAATATTTCGAAATTCTGAAAACAGTCAGGAATGATTCAGCTGTTTAAATCAGAAAATGTATTATGGGTTTACAAGAAATCTTTTCTAATCACGGTTCTTATTGCTTTTATTTTCTGTAATAAAAAAAGCATAATCATGGCAAAGATAACCAGTGCAGAAGATAAAACAAGTAGATTTTTATTCCAGTTAGAATGCTTTTGCTAAAGTCTGGTTCTTTAGTATTTAGGTCCATGAAATAATGGGCTAAATTATGAAGAGGTCCATCAACATCTTATTTAGAAAAGGTTACATTTAATTAAAATATCCTTGTGCAAGATAATGAAAACTAAACTCATGATGTCAACTAATCAAAAGTTGGATTTTTCTTTTATGCACAACAGGAAATATTTGCAGGTACCTTTCTATGCTGAAGTGTCTGGAGGGAAGAAATAGGACTGAGACCCATTAAACGTGGGTTCAAATTCCAGGGTGACCAGTTAGCCAGTAACAGGTCTGTAAGCCTTGAACATGGGTACAAATATAACCCTCATTTTCCTAGGGGGAAAAAAATGGGGTAAAGGACTCACCTCACAGGATTTGTGGAGAATTATTTGGAAGAGTTGCAGTACTGAGTGCTGTATACTGTATACAGTGTATACGGGTTTTTGTTTTTGTTTTTTTTTAAGATTCCATTTATCTACTTGACAGAAAGAGATCACAAGTAGGCAGAGAGGCAGGCAGAGAGAGAGAAAGAGAGAGGAGGAAGCAGGCCCCCCACCAAGCAGAGAGCCCGATGCGGGACTCGATCCCAGGACCCTAAGATCATGACCTGAGCCGAAGGCAGCGGCTTAACCGACTGAGCCACCCAGGCGCCCCATGGGTTTTTTTTTTAAAGCAAATGAATTAAGTTTAGCTGATAGTGAACACTATCAGATAAGTGGGCCATCTTTTCATTTTTCTTTACTATTGTTTCTAGGGAAGTAAAAATTAAAGTCATCAGTACTGAGGTCTCAGAATTATTTGTAATAAAACATCTTTTTCTTGGCCACACTATTAAGCAAATATAATTTAATCTATTTATTTGAAGATCATAAATCCCAATATAGGGAATCATTGCTGAAGCAGACAGAATCATCCTAAAAGTAACACAACGTATTTCATTTGTGCGACTTGAATGTATTCACCTCATTTGGTTCAAAGCTCTGTTCCACAGATAAAATTATGAAGAGAAGACATTGTTCCTTCCTGTGATGTAGCATATGTGTGTTTTAATTTGCCCAGACTTTTGCTCATGTTATAGAACTTAATTTATATGAAGTTTATCTATATATTCCTCTTGGGAAATAATATGAAAATGAACAAAATAACAGCCATTCTTTGAAAATAAAATACTCTTCTTTCAGTCTGAGCAGTATCACGTGGATGGTGATACAAGGAAGTGAAGAGACGTTATTTCAGAAGAGTAGACATTGCTTAAGCATGTTCTGTGATTCCAACGTTATAGGCAATCTTGTTGCTACATTTTTAAGAGGTGACACCTGTCCTTAGGATTTGGAACCAGGAAGGTCCCAGTTTACCAAAACATGGGATATTGGGCAAATTAGGAAGACCTCTGTAAATGGCTGACTCACCATCTGAAAATGGAGATACCGTGATATTTACTTCGCAAAATTGTGAAAATTAAATGTAAAATATTGTAAAAATAATTGTCAGAAAATGTCAGTGCTTCTTTCCTTCTATAACAGCATTTTTAATGTAATATCTTTTATTTTATTACTTTTTAATTATTTACTTGCATGTGGTTGACCCACAATGTTACATTAGTTCTGGGTGTACAGTAGAGTGTTCCACTTTCGTGTCTGTTATGCTGTGCTCACAGTGTACCTGCCATCTGTCCCAGCAACGTTTGAGAAGATTCAGTTTTAAAATACATCAGTGTTTGAGCTTATGTATAATAATGTAGATATAAATGGCTATTATTATGAATAATTAGAAAAATGGGTTCAATTTGTTCTCATTTATCAAGAAATCCAACCTCACTAAATAAATACATATTTTGCTCAATGTACCCCCATGGCCAACATCCTATAAGACATTGGAAAGCAGGATGGAATTTTCCTGCCATGATAAAGAACTGGCTTATCTAATTCATGTTAAACTGTCCAAAGTAGATTTTCCAGATACAAAAGGGAAAACCTTCAGATAGTGAAGATAAACTCAAGGTAAGTGAAAAGATCTAAAGCTGTATCCTTATACATGCCTTGTCAGCTCTTTAATTTACTGGTGTTTTAATCTTACTTAGAATGAGGAGGTATCATAGAAATTGAAAAGGGATAAAGAATGCAGAAGTTCCATGACATGCATGCAAATTACAGAGTCAGCTCATATTTACTCCCCAGTGAGAAGATTATCCCAACACTTTAGCCAATCCTAGTTGTTGGGCATAATTTTAAAAAGTCATATTACTTGTACTTTTTACCATACGTGATGAGTCTTTTTAATATAGACTTCTTTTTTCCTTTTTTTCCAAGGGGTTATGATTTTTTTTAAGTCTAGTTGACTTACGTTATATTAGTTTCAGATGTATAACAGTGATTCAGCATTTTATACATTACAAAGTGCTTGCCACAGTCATCCATCTGGCACAATACAAAGTTATTACAGTCTTATTGACGGTGTTCCCTATGCTGTACTTAACTTCCCTCTGTCTCATTTATTTTATAACTGGAAGTTTATACTCTTAATTCCCTACATCTCTTTCCCCCTTTCCCCCACCCAGGTCCCCTCTGGCAACCACTAGTTTGCTCTCTGTATTTATGAATCTGTTTCTATGTTGTTTTGTTTGTTGTGTTTTTTAGTTTCCACATATAAGTGAAATCATATGGTATTTATCTTTCTTTGTCTGACTTATTTCACTTAGCATAAAAGCTCTAGCTCCATCCACAAATGACAAGATCTCATTTCTTTTTTATAGTTGAGGAATATTCCATTGTTTATGTACACCACATCATTTTATCGATTGATCTATCAATGAACACATTTTGCTTCCATATCTTGGCTATTATAAATAATACTGCAGTGAACATAGGATGCATGTGTCTTTAAGAATTTGCATTTTTTAGGGGCACCTGGGTGGCTCAGGGGGTTAAGCCTCTGCTTTTGGCTCAGGTCATGATCTCAAGGTCGGAATCGAGTCCCACATCGGGCTCTCTGCTCGGCAGGGAGCCTGCTTCCCCCTTTCTCTCGGCCTCCCTCTCTGTCTACTTGTGATCTCTCTCTGTGTGTCAAATAAGTAAATAAAACCTTAAAAAAGAAAAAAGAATTAGCATTTTTTAGGTTTTTTTGGATAAATACCCAGAAGTAGAATTGCTAGATTGGAAGGTATTTCTTTCTTTCTTTTTTTTTTTTTTTTTGAGGAACCTCCATGCTCTTTTGCACAGCATCTGCCTCAGTTGACCTTCCCACCTGCAGAGCACAAGGATTCCCTTCCTCCTTGCTGACACTGGTTTCCTGTCTTTTTGATGCTAGCCATCCTGACAGATGTGAGGCAGTATCTCATTGTGGTTTGATCTGCACTTCCTTCAAGATTACTGATGTTGGGTGTCTTTCATGTGTCTGTGGCCATCTGTAGGTCCTCTTTGGAAGAATCTCTATTCAGATCCTCTGCCATTTTTTAGTCCGATTGTTTTTATGGTGTTGAGTTGTATGGGTTTTTAATATATTTTGGATATTAACCCCTTGTCAGACATATCATTTGCAAATATCTTTTCCCATTCGGTAGGTTTCTTTTCATTTTGTTGATGGCTTCCTTCACTGTGCAAAAGCTTTTTAATTTGATATAGTCCCGATTGTTGGTTTATTTTTGTTGCCCTTGCCTGAAGAAACAGATCTAAGAAAGTTTTACAAAGACCAATGTCCAAGAGTTTATTGCCTGTATTTCCTCTTAGGTGAGTTGTTTTTTTTTTTTTTCTTTCCTTTTTTTAACATAGAGAAAGCTTTGAGTGCATTATCTATAAATATATCATTTAGTCCAGATTTAAAAGTATGTTTGGCCTCAGGCCATTCTGCATAACTAGCGAGTGCTCAGAAACTGTGAGCATAGTGTAAAAAAAAAGAAATAAAATTTTTTTTGAAAGAAGAGCACTGGATAAAGTGACTTCATAAAGAGAAACCATACATCAAATTTAAAAATATTTTAGAAAGGTAAATATTACTGTCTTTTTCAATATATGATGAGCTGTTGAGTTTCCTGATGGGGATATAAAAATAAGTATTAATCTTTAGAAATCTAAGTAGAGCTCTTCTACTAAGTAACAGGTTGCTATTGCACTACACCATGGAAGAAATATTCTGAACACATTTAATCGTGTGCATATGGACACACCCGCAAAGGAAATTTACAAAATGAAATCATTTGTCAAAATGATAGGATTATGGGATCGTCTTCAATTTTTTCTCTAATGCTTTTATAAATAAGAGTCATGCTTAGTTTACAAAAACACCATCAAGTATTATACATTCCAATTTTGCCTGCAAGTGTTCGTTCTCTCCTGCATGATCTGTGGGGGATAGAATCTTTCAATAAATTTTCAACGACCTGCTTCTCTGCCTCGTACAAGAAGCTTTTTAATTTAAGGTTGTTGTTAAATTACTCAGGGAAAGTAGTTCAGGAATTATTAATTAATTTATGCTAATTAAGAGCATAAAATATTTTAAAGATGCACAAACAGAACCAGAATAAAATTAAAAGTGGCTTGAGGCCATTGAAGTAACAAAAGGACAACTTAAAAATTATTAGAACTGACCCAGAGGACAGGTGGTGAGTAAGCTGTGGGAAAGAATTACATGGGCCCTGGCAGGCTTCGCACGAGCGTTGTCCTTCACTGCACCATGTGCTGAGCTCACTGTCTTTCTTACCATCACTGTATAGAAACCGCCAGCCTTAGGCCTGGAGACTACAAGATTTAGGATTTACAAAATATTATTAGAGCCTCTTGTGTGTGAGAATTGTAGAAATTATGTCTCAACTTCCAAAGTGAAATTTACAGAAACTTCTTATTTAGATGTGACATTTGAAAAAACTAGAATTAATTATTATTATTATTTTGGGGGTTGAATAAGTCTCTTAAGGGATTTTATTTTACTTTTTAAAATTTTTTAGAGTATCGTTGACACATAATGTGACATTAGTTTTAGGTATACAGCATAGTGACTCAGCATCTCTATATATTATGTGTGCCGACCACAAGTGTAGCTACCGTCTGTCACCATACACTGACTGTATTCCCTCTGCTGTATCTTTTTTTTTTTTTTTTTTTTTTTTTAAGATTTTATTTATTTATTTGACAGAGAGAGATCATAAGTAGGCAGAGAGGCAGACAGACAGAGTGAGAGGGAAGCAGGCTCCCTGCTGAGCAGAGAGCCCGATGTGGGACTCGATCCCAGGACTCCGAGATCATGACCTGAGCCGAAGGCAGCAGCTTAAACCACTGAGCCACCCAGGCGCCCTGCTGTATCTTTTATTCCCACGACTTACTCCTTCCATAACCCGAAGCCTGTACCTGCCACAACCCTTCACCCGTTTTGCCCACTCCCCCCTGCCTCTCCATGGCCAATTCCCTCTGGCAACCAACAGTCTGTTCTGGGTATATTACAGGTCTGATTCTGCTCTTTGTTTTTGCTTTTTAGTAATTAACTATCTCAAGCTCCCACGACTTACTCCTTCCATAACCCGAAGCCTGTACCTGCCACAACCCTTCACCCGTTTTGCCCACTCCCCCCTGCCTCTCCATGGCCAATTCCCTCTGGCAACCAACAGTCTGTTCTGGGTATATTACAGGTCTGATTCTGCTCTTTGTTTTTGCTTTTTAGTAATTAACTATCTCAAGCTTATTTTAGTAATTTTTAAACTAAGAATTACAAAAAGTAATCAGCAAATGCTTTAAACTTTGAAGAGCAAATAGAAATAAAATTAACATATAACTGAGACTCGAAGTTATTGGTGCAATTTTTATATAAAAAAAATTGTAGTAGGGGCGCCTGGCTGGTTCAGTCAGTGGAGCATGTGACTCTTGATCTCAGGTTGTGAATTCGAGTCCCATGTTGGGTGTAGAGATTTCTTAAAAATAAAATCTTTAAAAATAAAGAAATTATACTAGAGAATATGTGTCATAAAATTAGACTGAATTCAGTTTCTTGGTATCTTAATCTGATATCACTTTTTTTTTTTTTTTTTTTTTGAGAGAGAGAGAATCTTAAGCAGACTCCACGCTTAGCACAGAGCCTGATGCAGGACTCACTCTCACAACACTGAGGTCATGACCTAAGCTGAAATCAAGTCAGTTGCTCAACCATCTGAGCCACCCACATGTCTCTGATACCATTTCTGTATGACCTAGTTGACTGCTCTTCTTACAGTCAATAGGTGGAAAGGTCCCCATAGAAAAATAACGATAGAATCTTCTGACACAAATTAGCAATAATCATCTCAGCAGTTGATCCTTGTGTCTAAATATTATCAGACATAAGACTGGTATAATTACAAAATAAAATTAATTATCATACAAATATAGATGGTTCATATGCAATAAACCCATCTTAGGAGATGTATTCCAAGAAAATATTCATTTAAATTCATCAGGAATCTATTTTGTTCAAACCAGACATACCAATGCAGATATTTATTGAAATGCATTATCATCTGCCTTAGAAATGTAAAACAGTTATATGGTACAGAAGAGCTCTGCACCCGGAAGCAAGTTTCAGGCTTTAAGTTGGAACAGACCCAGATGTGTGTGTGTGTCAACGGTCACGGGGGAGGTAGCTGTATTCTGACATGGTCAGCAGGTATTTCTGAGAGCCTTCTATTAGGGAAGAGTCCAGATTAGGTTCCCTACTGGACACAAAAGTTTAACAGTCGAACCGTCTGCATTTTTGCTTTCTCGTGTAATGCATTCACCATCAGCCAACTCAGACTTGCGGCAATCAAGGGCAGACTTGGTGACAATCACAATCACAATCGATGGCTGTATAATTCTTATTTTTTTAAAAAAAGTCTGATACACAGATACTGTATTTCACAGAGAATTTCTAAAGAGTGCTCTGTCAAACAAGTCTGATCTTTGGGTGGAGGCCAAACGAAGTATGGCAGTTATGTATTAACTAAACCTTGGCACCCTAGAGAGCTGCCAGCCACGACAATGGTTATAATTAAGCCAGTAGATCTGTTCATTACACTCGCTTTAGGCATGCTGTTGAGGATATTTTTTTATTTATTTATTCATTTTAAAGATTTTATTTTTTAATTTGTCAGAGAGATAGAGCACAAGTAGGGAGAGGGGCAGGCAGAAGGAGAAGCAGACTCCCACTGAGCTGGGAGCCCGATGCGGGGCTCAATCCCAGGACCCTGAGATCATGACCTGAGCCGAAGGCCGATGCTTAACCCACTGAGCCACCCAGGTGTCCCGAGTGTGTTTCTTTTATATCACTGCCTTCCCTACATGACGTCTGATGTTTGCAACATCTTTTTTTAAGAACTTAACATTAGGGAAAACATTTCTTCCACTCATGAAATGGTATGTTTTGTCCCTACTGGAAGTAAGACTGTGTAACTATCCATGTTCCCTTTTTGTTTTGATGGCCAGCAAGCCTACAGATAGATGTTTTATTTCCATTAATAGTCAATGGATTAGCAGGAGAAATCCAGTTGGGAAGAGATCGTTCACTTCAAGATGAGAGAATCAAGGAGAGCTGCACAGAAGGTACTGGATTCGAGCCAGGCCTTAGAATACGGAACATATTGGGACATTAGACAGGCATAAAGGATTCAATATAATCCTATTCTAGTTAGAAGAGGGTAAGCTGTAGGGACAAAAACACTCAAACGTTTAAGGACTGATGAAAGAGAAGTTATCACTCCCCACTGGGGGATGGGCTTTCCTCAACTTGGTCTTTGGGGACCCAGGATCCTTTCCTCTTATTGTGGTGGCACCTTGTGCAGCATCCCCACCACCTGCTGTTAGCCGGCGGGAAAGAAGTGCGAGCTACACCTGAGAGGTGCAGCGGCTCAAGCCTGCAAGTGACTCACATCGGACTTGCTCACTCGGTCCCTGGTAGCCTCGTGAGGCCCCAGCGGCATAGCACACCTAGGTTCCCGGAGGAAGAGGAGGACTGCACCACAGATATTAAAAATAATGAATTAAACTTTAAATGCAAGTAGTCTTGCACATAGTAAAAAAAAAAAAATTTCTATTAGACAGGGACGGAAATCTCTTGTGAATTTTTTATCCATTACAACAATCTCTTTTTCCATTTATGCAAGAAATTCCGCTGTAGGATTTCAGAATCCATTGAAAGATATATTGGCCGGGCACCATTCAGTACCATGGAACATATTCTAGCTATGATTAAATGTCAATTTCAGGGGCATCTGGGTGGGTCAGTCAGTTGAGCGTCTGCCTCTTGGCTTAGGTTCAGGTCATGGTCTCAGGATGGTGAGATGAAGCCCTGTGTGGGGCTCTGCACCAGCGGGGAGCCTCCAGGAGATTGTCCCTGTCCCTGCCCCTGCCCCACTCCCTCCCTGCCATCATCACTTGTGTTCCACCTCTCTCTCAAAACCAAAACAAAACACCCAGCATGGAAAATTTAGTTTCCTAAACTTAAATTGATTACAGTCACTGAAAACCTAAAACGACTGTGCTGTACACACACTGAATGTGATGTACAGGGACTCCAGTCAGGATAGAATGGGTGGGCAGTTTCCCAGAGACCTGGGTAAGGGATAGATGAGTGTATTCCGGCTGTACGTGCTACTGGACAGAGGAGTGTATTCCGGCTGTACGTGCTACTGGATAGATGTGTGTATTCCGGCTGTACGTGCTACTGGACAGATGACTGTATTCCGGTGTGTATTCCGGCTGCGCCCCAGTGCCGTCCCCTAGAGAAGAACCTTGTATTTGACATCAATACCACTTGCTCCATACATGTCATATTATGAGGCTTCATAACTCAGCGGGGATATCTGTGTGAAGCAGAGAGCAAAAATTATGTAAAAACGGGGAATGATTGAAAAATTCACACTCGGACTGTAATTCAGTACTGAACTAGAGAAGATACTGCATTATAATGTAAATTACCTTGATGCATTACTTTCAAAAACGTAAATTGTTCTCACTTTTTACCACTTGATAGGCAGTTGCTCTAATCCATAAAATAAGAAACTGAATCTTTGCCTTTTCCTGCTCTCTGTAATCCTTATTATTCAGTTTTACATAGATATTTATTTTAGCAAAATTCTCCATGATAATTTATTCACTAATCTGTGGAATATCCAAGACGAGTGAATATTTTCCCCCTTATTTTGAAAATGAGGTTGGCATTATCTTTTACCCTGTAGAATGGGGCTGTGCAGTCCCCTGAGCCACCTTTTTAAAATTAATTTTTCCATGCCAGATCGTGGCAAGCTTCATGACAGGTAATTTTCTGTGTGACCAAAAATACAGCCTATTTACTTAACAAAACGTAAAAAGAAAAGAAATGTAAGTGGGAACCTTGCTTTTAGCTATGATACGTTAGTAGTTACCCTCTTAACTCTCCATTACAAATCCTTAAAGAATATGAAATAAAAGTAGCCTTCACTTTCTTCTAAGGGAAGAGTCTACCCAAGATAGACTCTATCTAATTAACCCAATAACATGTTCCTGAATTCCTAAAAAGACATCATCGTGAATTAGTTTCTTTTCTTGCAAAGGTATAATAGTCATTCTGGAGAAAAGAAATACAAATGCCAGTGATAGCGTATTTTCCTTTCTTGCAGATCATTCTGGTAAGACAAACAATACCGACTAAAATATGCAAATGCAGGCATTGTTCTCCTGAAGAGAGATGGGTTATTGCTTACATGTGTACTAAAGTGAAAACCGAAGTTACGTGCTATGGTTCATCTCAGATGTATACCCTGTATGTGAACACAGTAAATGTAGCCTTACAGTATTTTGAATATTGATACCAATGTACATAATTCACTGTCATCAAACAAGTATGTAGAATACATGTGTGGCACTGACTGAGGGAGAAGTCAGTTGAGCTTTGCCAAAATTTCAAGAGTGTAATTATTTAAATGGGCACGATTAGATCAGTGGTGTAATTTGCAGGTGACCAATACCAGTGTGAGACTCCGTGCGGAAGTACCAACCACGTGTACATGAATAACAGTCCCTCCCACCTCAGTGAAGATGCTTTGCATAAAGCCCTTGTCCGCAGATTGGTTGGTTGGATGGATGGATGCATGGATGGATGGCTGGGCAAATGGATGTTTATGGCAGGTTAGGAAGATGTCACAGATTTTGAAGTCAATGTAAATAATAAAAAAAAACTATCTCTGAACCATGATAACACACGTAGAAAAAAATGAGGAAACTGTATTCGACCCAGTGCAGATGGAGCAATCAGCTCACACACACACAAACATGCTCTTAAAGGCACATGATGCAGTGAAAATATTAACTCTCAGTGTCACCATTCTTTTAAAAACATATGGAAGGGGCGCCTGGGTGGCTCAGTCAGTTAAGCCTCTGCCTTCGGCTCAGTTCATGATCTCAGGGTCCTGGGATCGAGTCCCCCATCGGGCTCTCTGCTCAGTGAGGAGCCTGCTTCTCCTCTCTCTCTCTCTCTCTGCCTGCCTCTCTGCCTACTTGTGATCTCTCTCTCTGTCAAATAAATAAATAAAATAAAATTTTTTTAAAAAACATATGGAAGCTGTCACAGGTTGTGATATAACAGAATGTCATTACTCATAAAGACTTAGAGGATCTTCAGAGATAACATATTTATCTTTTGGGGATTATTAATATTAAAATGTGTAGGCAAGTCTCTCTGCCTCTGTGCCTCTCTCTGTCTCTCTTTCTCTCTCTCTCTCTCTATATATATATGTATATGTACCTTTTGCATACTCTCCACTGCAGTGAGAGAGCAGTTCATTGAAAGAAATTTGAAAAGCAGAGAGTTAAAAAGACCACACACCTAAAATAGAGTTGATTATTTTCTTACCAAATCATATGCATATTCAGGGTCCTAAGTATGATCTTCTTTAGTTTTCGTGGTAGTGGCTGTATTATGAACTCACACCTCTCAAGAGGAGCTAACATGAAGGGCTCACTTCATTGTCCACATGGACTCGGACGGAAGGCGAGGGAATGCATACGTGCCTTTCCATCCCATTGCTCCGTTGGCAGCTCATTCCTTTGAGCCACTAGGGTATTGAAATGGAAAAGATTGGTGTTTGCTGCGGCTCCTAGAGCAGAATTCTTGTCCATTTCAATCAGCTGCCTACTTAGGAGTTTGGAACCAGCACGGGGACACAAGGTGAGGAGTTACACATGAATGAGCTTATATCCTGGGCTGTCACTGAGCTCCATGTCTGAGGCATTAGCAGTGTTGCGGCCTTAATTCTTAAACAGGTAATCTCTCTTCTTTCTTTTTCCTCCCTGCCTCTCTGTCTCTTTCTTCTTATTTTTTTCAAGTCTTTATTTAAATTCCAGTTAGTTAACACACAGTGTAATACTGGTTTCAGGTATAGGACTTAGAGATTCATCACTTACATACAACACCCAGGGATCCCCACAATAAGATCTGAGGAATTCTTTTTGAGTCATTTTTAGGCAGTTGGCTAATGACAATTCAATGGTATTGATTTCTGGAACAGGCAAGCTGAACCTCTTCAGGCATAGGTACCTGGCCTTGGTACTCACTTATTAAACTGTAAGTTTAGAAAGTGCTGCAAAGAGTGCAGTTTTAACCCAAAGGGTAACAATGACTATGTGTCATTCTCCATCTTCTCTGACACTCATCACGTCCACTGGAGAGAACTGTGATCAGCGTTAGGAATTACCAGACCAACCAGGTAACTAGAAAGCTTTCCTAAGAGTGGCGATGTTTCGGGAGTTTAGGGTTCCTGTGCGCACACCCCTCAGCAAACCAGCAATTCTCTTTTGTGCGTGTGTGTGCTCCTGAGTTTTGCAAAGATCAACAGCAGTTCATCGGAGAATTCTGAGCAGGCAGAAAGGCACGCGTAGTTGTGAACCACTTAGAGGGGTCAGCGAGCCATGTAGTCCTCAGGGTGTGGCACAGTGGGCAGCAGGCACAGAACCAGCGCTCAAAATAGACTTTCCTTGTAAAATCAGCACGCATGATCAGTTTGTTCTGAAAATTAATGAGGAAGCCCTCATCACGCATGGCGCTTTTTTCCATGAGGGGCTTGAGTAAAGGGAGGTAAATGCATGCCATAAGGCATTTCTTTTCCTTCACCAGCGAGTCAGATGAGCTTTGGCTAAGTGGGAGGGAGAAAATTGTTGATGAACAACAACAAAAAAAATTGTTGATGGACTTGGCCGGGATAATGCTCTAGACAATGACTGTTAAAACTACAAATGTGGAGGGTTTCTTGTTTGTACAGTATTGTTCACGGCAACTAGCGTCCTTTAAAACAGCATTTGCTCACATCAATGTAAAAATCTGCCAGTCAGTCTTTTGCTCAGCTTCTTTCATTTTAAGATTGCTCGTAAGCAGAACTAACGATTTAATGTGTTGCAAAATATATTCGCTCATCATCTGTGAAAAGAGCCTCTTCTGATTTTCTACACCAACTGTAAAATTGTGTCACTGGGCCGCATTGGGCCTCCGGACGAGATTTTTCTTCTGCCAATGGCCATTATTTCATTTTAATTATGGACTAATACTTTTAAGTTGTGACCTTGCTCATAAAATACCAGGCTTCTGGCTTTTCCCAGAAATCTCTGAGATGCCACACTGCTGGGCTTCCAGGTGCACACAGCAGTCTTTGGTGAGAGCAGAGTCCCGGCAAGCTGCTGGCCTCACTTGGCCAGGAAATCCCCAGCTTTCCCAGAGCTCGTGCCGCCTCGCACAATGCTTGAGCTGTGTTTTCATGAAGTAGACCTGGAAGGAAAGTGAAGTGTTGCTTGTGTCCATGATTACATCCATAGGAAAAAAGAAAATATTAGGCCTAGCAAATTTGGGATTTTTCAAAAAACATTAAAATGTGTGTGTCTTGGTGAAAGTGATGGAGGTGTGCACAACATATGGCCTTGTCCCGAGCGCACACTGTCTGCTGTCGGTAAGGACCAGGTAGAATAAGAAGTGGCTGGTCTTGACTGAAAACCAAGTTGTTTGACTCGCATTTTACCGGGGTGGTCCTTAAGGTGTTTATGTTTTGAGCCGTTAGTGCACCTCTTGGTTCCTCTACTGCCATGGACTTCACGTGTCTGAGAAGCATGCAGAAAAGTTGGGTAGATAAGCCTCCAACCTGTGTACTATCAGATGGGCCACATCACAGATTCTGGGCTGCAGGACACTGGCCACTCCTCTGGAATGTTCTAATCCCTCCAGGACTATCAGGAACCAAGTATATTTGGGGATTGCCTGGATAGGAGCTAGCCACTAGGTCACTAGCCTCTGGTCTTTATCTGTAATTTCAAACAGAAGGAGAGGCTGGTTTCTGGAGGTCAAGTGGGGATGGAGCAGTCTGACTTGAAGAACGCATTTCCACAGGAGGTACTGCCTGGTTTAGGTCCTTCTCAACATTGGACCCTTGTTCCTGGAATGGGGACCCACTCCCGGTTTTTCCTCTAACTGGTTATACTGAGATTTGGGCCCTATGTTTAGGGGCTTTTTACAGCTAGGTAATGCCTTGCTAATTAAGGGACCCCTTGAAGTCCACTGGGAAAGTAACCTTTGTAGGGACAGATCACTACAGAAGGTAGAATGATTTAAAGAGGGAGAAAATTCCATTTCTTCTGTTAGTGCATTAGACTTATTTCTGAGCACTGTTAACAAGCAGCAACGCCCCATCCCCTCCTCTTCCTCTCTGCCTGAATTTTCATTTTTCTCTTCCATGCTCACATATGGGTGGAGGAAATCAACAGATTCAAAGACTCTCAGAGTTTAATTTCTATTCTCAGCATAACATCCGGGAACATGTGTTGTGTTGTTTACAAAAATAATCTATGAACCTTGACTGAAACAGGCACATTAAGGAATATTCTATAATTGGATTTCTTTCATTGATTCTACAAATATTTATTAATGGTGAAAAGAGCTGTGCAAAGTGCTGCACACAGATCCCTGCAGAAAGCCCCACCCTAGTGGGGTTTACAACCAAACAGAAAATAAAAACTTAATTAAAAAAGTAATTGCACAAATTACTTGTGCAATTATCGATCCTGACCTTAATATTTTTCACTCTCCTGCCTGGAATACTCTGCCTCAGCTATTAGACGGTGAGCTAACTCCCAGCCTCCCCATCACCAGTGCTGGACACGAAGAGCTTCCCTCGTGTGGGACATGCTACAGCGGAGATGTTGGGGAGCCTTTGCTCTTGAGCTGAGAGACCACGTCCCTCTGTGGAAGAGCCAGCTGTTCCCTTCCTGCGTTCGAAATAAAGCTTACTTTCTCCTGATTGTCAGGATAACAGATGTCAATACTAGTCAACTTGCTGTAAGCTTGAAATGACAAAAGAATACATAAGACTTTCCCCTACGCATTGCTCAACGACAACTCGTCTTGATGTCTTGGCACATATTCTTCCACTGCCTTTCTTAATTGAAATAAAACTGCGAAATCTTTCAGTGTTGTGATGTTTGGAAGTTCCTAATGTCTTTCCACTACTGTATTACTGAGATGAGACACCTCTGTGTACTCCTCTTTGCAGATCGCTTCCTAGAAGCTACTTACTAGAAGCTACTTACTAGAAGCTACCTGGTGTAAAAGATTTCAAGATTGCTCATAGGTATTTATATCCTGTGTTCCTTTTTTTTTTTTTTAAGATTTATTTATTTATTTTATTTTATTTTTTTTTTTTTTTTGAGAGAGAGATGGAGTGAGCACGAGCAGGGGCAGGAGCAGAGGGAAAGAGACAGGCAGACTCCCCGCTGAGCGTGGGGCTGGATCCCAGCACCCTGGGATCATGACCTGAGCCAAGGTCAGACACTTAACCGACTGAGCTGCCCAGGCACTCCAAAATATCTTGTGTTCCTTATAGGTTACACCAATTTGTGTTTCCATTAGCAGTAAACAGAAGTTCCTGTCTCCTCATGCCTTTACCATTATTGACTGTTCTTTCTTTAAAATCTTCTCTAATTTCAAAAGTTAAAACAGTATCACTTAATTTGCATTTTCCTTGCAATTGTATGTCAATTTAGTTATAGCTGTGTACAGTCTATGTGTTTTATGAGGATATCCTATGTATACTATGTGTCCATTGAATGACACACATGGAAAGCTAAACATTTAAGTAAATATTTAAAGATTTAAACTTTTCAACCAAATTTGCATGCTTTTTAAACCTCTTTGATAATGAAATCATATCACCACCAAACGTACTATAGTCACGCAGTTAGATTTGTCACTTCTCTAAATCAACTTGTTTAAGTGAATATTTTAAATGATTTTTCACTTAAACATTAAAACTTTTAGAGCTATAAAAGCTCATTAATGGTGATTCTGCAATTCAGTTCCGGGGGAAAAAAAAAACAAAAAACTGGACCCTGGAATCTGTCAATGAGTAAGGTTGAACAGACAGAAGGATGAAAAAAGAAAGAGGGGGAGAAAATCTTCCTAATTACTCACAAACGTCTCAGCAGTGAGCAATCATGAGAAAGGAAATGCTGGAAAAGTACTTGACATTTAAATGTCAATTTAATCAAATTATGCAATTTTTAAAATGTGGCTGAGTGTAATGGGCTCTTTAAATTGTTTAAACCATGCCTTTTTCTAAAATGGTCCAGAGACTGAGCATTTAGCTTCTTAAGCTACCTTTTGACTAATATCCTTAAAGATTGATGTACTGAATTGTATCATTGCACTTTTACAATGAAAACATAAAGTTTGCTATTTTTCAAGATTAAAAGATATCAACATATCTAATGAAGACTAGTGATTGGTCAGCATTTGAAGAAAGTTAATAACATGATGTTCAAAGGGCAAATGAGAAAGTTAGGATGTATAAATTCTAAGGGAAATTATTCCCTTAATTTTAGTAGAGATTAACCTCAACCCTAACTCCCTCCTCCTCCCTAATCTGGACCATTCACTGGACAGAAAACTAATAATTATCTCACTCAGACTTCCCAACACCATCAGTTTTTTATAGAACTATGAGAAATAGGTAGGAAATGATCAGAAAAAGATACTCAGGAAAATAGTTGACCCAGTTTAGCCTCAAAGCTCAATAAAATATGAGCTCTGGGTCTGAACACTGATGATACAGAAGTAGACTTTTCTGCCTGGCCTGGTAGTCAGATATAATTAATATGTCACGGGAGAAAGATAGAACTCCGTATTTGATCACACTGTAGTCACTAAAATGATAAACAGGACGTCTGCAGGTACACTTAAGAGCACCACATTTGGAGATCAATGTCTGGATTTGGCTCTCATCTCTCCTACTCATTTCTGCAAACTTGGATAGATCTTTTCTTTCTGATCTATAGTTTCCTCATTTATAGTATGTGTATAATAGATACTTTGTGGGATATGTATGAGGATTAAATGTGATAATATAGAGAGTGATTAGAATAGTGCTTGAACAATTTAAGCACTCAAATATTCACTATTTTTAAGTCTTCTTTGTAGCAAGGAACAGAAACAGAAATTCTAGCTCTTTTAAGTCAAAGAAGAATTCCTTTAAAAGTTACTAAGTTACTTTCCAGAACTGCCAGGAGACCTGATTACCTAGATCTAGGAGAATAAGACATGACCGTTGCCCACAGGGACCAGAGAATGGTCCAGTGAGGACAAATGTGCCATTACACAGCATACAGCCTCGTGCAGCAGAAACTTGCTGGGACTAAAACCTGTCACCATAGTTAGCGTCCTGTGGTTGCTCCTTCTACACATCATTAATGCCTACATGGATAGGCAGAATCCTGATCCTGACCTGTATTAATCATGAATCCCAAACCACAGTTTAATTGCAGAGGGGAATTAATATAAAGAATTGTTGGGAGAAGAAAATTAAGTCCTAAAAGGCATGCAAGAGGACTCTAAGGTGTCCTGAATTATCAAGTGCAAAAGAATAGCTACAGTCCCAAGGCTGAGGAAGAGCGAACAATAAGAATTAGAGACTAGGAGAAGGTGCCTTGCCGAGGTTGAAATTGACGTCTTCGAAGCGAGTATAGCTACCATGGGAAACTGCAGGCTGCAGGTGGCAAAGAAACTTGCCGGAGGTCTCAGGCCAGTGCTGGTTTCCATAAGTGGCCAGAACGCATATGTGGATGGAGGATGTGAAGCAGCAGAATCGGATCTCTGAAAGCATTCAAAGCTGCCACTGTGTGGAGGGGGTTGGGTCTGTAGCAGTAGCCATGTGTTGCTGGAGGGTTCTGGTGGTGTGGAGATGCTTGGAAGCCTCTGGAAGGGACAGTATGGCCTGGGATGTTTTTGGAGCTTCCCAGGACCCCTGCATAGAAAAATAACAAAGGAGGACCACAGGCCAAAGGAATGTCTGCTCATCATCCCTTGGTAGGTTAATCCTAGTGCCTTCTGTTGATGAAGGCTTGCATCCCACCATCCCGCAAAGGAGAATGTTAACAGGATCCAACATCACAAAGCAGGAAACAGAGCCAATATTACGCAAAAAGAAAAGTAGGTTTGGAGCTGAGGGAAGTGAGTTGATCATTGGCACATGAGTCCACAGCTTAGTTGCCAGGGATGCTGGGAAAACGATATGTGGCAT
This sequence comes from Meles meles, assembly GCF_922984935.1. Classification (NCBI taxonomy): domain Eukaryota; kingdom Metazoa; phylum Chordata; class Mammalia; order Carnivora; family Mustelidae; genus Meles; species Meles meles. The sequence continues at coordinate 116,628,154 of NC_060073.1, read as the reverse complement.
TTTCAGGCTCCAAGACTCATGAGGTGATGAATTCCCAGAACACAGGCAAGCATTTCAGAGATCAGGCAGCCGAAAAGAATAACTAACATCTGCCTCATTCTCTCTATTAATCACATAGTTACTTTATAATTTATGCATCGTGTTCACCTTTGTTTTCTCAGCTGATGTGTCTAAGTGTCCAGATTGTGTATTCCACATTTAAACATCTTCTCTATAGCTTGGGCTTCATATCGTCTTCTTTCTTGTGTGTAAGTCAATGTCTAAGAGTAAATTCAGAACACGGGCAAACTACCCTGAAGGGTAGCATCATTGTATGTTTCAAAGAGTCCATCCAGCTTCATACATTTGCATCTCATTGTTACAGAGTTGTCAAAGTCTCAGCAAACAATCATAACCAACGGCATCTTCAGCACGGCACTATTGAAGGGAATGCTGCTCTAGGCAAGATACCGTATTAGTTTATGGCACACAGGGATGGAAGTGAGAAGACCACACATGTATGTGATGCATGTTTGAAACTAGTTTATTTGCAAATAGATGTTAATAGACTCCTCCATAATATGGAATTGATGTAGTCTTTGTATCTTGAAGAATTTTTTCTTCCCATTACTTGGTTTTTCTTTGGTTTCCAATGACTTGTGTTTTTCTCCTGCTTGATGCCCCTGCAGCATTTGATACTAATGATACCCTTTCTGTTTTTGAAGTGCTTTTGTTCTGTTGGATTCCATGAGATGACATTATATTTTGTCCTTATTCTCAATGCCTTTGAGGACATATATTTTGTCCTTATTCTCAATGCCTTTCGTGCTAAGGTTATTTTGCTAGCCACTCTGTAAGTGCTTCTCCTAAATGTTTGTGTCTGCTCCTCTGAATTCAGAGGCCATTTATTTTTTATAAATCCAAAATTTCTGTCTCCAGCTTTGAATGTATCTGCCCAGTTGCCTTATTGGGTATGCACATCCGAAGTTGGAGATAGAAATTTCTGCAAGCATCTCAAATTCAGGCTGTCCAAAGCTGGACTCACTAGCCCTTATAGCTTTCCTACACCTTGGTGAACACAACAGCCAGCATTCAGCCAGTTGCTTTAGTGAGAGACTGAGACATCAATTTTGCCTCATATTCAGGTGTAATTAATCACCAAAGTCTATCACTTCCACTTGCAATATTATGTCTTGAGTCCCTGTTATTTCTCTCCCTCCTCACGGACCCAGAATTCTAACCTAGCAACAGTTTTTCCCTGCCTTTCTACGATACTGGTTTTCAAGTTCACCAGGATCTATTCCTAGCCCACACAGCAGCTAGCCTTCTAAAATCACAGATTAGGGGCGCCTGGGTGGCTCAGTGGGTTAGGCCGCTGCCTTCGGCTCAGGTCATGATCTCGGGGTTCTGGGATCGAGTCCCGCATCAGGCTCTCTGCTCAGCAAGGAGCCTGCTTCCCTCTTTCTCTCTCTCTCTCTGCCTGCCTATCTACTTGTGATCTCTCTGTGTCAAATAAATAAATAAAATCTTTAAAAATAAAATCACAGATTAGATTATTCTCCCTGTATGCTTCAGAACAGGAAGGTGGCTTCCCATCTGCCTTAGAATGAAGTCCCAAATCCATACTCTCGTTCTCTAAGACCTGGCTCTCTACTTCCTTTTCAGCCTCATCACTCACTCACCATATCCCTGCCCTCTCTAGGCACCAAACAAAATTATCTTCAGTTTCTTTATATCTCTTTGTAGTTTCCAGCTATTATATCTGAAAATGTGTTTCCCTACTTGTGAGTGCTGTACTCCTAGTTAACCACTTCAACTGAACCCATATCCTCAGAGCATTATTCCACTTGTCATCATTTGTTCAATATAAGAGTAGAGGTCATATGTGAATTCTTTACCGGGATGCCCCCACCACTTAGCACATTGCCCAGCTCAGAGTCAATGCTCAATGTTGTTGAAATAAATATTCTAGCCTTGGTGAGGTTAAATGCGATCACATAAAGTTCTAATTTGCATATTCCCTAAATTGTGGAATATATTTTACTTAGTTTTATTGTCTCAGCTTTTAACAAAGGACCTGAAACATACTACACAAATGAGTAATTAATATGCTGACTTGATACATAGCTACTCAAACACAAAATAGTTTTCAAAACAACTAGCTTTAAGATTAAATCCTTAGAAACTTTATCCCATAATGTTTGTGAGTATTATATAAAAAAGAAAGAAAAAAGGAAAAGAAAAACCAAAACAAAAATCTGCCTAAAGTTGCAATGCATAGTGGACAGTGCCTTGTATGTTTGTCTGCCTGTAAGTGACTAGATGACATAAACAACTCATTTTTCTTTTTTCTTTTTTTTTTTTAAAGATTTTATTTATTTATTTGACAGAGAGAGATCATAAGTAGGCAGAGAGGCAGGCAGAGAGAGTGAGAGGGAAGCAGGCTCCCTGCCGAGCAGAGAGCCCGATGTGGGACTCGATCCCAGGACCCTGAGATCATGACCTGAGCCGAAGGCAGCGGCTTAAACCACTGAGCCACCCGGGCGCCCCACAACTCATTTTTCTTAATCGTTAGAGGAAAAAGAACAGTTTATATAGCATGAAAGCACTACTGATTAAATATTTGAGTAATTAAAATGTGCTCAGACCCGTAATGAAAGTCTGCAGAAGTATTTGTCATCTCGCTGAGCACAACGATTTCATGAAATACGGTTGAAATTCTACTGGCACACAGGATAGCATATTCTTTCCTTGCTCACAGATCGCATCCTTGCTCTGTAAATTTTTTTTTTTTTTTAAAGATTTTATTCATTTATTTGAAAGACAGAAATTACAAGTAGGCAGAGAAAGAGAGGAGGAAGCAGGCTCCCTGCTGAGCAGAGAGCCCGATGCGGGGCTCGATCCCAGGACCCTGGGATCATGACCTGAGCCGAAGGCAGAGGCTTTAACCCACTGAGCCACCCAGGCGCCCCCTTGCTCTGTAAATTTTAAACCTCTATTAATTTATAGGTAGGATCTTACTGTTGTGTTTTTCCTCTCATTTGAATAGGTTTTTTATCTTTACTTTCTGTCTAAGCCAAGGAGGTCTGCTTTACTTAGTATCTCAAGGCCTTGGGCAGTGACCATGTACTTTAAGGATTCACTTTTCCTCCTCTGTAAAATGAGATATTCTACCTCGATAGACAGCCATGAAATTCCATAATGTAGGAAATCTGTGGTGTCTCTATCCATTGATCTCTGTTGGTTTGCAGACCCCCTGGGAGCCTCTTGGGTGTCATCTGCAGCCTGCCCTTGGATGTGGAGGGCAGGGAGAAACAGGAAAAAAGGGGCAGACTTCAATAATAAATTTTTTTTTAAAGAAACAAAACAATTTCTTTTTTTAAAAGAAATAATACAAGGGGGAAAAAAAAGAAAAGAAAAGGACAGATCATTCCACATTGGTGGGTGGCAGGGTTAATGAGCAAGGGAACGTACCTACGAGGCTTGTCTTGGGTGTCCACAGATAAACAGATAGTCCCACCTGTCTTCCAGAATCTTTCTTTTTTTTTTAAGATTTTATTTATTTGACAGACAGAAATCACAATTAGGCAGAGAGACAGGCACAGAGAGAGGGGGAGGCAGGCTCCCCACCGAGCAGAGAGCCCGATGTGGGGCTCGATCCCAGGACCCTGGGATCATGACCTGAGCCGAAGGCAGAGTCTTTAACCCACTGAGCCACCCAGGCGCCCCTGCCTTCCAGAATCTTAAAGGTTTCTGTAGCAGGTTCAGTCACATATACTGTTCAGATGCTCTCGACATCACATCACTGTCTCAAGGTCATGTTCTTGGGGCAGCTTCACAGAGCAGGGATGGCAAGTGGAACACATATTCCAAGGACAGGGAGGGGGTGAGGAATCTCTGATCTCTCCCAGGACTAGCTCATGGGTCAACCATTGGTCACATCCTCTTGATGACTTCCCCCAACGATCTCTTCAACACTTGGCATTAATTACTTTATATGTATAACAAAACTTTATAGTGCATAATTGCCTTTCCCTTGGATAGAGTGAATAAGCTCTTCATTTTATTTGCTAAGAAACAGATGTACATAAATTTCAATTTTTCCAAAAGTCTGTGTTCTAATACAAAATCTGGTATTTTTGGTCATAAGAGATTTTAACTATTCTAAGAAAAGTTAATAGGAAAAAATGCTATTTTAATGTAAAAGCAAGGAAACGTGTACTCAAGTTTTAATGCTTTTAAAAGGACTGTGATTATAGTGATTATTGTTGCACCAAGTCATATTCTATTATTTCCCAAAACCCAAAAGTGTTTTCTGTTTTCATCTCTCTCTCTCACACACACACAGTCAGAACAATTATTAATAGTGTTCTTTGAATAGTGAATCATGGTTTAACAGCATAGGGAATGAAATAGTATTTTTATTAGACATCATTCTGTTCTATAATGCCCTAATAATTTAGAAGGATGAAGTAAAGGGCTTTATAAACCAGGGTGTATTTAACTATGAAATCTCTGGGAAAAGTTCTGAGCATTCAAAAAGCTTAAAAATTTAACCTTGACAAAGTAGCCAGAGTGGTTCATTATTTCTATTTTTGTGTTTTCCTTCTTCATGTGTGGCCCCAAGGTCTGACAATTGTTTTTTGAAATTTCGATATAGACAAAATAATATATCACAACATAAAGGTTTCCCCATTCTAGAATATAAAATTAGAACCAGAAGTCAGGCATTAGTAAAAAATCATAAAATAGCTGGTTTAATTATATGTTGTGAGATATATACTATAGATCTATAGATCTATATACACTCTAGATACTATAAAAATAGTATCTATTTTTATATACACAGAAACTACACCATGCAGTTGTTCAGTATTTCCATCTAGTCATGGTTACCTGTAAATTCTCTCCCAAGATTTTATGCAGTGCATTTTAGAAAGGCACAATTACCCACCTCCCCAAAAAAGGCCTAAGAAGCATTGGATACTATAATCTTATTTGTCTGAGTTATATATGTATTTGTCCTTTTTAAATGACAGCTGAAGTTTGGTTTGCTCTAAGAGGTGGCTTTTTAAGAGAAAGCAATTTTCCGTAATCCTTTAAGACCTCCGATTTCCATGAAGTATATGTATTCTTATATTGCCTTTTCCACTAGCAATCAAGGTGTAATGGCCCAAATGTCCTCAGCAGAGCAAGACAGAAGAAATGTCTAACCAGTCATTTTCCTTCAAGGGGTAGAGTAGAATGAACTTTGGAATCAGACCTGGGCTAAAAATTGCCCTTTCCCTGCTTAGATGTATAAACTTATACAAGTTGCATAACTTCACCAAATTTCATTTTCAACAATGAAAAAGAAAAATGGGGAGAATAATACCCACCTTATAGGCCTGCTGTGAAGTTTGAGTGAGGTCATGCATACAAAATGACATGGCAGAACCAGACACACAGTAGGTACTCACTAGTTGTTGGGTTTTCTTCCCATCTCCTTGCCCAGCTAGCTCCCTGGGTGTCCTCCGTGCTCTGCATGTAGCACTAGGACGCTGGGTGTGGAGCTTTAGCCTCAAGCACAGAGCAGGGAGTCCCATTACCAGTGTATAAGCTGTGACTTCCAAGGAAGTTGAATGTAAATTCTCTTTACTAAATTGTCCCATCTTAAATTCAACGGGGCAATGTTTTCTTTTATCAAAACACAATTTTATGTGTTAGATTTGCTTTTGATGGCTGTTTGTTCCACTTAAAAGATTAGGCCAAATAGCTTCACAGATCTCGAATACCTTTCACACACAACCCCACTTTGCCTCTATTCATTTAGCCATTCATTCAGCAAATATTTATTGACCACCAACTCTGTGCCAAGCGTTATGCTGAATGCTGGAGATGGAAAAGGAGGATGAGAGAAGCGGTCAGTCCTTGCTGTTATGTGCTGGTAGTACAGACAGACATGAAACACATGTCAAAAGTCTGCACCCAGAGCAAGGAATGACACTCCAGTTATTCTACTGGGGAAGCACCATATTCATGAGAACAGTTGTTTCTGAACCCCACTCCAATAGCTGTCAGCTATCATTCCATTCCATTTTTAATTGAGGTCATCCACGTCCACGATACATTGAAATGATTTTCAGGAAGACAGCTGTGTCTCCTCTGATGAAGAAAAGCTTTCAACATATTATTCAGACCCTTGAAGAAGTTTCTCGAGCATACAAAAAACTCTGCTGCAATTATGCCTCTCAGTAATATAGTATAAAACACAGATGATGAAGCGAATGTTTCCATTAAGGAGCCACTTAGAGGTGAAACTATGTTCCAAATCCTTCAATACCGAACAGTATATCACTGGGTGTCTTGGCCCCCCGCAGTCTTCTCTATGGCTGGAAGCTGACAACTGAGGAACCAAACACACCTGTTTGGGATTCAGGTGCCCTTTGGAATGGGTTTCTTCCTCTCCTCTCAACTTCTCTCCTTCTAAAGACTTACTTGTTCGAGTCCTTATGGTTATATATTAGGAGTATAAAAGAGTCATATGATCTTCACAGCACCCAGATTACTGCTAGGACAGCCAGTTTTACACAGAATGGAGCCTTGCTTCTTGTGCTGAGTGTTGCAAATAGCCTTCTGCTTATTCCTTTATAGGTCTTGGAAGCAAAATGAGCCATGTGTCTCCATTATGATGGCCTGACTCTGGAAGGAAATGTGCAAACAAGCCTGTATATTTTTACTGAGCTCTCAATTAGTTTAATTTAGAATTGAAATATGCTTTCTAGCTGAGATGTCACAAAGCTGAAGGGGAGCATGTGAGGGCTGTGCAAGTGATTATATCTCATTGTGGTCTTTGATGGCATTGTCCAGAAGCATCTTCAGAGAAGACATCTGAGAAAGTGGAAGTACTTAATTGTGATAGAATTAAAGTGAAAATTTTTTGTGGTATTTGCATTTCAACTTGTCATTTATAGTGATTAGCTTCAGTAACTTTATGTACTGTAGCTAACCACCACTTACAAGTCTAAGAAAATTAGCTTTTACATATTAATAATCTCTGATAATGCCTTAAGGGCAGAAATTAATGAATTCTGGGCCCAGCATGCTCTATGCACCATCTGATTGAGCCTTTTCAAACCCAGGTATGAGGAGTTCATCATTTTCATATCAAATAATCAGAGAAAGAGGGAAGATGCTTAGCTAGTATGTCCTGACTGTAAGGTTTTCCAATAGGCTGTTGGCATTTTAAGAGACATTATTTTTCAAAATCCAGATGTGTGACAAGATGTCTTTTTGAAGAAAGGTACATGGCAGGATTCTTAAAAAAAAAGGTAGAAATTAGATAGACACAAGGTGACAACAGTACCAGGACAGGTGAGGGCCAGGTGAGGATGCATTTCACATACAGCTCAGGCTTTGCTGTGCTGGAGGGACTCCCCACCTCACCATATTCCAGCCAAGTCAGAACCAAGTGTATAGAAATGATAATAGAACATCACCATGATGAAAGTATAAAATACAGATGATTTTGTCAATGGTGAGAGAACTGTCTTATTACCCAAATGTTAAATTGTTTTAAAAAATTAATGTGTAGTTAAGATTATAATTATTTTCCTTATAAGGAATCACGAAATGTCTATGTCATAATAGCGGGCAGTTTTCAGGAACTAAGCTTTAATTAAAAACAAATGGTGAGGGGTACCTGTGTGGCTCGGTCATTAAGCATCTGCCTTTGGCTCAGGTCATGATCCCACGGTTCTGGGATCAAGCTCTGCATCAGGCTCCCTGTTCAGCAGGAGGCTTGCTTCTTCCTCCCCTACTCCCCCTGCTTGTGTTCCCCCCTCACTGTTTTTTCTCTCTGTGCCAAATAAATAAATAAATAATATTTTAAACAAAAAACAAATGGTGAGCGGATGTCCAGTCAAAAGGGAAGGGAGGATGCCCCTAGAGACCAAAAGTAAGTTACCTAGACCACGGGGTTAGGGATCTTAGCTTCCAGAGTCTACTCAGCAACAAGGAAGTAGATTTTTGTGGTTACCGGCCAGTCATTCCACACTCTCCCAGTCTCTCTTCTGTCCTTATTGTCTTTACCAGAGACCATGATTCCGTTCACTCCGCCAGCATTCAGGGAGCACTTTCCATATGCCCATTCCAGAGCCTGAGGTTGCCTCAGTGGATGGGCTGTCAGATTCCCTCTTCCTGCAGAACTCCTGACATCCTGAAGAAAAGAGGTAAATAAGCCATCAAATAAGTAAGGTAATTTCAAATAGTGGTAAGGGCTAAGCACAATTATAAAACAAGGTCATGAGCAAGAGAGTGACTGGAGCTGTGGGAACCTCATTTCCTAGAAGAGTCACAGAGAGGCTGTTAGGGAATTGACATTTTCACTGGGACAGGAATTGTGGGGAAGTGCAGCCAAGGGACAGTCAGGCCAGAGAGAGCAGTTAGAGCCAAGGCCCTAAAGTGGATGAGAAGGTGTATTTAAGTAACAGAAAAAGGGAGAGTCTTCTGGCTTAGTCTAGTGGGTGAGGGGGGCAATGGTGGATGAGTTTAGGGAAGACAAAATCATTAGAGCTTTTAAGGCCACGTGGAATTAGTTAAATCGGATGAAAAGCCACTGGAACTTTAAGAAGGGCTGGAGTCCCATCTTACCACACTCTCTGCTGAGTGGGCAATGATTAGGAAGGAATAAAACTGGGAACAGGAAGTACAGTCTGGAGACTTTACTAGTAGACTGGGCAGGACAGTGGCAGCATAATAGGGATACAGAGGAGTGAGTAGATTTTGATATATTTTAGGTATTTTAGAGATGAAACCATCAAGATTTGCCATGATTTCAATGTGGAGTAGAAGGAAGGTAAGAATCAATAATATTTTCATAGATGGTCCTGATTTTATTTGGATGGGGGAAAACAGACACAAGATTCTGAAGAAAAATAAAGGGTCCTGTTTTGGCCCAGCTGGGTCTCAGGTGCCAAAAAGACAACAAAGGAGAGATGCCAGGTATTGATATTTGGGTCTGAACTCATAAGAAAGAACAAATCTGAAGTCATGAATCAGGGCATTCTTGGCACGTGAACGATACTTGAAGTCCTAGAAATAGATGACATCACCTAAAGAGTGAAGAAGAAGTGCTCTTTCATTACTTAAAGATCGGTCAGACAGGGAGATGCAAGCCAGGAAACTGAGAACAAGTGTTCAAATAAGAGGAAATGGTGGAAAGGGTGCTGTGCTGTTGGTAAGCCAAGAGAAGATTTTGCTTCAAGGAGGAAAGTCGTAAACTCCTCATTATCATTGCCTTTGGTTACTCTTCTCGTGCTGTGCCTGAAGGAAATCATGAGTTTCTAAACTGTCACCACCTCTACTGCATGTGTCCATGTTTTGTCTTCGGTCAATATTCATTAAATCTTCACTTTGTTTTCTCATTCCACTCAGTAAGGTTTTACAGGGCACTTACCATGGCCCACGTGCTGTGTTGTGTGTGTTAGGTTGGATATTGTTGTGGCTAAAATGGGAAGGGTTCCTTATTATCATGCAGTTTGTGAGATATTTTATGTGCTCTTGGTTTCCTCTCCTACCCTCTGCAATTGTTTGTAACGTGTGCCACTTTTAGACAGCTTTACGGAATCTCACTGTTGCAACCTTGCCTCTCATACTGATGCAAGTAGGAAACTATCAACCTACACACTTCTTAGTTTATCTTTTAATCTGTGAACTCCATGGAATGAAGTACCCTCCCTACACCTGCTCATCTCATTCAAGGCCAGCTTTGTATGTGCCCTTGGCCCAATACCTTCTGTCTTTCTGGACCTTCTTTAATTATTACCCCTTTCTCTTCTGATCCTTTCTCCTTCTCTGATGGCTCCATTCCTCAACCAGTAAACATGCTCATATTTGTCCTATCCTCTCTCTCTGTCTATCTCTCACTCAGATAGATAGACGATAAATACATGTCGCTCTGTAGTCATGTTTCCTTGAAGACAAATTTAGCATTACATTGTTAATGAAGACCACATCTTACTGGTATCTAATCCAGTTGTTACTAGGATCATGAACCTAAAAATTTTATTATTGGGAATTTACTCTTGCTTATATTCTAGGATTATCTTTTAGAAGTTGGTATGTCCAGGGGCATTTGGGTGGCTCAGACTGTTAAGCGTCTTGCCTTTGGCTCAGGTCATGATCTCAGGGTCCTGGGATCGAGTCCTGCATTTGGCTCCTTGCTCAGTGGGGAGTCTGCTTCTCCCTCTCCCTCTGTCCCTTCTCTGGTTCACAAGCTTTCAGGGACTCTTCAAATAAATAAAAGATTCAAAAAACTTTAAAGAAAGAAATTGGTACATCCAATAACAGGATCTCTGTAGTACATGTTTGCACAGGGCATAGCATTTTGATGTTTTGGTGATAGGTTGTTTTTTTTTTAAGTACCTAATAACCAAATGCCATATAGTGACTCTGTTCTCCCACCACTGTGTCTATATGCAGGCAACTGGCATGTATTTGTTTCCCTAACATTTCTAGATATTATTTGTCTCTGATGTAGTTTAAATATGATCTTTAATCAGCAATAGAAATATTGGCAACCTACTTGTTGGTTTCTGTATCTTTAATCACTATTCAAACCTAACCTTTATAGACAAGTAACATTTCCTTCAATCCACCTGCCCTATGGCCTGTGGGCTAAGCTAAGGACTCCTCTGTGCTTCCTTGTAACCTCTACCTATCACTTACTGTGTTCACTATCTTGAAGTATCAATTTGTATCTGGCTACTTAGAATGTGAACCTCTTCTTGGTGGAAAACACTGTATTAATTGTATTTTGTTAGAAATGCTTAACACAGTGGCTGGAAGAAATTAGGCAGTATATAAGCATTTGTTGAATGAAACAATGAGTGGTAGTGTTAAATCTACCTTTTTTTTTTTTTTTTTGCAGTACATTCTTTCTACTACAGATTGATTAAACACCAACAAACACTTTTTACACTGCTTTATATAGTTTACCCAAAGCAGGAAACAGTTCCGTTTACGTTGAAAAATGGATAGCTTAATCATGCAAATTCAAATATCTACAAGGCTGGAGATAGATATATAGATATATAGTTTTGTGGTTTTTTTGCAGGCTACACATCCAACGTGGGGCTTGGACTTATGACCCTGAGATTGAGAGTCCCATGCTCTATGACTGATCTGGCAGGCACCCTCACAGGGCTAGGTTATTAACAGAAGTACCTGGAGTGGCATAGTAGAAATAGGAAGTGGTTGGGTTTGCAGCCCAGCAGACATCTAAAGTTCCAAACCCAGCAGAGAACTCCAGTAAGATGGGAGATTAAGGATGTTGGATTTCGGATGTAGTTGGTCATCAGCACACTTGATGAGAGTGGTTCTCGTGGCTGGGAAGTAGACGAGCCAAATCAAATGATATGGAAAACAGTGTAAGTAGAAAACCTTGTCAACAAAGTGCCTGGAGAAGGGTAGGAGGGTCAGAAGCGGTAGGTGTAGAAGGTTGTTTTATAAAATGAAGGACAGCTGGCCTTATTTACGGAAGTCGTATAGGGCAGAGGAAGCCTGCAGAGGCAGGAGAAAGGGAAGAGCAGCAGATGGAGCACTGGCCTGTGCTCTTCCTACCCGGGCAGCGGTGGTCATGTGCAGTTCAGTATATCACTTGGATTTATGTCCCATGACTTGAGAAACACTGAGCTAAGACCACGTCGTTTGATTTACATGTGACAGAGGGCTACAAATCATCACAAATTATATGACAAATTGACTTGACGTGGCATCTGGAACAGAATGGGGTGACTACCTGATGAAAAGACATCTAATTAATTGACACCATCAGGTGAAAGATGAATGAATTATTACGGTGTTTATATTATGTGTTTATTTACATAATAACTTGATCTTAGTGATCTCATTAGTGAAGCAGAATATAGAATATGTGCTTAAAATTTTGATTGGATTATTTCTTTGGAAGTCTTATCCTGATTAGTGTTTGTATCCCAAAATATGTATCCATCTAATATCATCACATCTATTTAGTGACTAAGCATTACATTAAAATTCAGCTTGCTCTCCTCTTATGTATGCATTTCTGAACACAATGATACTTACCTTATTTTATTTTCATTAATTTGTGTATACATACAGATCGTTCAGGAAGTTCCATTGTTTGAATAATTTTCTGTATACCAAGCAACAATAGACGTCATAAGACATAATCAAGTGAATTTTGATTTGAGTGTTTGCAAAAGCTAGATTCTAATACTAAATCTGGAAATAATTATCTTTTAAAATTGGAATCTATTGATCAAATAAAATACTATCTAAGGGATCATATAGAGATGATATTGAACAATCGATTGACCATCTATCCACATACATAGGAAACCCAATAACCCTCACCTACCAAGCATATAATTCTAGATTAAACAGACCAAAAAAAAAAAAAATAATAATAATAATAATCAAATGAGTACTACTAAACCTAGACATTTGCAAAGGGAAACTAAAATGTGAGTGACAAAATACAGCCAAAAGCAAAGTTATTAGTCTAAGACTTTTTACAGTTTCCAAATAAGTGTATTAGGAGAATGACAAGTGGCTGTGAAAAAGAGCATCCTCATTTATGATGATGCAAATGAAGAAAGCAGACAGATGATGATTAAATATCAGAAAATACTGTTTATTGAGGAACAAGTGGAATAAATTAAGTTCAAATGCTATAGCAAGCACCAGAGTAGTGGAAAGTCATAATGATTACATTGAAAAGAACACAGTAGGAAAGAAAAAATAATCAAGGAACTTTGTATAGAGTATATTAGTTGTTTTGGGCCTTCTTAAATAGCATAATACTATTTGCACATAAAATTTGATGTTGGCAGCAGCTCAGTATTTGAAATAGAGGAAACTGGAAGTGCTGTCCGGCTTTTTGGGGGAAGGGGTGCCACCCTTTCCTGTCTCATCAAAGGTTCTCCTGCAAAGCTAATGAAGTCCTCTTAGGAAACTTGTGGGGTTCCTCGAAATGGAGTTTGGAAACCAAAACTTGACAAAGGTATGGTTTTAAAATGCCATAACAAAGAATTAAGTATTTACATAATTATACCACGTACGTTATAGTTATAATTATACATGCATATAATACATTATATGTATAACTGTCTTAAAGTACATGACTTGCTGCCATTTTCTTTTCTTTTTTAAAGATCTATTTATTTATTTTAAAAAGAGTGGGTGCTCACCCTGGGGGGAGGGACAAAGGGAGAGGGAGAGAGAAACTCCTGCTGAGCCCGGAGCCCAATAAGGGGCTCAATCCCACGACTGAAGCCTTAAGCCACAGTCAGACACCCAACTAACTGTGCCACCCAGGTGCCCGCTGTTTGCTTAACAGTTTCTTGAACAACCACTAAAATCTGTATGTATGTTCAGCACCAAACTGAAAGCCAGTATCTTAGTTTTGAGTTCTGAAGCTCTTCAACTTTTTTCAATAAAGTGAAACAAAAATTATTTGAACCAGATTATTTGCTGACTAAAGATTAAGAAAATCAAGGGAATAGGACAATATGAAAACTTTATAAGGGAGCCACGGGACTCCTAGTTATACACTAAATGTATAGCACTTACATAAATACATCCAAAGCCTTGGTGGAACTTTCACAAGGTTAACAGCTGATCCAGCAACTTGATTTATCAGAGAAGGTCTCTTAAGTTATAGAAATTAATTGAATTGAAAGCCCAGGTACCCAAATGTTACATCATGCTGTTTCTTATACCTTGAAAGAAAATTTCAGCCAGTCACACTGTCAGAACAAGCCTTCCAGTTGGTCAGATTATTGGGGTGATCAAATTGTAGTTCCTGGGCGAGCATAGAATTAGAATTGGATGTTCTTCCTTCATGGAATTTCTTTGTAAAATCTACTTACAGGGCACCTGGGTGGCTCAGTCAGTTGAGCATCTGCCTTAGGCTCAGGTCATGATCTCAGGGCCCTGGGATCGAGCCCCGCATTGGGCTCTCTGGTCAGCGGGGAGCCTGCTTCTCCATCTACTCCCTGCTTGCGCTCTCTCTCCCTATCTCTGTCTCTCTCTCAAATGAATAAAATATTTCAAAAAAAAAAATCTACCACTTACTAATTATCTCCTGTATAGGGTCATGGTTTTATATGCATTATCTTATTTAATCCTTGGCATATTATGTATTTATAATTAAGACAATTAAGATTAAATAACTTAGCCAGGGTCATCTGGCTAACAAGTAAAAGCACTAGGATTTAAACTGGTTAGCTGAATTTGCAGTCATTCCCTTCTATTTTAAAGTCTAGTCTATCCTAGTCTTGTCCATTTGAATATAGATGCTGGTCCCTTAGTTAGGTATTACTTTTTCCAGAACTTATACAATATCTCTTAGAGCATATTGTCTACAAAAGACCAGAAGCATCCATTTTCTGTTAATTGGTACCTTCTGCTATAATTATATTGCTCAGACTCTATCCCTAATTTCAGAGGTATAATAAACAAGAACAGAAGATACACTGCCAGGTTTTATTAATTTATCTTGTTTAATTATGCCTCATAATTTCCTAAAACCCGGATATGTAGAATATGCATATAAATGTTATTAGGATAATTATTTTTTTTCCAAGAGCCTATTATTGCTTCAACAAAGCAAAATCTAATTTCTTTGTATCACATTGAACTACTCGTAATACCTCTAGATTACCTAATATCCTCGGCTTCTTTATAAACTTAGCAATTAAAAGTAGTAACCAAAATCAGAAAACGTCAACATTTTAGAGAATTAAGGACATTTTAAACTAGTGGTATAAGACAAAGAAAAATGGGACCTTTCACCATATATGGTAAACTATAAGAATTTGGAATTCAGTGATGCTTTCCTTCTTAAACAGAAAAAGTATTTTTTTTTAATGCAAGCCTGTATCCTTTAAAAGGTAAATTAGAAAAAGTAACCCAAGTTTGGACTAGGATTCAGTCATGCTGAAGGAGGGATCAAAATGATGCTAGGAAAGAATCTTGAGAAGAGGTGTTTGTATTTCTTTGTTTCTCTTTATGTATTTGTCTCATTGTCCTTGCAAGACGGGAAAGACAGAAGGAGGCTGTGCACCTGTTCACCGCAGGTTCTCTTAGTGCAAGAGGACTCAGTTCTGTTGGGTTTTGAAATTGTGTTGTCTTCGCTTTTTGGCCTACCTATAAGCCGCACAGTTCGTCACAATTCCGCCAAGTATCCAGGGCACCCCAGTAGTGATTTTCCAGATAGCTTAACTTGTGTTCAAACGTGGTTCTAGAGAACTCTAAGGTTGTGAGGGAAAAAAAAAATGACGGCTGCCACTGCAAAAAACAAAAAAGCCACAAAGTAACGAATTTAGGTAGATGGTTTATCTCCATTTTATTTTAGTTATTATTATTTCATTTGGAGCATATTCCTCTGTCTTCTCCTTTTGTTCGACTTCGTGTGTTTGTTTCAGTGAGTTAGGCGAACGACTACCTTTCCCATGGAAGGTCGTCCCCAGTGTAGACTCTGTGCTGGGGGTCCCCGGTGGGATGGCTGCAGGTGAAGTGGGCACTGGCTGCGGTGGTCCTCCCGCTCTCTGCACTGAGACTGCCCCGGGGTGGGTGAGACCCTGCAGAAGCTCAAGCTGGTGAAGCGGGATGCCTGCCCCTCCGGAACGTGGAACGCGGCGTAGGGCGTGCCCTGGTGGGGCCGAAGGACGCGCCCGCAGCTGTCTGGAGCCCGAGGAGTGCTGGGCGCCTCTTTCACCTTATCCCGCTGGCCGGGGGTGCCCCGCCGTGCGCCACGCTGGGCCGTCGTTGGTGAGACGCCTGGGCATGGTGTGGGCTGGGGGCGCGGGGCGCACTGCGGCGGCCCCGACCCTGCTCCGTGGGCTCAGGTGGGAACGGAAAGCGTGGGGCTCGCCAGCCTCGGTCTCAGGGTTGTTCCAGCAGCTTCCCCCGCTGTTCAGTGGAGCTCTAAGGCTGGATCGTTTGTATGCTAGTTGCTCTTTTAAACTGCGGGTTTTTTTCCTGTGCCCGAGGGCATCTGGGGCTAGAGCCAGGGCTCGCGGAGGCAGCAGGCCGGCCGCGGCGCCCGGAACCCGGTTCCCGTCAGCACCAGGCGCTCGCCAGGTGGACGCCAGTGTAAACAGTGGCGCTCGCCAGCCTCCGGAGCTGGACAGGTTCCAGCAGCTCCTCCGCTGCTTGGCAGGGTTCTAGGGCTGAGGCCTTTCTGTGCCGGTTGCTCCTTCACACCGGCCGTCTGTCCGCGCCCCGCGGGGCACACGGGTCTGCTCCGGGTCCCTCCGTGCTCGCACAGCCGGGGCTTCCGTGTGTCAGCGCCTCCTCTCTGTCCCCCTCTGCCTGGGGTCCCTCTGGCTTCTGGACAGGAGCGGCTCCACTGCGGCTGTCCGTTCTTCTTCCGGAGGAGCGGCTGTCCGGGTCGGTGGAGACGCGGGGGGCGGGCCGAGCGCGGGCTCTTCCTGCGGCGCCATGTTGCGCCGGAAGTGCAGGTTGGCTCCGGGTTACCTCACCCAGTGGCGGGCTGTGGGTGCACGCGTGAGGACGCCTTCGTTGAGGACAGAATGAATTATACACTTTCCTGACGTTACGTTCCTAGATGTGCGCATAATTCAGACCTTTTTTAGCCTCATAGACGGTTGAAGTGGAAGTCAACAGGTTGAGAGTGCGCTCACAGTTGTGTGGTTTTTCTCTTTTCTTTCAGTCTGTTCCCAGTATTCTAGAGGAGTTTTTGCGATTTTCGGACTCTATGATAAGAGGTCGGTACATACCTTGACCTCGTTCTGCAGCGCCTTACACATCTCCCTCATCACGCCCAGTTTCCCCACGGAGGGCGAGAGCCAGTTCGTGCTGCAGCTGCGGCCGTCCTTACGGGGCGCGCTCCTGAGCCTGCTGGACCACTACGAGTGGAATTGCTTCGTCTTCCTGTACGACACCGACCGGGGTAAGTCCGCGCTGCGCGGCCGAGCGCTGCTCTCGGGGCACCGCCCCCGGCGCCGGTGTGGCGCGTGCGGCTCGCGAAGTGTCTTGAGCCGGAAGGTGGCTG
Organism: Meles meles; assembly: GCF_922984935.1. Lineage (NCBI taxonomy): Eukaryota > Metazoa > Chordata > Mammalia > Carnivora > Mustelidae > Meles > Meles meles. The sequence continues at coordinate 116,611,131 of NC_060073.1, read as the reverse complement.
GAATCGGCAAACGGCCGATGCGTGGTATTAGTGAACTTATCCTGACTGGGCAAAAATTCGTCATTAAACAGCTTCAGATGCGCAAGGTTATGGGTGAGCAAACCAACCCTGTCACTTAGCGAAGTGACGTGATTCTGTGAAGACGTCCACGGTGATATTTCAAGTATGATCAGGAAGTAAACAGGTCTTTTACCTCAAGTGCAGATCATGTAAGGTTGATTTAAGGTCTTGGAAGATCTTAAGAAAGTTGCGGGTTGACTTTTGTGTCTAATTCTATATATCTCGAATTTTATTTAAAAAAAGAGAAAGTAGCAGGTGGAAGCATAGCACTGAGTTTGAAGTGTAGAATTTTTTATTAAATTCAGTTAGCCGGCACAGAGTCCATCATTACTTTCGGGTGTCGTGTTGAAACGTAACCTTGAGCACTTGAAGCGTCGTGTCAGTGCGGTGCAGACTTGGTGCGAGCTTGTGCCCTAGCGGCCTTCACTTCACCCGGCTGTGGGGATGAGTCAGTGACACGGTACAGCTCGTGCGTTGGAAAAACGCGGTGAAGAATGTTGGATCATTAACAGACCATTCATTTGTGGGCCTGTTTGAGATACTTCGACTTTACAGTATGAGACATAACTTAAGAAGTTCCGTATTCATTCTTTTTTTTTCGCTTTTTTTTTTTTAAATTTAGTGACTAGAATCGTAGCAACATATTACATTACAATTTAAACAGCAAGAAACCCCCTGTGGGGTTTTGTCTTCAGTCTTTTTTCCTTAAAGACTTTGAATTTTTAACAGAAGTGGGAATAATTGAAACTGGTAACATTTTAAGCATCTCCTTGAGTAGAATTCTATCTGCAAAATGGGTAAGATAATAAATATAAGACAATAAACAAGCAAGCTAAGTCTTGAAAATATGATGACCTTCAAAAGTCCAAACATAATTTCCAATACTCAGACATGGTATATATCACTTGAGATGTCACAGTGGTGGTCTTAGTACATTGCTTATATTAGCATTCTTGGTAAATTTCCCTTTCTGTAACACATTCAGAAAATTTAATACCAGTGTATTTTTTTTTTTTTGCATGGTTGCAGCATGTAGTAATTCTCATTTGGAAATAAGGGAACCTACCCATATCTCATGATAACATTTTCCAATAGCTAATTATCAAAAGCATTCTGCAGAATATATTCTAGGTTGAAGAAATGATCATTCTGTATGTTTCTAACTTTTGGAAAAATCCTTGAGCAAGAGGACAATGATAATTGAATCATAATGCAACTGAAAACAATAATGAGATACCACTACATATCTATCAGAAAGGCCAAAATCCAGCTCACTGACAGCACCAAATGATGAGGAGGACATGGAGCAACAGGAGCTCTCATTCATTGTTGGTGGGAATGCAAAATGGTACAGCCGCTTTGGAAGACAGTTTGACAGTTTCTTACAAAACTACGCTCTCGCCATGTGATCCAGCAGTCCCGCTTCTTGGTATTTTACTAACCGGAGGTGAAAAATTATGTCCACACAAAAAACCCACACACAGATGTTTAGAGCAGCTTTATTCATAATTGCCAAAACTGGAAAGCAACCAAAATGCCCTTCAGTAGGTGAATGGATAGACTGTGGTTCATCCAAATAGTGGAATATCGTTCAGCACTAAAAGGAAATGAGCAATCAGTGCATAAAAACCATGGAGGGACCTTAAATACATCTTCCTGCTAAGTGAAAGAAGCCCATGTGAGAAGGCTGCATGCTGTATGATTCCAACTGTCTGACATTTTGGAAAAGGCAAAACTATGAAGATAGGAAAAAGATTAGTATTGGGTGCCTGGGTGGCTCAGTGGTTAAGCCTCTGCCTTCGGCTCAGGTCATGATCTCAGGGTCCTGGGATCGAGCCCCGCATCGGGCTCTCTGCTCCGTGGGGAGCCTGCTTCCTCCTCTCTCTCTCTCTCTGCCTGCCTTTCTGCCTACTTGTGATCTCTGTCTGTCAAGTAAATAAATAAAATATTTAAAAAATAATTTTAAAAAAAAGATTAGTATTTGCCAGAGGTTAAGGGGAAGGAGGGATGAATAGATGGAGTACAGAGGATTTTCAGGTAGTGAAACTATTCACTATGATACTATAACGGTAGACACATCATTATACATTTGCTCAAACACATGGAATGTCCAAAACCAAGAGTGAAGCCTACTGTAAGCCATGGACTTTAGGTGATAATAATGTGCTGATATAGGTTTATCAGTTGTAAAATGTGAATGTCAAATGCAAAATATATATATATATATATATATATATATATATATATATATATATACTTCATTAAGTTAACCTAAAGTGTTAAAAAATTGAATCATAATGCCAGGAAATACATACTGGGATCTGGATACGATGGTTTGTAATGACACAGCCCAGTTCACCACTTTGGGCAGAAGATCCTTATTTTATGATGTCTTGATCTCACAGAAATATGGGTGGGAACTCTATCTTGCTTTCTCCTTCTATGCCTGAGTAAATCAGTCTCTGGCAAGGAGAATGGTGTAGGCATTCATGTGTTAGCCTCCCTACAGAGATTAAAAGTGGTGCCTTGCTTTTGTACTAGTTGGTACTTTCCAGGATCCTCACTCTTGCATAGCACATCAGATGCTCCAACCCTGAGCCACATCCCATCACCTCATTCCAGGGATCTGTCTAGTCTAAATATACATACTTTATTATTTAAAGTATCTTTTTCCTGGCTAAATTTAGGGTTTAAGTCCTTCATGGTACAAGCACTGTTTCTTCTAATATGGCATCTTGTCATCTTTAACTTACTAACTGGCTTGTTGCACAAAGCCTGCTTTTTTCATTGTTGTCTCCCTGGAGTGTAACTGTCCTGTTGTGTTGTGTTTTAAAGTTCTTTTTTAAAGATTTTATTTATTTATTTAGAAATCACACAAGAGGGGGAGGGGCAAAGGAAGAGGGAGTGGGAGAATCTCAAGGAGACTCCTTGCTGAGTGCAGACACTGGGCCTCAGTCTCATGACCCTGAAATCATGACCTGAGCTGAAATAGTCGGGCATTTAACCAGCTGAGCCAGCCAGGTGCCTCATAACTGTCCAGTTTTTAACCAGTTGATGCTGGTCACTCTCTCAAATTTCCTAATTTTCTCCAGTAGTTGCTGCAGGATGAATAGCTATTCCTTTGTATGGCCTTTTGTTATAGTAACCCAAGCCATTTGCAAAAGAGACACATTTCTACTGAGTGGTAATTGCATGACTGAAAAAATATCAGGAAGATGCTATTTATGTTTTTTTTTTTCCTGAAGTGTATTTGACATGCAATGTTATATGAGTTTCAGGTGTACAACGTAGTGATTCAACAGTTCTGTGCATTGCTGAGTATTCACCACGATAAGTGTAGTCACCATCTGTCACCAGACAGTGTTATTACAATGTTGACTCTACTCCCTACGCTGTACTTTTCATCACTGTGACTGACTTTAGATTTGGGAATGTGTGGCCTTCCCTGAATGTTGAGTTGGTTCACCCTACCATGGTATGATGCTGCTTCCCAATATTCTTGGTCTTAATTAAGTACTCAAAAAAGACAGTAACAGTATTTTCTCCCTTTGAAACTGTTGTGCTTACTTTATAAGTTTAGGATCACAAGACCAATTTACTTCCTCTTATTTACTGGGCTTAGGATTATGTGTCACTGTCACCAACTTTGGCATGAACTTCAGCTGTGAACATGATTGATTTCTGTCATAAACATAGTTGGCTAAGAGTCATCCATATTTTCACATCACGCAGAAAAAAGCATTTATCAACGTTAAAGATAAGAATTTTTTTTAATGTTCAAAACCAAGTGTAAAGAAATAAGATTTTGGTGCTTTTCTCTGACCTTGTTACCATAAACTATTTATTTAAACACTTTTCCTGTTACAAGTAACTGCCTTAATAGGACCCTGAATTTCCTCACAAACTTGAGTGAAAATGGCTTTCTGATGCATCAGAAATCCTTATTTTGGAATATGTATTTTCATTGATCTCCTCAATTACTTCTGAAATCTTAATCTCCGTTATAATAGCAATATAATGTTATAATGTTATAACAGCGATATAATGATCTCATAAAACACAAGAGCCTCACCTCTGTCATAACTTTAATGTTTTCGTGTTGATTCTCGGTCAGTAAAAGGAAGGATGCTTTTTTCCTCTGTAAGACTTATATTCAAGTTCTGTTCTGCTGTTGAGGAGCTCCGTGAACCTACCCATATTTTTGTCTACATCTTCTAGGGAGACAGAAATACAGAGAAGGCAGAAAGTTAAACTCATTGTCTCTAAAGCCCATTCATCCTTTTATAAGGTTTTGTTTTTTTTTTTAATTTTATATTCTCAATAGTCTATTCCTAACCTGGAAATGGTGGTAGTAGGCGGCATCAGCAGTCTCTTTACCAGGTGACTCCCTGCTTCTTTTCATTTGACTGCCTCTTAAAGAAGAAAGCAAAGGTGTTCATTCATTTTTTCATTTAATTTATCCATTTGTCATTCAGTAAAAATTTTTTGCTTAGTTTTTCTGTATCGGGCACTTTGATAGGTATTAAGATGCGGTGACAAGCAGGACAGTACTGAAATAAGTTAACTCACTTGGTATGGCTTCATTAGGAAAGAGTACACAAGATTCTACTTAACAGCCAGGAGCTTGCCTTTGATACATAGTTTAATGTTTTTACAATTTTAATTTGGAACAAAACTTCAATAAGATTTTTGAGTTGATAAATTTAAGGCTACTGAGTACTTAATATGTGACTTATGAACCTGAGGATCTGAATTTTAAATTTAAGTTTTAATTGGTTAATTTAAGTAGCCACATTTGCCTAATGGCTACACAGTATGTGTAACAGTATGTGGCAACACAGTATATCTAAACAACGAGTTCATTTGGAATAACAGATTGCACTTTGAGTGAAACATCTAAATCTTTTCTTGACTCATGTAGGAAAAGAACTTAGAGAACATTCTGTACAGATCCTTTTTATAGTAATTTTCACATTGCATTGTGTATATTTACATATTTTTTCTTCTCTCAGAAATAGGTCTTTAGCCAGTAATTATTATATCTTACTACATTTATACCTTTTGTATATAGCATAGTAACCCCTGATAAGCATACCATAACCATGAAATGGACTAATGAATTCATCAAGTGAAGTCCTTGACATTTGGTATCAAATAATTTTAGTGCTCTAATAACTAATCATTTAATTCACATTTTATTAATGATACCATATTTTGTTTTGTTTTCGATAATATCATATTTTAGTGTCTCAGAGTTCATAGACTAGTCAAAATGAAAAATTCTCCTATAGGGGTGGTCCTTGAATTAAATGCAGCTTTCTTATCATGAAAAAATGTAGAGAAGCCTGAAAAATAGCATTCTTGATTTGAATATAATTAAGCTAAATATTTATAGCATTTTAAAATAATCTGGTTTTGGTAGTATAAAACCTTGACTATCTTTTCAAATCTACTTAAAGGGAAGTCATTTGCCTTCAGTGAAAAAGACGTTAATTTAAGTACTATAAGCAGCTGTTATTTTCCCATTTGAAATAGATCTTTTCAAAGGAAAATATTTTTTACTTGTGTTTCTTGCCCAGAATTGTATGTATTTATGATGCATTTTTGGCCATTCCCAAAACCACTGGTCAGAAGGTGTATTTATGATCAACAGAGAGTTGAGGAGACATAAACCTAACATTTTTAAAATTCTAATGATCCCTGTCAGTGTTTTCCAGAGAACTGATAATGAAAGCCAGCAGTTTTGGCCTCACATCCAGAGTAACCAGTGGCTGGCACTGACCATATTTTACTTCCTCCTACTTCTCTTTAATGCTTAATGTTCAATATTTTATCACATCAGTGCTTTCCAGCCTAGCAGTGTTATTTCACAGGTTGCTGAATATCTTGTATTCAGTATCTGAATTAATATTATAACATTATGTAAATTTTCCTTAGGAGAGATACATTTGGCAAGGCATAGAGTAGAAAACTTTACTTTGGTTTGTTTTGGCTTATTTCCTTTGGCCTGGTTTTTTTTTTTAGCTTTTTTTTTTTTCCTTTTTACAAAAATATATTCTACACATAGCATAACATACTTTGAAAAACCTAGGAAACAGTGTTGTGGGCTGGCATAATGTAAGTGTCCTGCTCCCCTGTGCTGAACAAGGAGAGAAGGCGGATGGAAAGACACCTTTGTGTGGGGAGGGCAGGGATCTTGCTGTTTCATTTTTACTTTTTGGGTTTTGCTGCATACATGCCTTCTTTTTTATAAATGACCTTAAATCCTTTTGCAAAAAGTCAAGATCTACATAACAGAAAGAGGAACAAATGAAGAGACATAAAATCCCCTTCAGTGATACCTCTCTTACTTCCCATTAAATAAGCCTGAATGAAATGCTCCAGAGAACTCTCCTCTCTTCCCTTTGGGTTCTCAACTCCAGTCCTGTATTTCTTCTCATATTGTTGTTCTTTTACTTTTTGCCTCCTTCTCTTCCTGCTTTCGGAAACTAATTGGGATAGGCAGCGTGATTCCAAGGAACTGGGAGCCTCAGCCCTCTGTCAGTCGTTACCAGTTACGGACTTGTGGTAAACTCACAGCCAGAAATAATGTAGGGGAACAGATACTTCCAAGGAATATGGCATAACGACTTCAGTTCACATAAAAACAGTATTACTGGTTCTTCTCCCTCTTTGAAATTCCTTTCAGAGAGGTGTGAGTTGGGGAAGATTTTCAGTGACTGGACACCTGTCATCTGGGCTTGACACCACTCAGAGGAATGATCAGTGTGGAGTGTTGCTTACAAGCACCCATCTCCAGTCTCCAGTTCCCATATGTGCTAATATCACGCCAGCACACGTCTGCCATTAATTGTGCCACTTAAAATGCTTATGGTCCATTTTTCTTATTAAAAACAAAATTAGAAACACAATAGCAAAACAGATAATTGATGTATGAATTCAGGAGAAGTAAGAATCTTTCAGATCCTAACTAGGTGCCATCCAAGAAGAGATAAAAAAAATTATCTTTAATTCTTGATATATTAAGCCTCATTTTCCATTTGTTTCCTAACCCCCGGGGGGAAAGAACTTTCACGTCTAAAACCCCAATGTGGATGAAGAAGATTCTCTTTCTATAAATGTCCCGTGATGAACCTTGGGCAATTATCTGTGTTTATAGTGAACTCATTAGGATTTAGACTGTTTTTAGAGCTCATCCTAATACTTTTGGTTACTGATTTTCCTCACATTTATAGTCCGGCTGACAATGCCAAATACTTACTTGTTGCCAGTTGCCAAGTGTGAGGATAACCCATTCTACCAGGAGGAGAACAATACTTAACTGTACCTTTCAAGCATGTATCACTGCCTTCCTGCTGGAACCTGGCCAGTGGGAGAGAAAAGAAAAAAAAAAAAAACGTATAAAAATAGCAATAGAGCTTCCTATAGAGATTGTGGCTTGTAATTGAGGGAGAAAAAGTAATCAGAAGCTGGCAAAACGGCCCTGCTCCCTTCACAGCATCTCTTTCAGTGTCAACCACAGTGTTTATTCTCTGCCCTCATTAACCCAGATTCCATAGGCTGTTTCCACCATGGGTTATGAAGGGGAGCAGTGGGCTAAGGGGCAAGTGGATGGGATGAAGGCGCATGGGTGGGTGTTCTCATTAAGAGGGTTATGGGTCCAATCCCTTTACGTTAGTTAGAGGAAGCAGAGGGTGTCACGTGCCTGTTACCTCCCACTTTCCCTGGTTACAGAGCGGAGAGGTTGAGGGCAAATGCTAGAAGTCATATCCTAAAATCCACAAGGAGAATGAATCAGAGCCACACTGCCAGACAAGGGGATTATCAAAGAATAATGAAGTAAAGCTACAAGGAGGGTCGTCTGAGGAGGGATCGGAGAAAGGAGCAGAAAAGTAAGCAGTGTGACAGATTGGAGAAGATCTGGAGAAGGACAGAAGCCCATGGTTGCTTTTGTGGTGCCAGCAGCCTTCTAGACATTCATGTGGAAGGGTGAAGAGGCTTGAGTGGAATGCAGGGAAAATAGACATGTAGCCTTTTATGAATGTTTGTGCCAGGTCCATGCAGTTGTCTGCTGGGAGGCACTAGACACGTTGTTGGCTCGGTGACACAGCCCCTGTCTAGATGTCCTTCCTTTCCCAATTGCTACCTGTTGTTGGTGTTCGGTCTGAATGGAAGAGCAGAGCAGATCTTGGTAAGACCTTTGGGGGTCCTCCTCACTGAAAAGGTGATTGTGCTTCCCCCCATTGAAATTCAAAATTCAAACAAACAAATTACTAAATATTATATGGGAGTCCATCCAAATTCTGTCCACCCCCCCCCATGGTGACCCATATTAATGCCTTTATTGAAACATTAAATTTGCTTAGAAAATTTTGTTACGATAGAGTCCTGAGCATAGACACAGCCTGTCAGTTGAGTTACTGAGTCAGGCCTGAACACTGCAGGGGCCAGAGGGAGACAGACATGCTCCTTTGAGGATCCTTAGATTGGTGAAATGTGGATGTAATACATGAACAATTTTCTTACCCTAAAAAAACAGATGGCAAGGATTTCTCACTGGCTCCATCTTTTCAGTGACCCACACCTTTCTAAAGCAGTAAGTTTGCAAATGACTTGTAATTTTCTGACAACTTGATTTAAAAAAAAAGAAAAAGTTGCTTATCTGAAGATATGGGGAAGATCTTTCTTTTCGACCTCTGAATGAACAGATTGCCCCAAGATAATGTATATTGTCTCTACAAACTCTTCCTTCTCTTATAAAAATGGAACACTGTGTGTGTAATGACAATGCACAATCAAGTTTAAATCCTTGTAGTGCTACACTTCTGTCAGAGGTAGGGTTCACTGAAGTGATGTGCACTGTAGCTTATCACCACGTTGGAACAGGGCTGTGGAAGGAGTTCCTATTTGTTATGGTGGAAAGCAGTCATTATATGTATGTTGAGGCTATGGCAGGTCTGCCAGTCTTTTGCCTGTCCAAAGAGAAGTAGTTCCAGCATCATTTCGGTCCTGTAACCCAGATGCTGTCCATGGAGGACAGTGGCACACAGTGGAAAGTGACTGGATTCAGATCGTAGCTATACCACTGATTACACGTCTGACCTTGCATAGGTTTCCTGAAATTGCTGGATGTCTGTGATCTTCCTGGTCACTGTGAGTTGTATGTAAAGTGCTCACACAGTTCCTGGCATATAACGAAGTCTGTATGTTTCAGGTGCTCTATTACTCATTATTATTATTATCAGCAGCATTATTACTGTACTAATACCTTAGCAATTGATGCTTAAATGCCAATAAACATTTATCATTTTAATATTATTAATCTTGAATCTAATATATTTGGTTAATATTTTATATTGTGAGACATACACCTTTTTTTTAAAAGATTTTATTTATTTATTTGACAGACAGAGATCACAAGTAGCAGAGAGGCAGGCAGAGAGAGAGGGGGAAGCAGGCTCCCTGCTGAACAGAGAGCCTGATGCGGGGCTCAATCCCAGAAGCCTGGGATCATGACCTGAGCCGAAGACAGAGGCTTTAACCCACTGAGCCACCCAGGCGCCCCCAAGACATACACCTTTTTAATACAGGGATATATCTGAGTATAAATGCTGAATTGATGAAAACACAAATAGGCATAAATTTGTGGTTTCTTGAGGTTCATTTCCTCCATAGACTTCCCTTACTCTGACTTCTCTTAAAATGCCGGCATTCCCCGCCAGGTCTGTCCTCATGTTGCCTCTGTTGCCTGTGTCCCACTCCTGATTAGAATAATCTCATGACTGGGGCGCCTGAGTGGCTCAGTGGGTTAAAGCCTCTGCCTTCGGCTCAGGTCCTGATCCCAGGGTCCTGGGATTGAGCCCCGCATCGGGCTCTCTGCTCTGTGGGGAGCCTGCTTCCTCCTCTCTCTCTCTCTCTCTGCCTGCCTCTCTGCCTACTTGTGATCTCTGTCAAATAAATAAATAAAATCTTAAAAAAAAATAACAATATAGAATGATATCATGACGGCATTACCCTTCCTCTAATGTCCACATTCCTGAAACGGTGCTGCCCAGCCCATCTCCTGATTACTTCTCCCAACTTGTTAGGTCATCTGCATCTACTGAAACACCCAGCCCCAGTGAAAACGGCCTTTTCTAGATTCTGAGTGCATTAGATGCTTTTGGCTTGCCTTGTTGCTCTGCACTTGGCATTCCCTCCGCCTCAAACATTAAGAGCCCAGCTCTGTTTCGTGTGATGCATAGTACTCATCCTTCAGTTTTGAGTGTGATGTCTTTCAAGAAGTCTTTTTCTGCACATCTGCCCTGGAGTGATAAACCCCTTCCATGTGCTCCTGTTGCATTTTGTGTTACTTGCACCAAACACAGGATTCTGTTCAATTTTGTGCCTTTGTCACCAGACTCTTTGAGGTCTGTAAGAGCAGGGACTTGTCTTTCTCATTGAGAGTCCCTAAACAAGGACTGGACCTGCCATTTAGTCATACTCAGTAAATATGAATGGATGAATCTTAGGGTCTCATCTTCACTGTATTTACATAGAGCTCAGTCCTCACCCGTGAACCAGACTCGTTTTCATAGTAACCATTGGAAGTCCCATTGTATCTAAAATCTCAACATTTCAACAGTGAATCTATCAACTGCCCCCTGAAACTTGCTCCTTTTCATGTTTCTGTCTTAGGAGGTGTACTCTGCCTTGCATGCTAGAAAAGGAAGAAGCTTCCTTACTCTTTTTTCTCCCTTATGCAGTCCTAGCCAGCCACTCATCAATTCTGCCTAATGTGTGCCTCATAGAAATATGCCCAAAGCATCCTCTTCTCCGTGGAAGTGCGTGGAAGAGAGATTTGAGGATAGCGTTGGAGCCTCTGCCTAGACCTACTTCATTGTCCTGCATCAACCAGCTTTCTTTCTTGGCTCCACTGGGAGCCTCTCGAATCTGTCTCCCATGTACTTGCCAGGGTGAGTGATCTGCAACATAGAACTCACATATGTCATTTCTGTGCCCTCGCATCTTCAGAAGGATCCAGAGAGGGTCCATTTCACTTACAAATACTTGTCAGGAAGACGTCTCTATGTATTTGGAATGAATAACTTCAGGAGGTACTTGTGTGATGTTCTATTTCTAAGGAAAATGCTATGGAAGCTGATTTCTATCTTAGGTTGTGTATCCATAGGGAGAGTTTAGACTTCAAATAATAACAAAAACAAAGTCACAGTATCCATAGGCACATAGGTATCAGTGTGAATGTATGTGTTTGTGTGAGGGACACATAATGTGGAGCTGCTGCTGTCACTGCCGTGGAAGCTTCGTCCCCTTCCTGCAGTCTGGCTTCTTTTGTTGCTACATGTCGTCAGCATGTGGCTTCATGTTAAGGTCCATGGTGGCTACTGAAGCCTCAGTCATGTCCACATTCCAGTCAGCCGGAAGGGGAGAGGGAAGGTAGAACCACACCACCTCCCTGTACTATACATGTCACTATACACATGTAATTACATGTGATTATACATGCAATTTTGTGACGAGGTTATATTGGCTTTCTGGAATATGCTGCAGAATATTACATTTTTTTTCTGTTTTCTGGTTGAATCTGTAGAATAGTAAGATTAACTCCTCCTCAAAAGTTTGATAAAACATGGCTTAAAATATTTGGGCATGGGGGCGCCTGGGTGGCTCAGTGGATAAAGCCTCTGCCTTCCGCTCAGGTCATGATCCCAGGGTCCTGGGATCGAGCCCCACATCGGGCTCTCTGCTCTGCAGGGAGCCTGCTTCCTCCTCTCCCTCTTTGCCTACCTCTCTACCTACTTGTGATCTCTGTCTGTCAAATAAATAAATAAAATCTTAAAAAAAAAAATATTTGGGCATGAAGTCTGAAGAATTTTTTTAAACCACGCTTCAATTTCTTTCCTGATTCAGAAGCCTATTTACATTTTTCATGTATCCTTGTGTTACATTTGTTCAGATACACAACACACATTGGTAGGAGGAACTTAATGGGTTCTGGCAGCAAATGTATTCTCTGTGAAACAGCTCTCTGAAACCTCCTAGAACTTTCTTCATGTTCCAGTACGTGTTCAATTTTAATAATATTTCATGTAGTCTTAGCAAGAGTATTCACTTTCTTCTTCTTTTGGGGGGGTGGGGCACTGTTGTGTTCTAAGTAATCATTTTATGTTGTCTTTTGTTTATGTGTCTTTACTAAATTTCTGATTGCTTGACCTAATTGAGAGATAGATGTTCATGAAAATCTCCCACTTTAGTCTTAGATTTATCAATTTCTTATTGTACTTCTATAGATTTTTGCTTTATATCTGATACATTTTCATATAAAATTCTTTAGACTTTTTAGTGTTTTCCTCTTAAACTGAAACTTTTTATACCATATAATAAACCTTGCTCTCCTTAATGATGCTTTCTGTCGTGAGGTCTTTTTTTTCAACATTAATATAGCTACCCCAGTTTCCTTTTGGCTCATATTTTTCAAGTATATCTTTTACCATCTTTTTAGTTTCAACTTTCCTGCATCCTTACATTTTAGGCATATCTTTTTGGCAGCATAACTGCCGTTATGCATGGGGTAATTTTCTTGTGTGTTGCATATTTAATTCTCCCCAAACCCAGAAGGTGAGTAGAATTATTATCCTATTTTATTCCCGAGACGGTTAAAACTTAGAGAATTTAATTAATTTACCCAAAGTCACCTAGCAGCCAGCAACAGAGCTGGGACTTAGCTACTTCTCTTAGTAACAAACGCATGCCTTTAGCCGCTGTGTTACACTACATGCCAGGAAAGCTTAACTTACGTTCATTATGAGGGAGAATGATCTCTACTAAGAGTGAGCAAACTAGGAAACTTTTTGTAAAGAGCCAGACAGAAGACACTTGAAGCTTTTCAGACCATATGGTTTCTTTTTTTTTTTTTTAAAGATTTTATTTATTTCTTTGACAGACAGAGATCACAAGTAGGCAGAGAAGCAGGCAGAGAGAGAGGAGGAAGCAGGCTCCCCGCCGAGCAGAGAGCCCGATGCGGGGCTCGATCCCAGGACCCTGAGATCATGACCTGAGCCAAAGGCAGAGGCTTTAACCCACTGAGCCACCCAGGCGCCCCTGTCTCAACTTCTCAACTCTGATGTGGGAGTGAAAACTAGCCATTGATAATATAGTAGTGAAGGAGCATGCCAGTGTCCTAATAAAACTCTTATTTATGGACACTGAAATTTGAATTTCATATAATATTCATGTTTCACAAAATCCTATTTTTATTTCCCTCTCTCCTTCGAAACATTTAAAAATGTAGAAACCATTCATACCTTACAAACTATACAAAGGCAGATGGTAGGTCAGATTTGGCCTGTGGGCTGTAGTTTGCAATATGTATACAGATTTATATATATATATATATTTTTTAAGTAAAATTTTTAACATTGTATTGTTTAGTAGTTTGAACCTCGGTTAAGTGAAAAATTCATTAACGTGTTAGAAGCAGTTTTCCAACTACATGAGTCAATGCATGCACATGTGTGGGCCTGCACTGCTTCCCAAGATAGCCCTTACTCATGTTCCTTTGGGAAATATTATAATTTAAAGTCTGTAGTACATGAACCAGACCTGCTTCAATAAATTTTTGTTTAAAATCAAAGTTATAATTTTTCTGACAATTATTTTCTATGCGATTTTGTAATTGGTTAATGGCTAGAATAACCTTCTATCAAAACATTGGCCTTGTCTCCATCTTGTACTGCACTAGTTTATTTTGGAAATACGTGTGTGCCACAGGTATTTTTGTTTGCTTCATTGACCATTTTTTTATATCCTAGCTCTACCTATATGCTATCTGCCAACACACTGTAGAATAGCAAACAAAAGGGCGTAAAGAGAAGTATTTGGGATCACAGTGATGGGACCAGTTGTTGAAACACATTTAGAGATCGTGTTCCATCGTGTGGTATAAGCGTGGAGCCATGCTACATGGAGCAGGGGTAGAAGTATAAACTGAATGGAGGGCTAGGGTAAATATCAGGTTGAAAATAATAGAAAATTCTCATACTCTTTGGGGGAGAACAAAAAGAGTGTGAAGAAATGGGATTTTTTAGAAAAAAACTAGAGAGAGAAGAGAGCACTCCCAAGTACAGCAGGCAGCACAAACCGAGGCTTGGAGGTGAGGAGTGCATGAAGTTTTGCAGGTGCTGCGAGATCCTTTGGACTCAAACCTTTGGCACAAGGGGAGGTGGCAGTAGAGGCCAGAAGTGTGGTTGTGATGACCATGTTTCACTGTGTTCGCTACGGTTACCCGTTACTCATGCCACTGTGTATTTACCTAAACTACCTCCCAAAACTCCTAAGACAGTTGGGAACATAACTTGATCAGTCCATGGCAGACTGGATAAGATCTACTGAATGAATGGAATAACACTGGAGGATGTTGGTATCTAAACATAGTAGTTATCATCCTGTAAGAGGTTACAGTCTTACGGTTTTCCAGAGTTTATTTTAAGGATTTTATTCTGTTTTGATAGATGCCTGATTAAGATTATAACAAACAAGTTTCTACCTGTATTTATAGGAAAACAGCATAAGCACCTATCTATCATAGCCTGTAGCTTTAATTTGGAAAGAGGAGAAAATAATTTTGTACATGATACTGCTTTGGGCCTTTTACATTTTTGCCTACCTCTACCCCCCCCCCCCCCCGCCCCGAAAAGGATTCCATGTCGTGAGTATTTTAGATGAGTGCACATTACTCTCTCTCTCTCACTTCATTGGGGATCTGTTAGCTCTTTTCTTGTTAATTTTAGGAAAAGCTATTTAAGAGATACATTTCTATCAATTCTAACTTAGGAAAGATTTGAACTATGACTCATTTAAAAAATTTGTCTACTTGTAAAATGTTGTGTTTTTTTTTAAAGTAGGCTCCATGCCCAAAGTGGAGCCCAAGGTGGGTCATGAACTCACGACCCTGAGATCATGACCTGAGCTGCTATCAAGAGTCAGGTACTTAACTGACTGAACCACCCAGGTGCCTGCACTTGTAACATATCTTAAAATGCCCCCAAACACAACCTTAAGAGGCCAATTCAGAAATAGAGTATGAAATTAAAACTAACATTTTATCCTTGATAAATTCTAATGAAATTATTCTTCTGTAGTCTCGTATTAAACTTGATGATTTATGTTAATCGATGTGTACATTTTTTTACCTGAAACGTGTTAGTTGAAGCACTTCGAATACTTCATTTTGTGAATTTTATATTATCTATGTTGCATTATCTGTTTTTACCAATTATTTAGGAAATAAATGTTACATAGAATCAATGTCCACATGCCCTTTAAGTCTAAAAATAGAGCTGTCCTATGCCCCTACAATTGCACGCCTGGGTATTTACCCCAGTGATACAGATGTGGTGAAAAGAAGGTCTATATGTACCCCAATGTTTATAGCAGCAATGGCCACAATAGCCAAACTGTGGAAAGAACCAAGATGGCCTTCAACAGACAAATGGATAAAGAAGACATGGTCCATATACACTATGGAGTGTTATGCCTCCATCAGAAAGGATGAATACGCAACTTTTATATCAACATGGACAGGACTGGAGGAGATTATGCTGAGTGAAATAAATCAAGCAGAAAGAGTCAGTTACCATATGGTTTCACTTACTTGTGGAGCATAAGAAATAACACGGAGGACATTAGAAGAAGAAAAGGAAAAGTGAATTGGGGGAAATTGGAGGGGAAGACGAACCAGGAGAGACTGTGGACTCTGAGAAACAAACTGAGGGTTTTGGAGGGGATTGGGGGAGGGGTTGTGTGAGCCTGGTGGTGGATATTAAGGAGGGCACGTATAGCATGGAGCACTGGGTGTGGTGCATAAACAATGAATCTTGGAACACTAAAAATATAAAATTGAAAAAAAAAAGAATCAATGTCCACATGCCCATTAAGTCTAAAAAAATGGTTTAGACAGGAACTGTAGATTGTATATTAAGGAGTTAGCATATTTTAAACAGTCAAATCGCTGTTCAACTACAACGATAAGTTTGAGAGTGAGTTGTATTCTTCCATATTAAGTGTATGTTGCTTCCATGTTACTATAGTTGGGGAATGCCAGGTTGTTTTTAAAAGAAGAGCAAGGGGAAAAATATTTAAAAGAGCATTCTTAGTTTCTTAAGAAGCAGTCTTCTTCATAGCACCTGGACTGCAAATTATTGCTTCCTGTCTAAAAACATGAGAACAAGGTAGGTTTATTCTTACTAGATCCAAGAGACTTTTTTTTAAGGATTTATTTATTTATTTATTTATTTTATTTATTTATTTATTTATATTGAGAGACACAGCATGAGGAGAGGGGCAGAGGGAAAGGGAGAGAGAATCCCCAGCAGACTCCCTGCTGAGCACAGAGCCTGATGCAGGGCTCGATCCTACAACCCTGAGATCATGACCTGAGCCAAAATCAAGGATCGGATGGATGTTCAACTGACTTTATCGGCCAGCCACCCTTAGATCCAAGATACTATTAAAGTATGACATGCTATTGTCAGAAGGAGGCCAATACTACCTATTGGACCAGATGTTACTATATAGCCAAGGAGTTCAGCCCCCAAAAGTGTGTGACCGATGGTGCCTTCAGTCCTATCACTATATAGAGTCTGATATACCCTTTAGAGGGAGAAGACCATGAGAGCAGTGCATAAAGCACTTTGCACTTTTGAGAACCCTTGAAAGTGGATTCAGAGAGCATCCCACATTGGAAAAGATCATGATGCAGCTGAATTCAGTACAGATTAACATTTAACATGGGGTGTAAAGTAGAACAGATCATGGAAGAGTCAAAATTTTTCTGATCCAACATTGAACAGTACTCCTACACCTGTTCAGCACTGTAATTTGTACAGGATATTTAAATTAAAAAGCATAATTTTAAAAATAGCTATAGTAGAATTGCATCAAGAACAATAGCAAGAGTTAAGGTGCTGGTAATTAATGTTCATGAGATAAATCAGAATGAGCTTAAAAAAGCGCTGGGACCAGCATATCGCTAAAGAAATTACTGATGAGAACATGATCTGTTAGTTGAAATCAGTGTGGAATGGATGGAGCTGAGGAGCGTAGTCAGGTCTAAAGTTACTGCCCTTGGTCACGCATAATCACTAGAATTTACCAGTTACCACAGATCATCAGTGTCTTGAAGCTTTCATTCCTAACCTGTAGAACAAAAGTTGGCAAACAGCAGCTGGTGGACCAAATCAGGCAGACAGCCTTTTACTGCAAGTACACACAGCTACATTCACTCATTACGTATCCTCGATGGCTGCTTTCACCCTGCAGTGGCAGAGTTGGAGAGTTGCCGCAGAGACAGTATGCCCTGCAAAGCCTAAAGTATTTGCCACCTGACCCTTTGCAGAAGCTTGCCCAACCCTGGCCTAGCAACTTTGTTGAAAATTGATTACTTCAATAGAATTATCTTACATAAAATAGATATTTAAGTTTGTTCTGTGTATCCATTCCTTGCTAAATAAACGACATTTGCAGAATACAAAAATATCTCTTAAAAACTATTCATAAAAGTAACTCAGTAAATATTTGTCAAGTTGATTTCAGGATCTATGCAAGAATATGAATGAGTACCATAGAAACAGTATTATAAATCTGTAATATTATGGACACAGATGCTTTCTCCTGGTATATTACATTCCTGAACTAACAAAGTCTTTGTTTGTGTATCTTTTACAGTAATAATGAAATACTCCTTTCAGTTACTGGATAAATAGAACCGAAGTCTTTGTTGTTAAAGAATGGTATTTCTCTCTCTTGAGGATACCCTAAAATCATAGGCCTGATCAAAGCCTCTGACATAAAGTATCAAAACTAGGGATTATACTAAATGCCCGTTGTTCGTATGCCATTATGCATACATGTCTCTATAGTAAAACAAAACAATTTCCCAAGCATCAGAAGTTTTTATTGTTTATATATATGCATATATTAACTTCAGCACAGAGTCCACTGTTTATATATATGTATATAAATAGTAAAAAAAAATACATATACTCGTATATGTAGTAATTGCAGTAAAACTACATGAAATGAGTTTTCCCTTACCTCACATCATATTTAGTTTTTTGTTTATTTTAATGCTACCTTATGATTTATGGTAACTAGGTAATAGATAAGAAATTAATCTTGGAAATTAATCTTGGAACAATTGCAATTTAGTAATAGCACTTTTAACTTGAATTAGACTTATTTCCAAACACTAATTAGGTCTTTGTATATGGCTTAATTTTGTTGGATAGCTTGCGTACTTATTGACTCAAATAAAAAGTAGATCAGAGAGACTGTCATCTCTAAGCTGGATTGTTACCATAGACTGTTTTTTTAATATTAAAAAGATAGTCTCTTCAATAAATGGTGCTGGGAAAATTGGACAGCTATGTATAGAAGAATGAAACTCAACCATTCTCTTACACCATACATAAAGATAAACTCGAAATGGATAAAAGACCTCAACATGAGGCAGGAATCTATCAAAATCCTAGAGGAGAACATGGGCAGTAACCTCCTCGACACTGGCCACAGCAACTTCTTTCAAGACATGTCTCCAAAGGCAAAAGAAGCAAAAGTGAAAATGAACTTTTGGGACTTCATCAAGATCAAAAGCTTCTGTACAACAAAGGAAACAGTCAACAAAGAGGCAACCCACGGAATATGAGAAGATATTCGCAAATAACAGTACAGTCAAAGGGGTGATATCCAAGATCTATAAACTCCTCAGACTTGGGACACCTGGGTGGCTCAGTGGGTTAAAGCCTCTGCCTTTGGCTCAGGTCATGATCCCAGGATCCTGGGATGGAGCCCCGCATTGGGCTCTCTGCTCAGCAGGGAGCCTGCCTCCTCCTCTCTCTCTGCCTTCTTCTCTGCCTACTAGTGATCTCTCTCTCTGTCAAATAAATAAATAAAATCTTTAAAAAAAAAAAAAAAAAACAACTCCTCAAACTCAACACACACTGAACAGATAATTACGTCCACTTCTTCAAAGAAGACCTGCAAATGGCTAACAGACACATGAAAAAAATGTTCATCATCATTAGCCATCAGGGAGATTCAAATCAAAACCACATTGAGATACCACCTTGCACCAGTTCAAATGACCAAAATTATATAAGATAGTAAACAACAAGTGTTGGAGAGGATGTGGAGAAAGGGGAACCCTCTTACACTGTTGGTGGGAATGCAAGTTGGTGTAGCCACTTTGGAAAACAGTGTGGAGCTTCCTTAAGAAAATAGAAATAGAGCTTCCTTATGACTCTGCAATTACACTATTGGGTATTTACCCCAAAGATACAGATGTAGTGAAAAGAAGGGCCATCTGTACCCCAATGTTCATAGCAGCAATGGCCATAGTCACCACACTGTGGAAAGAACCAAGATGCCCTTCAACGGATGAACAGGTAAAGAAGAAGATATGGTCCATATATACAATGGAGTATTTTGCCTCCATCAGAAAGGATGAATACCCAACCTTTATATCAACATGGACGGGACTGGAGGAGATTATGCTGAGTGAAATAAGTAAAGCAGAGAGAGTCATGTATCATATGGTCTCACTTATTTGTGGAGCATAAGGAATAACCTGGAGGACATTGGGAGATGGAGAGAAGTGAGTTGGGGGAAATCGGAGGGGGAGACAAACCATGAGAGGCTGTGGACTCTGAGAAACAAACTGAGGGTTTTGGAGGGAAGGGGGGTGGTGGGTATTAAGAAGGGCACATACTGCATAGAGCACTGGATGTGGTGCATAAACAGTGAATTTTGGAACATTGAAAAGAAATGAAATAAAATAAAATGGAAAAAAACATATATATAGTATGTAAATATTAACACACTACTGCACAAGTAGTGAACTGAATAAGAAATAAGATGGCAAATCAAATATGTCTCAAAGCAAGCAATATCCAAAACCTATGGGATGCAGAAAAAGCAGATGTTAGAGTGAAATTTACACTATAAAGCTTGTGTTAGGGGAAAAAGGCGCAAATAAACAACAACACACCACAAGGAACTAGAAAAAGAAGAAACTTAGATGAAATTTATCATTATCAGAAATGAATGGAAGACTTCAGGGAGACCCTTACCTCAGAGATAAGAGAATAAAACAATCCATCAGAAATGAAGAATGCAGTTAACGGATCACGGAAACAGGCCTGCTGCAAGAAACGGCAGCCTAGAAGAAGCAGAAAAATGAATTAGTGATCCAGAAGACACTAGTAGAGGAAAGAAATAACAAAGAAAAGTCAGATAAATG
Source organism: Meles meles (assembly GCF_922984935.1). NCBI lineage: Eukaryota > Metazoa > Chordata > Mammalia > Carnivora > Mustelidae > Meles > Meles meles. The sequence goes on along the minus strand of NC_060073.1, from coordinate 116,590,775 downwards.
AAATAGAGACTAGAATAAACAATAGCATAACATTGAAAGTAACAACCAGTTCCCCCCCGCCAAAAAAAACAAAATTGGCAGTAATCTAACTGCATTAGCTAAGAAAAAACAAGCCAAAAAAGCAAAATGAGAACTGCAAGAGAAAACAGTACAAGAAATGAACAAAGACATACAGAGTATGGTAATAAATTAAACAATTATATATACTAACAAATCAGATCATTTAGAAAAACATAAAGGTAGTTCCTAAAAATGTATAAGTTACCATGCTTTAGTTGTGAATCCAATAAATGGGAAATCTTCTTAGACCAATAACAAGAATGAAAGGTGAATTAGGAATCAGAAATCTCCTAGCACAGAAAATCCCCAGACCACATGGCTTCACTGGTAAATTCTACCGAACATATAAAAAAATGACTATCTTTATCAAAATCTTTCAAATAATGGAATAGAGGGAGCACATTCAAAATCATTCCATGAGGCCTGTATTGCCCTGATACCAAAGCAGGATAAAAATAATACAAGAACAAAAAAACAAAAACAAAGAAGTCTAGTTTATTTCCTTCCCCAGATTAGGGAAGTTTTCTAGTATTTCCTCACATAAATCTTCTGCCCCTGTTTTCTCTTCTTCTGGGACTCCTGTCATACCAGTGTTAGGATGTTTGATGGAATCACTGAGTTCTCCAAGTGTATTTTGTGTTCCATAATTCTTTTTTTTTTTTTTTGAAGATTTTATTTTATTTATTTGAGAGAGAGCACATAAGCGGGGTGGGGGTGGGAGGGCGGGGGCAGAGGGAGAGGGAGAAGCTGACCCTCACTGAGCTGGGAGCCTGGTGCAGGGCTTGATCCCAGGACCCTGGAATCATGACCCAAGCTGAAGGCAGACACTTAACGGACTGAGCCACCCAGGAGCCCCACCATAATTCTTTCTGTTTTGTTCAGCTTCATTATCTTCCATTACTTTGTCTTCTGGATCATTGGTTCATTCCTCTGCTTCTTCCGCCTTGCATCAGGCCTGTTTCCGGGATCAGTTACTGCATTCTTCATCTCTCACTGGTTCTGTTTCATTCTCTTATCTCTGTGGTAGGGGCTTCCCTGAAGTCTTCCATTCATTTCTCAAGCCCAGTGAGTGTGCTTATGACCGTTGCTTTAAATTTTCCATCAAATGTGACTTACATCTGTTTTGCTTAGATCTCTGGCTGTGGCCTTATCTTGTTGTCTGATTTGGGATAAATTCCTCCATCTTGGTATTTTGTTCAAGTCTCTTCCTCCTTCTCTGTGTTAGAAAAGCCTGCTATGTCTCCTGCTCCTGAAAACAGCGGCCTTCTGAAGAAGAGGCCCTGCGGTGCCCAGGGCCTGGTGCTTCTGGGAGTGTCTCAGGTGTGTGCTGCACGCTCTCTGTGGTTTGACTGCTCTGTCCTTCAGGCCAGTGGTCTGCACAGGCTCTCCTTGCCCGCTGTGGGCAGCGTTTGGTCCCTGGCCCGAATGTGGTGAGTTTTAATGAGGTGTGCTGGAGTTTGTTTGTGAAATGAGACCTGTCAGCACCTCCGCCAGAACTGAGGCCTTGCAGGGCTCCCTGGTTGGGAGAGGCGGTGTGGGGCAGGGGTTTCTGTTTGTCTTCTGGAGGAGGGGCCTGTCGCTCTGCGACTGAGGGAAGGGCTTCCCCGGCAGTGTGTGGGGTGGGGCATGGGACCCGGTATAAGCAGAGTACGCAGCCAGTGTGGGTGCTGTGCGTTTACTGCAGGTGGTTCTGTGTTTATGCTGAGGGGCGGGGAGGGAAATGGGGCCAGCGGGTGCCTTTGTACCCAGAGAGGCGGCTCTGTAATGCTGCCGCTCAGGGATGCACTCCAAGAAGAGCAAGTAAAAATCTTCCTGCCAGTGCCCAGGCATTTCTCAGGTTGCTGTTTCCGCACTGTGTTCCCTTGCGTTGTTTGCCTGCTCTCTCTCCAGCAATAGGGAGGTGCCCTCTGTGTTCTATCCCAGCCAAACCCACTGGTATTTAAAACTCCCAGCCTTGAGCCCCAGTGGTTGCAGGAAGTCACGAAATTCAGCCCCTCTCATTTTTGAAGCCAGTGACTTGGGGGAACCATTCTCCTTGTGCATTCCCTTTTGTGTTCCTCTCTCGCCCTTTTTTGCAACCAGGGCTCCCTCTCCTCCACAGCAGCCACAATCCCTTTCTGCCCTAAACCATGTCTCCGCACTTCCTACCTTCTTTGATAGGGCCCCTTATCTCCCTTTAGTTGTGGACTTACTCTTGTCAGTCTTCAAGCTCATTTCTGGGGTCTTTAGATTGATCTGACCTGTTAGGTTGATCTGTTCCCTCGTTGCATTTATGGGATGAGAGGAGCTTAGGGTTCAGCTGCTCGGCCACCATCTTGTTATATTGTCTGCTAGAGCTTCTTAACTGATTTCTCTTCTCCCATCTGTTCCCCAGTCTGTGCCTTTCAAATGAAAGAACCAGAGTGAACCTTTTCGAACCAGCAGATCACATTTCTCTGCCCACAGCTAGCTAATGTCTTCCAGATCACAGTGTCCCATCAGAGTTCTCAGGATGCCATGCCAGGCACATCCCTCAGGGCCTTTGTACATGCCCTTTTTCCTACCTGGAATATTCTTTCTGCAGATGTAAAAAGACCTCACCCCTCTTCTCCTTTAAGTCTTTATTGAATGTTACATTCTTAGTGAGATTCTCTCTGACCACTTCTATCCTCCTTGCTAATATCCCCATTCTTCTTTTCTGTTTTAATTTTCTGTACAGCAAGCCCCACCACTCTACATTCTATACGTTTTACTTAACATAGACTCCATTATAACAGGCATTTTTGTTTGTTTATTCACTGCTATACTTCCAGGGTCTTCACATAGAAGATGCATATGTATGGTACATATGTACCAAATGATATTTGGTAAATGAATTTAAAAATTGGCAGGAATAATAATGAAAGCAGAAAAGGACTGGAGCATGCATAATAGTCTAGTAGCTATCACGGGGAAGGATGGTCTTGAGTTCCATAGGCCCAGGAATGAATGACCGGAGACTTTGTATCTAGGATATGTATGGGATTCATGGAGTATCTGACATTCCCATCATTTATTAAGCTGTTTATACTTGAATTAGGGCTTTTTAAAAATAATTTTACCTCTTAATAGGTGTTGACGGTATAAACGTGTTGTGGTATGCTCTTAAAATTCTAGAAGAAGGGGGGAAAACTCTAACATAATACTGTTCTAATTTCACCAGAGTAAGGTTTAAGCCCAATGTGTTTCTAATGGCCTTTGTACATTTTTTGGATAAATCAGAAGCATATGCCACACAAAATACAAATGGGAAAAGAAAACTATGGACAAGGAGAAAAGCTCATAGATTATAGTTATTATGAAAAAAAAATGCTTTCAAATTGTACCTGTGTATCTTTAAGAATTTATGGTCTTATAATAATAGCAAGGACTTCTGTAGTGCCTACCATCAACGGGCATGGTTCTAAAAGCTTTACATATATAAACTCACTTCATCTTCACAGCATTTCTGAGGTATGTGATATCATTTCCATTTTATAGATGAGAAAATTGAGGTTTTATAGAGCTTTAATAATCTTTCCAAGAGTATACATTAAGTAGTAGATAGAGGCTTCAAATCCAGGCAGTTTGATTTCAAAACCTCTGCTTGTCACTACTGTAGTATGCTGCCAATGAGGACCTCCGCCTTTAATTTGCATCAGAGGTAGCCAACGAAGATAGAGTACACAAGTGCCGGACCCTTGATATGTATCACTCTGCAGCACTGGGCAACCCCAGCAGTTCCTGAAAGGCTCAAAAAAAGAACCAGTCCCAGATCCAAATATCTCAGCTTTAGAAATTCATTTCAGCATGGACATCTGAGTCCTGCAGCTGCTGTGTTTGGTCTTTTGTGTGGCCACAGGTGTTGGCTGTACTGCTAGGGCCCATAACGGAGGATGACAAGGCAAGCACAGTGGGGACTGCCAGCCCCGGGAGGTAATGCCAAGTTTAATACTGAAAGTCAAACATATGCACGTGCCAGTTTTCTTATAAATGCATTTTTATTGAAGAAAAACAAAGATGTCTTCTAAAAAACATCATCTGTGGATGGATAAAGGATACATTGGCATAACAAACAGTAGCATTAGGGGGCTTAAGGAATAAAATTTCATTTACAAACTGGGGTTGAGAGTGATGAAATCAGACAGTTATGTCAAGGAATGACCACTTGAATATCAAGTAAACAATAATCAGAATCTATATATAGTTCAGTTCTAGGATCTCAGAGTGCTTAGGTTTTCATGTAAAAATTTTTTCTTAAAAAAGAAAAAGAAATAAACCACACCCAGAATCTTAAAAAAACAAAACAAGAATACACCTGGCACTTTCTGTGAATAGATGCTTCAGTAACCATAATATGTGATGCGTTGGTGAAAAGGGGCCTAGAGCCTTCCTTAGTGAGTTGAGTCATTCACTTGAATTAAACAAATGCTTGTGGATGATCAGATACATGCACCAGCAAGATGCCTTAGATTTTGATAGCAAAGAGAAGACAGAACACAGATCACTGTAATGGAAAGTGCCCTCGGTAAGTGACAGAATCACCAAGACAATGTTGGCACTCAGGGGAAGAAGACCCTGTATTAGATTTGAGACCCAGATGGGCCCTAAGTAGAAGGTAGGATTTGAAATGCTGTCTAAGAAGTTAATTTAGGCGGGGCGCCTGGGTGGCTCAGTGGGTTAAAGCCTCTGCCTTCGGCTCAGGTCATGATCCCAGGGTCCTGGGATCAAGCCCCACATCGGGCTCTCTGCTCAGCAGGGAGCCTGCTTCCTCCTCTCTCTCCCTGCCTGCCTCTCTGACTAGTTACAGTCTCTGTCTATCAAATAAATAAAATCTTTAAAAAAAAAAAAAAAGTTAATTTAGGCTTTCAACCAGAAGAGAGGGAAGGCATTCCAGGGAGAGGAAACTGAGTGATAAAAGGGAAGACATGTATAGGTAAGTTTCAACATGATTAGCAAGCTGTCCACTTTTTCTGGAGTATAAGCTCAGTAACCTGAGAGGCTCAGAGTCCAGTAAGGGAGCTCTGAGCGCAGGGACAAGGACTAGCTCCTGTTCTGACTCATGTAGCAGGTGTTTGGTTAATATTAGGTGAAAGGAAATGGCAGGTAGGTGAATTGTTAGGTGGAACAGAATATATAATTGTATGTGCGCAAGTAGCCCTTATACAGTGTGAACATGGTTCATGGTTCTAACATGGTTCTAAGGGAGGCACATCAAAGGCAGCAGAGGCAGGTCATTTTGCCTACAGTCTGGGGAGGCTTCAGGATGGTTGATGCTGGAGCTGAGTGGATCCTAAAGACTGAGAGGTTTCTAGATGTAGTGGGGGAGAAGGGTGTTTCTTTTAGGGAGCAGTTTGTACAAGAATGTGATCTGTCATGCAAATGGTAAATGACTGAGTGGCTCCAGAGAGGGTCTGCAGGAGAGGACTGGCAGAGATGGATGAGAACAGATAGTGCCACGTGTGGACACCATACCAGAGATCCTGGGTCCTGTGTCCTAGGTATAGGGGAGCCAGCATTTATTTTAAAGGAGAGGAGTAGTGGCATGGGAAAAGTTTATACTTCAGAAATGTAACAGTAAAGCCGCATGGAGAATGACCTGGGGGTGGTGAGACTCTGCAGGCAAGAAAAACCAACCGGGAAAATTACAGTGTGACATGTAAACAAGAAGATGAGCACACTAAAACCTATATCCATAAATGCTAAAAAGATGTCAAGTACATGAATCACCAGAGTAGGCTGACTTTAGTCAAAGTTTATCGTGTGGGATTTGGAACCAGATTTTATTTTAAAAGATTTTCATTCCTGTTTTAACTTAAAAGTAACAAGTTACTTTATCTCATGGATTCCTACTATGTATTAGAATACCTACAAAAGATGCTGGTAATAATATCGATGTATTCATTTTCTTTATGTCATTATACATTATGTTACTGTGTGGTGTATCTACATGATACATATTTATTGCATGGATGATAAAGTACTCTAGTTTGCTCTAGCCTTGTGATGCATCTAATATCTTGATGCAGGGAGAGTTTAATAGGTGATGACGCCATGATGACCTCCTAACATCCCTTCTTTAAAGACAGCCTTACAGGTGACTCTTCTGATTTGGCCATTTAGAAATATTATGGAAAAAAAATAATTCCTTCTCAAGACTTTAATGTGTGAAGTGTGATTACCAGTATCACTTCCCATTTACTGATGGTATATTTTTGTCAGATTATATATATATTCTCTCTTAGTTTGTCTAGATAAATGTATTTGTGTAATTTAGATAAGTTTAGTTACTTGATCAAATTTTCTCAACCTCTTCACCTATCTGCCCAAAATTCATCTTGAGTATTTTAATACATGGTTTAAAAATATTCTCCAATTTAAAATCAGTTTTTAAATAAATAAAATTATCCATATTTTTCTTATTTCCAGGATTCTACCTAGTCCCGGAGAAAGACATAAAATGGGGTTAGTTCATTCCATTACAAACTGACCTAAGCTCTCCCTGCGGTAAGCAGTTCTTCTCCTTATCTCTATTAAATCCCTATTACTTTCCCCAAAACTCTTGCTCCGAATGTTTTTCCAGTTTTCAGAAATATCAAGATGGACCTTTCTTCCCCCTGATTCTCTGGAGATCAGGATACTTTTATTGAGGCCAATTAACATGAGCTTTCTCACTTTTCTGTCAACATTGAAATGATCTGGATAGTCATTCATTTCCTCTGTGTTCTTTCTACCTTCAAGAAATCATCCTTGACTTAATTCAGGGCTAACCCTGTCCATGAGACTATGTTTTCCTTCATACTTGAAGATGTCTCTCTTCCATTATCTACTCCTTCTTTCACCATTAGCTTATCTCTTTCTGTCTATACAAATGATCAAAGTCTCCCCAAACTATAAACAATCACTCACTACCCTTTATAATCTGAACGGTCCTGAGCCCTTGTGCAAAGTCTTTTTCATTACATTCTGTGGAATATAGTCCACAGAGTTCTCACTACGTCTTCATTCCTCAGCTGTTTGTGGTTTAGGTTCTGCCTGCTCCTACCCTACTCCACAGAACTTAACTTTTTCAAAAATTAAACTTCAGCTTTCAAAACCCAAAGATGTTCCTGATAGTTCATACTCTTAAATGCTTCCTGTTTTTTATCCTCTTAAATCCCTCTTTGGTACCTGACATTCCTTTGCACTATTTTTTGAAATACTGTGTTTTTAAGATCATCTTCGATGCTGTGTGTTGTCTGACTTACGTCCCTGAGCCTAGGCATACGTACCCTTCCCGCTGAGTCCTTACTACTCAGCTTTCTCTCGCAGCATCCTCTGGAGCCAGTGCATTTCTGCTGTCGCTCTAACTGTGATTTTGATCTGAATGATTCCTGGATCCCAGTCTATGAGCTCATGCTAAAGCTTCAGTCCCTGTTGTCAAACAAGTTCCTCTAAGAAGGTACAATGAACACTTTTAAATAAACCAGATGCTGATTTATATAGCTTGTATACAGACACTGATATATTTACAGTAAGGGTTCACGATGAAATGCATTTGTTTCAGAAGAAAAATGTGTATGACACGTGGAATATACACACATACAAATTTGTGTAGAATGTGTATGGGTCTTTGTTGTATTATTTTTATTCTTAAACTTTCTTCTAAGTTAAAATTATTTCCAAAAATATTGTAAAAAAATAAATGGGATATAACTAAAGTTGTACTGAGAGGCAGTTTCATAGCTATGAAGACATTTATCATAAAATAAAAGAAGTAAATACAAATAAACTTTCAACTTAAGAGACAGAGTGAGGGAGGGAGACACACGTTACAGGCCTAAATTAAACATTCAAAAAAATTAAGTAATGCAGACAAGGGTAAAAGTGAGCATACACAAGTAAGAAAGCTGCAGGGACTTCTCACTTAGCTGTTCATTACTAAATAGGTCCCCATTATCTCCTCCACCTCTCCTGCTCTTCCTTCTTCTCATCCTTTTTTTTTCCTTCTTTTTTTCCCCTTCCTTTCTTTCCTTCTTTCTGCCTTTTTTTTTTTAAGATTTTATTTATTTATTTGACAGAGAGAGATCACAAGTAGACAGAGAGGCAGGCAGAGAGAGAGAGGGAAGCAGGCTCCCTGCTGAGCAGAGAGCCCGATGCGGGACTCGATCCCAGGACCCTGAGATCATGACCTGAGCCAAAGGCAGCGGCTTAACCCACTGAGCCACCCAGGCGCCCCCTTCTTTCTGCTTTAAACGTGCTTTTCTCCAAGTTTGCTCTCAAAATTATACCTTCTTTAAAGTGCAAGATATTAAAAGATACCCAATGGAGAGACATGGCCTAGTTTGGAAATTTAAGAAAGTCTTTTCCGAGGCAGTGATGTAGGAGCCATCATTTAAAGTGTAAGTAAAGATTCTCAAGGCAAAAGTTCAGGAAAAGGTAGAAGAGAAGCAGGGATAAAGGTTTAACAAGAAAAAAGCAAAGTGAACATTCTCAAGAAAGTAAATTAACTCCAAAGTAGGTGGAGCAGAGGGAGAAAGAAGAGATAAATCTAACAGAAAAACAGCAGTGGTCCAAAAAAAGTAAGCTGTGTAACCATTTAGGAAAGCAACAAAGAAATAGCAGCTATATATTAATTTCATATAAAGCAAGTAGTTTTACTAAAAAGGTAACCAGTTCTGTAATAGTCGAATTCATAATTAAATTCAAACCATGATGTTTAAACCATAAAATAGTACATTAAATGAATATATAATAAAAAAGCTATCAAAATAAGGAAAAAATTTTAAATATTACTTTTGGTTTTTCAGACAGTACAAAAGTATAGAGGATATTTGAATATTTAATGTGTTTGTTTAAGAAACAAAATTAATTGTAAGAGAAAATATTCTTTTATTTTCTTTTATGAATTTTTCATGGAACATTTATGAAAATAGGCTATAAAGTCCATATATGCAATGAAAACTAATTAAAAAATTTTTTCAATAAGGAAAGCCATATTTGTTTAATAGAAGATAATATATAGAGAATATAAAGTATATAATATGTATAGGATATATAGAAGTAAAAATATAGAAATATAAAATATTAAAATTTTTATATATAGAAATATAAAATATATATTCTATATAGAAAATATATAGAAGGAGAAACTTAATACAAATAAAAATTTATGTGAGTTTATAAAATAAAAATCTGGAAAAAGAACTTGCGGCAAAGAGGAAATAAAAAAATTTGACGTCTAGCTCTGAAAAATAATGAAAAGGTCACCTGTGTGGCTCAGTTGGTTAAGCATCTGACTTTGGTCAGCTTATGATCTCGGGGTCCTGGGTTGAAGTCTGGCATCTGCATAGGCCTCCACGCTCAGCGGAGAGTCTGCTTCTCGTCCTCCCTTTGCTCCTCCCCCTGCTCCTGCTCACTTGCTCTCTCTCTCTCTCTCAAATAAATAAAATCTTTGGAAAAAAATAAAAATAATGAAAAGAAAACAGTAAAATCTCAAAGGTGAACCAGAGCTATACTGAGATGTAAATTATAGCCTTAAATGCTTTATTAAATAGTATAAGATTAAAATAACTTGACCACATACACAGCCTATTACATACACAATAAAAATGGTATTGAAGAGAAACTGGAAACATAACATACCAAAGATAAAAGCAGAAATTGAAGAAGTAGAAAAGCGTTGAACTGTTAATGTCAAGAACTGATTTCTTCAAAAAGACAAATATGTTTTAACTCTTATCTGCAGATAGTATTAATGTCCAAGGCTAATGAAAAAAATTTAACTTGCGTTGGATGAGAGATGAGAAGTTGGCAGAAAGTAGATGCCTCCTTACCAGATGTGAAAATTTATAAGACTCAGACATTCAGAATACACACATCTTGAGCCAAAATATGTAGACAGCAATAAGTGAGAATATTATGTGTCTGGTCAACAAGTACAAGGATAATTTTCAACTTCACATTAGTCAATTAAGTTGAAATACCACGTACATCAAATTGGAAAAGGTCTTCTGCCAGTAATGATTTCGAGCTCTAATGAGCATTTAGGAATTAGGCTCTCTTAAATACTGTCCCTGGTAGTTCTGTTCATGCCAGTTTTCTTGAGAAAATTAAGCAGTAGAGATCAAAACCTATACTCAGAACTTCACTTGTGAAAATTTTCCTAAGGAAATAATCTTAAATTTGCATGAGGACTAATAACTGAAAATGCAGTAGAAATAAGATAAATGTTTATAATTATTTAATAAGAAAATTGATTTTTTTTAATCTTACAGTGCATGCCAAGTGAGCATTTTATGAATAGTATCTCACAGTTTTATCATAAAATTAGTGTTTTTCCCATTTAAGGAAGAAGAAACAGATTTAGAGAAGCCAAGAATGTTGTCCCAAATCATATGAGTGAATCAGTGATCCAAGAATTGTTACTCTGACAATAACATCTCACTTAATGACAATGTTAAGATACTCATCATTGTGGGGCACCTGGGTGGCTTAGTGGATTAAAGCCTCTCCCTTCGGCTCAGGTCATGATTCCAGGGTCTTAGGATCGAGCCCCATGTTGGGCTCTCTGCTCACTGGAGAGTCTGCTCCCCAACCCCCCAACCCCCATCTGCCTCTCTGCCTACTTGTGATCTCTGTCTGTCAAACAAATGAATAAAATCTTAAAAAAAAAATACTCATCGCTTAGCAGCAAGAGAAATATAAATATCTTAAATATACATCACCAGGATTTCAAAAGTCGTACTGAATCCATATCCTATGTAGAAATGATTAATAATATTTTAGGAATATATCAAACTTGTCTCAACATTAACAAGAAGAAAAATTGATGGGAAAACCAGTATATTCTTTGTGAGGTAGATAGATAGATGATAGATAGATTGATCTATACACCAGATAGCCTACAATTGAATTCTAGGTCTACCACTAACCTTATAGGGTTATGGAAATTCAATGAGATAATTTATGTAAACTCCTTAACTGCTTGTCAGAATGCCAGACACACAGTAAATTTCAAAAAAAAACATACACATCTCTGATGTCAACTACGCTGTCCCTGGTCTTTGAGGACTAGGTCAAGCTGCTTGGCTTGGAAAGTCTCAATGATTTTCAAACAGATCTGAGGATCTTAAGAGTTTCCTGACTCCTGCATTCAACATGCCACCCTTTCCCATGTGGCAGAGGGCCAGATGGGAAACCACTCTCACAAAACATTGTGAGTGGACTTTACTGAAGTACTTGGGGTTGCAGGGAGAGGTAATACCAAGTACCATCAGTTTAAAATAATAATTATCAGTAATCTCCAGTCATATTTTAGACATGCCTAGTGCACGATTTTCTACTACCACCACACTAGCTAGAGGTGGTCCTGTCCCTGCATCCACACGGCACCTTGTCTCATCCAAGGAGGATAGTGTGAGGCTTTCTCAGAGGCTTCAGTTCCAGCCAACAGCTAGCATGTCTGCACATACCCACCACACGGAATGTTAAACATGAAAACCGTGTCCCACGTGTCATCAGTGCTGCTTGTCTTTAGAATTGAGCTTATAGATGATTTTAATTTTTCCTCTATATTTTATCTTGTAATTATTCTTCAGTGAATAAATAGTGCTTATAGAATTTGAAAAATAATAATGTTCTTTTTAAAGATTTTATTTATTTGAGAGAGAAAGAACAAGTGAGATGGGGCAGAGGGAGAGGGAGAAGCAGACTCCCAGCTGAGCAAGGAACCTGATGTGGGACTCGATCCCAGGGCGCCAGGCTATATGACCTGAGCCAAAGGCAGCCTCTTAACTGACTGAGCTGCCCAAGCACCCAGCAATCCTTTAAAATAAAGGGAGATGGTACATAATAAATATAAGGAAATTTTTTTTTTGGAACACATGTTTTGTTGTTAATTGCCATCTAGTTACATGTTTCCGTTAGCTAGAACTTTTTATTTACATGGAATAATTGACGAAGTAACCCAATAATGGCCCGCAAATGACAGTATGAGAGTGTTTCACTTCCCAGGGAGATGAAACATTCTACTAAATTCGTATGTCTTGCCTTTCATTAAATAAAAGCGATATTCATCTGATTAAACTAAGTCCCCATTCATTTTAATACATAACCATTCAGGAAAATCTTTAAAGTTGTTTGAATGGTGTCCAAAGTATCACGTTATTCAAATAATATAGATGTTTTTAAGATCCCAGATATCATCAGGATGAAGCCTGTGTTCACTGAAGTATGAGAGAAGAGCTGGGAAAGTTCCGTTTCTAGAACCTATTCCGTGTTGTACAGTGACAGCCACTCACTCCCTCGGTTTAGTCATAGGAGCAATGGATGTACAACAACAATCCCCAAAGCATGATTTGTCCTGACTCTTCACTTGAAAGTAATAGGAAGTGAGAACAGCTGGCAGATGGGTGTTTCATGGGTCTGAGGGCAAGAATGCCTAAGACTTGGGAAGGGACAGGGACCCAGAACTGGAAACCCACGGGGCTAGTCAGTGCGACCCCCTTCTAGTTCATTCATATTTTCAGTCACAGTTGCTGTGTTTCAGAGGAGGTCAAGGACCGTCACTCCACCAGTAATGATTCGTGAGACTAAGCCAGACGGAATAGGGTTAGTTTTTATTCTGAATTTGTAGAAAAGAGAATTCATTTGGCCCAGATTTGGGAAGGAATTCCATTTGTCCAAATACCTAAATTCAGTAGAATCTTCATGTGTAGTTTCTTCCACTCATGCTTTTAATAGCCTTCTAGTTTTGGGTAGCGGACATTATTTCATTATAAATTCAGGGATTCTGTCTTGTAGGTTGGATGTTCAGAAAATGGGATCATTGTGTGTAATGTGTGGCTCCCTACAGATGCTTTTTGCAAAGATGCATGCACATCTTTGACAAATGCCTTTCTGGTTTTATTAAGCAAATGCAAATAAAATCTTTAAAACACAAGCAAAAGGGGAGATATTTAAGACACCAGTCAAACATCGGAAAACATTATTAAAAATCCCGTCAGTTTTACAGAATGCAGAGCTCAGCTCATGCTCTATTTATAAGATCATGGTAAGCTATTTACTTATAGAAGAATATTATTCACATTTACATACAATAGTTCACATTTACAGATTCTGCATTTAAATCCAATCATAATTTGAAAGCTGTGGAATGTCTTCTTTCAGTGTGACTTCAGCTGACTCAAGTGGTTTCTTAAAGCAATGTAAGCATTAGGAGAATGACGTTACACAGCTGTGGCTGCTGGGTCTACCCTAGCTCCCGGCTACAGTGGCCTCCTCCATGTGGTCTTCCCCTTGCTGTAAAAGCCTTCGAAAAATCCTTTTACTGGGAATATACACTTGACCACTTACCAAGAACAGGGGGAAAAAAGCCATGTTTATAGAATACCTTTGTAATTGAGGTGTGACCGAGGCTCTGTTGTTTGAAGAAGAAAAGCATTAGACTGGAATAACAAACATGAAAGATTCCAGAAACGTAGGATGTCTAATAGATTAGATTTAGTAAGATTAGATTTAAATAGATTTAATTAGATCAGATTTAATAATCTGATTATTAAACCAAAATAATGGTCTGATTCCTAGATCAGTTTAAAATTGATCCTCTATTCAAGTAGCTGATAACTGCTGATCTTTATTTGTACCGACTTCATTATAGGGATTTTAAAATTGGCATTTTTCTCTCTCTAGTGTAACATTGCAAGGGCCCTGGCAGGGAGGGTGCTCTGTGTGCTCCTGTGTGTCCACGGTTCTGCCACTGCGTGTATTCATCCCATCTGTGCACACTCCTGTACAATTGGAGTCTGAATTTTGTTTTTACAAGAGATGAAGTTTCTGGATAAAAAAATTGCATACCTAATTTTATTTTGTTTTATAATTTCTGGGGTACATCTCACTTTATATTGGCGATTATTTTGGCTTATGGAAAGTTAAGGTCAGTAATTCTATATAGAATTACTGTTAGTTCCTAGAAGAAAAAAAATAACTGTTCTCTTATTGGTATTCTTTTCGTTTATAGCTGTGTTTAATTCAACTCACAGTTCTTTTAAAAATCAGTTATAATCCCACAAGAATCAGAAAGGCAATAATACCCAGAGGAACTTCTTACCTTTGAAGTTCTAGTGAACTCAAGGAAAAATTGTACCCAGATGAGCTAGGAAGAATGGTTAGAAAAAGAATCCACCACCCCTCACCCCAAAAGAGAGGCATTTATTTATTATTGCAGGTTTCTTTTACAAGTAACAAAAGGGTATTAGGCTCTTTAAGAAATTTTTGCTTTAAGAGTCAGAGGAGACAGTACCCTTTTGTTAACTGGAAAATAAACAAATCTGAAGCAGAAGATGATGCCCAGGAAAACTCAGTGTGTTTTCAGAGCATAGACGAAAGCTTGTAAACTCTTCCTTGCTGAATTTAAGACCTGTTGTGATCAGATCACACATGGCACATTTGGCTTGGGTCTGACTTATCTGTTCAGTCCCCATATCAATTACCCTCAACCTACAAAGTTCAGGCTTCTTTCCCACAGAGAAATTTATCTGGCCTGTGCTTGGTTCCCTCTGGGAAATTGTAGATACTTACTAAATAATCTCATAAATGTATCAGTGGTGACTTTTTAATGAATGATGCAGAGTAAATATAGAGCCTGCCAAGATATGCATTTTGTTATTAACAGTATCTTAGAAACAATATCCATTTCCCAAAGAAATTATCAAATTTTTGAGATTTTTTTTAAAATGTGTGCTTTCGTTTCAATAATCCTAACAAAATTAGTTGAGTTTTATTGAGTGTCCCGTTATAACCATGTGGTGCGTGATTTCCCCTTACACTGACGTCAAACCATAGTCAAAGTTAGAGGGGTCAGTGTTTAAGTTGGCCCTTCTCATACTGGGATTCATAGGTTCCTGGAGACCTGAAGGTACTCATTCAGGTCCGTGGTTTCTCAAGTTTGGGAAAGAATCGCGACCTTAACTTGAGGCGTGAATTGATTAGAGAGGGGCAGAGTATGGATTAGGCACCCTTGTTGGTAGATCTTTGTGTCCTCAGATCATACCAAGGAACATCCCACTACTCCTCTGCACAAGACCAGCCTGATAGACAGGAAGCTGGTGTGCTATGGAAATGTTACAGACTTCAGACAGCCCTGACTCAGGTTTGGTTTCCGGCGTTCACACTTATTGGCTGCTTAAACCTCAGGTTGGGCTGAGGATTGAATGAAAAAATAAACACAAAGTTATATCAGTACTCAGTACCTGGCCCATAATAGCTGCTTAATAAAGGTTATGCACTCTTTACTCATAAATTAGCTTAAAATCCAGAGCTTCTGATACTAAACTCTGTGCTTTTACCTTTATAATGCTGCCCTGGGAAAACATGTCAAGAGTAAAATAATTCAAGGATTGTCTCTTACAGTGTATCTCTCTTCTTTTCCCAAATATTTAACTCTCAATGAAGAAAAGACAATATATGACTAACCCTGACTTCACCATTGCAGTTGACTAAAAGGCATTTTGATCTTACCTAACACGAACAATTTAATACAAGCAGTTCCCGAACTCTTGGGAAAGTTTAAATCCAAAATTCAGGGAACACAAAGTCACACAATCTTCTTGTTTCCAGAGTCACTTTCAGTCTTAGCTCCACACAGCTGTTACACTGGGAATTATCCAATTGCACACAGATAGATCTCTTTCCATTCATTCGGATAATTCTGAATTCCTTTCAGAGGAAGCATAATAGCCAGTGCAGAAGTATAAAGACTCAATAACGGTCACCCTAAGAAAGGATTCAACCAGCTCCAGCAGCTGCTCATCAGAAACGCTGCAAAGCTTCCTTTATCATCCATATGTTTCTGGCTGACAGTTCAAATCTCAAATTATATTGGATATTTTTTATTCAGCCATAGTATTAAAATATTTTCTCAGTTGTGCTATGCGAAATATTCCAGGCCTTGGAAGAAGAGATGAAACAGCTTCCAGGTGTGTGTGTGTGGGTGGGTGGGTGGGTGGGTGGGTGTGTGTACAGAAGAGTAAAAAATTGTACCAGTCTGTATATAATTGAAGCAATAAGGTATAAGGTCAAGAGACAAAGTTAATTTGAGAACATGCACCAGCAGCTAGCTTCACATTACTGAACTATGGGAAACTCCATTGAAATGGATTATTTATTTAAACGTTGATTCAGATACAGCAAAACTATGTGAGCATAGTTGACTTGGATACAAGTCTGCCTGGATCTGTGTACTGATTTTACCTCTCGTATCTATGTGGCCTCACGTGTCAGGCAGAGACAACACTTCTTCTGCCTTCTCCGTAGAGTTATTTTAGAAGATTGAGTCCATCTATGGCAAATGCTTAGAGCAAGTGCCTAAGTCATCATAAGCACTAAGTTATAGTTGTTATTATTAGTATTAGTAATGTTATCACAGAAATTTATCTCTGTATTGGTTTAGCAAGATAATTGTAGTACAGTTTGGTGACCTTGTAATCAGGATTAATTTCGAAGACTATCCTGTAGACATCACAACATTTCTGTAATTTACATAACAGCCTAGATAAATAGCTATTAAAAATGCACTTTTGTTAATAAAATACTTGATTCCACTTCCAGTAATTCTTGAATATGATCATTTTACTGTTTAAATGATATGAGTGCAGGAGTCTGGCACATCTTTATCTCTGTGATCCTGTTAATTAGCACAGTGCTAGGCATGTGTGCACACTCAGTTATGTGTTCAGTGAATGAGCCATTCAGTAAGTAGCGGGCATTGGCTTAGACTTCTTGAAGTTTCTTATGCTTTTTTGTGCAAATCATCTTTTCCACTATACCACAATAAAGTAGCAGTTTTCCATTAGTAAGTTAGGCAAAGTTTAAATATTACAAGTATTTCTTGCACATAAAGGTCTGACCGTGGTCATTTTTCTAGCATAAAAAAAGACCTATAAAAAACAAAGTATAACCTCTTTTGCAAGGAAAAAAAATTATCTTTAAAAAAAGGTCCTGTCGCTTACTGGAAGGACTGCAGCTGTGATTCTCAAGTATGCTGATTCAGTGGCTATGTGGGGGGAAGGGGCTAGAAATCTGTAGTCTCAGGCATCCTAGATGATCCTGGACACCATGCTTTGGGAGACTCTGAAGAAATAATAGTGAAATCTCTTATGTATGGAGCCCATGCTTAATGTGCTATCTATCGTTTCAGTGCTTTATGTAGTTAACTAATTTAATGCCTCAGTATACCCATGCGCCAGAGTTCAGACCAGGCGGTCTGCTTCAGAAGCCTGTGTTCTTGTTGCATACTTACTATAAGGTATTGTGGCTCAGATAATCAACTAGATTCTCTGAACTTAAAGTTCTTTGAAAATTCAAAATTTGGGACACCTGGGTGGCTCAATCAGTTAAGTGTCTGCCTTCAGCTCAGGTCATGATCTCAGGGTCCTGGGATAGAGCCCCGTTGGGCTCCCTGCTCGGAAGAAAGCCTGCTTCTCCCTCTTCCTCTGATCCTCCTCCCCCTGCTCATGCTCTCATTCATTCTCTCTCTCTCAAGTAAATAAAATCTTTAAGATTTTATTTATTTATTTGACAGAGAGAGAGATCACAAGTATGCAGAGAGGCAGGCAGAGAGAGAGGAGGAAGCAGGCTCCCTGCGGAGCAGAGAGCCCGATGCGGGGCTCGATCCCAGGACCCTGAGATCATGACCTGAGCCGAAGGCAGCGGCTTAATCCACTGAGCCACCCAGGCGCCCCAATAAATAAAATCTTTATAAAAGAAAAGGACATTCAAAATTTGTTCATTTGGGGTAAGGAATAAATAAAGTGAGGTTTACTAGTACATATTGAAAGTGTTTTGCATACATGTATAAAGTATGCATTTATTAATTATTGCAATTAGGTGGGTCAGTGGTGTCAGTTTGAAAGGCAGTACATTTCATTTTCAGTATGAAATGGGGAATGAGGAAGACATTACAGAAAGGTTGGAATGAAAAAAGTGATAAAGAACATTAATTGAGATTAATTTAACTTACTGCTATGAAGTACCAAAGGGATGTAACTTGTTTCTGGGGAAGTTGTGACTAGTGATCACCACTGAACATTTCTGAAGCATGACCTCATCGTGTGTGGTTGTATCTTGCACTTACAGTATTTTTTTCTAATTATAGTCCTTCCCATAGGAAACTTAAAATATAAATCGAGCCATGCTCCTGTCTTTAAACAGCAACAAAAAATTACTTCTTTCACATTTAACATCTGATAGCTAACTTCTCTTGCCTGCTTTTTAATCTAATACTAAAATCAAGTAGCTGAAGCAGAAGGAAGTAGTGTAGACCTCTTGTCAGTGGTCTCAATTGACTGGTGTACAGGCGTTCATGCCTAGAATGAAATATTTGCTCTTGACCAGTAACTAATGACAATGTTTTATAAAACAGCACTGCCCTTGTTATGACACTATTGAGTTGAATCTCTTATTACAGTAGATCATCTCAAGTTCTGATGGAAGTGAGGCAGTAAATTTTTCCTTTTTGGGTTCATTCATTGTAACAAGTTCCAGAATCTAACATTTGAGCATAGTAGATTTTACTTATCAATATATTATTGATTGGTAAAAAATTTATCTTTATAATGCTTCAACTACTCCCTCTGTGATTTTTTTTTAAGTGAAGGATAGTATACTAAACAGAATGTTAGATGGAGTATAATAATTCCTTCCTTCATTTAAGCAGAAACGGTCATATGCTGAGGGTGTGTTACGTAATGTGCTACATTCTGCGGAGTAAACAGTAAATAAGATACAGTGTATATTCTAGTCTTTCTCTTCTAATTCAGTAGGGGGGGAAAGTCTTGCCCAAGGGCAAGGATTTCTATTAAATGAGGTTTGCTTGCTTTTTCATAAGGTAAGCTTAAAAGTAATGTTGCTATTACTCTGCAGGAAAAGCTCTGTTAGAATCTTTAATCTAAAACAGTGGTTTTAATTGAACCACTAGCAATTCACTGTGAATCAGCCTGTAAACATGCTGTTATGGCGTATCTTGGACTTTCGGAAAAGAGAAATGGACTCCTTCACACACAGAGAGAAGTTCTCAGTGAGGAGGTAAACAGAAAGCAATCAGAGTCAACACTCACCCCCTTACAGATAGACTCATTGTTCTCTTACTCTCCCAGCTTCTCAGAAAATAGCTGAAAAGCATTCTTTTTCTCAGTGCACACTGTAAACATTACAGTGATTTCCATTCCTGTTCTGGTCAAAAGCACAGACAGACTCTAACCTGTTAGGCAGTTCAAGCCAAAGACAACTAATTGAATACTGACCTCAGTTTAATTCCACAACTGTTAAATCTATTTTTCTGTGATTTAAGGAGTATAAAGGCATTCGACTGTATAAGCTCATACTCAAAATCATTAGCAAATGTTTATATAAAGCTTTGTAATGTAAATTTGAGCAGACATGGTAGATGAGCAATGGTGATTATTTTTCCCCAATCAGTTAAAAGTACATAAAGCCTCATCATTTGTGTCGGCCGTATTAGACCCTCTGAAGGACTCAGAAAATTTGAAACATTGTTCCTGTAGTCAAAGAGTTCCGAGAAATTTAAAACAAGGAAAACAGTTTGTAAACAACATAAGCCAGTCCACAAGAGGTGAAGAACTCTGTACATCAAGCTGTTGTACAAATTTGGGAACAGGAAGGCTGGTAAAGACTAGGACAGTCATGCAGCGTCACTGATGTCACATAAGTTCAATATTTTCAGCTGTTGCTTAGGTAGTGTTTGTAGAGTAAAAAGATGACTGTGACAGTGTCCCTGGTCTTGGAAGTTTTGTTTGTTTCATTTTCTGTTTTATTAGCATTAGCACTGAAAATATAATGTCTTTACCATAATCTACTTCTATTTAAGGAATAGGAATAGATTTACCATCCATTTTAGAGAAGAGATTCTCCCCCCACATCCAAGAGAGAGGCACATGGCATTAGTCCATATTTGATCAGTAACACTAATACTACTGCTGTTGATAGTCAAATAATAGCCAATAAAAAATGGAATGATTACATCCCTAAAATATTATTTTTAAAATTTGGTGTGCTATATTAAAATGATATAAAAATCTTCTAAACTAGCTCCCAAAACTCTTTGTGATGGTTCTAAAATTAGTGGAATTAATGTGGTCTACATCACTGTTACCTTCAGTGAGAGGCTGCAAATATCCATGCAGTAAATGGTTGGAAAAGAAAGGCTTTCCAGTGTTAGTCAATATTAGTATGGCTGGTGGATTAAAAACTAGGAATCGGCTCCTGGCATTAGGATACTCTGTTGAAGCCCTAGAAAATTCTTGTACTTCTGAAAATAATATTCATATAAAGACTAGACAGTGACATGAATATTATGTTAAAAAAATTAAAAGATGAATGGGGGAATTGTCAAGCCAAAGGGAATTAGGCTTTAGGACTAAAATGTCTACAATCCAATGTGGGTGCTAGACAATTCTAGCCACACAGAAGTAGATAAAAGTATTTAATAGGTTCTATCCTGATTCTGAGGGTAAAATCTAACCCAAAGGTAAATAAGTTTTTTTTTTGAACAAAGAACATAAACTCTGTAGCTTTATAAATACGACTTATCAAGACCAAAAAGACATAAAAGTCATGCAAGACAAATTGAGATGTTCCTTCCTTGATGTGATGAAGTACAGATCTACAAGAACAGCAACCGGCTTCTATCAGGTGAACCGAACCCGTAAGAGGCCACCAAGGGTAGAATATTCCGGTTCTACAAGGTTTATGTGAGATCCCAGCCTGCTGAGGAAGCTTTCTGTAACTACTCAAGCCCTCAGTGACTTTGTCTCTTTTCTCTAAACTCACCTGGAACATGAAGACTACAGCACCACGTGTAGCACATCTGGCTGCCAAGGAAGAGGCATCTATAAGCGATGGTCAGAGAACTCAGAGACAGGGTGTGTTTGTTCTGCTGCTCCGCTTTCTTCTTCCAACATCATCCCCTCAGAGCCGAACCTGGAATGCCCTTCCCCGAGGCGCCCTCTTACCTAAGCAGTTCCACCTCTTTGGACCTTGGTGTTTAGCCTGGAAAATGATTAGTGCCATTCTTACACTTGGCTCATTACAATGCCAACAATTCAGATGCTGTTCCTGTATTTCTGTTGAAATTACTCAAAAGGAAAATACAAGTTAATATTCTGACCTGTTGAAGTGAAATACAAGCTTGCATAAGCAGATTCTCTAAATGAATGTCTTTAATTCCACTGATGCTTAGGGTGACTTTACTGACCAAAAGAAGCAGCACAAGAAAATTTGCTAAGTGAAGTCATTGTGGCGTTCTTAACGGTCCTAAATGTCAGTTTGAAGAATAGGCCGCTGCTTCCGAAGCGCCCCTGTTTAAAACAGAGTGGGCAGCGACGCTGATGGATGAGCGGGGCCGTCTGAGTCACACAAGGGGACTTTATGCTTCTGCGAGTGAGGAGGAAAATGCAGAATCTTTTCTCTCTCACACTCACACAGCTATGAAATGCTGTTAGCTATTCAAAATGCAAAACTATCTACTAAGATCTGAGAGAAGATCATCCGTTCTTTCCTTCCACCTGCATGGGTAAGGACCACAGGCTGGTTGGGAACTTCTCCATATTTCTTTATTCCGTCTCCCCTTTTACATCTTTTTGGTATATAAACCGTTTTCTCTAGCTAACCTGTCAGAGAGACATCTGTTACCTTTGTAGAAGCCAATGCACATGGTGTGTGTCAGGCTTTGGTTTTCCAGTGCCAACATTCGGAGACAAGTCTTTCTACTGCACTTTGTCTGGAAACTGTCTTTAACTCTGCCCGTCACTAGGGGCACGTGTGTTGCCCACCCTCAACTTCAGACACTGGTAGCAGGTGATCTATGAGCCTAGTTATCTTCTCCCATGCTGCAAAAAATGACATGCTACTTCTGCGACTGCCTTGCCAGCTTTTGAACTACCCTGTCAAGCACAGAGAATTAAGAAAAAAATATGAAGCATCCATAATATAACCTTAATGCCCCTGTGCACCATTCTTCCATTACTTTTCACCTTTCTGCTCAAGCCAGGGAACTAAAAGGATTAGATGGAATGCTGTAAATTGAAATGTGTGACAGTCCATGGAGGCCTAAGTCCAGCTTTGCAAGCTAGAGGAGAATTATCATGTTACTACTGATACCTTAAATTTAAGGCTTTGATGTATCAAAAAAGTTTTGTGAGATTTAAAAAAAAAAAAAAAAAAAAGGTGGTGGAAAGAGCCAAGGTCTGAAAAGGCGAGTTTAAATTATGGTCATTGCCTGTGAAATCACGTGTACTTCCATTGACTTCTTATGTGGCTGGATCCATTGCCTGCTTCTCTGCCCCCAAAGAACCTCGGCCGTTCACGGCAAAACCCTCTTCATAGTGACAGCGTTCTGTCATACATATCCTCCCCCGGGGTCCATGTCAGCAGATCCAGTGGCCTCTGTAAGTGTCGTCCTCCAACCGAGTGGATGATGAGCTCCGCTGTTCCAATCCTGAAAGTGCCGAGGGAGCTTCCAGCCCAGATGGTCTTCTTGCTGAGTTTGCCTGAGGCGTGTTCTGTTTTGTTCTGCTCTTCCCTTACATTGACTCATTTAATATAGGATATATCTGAGGCAGTTTGGTGTGAGCCAACAAAAAATAATGATAAAGTTGAATTATTAATTATTAGTTAAAAAAAAACAAAGACGGTTACCAAAGTAAAGGTATTTTCCTCAGCATTAAAGAGAAAAAATTGTGCTAAGTATTTATATGTATCAATACTAACAGATCCAAGCATACTCTGTTTTTTTTTTCACTTGGTCTCAAAAAACAGTGATTTTGCATTTAATACACCTCATACATGTTTCTATAGAAGAGATTGTAATTGTTCTTCTGATTCACTTTTTAAAGGTTGAAAATATTATGATAGATTCAGTATATACATGTCGTTAAGGGAGGGTGCCCTCATTTCTCTTCTGAATTCTTCACGGTGGGTTTTCTTCACCAGTGACTGAATATACCGTGGAGCGCCAAGCCCTAAACCTGTCCAGTCTTCTCACCTACTTGGTATATGTGTCTGCACAAAGACTTGTTCCTAGTAATATTAACCACTCAAGGATCTTTTCAGATGTTCAGAAGGAAGGACTTGGCTCCATTTAGAGAGAGTCTTTCATCATGGAAAGTACAGGACAGTGATACATCCAGTGTCTAAAGATACTATAGCAATGTGAATTTTGCTATCTGTTGGCTATCCATTTGAAATTAATATTCATAGAGATTTAATTCCAGAATGAATTACATTTGGGCAATGTCATCAATGTCCTGAAACATTAAAGCTTAGTAAAAGGATTTATCGCCATGTGATCAGTTAGAGATGTAGAGAAGGCTGAAGAGATTCTCAGGGAGTATGTCAAGTAGGAAAGTTGCTTCACATGGAAGCAACCTGCTGTTGCCTGAAAGGGACAGAGAAGCAGCACTGTCACGTTCCCTTAGGTAGCTGAGTGCTTAGAAAGCAGGATTTGTAAATGCCATATGTTAAAGACATTGGAAAAAATTTTAGGGATGCTAAAGAGTAAAACTACCCTTGGTTCTTCTCATCTGAAGAACTTGGTAGACTATTTTGTCTGTAGGAGGAAGGTCAACAGCAGACTGTGGAATATGAATAAGTAGACATAGCACACATAAAGAAATAAACTGGCATCAAAATTGAGAACTTAAATTAATTTTAAAAATATTTAAAATATATGCAGATATAAAAAGTAGTTTATAAGGAGAATGACCATAGTCAAATATGCAATTTATTTTGCCCAAGTTTTTCAGAAGAGTTCCTATGAGAAGAAAAAATTTTGAGATTAACAGTGAAAACCCTCACACTTTTTACAAGCAAAATTTTTAGACGTCTATATCATAACACTTTTGGAGATTTCTTATCAAGAATAAATTAGGTCCTTTTCAATACGGAAAACTTAACACAGCACTTAATCATAACTTTAATACATATTCAGTCGCCCCAATATAATTATACATTCATTATCTATATTTTGATGATGTTAAGTATTTAAAATTAGTAAGGCATACTTTTAGCATACCCGAAGACATTTTCTGAGATTTTCCAAAAATTATCAATAAGAGGGAGGACAGACACTTAATGACTATATCTACTATTTTTCTGGGATCTAGTTTAATTTTAATTTTTAATTGAAATTCTTTTTTTTTAAGATTTTATTTATTTATTTGACAGACAGAGATCACAAGTAGGCAGAGAGGCAGGCAGAGAGAGAGGGAAGCGGGCTCCCCACTGAGTGGAGACCCTGAGATCATGACCTGAGCTGAAGGCAGAGAGGCTTAACCCACTGAGCCATCCTGGCACCCTTTAATTGGAATTCTTATCTAAACTATTCAGTTCAGGGGCGCTTGGGTGGCTCAGCGGGTTAAAGCCTCTGCCTTTGGCTCAGGTCATGATCTCGGGGTCCTGGGATCGAGCCCTGCATCGGGCTATCTGCTCAGCAGAGAGCCTGCTTCCCCCTCTCTGCCTGCCTCTCTGCCTACTTATGATCTCTGTCAAATAAATAAAATCTTAAAAAAACTAAATTATTCAGTTCAGCAAGTATGATTTAATGTGGTAAGACATGGTCTTCAGGTGGTTTATCGTCTGGAGCAGGAGACAGACAATGAAACTGATACTGAAAGTCCTACACAGGCATGTGTTTGGCCATGCCGGTTTACCAGCTATAGTTTGTCCAACCTAAAAATGTAGGCTGTGTATCATCCCTGTTGTGTACACAGGAATTAAATTATTGAGACTTCAATCAAAAGAGTCAAAGTTCTATCGGATTGTCAGAAATTCCCTTTATTCCGTTATTTAAGGAGAAGCATACATTATTCACGGAAAAAAACACATCCTGTGCCAGCAGGCTAGTAAATTTCATAATCTCATTAAAGTCACTTCAGTTCAGTTCAGGAAACATTTATAGAGAACTACCGTATGCCGGGCACCATGCTGACTCCTGGAGATGTAAATAGAAGTGAGAGTGGGCTCCTACTCCCTAGGGTACTGAGGTTAGACAGTGCAGAGGTAAGTGAGGTCCAGCAAGTCTCGCCGTGCATACCTGAGGCCAGTGCTATTTAACTTTTAAAGATAAACAGCCAGCAACAAGGATGCCACACAGACCCTGTCCCATTACTCCCTCAGGCGTAAAGAGAGGAAGAGGAACAGTGCACATCAGGCATTAGAATGACCATGTCTAGACACAGTCCTGTGGATTCCGTCTCCTGCAAGGAGCTAGTGCCCTAGAATCCTACAGTAAGGAGCTCAGGTAGTGCATATAATGTCCCTTCTGAAAGGGTTTTGAGAACTCAGTGATGCAGACAGACACTCTGCTACCTCTCTTGAAATTGACCTTTATACATTCTTAACAAAGCCAGAATGGATGCTCCCAGATCTGAAAGCCTCCTATAAGGTTTCCCTTCCCATTGGGAATTTGGAGCACTGCTTCAGTGAGGAGAGGAGTGTGTCTGCTCTGCTGAAGGCTTTGTAGCTCTGGCAGAGACAGAAGGTCACATCGTTTAGGGGAATGAAAATGAGGCTATGAATACACAGGCAGATAATTTCACTAATATCAGCTCTCCAAAAGAGATGCCTAAAGTGCTCTTTGAACACAAAAGAAGGATTCCTACCCAGGGCAGTGAAGCTCTGTGGGAAGAAGTGGAGAGAAACATTCCCAGAGTAAGTGATGTCCCAGTCTTCAAGTGTTAGTAGTTAACCTGGAGCAGCAGGAACACAAGGGTCAAGGAGGGGAGAATTTCATGAGCTAGGACACAGAGATAGAGGAATGATAATTCAGCAAATCAGGGAGCCCTAAATGTAGCAGGCAGTTAAGAAAATGTGTATTCTAAAGGGTAATAACAATCTCTCCCACTTTTTTAAATGATCTCTTTATTGTCAGCCAATTAATTCAGAATTTCAATACCTGCTTATAAACTGTTACAGCAGATGTTTGTAGGTACTAACTTATCTTAGAAGAGGTCAAAGCAGAGGAGGAACATTCAGTTTCACAAATAGTATGGGTGTCTTTCCTCTCCCACCAGAATGAATGCTCCATGACACAGGGCTCTTGTCTTGTTCACAGCTCTCTCTTCAGCAGCTCCAACAGTAGGTCTTATGTATACAGTTACGGTTATATGATGATATAGTAAAAAATGGGGTCAGTGGTCCATGAGGCAGATCTGCTGCCTGTCCTCATGGAGTTGGCATACTAGCACAGGGGTTTCAACCTAGATGGTGGAGAGGGTATTACAAACTTTGTGGAGAAAAAAAAATATGACGTTTGCTTTCCCTAACCTGTAAGTGAAATTCAGCATTCAATTTCATTATAAACATAGGCCACAAGCCGTATAGGTATTAACAGTACCTGTGACTTTGTCACCGTTAAAACTCACAGATAATTTCATATCCCATTTCAGTATTTTAAATATCTGAGAATGTAGCTTTTGCCTGTCATGATTTTTTTTTAATATTTTACTTATTTATTTGTGTTGCCCAACGTGGGGCTTAATCCCAGGACCCTGAGATCATGACCTGAGCCCAAGACAGATGCTTAACTGACTGAGCCACCCAGGCACCCCTAGCTTGTTATAATTTTTAAGTTGTTTGCTATTGACGTACCACTAGGTTTTATTGCTTCTATTAATAAAGAAGCAAGTATATTATGGTATCAATTTAGTTTTTAGTACTTTGAAGTTATATTTCAATATAAGTGTTTTATTTTGTTATCCTAAATAGTTTATGCATTTGAAAACAGTGTTTTAAGAACAGAGCTACAGACCTCACCAGAATATTACACACATTCATGGCACCAAAATTGTTAAGAACTCCAGGTCTGGGGACATCATTATTAAAGATTCTTATTTATTTATTTTGAGAGAGAGAGAGAGACAGAGTGAGAGAGAGCACAAGAGGGGAGGTCAGAGGGAGAAGCAGACTTCCCATGGAACTGGGTGTGGAATGTGGGACTCAATCCCAGGACTCTGGGACCATGACCTGAGCTGAAGGCAGTTGCTTAACCAACTGAGCCACCCAGGTACCCTGGGAATGTCATTATTATTCGATGATAAGGCTCATGCACTGAGTGGAGAAGCACAAGCTGTTATCCCAGCACATGGAGGGTAGCTGGAGTGGTCTTGGAAGGATGGCCAGAGAAAGCAGGCCTCCACTCCCCCTGAAAAAGTAGCAGGAGAGTCTGACGTGTTCCAGAACCGGTGGAACTTTGTCAAGAAAGGAACTGGAGCTGCAGTGTGTGAGGAAGTGGGTGTTTGGGGGTGTTCAAAGAGTGTATTTAACGGGGGCCAAGTTAAATAAGACTCCGGAGAGTTTGTGCTGTATTCTAAGGATGATGGTAAGCTACTTGTGAGTTTTAAAAACTAAACGTAGGAAGATCACTGTGGAGACTCTGGAGACTGCTGATTCTAGGAGGGGCACACAGACAGCAGGGAGAGCAATCATTTGGAAAGATTATGGGAGACCTGCATTGTCATTAGAAAAATACGGAAAAAGAGAAAACCAGCATGGTTCTAGAACACCAGTGTTTATTCTGTTTTTATACTCAGCTTGTCTGCTATCCTTAATAGTAGAAGCACAGGCTTTACTGCTGTTGCCTAATGCAAACCATGTGCACATCTTTTAGTGGCTCACGTAATTCCCAGTAAGTTAGAGGACCTTAGGTAGGGTGTTCAGCAAACAACAAATAGCATTTTAGCTGGAGAGTCTATGTGAGAAAGATGTTCAGCCAACTGTGTGATGTAGGACCCTTTTCTCTCTTCTAATTATTATTCTAAGATTCCAGTTTGGATGTAGTGATTTCTTGATAAGCTATATCATTTTAAAGGACATTTATATCAGCTGCTTCTATTTTAATTTTATCTTTAGCCAGATCCTCTCTTTTCTGCACTGTTTGTTCCTCCAGGATGCAATTCAGTGTTTTCACTGATTCCATCCAACTTATCCATTATCCTCAAATCAAATGGAGTACACTGTTTGGCAAGAATATCCAGAATTTTGCTCTTTATAGCATGTGTTCACTAATTTGGGTACTTTCTATTGATTAAATGTTAAACTGTTGTGTTCTTCCCAAACCCTTCAAAATTTTTTATGTAGAATCATTCTTATATGTGATTTTTTTATACATCATCTATAATTTTTTTTATTAATATGTTGGAGACAGTGGGTGAGCTCTGGAAACTGTGAGCTGGCCTGTTAAAAGCATCTAGATTCCACTGTACCACCCTTCATGAATAAATATCAACCCCCACTGTAGTCCTACATTTCCAAAACTTGGTAAACACTGTGATTACTTACATTTACCTGCAACCATTCTGTCTCTGTGTGAAGTGATTTCCATCAGGGTTCTAATTTCTCCATCATCCTGTGAGGTATAAGAGAAGACAAGTAAGTAGTATCGACACATGAGAACTGAAGAAAATAACAAGAAAGAAAAATTATCTTTCTTACAAAATAAAGTGACTTTACGTAAATAAAGTAAAATCTACTTTCCTCTGATCACTTTTTAAAGATATTTAATTTTTTTTTTTAGAGAGCATGAGCAGCAAGAGGGGCAGAGAGAGGGGGTGAAGAGAATCTCAAGCAGACTCTGCACCAAGCCTAGAGCCCGATGCTGGGCTCCATCCCACAACCCTGAGATCATGACCTGAGGCAAAATCAACCATCAGACCCTCAACCAACTAAGCCACAGGTGCCCCTGAACATTTTTAAAGCTGTTACACCAAACTTATATGAAGCAGTAGATTAATACTTTCATAGCTACTCTTGGTTTTGTCTTATAAAAAGCTGATAAAAGTTTTGTTTTTTGAGTACAGTTGACGCACAATGTTACATTAGTTTTAGGTGGAAACATAGTGGTTCAACATTTCTGTACCTTAGGCTGTGCTCACCTCAAGTGTAGCTACCATCCGTCAGCATGCAGCACTATGACAATAGCCTTGACTATATTCTCTCTGCTGTGCCTTTTATTCCTGTGACTTACTCAGTCCAAGACTGGAATCCTGTATCTCCCACTCCTCCTCCCTCATTTTTACTCATTCTCCCACTCCCCTCCCTTCTGGTAACCATCAGTTTATTCTCTGATTTTATGGGTCTGACTCTGCTTTTCGTTTACTTATTCATTTGTTTTTTAGATTCCACATATAAGTGAAACCATATGGTATCTGTCTTTCTCTGACTTATTCCACTTAGCATAACACCCTCTTGGTCCATCCTTGTTGTTGCAAATTGCTTCCATGTCTTGGCTTTTGTAAATAATGCTGCAGTAAACATAGGGGTGCATGTATCTTTTCAAAGGTTTTGTTTCCTTTGGGTAAATACCTAGTAGTGGAATTTTTGGATCATAAGGTATTTCTACCTTTAATTTTTTGAGGAACCTCCATACTGCTTTCCACAGTGACTGTAACAAATGATATTCCCACCAACAGTTCACAAGGGTTCCTCTTTCTCCACATCCTTTCTAACGCTTGAGAATTCTTGTCTTTTTTATTTTAGCCATTCTGACAGGTAGGAAGTGAGATCCTGTTGTGCTTTTGATTTGCATTTCCCTGATGCTGATGATAAACATCTTTTCATGTGACTGTTGGCCATCTCTATGTCTTCTTTGGAAAAGTATCTGGGTCCTCTGCCCACCTTTTTTTTTTTTTTTAAACTTAACCTCTTTTTAGTGTTCCAAAATTCGTTGTTTATGCACCACACCCAGTGCTCCATGCAAGCTGTGCCCTCCTTAATACCCACCACCTGGCTCACCCAATCTCCCACTCCACTCCCCTCCAAAACCCTCAGTTTATTTCTCAGAGTCCACAATCTCTCATGGTTTGTCTCCCCCTCTGATTTCCCCCAACTCTCTTCTCCTCTCCATCTCCCAATGTCCTCCGTGTTATTCCTTATGCTCCACAAGTAAGTGAAACCATATGATACTTGACTCTCTCTCTTTGACTTCACTCAGCATAATCTCCTCCAGACCTATCCAAGTTGGGTATTCATCCTTTCTGATGGAGGCGTAATACTCCATTGTATATATGGACCATATCTTCTTTATCCATTCGTCTGTTGAAAGGCATTTCGGCTCTTTCCACAGTTTGGCTATTGTGGCCATTGCTGCTATGAACATTGGGGTACAGATGGCCCTTTTCACTACATCTGTATCTTTGGGGCAAACTCCCAGTAGTGCAATTGCAGGGTCATAGGGTAGTTCTATTTTTAATTTCTTAAGGAAGCTCCACAGTTTCCCAAAGTGGCTGCACCAACTTGCGCTCCCACCAGCAGTGTAAGAAGGTTCTCCTTTCTCCACATCCTCTCCAACACTTGTTGTTTACTGTCCTATTAATTTTGGCTGTTCGAACTGGTGCAAGGTGGTATCTCAATGTGGTTTTGATTTGAATTTCCCTGATGGCTAATGATGATGAACATTTTTTCACGTGTCTGTTAGTCATTTGTATGTCTTCTTTGAAGAAATGTCTGTTCATGTTTGCTGCCCATTTTTTGGTGTGATTATCTGTTTGCTGTGTGTTGAATTTGAGGAGTTCTTCATAGATATTGGATATCAGCCCTTTGTCTTTAGTGTCATCTACGAATATCTTCTCCTATTCCATGGGTTGCCTGTTTGTTTTGTTTACTGTTTCCTTTGCTGTGCAGAAGCTTTTGATATTGATGAAGTCCTAAAAGTTCATTTTCACTTTTGTTTCCTTTGCCTTTGGAGACATGTCTTAAAAGAAGTTGCTGTGGCCAATGTCAAGGAGGTTACTGCCCATGTTCTCCTCTAGGATTTTGATAGATCCTGCCTCATGTTGAGGTCTTTTATCCATTTCGAGTTTATCTTTGTGTTTGGTGTAAGAGAATGGTTGAGTTTCATTCTTCTACACATAGCTGTCCAATTTTCCCAGCACCATTTATTGAAGAGACTGTCTTTTTTCCCACTATATGTCTTTTCCTACTTTGTCGAAGATTATTTGACCATAGAGTTGAGGGTCCATATCTGGGCTCTCTACTCTGTTCCACTGGTCTGTGTGACTGCTTTTGTTCCAGTACCATGCTGTCTTGGTGATCACAGCTTTGTAGTAAAGCTTGAAATCAGGCAATACGATGCTCCCAGTTTCGTTTTTCTTTTTCAGCATTTCCTTAGCATTTGAAGGTCTCTTCTAGTTCCATACAAAATTTTAGGATTGTTTGTTCCAGCTCTTTGAAAAATGCTGGTGTAATTTTGATCAGGATGGCATTGAAAGTATGGATTACTCTAGATAGTATAGACATTTTTTTTAAAGATTTTATTTCTTTATTTGACAGAGATCACAAGTAGGCAGAGAGGCAAGCAGAGAGAGAGGGGGAAGCAGGCTCCCCGCCACGCAGAGAGCCGGATGCGGGGCTCGTTCCCAGAACCCTGAAATCATGACCTGAGCCGAAGGCAGAGGCTTAACCCACTGCGCCAGCCAGGCGCCCCTAGATAGTATAGACATTTTAACAATGTTTATTCTTCCAGTCCATGAGCATGGAATGCTCATCCATCTTTTTGTGCCTTCTTCAATTTCTTTCCTCAACTTCGTAAAATCTGTCTATGAAAAACCCACAGCGAATATCATTCTCAATGGGGAAAAGCTGACAGCCTTTCCTTTGAGATCAGGAACAAGACAAGGATGTTCACTCTTGCCACTGTTGTTCAACATAGTACCAGAAGTCCCAGCAACAGCAATCAGACAACAGAAAAGGTATTCAAATTGGCAAAGAAGTCAATCTCTCTCTCTTCACAGATGACATGGCACTTTATATGGAAAACTCAAAAGACTCTACCCCCAAACTACTAGAACTCATACAGCAATTCAGTAATGTGGCAGGATACAAAATCAATGTACAGAAATCAGTTGCTTTCTTATACACTAACAATGAAAATATAGAAGGGGAAATTAAAGAATTGATTCCATTTACTGTGGCACCAAGAACCATAAGATACCTGGGAATAAACCTAACCAAAGAGGTAAAGGATCTGTACTCAATGAAATCTGCCCACTTTTTAATCAGATTATTTGTTCTCCTGGTGTTGGCGTGAGGAAGTTCTTTATATACTTTGTATATTAGCCCCTTATTGGATATACTGCTCGCACATATCTTCTCCCACTCAGTAGATTGCCTTCTGTTTTGTTGATGGCTTCCAGTTTTTATAATTTGCCTTTCTTTCCCATACAATGTAAACTTCGATATCTTATTTTGATAATGGGAAGAAAGAACCCTAAAGTAAATCAGAAACTGTGCAGAATGCATTAGAAGCCTTGACATATAAGAAATACTAAAGAATGTGTGTTTGGATGAGAAATAAGACACAAAGCTCACTATCAATACAAGGTCACAGAATAAAGGTTTAATGAGTGGTGTAGACTATTGAGAAGATAATTATGATATATGTGTACCTAAAAAAAGAACAAAGTGTTGTTTGTTTGTTTGTTTGTTTTCCTACAAATACAAATAATCACAAAACTTGATTGTATAGTGAGGTTTGGGCCTGTGAGTATCCTCTGACTCTCAGTTTACCCCTGCACAGAGTCTCAGTTCTTCTGTTTTTTTCCTTAGAATACCACCACCATATTAAAATTTATTCTGCAATTTCACTCCTAATCCATCCTAATTAGTCCGGTCTCCAATATCCTTCCAATTTAACTCATACTTTGTTCCCATAACCTGACTACATATCACCCGTCACTTAAATCAGCTTAATTATACCATGTTTTTGAAACTGTGATGGACTTCTTTGTATCTTGCTCATTTTTCCATCTTAGGACTTGTAATCAGCACCACACCATTGACAATTAATTGTAGACCAAGTTCTACTCTTTACTGCTGGCTTCAGCTGCTCCCCAGAAATAATGTAAATTTCCATGTTACCATGCCTTCTAGTGTACAACATGGAGCTTCGTGTATTTGTTTTGGTGATTGCTGACTAAAATTTAAACAACAGAAATCTCCTGAATTCTTGGAACAGGGTAATGCTAACTTTTAATTCTTTCTCCTCTACTGATTTATTTAACCAATATTTATAGAGAACCTGCTATGTCCCAGGAACTCAGTCTATTCTAGATTGAGTAACAAAAGCAAAATAAATCCAACCACATAGCCACAACACCGCACATGCACAACAACAACACCTTCTATACCCATGGAACTTGCATTCGTATAAAATAGGTAGATGATAAGAAAGATATGCCAGTGTTCAGTGATTCTTCAGTTGCATATAACACCCAGTGTTCATCATAACATGTTCCTTCTGGATACCCATCACCCAGTTACCCCACCGCCTTCCCCTCTGTAACCCTCAGTTTGTTTCCTGGAGTCCATAGTCTCTCGTGGTTTGTCTCCCTCTCTGATTTCTTCCCATTCAGTTTCCCCTCCCTTCCCCTGTGGTCCTCCACACTATTCCTTATGTTCTAAAACCATATGGTACGACTAAAACCATATGGTAATTGTCTTTCTCTGTTTGACTTATTTCACTTAGCATAATCGCCTCCAGTTCCATCCATGTTGGTGCAACTAACTGAACATATTAAAGTAAATAAATAATAAATAATAATTCTTAAAAAAATTTTAAGAAGTAGCAGTAGAAAATTGCAGAGGGCTCTTACCTGAAAATAAAAGATTCCTTAAAAGTCTTTAAATTATTTTTATTTTTCTTTCATTCAATAAATTTAGTGATGATTAATAAAACCTAATAGCCAGATAATATCTTGGCAAGGAAAAAATATAATAGTAAATCAGGGAACAGGCATATAAAGGAGGGTGAAGTCAACTGTGGAGGTAACTCGGAGGAAGGCTTGAAGGAATTGAGGGGGAGCTTATCCTGAACATCTGTGGGAAAGCTTTTAGGCAGAAAAATTAGTTGCAAATACCTCACTGAGAAAGCACCTTCTTTTGAGTTCTTAAGGAATAGTGACAAAGTAAAGTGGCAAGAAAGTGAGAAAAAGGAGGAGAAGAATAGGAAATCAGCTCAAAGAGGTAATAGATGCTTTATTACATGGGACTTTGCATGGATTCATTTTGAGTGAAAATAGAAATGCCATAATCTGACTTAATTTTAACAGGATATCTCTCATTACTGAAAATGGGACTGGGCAGAAACATGAGGACATTTAGGAGTCTGTGTCAATAATCCCAGCAAGAAATTCACACATTGGCACTATGAGTGGTCAAAAGTGGTCAAATTCAGAATATATTTTGAAGGTAGAGCCAATATTATGGGGTGTGAGAGAAAGGGCAGAATCACCAGTGACATCAACCTTCTAGGCTCTAGCAACCAGAGATGGTATTGTCATTACTGAGAGGAGGGCAGATAGAAGAACAATCGTGGGGAGTGAAGGAGAGCTTAGATTCTGACATGTTAATTTTGAGGCGCTTATTATTAAATCACCAAGTGGAGAAGATAAGTGGGTCTAGAATTCAGAGGGGAGGGCCAGGATAAAGATGTAAATGTGGGCGTTAGTCGTATTAAGATGGTATTTAAAGACATCTCTGAAAAATATCAGTGCCTAGACAACAAGGACAGAAATGAAAGAGAAATTAAAATCATGAATTCTGCTCTGAGGCCCTGTGATCTATAGAGATAGATGAGATGAAAAGAAACCAGCAAAGAGACTGAGAAATGACTGGACAGAAAGAAGGAAAGAAAACTAGGTGAGTGTGGTACTTCTAGATGCCTATCATCCCATGGCTGTAAGGAAGAGTGGTCAACTGGGTAAAATTAGGCCTCAGAAATTCCCATTGGATTTAACATGGTGGTCATTGGTGACCTTCACAACAGCAGTTTCACTGGAAGGAGTGAAAACTTATTTTCAGTGTGATCAATAAGGCGCAGAAAGAGAGAAATTGAAGACAGCAAAAATAAAGGACTCCTTCAAGGAGTTTTGCTATAAAGAAAAGAATAGAAATGAGACAGCAGCTGGAGGTAAACTAGGATTAAAATGTGGGAGAAACAGCAGCTTATCTATTAGCTGATAAATGATCAGTGGAAAGAGAAAGCATGGTGATGCTGGAGACAAAAGAGAACATTTCTGTAGATGTCCTTGAATAGTCAGGGTCAGAAGGGAACTAGGGTATGCAGAGAGGACTGGGTCTTACCTAGGAGCACAGATCATGAACCCATAGTAATAGAATGTAGAATATTTGTACACAGAGATGTGTGAGTAGTATAATGGTACTTACGTGGCTTGTGAAAATTCTTTTCTGAAAGATTCAATTAATTCAGTGAATGGTAAAACTGAACTTATGGTCATCTGCTAAAATTGAGAATACGGAAAAGTGGTGGTATATTTGAGGAAAGAGAAGAAGAGATTTAAATATCATCTAAGTACAAAAGAGAATGGATTAGAGAGGTAGAGTAGTATTCTCAGACATCATTAAAAGGAGATGAGTTGGTATGGCTGTGACTTTTTAATCTAGCTACATTCTACTCTGTAGATGTAGGCTCAAAGTGATGAAGAATTAATTCCATCTGGGCTGGAATTTTGTTACATGAATATGATAAACTCAAGAGAGGTCAAGGAGTCAAGGATGTATATACAAGTGTATAAGAAAGTATGAAATCTTGCCATTTGCAATGACACTAAGTTATAGAGTATAATGCTAAGTGAAATACATCATAGAAAGACAAATGCCAGATGATTTTACTCACATGTGGAATTTAAGAAACAAAACAATGAGCAAAAGAAAAAAAACAAACCAAGAAACAGATTCTGAAGTCCAGAGATCACACTGATGGTGACCAGAGAGGAGGTGGGCGGGGGGCAGGGGAGAAGGGGAGCAGGCAGGTGATGGGGATGAAGGAGGACGCTTACCGTGATGAGCACCGAGGTGATGTGTGGAAGTGCTGAATCACTGTATTGTACACCTGTAGCTAATATTACACTGTGTGTTAATTAACTGGAATTAAAATTAAAAATTTAATTAAAAAACTAAAAAGGAAACTGTAGGTCAAAAAATTTGTTGAACTGACCAAGGTCATCCAACAAGTAAAAGGCAGAGCTGTGATTTAAACCCAGGTCTGACTGGAGAGCCTGTGCTCAGATGTGTTATTATGACATATGAATAAAATCTAGCTAGATGTGACATTTCCTAGCTCAGATCTCTGTTCCTTCTCTACCTCTTTCCCTGGAACCAGCCCTACATGGAACTGCTACATCTTTTTCTCCCACCTCCTGTGGCCCTGCCCTCATCTCCTCCAGAGAAGGCAAGAAGACAGCAAAAAACAATAAGGGATAGAGCAAAAGCAATAGGAACAATGGACTGATGGCTCTGTGGGGGGTCAAAGGATTGTTGGAGTATGGCTCTAGAAGGAATTGGTTAGAAGGACAGGAGGTAAGTTTAGAGAGTGACTGATTGAAGTTGACATGATAGAGGGGTTGCAGTTTTGGTTTTTTTTTAAGATTTTATTTTATTTATTTGACACAGAGATCACAAGTAGGCAGAGAGGCAGGCAGAGAGAGAGGAGGAAGCAGGCTCCCTGCGGAGCCCGATCTCTGGACCCTGAGATCATGACCTGAGCCGAAGGCAGCGACTTAATCCACTGAGCCACCCAGGTGCCCCGGGGTTGCAGTTTTTAATCAATGTCAAGACTGTAACTATTAGAGTGAATGGCTACAGTGTGATTGGGTAGTCAAGATCACTGGGGAAAAAGAAGCCTATGTTAATTTTGGGATCACAGTTTACTAACTATAAGTTTTGGCAAATAACTTACACTTTCTTGCCCTCAGTTTTTTTCTTTTCATTGTGTTGTTCTTCAGGGGGAGAAAAACCTTTCATTTGAAAACTTTGAGTCCTAAATAATAGTAGTTGCTACTATTTACTGTCTGCGGTGCACAAGCACAGTGCTCATTATTACCATGGTTAACCAGGGAATAAATTTTCAGGAGGTTGATTTTGATTTAGAATAAGAAAAAACTGGGGCGCCTGGGTGGCTCAGTGGGTTAAGCTGCTGCCTTCAGCTCGGGTCATGATCTCGGAGTCCTGGGATCGAGTCCCGCGTCGGGCACTCTGCTCTGGAGCGAGCCTGCTTCCCTCTCTCTCTGCCTGCCTCTCTGTCTGCTTGTGATCTCTCTCTGTCAATTAAATAAATAAAAATCTTTAAAAAAGAAAAAACTTTCTAATAATAAGTGTAACGGAAGTGGAATTGAGCTTGTTGGTAGACATTTTGCTTCTGATCACTGGAGTTGTTCAAGGAAAGATTTCATAACTAACTAATTAAAGTAGTCTGTAATATTGAAAGTGTGATGCTTAGGTATGAGTCACAAGGAGGGACACCTGTGGAATAGCAGTCTTATAAGGCAAGGTTGAAGAGCAGGCCAGCATCTGGGGTGCCACTTGGAGCAGAACAAGGCAGGCAATTAGTGGAGATCCAAGAAAGAGAATGACTTAAGAAAGGCCTAGATGGGCAGATGGCCTGCCTGGGTCCAGATGGACAGACACTTCCCCATCAAGGAGATTCATCAGTCTGGTCAATGACCCAAAACAAACTTACAGGGCATCTGAGTTTCAGAGACTGTCAGTGGAAGGACGGAGCAGAAGAACAGAAAGCAGCAAGACAGAGGGTGGTGTTCAAGAGCAAGAATCCATCTGCTGCTGTTAGATAAGCAGCAAGAACAAAACCAGAATGGCCGAGTGCTGGACAAGGAACTTCTTCAGTGCATTCTTTTCTTTCTTTCTTTTTTTTTTTTTAAGATTTTATTTATTTATTTGACAGAGATCACAAATAGGCAGAGAGAGAGGAGGAAGCAGGCTCCCCGCTGAGCAGAGAGCCCAATACGGGGCTCAGTCCCAGGACCCTGAGATCATGACCTGAGCCGAAGGCAGAGGTTTAACCCACTGAGCCACCCAGGCGCCCCCCGTGCATTCTTGCTTAAGAGCTGAGGCAATCTCCATTAGGTTTAGAATACTCGGACAGAACTAGTACTTGCAGGCCAACATTAATAACAGACAAAATCCAGGCACTTAGTTCATCTTACCAGTGACCCTAGCTGACACTTACCAGTGACCTACCAAGAGGTAGAAAGTGGTAGCTAATGGAACTCTGGGCCCAAAAAAAAAAAAAAAAAAAAAGGTCTGAGATACAATTAAGCCTATCAATACAGGCAATTTTTAACCATAAATATATTTCACTATATTACAATAATAAGGTATTTTCTCTCTTCTTGAAGCTATTGAAAGGTTTTCTAGGTACTGCTTATTAAAACAAAAAGATATTTTTACCATATGATTTCACTCATGTGGAATCTAAAAAACAAATGAGTAAACAAAAAGCAGAATCAGACATAAATGCAGTGAACAAATTAATGGTTGTCAAAGGGAAGAGGGGGGGCGCCTGGGTGGCTCAGTGGGTTGGGCCGCTGCCTTCGGCTCAGGTCATGATCTCAGGGTCCTGGGATCGAGCCCCGCATCGGGCTCTCTGCTCAGCGGGGAGCCTGCTTCCCTCTCTCTCTCTCTCTCTGCCTGCCTCTCTATCTACTTGTGATCTCTCTCTGTCAGATATATAAATAAAATAAAATAAAATAAAAAGGGAAGAGGGGTAAAGGGTTGTGGGAGGTACAGGATTCTAGTTATGGAATGAATAACTCATGGGCACAGAAGCCACAGCACAGAGAATACAGTCCGTGGTGCTGCGATAGTTCTGTGTACGGTGACAGGTGGTAGTTACACTTGTGATGAGCACAGTATACTATACAGACAAGGGCAATCACTGTGCTGTACACCTGAAAATAATGTAACTGTGTGCCAGCTGTACTCAAAAAAAATTTTTCAAGAAACTTTTATAAATAAAAATGTTGGGTATTTCTCTAATGTTTACCAAGATTGTTTTTCTTTACAAGCATATTAGATACAATTTTCTTAACTGAATTACATCCAGCATGTTAATTAATTTTAAAACTTATATCATTGAAAAATTATTTTTGCTTTGCCTGTTCAAAGTAGATTATTTGGTAGCTGTATTTTATTAACTTATGTTTATGACATATATTAGGAATATACACATTATAGATACTGTGTAGCTGGATGAACATATTACACACACAGGCATATGCACATATGGTAGAATCTTAAAATGGTAATACTCACTGCGTCATTTTATTTAGGAAACATTTTTTAGAGTCCACATAACAAAAGAACCTGGGCTTTGGCCTTTAGATAGAAAATAGGGTTGAATTTTGGCATTGTTGTTTACTAGCTGTACCGATTTTGGAACGTTTCTTACATTTGCTAAAACTTAGCTTACTCGCCTGTTAAGTGGAATGAATGGCTCCTATTTTATTGGGTTGTTGTTAGTGTCCATAGCTTATGCATCTTGTTCAGGATTTTATTATATATCACCTTCCTGGTCTAGGGGTCTTTTCCTTATTTTTTTTTTTTTTTAAGATTTTATCCATTTATTTGACAGAGAGAAATCACAAGAGAGGCAGGCAGAGAGAGAGGAAGGGAAGCAGGCTCTCCGCTGAGCAGAGAGCCTGATGTGAGACTCGATTCCAGGATCCTGAGATCATGACCTGAGCCGAAGGCAGCGGCTTAACCCACTGAGCCACCCAGGCACCCCAGGAGTCTTTTCCTTTTAACTGAATTTCTCTGTTTCTTCCAGTATATGCAAATATATTCAAAACAACTATTCTTCCTCTAGCTTCAGGTATTGCTGGTTTGTTTGTTCTTTATTTTCATTTTGACCCCCTCACCCATTTCTTCTATCCCTCATCTTCCACCTCTGGCAAGCACCAGTGTGTTCTTGTTATCTATGAGATTGGTTATTTTAGGGTTCGTTTTGGATTTTTTAGAGTTTCCATGTAAGAGAGATCATACTATGTTTTTCTCTTATCGGACTTGTTCTGCTTAGTCTGATGCCTTCAAGGTACATCTGTGTTGTCATGGGTACATATGCATAGATGTGTACATGCCATATGTCATATATATAAGAATCTTATGGATGATACAGTAAGTGTAACAAGTTATTTATTATACATGCTAATGTGAAGTAAGATCACACAGAAAAGTTAATTATTTGTTTTAACTTTATTAAGGCTTAATTGAGGTAATTAAATCCCTACACTTTTCTGAGCAATATTTTAGATCACTGTTCATGAACAGCTAAGTAAATTGAAGTGCCATTTCCATCATATAATTGTTAATTAGTTAAGCAACACACATTGTATACCTTCCGGATAAAGAATAGTCTATGAGTTCCTAATGAGTTTTATTTGAGGCTTCAAAAATGTGCAAGATGTGGTCCTAGTCTCAGGGTAAGCTAACAGTACAGTTGGTGGATTGAATAGGTGATTCTGACTGGTGCTGTACCAAAGAAAACCAAAGAGCCATGGTGACTAATATCTTGAGGTTACAATGAGAATACCTCTTTCGTATGTTTGACATTTCCTGGATTTAAAAAAGTCTAAAAGCATATCTTAAGATGAGAAGGATATGGAATTAGAGCATAAAAAAATTACCAGACTTGTTTGTTTGCTACATTTGGAGACTTCATTGCAGGAGGCATTGTTACCTCCCCAATTTGATGTGACATTTATTTGTGGTGTAGATTGGCAATCTAGTGACTTGTTCATACATTACACGCAGAAAGGTTAATGAAACATCCTAATTAGTAAATCCACATGCTATAACTTCTTAAAATAATTTCACTTAGACTTTGAAGAATATAAACCTGATTATTAGAGGCATATTATGATTTAAAGCTATCTTCAGTTTTTCAGGGCATCTGGGTGGCTCAGTTGGTTGAATGTCCAACCCTTGATTTTGCCCCAGGTCATGATCTCAGTGTCATGGGATGGAGCCATGTGTTGGGCTCCAGCTGAGCATGGAGTTTTCTTGTCCCTCTCCTTCTGCTCTTGCCCTGCTTGCAAGCGTGTGCATGCTATCTCTTAAACACACACACACAAACAAACAATCTTCAGCTTTCCCTAATAAATAAACACAGTTTTCTGGATGTTACATATTGTTCGTTCTTTTTAATTAAAACATGCACATAACCCACCCCCCACCACACACACTCTAGATGATTCTCAAGAAATGACAGATGTTTCCTTAAAGGAAAAAAGCAGAATTGCCTTTTTAAAAGGTATTTTAAGCTATGAATTATATTGAAAAAGAGAGAAAATATATTTTAGTTGTGTACTCTTGCACAGAAAAATGACAGTAGACATGAGGAGAATTTGGTAAGGATTGTTAGAGATGTCAAGAAGGTAACCAAGTTGTAGCCAACTGTAATTGGTTGGAAGAAGGAGAAAACTATTATAAAAATAAATAATTTTTACATGGATGATTGCACAATTTTAAAATCCCAAGACCGTGGTAGTATCTGGTAGTAAGTTAATGGCCTTCATTTTTTAACCACTAGCTGCCTCTTTGAATGGTTGAAAAGCATGCTTTACTTGAAAACTCTTCCTATATGAAAACCACTAGGGAAATGTATTTGATGGGAAGATCATTGCCTAGGTTTCTTCAATTAAATGACTGGAACACAGTAGTATGCCTTTTTTCAAGGAGAACATAAAAATGACTCCATGGGGAAAAAAAAAAACCCAAAAACTACTTTGATGTGTAAGTGTATAATAGAAATATACACTTAATAGGTTATCTGTATCTTCCTAAGCTAAAGCAGCTGATTTCGAATACAGAATTTTAAAATTTGAAGTAGTTTTATATTAGATTGAGAATTTGATTTTTAATACTTTAATGCTTTTTTGCATTGATTACTTTAAGCTGGTCTTTCCTCATTCTTTTTCTGTGATGCTGTTGTAATGTGATATCTATTTTTCACCTTAGGAATGAGTAAGAATGCTAACAAGGAATCAGAGTAGTGTTTTATTAAAAAATACGTATTACTTATTTAATGTGTCATCTATAAGAAGTTATTAGGGAACAGAAAATACATCATTCATGGGGCACCTGGGTGACATAGTGGGTTAAGCCTCTGCCTTCGGCTCAAGTCATGATCCCAGGGTCCTGGGATCAAGCCCTGCATTGGGCTCTCTGCTCAGCGGGGAACCTGCTTCCCCCTCCCTCTCTGCCTGCTGCTCTGCCTACTTGTGATTTCTGTCTGTCAAATAAATAAATAAAATCTTAAAAAAAAAAGAATATACATCATTCATGATCTCGTAAGATGACCCACTTGCCTGTGATTGATGACTAAGGGGGAAAACATGAACAATTAAGTCTAAAATGGCTTTTAAGGCACTCTGAATCTTCAAAATGCCTAAGTATTGCGAAGGTTAAGCTGATAGGAAGAAATTACAAAAGCAGTGAAAAATGGCTACAAGAAAAATAAACTATATCAGAAGCCAAATTTTGGAATAACGGAAGCAAAAAGCAAAGGCAAAGTCAGCATTGTCATAAGATAAATGGCTCAATTAAAGGAATACAATGTAAAAGTCAAAACCAGAAAAATTCTAGAAAGTTAAAGGTCAATATATGTGAGCAGCTGCATTTCCCTATGGCTCTGGGGTTCCCTGACTATAGTAATTGCTAATAGCTTGGGGGTTAAACCATCTATAGACATTTACATTTTAATGTGGATTTGTGAAATTTTAAAAACCTTCTAGACACAAAGTGTATATTTCATTATTGAAGGACAGAATGTCAGACTATGTTAAGGTTACTTTGTGGCAGAGAGCCTTCCTTGGTAACTCATAAATGTGGCCTAACTGGAAACCATGAGCCTGACCTAAGAGTTCCATTTAATCAAGAAATTTAGGGGGGAAATGACATTATCTAAGAAGCAAAGATGAGAAGGAAAGAATTAAGCTTTAAAATAGTACAGAACCAAAGCAATATGTAATTGCAGAAGATGAAGTCAGAGCTATCCTGATTTTTTAATTCAATAAAAGTAATTCATCTATCTTTTTTCCTTGCCCTCCTTAGACCAATAATTCTGGTATTCTATTTTTTTTTTTATTTAAAACATTGAAACTTCTAGTTAAATAAAAACTGCACTTCTTTATTCACCACTGTTTCCTCTATACCTTCCTTAAAATTACAGGCAAAAGGGTAAATGGTGAGGTGTGGCCATAAACCTACATGAACTGTGGGAATGGAGGGCAGTGAAATTGGGGGGTAGAGATTGTCAAGCGGGAG
The DNA here is from genome assembly GCF_922984935.1 of Meles meles. Classification (NCBI taxonomy): domain Eukaryota; kingdom Metazoa; phylum Chordata; class Mammalia; order Carnivora; family Mustelidae; genus Meles; species Meles meles. Next base: position 116,547,590 of record NC_060073.1, on the reverse strand, counting down.
ATTCCAAGGATTTGATTTAGCAGAACAGAGGGACCTGGTACCCAGTGGGAAGAGGAAGATAGACCAAAGGAGGGACAACTCAGAAGCATAGACCCCACCTCTTACGAAGATTCAAGAATGAAGGCACCAATTCTATTGAAAAGAGAATACCTTTGGGGCTGGAAATAGGTACATTGGTTAAAGTCTACTTAGGAAAAATAGATAAATAAAAACTCACACTCCCCATTCCTTTCCTAAGTCAGGTAACTGGCATTTACCTATCTCCCACCCCATGCAAATCTGGATGTATACTTTCTAAAGAGAATAAAACAAAAATATTCTAGGCTTGAGGACATGAAGCAGAGTTTAGGGAAGGTATGCCATGATGAAAACAGCCTGTGAAATGAAGTTCTCCATATTGAACGGCAGTCCCCTTCTAGTCAGTGATTTAGTACCTTATTTATAAATATTAGCACACACCCCTTGAGAAATTTGTAAAATGCCCCAACTAGAAAATTATTTACCCAAACAGACAAAAAGGAAAATAATACCGGAGTAAAAAGATTTCAGTTCAGGAAGACAAAGAATATGTCAAAACACATTTGTTCAGAGATGAAATGATGCTATGTATACATAAAGCAAGAACAGGAGACTAAGGAAAAGGAATATTCAGAAAACAACAGAAACAAAGAACTCTCAAAAAAAAATAAAATGACAAAAACACAAAAAGAAATATAAAAAAGAAGTACGACTTGGCAACATCTCTTAGAAGGTGCACCCAAAAGGCAAAAAAAGAAAAATAGGAGGGAAAAACAAGCAATTTCAGTCAGTGTATGACAGATCAGTGTATGACTCCCAGTGTCCAAATAATAGGAATTCCTAAAAGAGATCAGAGAAAACTAAAAATTTCATAGACTCCCACTGTAAGAATTTCCAAACTGGGGCCCCTGGGTGCCTCAGTCAGTTGAGTGTCCGTCCAACTCTTGGTTTGGGCTCAGGTCATGATCTTGAACTGAGCACGGAGTCTGCTTGAGTCTCTTTCCTTCCCCCCCCCCCCCACTGCTCATCCTTTCTCATTCATAGGTAGATAAGAAAAGAGAGGAGAGGAGAAAAAAAAGAAAAGAATTCAATTTCCAGACTAAACAGACAGTTCAGCACAATGAATGGTAGGAAAAACGCTAGTCTTATTCATGTCTTCACATGATTTAAGAACACTGAGAATGAAGAGTAGATGTTAACAGCTTCCAACATGGGCAATCAAGTGGGCCAATACAAATAACCAAGAATAAAATAACACTGTGTATTGCTCTTATCCCTAATTACAGCAATTATAGTAGGAGGAAGGAAATGGAGGTAAGGTAGGTGGGCATATATTGAAAAGAATCAAGATAGCTCGATCTTCATCTTTCATGGCAAAAAGTCAGTAGATAATATTTAACACTGCGAAAAAGGCCAAGAAAATAACAGTAGAAGTATGATATTCAAAACGTATATATTCAGATATTCAGAATTCAGTCAAAAACTGTCAGGAGTTAGCAGGGCTTTGAAAGGATTTTTGTTCTACTCTATCACTAATTATTGAGTTTCACTCTGTTCATTATTATTCAGAGACTTTGGTTAATTATAAAATAGCTCTCCTTATTCTGTTCCCACTCTGACCACTTTTGCTCACATTTTTTGGATTCTTTACTTACCTCATTAATTTTCTGGGTATTTATCACAATTATCTTCTATATAACTTCAGATAACCTGTTACTTTTTAACTGTTCTCAATGTTAATTTTGTTTGGTCTATTTCAGATTTTATGTTATCATTTCTATTGGTACTGTCTTATTCTGCTTAATTTTAAAAATAGCTATTATTTTAATTATTTTTTAAAATCTATTAAATGTAATTAAGGAGATACATCCTCCTCTACATTTCTACAATGTTGGTCATCTTTATATGTGTGTGCCAGAAGGATTTTCCTTGGATCTAATATTACTGTTTTCTATTTATTGATCTATGTGTTCAATTTGTTGATCTTCGTTTTGGGTTTCCATCGATCTTGAAAAGCTACTTTAAAACTCACCCCCCACACACTAAGTGTTATATACAATTAATGAATCACTGAACTCTACCTCTGAAACTAATAATATACTATATGTTAATTAATTGAATTTAAATTAAAAAAAAAAAAAGAAAACTCACCTCCTAGTCCTGGTTGAAATAGAAATTGCTATCCAGGGGTGCCTGGGTGGCACAGTCATTTAAATGTCTGACTCTTGGTTTTAGCTCAGGTCATGGTCTCAGGGTCCTGGGATCAAGCCCTGCAGGGGACTCCACACTCAAGAGGGAATCTGCCTGAGATTGTCTCTCTCTCCTTCTGCCTCTTCCACTCATGCTCTCTTTCTCTCAAATACATAACTCTTAAAAAAATAAATCCTTCCAGGTCTAGGACCAAAGGGGAAAAGATAAACAATAAAGGGTCGGAGGTAGCTTTTAATTGTGTTTTTTCCTTATGGCCTAAGATCTCAGAGTTTCTTTTCTCTCAATCCAAGAGCAGAAGGCAGACTGAGGGAAAAAATGCAACTAGAGATCCATTTTCTTTTCTTTTCTTTTCTTTTTTTTAAAGATTTTATTTATTTATTTGACAGAGACCACAAGTAGGCAGAGAGGCAGGCAGGGGGCCGGGGGGGGGGGGGCGGTGTGGAAGTAGGCTTATCACCGAGCAAAGAGCCCAATGTAGGGTCTGAACCCAGGACCCTGGGATCACAACCTGAGCTGAAGGCAGAGGCTTAACCCACTGAGCCACCCAGGCACCCCTAGAGATCAATTTTCACTGGAAAAAGTTACGGTACTAAATTCAGGATGTGTAACAATCTCTGTCCTTCTCTGTTGTCACTTGATCTAAAGTATTTTAATTATGATAAAGAAATAGAGGAATGGCAAGATATTCTCTTCCCTGTAATTCACTCCTTTCTCCAGAAACTACAAAACCAGATAGTTGGCAGATAATACACAAATTTAAAGTAAACTGTTAGAGTTTTTTGATCAGAAGTATATTTTAGTCCATCTTCTCCCCAAATATGAATAAATGCCAGTGTGTAGCTTGACTCCCAAGTAGTAAAATACATATTCAATCTCTATCCCCTGAAATTTAAAATAAGTGCTAGGTTTAAAATATGTTGACTAATAAAAAATAAAATATTAGTAAGAAATGGGGAACAAAAAGTCTGCACCTAATTCATAATACAACAGCAAATGTGCATTTAATTAATTCTGAGGGAAAAAGCTTCACAAATTCATGGCATAAATGCCCAAATTTAAAATTTCCTTTCCTATAATGATCAAATAAAGGTGACCTTAAATCACTTAGGCATCATTTCTAATAGTTTGTAAAGCAGTTGCAGGGATTTGAGGATAAGCTCTATCACCTGTTACAGGAATGCTCAGCTCACTGAGTTCCACATTTTCTCAGTCTGTTCCACTGATTCTTCACCATTGACCTGCACAGATGAGGACAGGTCTCCTTTTGCTTTGCCTCAAGGCCTTCATCTGTCCTTCTTGAGTTCAGTTGGGGCTTTCATGGTAGAGCAAAACTCAAACAACATAACTTCTGTATGCTTTCTTTTCCACCTGAAATAAAAGCAGTAATAATAACCACGTGTATTATAGGAAGTAGACTGATTCCTTCAAAACCATAAGGACTTAATAAATGTGAGGCATTATATGAATGTCACTAATACATTTCTTTTAAGAATTTAAATGTAAAGGCAGTTCAAGAGAAATATTTTTGTTCCGTACAGAGGAAGATACTGTTTGTTGGGACACTGTTGGCTAGTGAATTTGCTAACCATATGGACAACGGTGTTGTGGGGAGGGGGGCAGTTACAGTCAGATAACGAGTTTTGCCTGAAAGATAGCTTCCCAGTCGTTAACCACTTTCTTTGCTCTGACAGGGTGGGGGAGCAGAAGGGGGAGCTAGGTCTCAGCCTGACTGAGAGCCAGGGTCCATGCTGTTCTCACTGGGCATCCCGCCATCTATGGAAGGTGATTTCCAGTGAACCTCATGGAATGACACTTACCACACAAATCAGTTTGGTCAGCCTGTCACAGTAAAAGCCCATCTTTAGAAATCTATTCCATTAGGTCCAAGAGGCATCAGTTCTTCCTGCGGCTAAGAAAGGTGAACATCCCTGTGAATCCTAACTTAACATTTCATGAGGATGAGTTTAGGTGAGGGGGAAAAGAAATTTCCTGAGGGACTTTATCAAAATGTATCTGTCTCCTGCCTCCTTCCTGAGGCCCAGCTGAAGGTCTGAAGAAGAAGTTGTATGTAAATGTTACAGCTTGCCTGGGTATTCAAGTAAACGTGTACTATCTCCTGGACACTTTTCAGAGTTCCACCTGACACCTGAAGGCAAAAATAAGCAGACTTTTTTGCATAAACCGCAATAAGGAGAAAGCAAAAGCAAATGTTTGTGAGCTGCATTCTTCAGAATTATTTTTATGAGAAAGTACAATATCCACAGTTGTGTTTAAGCATGTTTAAATGATTGATTATTTGCTTTCTTTTAAGGTTGCTATTTCTTTTTTTTTTTTTTTTAAGATTTTATTTATTTGTCAGAGAGAGAGAGCACAAGCAGGCAAGTGGCAGGCAGAGAGAGAGAGCGAAGCAGGCTCCCCACCGAGCAAGGAGCCCGATGCAGGACTCGATCCCAGGACTCTGGGATCATGACCTGAGCCAAAGGCAGGGGCTTAACCCACTGAGCCACCCAGGCATCCCAAGATTGCTATTTCTGAATACTGATCCCAATACTACAACTTTTAGCAAATCACAGTGAGATCTTACAGATTTGAGAAGAGCTGGGAGGAGAATGAGTTCTTTGGGAACGATGAGTTGTGTTTTTACTAGAGTGCAGTCACCCCTTTTCCAAACTATAAAATCACCCAGGCAGGGGTTCCTAGGTGGTTAAGAGGAGAAGGGAGGCCACTGTGGTGACAGGTGGTTGAGAGGGAATGCAGCAGCACCCCTCAGAGAGTCTGTGGTGAGGGAACTGTGTTAATAACGTGATGCAATTCAGCTTTCCTTCAAGAGTCTTAGCCTGTAACAGAGACAGAAATGAACAGCCTTTCTTCAACCTATCTCAGAGGCAGAAGCAGGGGACTTTTAATCCATCTTATTGATTCCTTTCTCTCTTCCCCATCTCTTCCATTCTTTTGGTGTGTCAGGTTCCAAATGTCCCATGTCCAGAGGCTGCCTGTGGTGGCAGCAGCTTCCAAGCCTCCATGTGGCAGTGAGCAAAGGGGTGACCAGAACTGCACTGGCTAGGGAGGTTTTTCTTAATTCCCACCTATGAATGAGACAGACATTATTGGCATGCTTTACCATTTTTTTTTTTAAATGAGACTTAGAATCATTTGCCTGGTCAAATATAGGAGACCCAGTTAAATCTGAATTCCAGATAAACAATGAATAACTCTTTTTGGAAAACATAGTCCAAATGTTGCATGGAACATACTAAAAAACTATTTGATATTTATCTGAAATTCAGATTTGAATGAGCATCCTGTATTTTTACTGACTGTATGTGACGACATTACACTCAGACCACAGTACAAAGCTAAGCTGTGACAGAGCAGGTAGGTGACATCCAGAGTTTGTACTCACTCTCCTTAGTAAGGGCCTCTGCTGGGCCAGCGTTCGTAAAGATCATCATCCTCATGGTGCCCATCATGTCTTCTGTCCCTAGCTCATTTTGCTTCCCCTGAGCTTCCCATATGTTCCAGAAAGAGAAACTGGGGGCTGGGGTTTTCAAGTAAGCTGTTTCTCCGGTCCACCCAGAACGGGCACCTGGAATGCTGGGAGAGTGTGGAGGAGGGGAAAGGAAAACACCCACAGCAGACTTTGAAGATCTTACTGTTTTGCCAAGGACCAGCTCTGTTACATGAAAATGTTTTCATTTACTCACAAGCATTTCTTTGTTTTCTCCATATTATTACATTGCCCTTTGCTTTCCTCTGCCCTTCCCCATGTAACATACAGGGATTCGTTCAGATTTATTTCGTAAACACACAGATAAACCAGACTCCATGGGTATGTCGTTAACAATTGGCCACAGAGAATTGGAAAAGTTTGATTAAATGGAACCTCTAGAAACTCTCTTCTGGCCATCTCATTATTTATTTATTTATTTATTTATTTATTTTTTAAGATTTTATTTATTTGACAGAGAGAGATCACAAGTAGGCAGAGAGGCAGGCAGAGAGAGAGGAGGAAGCAGGCTCCCTGCGGAGCAGAGAGCCTGACGCGGGGCTCGATCCCAGGACCCTGAGATCATGACCTGAGCCGAAGGCAGCGGCTCAATCCACTGAGCCACCCAGGCGCCCCCCATCTCATTATTTAGATTGGAACACCGAGACCTAGACAAGTTTTGACTTGTCCTTGCAACTCCCTGGTGCCATCGTCCAGTGTGATGTAAAGGAACATGCCATCTACCATCACCTTTGTCGTTTTAGCAAATTTATGTAATCATTGTGAACCTTTTCCCTCCGTACTGAAGCTGTGATAATAATGCCCTGCTTGGGTTTTAGAGTAAATTACATAAGAATATGGATATCAAGTGACTAATAACAGCGTAAAAACTCAATGTTCCCTCCTTTCCTCTCCTTCTCCCTTATAGGAATGTGTCACAGCAACATAATGTTACAACCCAAATTACAACTCCAGGCTTCCAGTTCTTACCTTCTTTCAAAATCATGTTTCTCATAAACAGATAATTTCATAGATTCCGGACAGGAAGATTAGGGTAGAGTGCATTTAAAAGATGATTACAAAAAAAAAAAAAAAAAAAAAAAATGACTAGCTGGCTTCTTCATGTAGGCTAGAAAATAAATACCAGAGTTAACATGAAGAATGAGACATGCCATTTTTTTATAAGGGTAGGATGAAAGAGAGGAAGGAAGGAGTAGCATAAATCCACATCTGTCTTATTCATATTCAGATACGGGCTAATTGGAGGTCCTCAATAAGGAAGATTTCATCCATTATATAATTTCTTTTATATTTAGCAGTGCTATGTAGAGCTTGAAATATTTTCGGGAATTGAACGGTTCTAATGAAATTCATCTGTTGATACTGAATCACTGAAGTGCCAAAAATAGTTCTGCAAAATAAAGAAAATTTCTAGAAAGAGTTGAAGGCAGAAGCATTCCTGCTTTATACTTTACAGATGACTCTAAGTAGATAAGCAATCAGTATTTTTCCCCAGAGGGTGCATGGTATGGGGATTAATTAGTTCCAGCTCTAGGTGGGATCTAGGAAGGCCCCAAACCAATAAGGTCAGTAAACATGTAGGGTCAGAAGCCTTAAAACCTTATAAGGCTTTGAATGCAGACTCTGCCACTCATTAGTTATGATGGAGTATTTGGACACTTGAAGCCCATCTAACTCCTTCTTTCCTTACTGGTATAAAGTGAGATTCTAGTAGTGTCTGCTTCATAAGATACTGTGAACAATCCTTCTCCCAGAAAATGCTGAATGCCTAGTATGTGCCTGGCCTTGTGCTCAACATGTTGAGGAAACGTGAATACAAAGTAGACATTTACAGACTATAAGAACCATGAAGGAAACTGTGGGAGGACTTTTCCCTTCTTCCCTTGACTGCCCTCGTAACTAAATTGACATAAAACATTGACAGGAGAATAATTTTGAAAATATTGGAGCTCATGGAAATATGAAACTCAAAGAAAGTAACTTTTATATATACCTTTTAGTCAATGACAAAAGAAATAAGTCTGGGCTTGGGGTAGTAAATTAGTAAAGAAGTAACAACTGACTCATGTAACTAGAGCTGTCCAGTAGAAGGTGTGACTCGAGCTATTGCTTGACTTAGAGCCTGAAACTGTCATCAGAACTCTCTTTACCCCTTTCTCAGTGAGCAAAAAGGAATGTTGCTAGCCTCAGACTCAACGTATCTACCTGTTCATGCTAACAAAAAGTTTTTTCTTCTTGCTGGGGCACAGAAGTCCCTGACTGGCCGAGCTCAGGTCACCTGCTGATCTCACAGTGATACTGTGGCTAGGGGAGCGTATTGTAGTTTGTCCTTGGTAGAGACTCCCCATGAATTGGCAGAGATTTTCCATAGCAGGAGTAAGAGGAAAAGCTAGATGGAAATATATGACAATAGATGTTCCCACTAATTGCTCTGCACTTATTTCTCTACATACTGCATGCATGCATTCTTAAGAATCTAAGGCTAAAGAATGTATCTAATTTTGTTGTTCCCCTTGTGTATACACTTAAAATGGTAATAATGGGTAGCATTTGTTATTTGCCTACTGTCTGCCTCTCCACTAGGAATTTTACATCTGTTTTCTTGTTTGAATCCTACAACAGCCTTACCATTATTACCATTTTACAAATCAAGTCACTAAATTTTCAGAGAGGTTCATTTGCTCAAGGCTACACAGAAAGCAACAATTGCTGCAAAAGAATTTATCCTACTTATTGGTACAGACCGTGTCATTTTAATTTCTGTAAATGGTCAGTATACACACAAGACTGTCATTAATACTCAGAGCGCACATCGAGAGTAATGTCAACAATAATGATCCACAGATGTATTATGAATAAGTAATAATAACATTAATTACTAACATTTACTGGACACTTACTGTGCATCAGCCACTAATGTTCATTTTCTCTAGAGCAGCCACAAAGATTATTTTTTCACTATAAATTGGATCAGATCATCCCCTGTTTAAAACTCTTCATTTATTCACTCTGCACTTAAAATGAAACCTAAACTTTTTACTGTGGGTTAAGAGGCCTTGCTTCCCTCACTAACCTCAGCTGACACCCTCCCTCCTCTTGCTCATTTTGCAACATATTGAGCTCTTTTTCAGTTCAGCACGTTAGTATTTGCTGTTTCATCCTCTGAAAAGATTTTGTCTTTGTTGTTTTTTGCAGGGCTGTTTCTTTCATTATTCAGGTCACAATGAGGCTTCCAGGAGCACCTGTCTACAGCAGCCCAACCTCCACCCCCCAGGACCCTTATTGTCTCATTTCTCTGTCCCCCTGAAAGGAGGAAGTAAATCTCCCGTGTGAAAGGTATCCTCCCTGTACCGGGAGGAAAGAAAGCAGACATTCTCATTGCCAGAGACAGGGAATTCATGGCTGAGAAGGATGTATAAACAAACCTTGTTCCCCCTTTTGGCTTAAACCAGTGTCATGAATCAAGCATTCCTGTCTAATAAGCCAATGCAATTTAAAATCAGTTCTGGAAGTATATGCATTCATTTGGGGCAGAAATTTGCTGTTCTCCAGAGCAGATCCTTTACTCAATTTGTAAAAAGGCCTTCAAAGATAATCAGCTAAGATAAGAAGTGTCATTATTAAGATTCTTTCATCTCATAGAAGGGTGAATGGGTATGTCCTTCCCTTCCCAGAGTGCTCTGCCCTTCCCACTCTTCATCTGTCCTCTCACCTGACTCCTGACCTCCTTCACATGCCACATCACTTCCATTTTGACATCTCTCTGGGCCGTCTCGGTCATCCAGCCCATCTGCTCTTGATGCTGCTCCAGCTGAAAGCTGAGTGAGAAATTAGATTCACTCACAGATATATTTAAGAGGGTTATATGAATGAAAAATGACCAAAAAAACCAAAACCAAAAACGAAAAACATGTGCGGGTGAGTCTTAGGAGGATTTCTTTTTTCTTATTTCCAAAGCATTGACAGAGTTGGGAGTTTGGACATCATTCCTGCTGTACCTGATTTTTCAGTAAATATTTTAGGAAGTCAGATAGCTTCAAGGAGTATATAATTTTAATGGGAAAATGTCAGACCTTCTTATGAAATCTCTGTCACTTTAAAGTTGATCAAGTTTACTAATGCACCAAGATATTTATCCATGTTTCTAGGAATGACTTAAGATACAACTCCTCCTAATGTCCAGTAGCCCACCCCCATACCACACATACCAGTCTAGGTGTAAGTGAGAGACAGCTTGATATGGCAAGAGTCAGCATAGCATCATGGAGAAGGTGTAAATATTGGATGTTCTATATGTAGGGTCCCTGCCCACTCATCCTACGTCTGTGACATTGGGCCAGGCTCTTCACTTCCCTACTTAGGAAAATAATACAGACCCTTTAAGGTGTTCTATATTTAGAAATATGACATGTGTGATTTCTCATAGGGTCTAACATATATTGTAAGTGATCAGTAAATACAGTAAGTATTATGCACCTACTTTTTTTTTCTGCTCAGTTCTATTTTTATTGGATGTAAACTAAGTGCCTATCAGCTCATGAATGGATAGATAAAATATGGTCTGTCTATCCAAATAGTATCCAAATACCAAATAGTATTCAGTGTAAGAAGGAATGAAATACTGACACTTGGGACACTTGGGTGGCTCAGTGGGTTAAGCCTCTGCCTTCAGCTCAGGTCATGATCCCGGGTCCTGGGATGGAGCCCTGCATCAGGCTCTCTGCTCAGCAGGGAGCCTGCTTCCTCCTCTCTCTACCTGCCTCTCTGCATACTTGTGATCTTTGCCTGTCTAATAAATAAATAAAATCTTAAAAAAAAAGTACTGACACTTGCTACAACATGGATGAACTTTGAAAATATTACGCTGAAAGTGAAAGAAGCCAGATACAAAAGACCACATATGGCATGATTCCATTTATATTAAATGTTCACAATAGGCAGATCTATAGAAAAAAAAAAGATTAGTGGTTGCCAGGGGCTATGGAGAAGAAGGAATAACTGACCACTGAATTTTTTATGGAATGATGAGTATTTTCTGCAATTACAGAGTGTTGATAATTGTACAACATTGTAAATCTATTAAAAATCTATTAAGTATACACTTCGAAAAAGTGAATCTTATAGTATGTGAACTACATTTATTTTTTTTAAAAGAGAGCATGTTCAGGAAAAGCAACATACTTCAATGCTTAGATAACCAAAATGTTATGGAATATTTATAGAGTTTACCTAAAAACATGTATCACATGCAAATTATTTTTAAATACAATAAAATAAAAGTAGTAGCTGCTCTCCTCTCGAAAATTTCCCACAATCACAAGCAGCAAAATTAGAAATAGTCATAAGACCCATTATTGGTGAAATTAAAAAACAACAGAAACCTTTAAACAAAACAATTATTTATAAAAATTTACCCTAAGTGGTATCAAGCAGGGTTGTGGTGGAAGACAACATAGGAAAGACATCAAAGCTGTAGATCTCAGAACTAGAAAACCATGTGTCTTAAAGTGAGAGGCACAAACTGAGATATAACCTAAACTCGTTGCCGGAGTTTAGGCAACTGCATACATAGCATGGTAGTGAGGGCTTCCCTACACTCAGTTCTGGGACTGGAGGAGTCATTGCTAAGTAAGGACTGACACAGTCTATATTTGCAAGGAGTCAAATCCCCACAGCTAGCAGAGGAGGGGTTTTGGTGGAGAAGAGGCTTTACATTGTTAGTAATTTAGCATCTCTGTTTCTTCACTGGATAGGAAGAAGTACAAGGTAAAGAAGCACATAGGTAAAATCCAGGCTATTAAGGAAAATTTCTGCTCTCCTAGAAAAGAGCTCCACCCATCCCTCTCCAATACATATTGCCCACAAATAGCTACTTCGGGAAAAACTGGTCTCCTTCAGGAGTTAATAATCAAAAAGGGTACATAGGGGTGGGGTGGAGAATTGGATGAAATAAATAACGACTAAAAAACATGCAGCAACAAATTGAGTCGAGCAAAACTTATGGCAAACATTTTAACTAGATGTGAGCACTTAAATGACGCAGGAGCACAAAGCAGAGATACAGAGTCTCAAAAACAGAGTTCAAGAAAGTAGTGTCTGTATGTATGAATGAAATGAATGAATGAATGAATCAGAAATAAAAATTGGACTGGATATTGCTGAAAGTACAGTATATGTCATCAAAAATGAGCAAAATAAATGCTTAAACTAAAGATTTTTAAGAAATTAGGTAACAGATTGCAGTTACCAAAGACAGACCCAGAAAATACACCAAATAATAATTAGAGTCCCAAGAATTGGGAGGAAAGGGTGGAGTTTGGTTTGGTGCCTAATGAGTTAGAAATGCCTGTGCCACTCTTATAAGATGTCTCTTAGTCAACTAGAAGTATAGGTCTGTAACTCAGGAGACAGGTGAATGTAACTACTTGGCTACATTGTTTTCACACTTGCAGAGTGGCCTGGATAACCTCCTGCATGGCAGTAATCTGCATGTCACCTTGGCTGGTGATACTTCCACCCATTATAACCACTGCTTTTTAAAGGTAAAGAGCGTACATTATTTTTCTCCAAATATTCATTTAATATTTTATTACACATAATAATAGTGACAGTTCAGGTGGGTAACATTCTCAGAATGGGCACAAACTTGCTCTGTATGAAGTGTAGAATGCCTGCTGAGAACAGTTTCAGAACAAATGCAACTCTCACATGCTGACATCTTCCCTTCATGTGTACTGAAGAGGGCATAATGGAAATCAGATGGCCAGAGAGCAAGCAGCAGGGCAGAAAAAGCAGCAAAGGAGGGCTTGGCTAATAGCCCCACATAAGTGACTTCTACTCGGTGATGTTGAATGTGTTTGTTTAATATAGGCCTCTGAAAATTGCTACAAGTTTGATATGGGATTTTAGAAGTCATATCTTTGAAAACTAAACTCTTTCACTGTTCTAATTGTTTTAGATTTTATAAGAAAGCCAAGCTATGTGAATTCGCTTAGATTTCATGACCATGCATTTTAGACAAGGAAATTAGGACAACGGAAGAAACATTTCCCTCCATCTTTCTAAAGTACATGGTTTAAGGACGTAAAAAGCAGCCATTCAAGTTTGGATGCTGTCAGTTTATTTTAGTATATAATTTTTCCCTTGAGGTTTGATGAAACATTTTATGGTTTCAGGAAGAACTAGGGCAGAAAAGTAGAAGGGGATTTTTACGTATTTGTTTGTTCTGATTGTCATACTGGGTAGGATTCAAGAACCTTTGGTCTAAAATGCTACTCTCTAGTGTTGGACCCTGGCTCTCCCTCTTACTATTTATGTGACTGTGTGTGAGGCAGTTAATGTCTCTGTACTCACTTTTCCTATCCATTGAAATGAGAATAATCATGGACCTATTTGGGTGACAATTAAGTCTTATAATTAACTCATAGCAGTGTTCAACATACAGCGTGCCCTCAATTTTTTTTTCCTTTTTTCCAAGTTTTTATTTAAATTCCAATTAGGTAACCTACACACTCAACTAGTTTTGTATTTTATAACATGCATACATTACTATACATCATCATATGTAAGCCTCTCAACAATGTAATGAAGTAAGTAGATATATCCCTCTTACGGGTTGAATTTTGTCTCCTTAAAAGGAAATGATATGTTGATAACCCTCAGAACCTGATTTTATTTGGATATAGGGTCATTGTGGATGCAGTTAGTTAAGATAAGGTCCTAGGGTACCCTTCCTTCAATATGACTAGGTCTTATAAAGACGACAGCCACATTAAGACAGAGATGCAAAAGGAGAATGTCATGTGACAACAAGGATGGAGATTGAAGGTATGCAGCTCCAAGCTAAGGGACACTGAAAATCATTAGCAAATCAGCAGAAGCTAGGAAGAGGTAAGAAAAGATTTCTCCTCCAGGCTTCAGGGGTAATACAACCTGAAGACACCTTGATTGTGGACTCCAAGGGTCCAGAATTGTGGAACGATACATTTCTGTTGTTTAAAGCCCCCAAGTTTGTGGCAGTTTTATTATCACGGCCTGAGGAAACTAATACAGTCCCCATCTTGCAAATAAAGAAATTCAGGCATCCAGAGACTCATCCAAAATCACACATTTAGTAGGCAAAGGATGTTGCCTGCTAAAACAAATGTGTTTTGTGTCTTTCCATCATCCCTTCCTTCGTGTTCATTCCACCCCAGGTACGCTCTTCCACCTAATCCTTTCTCACCCCTGCCAGATACGCCCATGCTGTGTCTTTCATCTGAGGGAAGAAATAGTATCGGTTGACTGTTCCTCCATGCCCAGCATCACACAGGGCAGTGTTCATGTGCAGTGTTCTCGCAAGCTGAAATAAGTCCTCCTCCTTTTTCCTTCCGTGAAAATCCTCATCTTTCAGCTGCCAAGACAAACACCCCAAGTCCGAGTGTTTCATCCACCTAGTCAGAACTACTCCTTTCTTCCCCGCCCATTTCCACATCTATCCGTCTTTATCCCATGTAGCCCTCATGTCACGCAGCTGTGTCTGTAGACCATGAGTAGCCTGTAGCAGTCTGTCAACCTCACTGAAGTTTAAGTTTCTTAAAGTCAGGACTATAAATATAATAGTCCTTTAAGGAACAATAGATTAATACATTGGAAATTTTATTGAGACCTCACAATTCAGAAACAGCTTTTGCTGCATATGTTTACGCTGCATGAAATCTCTGTCCTATTCTCCAGCCCGGAAATTGAACAGTGAGTGGACCATTAGGGATGAAAGGAAGATGGCCAAGATGTTAGATGAGGCCTGGACTTCCAGTAGTCATTTTTGTCGTTGTTGTTTGAATTGGCTCTCCATTTACACCGCTGGTTCACCCTCTCCTTCCACCTTGGGCCTTCTTTCTGTTCAATTTGAAATCTCACTGAATCTTTTTTTTTTAAGATTTTATTTATTTGACAGATCACAAGTAGGCAGAGAGGCAGGCAGAGACGGGGTGGGGGCAGTGGGGGGGAAGCAGGCTTCCCGCTGAGCAGAGAGCCCCATGCAAGACTTGATCCCAGGACCCTGAGATCACGACCAGGCCAAAGTCAGGGCCACCCAGGTGCCCCTTGAAATCTCACCGAATCTTTAGAAGGCCCTGAACTGAGAGTTCACTTCCTCCCCATACTCAGTCAAATGGTGAAATGGAAATTTAGACTCAAAAGTTGCATTGCACAAAATGTTTTCAGAAAACAATCTGCTAGAAAAATGAAAAAGTCAAAATGTCAATGATTTAATTAAAATTGTTTTGAAGCTGTTTAATTTCAGAAGTATCACTCCTGAAGAATTTCAGGTGGGCCCTACTAATTTGAATTGTGAAATTTTTCTTATATGCATTTATTCATAAAATTTATGTTAAGAAATCACATACGTGCACATACAACACACTACATTAGGCCTGTGGTTGGCACAGCCATGACTTATCATATTAAGCACAATCTGGATGATTTTACTGGTGCTCTGAGGTCTCCCCCTAATGCAGCAGAACTATTGCATGCAGTAGATGAGCTAGTCTCAGCGTTGTTAGCCATGAGGTTCCCAGAGCTGGGAAAATCCTGTGCTAGAGAACAATTTGCATTACAAAGGGACGGTAATACCTAGAGCTTTAGCAGAAGGGAAATGCTTAGCTTTAAGCCAAGCCATCCCTTTGTAGACATAATGTTATTTTAACTCCTGTAGCATCTTTCATTCTTCAAGGTAATAAGGTACTTGACAAATAATATAAATATTGTTTCATGACTGGTTTGCAGTAATAACCAAGATAAAGTTTAAATGCCAGATCGAAGACTTTGCTGGGAGTGCTGCTTCAGGCCTCCTCCAAAGGAAAGCAGAATGGGTCTTTGAGAAAAACAAAAGAAACTGGTTTATTGACCTTTCTGTTTTCTTTTGGTTTGATTTTAGAAGATTATTTCTTAGTGTGGGAAACTTACATTCTTCCTGTAAGTGTTTATGCGTATGCACCATCAGGGTCCGATTTTCAGTTCTTGGGAAGGAAACATGTTTGAACCACTTTTGCACTTATATAGCATTTAGCATAACGTTGGCAAATAGGATGCATGGGAAATGCATTTTTTTTTTAATCCTATTTGCTCACATTGTTTTTCTGTGTCCTTGTAAGCTTAAGTACATTTTGTTGTGTTTTGGTAAGTGAGTAACTAAGGTGTGATGAACTAGAATTTAAAATATCCTCTTCATATGATAATACAGTTTAATGGTAGGGGAAAGGGTGGAACCATCTGAAAAAAAAAGAAGATGAAGTTATTATGTCCCAAAAGTATGTTACCCAAATGGATTTTTTATGGGAACATATATTTGGGAATTACTCGCAAAGCTTGCATACGGTATGAATGTTGAATAAATATAGTTTTGTTGGTCAGTCCCTTTCTCCTGCCTTTAATACAAATGATGCTTCTGAACATTTCTACTTTGATAATGTTCTTAATACTCTGTGCTTTTGAGTCCTTATAAGCTGCCCCCAGTATTTTCTTTCTTTTCAGAATGACAGTGGCTGGGCAACATATTAACTCTCTCTTGGTCCAATCCCATTTCATATTTCCCCATTAATCGTGTTTAGGATTTCTGTCAGAGTCTTCTCAAAGGCACTGTGATAAAGCAGGATACTTACCACTGCTTACAAAACTTCATTTGGAATCACAAGTGTCTGTTGGCAGATTCATTTATGTCCTCCCAACAGAATTAACCAGCACTAGTTTTGACTTATTAGAGCACAGATCTTAAATTACAGAATTAGTTGGAGACCATAGAGGGGGATTTCTTTTTTTTCTTTCCTTGCTATAATCATCTAGCTCCTCTACAAGAACAGTCAAGAGTTCTGTGGTTATTAGGCTCTCGTGGATAAAATAAGATACTAAGCTAAAAAGAGAAGAGGTCAAAAAAGTGGGGGAGAGAGGACAAAACAAATTTTAGAAACATGGATAAGAAGCTTGAGGAACTGCTGGTGTGAACTTGAGAAAACAGGTGGTGCAAAGTGGTTTTGCAAAATGGAGTGGAACCAGGGGGTATAGCTCAGGGGTAGAGCATTTGACTGCAAAATGGAGTGGAACCAGCTGACGGAAATAGTAGGGGTGTCATTTTCCCAGTATTATTGTCATTACTGCAATCCTGCTTGAAACCTGATCAATGAATCCAAAATTAAATGTTAGTCTCGGGGCGCCTGGGTGGCTCAGTGGGTTAAGCCGCTGCCTTCGGCTCGGGTCATGATCTCAGGGTCCTGGGATCGAGTCCCGCATCGGGCTCTCTGCTCAGCGGGGAGCCTGCTTCCCTCTCTCTCTCTCTCTGCCTGCCTCTCCATCTACTTGTGGTCTCTCTCTGTCAAATAAATAAATAAAAATCTTTAAAAAAAAAAAAATGTTAGTCTCCAAGTTCTGGCATATTGTGCAAAATATATTAGCACCTGTGGGTATTGTAGCTGGAGCGGACAACAGTTTAAAGCGCCAGCTGACTGTTAAGTCCTATGTGGTTTACATCTGAAGGATATTTCTGAGATAGGATTCTTTTAAATTATTATTTTAACTAATACATGACTTATGGGCTGAATTGTCACCATAGAATTCATATGTTGAAGTTCTAGCCCACCAAACCTCAGACTGTAACCATATATAGAGATAAGGTGGTTTCAGAGGTAATTAAGTTAAAATAAGACCACTAGGGTGGTCTAACCCAGTCTGACTGGTGTCCCTATAAGGAGATTTGGACACATAGAGAGACACCAGGGATCCACAGAAGGAAGGACACACAATTAACACAGGGAGAGCAGCCATCTGCTTGCCAAGGAAGGGAGCCTCAGAAGAAACCAAATCTGTAGATATCTCGATCCCAAACTTCCAGCTTCCAGAACTGTGAAAAATACATGTGTGTTCTTTAAACCATTCTGTTACAGCGTCCTAGGAAGCTAATAGGGCATGTGTGTGGTTTTTAAAAGTCAGGTGTTTAGTGAGGCTTAAAAACTCCCCATAGTCTTCTGCTCCACCCCTACTTATCCCACTTCCCATATCCCAAAGGTAACCACTTCAGCTCTTTCCTTTTGCTTCTGGTATGTACCTCCTTATATTTAAAAAGCATTTCATGTTATCTCTTAAATTTTTCATTAGGCCACATCTACTGACTTCCTACTAAGAAAACTTACTCCAATATCACAGACACATCGATCTCTCTATCTATATCCCCATCTTCACAAGATACACCCATCACAATATTTGGTGTTTTGATTTCTATGCTTGTTGAAATGTTATTCATAGTTGAGCCATGCAGAGCACTATGGTTATAATTGTACAGTATTTTTTCGCCTCATAGAATTGCCTCATAATTGCCTCGTAGATCGTGTACAAATAACAAGTTATTTCCCCAGGAACATCTTCCAATAAACCAAGGGTAGCCTCATTTTGGAGAGATCTCTGTAATCATCTGAAGGCTACATAATCTGCTTCCAATGTTTCCTTAAACCCTCGGATCTCTTCATGTCATACCTGCCTGGTGATGGTGGGTGTGATGCCGAGGTCAGTACAATGATGTGTCTAGGGAGCAGTGGTGGCATTTTGAGTGGTGCAGACTCCATCAGCCCTTGATTCCGGTCTTGTCGGAGAATGGGGCCTATCCATTGTTAGTCATTGAGGCCAATGAGTGACTCAGATAGTTCATTGGCCGCCACAATTTGTGGTCTTGAAGAGAAGTAGGACCAATTTAGCAGATCCATAATTTTCCAAGTGTCAGACCAAAAATCACAGTCATGGGTAACTTTCCCACGAGTCAGTAAAAATGTAACAAAGTTCATGAAGGGGAACATTATTAGCCAGGGCTATGAGAATGAACTTGAGTTCTGCCCACTGCACAAGGTGAGCACATCTATTTTTTAATTCTGCATGGCCGGCAATGAGTCTATATAGATACAACACAACAACAGACATGATTGGGTTTCAACTTAACTGAACCACCAGTGGACGAGGCCCAGGGAATTAGAACTGCAGTGAACTGGAAATTAAAAAAAAAAAAAAAAAAATACATGGAGACAAATGAAAATGAAGGCATAACATTCGAGATGCAGTAAACACTGTTTTAAGAGGGAAGATTATAGCAATATAGGTCAACCTCAAGAAAGAAAAAAAAAATCTGAAACAACCTAACCTCACACCTGAAAGAACTAGGAAAAAAGAACAAACCAAACCCCAAACCAATAGAAGGAAGGAAATAATAAAGATTAAAGCAGAAATAAGTGAAATAGAGATACAGTAGAACAAATCAATGAAATTGGGAGCTGATTCTGTGAAAGGATCCACAAAATTGATGAACCTTGAAGCAGACTCATCAAGAAAAAGAGAGGATTCAAATACGTAAAATCAGAAATGAAGGAGAAGAAATAACAACCAAGAACACAGAAATACAAAGGATTACAAGAGAATATCATGAAAAATTATATGCCAGCAAGTTAGACTACTAACACGAAATGGACAAATTCCTAGAATTATCTTTCAAAACTGAATCAAGAAAAAATAGAAAATTTCAGTAGACCAACTACTAGTGATCAAATTGAATCAGTAATCAAAAATTCCTAAGAACCAGGCCTCCCACCCGCCTCTCTGGTCCCGGCGGTAAGATGGCGGCTGCCGCGGAGTGCGATGCGGTAATGGCGGCGACCGAGCCGGAGCTGCACGACGACGAGGAAGCGAAGAGGGAAGCAGAGTCTTTCAAGGAACAAGGAAGTGCATACTATGCCAAGAAAGATTACAATGACGCTTATAACTATTATACAAAAGCCATAGATATGTGTCCTAAAAATGCTAGCTATTATGGGAATCGAGCCGCCACTTTGATGATGCTCGGAAAGTTCCGGGAAGCTCTTGGGGATGCACAGCAGTCAGTGAGGTTGGATGACAGTTTCGTCCGGGGACATCTACGAGAGGGCAAGTGCCACCTATCTCTAGGGAATGCCATGGCGGCATGTCGTAGTTTCCAGAGAGCCCTAGAACTGGATCACAAAAACGCTCAGGCACAACAGGAGTTCGAGAATGCAAATGCAGTCATAGAATATGAGAAAATAGCAGAAACAGATTTTGAGAAGCGGGATTTTCGGAGGGTGGTTTTCTGCATGGATCGTGCCCTAGAATTTGCCCCTGCCTGCCATCGCTTCAAAATCCTCAAAGCAGAATGTTTAGCAATGCTAGGTCGTTACCCGGAAGCCCAGTCTGTGGCCAGTGACATTTTACGAATGGATTCTACCAATGCAGATGCTCTGTATGTACGAGGTCTTTGCCTTTATTATGAAGATTGTATTGAGAAGGCGGTTCAGTTTTTTGTACAGGCTCTCAGGATGGCTCCTGACCATGAGAAGGCCTGCATTGCTTGCAGAAATGCCAAAGCACTTAAAGCAAAGAAAGAAGATGGGAATAAAGCATTTAAAGAAGGAAAGTACAAGCTAGCCTATGAACTGTACACAGAAGCCCTGGGGATAGACCCTAACAATATAAAAACAAATGCAAAACTCTACTGTTAATCGGGGCACGGTTAATTCCAAGCTTAGGAAACTAGATGATGCAATAGAAGACTGCACGAGTGCAGTGAAGCTCGATGCCACTTATATAAAAGCCTACTTGAGAAGAGCTCAGTGTTACATGGACACAGAACAGTATGAAGAAGCTGTGCGGGACTATGAAAAAGTGTATCAGACGGAGAAAACAAAAGAACGCAAACAGCTCCTAAAAAATGCACAGCTGGAACTGAAGAAGAGTAAGAGGAAAGATTACTACAAAATTCTGGGAGTGGACAAGAATGCCTCTGAGGACGAGATCAAGAAAGCTTACCGGAAACGGGCCTTGATGCACCATCCAGATCGACACAGTGGAGCCAGTGCTGAAGTTCAAAAGGAGGAGGAGAAGAAGTTCAAGGAAGTTGGAGAAGCTTCTACCATCCTCTCTGATCCCAAGAAAAAGACTCGCTATGACAGTGGACAGGACCTGGATGAGAAGGGCATGAACATGGGCGATTTTGATGCCAACAATATCTTCAAGGCATTCTTTGGCGGTCCTGGGGGCTTCAGCTTTGAAGCATCTGGTCCAGGGAATTTCTTTTTTCAATTTGGCTAATGAAAGGAAACCATCCAGAACCCAGAAAGTGCAGACTTGCTCAGTGTAACCTTGATCGTGGGCACAGTTCACCTCCTCCCTTCATCTCGTCTCCCCGTCCTTAGAGCAGTTTCGTTTTCTTAGTTGGATACCCTGTGTCTGTGTGAGTTGGAGGGAAGGAAAGGGAGCCAGCGCCGAAGACTTGCGGGGAGGGGAGGGAGGCGGGGGGTAGACAGGGAGGCAGCTTGTGAATTTTTGTTTTACTGTTTAACTTTATTAAAAAAGAAAAAAATTAAAAAAAAATTCCTAAGAAACAAAAGTCTAGAAGCAGATGGCTTCACAGGCAACTTCTAACAAATATTTAAGGAAGGGTTAATACCTATTCTTCTCAAACTACTCCCAAGAAAATAGAAGAGTGAGGAAAGCTTCAAATTCATTCTACAAGGCCCGCTTATTACTGATACTAAAATCAAGCACTAGAAAAGAAGAGAATTGCAGAGAATTACAGGCCAGTATCTCTGATGAACATAGATATAAAAGTCCCTAACAAAATATTAGCAAACTGAATCCAAAAGCACATTTAAAAAATAATTCACCATGATCAAGGAAAAAAAAGAAAGGAAAAGAAACTTGTCCGTGGGTCATCTGTGGTTTCAGATTAGAGTTTGTCTGTTTCAGGAAAATCTATCCAAAAGGGCCGAAGTTCCCTTTCAGGGGGAAAAAAAAATAAAAACAAACAAACAAAAAAACCATTCTTAAACCTTTTATAATCTTCTCCTGAATGGATCTCAGTTTGTCATGATAAAATGCAGAAAGGGCTGAGCCCCATGATAGACTGTTCTTCCTTAATAGGTATCACATGCCCTCTCTCAATCTTCCAAACAAACCAGTCGAGTTTGTAATAATTTATTTGGTTTCTGCCTGGAGCAGCCGCAGATTTCTATCCTTTCTCCCTCAGTGAGAGTACCCAGCTCTGAAACCATCATGAGAAAGGCAGAACAATCTTCTTCCCACACAGAATGAATGTTAGTAATGTATGTTACCCTGGGCAGACCTGGGACCAGATACCAGATTGGCAAGGGAGTCTCCTATCTGGAATAGAGTTAGCAACAACCAGGGCTCTATTTGGGCGGCTGTCTTTGAACCTACTTCCTGTTACCCCTAAAGCGGAGGATCATTTACTGCCTGGTTGGCCATACAATGTCATCAACATCTTTGCTCCTGATTTCTATGGATTTACTTCACGTCCTGTTAGTCAGCCTGTGAGATCCTTGTCCTTCTGCTTCTGGAGAGCCATATCTCTCAGCATCCCATCCTCACTGCCGAAACTGTAAACAGTTGTAATGGGTCTGAGATTTTACCTTATTTGTAAGCTAAGCAGTCTTCCTGCCATGTTTTCATGGATGCTGGAAAAAGGCAAAAGTTTCTTGGTCAAAGGTGAAGGACAGTTTGAAGGACAGCTTCCAGAGTAGCTATGGTATCATTTCGTGTCATGTGTCCAAGTCCTAATTTCCAGAAGCTGAGACAAGGAGCGTCAGGTGACGGGTGCCTACAGAGTACTTTGCATCTAAAGAAAGGAGAACTGAGCTTCGGGCTCCCCAGTCTTTTGTCAGGAGTGGTAGGTATGCCTGCCCTGTGCTCCAGAGGGAGACACTGTCTTGATTTTCCAAAACTATAAACAAACCCAGTTTTTGCCCTAGAGAGAGATGCTATCTCTGTTTTCCAAGGCTGTTTGCTGTACAGATATCCAGGAAAAGATGGTCTGGAACAAAGGCGGTCAGTCTCACAAGACATGCGTAAGTTTGAGAGACCGTGAAGAATTGTCTCCCAAATTTGGTACAAGATAAACAATCATTCTAGAATTAATGTTCTAGAACTAATGTTCTGAATAATTAGTAAATTGTTTCAAAATTCATGCCTTTCATTTCTGGAAGATGTCCCTATTGCTTCTTTGGTAATGTCCACGTCTTTAGTTCTCTGTCTCCCTTTCTGAAGTCCTGACTATTCGACATGGTTTTCAGGGTTAATCTTCTCATTTTCTTATGTTACCTCGTTTTTTCTCCTCTATCTGTTCTACTTTATGGAAGACTTTCTCAACTTTCTCTTCTTAGTTACTAAATTTTTAATTTCTGCTGTAATTTTTAGATTTTCTAAATTTAGGTTTCTTCTTTTAAGTTACTGAATGGTTCTCTTTAAAACTTTTTTGTTTCATGGGTGTGGTGTCTTTTCCTAGTTCTCTGAGCATACCAGTTGTGATGGCTTTTTGTCTTCCAAGTCTTCTTCTGCATTGCCACTTTTCCTTTAAGTTCCTTTTGGTTTGTTTTATTCTGTATTTTTAATAATCGAAAGGCCTTTCTTGAAATCTGTGATTTTCCTCACCTATTCAGCCTTCTATGAGACTGAGAGCACCAGAAATCAGACTGGAAGCTCTTACTTGAATAGTTGGAGCTTGTCAGGTAGTTGGCCTCACTATGGGATGATGGGGTAGAAACCTAGCTATTCCTACTTTCTACGTCTTTCCACTTGCATTAGTTAGTATCCTCAGAGAGAAATCATCAATTTTTTGCTTACGGTATATAACCCAGGCTGCCAAAATTCTTGGAAATGAATGGACTGAAATTCTTTAGCTCTCAACAAACAGACTTTCATGTCACCCACTCTGTTCAATTCAGTACCCTTACCCATAGCTCTGCTAGTGTCCTCCCGGTCAGTAAACCACCTGTATCTTGCTAAGATTAAAGAGAGAATCTGGATGCCTGACACATTCTCTTTCTCCTCCTTAGCCCTATCAGTTTTCAGCCTTCAGAAGTACTGGAGATCTCTAAATCCTGAGACATTTTGGCATTTTGCAGCATTAGCCTTGATTCTTGCTGCTTTTATTGTAGACACACAACTTTCAGCTTTACCCTGCTGGAATGAGTGTCACCACCTGTCCGTCTGCTTTCCAGCTTCCAGTCATGTATCAGTATCTCTAGCATGCTCTCATATCTTCTCCAGCTTTCTTTGATTTATGGGATTTTTAACCTTAGTTTTAGCTCATTACAGAGCAAGCAAAAATACACATTTGTACCCAATACACCATATTTAACTATGATAGACTTTTTTTTTTTTAAGATTTTATTTATCTATTTGACAGACAGAGATCACAAGTAGGCAGAGAGGCAGGCAGAGAGAGAGGAGGAAGCAGGCTCCCTGCCAAGCAGAGAGCCATATGCAGGGCTCGATCCCAGGACTCTGGGATCATGACCCGAGCCGAAGGCAGAGGCTTTAGAAGGCAGAGGCACTGAGCCACCCAGGTGCCCCAACTATGATAGACTTTTAAGGAGCTGCAAAGAAGCGCAATAGGAAAGGATTCTCACTTCCCATAGGTGAAATGGGGATTTCCTATGTTAACCATGCATCATTGTTGGTAAAGCTTCAGTGATGTCAGTTACGAAGTTTTTAAGGTCAGCAGTTGTTTCCAAATGTCCTAGCAGAATAACTAGCCTGCCACTTAAAAGCATTCAGGCTTCCGTAATTCCAAAGTGCCTGCTTAAAATCTTAACAGATTCCCAAAACATTCACTCAAACCAAGAATTCACAAAATATAGCCGTAGTAAAATAATGACATTTTGTTATATACAAGTGTTAAAAATAATTAAAGAAGGTGATTTAGGTGATGAAATGAACTTTATTTAACCCTCAGTTAAGGGGGAAATCCTTCTTCCCAAGGGTTCTGGGAGTGGAACAGCGGAACAGAAGATAGGAAGGTTTTATAGGATAAAGAATAAAGAACCAGGGAGAGAAAAACAGAAAATGAACAAGGAACAAGGAAGTAAGTATAGAGCATAGACCTGGCTTGGAGTTTGAGGGCTGGTTGATTGGAGGTACCATGTTTGCAGTCCAGCAGAGTGTTTTCAGGGATAGGAAAGGTCTCTCCAAGTTTTGGTTTGCAGAATTGGCACCCCAGACAGACATGGCTCCATCTTGGGCCTAGACATGTCTTTCAACGCAAGATACCAATGCTACTGGCGTTGTCTAACAGGTATTTATTAAATTACATGGCTGGCTGATTCCTAATTAAGCAGAATGGAAAATATTTTGCAGGAAAAAAACAACCAGAAAAATTACCCTGAAGTTGAATTTTATTTCAGAAATTTTTCTGTTACAGCAGCTTGTCTTAAAATCAATCTATATCACTTTGTAAGTTTACTAAAATATCCTATAATTTTATTTTACAGTCAGAGGATAATAGAGAAGAGAATGGTGTGGCTATTCTGGGACTGCTGTCTTTCATAAAAAGGGATCTATAATGAGAGCTAAAAAAATGGTTGAAATTTTTTCCATTCATCAGTGCTTCACAGCTAAGGGAGAGATAGAACTTTATGATATTACTGCTGATTATTTTATGATTTTCCTCATGAGAAGGACAGAAGAGAAATTAATGGTGGTACCAAAAGGAAAAATACGCATTTATAAAATCTCCTTACCTCTTATTATACTTCACAGGTATTTATAAATTAACAGCTTCTAGTTAAATCATAAGAGTATTAACTAAATTTGCTTTCTTATGTATGTAGAGATTAAATAATGCCAAAAAAAAGTTGGTATGTTTCAGGTGTAATGAAGAATTTTAGTGCACGTATTAAAAAACCATGAGGCAAATGCTTCTCCTATGTGGTACTTGGTTAAGATATCAACAGTGAAACAGGGCTGCTCTTTGAGTTAGGATTTGTATCGTGACACTATTTTTAGTCATTAAAAACAGACCCGCAAGATTTTATTTTGTCCGGACAGTTGACATCACAAATGTGAATTAAATCAGATGAGTCATTTTTAAATAAAAGTGAAGGGGAACAACTCCGGATATTTCAAACCTGTTTCTCTTCCTCCTCCACAGAACCTAATTTGTTTCTTAACTAAGGGAGTGACTGTAGGCATTTGTAGAGGGGGAATAAAATCTCCCAACCTGTTTTGTTCTATGTAAGAGCCACCGCATTCACAGTGAATCCCAGAATGATTTTCAAAGGTGGACCAATGACATAGCCAAGCGTACATTTCTCATGCATGAAAAACCATGGTTGGCACAGGAACCACCACTGACCCTGTGTGTGGTGTGTACCCAGGGGATTCCATATGTTGGAAATAGTCCCTACACACTATTGGCAGTTCCTGCCCAAGACGGCCAATACAGGGTACCACTGAAGCTCCCAAAATGGATGAAAATCATAATTAGTAGAACTTTTACTTCCCAGTCACAATTCAAAATAAGGAGAGAGTGAAACATAACATTTTGCCAGTCAGCAGACCTTCTGAAAGATAAAGGGATGGTAAGACAAATCCCAGTGTTTTCATAAAGGTAGTGTAAGGCTTTCAGATCTTCAGTTTTTCTCTGGTCCGTGGTCTGATTTCTCACACGTGGTGTCACAGAATTTCTAGAGGGTCATAGCACAGTTCTAGAGGAGTGGTTTATCTGAAAGCATCAGAGCCTCCCATCTTTGGGGATTGCCTCTTGTTCCTTCAGGGTCAAGATGTGATTTCTGACATGAAACTGTATATTCAGCCATCTTGAGTCCAACAGATGTTCAGAGACCGTTTTCAGATTTAGTGCTGAGGAGAGCTTGCCGACACTGCAGAGTGAGACTGGAGACTGAGGAGGACAGTTGGAGTTCCCTGTGTTCCCAGATGTGTCTGCAGGAGGCTGAAGACTTACAGAACCTCCTAGTGTAGTAGCTCCATTTACTGTGTGCTGTGTACGCTGACACATGTACACGCACGCGTGCATGCGCGCGCGCACACACACACACACACACACACACCCGATCTCTAACTCTCCCCAGAGCCCGTTATAACCCTTTCACAGATGAGACTAGCAGAGCTCTTGAAGTCGTCATAATGTGTGGAAGACCATCGAGTTAGTGAGGTAGAGACAGAGTCACACTGACAGTATATCAGAAGCACCAGGTCCCTCGGAAGCTGATGGTCTGCCTTCTGGTAACGCATGAGCAATAACGAGTTCTTGGGCAGGAGCTCCACGGAGTCGAGAAATGTCTCCTCATGTTTCATCTTCTCAGTCAGTCTGTCACAACTTGAGAAGACTTCAGAGGAGGGCTGTGGAATGATTTTAATTATGAGCCTCAGCTGCCACTGACAAAAGTGGCAATGACTGCTGTCTTCCATGAGCAGCCCCTGCAATTGCGTGTGCAAAGGGAAGGGACTTTGTAGGCGGCTCACGGTGAATTATGATCAGCTCCCCACAGAGAAGGAGCCCTAGTGCTGAGGGAATGTTAGAAGACCTGCTCCCCTAGTCCATGTCATCGTGTACTCACAGAGGTGCTGCCGTCTGTTTGGGCACGTGTTTGAAGGAAAGGGAAAGATGTATCTGACCCACTGGAACTAGTTTCACTTTCTTTCTATAAAAACTGAAGGGAGGGAAGCAGAAAACTCTTTTAACCACATGTACACCTAAGCTTCAATTTAGGGACTCAGAGAGAGAGAAGTAGAGGGAGGGCTGAGCTAGGGATAGGACCAGACATCCGCATGTGCCCTTGAGAATGGAGGAAGGGTCAAAAAGAGGGCCCGAGAAATGATTTCAGTTGCTGTGAACTAAACTAGCAGACGAGGGGCGCCTGGGTGGCTCAGTGGGCTAAAGCCTCTGCCTTCGGCTCAGGTCATGATCTCAGGGTCCTGGGATCGAGCCCCACATCAGGCTCTCTGCTCCGCGGGGAGCCTGCTTCCTCCTCTCTCTCTGCCTGCCTCTCTGCCTAATTGTGATTTCTCTCTGTCAAATAAATAAAATATTTAAAAAATATTAAAAAAAAAACTAGCAGACGAGTAGACCTGGTTAAAACTGATTGATTCTGATTGAGAGGGTAGAGAAGACATTTTCAGAAAACTGATTTGTCTGTTCCTCTTCCCTTCTCCTTAGAAATGTTTATACAATCCTCTTTCCTGCTGTGTAAAATCCGAACTCCTCAACCTGACAGCCAAGCTCTCCCATCCCCATGCACTTAATGATTACCCCATTCTGCATGTTGAGAAATTCAGTGGTGACTTTTCTAACTGGGCAGCGAGGGCACAGATTGGTATTTTAGAAATACCGCTGGCAGCAGGTGGCACATATGTGAAAAGAAATGAAAACTCCAGACTGGAGTTCACAAGTTAGGAAACATGTGTAGTGGTTTAGTCTCAAAGATGAAGAGGATGTGAGTGCAAATAGTCAAAGTGAGAATGGGAATTGCACTGGGCTTGGTTTTTAAGACTGACTGGGACTTAGTGCAGCTTTCCCAGATACAGGATGACTTGTCTCCAGGCTCTTGGGATAAAACCTGGAGAACCCACCTGAGATGAGGACTTGGAAAGAGAAAAGCAGACTCCTCCTTCCTGGTTCACAGAGCCCACAGAGTTGGTAATGGGACTAGTGTCACATACCAAGCTACATCTCGGCAGGTTTCCTGGCCTTACAGACGAGTAGCCAGGTGGGGGCTCTTCCTCTGGAATTTCAAGGTGGAAGAAGTGTTTCAAGTACTGCAGTCTTAAGTGTTGTTCACTTGAAGTTTTATCGACTCAGTTGGACATGATTGTAACATGTAACAGGATAACCAGAAGCTTATATTATAAGACCTGTTGTCTGCATTTTTCTGTTCAGGATCTGATCCTGTTTTCCTCGTCTCTGGGACATTCTCTTCTTCTTTTCTATTATTTATCCATGGCCTTAACAGAGAGTCTTACTAAATATTGCTGAGAACTACCTTGGAAACTACTTCAACCAAAAGTATACACACCATTTCTAACTAATGGTCTTTTTTGCCTTTGTCTTAGGCTCTTTAAAGAGATTGGCTGAACGCACATTCATGTGTACACACACATACTCTGTTTTGCTTCTCTGTCACTGGGTAACAAACCACCCCAAATTTCGTGGCTTAAAAAAAGCATTTATTATTGTTAATGACTTTTTGTGGTGACTTGCTCAGTTGGGCAATTCGGTAGCTCCCTGTGATGAAGGTTGGGGCTCTGGTCCTTTGGTGACCCGACTGGGTGAGAAGGCCCAAGATGGCTTATCCACATGACTGGCAAGTTGAAATGAGCTGTCAGTTGAGATCTCAGCTGGGTCCATTAACCAGTATGCCTTGGTTCTTCCATTTGTATCTTTCTTAGAACATGGCAGCTGTGTTCTAAGAAGGAGTGTTTCAAAGGACAAATCCCAGTGCCCAAGACTTAGCAAGTCTTCAGTTGCACCTTTCTTGGAAATACTCCATTGGCCACGGTGGTAGTCACAAGATCCACACAAATTCAAGGGGAGGACAAGTTCTGCCTCTTGATGCGAAGAGCAGCATGAGCTTATGGAGGGAAAGGATTGCTTGGGCTACCTTTAGAGATTCTTAACTGAACACATGTCTAAACATTGCACACGTGTATAAACATTGTTAAAATAGATATGTTTAAATTAAACATAAACCTTCTGCATTATAATTTTCACATATAATAATCCATATTCACACACACTGTCCCTGATTTATCAACTGAATTTATAACCATGATGAAGTGGTGTGAATGTTTAAGTGGAAGCCTTTGATAATTTGAGAGTTGTCCATAGACTCAGCTGTAGAAAATCAAGGAATTAGTGACCACTGAAATAATGGGACAGGCTATTGGGAGGGCTGCCATGTTTGGTTATACAGCTTGTACACTGCACAAGATTGGCTCCATTCACAGAGACTGCTGTATGAATGCAGTTAACTGAGAGAAAAATCAGAAGAGAAAGTAGTGTAAGGAAAGTGTAGGGAAGAGAATGAATTACATTTTGGACACACTGGGCTCGAGGTGCCTGTTCAACATCGATGTCCAAGTATGTGATAGATAGTAGGAAGCGTTCATTTGGAGCAAAGTAAGACAGGGAAATGGATGAGATCATCGAAGGAAGGTTTGGAAAGAAGAGGAAGAGCCAGAAACAATAACCTTTTAATGTATGAGACAGAGCGATGGGAACGAGCGAAGCATTCGCAGACAGAGTAGCCAGAAAGCTGCCACAACATGACACATATCTGCTAAGATGAGACAGATCAGTAAAAGCCACTTAAAAAAAAAAAAAAAAAAAAAAACCACACATAAAAATCTCTACTTAAAACAGAGGCAATTAACTTTCCATCACCGTCTTTACACGAGTTCTCTGAGTCTCCCAGAGACAAGGCGATCATTCACAGTAAAGCGGCATTTTATCCCTGGCTTTCCTCCTGCTGCACAGTATTCAGGATGACCTTAAATAATGACGAGTTTGCCTTGTGTTGTGATTTTCAGTTTACAGAGCTTGTTCACTTCCTTCATCCAATTTGTTCTCTACCATCAGCCTCCGAAGTACATGTGGCAGGTATTAGTACCTTCATTTCATAGGCGAGCAAACTGAAGCCAGGAGCAGTGATTAGTCCCAGTGGAGCTCTGTCCTCTTGCCTCCTACCTCCATTCTGTTTCTGCTGATCCATTCGATTACATTAAAGATCAAGTCCTTGTTTTTCATTTGTCTGCGCAGGCGCCCAGGTTATCTAAACTGGGAGTTTCCTGTCTTGGAGTGAAGGGTCCTGGCAAGATGTGGCAGCAGCCTGGACTCGAGGGTGGCTGACATCTGCCCCTCCTGGGTGTTTTTGCGGCCGTGCATTCCACTCCCTCTCTTTCTGCAGCATGAATTTCAGAGTATGTGTTACCTTCTTACACACCGTGAAGAAAAGTAATCGGTTCTCTCTGCCTTTAGGAATACATTTGCGCAAAGCTTAAAACCAGGAAATCAAACATGTGTTTTATTGATAGAACACCTTTCATTATTTTTTCACCTCCCAAATTTATGTAATCATAAAACATATTCTTAATAGTTTAACAATACTATTCGCATTGAATTCCCACATCTTTCAGCAAGACCCTTTTTTTTAGCACTGCCCCATCAAAACTTTATTCTGAAGTTGTTCACTGCTTTACCCTTCTTCTTTTTTTTTTTTTTTAAGATTTTATTTATTTATTTGACAGAGAAAGAGAGACACAGCAAGAGGGGGAGAGGGAGAAGCAGGCTTCCCACTGAGCAGGGAGCCTGATGCAGGACTGGATCACAGGACCTTGAGATCGTGACCTGAGTCGAAGGCAGATGCCCAGTGACTGAGCCCCCCAGGCGCCCCTACCCTGTATTTCTAGGCAGAATGCTTCTTCCTCATCACTCGTGCAGCAATATTTACTGACTGCTTAGCAGGTTTCAGACACTGTAATATTCTTGAGTTACAGCAGGGTTATCACCCAAAAATACCTGGTGTTACTGGCTGAGCATTATTTCAACTATTTCTGGATAAATATAGATCAATTTATAAACATAGCTATATATTTATAGATATATTTTCTGTAGATTTTTGGATATATTTTCATACCCCTATTCCATATCTCAGTCCTTCCATCTCTTTGTAGTATCTAAATTATTCAAGATAATCATTATTAACCTTGTAAATTAATTTGTAACAATATGAAAGATATGTATCTATGTATTGTGAGGGAGAGTAGAATGGAAATAATCTCACAACTGAGCTCAAACAGTAATGATACTTTTATATATAAAATTAATAGTTATTTTACTGAATGCCTTAGAAGGTAAGGAAATATAGAATCGATGAACTTCAATAAATTTCTTTATGATAAATGGTATTACTTTTTATAAGACTTGTTAAGTTTTTCATTTTTTTATAAACATATAATGTATTTTTATCCCCAGGGGTACAGGTCTGTGAATCGCCAGGTTTACACACTTCACAGCACTCGCTGTAGCATATACCCTCCCCAATGTCCATAACCCCACCCCCTCTCCCAACCCCCCTCCCCCCAGCAACCCTCAGTTTGTTTTGTGAGATTAAGAGTCACTTATGGTTTGTCTCCCTCCCAATCCCATCTTGTTTCATTTATTCTTCTCCTACCCCCCTAACCCCCGCATGTTGCATCGCCACTTCCTCATATCAGGGAGATCATATGATAGTTGTCTTTCTCTGATTGACTTACTTCACTAACCATGATACCCTCTAGTTCCATCCACGTCATCGCAAATGGCAAGATTCATTTCTTTTGATGGCTGCATAGTATTCCATTGTGTATATATACCACATCTTCTTTATCCATTCATCTGTTGATGGACATCTAGGTTCTTTCCATAGTTTGGCTATTGTAGACATTGCTGCTGTAAACATTCGGGTGCACGTGCCCCTTCGGATCACTACGTTTGTATGTTTAGGGTAAATACCCAGTAGTGCAATTGCTGGGTCATAGGGTAGTTCTATTTTCAACATTTTGAGGAACCTCCATGCTGTTTTCCAGAGTGGTTGCACCAGCTTGCAATCCCACCAACAGTGTAGGAGGGTTGCCCTTTCTCCGCATCCTCGCCAGCATCTGTCGTTTCCTGACTTGTTAATTTTAGCCATTCTGACTGGTGTGAGGCGGTATCTCATTGTGGTTTTGATTTGTATTTCCCTGATGCCGAGGGATGTGGAGCACTTTTTCATGTGTCTGTTGGCCATCTGGATGTCTTCTTTGCAGAAATGTTTTTTCATGTCTTCTGTCCATTTCTTGATTGGATTATTTGTTCTTTGGGTGTTAAGTTTGCTAAGTTCTTTATAGATTTTGGACACTAGACATGACTTTTTAATATGGAGACAAAGACTGAGTGATCTTAAGAAGCTAGAGTAATTACTGTTGTTTTTTGCTTTGTGTTAGCTACCTATTTCTGTTTTTAAAGGAGCCAACTTCTCTGTGTTATGTAAGATGTGGAATCTCTTATATTTTGTCCGGCCATCTTCCAATGCTGTTTGTTACATTATTATTTTTACATGATCAATATTTATTACATTTATTTTGTTTTTCGATATAGTTCCTGTCCATTAAGTCTCAGTTATTTATTTTAATGGAATCAGTGGTCATCAACAATCATTTTACTATGCCTTTTTATTCTAAAATATTTTATTTCCTATGTTGATCAGTTGATTGTGTCAAGATGGTCAATATGTAAAGGATAATTGTAATAAAAATTAATTGCCATGGCTTTGGAAATACAAGATACTATGCTACGTCAGGAGGAACAGCTAAGAGTAAATTATAGTTAGGTAAAATGAGAGGAAGAATGGAAGAACCAACACTGTTCCCAAAGTTGCTGCCTTTTATGCCTCTGTGCTATACATGTGTATGCACACGCACACGCAGTCTGTCCTGCATATCTCAATCTTTTAGTCCTTTTTTAAATATCTCAGTTATCCAAGATAGTAATTATTAACATGGTAAATTAATTTGTGCAAATATAATGGAAGGCCAGTGGGAAAGGATGTGAGGACAAATAAGGTTTCAGGGCCTGTATTGTCCTGCACATGCTGCCCATACCCCTGGCGTATATGTACTACAAAGTTCTGACACTTACCCTTCTGACACCAACACACACACACAGTGCCACTAAACAGAGAGTGACACAGTGGCTCGGGGCTGTACTCTGGCCCCACTAAGGACAAGTGTTTTGGAATAGCAACACTAGTGTTCTCTGTGGGAAGCATGCTAGCATTTTAAAGATAAGACAAAAAAGGTCTGAAGTGAATCAGAGAAATTATGGGAAAATGTGGCTTTCACCTAGAAATATGCAGTGAATCATAAGGAGTTATTTAAAGAAACTTTCAGATCTGAGTATCGCTGTCCTGCTGCATAAAGACCTTCTCTCACCACCGTGCTGTGTGGCATGAGCTGGGAAGTCCAGTTCCCGGGGTTCAGATGGACACGCAGGCCTGCAGCAGGTTGATGTGTAACAAAGAGCAAACCTATTCAGGCTGACTGTTCAAATGTCAGCCTGCTACAAGTAGTTTCCAGGAAATTCTAACGTCACCCTAGTAAATACAGTGTTCATTAGTATAGTGCATTTGGTTCGTAAGTTTTCTGATCGATATATGGACAAGATAGGGAGATAATTCAGATTTCCAGTCGTTCATGTTTCGGTATAAAATGCAAAGTGAGTCTAACATTCTAGAAAAGTTAATATGAAATTGAAAATCCCAAAGAGCTGAAACACTTTACTCCTTATTCCATACCCTTTATAATGTATTTAGGGGCACCTGGGTGGCTCAGTGGGTTAAGCAGCCGACTCTTGGATTCAACTCAGGTCATGATCACAGGGTCTTGAGATGGAGCCAGGTTTGGGCCCTGTGCTCAGTGGGGAGTCTCCTTGAGATTCTTTCTCTCCCTCCCCCTCTGCCCCTCTGCTTGCTCACATGCTCTACCTTCCTAAAATAAATAAAATCTTTTAAAAAGCAGAAAAATATATTCAGTCATTTACTCTAAGTTTATTTAATTTTAATACTAAACATCATAATTATTTAGAAATTTGTGCAAAACAAATAAAAGAGATTACCACATTTAAGTAGAAAATTTCATTGATGAATTAAAATATCCTCTGATCAGATGTGTAAAATTTAATTTATGCATAAAGGATACGTCTGTTGCATGACATAACCTTTACTAATGTATTTGTAGAACATTACATTATAAATCGAACAAAGGTCCAAATCCACTAAAACACAGATGTATGTAATGTGGTATTTATTTAAATTACACTAGGCTATGATTTTCCATTCTCATTTTCTATTATAATTAAGAAATAATGTTATGATTGCAACAGCAGCCAGACCCCAAAGTGGTAATGAAATGTAACCATGAACATCTAAGTGAATCTGTAAACCTTTGGGCTTTTATTAACTGATTATTGTGCTAAACTTTGGGATTAATTATCAGTTTAGCCATTTGGATTCCCAGGTGATATACATATTAAATGCCATTATTCTTTGATAGTTTTCAACCAACATGGAAAAAAGTAAAAGTCATTCGATTAGAAGAGCAGAGACCATCGGTGATACTTGAGAGAACAGTGTCAGCTTAAGTGGGGCCTAGAAATGAAGTGGACTGCAGGAAACCGAATCCAGCAGATAAACCCTAGTCATTTGAGAAATTTAGTATTGAAAGAAGAAAAATAACACAGTGATTGACCAGGTTAAAAGGGAGAAGGATAAAACAGTTTATTAAGAAGAAAGGAGTTTTGAATTTGAGAGTAAAAGGTACAGAGTCAATAAAAGGAGATTTTTAATGTATTGGAGAGAGGATAAAGTGGTAACAAAAATGTGTTGTGAATTAACAGAATTTCAGTTCAATAATTGTTTCCTTAGCTTTTCTTAATAGTAAGGAGTTGAAGCCCCTAGGCTGGTAGAGAAGGAAATTCATTAGTCCTGACAACAGGGGACTCTTGAAGGAGTGATTTTATTATGCTTCCCTCCCCTCTTCCCTGAACCAGACCCAAAGCAAGAGAGGGGGAGGAGAGGGAGGAGAAAGTACTGGATGCTGACTTGCTCTATTTGACTCATTCGTCTTGTGGGCAGTAGGGGGAGGAGCTAACATGGGGACCACCTCATTTAATTTCCGTGAGAAGTCTGCCTGTGGGGACATTAAATTTGGGGCTGGCTGACCCAAAGCTTTAAGTCATTTAGCTGGGAATAACTATGGGTGAACCAGTGATGGGAAGAGCACAGATCCAGTCCTCCCCATCAGGCCGTCCTCCCTCTGTTGACTCTGCTTCCCTCCCTTTACTGATGTTCCTCCTTCATATTACCAGTGGTTTTCTTCACCTAAGGCTTCAGCTTCAGAGCACTCATTGCTAATGCTGTCTCTGCAGTCATATTAAGTCAATGACACCCAAACTCAATTTCCCATAGTAATCACTTGGGGAGCTTGGGAATCCCACACCAGGAGGTTCAGATTCAGAAGGTGTGCTGGAGAGCCAGGTATATTCCCTTTTAACGAGCACGGGAACATTGCACTTTTTTTAAAAGATTTTATGTATGTATTTATTTATGTATTTATTTATTTGAGAGAGAGCAAGAGGGAGAGAGAAAGAGCTTAAGTAAGTTGGGGGGGTGGGGGTGGTGGGAGTGGCTCCCCACCGAGCAGGCAGCCCAGCGCGGGGCTCCATCCAGGGACTCTAGGATATGACTGAGCTGAAGGCAGACACCCAGTCAGCTGAACCACCCAGGCGCCCCTGAACATTACACTTTGAGAAACAGTCCTAAGTGATACACCAAGATGAGGCACTGTGTGTGTGTGTGTGCGTGCATTGCTTCTCAAACTAATAACTTTTTTTTCTTTTTAAATTATTTATTTATTTTTTTAATAAACATATAATGTATTTTTATCCCCAGGGGTACAGGTCTGTGAATCGCCAGGTTTACACACTTCACAGCACTCACCATAGCACATACCCTACCCAATGTCCATAACCCCACCCCCCTCCCTCCAGCAACCCTCAGTTTGTTTTGTGAGATTAAGAGTCACTTATGGGGCGCCTGGGTGGCTCAGTGGGTTAAGCCGCTGCCTTCGGCTCAGGTCATGATCTCAGGGTCCTGGGATCGAGTCCCACATCGGGCTCCTCTGCTCGGCAGGGAGCCTGCTTCCTCCTCTCTCTCTGCCTGCCTCTCTGCCTGCTTGTGATCTCTCTCTGTCAAATAAATAAATAAAATATTAAAAAAAAAAAAAAAAGAGTCACTTATGGTTTGTCTCCCTCCCAATCCCATCTTGTTTCATTTATTCTTCTCCTACCCCCCTAACCCCCCCATGTTGCATCTCCACTTCCTCATATCAGGGAGATCATATGATAGTTGTCTTTCTCCGATTGACTTATTTCACTAAGCATGATACCCTCTAGTTCCATCCACACTGTCGCAAATGGCAAGATTCATTTCTTTTGATGGCTGCATAGTATTCCGTTGTGTATATATACCACATCTTCTTTATCCATTCATCTGTTGATGGACATCTAGGTTCTTTCCATAGTTTGGCTATTGTAGACATTGCTGCTGTAAACATTCGGGTGCACGTGCCCCTTCGGATCACTACGTTTGTATGTTTAGGGTAAATACCCAGTAGTACAATTGCTGGGTCATAGGGTAGTTCTATTTTCAACATTTTGAGGAACCTCCATGCTGTTTTCCAGAGTGGTTGCATCAAACTGGTAACTCTTATTCTATATTTTTTATGTGTGATAATCCATGTTCCAAACAGTATTTGCATAGTACTCTTAAAGTAGCAGCAGGATGATTTCAGGTGGCAGAGTGAAAATTAGTGCTTCCTACTAGCGAGGATGTTCCCATGGACACTTAAGAGCACACCAGATCTTCACGTGCTGATCCAAGATGGCAGCTGGAGTCATCGGCATTAGAGAGAAGGAAATAGACCTAATCCTTCCATTATTAAAGAATGGATAAAGAACACAGCCCAAGAGTCAAGTTTGGAGAGTACTTAAAGGATATGCGTACAGATAGATGTCCTTTATCTTAGGTAGATCAGTAGGGCCAACTGCTGAAGGTGAGATTAGCCCAGGATAGAGGGACACTAAGTCCCAGAATCAGAAGGGAAGAGAGAGGCGTCACACCGTGGAACTCAGGAATCGATGAACGCATTCTGTACTATCATGAAATAAGTTCTCCCAGTGTGAAGAGATTTTTCAAATCATGAATTGCTCAATTTTCTATGTTTTCTTATGTTCTAGTAGGATATTTATCCTTACTGTCTTTTAATTAAGTTGAAATATAGCAGATTTGCATGTTAGCACATTAAAATTTCCAAATAACTCTCATCACGAGTTGCAGGCTAGGTGAGGAAACGTGACAGTGATTAATTCTGTTTCTGTTGCAATCACTTATCTTCCCAGTGCACTCATAACGGGGCTTGAGAGATAAAGCCCACTCTGTTCCTCTCATCTGAAGGCACTTTATTTAGATTGGTTTCAAAATTACTGACCTATTTCTGGCAATTTTAAAAATTCACATTAAGGTTTTGATCATTAGAATAAGCTAAACTTTGATAAGAAGCTGATTACAAAGCTCAATAAAAGGTGCAGATTTAAAAAATGAGTATTTAACACTGGCATGACTTTCTAATAAAGACGAAATCACCTAATCAAATAATTATGGTTTTCTTTTTGTGAATTAAAATGTTTTCAGTTTTAAATTGAGAACTGGGAGTTCCGTTTCTTCCGAGTAGTAAGCGGTCAGGTGAGCCTGGTCCTGCATGATGGTGTGGCGTGGGTGCACACCCGGGACCAGAGGCCCCCTTTACTTTGTGCGAAGTCATGGGGTCCCTTCTGCTGTGGGGTTTGCCGACCCACCTGCTGCTTTGTAGTTGCTGGTCTCGTAGTCCCCAGGCTCCCAGTGACAGGCTTGCCTGTGCAGTTCTGCTTCTGGTTCCGGTCCTGCAGAATGATCTGAGGAAGATGGGCTAGACAGAAGCAGAAGGGCTTACACTTACCTGACCCCTGCAACCGTGTCCATTCTGCCTGAGCCAGAGCACTGTATAAAGTACCACTGCTCTCCTGAGGACAGGATGGTGGCTGCTGGCAGACCCGGAGACCCGACCCCTCCATGAAATGGACATTTGGGCTCTGCTCCCACCATGCTTCTTGGATACCTGCCCTGGTGCTTGCTCCCCGCAGCTGTATCTCGTCTGCTTCCTGGTGCCTGTGGTGCCCCCACACCCATCACACAGACCGGTCTGTCCTGCTGCCCCATGCATGTGCCTGCTGTCCACTGCCATGCCTGGTGCCCTTCCTTTCTGATGTTAGCGGGACAGACATACGGCAGTTCTACTCACTACAAAATAAGGGAAGTTATTTCCGTTGAACTTTCACAGAAGCATATCTGGAGCTCTTGAATTACAGCTTCTACTTTCTTCTGCTTATAAATCAGAATTCTAGAACATTTTAACAAAAGTAGTGTTTTATGTGAATCCAGCATATCTAATCGCACACTGTTGACCAGCAGTTGTGAGCAAATAGAATTTCTTAGGGGTCTTCTGTAATACGCATTAACAGTTTTTATAATTACCATAATCGTTGTCTTCTAGAGAAGTGTGTCTCCAGTATATTTTTAACCAGAATATTATAGCTATAATCATCCTATAAAAAAGTTTCTAAAGTAGATCTTTAAGTACAGTCAACTTTTCCTAAGTTATTTTGTTAATATTATTTTCTTATAAAATTTCATTAATAAGCTAAAGGAAATGTAAACCTGGTCCTATCTTATCTAAATTTTTGACAGAAGCTGAATTAGTTAGGTCTGCAATAAGTAGGCCTTTTAAGATTGTTATCATTGCCAAAACAAAAATTACATGTTTTAAAACAGTTAATAGTTGACAAGTTGTTCTAGATATATGTTATCATATTCCAGATAGTTTTTACTTACTTTGAATAGTAAAGTCCCTGAGTACTTTTATTTATTTTGAAGTCAATACATTTTTATTTTAATAAATTGAACTGAAGTTTTCAGCTGTTATAGACTCTTGGACACAAGCTTTTCCTCATTGATACTATTTAAAATCTTTAATAACCAGATTACTACCTACAACAAAGTGGGTCATATTACTGGCACTAAACTGTAAATACTCTTTCTGTAAACAGTGCTCTGAAAGTACATTATTTCTGTTTAAAATTTCAAAACTGACAGCATAACTTATGGGGGAGCTTAATAAGTATAATATGATAGGGGAACATGAAATGATTTGTTTTGACAGAAATCTCCAAGTATACCTACAGCATGTGTGCATAGCATTTTAGGGTGCCCCACTAACATAGCATAATGAGTTCTGACCCATCATGTGGTACTGGTGGTGAAGGGCCGTGCTCCCGCACGCCTCCAAGCTTTGAATAGTGCAGTTTCTTCGCAAAGAAGGAAGCTCTCTATTTCTGCACATCTGCTGTAAGGTTA
Organism: Meles meles; assembly: GCF_922984935.1. Lineage (NCBI taxonomy): Eukaryota > Metazoa > Chordata > Mammalia > Carnivora > Mustelidae > Meles > Meles meles. Next base: position 116,507,993 of record NC_060073.1, on the reverse strand, counting down.
ACTTTTGACGTCAAAAAGTACAAATATCTTATAGACTCAAAATATGGTGAAAAATGTGCATTTGTTATAAAGCCGGTCTTTAAAGAAATTGGAATCTGAACTGTTCCTCCGTCTCAGTGTGCATGTGGTTTCATTTGGTATTAACCAAACGGTTTGACCTTTCCTTATATTTTGGGCTTTTTCATAATCAACCATCCTAAATCCTCAAAAAATATACCACTACCCTCCATGACTTATGGAAAACTCTAAAAGCAAGCAAAGGAGTCAGCCTGTGAAGGCTTGCTTATTTATTAAGAAACCCTACAAATTTGAATTTCATTTTGGGCTTCTTTAAGCTTCCAGTTTATTCCATAGCAAATCCAGATGATTAGCATTCCACTGCTGTGTTTTAGTGGATTCTTTTCAGCCCTCCTTTCTTAACAACATGGTTTCTCATTCGTAAAGTCAAAGAAATGAGCATTCAGGTTCTTGAACTAAAAAGGGGAAACTGAATGGATATTCCAAGAAAAGTCCTTAAATCTTAGATTCACTCTTGTCTCTGTGTATAAAACCTTAACCCCAGCACCTCTTCTTTCATTTATATCATATATAGACCATATATGTACTATCTTTATACCGTGTATATACCATGCATATCCATCTGTCTGTCTATCCTGCATCTTTATCCATTCATCTGTCAACAGACACCGCTTACCTATCTTGGCTGTTGTAAATAATGCTGCAGGAAACATAGGAGTGCATATATCTTTTCAAATTAGTGTTTTGTTTCCTTTGGGTAAATACCCAGTAGTAGAATTACTGGATCATATTGTATTTCCGTTTTTAATTTTCGTGGAACCTCCATGCTGTTTTCCACAGTGGCTGCACCAGTTTGCATTCCCACCAATAGTGTAAGAGGCTCCCTTTCTCTACATCCTCGCCAACATTTGATATTTCTTGTGTTTAGCCCTTCTGACAGGTATGAGGTAATATCGCACTGTAGTTTTGATTTGCATTTCCCTGATTATTAGTACTGTTGAGCATCTTTTAATGGGTCTGCTGGCCCTCCATGTCTCCTTTAAAAAAAAAAAAAAAAAGGTCTCTTCAGGTCCTCTTCCCATTTTTAATTTGTCTTCCTGGTGTTGAGTTGTGTAAATTCTTCATACATTTCGGATGTTAACTCTTTATCAGATGTATCACTGTAAATATCTTCTTCCATTCAGTACGTTGCATTTCTGTTTTGTAGATGTTTCCTTCACTGTGCAGGAGCTTTTTATTTTGGTGTAATCCCAATAGTTTATTTTTGCTTTTGTTTTCCTTGCTTCTAGAAAAGTGTTTCTATGGACAATGTCAAAGAGATTGCTGCCTATGTTTTCTTCTAGGAGTTTTATGGTTTCAGGTCTCACAACAAGGTCTTTAATCTATTTTGAGTTTATCTTCATGTAAGAAGGTGCTCCAGTTTCATTCTTCTGCTTGTGGCTGTCCAGTTTTTCCAGCATCATTTGTTGAAGAGACTGTCTTTTCCCCATTGTGTATTCTTACCTCTCTTGTCATAAATTAATTGACTATGTAATTGTAGGTTTATTTCTTTGCCCTCCGTTCTGTTCTGTTGATCTTTGTGTCTGTTTTTGTACTAGTACCATGCTGTTCCGATTAGTACAGCTTTGCAGTATATTTTAGTGATTGATAATTCTCACTGCACATCTGTTCTAGAAGAATGTGATGCTAAGGAAAAAGAGTACAAAACTTTTTGATAATCCTTAAGAGACTTCTTAAAAGATTTACTTATTTTAATGGGAACTAAATAGGCATATCCTTATTTTGTTCTTTTTCTTCCTTTGCTCTACTCTGCAAAAGAGCTGATGGGAGTTCACATCCTCTGGGGGACTGTAGACTTCCTCCTCAGCTTTGCCCTGTCCAGATTCCCCCAAGGACAATGACAGTATTCTCAAAGACATGAGAAAGGATATTTTTAGATCCTTCTGTGTCAGCAGCCAGCTCTTCCCATAACTAACTCTTTATCATGGGCAAGTCCTCTAGGCACTCTGGCTCAGCTTTTGTCCACATCAGAATTTTGATTAAATTGTCCTGTGAGTCCTCTCAGCTGTAAAATGCTTCAGTTCAACAACAGATTAGAACTGGAAGTGAAGTAGATTAATTTGGTTAAGCATCTGCCTTCGGCTTAGGCCATGATCTCAGGATCCTGGGATTGAACTCCCAAGTTGAGCCCCAAATCAGGCTCCCTGCTCAGCAAGGAGTGTGTCTCTCTCTCCCTTTGCCCCTTCCCCTGCTCATGGTCTCTCTCTCTCTCAAATAAATAAATGAAATCTTAAAAAAAAATAATAAGACATGAACTCTGTGTGCCTCATAGGGTCACTTGATCTTCAAATCCACTAGTTTAAGTTTTATAAAAAATACTATTATGTTTATTTGCTAACACTTTTAATTTGGTTTGAAAAATATAAAAATAGGCAATAAACATGAAAATTCAATACCTAATGTATCAGCGTATGGTCAGACATACTCATATGTCTAAAATTTAATTTGACTTTTCAGGAATAAAAGCCATTGAACCCATTCTGTTAGTCTAAATGCATTACACCTTTCGGTGTCTTCCCAAATCAAGAAAGTTTGACTTGATTTCCATTGGAATTCCAATGCAGTTCCAATAACCTTGGTCTCAACCTCTTGCAAACATTGGAGATCCAGAATCCTCTGATCTCAAATATTAGATTCTAGTTCCTGACCCCCCAGTTCTAGACATCTTATAGAATTTCTAATATTATGCTAACTTTCTAAAATAAAAAAATATATAGAAATGTTGATAGGGTCGTTGTAACTCCTCAGAAACATGGATTAATTAACATCTGCCGAGATAAGAAGGAGAAAAGCAATGACAATGACTCAGGACTGCCTGGACAGCCAGGACCTCTTCACAGATCATCCCTCTGGACTTGCACCCGACTTCTCCCACTGGGCATTTTTTCTGTTCATGTTTTTGGTTACCTCTCAGTTACAACACCTGAGGAGTGGGGAAACTAGGAGCTGCTTGGGTACAGTGCCTTCTATATCTCTGTTTTCCCCCAGGACCCGTCCTGGGAGGTGGCCCATACATCTGGGCTTGCCTGCACAGTTCTGTTTTGCACCTGATAGCCTAGCAAGCGTAACTGTAACGGTGTCCCCTTTTACTGTTGAAAGTGTCTGAATTTGTATGATAAGTTGTACAGTCACTCTACTTATAATAAGGAATCAAAGTTAAATATTGCTGAGCTAAAGAATTAATGAGATGTACATACCCCCCCCCTTCCAATTCCTATAAAGTGACCAATCCAGTGTGAATGAGTTGGAGATACAGGTCACCTTCAGCGATGCTTGAAAAGATTTCAGATTATGCCATGGATAAATAGTCTATTATTAAGCATGCCAAATGGTTTTCTTTTTTATTCTTCTCTTCTGACCTCATCATATTCCAAGAGCTTCTTCACATGGAATATTAAGACCCAGTAAATTATGAATTCTAGTGAGAGCTATGTTTTACAACTGTATATCCCAGACCCTAAACGCCCTTGAAGGGAATAAAATGAAAATTAATGAATTGCAGAGCAATTGTAAAGCAGGACCTTTCGCATCAGGAACAAACTATTCAGTAACAACTTTTAATAAGGTGCATAATGTAGTCTTTGTAACTTCTAGAACTTAGAGTACTGGGAAAATGCATTAAGAATATAAATATTTCTCCAAGGATCCTAAAAGTTAACTATTCCGTGAACTGTTTTCCTGTATCTAACTGTTTTCCTGTATCTTTAAAAATAATATTCACGAGGACATGGAGAAGCAACATGGTGGGGTAGGGGGATAGGAGAAGAATAAATGAAACAAGATGGGATTGGGAGGGAGACAAACCATAAATGACTCTTAATCTCACAAAACAAACTGGGGGTTGCTGGGGGGAGGTGGGATTGGGAGAGGGGGAGGGGGCTATGGACATTGGGGAGGTGAGGCGAACCATAAGAGACTATGGACTCTGAAAAACAACCTGAGGGTTTTGAAGGGTCAGGGGTGGGAGGTTGGGGGAATAGGTGGTGAGTAATAGGGAGGGCACGTTTTGCATGGAGCACTGGGTGTTGTGCAAAAACAATGAATACTGTTATGCTGAAAAAAAAAATAAAATGTGAAAAAAATAATAATAATATTCACTGTAATGCTATCCAGAGATCACTACTGTTACTATTACCGGTGCTAGCCAGAAGCCATTATTGCTGCTGCTGGTGCTGCCGCTAGTACTGTTGCCATGTTACACACATGTGCACGCACACACACACACACAGCATCCCTCAAACCTGTATAAATTAGGCTGTCTACATCTCGACAGTTGGCAGAAGGCCGTTGGTAGGGCACAGTACAGTGTAGGAGTTAAAAGCGTAGATGAGGTGATGAAGTAGGCATGCCGTGTGCAGGCTCTGGTAATCCACTGCTGTGCAGTCATTCAGCCCACATCTGACTGACAGCATGTTAGATCACCTTCCGTGGTCCCAGAGATAGCTGGGCTCAGCGGGGCAGGTGGTTCTTGCTCACAGGTCTCCTGTGTAGTTGCAGGGAGATGGTCATCGGGGTGGGGGTGCTCTCGAGACTGTCTTGTTCACGTGTCTAATGGATGGTCAGGGCTGTCAGCTGAAGCTTCATGTGTGGTGGCCAGCTGTCACTCTCCCCTGGTGACCTGTGCACTGGCTGTTGGGTTTTATGGCCCATGGTAGTCAGCATCCCCAGGGGATCAACTTTCATGATCTAACCCTGGAAATCACACCGTCGCTGGTCCACTGGAGCCAGGGGGAGGGAATGAACCCCCACCATTCAGTGTGGGAGGAGGCTCAATTTCACGTGTGAGGACAGGTGAGAAGGGAGATTTTAGCGCAGCTCTCTCAGAGAAGACTCTGCCACCAAGGTTGCTAATTCCGTTTTGTCATCTGAAAAAGTGTGGGTGAGTACCTAATACGCTTTAAACTTGTTTGGGGGATTAAATAAGAAAAATCCGTGCAAAGTCCTTCACACATAGTAAGTAAGCCGTCAGATGTTAGCTATGGTGTATGTGCTTCCTTCTTACAGGGATTGCTTTCCATTTGTCAAGGCAAAGAAGAAAGATAATTTTCATTCACTATTCAGTGTGTTTACCTGCAAAATGAATGATAAGTGGTTTCTGACAATAGTATTTGAATAGCTTGGAAATCTACACATACTATTTCTTTTGTATGTGTATCTCCTTGTCATTAATTCTAAAAATTAGAAAATTTAAGTTCGGAATTTGGAAAACAAAGGCCATTTTAAAATAATTGATTTTTCTGATGTCCATTGCACATAATTGTTTTGACCGTATCTCTAGTTAATTTTGAAGAAGAGGTACTGACTAAAGTAACCTCAGAAAGTATTTCCACATGTATTCACATCTTAATTCTTTTAAAAAAAATGGAGCTGAGATGGTTTTATTACATGATGATGGCATATATGCATAATATAATATGGAGTACATATATATGGAATGACATATATATGTAGTTACACGGGTATGTATATACATTATGTCTATATCTAAATATCACACACATGCACATAACTATAACTTTAAAAGAAGTAGAAGCCAAGAGCATGGAAAGGAAGGAAAAATAAGTATGCAAACAAGGACTGATAGAATTATAATGATTGAACACCATATTTGCCCTAAACTGCTTGGTAGTCAGTGTATGGGGGAGGGAGGAGATGATTAATTGTGTCATTCTTGCTACTACAAAATACTGAGTTTATAAGTTCTCCAGGAGGGATCATCCTGACAATGAATCATAAAGACAGGTTAAATGAGACCTTACTCAGATAACACTGAATAAAATATATTTTTTCTAAAGAGGTAAAGACGTTTATAACAGATGAAAAAACTGCCCATAAATGTTGAAGCCTTAGGGACACCTGGATGGCTCAGTCGGTTAAGTGTCCGCCTTAGGCTTAGGTCATGATCCCAGAGTCCTGGGATGGAACCCCACACTGGGCTCCTTGCTTAGTGGGGAGTCTGCTTCTCCCTCTATTCCTTCCCCTGCTCATGTGTGTGTGCTCGCTCTCCCACTCTCTCCCTCCCAAGTAAATGAATAAAATCTTAAAAGAAGTTGAAGGTCTCCCATACAACATACCTTGTGAACTCAGTTCCATAGCTGGGCTGGGCTGAGCTGGTACGAGCCAGTAAGCAGTCTGGCCCAGGCTGTAGTGTAAAATGTACAGGCGACTAAAGGGGGAGACTAACTGCTTTATCTGTATCAGCATTTGGTAGAAGGATGGTGGATTATTCAATAATATATTTAATCAGGGCCTAAGATACTGATTTATTTTTATGCATGACTGAGTCAGCATCCATGTGTTTAAAGAACCAGATGATCACGTGGCTGGCTAAGATATTTTATTTCAAATATCAAAAAACTTACAGAAAACATAGTCTCATCTCCTTGTGGAAAAATATTTGTAGGCAAAGTCTAAGATGTTTCCTACAAAGCATCTTTGTATCTTCGGGTCAAACATGTCCATACTTGTGGGATTGTGACCCCAACACTCTGTATCATATGGAGACATACTTAGATTTGGTAAACTTTAAACAACAGATATTATAATCAACCCATTTGAGAGGCACCTGGGTGGCTCAATCAGTTAAGCATCCAACTCTTGGTTTCAGCTCAGGCCATGATCTCAGGGTCGTGGGATGGAGCCCTCTGTCCGACTCTGCACTCAGCAGGGATTCTGTGTGAGATTCTGTCTCCCTCTCCCTCCCATGCTCTCGCCCTCTCTCAAATAAATAAATAAATCTTTAAAAAAAAATCTGATCCATTTGAGCCACCGAAAATCCCCCATAGATGTCCCTATAGAGAATCTGGTTATGGACCATGTAACCATCTGATGTGCCTGCCCGCATGGGCAAGCTGGAGGGTGTCCTCATGTAATTTAATGAGTAGACATGCAGAATGAAGTTTTATAGAATTAACTAATTGGATTTTGGGTAATGTCTATCCAAATAATACTTCTAAGTGTGCTTTTTTGGTCGTGATGGGGGTCAAATAAGCCAGGCTTTGTGGCATCAATCAGAAAAGCCTTTGTCTTTCTAGTCCGTACCTGGTTTGTATCACTAACATAATGTAAAATATTTGATTATTATTTATTAGAAAACCTTTGTCTAAAATGTAAAAAAAAAAGAATGCAAGATTACTAAGGTATAACCACAAAATAAAGAGGGCCAAGATACAGCTCCTTCTTTATACTCTTTGAAATTATAAACTGTTGTGTTAGGTCTTAAATTTTGAAGCAGTATTAAAATGCAGTGTATTTGAAAGTAGTGATATCTGAGGACATAAGGTTAGCCTAGGCTTTTTCTGATAGAAGGAAAAAGAGAAAGGATAACACAGTGAAAGTTACAAACTGTCTCATGCAATTTTTGGAATTTAATTTAATATGAAGGTGAGAGATGTAATAGGATAGGTAGAATAAGTACACCTATAAGTTTCTTCTAGTAAGCATATATTTCTTTGGATTCAAAGCTACTAACATTAGATGCCATCCTGGGAAGAGACGCATGACGTGCTCTAACAGGGTAATTGGTGTGGTCTGGATGTTTGTGTCTCCTCTGTTGCATCCCACGGCCAAACTTATATGTTGAAATCTTAACTCTGTGATAAGAGGTGGAGCCTTTTGAAGGTGACAGGTTATGGCGGTGGAGCCCTCAGGATTGGGATTAGTTTCTTTTAATAAAAGAAACCCCGGAGAGCGAGCCTATCCTTTCCCCGTTCCACTCTGTCAGGTTACCGTAAGAGACAGCCACCAGTAGGTAAGTTGGCCCATCCCATGAGCCAAGATCTGATCTTCCCAGTGCCATCTGAGACTTCGCAGCCTCTAGAACTGCGAGAAGTCAATGTTTGCTGTTTATAAACCACCTAGTTTGTGGTATTTTTGTAATAGCAGCCCAGATGGACTAAAGCCGTAATCAATAACTGCTTAATAATGGAACTGCTTTAAAAAGGTGTGAGTAGAGGGGCGCTGGGGTGGCTCAATGGGTTAAAGCCTCTGCCTTCGGCTCAGGTCATGATCCCAGAGTCCTGGGATCGAGCCCCACATCGGGCTCTCTGCTCTCCAGGGAGCCTGCTTCCTCCTCTCTCTCTGCCTGCCTCTCTGCCTAGTTGTGATTTCTCTCTGTCAAATAAATAAAATATTAAAAAAAAAAAAAGGTGTGAGTAGAGCTTAGAGACACCAATGAGAAAAGGGAGGGAGCTGTATCGCAGAGCTAGCAAGAGTCGGGAGCCTTTACCACCATACACCTGAGTGGGTAACGAAGTGGGGGATGTGTCTGTTTAAATAGAGAGTGTGACTGTATGGCGAATGCTGAGTGAAAGGGACTACGGCTCCTTATTTAAGGGATGCCATCACCCCACACTGACTTGGCAGGAAAGGAATCGTGCAAAGAATACACTGACATCACTCACCTCCAGCCCTTAGGTATGTGGCATATGACTTCTTTTAATCCCTTCAACCAGAAGCCAGAGATCATGGATGTGGACCATACTGATCAGCCTTCTTGACCATCAGCATTGGGAAGCGTGGCAAAAAATGAGCTGATCTGGATATACCATCCAGTAGAGTTCATAAGAAGTCACCTAGCATAAACTCTGAGCAGATATAACCAGCAAAATGGAAATCTATATTTTGAATATATACAGGTATGCCTTTTGTAAGATGAATAGCTAATTGAGAATTGAAATGGCTAATTTGGCACACGTGCTGTACAGCCTGCATAAACAGGTGAGCGGCAGCACGGCCAGCACCATCTTTAGTGTGGAGTGATGGGTCAGACGAGGGAGGACCTGTGTGTAAGCCCTGGATATGGAGAGCGCCTGACTGTATGAACCTGGAGGAGCTGTCCCAGGACTGATTAAGCCAGAACAACCCGCATGTCACCCAACAGTGGTGATCCCAACCCTTCTGTAACCTTGACCCTTGAAGACAGCTCAGGCGGCATCAACATCTCAGACTTTTTGCACTCAAAATTAGCCCTAATAATCCAACACTAGCACTTCCTTTGGGAATTTATCATTCTTCCATTTTCTCTTAACAAGTAGAGCTTCACAAAAAGAACTATTCTAAAAAGATTTGAACCTAATGAATTACTCAGTGTTTGTTTGTTTTGTTTTGTTTTTCCCGTGGTGTGTATGGTTAACTGCCTTATTAGCCTTTGCCGTTGTAACCGGTGTTTTAAAGCAAACAGAACTGCCTTAGCATTATGAATATCTACTGACATGTAATGCAGAACTCCTTCCATGTTCCCTTCTTTAAAAAAAACAAAGCAAAACAAAACAGTTGAAATGGAGCATTAGAAGCCAAATATACATCACAATATTGTTTACAAGAGCAAAAAGGGAACAGTGTAAATAGGGAGATAAGTGAGCTGTAGAGAAGCCTCATGTCACAATAGTAAGCAGCCCTTAACATGGTGCTTGTTAAGTTTTGAATAGCATAGACAAGTATTTTATGGAAGAAAAGTGTATATACAATATTAGAATTCATCTTGGGGGGAATATAAATGAAAAGAACTGAGAAAATTTCAACAAATATTAATAGATAGCTTTGGATGGTAGATGCATGGGGTTTTTTTCTACTTTATGCCTGACTCTTGCAAGCGAGTGCTCTCTCCCTCCCTCTCTCTCTCTACACAACACACACACACACACACACACACGAATTGCTTTTATAAATAAGAAAGTGTTAAATAGCTACACTTTTTAAAAAATCTGTGGAAACCTTTAAAAAGTTATTTAGTTATGAGAAGTATGCTTACAGATTTTAAAATACTTCTCAGACTTCTCAATCTCGACATTATAGGTAGGATGGTTAGACAACAAGGCATAAAAATGAAGCAAGTAAATGAGAAGGTGTACTTCTTTGAGCAGAGTCTCTTTTTATAAATCTGTGCTGATTTGCCATCTGAGACCTTGTTGAGTGATCTGAGAAATGTTTGATTACCTGATCGGGACAAGAAAGACCCAGGACAGTGCCTGTCATGGATGAGAAGTTATCCCATCTCACACTTCATCTGCTCTCAGTTCTAACTGCGCATTAAAACTGAGATCAGAGCTCTTGAGGCACAAGAAAGACAAATTGGCAACAAGCACATTTATTTTATATGGTTACGTCTCTCAAATAGTACATTTGGTTTATCTTTAAGATATTCTGCATTTAGATGCAGCTACTACATTATTGAAGAGCCTTTAAAATTTTTAGGCTGATGCTTAAATTTAAAGACTTAAGTAAAGGCAAAAGGAAAGAAAACCACTAAGGAAAGGAGAAATCAGCTTCATTTTATATGCAATTTTAAATATTCATGGAAGGAATTTTGGATGGAAAGAGAACATTCCATTACCACTTGGTTTCTGTTTATAAAAGCCAAATAGCTATATTGCAATTTAGTAAGAATATGTTATCCATTAAACACAAACATGATTTGTTACATTTTAGCTTTTTTTGTATTCCTCATCAAGTTATCAGTGAACATGGATTGAGCTCAAACTCAACTCCAAGATCAAGAGTTGTATGCTACACCAACTGAGCCAGCCCAAGTGCCCCTGAATTACATTTTAAAATGAAAAATTAATACATTGTATACAATAGGCAAAAATGGAAATAACCTAAATGTTACATAAAATACGAGGCACCATGCAATGGCATACTGTGTTACCATTAATAATTATGCAACTCTATATTTATTCACCTAAAAAGATACATATGCCAGGTGGGATTCATCCCTGGGTTGCAAGGTTGGTTCAACATTCGCAAATCAATCAGTGTGATAGAACACATCAATAAGAGAAGAGAGAAGAACCACACGGTCCTCTCAATGGATGCAGAAAAAGCATTTGACAAAATCCAGCATCCGTTCCTGATGAAAACGCTTCAAAGTATAGGGATAGAGGGAACATTCCTGAACTTCATAAAATCTATCTATGAAAGACCCACAGCAAATATCATCTTCAATGGGAAAAAGCTTGCAGCCTTCCCGTTGAGATCAGGAACACGACAAGGATGCCCACTCTCACCACTCTTGTTCAACATAGTATTAGAAGTCCTAGCAACGGCAATCAGACAACAAAGAGAAATAAAAGGTATCCAAATTGGCAAGGAAGAAGTCAAACTCTCTCTCTTCGCAGATGACATGATTCTTTATATGGAAAACCCCAAAGACTCCACCCCCAAACTACTAGAACTCATACAGCAATTCAGTAACGTGGCAGGATACAAAGTCAATGTACAGAAATCAGTGGCTTTCTTATACACCAACAATGAAAATACAGAAAGGGAAATTAGAGAATCGATTCCATTTACTATAGCACCAAGAACCATAAGATACCTGGGCATAAACCTAACCAAAGAAGTAAAGGACCTGTACTCGAGGAACTACAGAACACTCATGAAAGAAATTGAAGAAGACACAAAAAGATGGAAGACTGTTCCATGCTCTTGGATTGGAAGAATAAACATTGTTAAAATGTCTATACTGCCTAGAGCAATCTATACTTTTAATGCCATTCCGATCAAAATTCCACCGATATTTTTCAAAGAGCTGGAGCAAAGAATCCTAAAATTTGTATGGAGCCAGAAGAGACCCCGAATTGCTAAGGAAATGTTGAAAAACAAAAACAAAACTGGCGGCATCACGTTACCTGATTTCAAGCTTTACTACAAAGCTGTGATCACCAAGACAGCGTGGTACTGGCATAAAAACAGACACATAGACCAGTGGAACAGAGTGGAGAGCCCAGATATGGACCCTCAACTCTCTGGTCAAATAATCTTCGACAAAACAGGAAAAAATATTCAATGGAAAAAAGACAGTCTCTTCAATAAATGGTGCTGGGAAAACTGGACAGCGATATGTAGAAGAATGAAACTCGACCATTCTCTTACACCGTACACAAAGATAAACTCGAAATGGATAAAAGACCTCAACGTGAGACAGGAATCTATCAGAATCCTAGAGGAGAACATAGGCAGTAACCTCTTCGATATCAGCCACAGCAACTTCTTTCAAGATATGTCTCCAAAGACCAAGGAAACAAAAGCAAAAATGAACTTTTGGGACTTCATCAAGATCAAAAGCTTCTGCACAGCAAAGGAAACAGTCAGTGAAACAGAGAGGCAACCCACGGAATGGGAGAAGATATTTGTAAATGACAGTACAGACAAAAGGTTGATATCCAGGATCTATAAAGAACTTCTCAAACTCAACACACACAAAACAGATAATCATATCAAAAAATGGGCAGAAGGTATGAACAGACACTTCTCCAATGAAGACATACAAATGGCTATCAGACACATGAAAAAATGTTCATCATCACTAGCCATCAGGGAGATTCAAATTAAAACAACATTGAGATACCACCTAACACCAGTTAGAATGGCCAAAATTAGCAAGACAGGAAACAACGTGTGTTGGAGAGGATGTGGAGAAAGGGGAACCCTCTTACACTGTTGGTGGGAATGCAAGTTAGTGCAGCCACTTTGGAGAACAGTGTGGAGATTCCTCCCGAAATTAAAAATAGAGCTTCCCTATGACCCTGCAGTTGCACTGCTGGGTATTTACCCCAAAGATACAGATGTAGTGAAAAGAAGGGCCATTTGTACCCCAATGTTTATTGCAGCAATGGCTACGGTCGCTCAACTGTGGAAAGAACCAAGATGCCCTTCAACGGACGAATGGATAAGGAAGATGTGGTCCATATACACAATGGAGTATTATGCCTCCATCAGAAAGGACGAATACCCAACTTTTGTAGCAACATGGACGGGACTGGAAGAAATTATGCTGAGCGAAATAAGTCAAGCAGAGAGAGTCAAGTATCATATGGTCTCACTTATTTGTGGAGCATAACAAAGAACATGGAGGACATGGGGAGATGGAGAGGAGAGGGAGTTGAGGGAAACTGGAAGGGGAGATGAACCATGAGAGACTATGGACTCTGAAAAACAACCAGAGGGTTATGAAGGGGCAGCAGGGGGGTGGGGGGGGTGGGAGGTTGAGGAACCAGGTGGTGGGTAATAGGGAGGGCACGTACTGCATGGAGCACTGGGTGTGATGCCAAAACAATGAACACTGTTATGCTGTAAATAAACAAATAAAAAGAAATATAAACAAAAATGTAAAAAAAAAAGATACATATGATCTATTATTGAAGATAAATGGAGTTATAAAAAGCATGTGAGTAGCAATGGCCACAGTCGCCAAACTGTGGAAAGAACCAAGATGCCCTTCAGCGGACGAATGGATAAGGAAGATGTTGTATATATACACGATGGAGTATTATGCCTCCATCAGAAAGGATGAATACCCAACTTTTATAGCAACATGGACGGGACTGGAAGAGATTATGCTGAGCGAAATAAGTCAAGCAGAGAGAGTCAAGTATCATATGGTCTCACTTATTTGTGGAGCATAACAAAGAACATGGAGGACATGGGGAGATGGAGAGGAGAAGGGAGTTGAGGGAAACTGGAAGGGGAGATGAGCCTTGAGAGACTATGGACTCTGAAAAACAACCAGAGGGTTATGAAGGGGCGGCAGGGGGGTGGGGGTGGGGTGGGAGATTGAAGAACCAGGTGGTGGGTAATAGGGAGGGCACATACTACATGGAGCACTGGGTGTGGTGCAAAAACAATATTGTTACGCTGAAAATAAATTTTAAAAAAGCATGTGAGTAGATACGATATTTTTCCCTGTGGGACAGTGCTGCACTGATGATTGACCAATATCAAATGAGTTGTTAAATATATTGCATATTATCTCTATAGGTATAGTAGATCTCATTTTGTAAAGTAAAATGTAATAAATGTAAATAATCTAAGTGTAGCAAGATGATAAAATAATATAGGAGAGATGGAAGGGGAGAGACAGAATAAGAGGAAAGGGAGAGAAAATGGAGTGGAGGATGAGAGACAGAGAGACAGAGAGAGAGAGAGGGAGAGAAAGACAGGGAGAGGCAGAGAGAGTCTTCCAGCTCCTCATTTCACAGGTGACTTTTTATACCCTCTATTCCTCCAGTACTGATTTCGCAACGGACTTCTTAAGGGGTGCCCTTCATTTCTTCCTAAGACTTAGTTCCCTTATTTGTTTATAAAGGGAGAGTGGAGTTCTATCTTTAAAATTCTGGGATTGCTAAACATGAGAAGAGCACTCAGCCACATTCAGTAAGTGCTCAGCCATCTCCAGAAATTTTAAATTATTTTCCTACTGGACTAGTTCATCTACAAACACACCTTCCCATTCTCTGGTCACTTGTGATCATCAGCTTGCATTTGGTAGTATAACAACACTTGCCTTGCACTTAGTCCAGTAGTGTATGAAAAATGGTGTCATGAGACCATGGAATTATATTTGTCAGGAATAAATGTCCCGTGACTTTGGATCTTACTCTTCTCTCTTCTGGAGCCAAAGGAAGACAGGAGATATGATTGGCTAGATTTGTATTCATATTGTTTTACGAAAGGATCTAGATTAGATTAGGACCTAGATTAGGAGAGACAGACCCTTTCCTTATTCTGCGTTACAAAAGGAATGTATCATGAGGGTACTTAAATAAGGGATGTTAAGAATTTTTTTAAAATATATGATTCTGCAGTCTAAATAAATATAAAAATTCATGTCTGAGAATTGTATCCTTGGTGATCACCTTTCTTTAGATTCCCTTCCTCAAATGGCAGTTGTAGAGCAGGATTTTTAATAGGAAGCAGTGAAATTCAGGAAAGTATACTAGTTTAGGAGTCAGGAGACCTGTTTGATTTTCTACCGTACCTAACACATATCTTGGTAAAGCATTTTTGGTGGGTGGAGGGACATTGATATTCTCAAAGTCAAGAGTTTGGACTACATTATCCCTCAAGTCTCTAGGCTGCAAATAGTCTGCCAGGGTTTAGATTAGCATGCTAGAGGAATTGGAATGCAGAAGCTCTCCATTTCCAATTACAGGAAGAGTTTATATGTTTTATGTAAAACATATACCTATTGCATAGCTGGCATTCTATTACAAAATTCAGAATCCCAGTTTATACTCTTCTGTGTACAGAACCACCCCACATGTACAAAGAGGTGAGTCCCAAAGAAAAATAAAAATCCTTTTAATTCTAGAGTTCTTCAATTTAATTTTTTAATGCTTTTTTTCCTTATTGTACTGAAATAGTACTTAAGGGTGGTCAGTCGATGGAAATTGCTAGAATTATTAAACTTAGAAAGGGGTATCATAAATAAAGCAAACCATGCTTAAAAAGGAGGTTAACAGTATTGGGGGAAATATCCCATATAGATACTCCTTTAACTCTGAGTATCTAACTGCAAATGGATATATTTTTCAGAAATGAACTATAATATATGTTCACAAATACCCAGCACTAAAAGCTTCTTAGACAGTAAGAAGCTTTCAACAAAACAGTAGTTGAATTTAAGTATTTTAATTATATTAATATTATTTTGAAACCTTAGGGAACATTCGGAGATTAAAATAGAGAACATAACTCAAATTTCACATTTTGAAAAGGTACATAATGAAGAAATGTGCCCTAACTTTATGAATTAATGTATGGAATGCCTTATAATAACTACAAAAATAAAATCAAACTCGCTAGCACAATTAATTTGATTAGTGACATTAGTTTTGTCAAAGTGAACCTGGAAAACCATGAATTTCAATCAAATGTCAGTAATACGTAGTTTAGCTTATTGACTCAGAGAAGCAGACTGATTTCCTGATTTATTGCCGTATTCTAAGTATTTGATGTAAAAATGAATAGTTAAGTCTGATTTTTCATCCTGATAATACACACGTGGCTCAAATTTGTTACAAATATAAAACTGTGCACAGATGTTTCAATATCCATTTTAATTTTCAGGCAAATTTATTCTAATTAAAAATGCAGGTGCTTTTTGGTTTTACTGTCATAATAACTGTTCAGAACACCACTCCCTACCTTAACCCCTGCATGAGCAGAAGCCACCCCATACCATGATTCAAATAGAATTTGTGAAATGGCCTTGTAGGGTTTTGTGACTCTAGGAGGGAAGAGCTTGGGCAAGCATATAGATAGATATAAGTAGTAATGCAAAAGCCTTCTCTCCAGATTCGACCTAATTCTATGATTTAATGTTTGATATCCTTAGAGAAGACAGTTGATGTATGTCCTGAGCAGTCCCATCAGTAACCAAACTGAACCACAGGGCAGCACTCGTAAACTGTTGGGAAGGAACCCACTGTGTTCATTGTTGTAATCTTCTCAGTTGGTGTAATGTTTGGCCCAGATCTGCCGGAGACTGCTGGGGCAGGCGCGTCTCTTCTCTGTGAGGCTGCAGTGAAAGCCCTGAGCACACATCCCCAGCTTCTGTGGCCAAAGCCATACACAGCACTCCTGGGAGATCCCCCGGTACCTCGAACACTTCGTAGGCAGGGATATTCCTAGGTCAAAAATGAATCCTTAATAGGGGAATAAAATTAATCCAAACAGAAGGGAATTAAGTGTTCAGTATATTACAGATGGTATCGTTGAGGAGAATAAAAGGCAGACTTTAACGTCAGACTGAACGAGACTCTGCCAATTAATAGCAAAGCAATCTTAGCCAAGAATTTAACTTCTCCTTCATCCAGTTTGCTTTATATAAAATGAAGATAATAAAATTAACACTGTGCCCATAAAGCACTTAATATGATATCTGCTTCAGATTAGGTAGGGCTTCAGTAACTTTTAGATATTTTTATTATCTTTATTATTATTATATTTAATCAGGTGGGAGAGGGATATGACATAAAACAGGCAGAATTTTTACCCTTGCTATGCAGTTCAGTCTCATTCTAGATTTTTTCCTTTGTGTTGAGACAAACTAGGGAAGCAGAAGTGAATAAGAATTCATGTCATGCTTAAAGAGAACTAGATGGATAAAAATAAGCAATTACGAATTATTAAAATCCAACATCTTCAGATCAGCAGCTGTGCCTCACTGTATACTTAGTACTTTCAAAAATAGCATATAGTGCTTGCTTGATCAATAATTTATTAATTCAGTGAGATATGAGCTGTAATTACTGTACAAACACCTAGGGAAATTTAATTAATTTATTTATTATTTTTTTCCCTTTTATTTTTTCAGCGTAACAGTATTCATTGTTTTTGCACAACACCCAGTGCTCCATTCAAAACGTGCCCTCCCCATTACCCACCACCTGTTCCCCCAACCTCCCACCCCTGACCCTTCAAAACCCTCAGGTTGTTTTTCAGAGTCCATAGTCTCTTATGGTTCGCCTCCCCTTCCAAGAAATTTAAAGAAGACAGACAACAACTCCCTCTGAAAGGTCAGAGAAGTCTTCTTTTATTTTTCTTTTATTTTAATTCCAATGTAGTTAACATACAGTTTACTATTAGTTTCCGGTGTATGATACAGTGGTTCACTTCCATACTTCACCCACCCATATGTCACTCCTTAATCCCCATCACCTGTTGCCCCATCCCCCACCCACCCACCTCCCCTCTTGTCCCACCCACCTACCTCCCCTCTTGTAACCATCAGTGTGTTCTCTAAAGTTATGAGTCTGTTTCTTGGTTTGCCTCTCTCTGTTTTTCCCCATTATTTATTTGTTTTCTTTCTTAAATTCCACATGTGAGTGAAATCATATGGTATTTTTCTTTGACTTACTTTTGTTAACACAATACTCTCTAGCTCCATCCATTTTGTTGCAGATAGCAAGATTTCATTCTTTTTATGGATGAATGATGTGCGTTGTATATATACACATATTTTTTAGCCATTCATCAGTCAATGGACACTTGGGCTGCTTCCATAATTTAGCTATTATGAATAATGGTGCTATAAAACACAGGTGTGTGTATCTGTTTGGATGAGTGTTTTGCATTTTGGAGGTAAATACCCAGTAGTGTGATTACTGTATTGTAGGGTAGCTCTATTTTTTAACTTTTTGAGGAAACTCCATACTGTTGTCCACAGTGGCTACACCAGCTGGCATTCCCACCCACAGTGTAAGAGGGTTCCCCCTTCTCCACATCCTCGCCAACACCTGTTGTTTCCTGTGTTTTCAGTTTTGGCCATTCTGACAGGTGTGAGACGATATCTCATTGTAGTTTTGATTTGCATTTCCCTGATGAGGGATGTTGGGCATCTTTTCATGTCTGTTGGCCATCTGATTGTCTTATTTGGAGAACTTTTGTTCATGTCTTCTGCCTATTTTAATTGGATTATTTGGTTTTTGGGTGTTGAGTTGTAGAAGTTCTTCAATATTTTGGATACTAACCCTTTATCAGATATGTCATTTGCAAACATCTCCCATTTGGTGGGTTGCCTTTTAGTTTTATTGGCTATCCTACTCTGTACAGAAGATTTTTATTTTGATGTAGTCTCAATGAGAGAAGTTTTCTAAAATGACCTAAAGCTGAGACTTAAAGTAAAACTAGAAGTTGCAAGTGAGTCTGAAGAATACAGACTCCCTCATCTCAAGGAATAGCCATCAGAACACAGTAAGCAAGAGAGAAAGAACCTGGTTTATTTGGCAAACTGCCAGTCTTCAGTGTGACTTGAGCAATGTGTAGCTCAGAGAGAGAGAGAGAGAGATTGGTGTGGAAAAATAAGTTCCTCCCGCCACCATCCCCAGTCATTTCTGTCCTATTCTTCCTTCATTTTTCTTCATAGAACTTACCACCTCTTTGGTTATACTCTAAGTGTTTTTGCGTATTTGCTTATTGTCTGCCTTAGTCCTGGAGTCCAAGCTTCATGGGGGTGGCATGTGTCACTGTTTTGGTTGCTCCTGTATCTGCAGATCCTGGAGCAATGGTCTGGCACACAGTAGACACTCAGTAAATATTCACTGAATGAAAGTGAAAGAATAAGTAGGGACATGTTTATGGAGGATCTTAAATACAGTATTTTAGGAGAAGCATCAGAAATGACATGACTTGATGGTGGAGGGTAGAGAAAACTCATGACAAGTCCGAGAGTATCCCTTGGGTTTCTAACTAAACTGACCAAGTTCTTGGCTAATGACCAAATATGTAATTCAAGAATAAGACTTAAGTTTTGTTTTCGTCTTTGAGAGGGTGTGGGATGTTGAGTTATACGTTACGAGTCTCCTAGAGTTGTGGGAGGAATTCCCTCAACTACCCAGAATTCACAAAGTACATCCCTCAAATGGACAAAAGCATTCTACATTCACTCTGCCATGGGGAATAAAAGGATTTTTCTTAACAGCTATGGAGCAGATCACTATATGTAGTAAAATCCTACATTCACCATCTTCATTGCATAGAAGTCAAAAGTGGATGATTAAGAAATTCAAATACCTTGCCTTAGAACGAGATAGTTGAAATGAAAAACACAGTTGTTGCATTTGAAAGTAGCTGAGTAGACCACTGAATCCATCATTTGTCACTTGGCATGCTGTTCAAGAAATCACTCTTTCTTTAGATGATCACCTCAATGTCATTTCCCCACTAAAGAAATTTAATAGTGAGTAATCAGATGTATTCACTCTCAGTCACTGACATGAGTTTACAATTACTTCTTGGAATTGAGCGAGCCTCAGTGGGATATAAAAATTAGGCTAATCATATGGTGAATACTTACTTCATCCTGTGTTTGTTCCCACTAGGAACAGAAATTGTCTTGATAATTGTATGCAAATCCTTTCACCAGAATCATCTAAAGAAAATTATGTACTGCTACTCCTTTTCTAAAGAAAAGACAAAAGTAACATTTTAAAATATCACTTTCAAATCAACCAAAATGAATGGTTTTGGCTTTGTGTGCAGAAGCCAGATCCAAATTAATATTATTTACAGTACACAGTCTGGCATGTGAGGGTAACAAACTGATATTTAATATGTTGTGTAACACTTCTGTGTGTTTTGTTGCTAGTGATTGCTTTCATGATTAATTAATGAGATCTATTGGACTCAGACTTCAACATAGGGTAGAATAAATTAATTGGGTCTCTTCAGAACGAGCATTCTATATGGAGCATTGGCTATCCTCAATCAGTGAACCAGCTTTTCAGGGTTAGCTGAGGATTTGTTTTTATAAACCAAAAGTATTTCTGTGTTTAGCATTTAGAATAGAATTTTTTCTAAAATGGATTTCAAACTTCCTTTAATTCTGAATTTTTTTGAGGCTTATTTCAGCCTTTGTTAATGACTCAAGATGGTTGCTGTAAAGGTTGATAATAGAAAGTGTATGGGGTGCCTGGGTGGCTCAGTGGTTTAAGCCTCTGCCTTCAGCTCAGGTCATGATCTCAGGGTCCTGGGATCGAGCCTCGCATCGGGCTCTCCGCTCGGCGGGGAGCCTGCTTCCCCCTCTCTCTCTGCCTGCCTCTCTGCCTACTTGTGATCTCTCTCTCTGTCAAATAAATAAATAAATTCTTTAAAAAAAAAAAAAAAAAGAAAGTGTAGAGCAATTTCCACGGATACCCTAAGGAATGCTGAGATGTACAAGGCTCTTGGCTCCTACAATCCATGACCTCCCTCGGGCCTGTTTTGGGAGTTTTTGCATTTACCTGCCACATTATTTTTGCATCTAAATGCATAAATTAAGTAGTTTTCAGGCCTCTCTAATTCCTTTGAATATTACTGACCGTCAATTCAGAAGCCATCTCTAATGAAACAGAAGACATTGCTGAAATTCGAATATTTTAGACTAACAGAAATGACAGTCTCATATTCTTCCAACCTGATAAAATGAAAATCTCTTGGCTCTTCAGTGGGTAATTACAGAATGGTGGGGGGGGGGGGAGAATTTGGAGAGAAGTAAGCAACTGACATTGTCCTTTCTTCCCATTTGTTTGAGAACTATTATAGATTGGAGGAATTGCTGCATTACACCTACATTCATTTTAGTAGCCTCCTGTTTGGTTCCCTTTCTTCCTTTATTTGAGTCCATCATTATAAATGCTAATATTATGAAAGCAATTTTATAATCTGTCTCTTCTCTGCTCCAAAACCTCCATGTTTCTCTGTGGCCCCCAAAGTAAAATTTAACTCTCCATTTTTAATCATTCAAATACATTCATTGAGTGGCTTTTAGTCACCAGGTGCTCTTCTCTCACAGTGAGCAGCAGGAAACTTGCCTCCCTGCTTGAGCTTGCCCTCTAGTGGGGGCAACAGATGATACACAAGATGAATAAAATGCATAGTATATTAGGTGATGATGCTAGGGAGAAAATACCGCAAAGAAGGGAGTGTGTCAGCTCAGGACAACAGCGTTGACACGGTGGAGAATGAGATTGGGATGCCCTCCTTGAAGAGAGCAGGTGGGTTAAAGACCTGGTGGAGGTGAAAGGATGAGCCTCCCAGACCTGCCTTGCAGAGCGCTGTAGGGCAAAGGCTGGTGGAGAACAGAGCTGGAGGGAGGGCTGTTTGCTGGCGGAGTCTGAGAGCAAGTCTGAGAGCAAGTGAGCTGCAGGTGAGGTCAGAGAGGCAGCGGGCCGTGTGCAAGCAGTGAGAGGGCTGTGAGCTCTGAGGAGGCTGGTCTGCTGGCACAGAGCTGTGCTATCACCAGTCCGAAGCGGGTAGAGGCAGAACAAGGACACCTGTCTCGGGAGAGGGCTACAGATTCTAGACAAGAGAGGGCGCTGGTTGCACATGGGTGGCGGCCACAGTGGTATTTGGGAAAGGCATTCTGATTCTCTGAGTGCTTTGAAGATCGCACTGACAGACGACGCTAACATGCCAGCAGTGTTCCTGAGAAGAAGAGGGACCCCAGCAACACAGCCTTGACCTTACTTTCCAGTCTCATCTGCAGCTCTCCCTGTCTGCTAACGCGGGGTTCAAGAGCCCCTCCACTTGAGAATGGGGACCTGAGTTCACATCGTAGTTCTGCCACTTGCTAGGGCCGCCATAACGGAGCTCACCCTTATCTCTGTCCCTTCATCTGCCGGGTGGGGATAATCAGACCCTCTTCACAGGGCTCTCCTGAGGTCCAGCTGAATTGTCAAAGAGTCTTAAAGCCTATTATGTTTATGAACCCACCACTCCACAAACCAGTCTCTTAACAATTAATAATCTGTGAGGCATTCCTCAAGCTTCCTGCCACTCAGCCGTTGGCTCCCATGCTCATCACCATCTCCGTCCTTCAGACCTTCTTCACCTGTCATTCTCTCTGCAGAGAAGTCCTCGCTGTCTCCGAGGGCCTCTGACCCTCCTCTCAACTCAACACCTTGCTTTCCCAAAGTGTTGCCATTCAGAGGAAGTTTAGCATACAGAATTAGGTCTTAAGTACTTTAAAGTCTTAATACGAGACAAACATTATTTGGTTGCCTCTTAATTCACAGATCTGCATTTTATTTTTTTTTATTTTTTTTTCCCATTTTATTTTAGATCTGCATTTTAATCTCCTCATAAAGATACAACAGGTGGGGGCGCCTGGGTGGCTCGGTGGATTGGGCCGCTGCCTTCGGCTCGGGTCATGGTCTCGGGGTCCTGGGATCGAGCCCTGCGTCGGGATCTCTGCTCCGTGGGGAGCCTGCTTCCTCCTCTCTCTCTCTGCCTGCCTCTCTGCCTACTTGTGATCTCTCTCTCTGTCAAATAAATAAATAAAATCTTTAAAAAAAAAAAAAAAGATACAACAGGTGGAGCACCTGGGTGGGTCAGTCAGTTGAGTGTCTGACTCTTGATTTTGGCGCAGGTCGTGACCTCAGGGATTCAGCCCTGCGTTGGGCTTCCAGCTCTGTTGGAGTCTGCTTGGGTTTCTCTCTCCCTCTGTCCCTCCCCACCCTCCTAAAATAGATAAATTTAAAAAAAAAAAAAGATACAATGGTTGCATTTAGTGCAAATTCAAATTGTGAACTTTTTATAGTGTGATATAAAAAAACATATATAATCAGAACTGTGAATTTTACATAGTGTGATTTAAAATTGATAAAATCTCAACTTAGGAGCAAAGTAATATAGAATAATACAGAAATAATGTATAGATATAGATATAGATATATATAATATAGAAATCATTCCAGACATTTATTCTGATTAGGAAACTAGTGTTTAGTTATTGGAGTTTAAAATTATGCAAAATTTTCAGGAATGCCTTTCTTATGTGAAAAGAGATTGTTGTCCACTGTGAAAAGATACTAATAAATGCTCATAGTGCTGAGGAGATAGATGATTCTGCAAAGATATCCAGTTTATTCTTAAGAGTCTCATGCTCTACCGACTGAGCTAGCCGGGCACCCTCCAGTTTATTCTTAGAGACTATTCAAAATCTACAGAGACAGTCTTTAGAAAAATGGATGCCTATAGCAAGAGAGAAAATTGGGTTTCTCAAGCCTGTGTCAATCTAGCTTACTGGTTTGGGTGACGAAGGAGGTGGCTGCCAGGCCTTATCATCAGAAGTCACTTGACATCCGAAATCCAGGTAGAAAAGTGTGTGCTTGTTCAGGATATCATAAAAGACCTAACTGCCCTCTGAAAACAGGATTAAATGACCACCAATAGAACAGATTGATGTCACGCCCAAATCCTCGTCCTCCATATCCCTTATATTCCATGAATCACCACTAAGCAGAGTCATCCTTCCCCCGTTTAGCATCCACTCCCCTTCCCCTGTCGTCTCAGCTGGGTGACTTCAGGATGGGCTCCGAATGGGCTTTCCTGTTTCCTGTTAACTCCATCCCCTGTATTCCCACACCTCAGCTGAATGGTCGGTCTGCAGCACATTTGTCATTCTCTTCCTGAAGTCCTTGAGGAATAAAGACCAAATTCTGTGATATGAGAGAAAGCCTAATGACACGACCTTTGCCTGCTTCTCTCTGATGCCTTTGGAGCCCTTCCCACAGTCTGCACTAAATCTGTCCATATCCTCCTTGTTCTTCAGAACACATGAGATAAACTGAAGTGTTTGAGGTTCCTGGATGTGACCTGTCATGCTGCTTCTCACTGCTGAGCCTTGTAACATTCTGACTCCTGTCTATGAAATTCCCTCTAATTCATTTGTGCATTCAGACAACTCTTTTCTGAGCATCCACTGAGCACAGGGACAGTCCCTAACTTCATGGAGCCTACAGTAGAGGGCAAAGACCTAATCAGATCATCATTCAAATATATAGTTAGAAAGTGAGCTAAAAATCTTGGAAACACATGTACGGAAAACTATGAGCTTGAAGAGCTAAGGGGGAAAGTGATCTAGTCAGGGTTAAGTAATGTTTGCAGTAAGCTCTGAAAGATGAAATAAAGCAAAAGTGGAAGGAAGCAGTTTTTTTTAAAGGGAATAGCAGCTTTTTGCAAAGGCACTAAGGTAGAAGATGCATGGTACCTTCTAGAACATCTGAGAAGGGCAGTGTTGCTGGAGGATAGAAAACAAAGACATTAATGGTCTAAAATAATACTGGAAAGAGGGAGGAGACAAATACGATTTGGGTATGTATCAGAGAAGAGTAAGAAAATCCGGGGCACTGCAGGGAAGTCCATAGAGTTTCTATCTATAAAAATGAATCTAGTATGGAAACAAGTGATTATATAAATAATAGCTTCAGGCATTCTTTGTGTTGAAATGGAATTTTCCAGGGGCCTTGTTCAAGAAAAGCCCAAGAGAATGAAGAAAAACATGGTGTTAGAGCATGCCTGGAGGGAGGTGTTCAAGGCCTGGAACCTGCGGCAGATGGTTGAAAATACTTGCAGTATGCCTGTATTCGTGAGGGGTAGGCTCATTTGCAACTAACAGAAACTTTAAAGATTTAGATGACCAGATTCACCTGTAAGATGGCATCTGAATTAAATATGCACATGGATTGTCGGGTTCAGGAAACAATAAATGTTCTTGTCAGAAAATACTAGAGGCTTTAGGGGAAATCCAGGACCCAGAATGAGCATCTTTAAAGGTGGATTTTCTGTTTTTACTGTTGATTATAGACAAGGGAAAACTCAAGACTTTCTATCTGTTGTCAGGTTTGCGTGTTTGGCCTCAAACTGCATAAGTTAGAAGATCTTTGTTTATTTTCACTCTGCCCTTCTTGAATTCTTGAACTGTGCACAGAATAAATGCTGTAGTCACAGCTGCCGATCATTTTAACCGAGCTGCAAGGTTGGTTACTCCTCCTGTGTGCTGAGACCTTGGAGTCCAGACAGGAGGCTTTGAACACGTTTCGGTGCTAAGCTGCTTTCCAACGAGTCCAAACTAAATGGTTGCTAAATCCATTCGGCAGTTCCAGCATGGTGGCGCTCAGCGCAGTGTGGCCTCCAGAACCTCATTCCCTCTCAGACGGAGGTTCATACGTAGCACGGCGCATACTTCCAGGCCTGCATGCTAGTGTATGGGGTGCCGGGAGTTGTGCCCAGACTGGAGACATTGGTAGTGCCCCTCAGGTACTGCCTGTGTAGCAGTTCCCAGGGTTGATGGGGGGGCCGGTACTTGGAGTAAGCACCTGCCGCTGCTGTGTCCCTTTGCCGCTTCTCCTTTGGAAGCTCATCAACACTCCCCTCTCCTCAACCAGGGGACAGCCCGGTCCTCTCTTCATGCTGGTTCCCACCACTCTGACCTTGATGATTCTCTGTCCCGCCCTTACCATACTGGTTCCCTCGACCAGGAGCTTCTCCATCCCATATACATCATAATGGTCCACCCTTCATCACATTACTTCCTTCTACTGATGAGACTCCTTGAGAATGTCTGCTCTCACCTCTTCTCATCTTCTCCTCAATTTCTTAGCCATCCGAAATACGACTTCTGTACCTAGCATTGCACACTGCTCAGTGAACCTGTGAACTTCTAATTAAAAAGCACTATGAGCACTTTTCAGTCTTGATCGAAGGGAAGTCTTTTTAATAGCTTATCAGTAACTCTCTTCTGTTTGAAATTATATGCACCCTGACATAAATTTCTCCTGATTCTCCTCCTGCTCCTCTGTGTACAGATAGTTGAATCAAATAACTCTTGAAAGAGAGAACATCAAATAAATAAAACCCAGCTCGTGTTGCTAGCAGCCACATCTCTGGATGGTGCTACTCAGCCAAAATAGGTCATTCCCCATGGATGGGAGAAACATTGTTGCTGTGCACGGATGCGGTCATTCGGGGCAGCTTGCATCACTGTCATCAATGACCAGCATAATTGATAATACATCACATGGCATAAAAACATTTTAAGCAGCGTTTTTATGTATAACTGATAGTGTTCTTTTACAACTATGAAAAACCTTTAATTACTTGCTGTAATATCGTACTGTGATTTTCTCCACAGTGCACTTTCACCACTATTCTGATAAAATTATTTTGGTGGTTTATACAGTACTGACATTTGTGTAATGGTTAGTTGCTTAGTAAGTGACCAGATAGTGAATTCCTTGTAGAAACCAGAATCTTGTCTTTATCTTGGCAAACCTTAAAGGATCTTGGATATAGTAGGTTTTTAGTAAATTATATTGAATTAAAATGTTAGGCAGCTTTTCTAAAGTCGAAGTGAGACTTAAAAGATCCTTTACAGTAACAAAGTCTCCATTAGTCTTTTGATATGCTCCAAACCCTGAAGTATTCATAGCCAACAATATCGCATTACAGATTTTCTAATAACTGGGAGATACAAATCATAGCCGGATGTAGAATTAGTATGACATGACTTGTGATTTTCTAGTTTATGTAACAGCCAAGTTACATAACCATAGACTCAACAGCAGTATTTTCTCCCAACTCACAATATATTCCCAACTATCTTGGCAAATAAATAAGACACACACATCTGAGTAGCACTGAACAAGAGAGCATATGAAAATCAAAGATAGCTTATAAAGAATTCCAGCTTCCAGCCTATAGCTGCACGTCCTTTGCACTGCGCTGAAAAGATGCCATTTATTCTGACTATGATTAATGGTTCTTCTTAGGCAGCCAACTTTCTTTGCCATTTAACGAAGATTGTGTCCTACGGTTTTGTCTTATTTCAGTTCTTGTGTCATTTGTAAATTAGACAAATTGTATAATAAAATTTTGAATTTGAATTATAGTTTGGTTTATTAGTGTGAATCTTGAAGTATCTCTTATACAACTGGGAGCATACATTAATTTCATCAGAAGGTTTGTAGCTGTACAATCTGTAAAGGTCCTGTAGGCAGGAAAATAACAACCTGGATGCCTAGTAGTGATGTGAAGCCTGATAACCACATGATGCCAAACATAAAAAAATAAAGTAAAAAGGCAGTATATAAAGAACACTGCCAAGCTGTGAATTGATCCTAGGGCCCAGGACGACTACTTTGATGTGTGTGATTGGTATTTATCATTTTTTTTTGGCAACATGCAAAAAAAATCAAATGACATGTCTTTGAATTATTTTGGCATGACACTAAATAAAAGGAGAAAGAGGGAAAGTAAGACGTCAATTGGACGTTTTTTTAAAAGAACGTGTTCATACGTGTCAAAAATGAATAAAAGGAAATTGCCTTGCTTCCTATCAGAGAGCAAGTCCCTGTAACAGAATAAATGAGGCCTGAGCATGTACGCAAAGAGAGCATTCAGACCATCCTGTTACCTAGGTATCAGACAGCAAACAAGGGAAAGAGTCCTGGGTTTGGGGTGGGGGCCAAGGGGAATCTAAGTAAGATCCAAAAAGATGGTTACAGGCATGCGTTACAAAAGGGAAGACTAAATGGAGCACTAGATAGACCAGAATAATTTTAGAGTAATTAACATGCCCTCTGACTTCCTCTTGGGGGAATTTTTTTTCATTTAGATAAAAATGAATCCTGACTGCCACAGTATTTCATTTGGCAGGATACCAGGTAATTTATATTTCAAATATGATCTCATCATCGGTTCCATCTGTTGATATTAACCGAGCATCCGTAACGTTTGAAGCTCTGACTTGTAGAAAATTTACCTGAAAATCAGAATCCTTGAATCTGAGAGACTCATACCAATCAGAAACCTGAGTAAATGCCCTCTTACCTTACAAGTGCTGTGTATTCATTTAAGTCTTCACTTTTAATCCACCCCCTTCTACACTCTGACTCCAGGGATCAAGGAAGGCAGAAACCACAGTCAGCTGCCATAGGATGAGCTCAAATCAGTGCTAGACCTTCTTAAAGAGGACCAGCATTTTTGTCTTTTTTATGCTAAGCAGCAAGTGGAAAAAAATCACTGGCTACCAGGCTCTGATTGTAACCTGGTCTTATTTATTGGCTCTTCATAGTTTCAAAGACTTTTTCCTTCTTCTTATATGCCAGTCGAAAACTGAGAGCCTGAAAAAGCAAGATTATAGCACAGTGTTGGCCTGAAGAAACACTCCAGGAGCTATGTTCCTAAGTTTGACCCAGCTTCCCTAACCCAGACTGAGACCTTTGACTTCCCTTCCCTTATGTGCTGGTTGGTACAGGGAGATATGGACCCACAACAGGGCACAGACCACCCCATTCTCCGGAGGACTGTCTCCAGCTAGCGAACATTCCCTTTTTCAGCAAGCTTGGATGAATCTTCTCAGCCTTCAGGACCCAGTGCACGTTGTCCTCCTCTTGCTGATGTCCCAGCAGGCAAATTTAACCAAACCTTCTTTGGGCCCACAATGGACATTGAGTATTGCTTTCATTACAGTGTCTTAAACTGAGTTGCATTTGTTTCTTTGAATGTCTTTCCTCCTCTACTAGATTATGAGTTTGAATGCCTGGTGCCTCGCCTAGTAGCCATTCAATTCACCCACTTTCTGCATCATCCCCCTGCTAAAGAGACAAAGAGTTAAATAATGCCTTCTCCCCAAAAAAAGGTGGGGGTTGGGGAAAAATAATAATGGCTCCTCCACTCACAATAATGGATCCTTAATAAATACTGCTGCATTAGTTTTTAATATCCTCTTTTCCATAGCCGAACCCAAAAATGTCGTTATCGCCTTGCTCAAGGGGAGCAGATGTTCAAAACAGATGTTCAAAATTAACTCTGTCCAGTGAGTAGAATTAACAAAAATAATTTATGAAATTTTTATTGAGTACAGTAGTACTGAGTTTGGTTTTTGGTTTATTTCATGAAAAATATGTCTAAAGCAATGTAATGTTCTCTCTACTAGAGGGATTGTGAGAGTTTATTCAAGGCATGCTGTCCTTCCTTCATTCAAGAAATATTTTTAAGGGGTGTTGCCCCCAAATAAAAGAACAATCACTCAGATCTTTAAATTTCTCAGCATTTATTGTATATTTGCAGCATAAAAATGTTGACATAGACTCAGTGCCTGCATAAGTTATTAAGGAGGAGGAGAGAAAGTATGTTTTTAGTAACCCTTCTGGATTTCTTTCCTCACTAGGGTACTCAATACTTCAAGCTATTATGGAAAAAGCAGGACAAAATGGTTGGCATGTCAGCGCTATATGTGTGGAAAATTTTAATGATGTCAGCTATAGGCAACTTCTAGAAGAACTTGACAGACGACAAGAGAAGAAATTTGTAATAGACTGTGAGATAGAGAGGCTTCAAAACATATTAGAACAGGTAAGTCCTGGATTTTATATTATTATTACCCTAGACCTTCTACAAAATGTTGACTTTTGATTTACTTTTTTCCCATTAGTATTTTCTCCAAACCATTCAGTCTGAAGTGCAGAGTTCAGGCATTTTCATTCCATGATTCATCTCCAAGACTAAATCGTAATCCTTTATCACCAAAGGCCATTTTGGTTCATAGGTCTCAGTGCAGCAAGGAGCACTATTTCTCACACATTTTAAAGACCTACCACATAGTAAGGACCTTCTGTGAATCACCAAGAGCTCTTGGCCTCCTACGTTCATAAACATAAGTTTTGAACATTAATGCCATCTAGGATCTTAGAGAGTTTTAGTATTCATGACTGTGTGCTTTTTGTAACCTTTAGAAAAAGAGCTACATGAGAACGAACATGAAATAGTAAAGCACTGAAATAAAAGCAAGTTAAATGGCATCCTTCTTCTAGATGGGTAGCTCATCTTCTTCTGATGTCTTAAGTGCAGTGCTATCACAGTGAAGATGGTTTTCAACTCTCTTTCACAAATGAATCTTTCAACAAATACTCATTGATTTGATTTGAAGCAGATAGAAAAAGGTAAAATTGAGCTTTGTTATCGTGTTAAATGATAGAAAAATCTCATCAAATAAAGGGTAGCATTTGCCTTCCTCCTCACCCCACATCTCTCTAGATAAGCTTCAAGTCGTACTTGGCCAAAATTGCGGTGAATGAATGCCACCTAGTGGTTTTGGAAATGTTTGCTCCTGCCTTATCTATAGTAAGCCATTCGATAGTAGCAAGATGTTTTGTTACTTTGCTGCGTACGGTATGCATAATAATATGATTGGATTTGTAGAAGTAAACAGCAATTTGTAGCTTTATTTAGAACAAGAACTTAAGTACTCAACTAGAAAAATCAAAACTGAAATATGTTTTAGAGATTCCTACTTCATATTGAAGAGCCCTACATGAAATGCCTTTCAGTTTCCCTCAACTATATCAGAATTTATAAAAGTTAAAAGTAAAAAAGCATGGTGTATTTCTTTTCAAGATCTGGTGAAGCCAGTCTGTACTGTAAGAGGAAATGACAGTATTCAGTTCCTGTTAATTTTTCATGGAAGAAGAAAAAAATCTTGATTGAAGAACTATGTTTATATTATATTGGAAGACACTCATTATAACCCTGTATGTCACTTAGGTTTATTCCTAAGGGACTCCAAAAAAATCGTTAAGGTTGCAACTATTCAAGGTATTTAGAAATTTTCAGCGTGTATTTATGGAATCCAAGGAAAAACTTAAAAACTTTCTGACTTGTCATTTCAGCTCCAACTCTGACTTTCTTAAGACACTCATTTCAGCTTAAACTGTGCTCTCCCTCCCTCTCACTGCCACCCGTGTTGAGAGTTTGAGTTGTTTGATACGAACAACTGAAGCTTTGTAAATACCTCCTCATGAATCCCACAGAGCAGTTAGTTCTGAGAACTCCCGGGATTGCCAGGTTCCTGTCAGAGGGTGAGGAAGGCTCAGAAAGACCCTCCACTTAGCACCTGTGCTTAAAAGACTGTGTCTGGAGAAGGCAGTGCAGGGCCTACAGCACACTTACCCATTTCAGAGGCTTAGCTAGTTTCTAAGAAGAGTATCGGAGTGCCCCAATGCTTGGGATAAACTCTTGCCTTAAATAAAATCTTGGCAAGGGAAAGGATAGCTTTTTTTTTTTTTTTTTTGTCATCTCAAAAGTATTTTTTATATTCTTAGCCTTGAGATATGACTAACATATAATGTTGTATAAGTTTAATGTGACAGTGTGGTAATTTGATAAATTAATAGATCTCAAAGTGTTTACCACAGCAGGGCAGGCGAATGAACAATTCTCCTCTTCACGTGGTTACCGTTTTTGATGACGGGAGGGATGAGAATATTTAAGATCTACTCTCCTGACAACTTGCAGATACATAATACAGTGTTGTTAACTGTGGTCACCGTGCTGTACAATAGATCCCCCAGAACTTAGAAAATGGAGTGTCTGCCTTTCTGTGCCTCTCCTTGCTGAATTCTAAAAGGTTTCTTTTCTCCTGTGACTGCATAGTAATCATGAGACTTTGTCCCTTTAAAATGCCTTTCAAGTATAAACCTAATCAGTTGTACAGTATCTACTATATTAAAAGAATATAGTATACTCGAAATTGTTCTATAGAGGGGCGCCTGGGTGGCTCCATGGGTTGGGCCTATGCCTTCGGCTCTGGTGATGGTCTCAGGGTCCTGGGATCGAGCCCCACATCGGGCTTCCTGCTCAAGCTGGGAGCCTGCTTCCCCTTCTCTCTCTGCCTACTTGGGATCTCTGTCTGTCAAATAAATACATAAATCTTTTAAAAATAAATAAATACATAAAATAAATTGTTCTATAAAGTTTTCCCTAAGAAAAGATGTTTTCTGATCCTGAACATGATTTTTTTTTAACTACTGATACTTTAATTCCTTATATCTCTAAGCCAAATCATTTTAAATGCTCTTTGGTTTTACTCTTGACTCATCCAAACACAAGAGCTGGTCCAAACTGTGTCAAGAGTTTCTACATGTTACACCTGTATTTCTGCAGTCTCTTTAAAGTTGAGATAACAGTGGAAGACAATTTCAGAGAATCAATCAATGCCTTTTTTTAAAAAGTAAAATGCTAAATCTTGATCAAAAAAATGCCTTTGAGGGGCGCCTGGGTGGCTCAGTGGATTAAGCCGCTGCCTTCGGCTCAGGTCATGATCTCAGGGTCCTGGGATCGAGCCCCGCATCGGGCTCTCTGCTCCGTGGGGAGCCTGCTTCTCTCTCTCTGCCTACTTGTGATCTCTCTCTCTGTCAAATAAATAAATAAAAAAAAATCTTTAAAAAAATAATAAAAAAAAAATGCCTTTGAAAAGAAGTAGCCATCTTTCAGAAGATGATGAAGTTAATATGATGAAGATAAGGGGATGTGTTGGTAGATTCTAGAAAGATGAACACACTTAATATTGGCATGCTACCAATAAAAACTTTGTGGATATTTTAATTTGTATCATTTTTCAAAAACATAATGGAAATGACTTCCACAATTTTCTCTTAAAATCTGTGAATGGACAACTGTGTTTGGAGAACCACTTTATCTTCTGCACATGTTTTCCAAATTATTGTGTGCCACAAACTGTTTAGTTCTTATAAGCGTATTACTGTTTGTTCTTGTAGCATCTCTTTTCTTTAATCACTGCCCAGAAGAGTTAGATAATGTATCAGAGGTGTCAAATTAATTAAAATTTGTTGTTATAAGAATTTTACAATATCTTTTTAACTTAATTACAAATATTCTAAGGCAGTGGATCTCAAACAATAGTAGACTTAAGAATCACCTGAGATGAGGTGTCAGCCTTGCTAAAAATGCAGAATTTTGTCCGTATCTTTAGATAGTTTGCTTGAAAAAGTCTGGCCTGGGACCCATAACACTACCATAAAAACAAAATTGTAACTAGAAATCTGTGATAAGTACAACAACACAGCTAAGATGTTTATTAAAGCTAAAGTTCTTTCTATAAAGGGTGAGTAAATTAGTGTTTCATATCTATAGTTTTAAATGTGTGCTTTACTTTTTTTTTTTTTTTAGTTTCAGTGGGTTTATTTTTTTAGTATTTCAAGTTTTTATTTAAATTCTAGTTAGTTGGGGCGCCTGGGTGGCTCAGTGGGTTAAGCCGCTGCCTTCGGCTCAGGTCATGATCTCAGGGTCCTGGGATCGAGTCCCGCATCGGGCTCTCTGCTCAGCGGCGAGCCTGCTTCCCTCTCTCTCTCTCTGCCTGCCTCTCTGTCTGCTTGTGATCTCTCTCTGTCAAATAAATAAATAAAATCTTTAAAAAAAAAATAAAAAATAAAAATAAAAAAATAAATTCTAGTTAGTTAACATACAGTGCAATATAGTTTCCGGAGTAGAATTCAGTGATTCATCACTTACGTATAATACCCAGTGCTCATCACAGGTACCCTCCTTAATGCCTGTCACCTTCCAGCCCATCCCCTACCTACCTCCCTCCAGCAACCCTCAGTTTGTTCTCTGTAGTTAAGAGTCTGTTTTATGCTCTGCCTTCCTCTCCTTTTTTTTTTCTTTCCCCTATGTTCTTCTGTTTTATTTCTTAAATTCCCATACGAGTGAAATCTCAAGGTATTTACCTTTCTCTAACTGCCTTATTGCAGTTTGCATTGTACTCTCTAGCTCTATCCATGCTGTTGCAAATGGCAAGATTCATTCTTTTTTATGACTCAGTAATGTGTGTGTGTGTGTGTTTACACCACATCTTTATCCATTCATCAATTGATGGACACTTAAGCTGAATAAATAGTTTCGTTATTGTAGATATAATGCTGCTATAACCATCAGACTGCATATATTCTTTTCAATCAATCTCTTTGTATCCTTCAGATAAATACCCAGTAGTGCAATTGCTGGGTCATAGGGTAGCTCTGTTTTCAACGTTTTGAGGAACCTCCATGCTGTTTCCCAGAGTGGCTGCACCAGCTGGCATTCCCACCAGCAGTGTAGGAGGTTCCCCTTTCTCCTCATCCTCTCCAACACCTGTTATTTCTTGTGTTGTTGAATTTAGCCACTCTTACAGGTGTGAGGTAGCATCTCACTGTTTTTTATTTGTATTTCCCCAATGATGAGTGATGTTGAACATTTTTTATGTGTCTGTTAGCCATCTGTATATCTTTTTTGGAAAAATATCTACTCATGTCTTCTGCCCACTTCTTAACTGGGTTATTTGTTTTGGGGGTATTGAGTTTGATAAGTCTTTTATAGACTTTTAATACTAACCCTTTATCAGATATGCCATTTGCACATATCTTCTCCCATTCTGAAGTTGCCTTTTACTTTTGTTGATTGGTTCCTTTGCTGTGCAGAACTTTTTATCTTGATGAAGTCCCAATAGTTCATTTTTGCTTTTGTATCCCATGCCTTTGGAGACATGCATTTGCAGTCTACTAAGAAGTGGCTGCAGCTGATGTCAAAGAGGTTGCTACCTGTGTTCTCCTCTAGGAATTTGATAGTTTCCTGTCTCACATTTAGGTCTTTCATCCATTTTGAATTTATTTTGGGGTATGGTATAGGAAGGTGGTCCAGTTCCATTCTTCTGCATGTGGCTGTCCAATTTTCCTAACACTACTTGTTAAAGAGACTGTTTTTTTCATTGGATATTCTTTCCTGCTTTATTGAAGATTAGTTGACCATATAATTATGGGTCCATTTCTGGCTTCTTTCTTCTGTTCCATTGATCTATGTGTCTGTTTTGTGCTGGTATCATACTGTCTTGATGACTGTAGCTTTGTAATATAGCTTGAACTCCAGAATCATGATGACTCCAGCTTTGGTTTTATTTTTTAAGATTGCTTTGGCTGTTTGGGGTCTTTTGTGGCTCCATACAAATTTTAGGATTTTTTTTCTAGCTCTTTGAAAAGTGTTGATGGTATTTTGATAGGGACTGCATTGAATTTGTGATTGCTTTGGGTAGCATAGACATTTTAACAATATATGTTCTTCAAGTCAATGAGCATGGAGTGTTTTTCTATTGCTTTTTGTCTTCCTCAATTTCTTTCATAAGTGCTCTGTAGTTTTCAGAGTACAGCTCTTTTACATATTTGGTTAGGTTTATTCCTAGGTATCTTACGGGTTTTGGTGCAGTTGTAAATGGGATTAATTCCTTGATTTCTTTTTCTGCTGCTATGTTATTGGTATATAGAAATGCAACAGATTTCTGTAAGTTGATTTTGTATCCTGCAGCCTTACTGAGTTCGTGAATGTGTTCTAGTGGTTTTTTTGGTGGAGTCCTTCAAGTTTTGTATATAGAGTATCATGTCGTCTGTGAATTCACAGTTTGACTTCTTCCTTGCTGATTTGGATGCCTTGTATTTCTTTTAGTTTTCTGATTGCTATGGCTAGGATTTCTAGTACTACATTAAATAACAGCAGTGTACAGTGGACATCATGTGTTGTTCTGACCATACAGGAGAAGCTCTCCATTTTCTCCCACTGAGGATGATACTAGCTGTGGATCTCCCATATATGATGTTGAGTTACTTTCCTCTTTCCCTACTTTGTTGACGGTTTTTGTCAAGAATGGTTACTGTATTTTGTCAGATGCTTTTACTGCATCTATTTAGAGCATCACATGGTTCCTATCCTTTCTTTTATTAATGTGGTATATCACACTGATTGATTCGCAAATTGAACCACCCTTGCAGCCCAGGAATCAATCCCACTTTGATTGTGGTGAATAATTATCTTAATGTACTGTTGGATTTGATTTATTAGTATCTTGTTGAGAATTTTTGCATCCATGTTCATCAGGAATATTGGCCTGTAATTCTTCTCTGTAATGGGGTCTTTGGTTTTGGAATCAGGGTAATGTTGGCCTCATAGAATGAGTTTGGAAGTCTTCCTTCTTGGATTGCTGTTTAAAATAGCTTGGGGCGCCTGGGTGGCTCAGTGGGTTAGGCCTCTGCCTTTGGCTCGGGTCGTGATCTCGGGGTCCTGGGATCGAGCCCTGCATCGGGCTCTCTGCTCAGTGGGGAGCCTGCTTCTCTCTCTCTCTCTCTCTGCCTGCCTCTCTGCCTCCTTGTGATCTCTGTCAAATAAATAAATAAAATCTTAAAAAATATATTTAAAATAGCAGTTAGCCATTCCAACATCTCAGAACATCAGTTTCAAAACAACTGTTTGAGAATGTAGTTTAATATATATGGATTTTTCTATCCTAAATTACACCGTAGGGAAAAATGGAAGAATTTATATAAATATTACCTACTGAGCTTGAAGGTAGTAGAAATATAGCAAAACTACAAAGTTAGATCTACTGTCATATTGTTTATATAAGGCCACAATAAAACAACTTGGCATTTTTGGCCTTCTGACCCCACTGGGCAGTTTGGTTCACTCACCTACAGAAAATAACTCGGGAAAAAATAAAACAAAACCTAAAAGTACTTTTTTAATATTTATTGAGTTCGTGATCAGTTATTAGAAGTGTCAATTTTTACTTTAATATTCCTCACTGGACACTTGTGGTATTCATCTTACCTAGTTTTCTTCCTCGAACAACAATCAGTTATTTCATAATATAGCTAAAAATAGCACAGCTGGAACCAAGAATGGCTTTCATATCAAAATTAGTGCTTTATAGTGGGAGCCTTTTTATATTTTATTTTCGCATATATCCATCGATTTTAAATTCTGAACTCGATTACTTGCAAAGAGTCCTGATAAAGTCTAAGACCTTACCAATTGAATATTGAACTCCCAGTCAGATTCATATGTTTAACCCAGTGACAAAAAGGCTACAATAGATTTTATCTTAACTGTCTTCCTAGCCTCAAAAATTATTTGAGCAAAATAGCACTTAAGGGTAGTGGTTGCTCACACATTTTACTCCACCATGGGGGAAAAAAAAAACAAGGGTCACACAGGTATATTTCTGTGTTCCTGTAGTCTGTGAAACCCTTCTCTTATAACTCCCAGCTCATCCTCTGGAATACAGGCATTATAAATGGTGGGGTAGCTTGTACTCTCTTCTACCTCTTTTCTTTGCTCAGTGGGCTTATATCCCCAAAATTATAATGTTTCCAAAAGAGATGAATATTTTCACTTTTGAAGAAATGGATAAGAAATCTTCCATTGTTTATTTTTAAAAAGTAAATGGAATAATTTAATGTTTGTGATTCTACTTCTCTTTACTCTGAATAAGGAGCATTAGACCAAGATGATCTTAGAAAATGTTGATTGCTCTAAAAGTCAATAACACTATTTCCAGTAAAAACTTCCTGATCGTTGCATTTGATCCTGAAGCAGTTATAATTTTTACACATGGGATTCACCTTGAAAGGAAGCATAGAGTAAAAGCTCAGTCAAGTCGCCCTTTCTGTACATTCATTCATCCTATGAATATTTGTTCACTGCCCCCTTCAGGTGTGGCGCCAGGCCCTGCTGAAGATAAAGTGATGAGCAAAACAGAGGCATTTTCTCTTCTGGTTAGGAACTCTTCTCTGGCTAACTAAGGTTTAACCAAAAGCATTTGCTAAAATCCTGCTAAAACACATTCTTTCCTTGAGAAACATGGCATGTAGAAAGTGATCAAGGATTTCGTAATGCCTTGGGGATTTTGTTACAGTACGGTTCTTACTGAATACATTATGGTATCAGAGGCATTCAGTGGAAACCTGGAACTCTACTGGCCCTGGAACACGCCATGGGTATATGTAAGGAGCCTTACCAAGTCTGTGTCTGGAGAAGATGACAGGGACTAACCTTGCAGGATGAAACAGCTGTTAACCAAAGAGCTGAAAAAGTGGCTCATGGGCATCTCGAACTGCCTGTTTATTGCACACCTCAAATGTAATTGGTGCCTCTTTTTGTAATATTCCCCCTGCTGCTTTATAAGAGGGAAATTGGGGTTTCCATTAGACACAATGGGACTCAGATAATTGGCAAAACCGGTGACCTTCCCATCTGTTGCAAATTAGTAGGAAAAGCCTAAAAACCACAGTGACCTCTGAGGTTTATTGCCTCACCAGAGGAAGCCAATAATCCTGCCTTGGGGCACAATCAGTTGGAAAGAGGGAAGTTTTTCACACACAGAAATGTGGTCACTTGCACCTAAGTGGTGAAAAGTGCACAAGGTCCCAGTTAACTAAGTCTAAGGCTGCCTCCCTGGTGAGTTCCACCCAAGTGAGACGTCAGGTGCAAATGGATTTTTGGCAGCTTGCCAAATGTATGGCACCAGATAATGTCTGTTTATCTAGAATCTGCATTCGTACATTTTCAGACATCTCTAACATAAATGACTACACTAAATCTAGAGTTCTAACCACCTCCACTTCCAAAAACATCTCTGACTTTGAATAAAGCGTTAAAAAGAGCCTGCCTCCCTATGCCATAAGTGGTTGAGTCATTATCTAGAAGGAAAGGAACATTCTATTTACTTTCTGATGACCATAGGGTCATTTTTTTTTCTCACACTAAGACCCCGCCCCCAAAAGAAAATCCTCAAAACCAAAAGTGTACAGGAGACAGAGGAGACGAAAAGAAGCACAGAGACAAGGAAAGCTAGCTTCAGTCATGAGGTATAGTCCCTTATAGAAAGGGCCTCATTACAGGGGAAAATGACTTTGATTACCTGAATGATGTCTAGAAGGATGAAGCAGCGTGCGTTACGACAGCAGCGGAGACAGGACAGTCCGCACTTGATTTCTGATGCCCCCATTCCACACCTGTGTGCCGGACATCATTCCAGGCACAAGGGTGCTATGCGAAGATGAGCAGAACTGGCCCTGCACTGGGCGCGCATACACCCAAGTTGGGAGCTCAGAAGTGTGAGTGCAGAGTGGCCGGCCACGCAGTTCTTGATGGCTTCGGAATCAGAAACATTACAGCAGGTGTCAGGAACTCAGGAATGTGGTGACTCAGTATAATCCAGGCAGGCTTCACAGGGAAAACAGACACTTAACGTTGAAAACGCTTTGCATTTTCCCGGGAACAGTGTGGAGGGGTAAGGATAGTCCAGACAGAAACAACTACAAAGGCAAAGAGTTCTGGGAAAGCCCAGAAGGAGGACACTCCTTCCGTGTGATAAAAATTGGCTGGGGGGCAAAGGCAGAAATGGGAGCTGAGCAATAATCAAAGATAATGCTGTAAAGACTCGAGGTAGCCAGCATATGGATTCCTCCTATTGTGTTTAGCTACCTGTCTTTGTTGTGGAACTCTTAACCTCCCTCAGAGCTGGGTCTCTACTTACATTTCCCAGTATATCCCCAGTGATATGAAAGGGTATCAAAAATAATTGTTGAATAAATGAAAGTCAATCTCAATGAGCTTCATTTGAAGACACAGGCAGGTGGGATCTCGTTTCTGTGTTTCAAGGACAAGCAGCCAGAAGCCCTTTAAGTTCTGGAAGTAAGCCCTCCATTCCCTGAGAAGCTTTCTTGTCTAGAAGACCTCCCCCGCCAAAGATGGTGGGAAATCAAGGGCTTCTGGTGTTTGTTGTATTGGCTGAAAAAGCACAAAAGTTTCATTTCCATATATTAATGTAACAATGAGTGAGATGCAGTGGGAACAAACCGAGCACTCAAAGAAATTACTACAGCAGAGAAATCGAATCAGCAATTTCCCGCACAGGGGCACTTGGCAATGCTTGCTGAATTGCCTCCTTATAAAGCTGCTTTGTCATCTTGAGTCTGCTCAGTCAGGAGCTGCAACGAAGTAAGGGAAGTAAGGGGAAACTTAAAAGACAGGAGGTTATGTTTAAAACGGGGAAGTTTACTTCTTTGATCTTACTTTTTAGCTGAACTGATTTGAACGCACAAATCCCATCACAATGCACTGGGTTTGTTGTTTTCACAGAAAACAGAAACATCTTTACAGATCTCAGTCAGACTTGTGCAAATGGAATTTGGTGGGAGTTAGAAAGGGCTCTCTAACTGACTGACTCTTAGCAACCGTTACCATGGTTGCAGGAATTCCTCATTTTCTTACAAAGTTTAAAAAAATTAAAGGGAAAAGTAAATAAAGCAAGGGATGTAAGTTTTTTGAAGAGGAAGGAAAATATGGTTGTGAGAATGCTAGTACTTTTTTCTTGGAAGAATTGTGGATTCTAGGCATTGATTGTGTTCAGCTAAATTTGTTCTGGTTGATGCTCCAAGAATACTGCTTAGAATAATTCCATTATTGTTGTTGACACAAACATTCAAAAACTCAGTTTCTTTTGGGAAAAAAAAGGACAATCTGCTTGACAATTTTAGAGAAATAAGTTAGTTTTTATAGCCTTAAATAGAAAGCAGCTGCATAGACTTACCTACTGTAGTTTAGAGAAAGGCAAGTAATACCTCTCTTAAGTAGAAAAT
Source organism: Meles meles (assembly GCF_922984935.1). Classification (NCBI taxonomy): domain Eukaryota; kingdom Metazoa; phylum Chordata; class Mammalia; order Carnivora; family Mustelidae; genus Meles; species Meles meles. The sequence continues at coordinate 116,467,629 of NC_060073.1, read as the reverse complement.
AGAGGATAACTTCATAATTTATTTCATCTACTCTTTAAATATTTAAAAGGCAGTGAGATTAACAAAAAGGAAGCAATGCAGCCAACAATACCTTTGAGGGTACTCTTCTGAGTCTTGTAAACATAAATATAACCACGCTTTATAAACTCTGGAGTGTTTAGAGTCAACAGTTCAGTGGTAGAATGCCTTCCCTGCTAATGAGTGAAGGGACACATCTTTTTAATCAGTGTGATTTGGTTAGAAAGGTAATAACACAAATCCATTCTGAACCCTCCCCATGATTGTACACAACTTCCCTAGTGATCATCTAGATTTTCTCTGAACTCCTATACAACTAGTGCCAAGATTAAGATGAGATTATGGAAGGAAATTAAAATGGTGTACTTTTTAACCCCCCCCCCCAAAAGAGGGAGAATAAGGTCCACATGATCACTGGCAAATGGAAGAAAGATCAAGATTGTACATAGTGAGTTTTTATTTTTTTAAGGTTTGTTTGTTTTTTTTTCTCCCTAGAGTCACATGTACACCCCATGAGTCTTATGTTCTTCCAAATCCAGGTTTACGCTGTCTCTGTATTTACCCTATGTCTTTTCCTTTACAACCACAAAATCTATACTGGAAAAATACGTTTTGAATTTTGTTCTTTTAATTAATTGTGTGGTTATTTTGGCTGATTGTTATCATAAGGTAAATTTGAAGGTCAAATGTTTTAATATACTATAATGACATAAGAGTATAAATATCTTGCCGGTAACACAAAGAAACTCATCTTCTTGTGTCTGCCCACCCCACCCTACCATTTTCCTTTCTTGTGCATGTACATAGCATTCACCCATTTGCTCGTTTATTCAATACCTACCAATTTCCAAGCACTGTATATAAAGTTAAATCAATTGTAGTCCATCCCTTGAAGGAATTTCTAATGTAAAGGAAAAGAAAGGAACACAAGCAAATAATGTAGCACCATGCAGAAAGGTGCAATAAAGCACATTGCTGAAAGATGAGTCAGAATTCCCCAGGAAGAAACGCCGGGACCAGGCATTCAGGGCAGATGGCAGTGGGAGAGCAGAGCCCTGGGTTGGAGCCACATGTTTGGAGAAAGCAAATGCGTATGTTTGGAACATTAGCTACAGGGGAAATGAGGAGATGCTCAGGGCAAATTGCAGACAGATTACAGAGGGCCCCATGGGGTCTCCTAAGTAGTTTTATATTCCTCAGAACATTTTGATGCCATTGGGCATTTTTAGACATTATCTGATCAATTCATATTTTAAAAACGATAATTCTTGTGACAACTTAGAGAATGGGCTGAAAGGGGGACAGATTGCTGACTAGTAGTGTGCCAAGTGAGCAGTGGTTCTTAATCTTCATTTTTCATGTCTCATGTATATCAGTATTTCATTTCATTTATTTGAAATCTATATAACAGATATTTATTGAAGGTTTATCAAAGACCAGGCAGTCTCCCAAGTTCCCTGAAGTCCCTGCTCCATGGAGCCTATATTTTAATGAGGGAGACACAAAATAAACAAGTAAATATGTAATGCCAAGTAGGGATCATGAAAAATTCTTAAAGGTATTTATTAGTATCTACTTTGCCAAGCATCATGATGGGCACTTAATTTAGAGATTCATAGTCACCATTTCTTTTGTTAATATTTTGAGAAGTTTAACTGACCTAAGGTTTTTTTAAAAAAAAAAAAAAGAAGAGGGAAATCTCCTTTGGTGGATTTAGTGGTGTTATTAGTTATGGATAACAGTCTTTGTAGGAATAAAATACCTGCACAGTGAGTTTGCTAGGCACATACAATATACTGACACCAAGTAGGGGAGTCTCCTTTTTTAGAACATGCATATTATTCCTGCTTTGTTTCTCTTAGTTATAACCTTTCATTTGCTTGTTTTTTCAAGTAATTTCTGAGTTAGTCGATTGAACAAAGGTAAAGAGTTTCCACAGAAAAGATTTTACTTGTGTATGAAGATAGGTTCTCTGCTTTGTCCTCAGTCTGAATCCACTGCATAGGAACATGGTCCTGTAGCACTGAGCTGTTGGAAATAAAACAAAACAAGTAAGGTTAACGGCCAAGAAAACATTCTCCTGAAATAAAAGCGAAGAGAGTGACTCTGGGGTCTTCTGTCTTCTATATTTAACCACAATTTTATCTGTTGAGTAGAATTATGAAAAGGCAGATTTTAGAAATCATGACCAAAAAGTTACTAGCTGACGTTATTAAATAGCAAGGCGCTGCCACAATTATTATGAACAGAACATACCTTCAGTACGCCTCAAATGGTTGAACTGACTTATTATTGTGGGTAAAGTTGATTGACACTGAAGAGAAGAAAACACCACTAAAGCAATTAAAGTGTGAAATGGTTGTGAAAGTTAAGGAGAGTAGTGAGTATAGAGTAAAGTTATGGGAAAGATGTCCTTAAACAACCTTTTAAAAACTGTTCTCTAGAGCGGCATGCTCTATCTGGCTCCTGGGATTTCCGTGTACATTAGCATATTAAAGTCTCTAAAAATTCCTATAGCAAAGCAACCTCAAACCTTATTTAACCTGGTGTTCCCTTCAAGAGTGTCTACAGAATCTCTCTCTCTCTCTCTCTGTCTGCAGTCACTTCTTTGCATTTTATTTGCCTAGAAAATACGGGAAAATAAAATGATTCCAAGAAAACAAGGAAGTTTTGAATAAGAAAAATGAGGGAGGAGGGAATGCTCTGATGATAATATTTCAAATAAATATGAGAAGGAAAAGAAATTTAAAATCAAGGGGATAGTGGTAGGAACATGTTAACAGGAGCCCCCAGAAAGTGTCTCATACAGTTCCCTACAATACAAAGTCACAGCATCAGAGATACTCCGGTTCGGTGGATCTTAGAGGTCATCCATCCCATAACAACGCCTTCACAGGGTGCTTATGCAAGCCATGTTCAAACATAGTTGACATATAATTCAGATGCCCCCTCATAATTATCTGTCCCTTGGAAACGTGTGGCAATACATGACCTTCGCAGATAACTTCTATTCCTATCACCACTAACCCCACCAGGCCCTCAAGTTTTCTTTGTAACCCATGAATAGATGTTTACCCATTGATGACCTGTCCAATTAGGGACATGAAATATTCTGATTTATAGAAAGTTAACCACTACGGAATTCCTGTTCTCAAAAAGAACACCATAGAATGTACTTAAAACTGTAGTGTACATAGGTGAATATTTAATTGGTCACTTTGAGCTTATCCTGTGAGTAGAATTACCTATCGGATTGAGTTGGATTTACAGTAAAGGTAGGCTGTATACCTCAACTATCATTTTAGATACACATCTGGTAAAGTACAAACTATACAAAACTGAATCCAAGTTATTTAAGCTTTCCTGCTAATTGGCTTTCTTGTGGATATATAAAGAACTTGCACACCTAAACTTGGATATGTTAAATTTTACCTGATCACTCTCCATCTGGGTGGCCGTGTCCCAGTCTGCTGCAGAAGGGGACTGGGAAACCTTGCATATATGATGTTATTCAAATAAGCAATATGTTCAAATAGGAGATGAGTTGAAAAAAAGGAACTTTACTTCGTTATGGAAAAGCTGGTTTTTCTCATCAACACGTTTGGCATTCATGAACTATCTAATATGATAAAGTCACTATCATAAATATCTGTTACTCATTTTCTGCTTATGAAAAATGTATAAAAATTGGTCAAAATTAAACCATTTTTCTGATTGCTATGACCTAGGGAAGGCAACGGTGTATAATTAAAATATATATATGTTAATATATAATTAATATATTATTTAATTATAATTAAAACATACATGTATATATAAATTATAGTCAAAACATCTGGGCTGGAGTCCCAGCTTCATTACTTAATGACTGTACCTATTGAATGTGTTTGTTTATGAAAAAGCAAAGGATTACCCAGTCCACCTATATCTTATTAGAATTATTTTTTATATTGCTTCTTAGAAAATATCTCTTTAGTTAAAGAAAAGCAGGGTGCTCACTGGTTCTTTCAAGCTGTTATGTGCATTTCACATTCATAATTACAAATTCCATAGAACCTCTGTGCCTCTTTGCAAATATTTTCAATCACTAAATTAAAATACTATTAAATCAGAATGGATCTTTGCTAAGAGATGGTCATCATTAGCTTGATGAGAATCATCATATTATTCAAGCTCTGTGGACGTAGAATTCTGGAACCACCATAATAGGCCGAGAGAGAAGGATATGCTTGCTGTCCACTGTGCTTTTCTGTAGCTCTTGGCAGTTACCATGATGAGATGAGTTCTACATCCGCATTCAAATCACATCACTTATAGGGCCTTCAGTGTAGAGAGGTGTATACCAAGTGATCTACCATCTTTGTTCTGAAGGGATGAAATTGGGTGTTTTGGGGTGGTTGTTTTTTTTTAACACTGGAATATAATCGAAGAAAGAGACCAGTACTAAGAATGGTTGTCCTTAAGATATATAAAGACAGAATGAAAGGGAAGATCATATGTTGGGAATAAAAAGAAGGTATTAAATAAAGATACCGATTCATTCCTATTTCCCTATATAAGAGGTTTAACCTTTGCCGCCAAATTTAGATATCCAAATAAAAGCATGGTGTTTTATGCAACTTGAGTCTTTGACTATAGACAGTGGTTAGGGATTCAGAATATGATGTATGTGTGTTGCATTATAGGGATGAAAAGTTTGGCACAGTTAGCCAACAAAAGTGTTTTGTACCCTTATTAATTTTCCTGCCACATTCATCATTTTTTTTATTTGTAGACTGTCTTAGTTTGGTTTCTGCAGAAGCAGACCTCAAGACAAAGATTTATGTGTAGTCAGTCAGTTTGGGAGGTAAAGAACACACTGGAAGGGCAGTGGAAAAATTCAGTCAATTAAGGGTGCATTTATCTCGAAAATTACCACGTGGGTAACGGAGGCTTAATCTCATTTGAAATTAATGTAAATTACTGGAAGATTATTATAAATGTCACTTGAAATTAGTGTAAATAGAACACACATGTCACAATCCTCTCTCTGGCAAGGGCGTTGGAATATTTGTGCACCGGCTCCTGTCGGTCACTGTGGGAGGAAGGCATCCACTCCCTGGCACTTCTGACCTGACCTCCTGCCCCTCCCCACCATGAGCAAAGTGAGCTCCGGGACCAGAGCAGACCCTAGAGTCACAGAACTCCAGGTGCCAGGCATTACAGCAGCATGTGCTGAACCGGTCAGAGAAGAGCCTTAGTGGGTGGCCAGTCGTGTCTCTGACAGTCACTGATGGTGCAGACAAAGGACTTGATGCCTGAGAAGGCCTCTACCTCTTCTACTTCTAGTACATCTTCTAGTACCTCTTCTGCTGGAAGTCAGCAGTCGCGCTGGGCACTTCCACGGAAGGATCACACCACTGCTTTGAGAGGCAGCCATGCCTCTCATGGGCAGTGCTCTTCCTCTCCCTTTTCCCTAAAAATGAGTTTGTCCTAATTAGAAAGTTTCATAATTTCTACCATCTCCAAGTGTATGTGTGTGAGGACCCCCTTTCACTTAAAACATCTGATGAGCGCTGTCCTTCCATCTTCCCCCTGAATCTCTTCTCACACCAAGTAGCCTCATTCCTTTTCTTCTGGGGTTCTTTATTTTCCTCTCTCTGTCTGTGAATCACACCCCCAGAAGGAAAAGTCCTGCTGTTTTCTTAGGAGGCTGTAACTCTGTAACTCAGCAATCTGTTTGCAAAAGCCCTTTGCCTTATATTTTTCTTTTGGTTAAACTGAGGTAAACTAATTCAACAAACTAAACAAGCTAAAGCTTGAGTTTTTATCTATAATAAAATATTTTGAAGCATCCTGAAAAATCAACATTCGAGGGACATCTGGGGGGTTGGGGTTTCTGTAGATGCAAAGGACTGGGGAGAGTGACAGGATGTCTCCAGCATTTACTGGGCTTTGTGTCCCCAGCACCACCAAACGCTGGCCTGCTGTGCTCCTGTCCCAGAATTCTCTGGAATGTGGTAACAGGCAGGAGAGGAACTTCCAGCTGACTTATAAAATCAAAGTAAAAGGAAAACCAAAATCATTCATATTTGGGTGTGCTGTGGCAGGCCTCTAGCTTGAGGACAGTTCAATGTCATGATAATGGTTTTGTAATAGTAGTTCGAGGTAATACACAGCAGCCCTCCTCTGGAAAGACCCCCGAATGCTTTATAAACCATCGGTATGTAAAGGATTCACGTAAAATTGGATTGTGGGTTAAAGGCCAAACTCTCATCATTCACAAGCCTCAAAATGATCTTAATACACTGTGTTTGTGGCATTTATATGCTAACTTCTGTATTCATCCACTCAGTCAATATTTAACATCTGTTCTGCCTTTCAAATTACCTTGTTCTCCCAGCTGAATGATACCACTTCTTAAAATCCATGGCATTCCCTTTACGTTACTCTGCATTTCAGTTATTTCTGTGTGAGGCTTATCGCCTTAAGAGATTAATTAAACACCCTTATAGCAGCAGCACTAGCTTACTTATGTCTATAAGCCTTGAATCTCCTTACCCTAAATTTATACATAGGACACATTTATTCAACTCAGTTTATTTAAAGGTGAGGCCAAAGTGGGAAAGTCTCTTGGATTCATTCTTCCTTAATTTTAGTAGAAGAGTAAAGATTTAGAAGTCACAGTCGTAGAGATTAGGCCGTAATTTGTTAATAAAACAGTGCAGTGGCTGCATCTGGCATTTACCTTATTAGTGCACGGAGGCCTGATTTTAGAATTGAATCATTTGACTAACACCATAGAGATTTCTAAGCATCTGTTTGTTTCCTGAAAAACAAACAAGAAAAAATAATCAAAGGAATCAATTAGTCCCTTTTCTTAAGCGTTTTATTCTTGGAAAAATGGGCTCCTTGGAAAGTATATGATCTGTGGAACTTGTATATCCTTCCTCACCCGTTCTTTAGAACTCTGAATGGACACTTAATCATCATTCTTTGTCCATTTGCATCCTCTGTTTTTTTTTTCTTTTTTGAAGATGAAAAGAATGGAGATGCAGAGTCTCCACTCCAACATTTTTCTGTCTTATGAAAGGCCGTAATTAATTATTGCAACCAAGGCCTCATCGTAGACATGTTTCCCCCTTAACAACTAGCCCAAACCCGCTTGTCCATCACTGTGGGAGGGCTGCTGGGTGTGGGGGGCATCCATTCCCTGGCACTTCTGAGCTGGCCTCCCGCCCCTCCCCACCATAAGCAAAGTGGGCTTTGGGGACCAGAGGAGACCCTAATGTCATGGGACTCTCTGGGTGCCGGCCGTTACAGCTGCATGTGCTGAACCGATCAGAGAAAGGCCTTGGGGGGCGGCCAGTCCTGTCTCTGACAGTCAGTGGTGCTGCAGACATACCCATGCTGTAATATATCCTTGTGTCTTTCACATCACTGTTTATTTTCCCTCTTTATAAAGAAGAACATCAGAAATACAGAGACACAAGGTTTGGCCTGCTTCCAAAATCAAGTCACTCAGATGTGTTGGTTTTGAGTTTCTTGTTTGGTTGGGTGTTTGTTTGGGGTGGGGTTGTTTTCTGTTTTGTTTTGTTTTTACACATGAGACAGTCTGCACTTGGGTTGAGATGATGATGGCCAAGTCAAACCATACCCGCAACACTGTTTCACACAACCACAAAAAAATAATAATAATATATTATTTAGCTTAACCAAACAGCACTGCGGTTGCAGGACACTTCCCTATAGAGTATTAGAGTATCCACTGGATTTTTGTTGATGTTGTTCACAAAGAAACTTCCATCTAGTGTCATATGCTTGCAGAAGGCCCAAGACCTGGCCTTAACCTCTGACCCGTTGTGGTCAGAGGCTGCGAGAACCTCACAGCAGTTTCTGCAGCACCTTTGTTTGTCCCCAGCAAGGATCTGGCTCAGCAAAAATGGTCATCTCTCTGGCCTCCCCAGCCCCGTGAATAAATCATCTGCTCACTGCTCCCCGAGGCCCCCGGTTCCCATCATGCCAGTGCACACCAAGCTCAGCAGGGCCTTTTCTGCCAGGACTTTGTCACTTTCGCTTGTTTTATAAGTCTTCATCCCTTGAAAACTTCTTACATAAGGTTGAACTTGTAGGCCATCAAGAACGGATGGTTGTTTCCTTGTGGAGGCACCGAGGGCAGAAATTCTACTGGTCCCACATCTTTTTAACATTTACAAGAGTTAGCTCTTCACAGTGTTTTTAGAAGAAGGGAGGGGGTATGGACTGCAGCCATGGAGAAAGCACACACTGAGAGCCTTGCGAGACAAGAGGTGGGCTGAGTGTGGGGGCTTGGGGAGAGTGAGGAGGCTGACCCCGTCACGCTGGAGAAGGTTGCAGTGAATGCTCAAGAGAGAAGCCCTGAACTGTCCGAGGGCGGCAGTCCCTGCTGAGGTCCCATAGAGGGAGCTCTGGCCACTTCACCACAGTGTGACCTGAGTACCAGCCATCAAGTGTTCCTTAATAATTATCTTTTGCACAAGCTCCACCTGAGATTCCCAGAGAATTCCAGGGCTCTGGCCTCCTCAGCCTGGGCTAAATCAATCAGGTTTGGTTTACCCGGTATAAAGACTAGTTACAGTTTCTTTCCTGGACTTTCTTTGCAATCCCATCTAACATGGCTTGTCCTCGTCTGTATGGTGAGACTGTCGAGGGCTGTTCAGTTTTAGATTAAGTGTGGACTAGATGAATCAGGCAAGAGGAAAGCTGGAGACATGCTGTGTAAAACATTGCACATGCAAAGGAAAGCTTCCTGGAGAGTAAAGAACATTTCAGGAGCCAAGAAGGACTCTGGGGGTGACTGCACCCATATAAACTACCAGATTGGACAGCCTGACTCAGGGGCTAATGGTCACCCAAGAACAGGAACTTTGGGCGCAACCAAGGCAGTAAGTTCAACCAGATCCGATTGAAAGCCACACTCTTGAAGGGTGATACCGCAGTCAGGAAGAGGACTAGAAGACCACCTGCTACCTGGACCAGGGATCAGCTGAGTGTGTTCCGCCGGGGCCGGGCTCCGTGTGGCGGTGCAGATACATCCTATGAGAAGTGGTCATCACCACCTTCTGTAGGCAGACTGTAAATTGAATTTAATTTGTACCACACACTGTGAGGTGGGAATCAGTGACAGCAACATTGCAGTACCTGTTAGAGGCAAACACAGATATCTTTTTTTTTAATTAATTTATTTATTTTTTCAGTGTAACAGTATTCATTGTTTTTGCACAACACCCAGTGCTCCATGCAATACGTGCCCTCCCTATTACCCACCACCTGTTCCCCCAAACCACCCCCCCCCCGCCCCTTCAGAACCCTCAGGTCAAACACATATCTTTGAAGGGATGTTTTTAGGGATGTGGGTGGAGAATTTCCCAGAATTGTTGAAGGGAAATCTTCATACTCAGGAAACACAACAAATCCCAAATAATATAAAAAATACTAAGGTAAAAATCCAAACTCCATTGTAGTGAAACCGCAGAGCCATCACGATAAGGGAAGGTCTTAGCTGTGACCAGAAAACAATGATGAGATGAGCAGACGCTCATTTCACCAGTGGCCTTGTGTGCAAAGCTCTCTTTTTGAGCACATTTTGTATTTTCTGGATTTTTAAAGGGTTTTCCTTTATTTTATACGCAAGTCACCTATTTACAAAGAATTATTTTTAGAGGATATTAAAATGCTGAAAACAATTTAATTTTTTTCTTTGGTGATTGAAATACACGAAACTCATACATACTCATACATCTCCCTTTGAGGAACCAGTGAAGTTACCACACTGCTCACTGGTATCTGTCATTAGATTTTCTCTCATTGAAGAAATTGTCGATTTTATAGAAAATAAGAGTTTTAACTTCTAATGCAATTTTATTTCTGTGATAGAAATTTCTGAATTTCTAATTCCCAAAACATTCCTTAAAACATTCTTAGAAAAAAATTAATGAATCGGGGTGCCTGGGTGGCTCAGTGGGTTAAAGCCTCTGCCTTCTGCTCAGGTCATGATCCCAGCGTCCTGGGATCAAGCCCCACATCCGGCTCTCTGCTCAGCAGGGAGCCTGCTTCCTCCTCTCTGTCTGCCTGCCTTTCTGCCTACTTGTGATCTCTGTCTGTCAAATAAATAAATAAAATCTTTTAAAAAAATTAATGAATCTAACAGAAAAAGTCTCGATGATGTTTTGTCTTTATTCTTTTGATTATAATAAAATACTGCTCTATTCATATGCAGGTGGGAATTAACTAAGTACTCTAGTTTCAGAAGCATCTAAACCCAGGTACTTTGCCCACAGAAACCTTGCTTGCTGCTCAGGACAAAAGTCCAATCTACTCATAGAAAATCATTCTTAACAGTGGAAGACACCTAACAGCATATCATACGTTTCTATAAATTACCAACAAATTAAGGATGTCTATATTCTTTGGACCAAAATAATTTTAAGTTTCTTATGTTAGTGTATGTTCTTTTTTAGAATATATATATGAACTATCAGTTTGTTTCATAACCATATCCTCCTCTTCGAGGGAATTACAGTGTAGTTTTTTGAACAAGGTTTACTGATTGAAGGATCATTTATACAGCATGATTGAAATTAGAATGTTGGGGTTTTTTTTTTTACTTGAATCACTTAATTTTTAAGGTGGCTTAGGAATTTCTTCTAATTACAAGGAAAAGTGTAACATTTTTCTCATCATGTTTCCACATGGAATTAGGCTAAACTAGCTAAGATTCTATTTTTAAATATATTCTTCAGTAAAGTTAAATTGGTTTTCTCTTGTTTCCTTCCATTTTCACAGATTGTGAGTGTTGGGAAGCATGTAAAAGGCTACCATTACATCATTGCAAACTTGGTAAGAGCTCTCTATTTTCTGTTATTCAGAAGAATTGCTCAGACGTTCCAGATTATTTTAACTGTGCCTTAAAATAACATTTCAGTAAATGAATAAATCACAGTACTTACTAAGCTTTTTATAACCCCTAGGATAATATTTTTGGTACGGTGGTCATTGTATTTCTAATGTGCAATGCAGTGTATGTTGATGCGGACTACCTTGACATCTGCCAAAGGGACCTTTAAAGTGACTATGACATTTGCTTTACTACGATACCACCTGGCAAATTGAATAATGGTCTTTCCTCTATAAAGGATAAATGTACCACTCTATGGATCAAGACTGCCAATTCTTGGGATATCACAAGGATGATGGAACTGATGACCCATCTCCTCTGATTTTTAGAAAAGCAGGATTGAAATGGCTATTAAGGAAGTCTTGATTGCAAGTAATGCATATTTTTTAAATTGTGTCAGCCTTTCATGTATATAGATGGTTATTAAGCAAAATACATACATTAGTACAAAATCCTGAAAGACCTAAGACAACTCCTTTTAGATTTCTTGCCAAGGCTCACCAAGTTATTTCTTGTAAACTGTGCAGTGTAGAGGGAACGTGAGCTATGCAGAAGACCATTCTCCTTGCTTCATTAGAAGGCCATCAGCCCCAAGGGCTTGATCTCAGATGTGGTTTATTTTAGAGAAGTTAAGAATGTTTTCTCCTTTTTCTCTTTTCCTATCACATATTTCTTTGGTGAGGATCTTTTGCTTAAAACAGGAAAAGAACCAAAAGCTGCAAAAAAGATTCAGATTTATCCATTCCCCTCCTGTAGTGAGTGGGCCATCACCCTCTGAGGCTGGAATTTTTAGTGGATGGATCCCACTGTGGAATTGAGATATTAAAATTCAACAATAGACTGTCAAATTCTTATGGTAAAAGATTACCATAAGTTACCGTCAGTAACTTGTGCATACCTGTGTTATAATATATTGTGTTAATTATGCTTTCTCGACTTACTCATTTATCTCTAAATAACTGTGATTTCCAAAACCAGAATGAATTTTGTTTCATTGGGCCAATCAATAGCTTTTTCTTGGGAACTATTGCATAGGGTTCCCGAATAGGAAGTAAATCCATTATCAAAAGAAAGATTATATTAATATAGTTAATGTTGAAAGACTGAATGATTTCCTCCTAAGATCATGAACAGACAAGGATACCCCCTCATCCTTTATGTTGAACATTGTACTGAAGTCTCTAGCAAGAAAAAGAAATAAAAGGCATTCAGATTGAAAATAAAAGTATTTTGTGAATAGACAATCCTAGGGAATCTAGTAAAAATAAGGAATCTAATAAATAAGTAATCTTAATTACATTCTTAAAGAATCTAATTTAAAAAAATCTAATAGAACTAATAAGTAGATTCAGCAGTGTTTCAGGATCTAAGGTCAGTATAAAAAAAATTCTGCATTTCTATACACTAGCAACTGATATTCTGAGAGTGAGGTTAAGAGAAAAATTCCATTTATAACTCCCAGTTACAATCTACAATTAATGAGAAACTGCTACTTCACCAATTCGGCAGGACCATTCAATTGGAGGAACCTAGAGGTAAGATAGGAAATCCCTGAAATTCCCTTCTCCCCCAGATACACACACAGAGTAGTCCCTCTGAGAGAAATCGAGAAACTAGTTCAGTGACTCCTACACATCAGGCAACTAAGAAAATAATCCACATGAAATGGATAGGAAAGGCTTTAGACACACTCTTCCCATAAAAACTATACTCAGCACAGTACCATACCATCAAGAGGGCATCCCCAACTCCCAGCTTCTCCATGAGCAGCAGAGGATGTGGACCATACATTCAGCACCCTATCACTCAAAAGACAGACCCCCAAAACACCTACCTCTGAAAGCCAATTGGTTATGCACCCACAAGACCCACAGGACTACAGAAACCATTCTTAATGGACTCATGAGCATTCACTGTTAACTATCCCCCACAGGCCTTGTTAGCACAGAGAGAGCAGGCAAAAATGCCCATCTCTAGTCTTTCCCTGAAAGGAAATTGACTACCTACTTTCCAGTCTGCTGTGGAGAGTCCATATGCAAGAGCCTGGCTGCGTGCATTAAGAAGATAGCTATGATTCCCCATGGAGCGCAGGGGAGCTAGTAGGCATTTCTGTCACCTTCTCCCTCTGGCTCACTCCCACTGTAAAACCAGGTCATCAGCCCCTCTCTAAAGGAAGAGTGAACACATGCCTGGTGCCCTGCCCTTTACTGTTGCCACTCAGGGGTGACTGCATCTGATCGCCGATGGAGCTTGCATTCACAAATCCCGCAGGCCTGTAGCTAACAGTGAGGTGGTTCTTACCAGGGATGCGTGAGGGTGCTCACCCAGGTATCCCACAGGGCTCCATGTAGAGGGAACTGGCAAGTCTTTCCCTGAAGCGGGTTTGACTATGTATTTCACAGACTGCTTCCTGAGAGTCAGTCTTACAGTCAGCCTGCATCTAGGTGCTGACTGTGATCCTTCTGGGACACTGTCAGGTCCCTCAACTACTAGGAACCACTAAAAAAATAAGGAAGTCTGTTTGAGTAATCACGTAGATTTAAAAGACAACCAACAGTTTAGCCTGTGCTGATTTGATGAGGCTCATCTTCTACGACACCAGTGGTCAAGACTGGCAAAGCTGTCTGTATTATCTACCTTGTAGAACCCACAGAGGGAATAAGAAAAATGGAAAAAAAAAGGGGGGGGGGGGAAATACATTCCAAACAAAAGAACAAAATAAATCTCTAGAAACAAATCTTAATGAAGTGGAGATAAGTGATTTACACAATAGAGCTCAAAATAACAGTCATAAAGATGCTTGTCAAGGTCAGGAGAGCAAGGCATTAACAAAGTAAGCATTTCAACAAAGAGTTAGGTAGGTATTTTTTTTAATTTATTTTCTCACAGAAATCATGGAGCTAAAGAATATAGTAACTAACTACAAAATTCAGTAGAGGTGTTCAACAGCAGACTAGAATAGGTAGACAGAAAGAGGAACCAACTTGAAGATAAGGCAGTGGAATCTATCCAATCAGAGAAGCAAAAAAGAAAAAAAAATTAAAGGGAAGATAGCTTAAAGGACTTAGAATGCACCATCATGGACCAACGGACATATTATAGGGCTCCCAAAAGGAGAAGAGATAGACAAAGGAACAGAAAGCTTCTTCAAAAAAATAATGGCTAAAAACTTCCCTAATTTGGGGAAAGTCATAAAAGTCCAATTCTAGGAAGACCAAAGAATACAGATAAGCTGCATCTTAAAAGATACACACCAATACACATTACAGTTAAGTTATTCACAAATTAAAGACCAGGAGAGCATCTTAAAGCAGCAAGAGAAAAATAACTTGTTTTTTACAAGGGAACTACCAGAAGACTATCAGGAGAAGCTTTATAAAGCTTGCTTTATAAGCAAGAAGGGTGTGGGATAATATATTCAAAGTACTGATAGGAAAAAAACAGCTAACCGAGAATACTCTACCTGGCAAAGTTTTCCTTGAGAACTGAAGGAGAAATAAAGAATTTTCCAGACAAGAAGAGACTAAAGAGTTGATCATGAGTGCTTTTACAAGAAGTGTTAATGTTTCAAGCTAAAATTAAAGGACATAAATTAGTAACATAAAAATATATGAAAGTATAAAATCCACTGCTAACAGTTAAGTATATAGAAAAATTCAGAAAACCCCAATATTGTCATAGTGGCACGTAAATCACTTCAAAATCTAATATAAAGGTTAAAAAACTAAAATATTAGAAATAATTATAACTACAATAATTTCTTAATATATACACAATGTAAAAGATGTAAATAGTTGCCGTCAAAAACAAAATGGGGAAGAAATGTGTAGAATTACAGAGCCCTTGAATGCATTCAGTTTAGTTGTTACTAGCTTAAAATAGACTGTTGTGACTCTTAAGATGTTTTATTAAAGCCTCATGATAACCACAAAGCAAAAACTTAATAGAAGAAACACAAAATATGAAGAGAAAGGAATCAAAACATACCACCTCAGAAAATTGAATCACAAAAGAAGAGAGCAAGAGAGAGAAAAAGGAGTAAAGGAACTACAAATCAGCTAGAAAACAATTCACAAAATGTCAGTAGTAAATCTGTTCCTACCAGGAAAGGAGGGGCAAGATGGTGGAGAAGTAGGAGACCCTGTTTCAACCGGTCCCCTAAAGTGAGCTGATTATCTACCAGAACACTCTGAACACTCATGAAATCAGCCTGAGATATAGGATTATACTCTTCGGGATCGCTACGGGGGCAGGAGACACCAGTGGAGAGCTACAGTGTACTGGGAACGTCGGACTGATATCGAAGGATAAACAAGGGGGAGGGAGCCACCAAAAGCGACCCACTGCAAAGTAATACCCCAGTGCGAAAGTGCCCTGTGGTTGGGGACCAGCAGTAACTTGGAGTCTGGTTAAAAGCACTCAAAAAGAGCAAAAGGTCTTAAGGGGCAACTGGTGGAATCGGGCGGTCAGGGGCACAGGCCTAAGCGCACGGTCCCAGAATGGCCACCGCCGGCGACCGCCCGTGCCAGAGAGAGTGCGGCAGAGCCGGGGTTGCACAGCTTGCACCACGGCTCGGCTGGGCACACTCCCGCCCCACACATGAGTTGAGTCTGGTGATGGCACCAGCCTGCGCTCCCTAGAACTTTTGCACACTGCGCCAACAGGGTCTTACCCACTCCCTGCCAGGACCTGAGAAAACTCCATGTGGGCTTTAGCCATCGATCTCTAGGACTGGCCAAGTCACCATCCCGTGGTGGCAATCTGAGGTCTGGACCCCAGACTATAGTCCCAGCAAAGGCAAGCCAACCAGAAGCGGGCTCCCTGGACCAATATTGCTCACAGTTTTAGTAGCAGAGACAAGCAGGCGCTTCGGGCAACGCCAGGACGGTGGCTGGGGATGTGCTCTGCCTGTGGGAGTTTGCATGGCTCAACAGAGTTGGCAGAGGGGGAGTCTGTGTGTTCTGGACCACCCAGAGGGGAGCAGACTGAGGCTTCTCTCAGAAGAAGGTCTGGGTGCAGTTTGCTTTCCACTGAACCTCCGAAAGGCTACAAAAAGCCCCCAAAAGGAAAAAAACCTCAAAAGAACAAAAGCCTGAAAAACCAGTTTCCAGAGCCCAGCCCCCTGATGGGGGGTCAGCCAGAGGACTCAACCCAAGCAAGACTGAAAAACAACAAGGCAGGCCCCTCCCCCCAAAAGCCAGCCAGCCAAAAGAACGAGAGGACAACCACCACAGGGTCCCCATAAAGCTGTAAATCTCCAATATCAGGGGAAAACAATATATTAAGCTCCGGGTATTGCCCTAAAACCTGTATATTTCATAGATACAACTTTAATTTTTAATTTTTCTCACTATTCTTGTTCTTTTTAATTTTTTTAACTTACTTACTATTACAACTAGAGGTTTAATACAACATATTCCATAATAACCTTTTAATTTGAACTTTTTGCATACATATACCTGTGTTTTTCTTTTTCTTTTCTTTTTTTTAATATATATATAGATATAAGCTTCAAGGTAATCCTCTTCCCCTAATCAATACCACCCCTATATATAAACCAATTTTAATTTCCCTTTTTCTCTGGAAAGTTCAGTCCTTTAACAAAGATATCAAGATACAACTAGGAAGAACTGAAATAACCTTCCTCATTCCACATGGAACCTTCCACATGGTGGATTTATAACCACCCTCCCATCTTTGTCCTCTGTCACTGTTTCTGTATATTTGTTTTTGTTCTGGTATTATGTAAATCTTATCCTTGGGGTCATTTTGACTTTTTTTTTCCTTGCCATTTACTTTTGTCAGTCTTTTTGTTTGTCCATTTTTTTTGTATACCTTATAAATCTTATCTTTGGGGCCCGTTCTGGCTGGGTTTTTGTTTTGTTTTGTTTTTTGTTTTTTGTTTTTTCCCTGTCTCTTTCTCTCTCTTTTTTTTTCTTTTTTCTCTTTTTGGTGGTGACTTCCAATTGCTCAGAAGCATTCCAGGGTGCACTTGCCTGGATCGTGGTTGATATATTCAGCTGCACATCCCCTCAATCACCTCTCACCAAAATGACCAGGAGGAGGAACACCCAACAGAGGAAAATTTCAGAGATTGTGCCCTCTTCATCAGAGCTGTTGGGTATGGACATAAACATTATGTTGGAAAGGGAATTCAGAGTAACAATTATCCAGGCAATGGCTAGGTTGGAGAAAACCATTAGTGACAGCATGGAATCAAATAGAGCAGAAGTGAAAGCTGCCCGGGAAGAAGTTAAA